>NC_058085.1:358118788-359603552 GCF_014858855.1 Bufo gargarizans
GATTAGACCGCCTCTTTATATTGCTGGACACAGGGACAACCCCAGTAACGAGAAAAGCGGCAGCGCAGCAGCTTGGAGAAGTGGTCAAACTGCATCCACATGAACTCAACAACCTGTTAAATAAGGTGGCAGTTTATTTTTCTGATTCTTGCTCGGTAACATGGTTGTAAGTGCACATTCCTGTCCTTTTATCTTATATCTACATTGCTCCATTTCAGGTCCTGATCTACCTGCGCAGTACTAACTGGGATACACGTATAGCAGCTGGTCAAGCTATTGAAGCTATTGTAAAAAATATTCCAGACTGGAGCCCAACAGCTCGAATAAAAAAAGGTAATGGTTAAGTTTTTCCTAAAGAGTTGTCCCATGAAAAATATTCCAGTTTTCAAACCAGCACCTGGATCTGAATACTTTTGTAATGGCATGTAATTAAAAATGTTGTATAGCCACTGAGTTATTCAATAAAATCTATTTGTATAGTGCCACTTAATTCCTTATTTTTTTGACCAGCTCATTATGAAGGCCGCACATGCTCAGTTTCATCCTTTAACTGCCCCCTGACCTGTGATAGGAAGAGCATGGACATGCCCCCTGAGCTGTGATGGGGAGAGCTGAGACACACCCCCTGAGCTGCAGTAGAAAAGACACTCCCCTTGAGCTGTCGGCTTGATATAAATCTTTTTTTGAATCAAATATTTTTATTGATTTTATAGCATTTTATAGTCAAACCCACCCTCCCCAACCCAATCTTGCAGCCATTGCAATAAACATTATAATATAGAGTTCAAGGGTCCTTTCTTCACGTCTTCCTGTCGATCACAAAACATCCATGAAAGCAGAAATAAGTCCTTCACTGGGCTCCCCCCACCTCACCATCACAACATACAATGCCCACACACACGCTCAATACATCCTTCCATAGTAGTACTATGCAGGATGCCATCACTCTAAAGTTCCCTATTTTCAAAAATTCTCAAAAATCTACTCTCCTACTATACTTAGGATATTAGACTAAGACCTCATAATGATCTATCCAGGCTTGATATAAATCTAGCAGAGCAATGACTGGGGAGATCTCTGGATCCATGTGAGGTACAGGGCTGGTTCTAGCTTTTAGAAAGAGATTGCCATGTACTATATGATGTCTGATCTCAGCCAGACCCTGATTTCTACTGAGTTTGTGCCATATGTGCAGTTTGCACGTCAGCGGATCTATACCAATGGGGCTTATTGCAAATCTAAATCCATAGCAAATAAATTACATGTCACTTATTTACTGTGAATTGAAAAATGCATGGGAAGTTTCCATTGCTGAGGACAAGGTTGCAAAAACCCCTTTCACATGCATTGTACGCTGATCATCATCAGATTTAACCTGAAATCCAGCTTAAAGGGGTTGTACAGGCAGTATATATCGATGGCCTATCCTCAGGATAGGTCATCAATATATAATCTGCGGGAGTCTGACACCTGGCACCCCAGCCAACCAGTTGTTAGAAGAGGAGGTGGAGCTTCATGTGAGCGCAGCTTCCTCTTCATTACATTACATGTCGTCTCCCTTGCAGCGCAGTGTAATCCCAAGTACTCTGTCCTGTCAAGGATATAAAGAAAAAGGCTTTATATAAGAGGGGATCAAAGAAAAAAAAATTCAAATGATTATTGATCCTTGAGGTGGACATATATAACACCTCAAAAAGAGTTTGATCGGTTATTTAATTATATTGTGCAATCGGTAAAACAAGGTACAAGCATATATGCAAAAATATAAATGATTTATTATACAATAATTTAAAATACAATCAAAGTTAATCAATGTGAAACTCACTAGATGGCACCAACACAAATACCAGCGTATACACAGTACCTCTCAGACAGAAGAATATAATACATTCCATCTCGACCACAATTTTTACATATAAAAACTTAATAACATTAATAAAAGATATGAATCCTTGCTCTGCACAAACTATGACAAATCTCGGATAATGGGGGTAGCAATATAAATTATCAAGCCTGGTATTGACTATGGAATGAAATTATCTCAATCAGAGTTACCTCCTGAAATCAATATTTAGGTCTTTTATTGAGTAATATGCATCTTGGGCTACTTTCACACTGCCGTTTGGTGAGGATCCGTCATGGATCTGCACAGACGGATCCGCACCGATAATACAAGCGTATGCATCAGTTCAGAACGGATCCATTTGTATTATCTTTAACATAGGCAAGACGGATCAGTCTTGAACACCATTGAAAGTCAATGGAGGACAGATCCGTTTTCTATTGTGCCATATTGTCAGTGACAGCCATATTGTCACTGAAAACGGATCCGTCCCCATTGACTTACATTGTGTGTCAAAACGGATTTGTTTAGCTCTGTTTCATCAGACTGACACCAAAGCGAAATGAAGGCGGAACGGAGCCAAACTGAGCCTGCTCACCCCTTTTTAAATCTGACCTGTTTGAGAGTTTTTTTTTGTCATGGATGTGCCTTATTTTAAGAAACAGCTGTTAACATGTAATACATCTTTTTATATAATTTTCTTTTTTTAATCCATTTTTAGAGGCCGGGTCTGAGTGTTCAAATGATGAGTCGTCTTCGTCGGACAGGCTGAGCTTTGAAAGATTTGATATATCAAAGTTGCTAAAACATGGCGCTTCACTCCTTGGCTCTGCTGGTGTTGAGTTTGAAGTGCAAGAAGACAAATCGGGTGTGTCTTTTGTATTGCAAGTTCATTGCTTTATTTCATGTAGTAGAAAAGATGATGGGTAAATGACGGGATAATTGAGTTACATCATGTTGCAAGGAACCGTAACACCACACTACAGCATGTATAAAAGGAGTAAACATAGGTGTAAGAGGATGTCCACGTTATAGTAGCATCTGGCAGGGGACTTTCACACAGTAGCATGATGAATGGTGTTCTGAGGTGTTTACCTGACATGATGAAATTCACATAAACACGTAGTAGCTGAATCCCTTTGGGAGGTGCAGCGAGCAGCTGTCTCTTCCCTATACCTTACCAGATAGCTGTAGCCTATCCCTTTCCCTGCGCTCTTTAGAAAATTGCACAAGATCGCTAGTAAATCAGGATAGCTGTTTAACGTTTTTACCCTTACATTACTGTAGTTGAGGAAATGAAATGTGATGCTTCACAGAAACCTTAAAGAGACTCCCATATTAAAGGGCATCTGTCAGCAGGTTTGTACCTATGACACCGGCTGACCTGTTACATGTGCACTTGGCAGCTGAAGACTTCTGTGTTGATCCCATGTTCATATGTGCACACATTGCTGAGAAAAATTATGCTCAAATGAGCCTCTGGTGCAACGGTGGTGTTGTAGTTACACCTAGAGGCTCGGCTCATTTGCCTTTCCCTCTGCAACTTGACAGGGCCAGGCATGATCACATTGACACTGCATGACCCTGTCAAAGTGGAGAGGGGGTAGCAGTTGCAGGAAGAACAGAGCCTGTAGGTTGCATCGTCCCCATGTCATAATGTGATGAATCGTGGTACTAAATATACAGTGCTTCTACGAGGAGTCATATTAGGGCAATTTACCCTAAGCCTGCATTCAAATGACCATAATGCGAAGGTTAGTTGACACTGATGCACCAAAGTCTTCTGTGCCCGACAAGATGATAAATTAGTAACCAGTACTTCTTTTCTTTTCTTTTAGGAGATGTGGACCCTAAGGAAAGGATAGCTCGGCAGAGGAAACTGTTACAGAGAAAACTGGGACTTGACATGGGAGCTGCTATTGGCATGAATACCGAAGAGCTATTTAATGATGAAGACTTGGACTACTTACCAACCAACACACTTGTAAATAAACCTGTAGGTGAAAGTTCTTGTCTCTGACACATTCATAGACCTTTTTCACTTTCTAAAATGTTTAATTTGGTTGATCACGGTATATTGTATTTTCTGTTATTCAGACTCTTCAAGCAGCAGAGTTTATTGACACAGAATTTCTTCCTGGAATGAGTAACAGGCAAAAAAACAAAGCAAAGCGAATGGCAAAGCTGATTGCTAAGCAGAGATCCCGGGATGTGAACGACACAAATGAAAAGAGGTGCTTGATATAGTCCTTTTACGCCATGTAGTAATTTTTCGAGTTCATCCCTCATGACAGCACAACAGAAAACTTTAACCTCCTTAGCGGTAATCCAGTGTGTGGCTCTGGGACACTTGACTCTGCAAGCAGCGGTAACCCCGAGCCACACTCGGGACCACCATGAGTTAATTTGAACGGCACAGGGATGGATGCAGACAGCACACAGTGTGCTATCCGCATTTCCGGAGCCCGGCGCTAACTTCCGGCCGCAGCTCCAGAAGTTTGTACCGCTCCGGGTACAAAATTAATGAAGATATTGTACCGCCAGGGAGGTTTAGTTAATGGTGCTGTCTAAATCTATTTTCCAGTTCTTCCCTTATGACAGCACCCTCACATTCTTCTGTAGTGCTGTCATAAGGGACTCCTTGGAAATCAAATCACCGGTAAGTCTAACTCCTAATTTCTCCCAGATTTGACTATTTTGTCCAGTTCAGTAAAATGTTAAAACATTCTTGGTAACAGGAGAATCTTTACATTTACCAATGTCTCCTGTTAACATCAGGTTCCTAACCATTTCAGTTTCTACAACACCTTTTATCATTTGCACTGTTTTAGCAGTGACAGTACAGATGGGGAGCCAGAGGAAAAACGAAGGAAAGTGACAAACGTGGTTATCCCTCAGCCAGCTACAGAGTGCAAGGTGTTGATTGATAACATCCCGGACAACTCCTCTTTGTTTGATGAGGTATGATGCTTTACTTGTTGTGTGAAAAGCTGTCCTGTATACTGTGTGTATCTTAATCTGGCACTGGTTTAGTTATCACAAGAAGACATGGTTTACAGTTATGCTCCAATAGGATGGTTATGCTGTGGATTTTCAGTCCATAAAATCCACAGCTTATTGCAGTACCTGGAAAGTGGGTTGAATTTTGCCAAACCTTATCCAAACGCTGCGTAAAAAAATAAAAATCTGTATGGATTTTAAATCTTCAGCATGTGAATTTGTTTTGGATTATCACCACAGATTCAGCCTTTGCAATGCATAGGTTAAAATCTGCAAAGAAAACATGCATATTTTGCAGCGGAATCCATAGTCTAATGCGCTACTGACTTTTTTTTTTTTTTTTTTTTTTTTTTTTCCCACATTCCCCACAGCAATTTGTCACATTTAGGCCTCATGCACACGACCGTTGTTGTTCCGTTCCGCAAAATGGGGTTCCGTTGATCCGTTTCCGTGTGTCTTCCTTTATTTTTGGAGGATCTCCAGACATGAAGGAAAGTAAAAAAAAAAAAAAAAAAGTCTAAGTCAAGTTTGCCATGCAAATGATAGGAAAAAAAACAGACGCGGATGACAATCTTGTAAGTCAATGGGTCCGCAGAAAATCCTGAAAAACGGAACAACGGACACGGAATAAAACGGTCGTCTGCATAAGGCCTTACATGTACATTTTTTTTTCTCATGGCTTTTTGATGCAGGTTTTGAAGCCTTACGATAAGAAAATGAAATATGCAGAAAACAAATAAAAAATCTTTATTTTGTAATCCTTTGTTTGAATATTTAAACTTTTTTTTTTTTTTTTTTTTTATGTAATGTGGGAAAGTTACATAAAAAATAGCACCAAAAATTGAACAAATGATGTTGTATTAATTTTAATTCCATGTATTTGTTTGGGTGGTGCCATCATTTTGTGACATTGCCTACCCCTGGTCTAACAACCTCCGGCACGCCAGCTGTTGTGAAACTACAACTCCCAGCATGCATACTTCCGCTACTCTTAGATCTCTCATAGAAATGAATGGAGCATGCTGGGAACTGTAGTTTCACAACAGCTTGCCGAAGGTTGCTGACCCCTGTGTTAGACTATTGCTAATACTTACATTATCCCCCTCCCCCTATAACTGTAAGTAAGTTGTTATAACAGGCCAGGTGACCATGGTAGCCTATGCTGAGCATGGAACTGGAACAAACCTGCATTATAATTTTCTGCAGTCTTCCTTTACATCCTTTTAATTTCCCCAAACTGACTCTTGTTTCGTGCAGTCAAAATGTATGGCTGTTTCGGGGCAGTGTTGCCATTTTTTTGCTTTTTAATGTGTTTCTTTTAAGCAACGGCAGTAGCTAAGTGAGTGCACTTCCTGTGTATATTCTATATGTGTATATTCTGTTTTCTTTCTTCTGCTCTCAGTAGGAAGCTTTACATTTGCGATTTTATTGCTATTTTCAAAGGGGTTTTATACTTCTGACCTGTCCTCAGGACAACGCCACTGAACAGCTGCTTGAAGAGGCTACGGTCTTGTCGCATTTTACCCTAGGCCAGTGGCGTCATGTTAATCGGTGGCCCTCAATCAACATTCAAGTGAATAGCTTTGCTTAGCATCGCAGCTCGGGACCACTCTCCAGTGGATGGTGCTGTGCTTGGGAAGCTGCAAGGAGGCAACAGCGCTCATCGGAACAACGCGGCCTCTTCAAACAGCTGATCTGTGGGGTTTCTTAGAGTTGTACTCCCACTGATTAGATACTGATGACCTGTCCTGATAGGATGGGTTCTCAGTATAAAACACTCGGAAACCTTTTTTAAAGGGAGATACTCCTTGCAGCCTGTGGACGGAGTTCCTATTTAAGGCCGAATGCACACGGCCGTGTTCTGCGGCCCGTGGTATGCCGGACTAGATTCCTGTTCAGAGCAGGAGCGCACGGCGTCATTGGTCGCTATGATGCTGTGCGCTTCATGCCGCCGCTGCTGTACAGTAATGCACTCGTATAGTGTATTACTGTACAGCAACGGCTCATGAAGCGCACGGCGTCATAGCAACCAATGACGCCGTGCGCTCCTGCTCTGAACAGGAATCCAGCCCGGCATACCGCGGAACATGGCAGAGTGCATTCGGCCCAAGCTTGTGACACTTCATTGAGAGTGGGAATGCTGCACCTCATGTCTGTATGTTATGATTTTTACTGTTCTCCTTTTCTTTCCTTAGACAAATGAGTGGCCTCTGGAGAGCTTTTGCGATGAGCTTTGTAATGAACTGTTTAATCCATCTTGGGAGGTGAGTCCAAGTTCATATGGGCATATTGGAAACCAATTTAGTAGTAGATTTTTATTTTTTTTAATGGATGGCTTTTACTGCTAGTTGAACACTTATTTATTTTTTTTCTCTTTAGGTCCGTCATGGGGCAGGCATTGGTCTCAGGGAAATACTCAAAGCCCATGTTAGAAATGGTGGCAAGATGGCGCACAGTACATGTGACGAGGTAAAGCTGCCTGTTAAATGGAGGATTAGAAATCTGTAATTGAAGGGGTTCTGCAGTTTGTTTAAACTGATGATCTATCCTCTGGATAGATCTTCAGCATTTGATCAGTGAGGGTCCGACCCCCGCTGATCAGCTGTTTGAGAAGCCAGCAGCGCCGCGGCCTTCTCACTGTTTACCGCTAGCTCAGTGACGTCACGACTAGTATCAACTTGCCAATAGAGCTTGGCCCCGCCCAGGCAAGTTGATACTAGTCGTGACGTCACTGGGCCAGTGGTAAACAGTGAGAAGGCCGCGGCACTGCTGGAGTGCCACTTCCTTCTCAAACAGCTGATTGGTGGGGGTCGGACCCCCACTGATCAGATGCTGATCAGTGGGGGTCCGATCACAGAGGATCATCAGTTTAAACAAACTGCACTACCCCCTTTAAAATTGCATACTGTAAAGCGTTATAGGAGTGTGTTGGCGTAAGACTTTTTGCTGTTTTCACCCTGTAAAAACCGAAGTGCTGAAATTTGCTTGTGGATGGGGCTTTGAAAACTCCATATATGAGCTATGCTGTTAGTAGTGTTAGATTTTTCACAAGGATATTACATAACGGGATCTTTATGGTGTATGACTTCTTGCTACCCCTACTAAACATGAGTGAGGTGTCCCTTCAGTTTATTCACAGCATAGCGGCACTTCTGTGAACTGCGACACCACACAGTTCAAGTAGATTTCTGTTTTGGACATGTGCTGAAATGCGCATTTACATTTGTTAATATGAATGCACCTAGGTTTTATGGTAAATTGCACCAAACTGTTGTGCGGTTTTGGCTCTTCTAGGTTTAGAAAAATTATCTTGGCCTAGTCTGATAAGGGGCCTGACTCTTGGAAAAAGGTTGTGGTCTATGATGCACAATTTTTGGCATAAAAGGAGATTTTTGTGAAACTCACCTGTAAAATCTTTTTCTCGTCTTTTCCATTGGGGGACACAGACCATGGGTATAGCTTAGAGGTATTAGTAGGAGGGACACTATGCAAATGAAAGAGCTCCTCCTCCTCGGGCTATACCCCCAGACTCCACCAGGAGGAACTCAGGCGTTGCACAAGCAGTAGGAGAAGGAGCAAGAAAAAATCATGGAAACCATCGGACCAAGCCATAAGGTCCAACCAGAAACAGAAAAACTGAACTAAAGACCCCTCCTGCAACAGGAATAATGGGTGGGAGCTGTGTCCCCCAATGGAAAAGACGAGAAAAAGATTTTACAGGTGAGTTTCACAAAAATCTCCTTTTCTCGTGCTTTTTTCCATTGGGGGACACAGACCATGGGACGTCCAAAAGCAGTCCATGGGGTGGGAAAAAATACCAGCACCGCCAGGAGGAACGCCCCAACGGTCAAACAGGAACCACAGCCTGCAAAACCCTGCGGCCAAAGCCGCATCAGCCGAAGCCAGTGAATGCAACTGACAAAAATTTGCAAAGGTATGCAAGGACGACCAGGTGGCCGCCGTACACAGCTGAGACGCAGAGGCACGACTGCGTCTTGCCCAGGAAGCCCCCTCCGCCCCAATGGAGAGAACGGCAATTCTAGCCGGGGGAACTCCACCACAAGCGTGACAAGCCGCGGAAATAGCCAAGCAGATCCAGAGCGCCAAGAACGGCGGACGGAAGCAGTAGCCGCGAGACACCTCCAGGACCCGTACAACATCCAGGGAATGCAGAGTGCATTCCTTGGGGTTAGCCGGAGAAGGACAAAAGGAAGGCAGGACAAGATCCTCATCAAGGCGGAAGGCAGAGACCACCCTGGGCAAAAAGAAGGGGACTGGACGGAGCACAACTTAATCCTGGTGGAAAACCAGAAAGGCTCCTGACAGGAAAGAGCGGCCAGCTCCGACACCAGTCTGACTTAAAAGCTCGTGATGGGACGTGAACTCACAGCCACTGCATAATAGCCCAGAACTTTAATCACTACGCTATGTAGCTGTATCAGAAGCTATGGTCACAAGGAAGTCCAGATGAGAACAGTCAGAGACCCTCCTCAAAGGCTCGAAGGGGGCCGACTGCAGAGCGCGCAGAACCAAATTGAGATCCCAAGGAGACAAAGGGGGAACATACGGGGAACCGAATGCGCCACCCCCGAAGAAAGGTCACCACCGGACCCTTAAGAGCAAGGGACCTCTGACGGCCCGCGCCGAAACCTGACCTTACAGGGAACTAAGCGACAGTCCCTGCACAAGCCCAGACTGAAGAAAAGACAGTACCATCAAGATGGAAAACCGAAGGGGAGGGAACCCCGAACCCTCAAAAAAGGATAGGAAAAATCCCTCATGGACCGGGAACATGGTAGTCTCCGACTGCCTGGACGGAAAAAGGGGGAACTCCTGACCAGTGGAAGGAGGAGAATCCCCTTGGAGAATAAAGGTGTCTCGGACAGTCACCACTAAGTCAGCCACCCTGGTGGAGAGCTTAGGCGAGGGGTCCCGCTCCATGACCTAATCAGAGCCGGAAATTCTCCTTCAGACTTGCGCTCCCTAAGGGAGGGGAGAGTCGCCCGAACGCGCCTCTAGACGAGGGGGGGGGGGAGAGAGCCAGAGCCATCCGAGGAGGGAT
The DNA here is from genome assembly GCF_014858855.1 of Bufo gargarizans. Lineage (NCBI taxonomy): Eukaryota > Metazoa > Chordata > Amphibia > Anura > Bufonidae > Bufo > Bufo gargarizans. The sequence continues at coordinate 358,128,694 of NC_058085.1, forward strand.
GCTGCTGCTCACGCTCCCTGTTAGTAGTCGGGCGTCTTCTGTGGAAAACCACTTAGAGAGGTGGTTGGCGTCACAGGATTTGAAAATGCCCTATAGTCCAAAAAGGACCTGGCTCGTCCGAGCCGGATAATTCTCCTTCGGATTACTCTCCCTAGGGAGGGGGAAGAGCAGTCCGCAAGCGCCACCGGCGAGGTGAGGGGGGTGGAGAGACGGAGACATCCGAGGTGGGATGCTGCCGCTCACGCTGCCTCTTCGTAGTCAGTCACCCACTGTGGGGACCACTGAGAGAGATGGAGTCGTTAGCGCCACAGGATTAAAGGACATGGTTGCCTTGGCGACTAAGACCAATTTAGCGGCCGCGCTGGACATGGCAGATGCCCAAGCGGGGACCGCAGGCCCCCAGGGACGTGGAGGAGGGGTGGAGGAGGGGGGTAAGGCAGGGATGCAGGTAATACTTATCTGCTCCTGCAGAACTTCTCCTGCAGAACTTCTCCCTCGACTCCAGGACCAGCAGGGATGCACCTCATCAGGCTTCTGACTCCTTGTCCAGGAGTGCAGTGTTCTGGTGGAGGGTGGCAGCAGGAGACCCAGTAGCTGGTGGGATACCGGAGCTGCAGGTCGAGCCCGGATCCACTTGTCTTCTTTGGGGGGCAATGGAGGCAGCCAGGCAGCGTCCAAGGACGGCAGCGGGCATTCCACGGGGGACCAGGAAGGCGCCATGCCGACCTGTGTCCCCATCTAGAATAATATAAACAATTTTTGAAGGCTGAAAGGGGCTTTGAACTCAGAAAGCCTGGACATGGGGCAGCAGCAGCAGTACCACTGAGCTACCAGCTTGCCTGGCACAAAACGGAGTAGAGTGATGAGGAGCTGCACGGCCATGAGCAAACAGAGTCTCCGGTGTAAGGAGAGTCAGAGCGGCATGCCGAGGCTCCGCCTCCCCGAACGCGTCATTATGGCGCGAAAAATAAGCGCGCGCGCGAAAATATGCGCGAAAATAAGCGCACGCGCGAAAATAAGCGCACGCGCGAAAATAAGCGCACGCGCGCGGAAATAAGCGCGCGCGGGATTTAAACAAACACCACGTGGAGGAGCGGCCTGCCGGCGGGCGCTGAGGGAGCGCAGCAGCCAAGGCCCGACGAGAGAAGCGCTGAAGCCCACAGTTTAAGGGGGAAGAGATGCCAGTACTCCAGTGCCAAAATGAAGAAAGTGCCCCATCAGGATCCTTCTTCAAGTTCACCCAGGTAGCCACAGACAAATAGACACAGAGGGAGGGGGAGGGATTGGGCAACACTTATCTGCTCAGCATGCTCCCTCGATGTCCAGACCAGCAGGGATGCGCCTCTTCAGACTTCTGACTCCAATCCAGGAGAACAGTGCTCTGGAGGAGGGTAGGCAGCAGGCGTCCCAGCAGCTGGTGGCACTCCACGGGGGACCAGGAAGGCGCCATGCCGACCTGTGTCCCCATCTAGAATAAAAATAACAAAAAGGAGTAGAATCAGAGAGTGTCAACCTCCTTCACCAGACACTAAGCAAAGACTGAGTTCCTCCTGGTGGAGTCTGGGGGTATAGCCCGAGGAGGAGGAGCTCTTTCATTTGCATAGTGTCCCTCCTACTAATACCTCTAAGCTATACCCATGGTCGGTGTCCCCCAATGGAAAAAAGCACGAGAAAATATCGTATCAACCTAAGGCTACTTTCATACTCGCGTTTGGTGCGGATCCGTCTTGTATCTGCACAGACGGATTCACACCAATAATGCAAACGCTTGTATCCGTTCATAACGGATCCGTTTGCATTATTCATAAAAAAAAAACTAAAAAAAACTAAGTCCAAACGGATCCGTCTTGACTTACATTGAAAGTCAATGGGGGACGGATCAGTTTTCAGTTGCACCATATTGTCGGTGAAAAACGGATCCGTCCCCATTGACTTAAATTGTAAGTCTAGACGGATCAATTTAGCTCTGCATCGTCAGACGGTCACCAAAACGCTGCAAGCTGCGTGTTTAGTGACCGTCTAAAAAACGCAACTGAGACCAAACGCAGACAAATTGATGCATTCTGAACGGATCCTTATCCAGTCAGAATGTATTGGGGCTGAACTGATCCCTTTTGGGACTCTTGTGAGAGCCCTGAACGGATCTCCCAAGCGGACCCAGAAACGCCAGTGTGAAAATGGCCTAAGGGAACTAATGGTTTATATGAAGTTATGCACAAGTATCCAGCCTTGCTCCAAAAATGTATCCTCCAACCTGAGCCACTGTGATAAATTTGCTGCATGTCTAGAAAGCTTGTGTAATTGTACGCCATCTATGCAGTTAGTAATTCGGCGCATTGACTGCCATTATCCAAATGTGTACTAAAGCTTTAATTCTGATATACATGTTGGTGAGTTTAATGTTGTGACTTTTTTTTTTTTCCAAATGGTGAGTCACTGGTGGATGTTTGCAACTGTATACATTACAAACAAACCTCAACCTTGTACTGATTAAATGCAAACCACTCTTTTCCAGAATATTTAGTATTTCTTTCTGGTTCTCCTGTAGATGGAGCAGCAGCATCAAGAGTGGCTTGAAGATCTTGCTATTCGTCTTCTGTGTGTATTTGCTTTAGACAGATTTGGCGATTTTGTTTCTGATGAGGTAATCTGGTTACAAATAACTTGCTTGCAAACTGTTCTTAAATGAAATTGGTAGTGTGTGCGCTTAAAGGGGCTGTTTCACTTCAGCAAATAACATTTATCACGTAGGTAAAGTTAATACAAAACACTTCCTAATGTATTGTGATTGCTCAATCCAACAGCGGTGGTCGTGCTTGCACACTACAGGAAAAAGTGCCCACCTTGCTGGTAGCCGCCGCATCCTCCTTTTAAAAAAAACGCCCCCTCCTGTTGTTTTTATCAGGGCCAGCGAGCGCTCTCCTCCTCCGGCTGGCCCTGTCTGCAATTCAAATCCCGCGCCTGCACCTTACGGGTCTTCATTTGGCGCAGGCGCTCTGAGAGAAGGACACCCGCTTCCTCAGTGCGCCTGCGCCTATGACTTCTCTTTCGGGTTTAGAAATGACGTCATCGGCACAGGTGCACTGAGGGAATGCTGAAGAAGCGAGCGTCCGGCTCTCAGAGCGCCTGCGCCGAATGAAGACGCGTAAGGTGCAGGCGCGGGATTTGAATTGCAATCGGGGCCAGCCGGAGGAAGAGAGCGCTCGTGGGCCCTGTCAATCAACTGGAGGAGGGAGCGTTTTTTAAAAGGAGGATGTGGCTGCTACCAGCAAGTAGACTCCCTACTTGCTGGTAGTGGTCATTTGCATATTTTAAAAACTCTCTATTTTTAATAAAACAAAGCCACAGAACAAGGTAGAGCCCTATATAGGGAATAGTCGTACAATAAGGATTTTAATATGCCCAAAAATGAAAAATGAGTTTTGGGGGGTGACAGAAGCCCTTGAATCCTTACATTGGTGGCAGTGGATCCACTGTGCCGGCTGATGAGCACACGATGTGCGGCGAGAGTGGCGTGTGCCATGTTCTCTAAAAGATACTAAGCTGCACAGTAGCAAATCCCAATATCATATCGATTTGGGTATTGAAAGTTCGATACCTGGTGCAACCCTGTCTTGTACTATTTTTAACCAGTCTTCTTCTTCATACCTTAATGACCTTTTTTGTTAATCTGTGGGACAATCCGGGAATCTGTGAACAATGTCGCCTATGTAACTAATGTTAGAGGTATTCCCATCTCGGACAATGGGGTCATAGCTGGTAAACCCAGCTGAAAACAAAGCTGGCAAAGTGGTGGCTGGCAGGAGTCGGCAACGTCCAGCCCTCCAGCTGTTGTGAAACTACATCTCCCAGCATGCCCCTTTTGCTTCTATGGGAGTTCCAAGAACAGCCAAGCAAGTGTGCATGCTGGAAGTTGTAGTTTCACCACAGTTGGTGATCCCTGTTCTAAAGAGTCCAAGCCTGCCTCTTCAGAGAACCCAGTGCCTCCCCTGTGCACTTCTAACACCCTGCACCATTAAGACTCCCTCTGTTGGGGACGTTGCCTTTGTACTGTGGTGCGCAGGCCCAGGCAGTCAGCCTTACTGTATGGGGGGTGGCGGCATTGCTGAGGTCGCAGGGAGTTGAGAGCAATCCTTATCCCTTCTAAAATTTCAGTTTTTATCTTTTAGGTAGTTGCACCAGTACGGGAAACATGTGCTCAGACTCTGGGAGTAGTCCTGAAACACATGAATGAAAATGGAGTTCACAATACAGTCAAAATCCTCCTGCGCCTATTAACCCAGGAACAGTGGGAAGTTAGACATGGAGGACTGCTGGGAATAAAGTATGCCCTAGCTATTCGTCAGGTAATGTCCACCTGTTTGCAGTGATCTCCATCTCTGTGTCTTGTTAGAATGGGTATCTGGCTTTGTGCCTTGTGTTTTCACTCTACCTTTCAATAACCTGGTATATTTTATTATTTTTGTTCCTTTGCAGGATTTAATAAAAACTTTATTACCTAAAGCACTACCAGCAATAATTGAAGGTCTTCAAGACCTTGATGATGATGTGCGAGCTGTGGCTGCAGCATCTTTAGTGCCTGTTGTCGATAGTCTAGTGAAGATACAATTCAAGCAGGTAATGTGTGTGTTTGGTCGCCCCCCCCCATTTAACTTCTCCATCGTTACATTTAGCTGTAAAATATGTACCAGTATGTTGCCTGGATAAATTGGGTCATGGAATTTCAAATGTCAAAGTATGTTTAATGTGGTTTACTGGAGTTTAGAGGTCGCTGATGGGGCCGATCCAGTGCTCACGCCTTGTCGCTGGTACGAGAACACGAGAGCTAGACTAGATATGACCTGCCTATTGGTGCTCCAAATGGGTAATTTACATTGGTATAAAAATTAATGTATCTTGACAACTGTTAACCCAATATAGAAAAGAAATATATTGTTTTGCTCAGCATGTTTTACCGTACCAGGCAATATGCCTCGTTTAACCCCTTAGTGACTAATGACTTGATGTGTACGTCATGATGTGGTGTTAGTTACCGCATCATGACGTGCACAAAGTGCCACTGCAAGTACACTTGATGTGACACCGGCATCTAAACGGGTGCTACGGACCCAACGGCTATGAAAACTGGCCAAGAAAGCAGAAACAGTATCTGGGAAGTGCAGAAGTAGGGAGAAGTAGAAGAGGCTTCCCCTGTTCAGTAGAGAACTAGTGTAAGTGGTGACAACAAGGACAGAACGACTGCGGTACCCGGTGGGGGAAGCAGTGCAGATAACTCGGAGGCAAACTGGATAAGTGCATACCCAAACTTCCACAAGGAGGGAACGCTGATGCTGTCACCGTAGCAGATGGTAGAGGCAATGCATGACATGTGAAGGGAACCAGGCGCTAAACTAGCGCCACAGAAATCGGTAGGTTATACCAGGTACAGAAAACTGCACTAGTACCACATGGCTTGGTACGGGCTTTTGACCAGCACCGTAAGGAATAAGTGAACCTATCAGCCACCGCCTCAGGAACACCATACATGGCATGCCTGGTAAATGTTTTGCAGAAAACATTCGCACAAAATGCCAGTGTCGATACCCCACATGGAGGAAAGGGATGCGGCAAGCACCTCCGGTGCTGTGTCCTGTAAGCCAGAACCAGTGACTGTGGCATTTGAAAGAAGAGCCCAAAAACTCAACCTGGGAAGGGATCACACAGTAGTAGCCACGGAACAGGAGTAGCCCAAAAATCTACGGCCAGTGCGAAGACTGCCTCGTGGGGAGGGGGGCCATACCAGCACCCATGGCCTCTCCAGAGGGGAGACTCAACCTGAAAATGAGGTAGCAGTAGCCAACATGAACTATTGGTAGTGCAATACTCCACCGGGGAAGGAAGAAAACTGGCAACCCATGCACACGTTCCACCTACTGAAGGAGTGTGGACGCCGAGTGTGCTAAGGAAAAGCAACAAAATTAGAATGCTCCGCATGGAACGAGGGGTCTATAGAAAGAGGGGTGCCATGGCCAAATTTGAAAAGCTCTGGACACCTTGGATTGATGCCCCTGGGCTGGCGTCCAGGGAATTTCAGAGATGGCGTCTGGGATTAGTGTGAGGGCATTATCGATCATTGTACATATTTGGCTCGGTGATTGGCGATTTCTCACTGAAGACATGGAATGCTTCTACGATATGTGATGTAATGTGGGGAGGTTATGGCCAATAACAAATGTATATTCCAACTCCAATTATAAGATCACAAATTGTCTCAAGATTTTTTGGGATTGTTGTAGGGATGGGGCTTGTGCCTGTGTAATTTTCTCGCCCATTTTCCTTGGGGGACACAGACCTTGGGTATAGCTCGGCTCCCTAGGAGGCGTGACACTAAGTAAAACTGTTAAGCCCCTCCTCCATCAGCTATACCCTCAGCCTGGAGATAGAGGCTACCAGTTTTAGCTTAGTGTCCAAGGAGGCAAGACACTCCCTGCTACTGCAGGGCTGTTTTCTCCTTGTTATTTTTACTTTTTCTTCTAATTTTGTTATTTTATTTTTTCCTAGGGATACCAGAGACGCATTAGACCTCTCTGCTCTCCCGGGGTTGAGCTGCGCCAGTGCCAACTTATCTGCACTGCTGCCTCCCCCACAGAAGCAATAGGAGGATCTGGGCAGCAATGGCTCCCCTACATCCCGCCAGCTAGGGGGTCGCCCGCACGCCAAGCCCCTCTTCCAGCTTCCTGCCACTGCGGTGCCAGTGGCTGAAGGGGCGACCCTGCTGGAAAGGACTGAGGGTGAAGACGTCGGACGGTGAGATGGCTATTCCAGCCCATACCCCGTCCCTATCTGCAGCATCTACCCCTCTGGGTAAGGGGGGCACCCGTGGTCGCTCATTCTGAGCGCTCATCTGCAGGACAATGCAGCACAGCAGCATCCTCAGCACCCCCACGCCGTTCCCCCCCACGCTGCTATCTTTCTCCCCCCCTCCCCCTCATTCGGGGCTGACTCCATTTTTCTCTTCTCTCTCTCCCCCTTCCCGCCGAGAACGGGGGGCGGGGCTTAGCGGTCCCGGAAGGGGGCGGGGCTTACGCGCGCGTCATTTTGGGGGCGGAGCTACGTTCTCCTTCACAGGAGACATTTCAAGAGCTGGAGGGGGCGGAGCTTGTTCCCCGTGCTTTCTGCTGAGGTTTCCCGCGCTTCCTCACTCCTGACAGGAAGCTGGGACACGGTGGGGGACTCTAACCTCCTGTGTACATCGCTCGGCTTCTGTGGGCGCTCTCTGCTGCTCTCTGCTGCTCACTGCTGTTCACTGCTTCTCTGCTGCTGCTGATCTGGGCCATCTCCTGACGTTCTTCTGAGGCACTGGTAGGACAGTTAACCCTCTCCTAACCCTCCTGGTCATAGCTGCTATAACCCTTTGTGGTCTCTATATTAGAGTACAACCACACTTCAGCATGTCAGATCCCACAGGTGCCCCCAAACCCTGGTACCATGCCTGTACCGCCTGTAAGGAACTTTTTCCGCGTGGGCAATCTGAGCCGCATTGCCTTGCATGTCAGGCCCCGGTGCAGGGCCCGCTTCCCGCTGCGCCCCCCGGTGCCTCTGAACCCCCTGACTGGGCTAGGTCTCTGTCTCAGGCGGTGGAAAGCCTTACACACGTAGTGGGCCGTCTCGTGGATAGACCGCCTCTCCCGCAGGCTGCCACAATCCCTGTCGCACCCGCTGGGACTACCGTTTCTGCCGCCCCCACTGGTTCCCTGCCTCCCAGCGAATCTTCCAGGGCCCGGCATACTCAGAAACGTTCAAGGGTTGAGCGCACATCTTCTCCAGATGCTTCGCTCTCTCCGCCATGCGTGCGAGCTCAGTCAAGTCTATCCTCTCAAAGGGATACGCTTTCTGAGGGAGGACTGGCGGATTCGGACGTGGACATGGACTCAGAGCTTCCGTCCAAATTGGCGTCCGCGGTGGGGCATCTTGTCACTAGCATCCGTGATACCTTTCAGCTACACGATGACCCCCCCAGCTCTGAACAGGCCGGCGTGTCCTTTCTCCGCCCCAAACAGGCCTCCAAGGTTTTTCCCATACACGCTGATTTTTCTTCTGTGGTATCCAAGGCTTGGACTCTGCCTAACGTCCGCTTTATTACACCCAAAAAGCTGGACATTTGTTATCCCTTTCCAGCGGATTCTGTGACCACGTGGACATCCCCGCCTAAGGTTGATCCTCCCGTGGCTCGCCTGTCCAAAAGCACTACTATTCCTGTACAGGACGGATCTTCCCTCCAGTCTGTTGAGGACCGTCGTACGGAATCCCTCTCCAAGGCCATATTTACTGCCTCTGGTTCGGCCCTTAGACCGGTCTTTGCCTCCGCCTGGGTTGGCAAAGCGGTCTCTGAATGGGGTTTGCAACTGGAACGGGAGTTAGGGTCGGACGTCCCTGTTCAGGACCTCCGTTCCTTAGCCCAACTAATTGTTCAGGCCGGAAAATTCGTCTGTGAGGCCTCCCTTGATGCGGGTGCCCTCATTGCCCGTTCCTCTGCCCTGGCAGTTTCTGTCAGGAGGGAACTCTGGCTGAAGGTTTGGGTGGCGGACGCCGCTTCCAAACGCTCTTTGGCCGGCCTACCATTCACGGGTTCCCGCCTGTTCGGAACCCGTCTGGACGAACTTATATCAGAGGCCACGGGTGGGAAGAGTACTCACCTCCCCCAGTCCAGGCCAATGGGCGCCCCCCGTGGTCGCGCTGGTTCGTCCCATTTTCGGTCCTTTCGCAAGCCCACCGGGTCTAGACCCGCGGCCAGTTCTTCTTCCTCTGGCCCAGCCCAGGATAGACGCAAGAAGCCGTTTTTTCGGACGCAACCTACCTGGCGCAAGTCCCAGCCTGCACGGGCTCCCACAGGCCAGCAGCCCTCTGCCTGAAGGTGCGCCCCCACCTTCTCCTATTCAGGAACGTATGGCGGGCCCACATCTCAGACGCATGGGCGCTCGAGATTGTATCTTGCGGATACAAAATCGAATTTGCGTCCATTCCGCCAGACCGTTTCTTCCGATCCTGTCCTCCGCGAGATCCCGTACGAGTGGCCGCCTTCTTCGCGGCCATTCACTCTCTAATGGACAAGGGTGTCGTCGCCCCCGTGCCTCCGACGGAAAGGTTCAGGGGGTTCTACTCGAACCTCTTTGTGGTTCCCAAGAAGGAAGGCTCAGTGCGTCCGATCTTGGACCTAAAACGCCTGAACCGTTTTCTCCGACTGCAGAGATTCCGGATGGAGTCTCTCAGGTCCGCAGTGGCCTCCCTGGAAAGAGGGGATTTCATGGCCTCAATTGACATTCAGGATGCATACCTCCACGTTCCGGTTGCTCCATGTCATCACCGCTTCCTGCGCTTCGCGGTGGGGGACGATCACTTCCAATTCGTCGCCCTTCCCTTTGGTCTGGCGACGGCTCCTCGAGTGTTCACCAAGGTCCTGGCCCCTGTCTTGGCCCTTCTACGTTCAAGAAGTGTTTTTCTTCTCCCATACTTGGACGACATCCTGGTCAAGGCACCCTCCTTCTCTCAGACATCCCGCAGTGTGGAACTCACTCTGGAGACCCTGACGCGGTTCGGTTGGATTATCAACCACCCCAAATCTTCCCTTACCCCCTCCAGACGGCTGATCTTCCTGGGGATGCTCCTGGATACAGAGTTGGCGGAGGTCCGCCTTCCGTCGGACAAGCGTCTGGCCCTTCGCGGGTCGGTTCGCAGTCTCCTCCGTCATCACCGCCCTTTCCTCAGATCCAGCATGCGGTTGTTGGGAAAGATGGTTGCCTGTTTCGAAGCGGTGCCGTTCGCACAATTCCGATCCCGCACCTTTCAGAGGGCAATTCTGTCGGCCTGGGACAAATCACCGAGGAGTCTGGACAGGACCTTTCTTCTGCCTCCCCTGGCTCGGGCTTCCCTCGGCTGGTGGTTGCATATCCCTCTAAGGGGGAAGTCCTTCCGTCCACTGAACTGGCTGGTGATTACCACAGATGCCAGCTTACGGGGGTGGGGGGGGGGTTTTCCCTCCCTGGTCCGTCCAGGGCGTTTGGTCTCTATCGGAGTCCAGACTTCCAATCAATATTCTGGAACTGAGGGCGATTCTTCTGTCCCTCAGACACTGGACCCATCTGCTGAGGGGCCACCCTGTTCGGATCCAATCGGACAATGCCACGGCTGTGGCATACATAAACCATCAGGGAGGCACTCGCAGCGATGCAAGAGGTGACCCTCATTCTCCTCTGGGCGGAGACGCACGTGCCGGCCTTATCTGCGATTTACATCCCGGGGGTGGACAACTGGGCGGCGGATTTCCTCAGCCGGTCCACCATCGACCCGGGAGAATGGTCCCTGCACCCAGAGGTGTTCGAAGCCCTTTGTCTTCGCTGGGGTCGCCCCGACGTGGACCTCATGGCCTCCAAATTCAACCACAAGGTCCCCCTATACCTGGCCAGGGCACGGGACCCGAAGGCATACGGCGCCGACGCGCTCGTCCTTCCGTGGCGCGAATTCTCCCTTCTGTACGTCTTTCCTCCTTTTCCCCTCCTGCCACGGGTTCTTCGGAGGATCGCGGCAGAGGGCGTCCCCGCGATTCTAATCGCCCCGGATTGGCCCCGCCGGTCTTGGTACGCCGACCTAATGTTGCTGTTGGCAGACGCACCGTGGCCACTGCCCTCCAGGGAAGACCTTCTCTCTCAGGGACCGATCTTCCACGAGCATTTAGGCTCGCTACGTTTGACGGCGTGGCTATTGAGACCGCCGTCTTAACGCGACGGGGTTTCTCCGCGGACGTAGTCCGCACCATGATCCGGGCTCGTAAGCCCGTATCCTCTAGGATCTACTATCGGGTTTGGAGGTCCTATCTGGGGTTCTGTGAGTCCCGGAGCATCCTACCTCTCCGGTTTTCTCTTCCCACAATCCTGTCCTTCCTCCAGTCGGGTCTGGACCTGGGGCTGTGCCTCAGTTCTCTGAAGGGTCAGATTTCGGCGCTGTCTATTCTTCTCCAGCGTCCCCTGGCCCCTCTAGGGCCAATTAAGACCTTTTTACAAGGGGTGGCTCACTCTGTTCCGCCGTACCGCCCTCCAGTTCCTTCCTGGGACCTGAATGTGGTGCTCTCGGCGCTCCAATCAGCCCCCTTCGAGCCTTTACGGGAGGTCTCCCTTCGCCTTCTGTCCTGCAAGGTCATCTTTCTTGTGGCCGTCACGTCTCTCCGACGGGTGTCGGAGTTAGCGGCTCTTTCTTGCTCCGAACCTTTCCTGATCTTCCACCAGGATAAGGTTGTGCTTCGGCCTGTCCCGACTTTCCTGCCAAAGGTGGTCTCCGCCTTTCACATCAATGAGGACATCGTCCTTCCGTCGCTCTGTCCCTCTCCTTCCCACCCCAGAGAACGGGAACTGCACCGTCTGGATGTGGTCAGGGCGTTGAGGATTTACTTGGAGGTCACCGGGTCCTTTCGGCGCACGGACTCCCTGTTTGTGGTTCCGGAGGGTTCGCGCAAAGGGTTGGCGGTCTCCAAGGTGGCTATTGCCCGTTTCATTAAGCTGGCGGTGTCTGAGGCTTATCGAGCCAAGGGCAGACCTCCGCCTTTCGGCGTCACTGCTCATTCCACCAGAGCAGTCGGAGCTTCCTGGGCGCAGAGGCATCGGGCCTCGGCTGAACAGTTGTGCAAAGCAGCCACTTGGTCCTCTCTGCACACTTTCACAAAGTTCTATAGGGTGCATACGCATGCATCAGCGGATGCTGCTTTGGGCCGCCTGGTTTTGCAGGCAGCGGTTTCCTGATGCTCTGGTGGTGTTCCGCCTTGGGTTTGTGGTCCCTCCCTTCTTGGACTGCTCTTGAACGTCCCAAGGTCTGTGTCCCCCAAGGAAAATGGGCGAGAAAAGGAGATTTTTGTATAACTTACCAGTTAAATCTCTTTCTCGCTCTTCCTTGGGGGACACAGCACCCACCCTTCTGTGTTTGGTTACAGGGTTATGGTCTGGCGCCCCGTTGGGTTGCTGGCTGGTTGTTTCCGTTATTGGTTGTTATCCTTTCACTACTTGGACACGCAACTGGTAGCCTCTATCTCCAGGCTGAGGGTATAGCTGATGGAGGAGGGGCTTAACAGTTTTACTTAGTGTCACGCCTCCTAGGGAGCTGAGCTATACCCAAGGTCTGTGTCCCCCAAGGAAGAGCGAGAAAGAGATTTAACTGGTAAGTTATACAAAAATCTCCTTTTTATGCGATTGTACTGGTGTAACCAAATGTTGGAGCTATGGAAGATGGAGGGCATCACAATGATGGTTTGTGGGGGTTGGGGCCTTACGTTTGTATTATAAAATGCTAATTAAAAATTACTTAATTTAAAAAAAAAGTGCTCCGCATGGGGACTCGAGGCACAAGGAGAGGCATGTCATGGGTCAACACCTGGAAAGACAGAGGCTGCTACGTAGGTGCCTGACCCCAATCTGTACAATAGCTACCTGATGAAAAGGATGGTGTGAAGTAGTCACAGTATCCCATGGTAGTACCGAAATACCACCTATGACGGGGGTGGTAAGGCAATTGTCTGTCTGTGTCTAGCAAGGAGACCACCCTTGGAACGGGTTGGAATGCAACAAGGGGATAATGCGATAGGGTGGAAGATTCCAGAGGTAGTGGGAAAGAGGGGAGCCTGACAAAATGTACAGTAGGGCTGAAATGATTACTTGATGGAATCGAGTAATTCGACACAAAAAAATCCTCGCTTGCTATTACTCCCACTCTGTGGTCTCCCGCTGGCCCGCAATATTCACCTTTCCAGCAGGGGGCCTCCAGACACTCCACAGGACATCCATGGTCCCACACTGCACTGACCTCCTGACGTGTTGTGTGACGTCAGATGCAGAGCGGGACAATGGAGTGTCGGCGGCACCCCTGCTGGAAAGGTAAGTTGGTGCGACTAAGGCTGGATGCTGGAGCACACAGCGTCATAGCAACCAATGACTCTGTGCACTCTGGGTGGTCAGGGGGGGGGGGAGCTGAAGCACTTGGGCTGATCACAGGGGGGGGGGGGGGGGGCAATGGGTGTTGGGGACTGATGGCAGAGGTCTGAGTTTTTATAAAGGAAAAGTCTATTAATTCATTTTTTTTTTTTCTTATTAGAATACTTGATTTAATCGTAAAAAACAATTAATAAAATACTTTCTAAAATAATCGTTTACTGCAGCCCTAAAGTACAGTGTCCACTGGTAGAACAAGTACCACTGGTTGTGGAACTACCCTGCCAATGGAAGCAGGGTAATTCTACAGGATCTTACAGTATGCAAGAGTGGTACCCATCTCCACCTAAGAATGACGGACAATGTAACAGGATAAACCAGTTTCCGGTGGTAGTGGAGTTACTCCGCTGACGGAAAAAGGGAAACCTGACAGATGTACAGGGTCCACTGGTAGTGCAGGCACTACTGGTTGTGCAACTGCTCCGTCAATAGGAGGGTAATGCAACAGGATCTACAGTATGCGATTGTGATGCCCCTAGACCACCTACAGAAGGTGGAAATCAAACCGGACAGAAGATAACCAGGATTAGTGCAATTGCTCTGCCTGGTCTCCGGTGGAGAGTAATGCTACAGTCTGAATAGGATCCAGTGGTAGCACAATTACTCCATGGAATGAGGATGATGTCACAATGTACAGTACCCAGTGGAAGTGTAAATACACCCACTATGGAAGGAGGGCAATGCTATCAGGAATATGATTCAGTAGTAGTGCCAATACTCCGCCTATGGAAGGGAGGGTAATGGTACAGGACATACAGTATCCAGTGGTATTGCTAGTACTCTGCCTATAAAAAAGTAATGACGACCGGCTGTACAGTATCCAATGGTGAAGTAAATACTCCACCTATGGAAAGAGACCTTGCTACCAGATGTATAGGGTCCCATGTGCAAATACCCTGCCTATGAAAAAAGAGCAATGATACAGAATGGATAGGATTCAGTGGTAGCGCAAATACTCCGCCTAGGAAGGAGGATAATTCTACAGGATGTTTCATTTTTTCCAAAGATGTGATTTTCATATGACTCTGCTTATGCCCCAAGTCTCAGTGATGTAAAAGATATATATATGCCAAATTTCAAGAAGATTGGATAATATTTAGGGGTTGTACACACTGATCACTTTTATTACTACGCTCACTACTGTACCTAGGAGGTTGGTCTAAAAACTACTTCAGTTTCAGGATCCCGGGGGCTCTGCATGCACTTAAAATTGTCCTTCACTAAACAGTTGAATATTCCTCAACGAGAATTGAAAGGAATGAAATGTGTTGCACACTTTGTCAGCCTCATATGTTTGCTTTTTGCGTGAGGCAGTTGAGGGCTCCAAAGAATGATTTGGATATGCTACAGCTTGTGAGCATTTGCCCAGATGCAGGTGTAAAAAAAAAGTGCTCTCACAGTTGCTAAGATGCCTTTGGTATCTGTCAAACAAACGTAGGATTGGCTCTTTTGGACGAACGTATTACTCAGGCTTTTAAGGAAAATAACAAAAAATTTAGAAACCAAAACTGCAAAGAAAAAGGAAATAAAACAATTAAAGGGTAAAAACCTAGTTTTTGAAGGAAAAGACCTGAGACATTTCGTTACTAATAACAGACGTTCTTTGAATTGTTTGGGATCCACGACGTGACAGAATACTGCAGCGATTCTCTAAGAAGCCATGTGAACTCTCTTAAGGTGGTCAACGATGCCACAGAAAGAGGAATTGCTCTGATAAAAAAAGTTTAACGAATCGGTCAGGGACGAACATCAAAAACAATTCTTGTTGCGGGTAGTCGAGCATCACAGAAAAGTCGTCACCAAGCTAACAAAAGAAGAGATTGCATCGTTCAAAGTTGATTAATATAACACGTTTTGCCTATCATACTACCTATTAATCTTAGTGTCTAGTTTTAATATTTTAAGTTTGATTTCTAGTTTTCCCAATAAAAGTAATTAACATTGAAAAATCATATTTTTTGCCTACTTTTACAAAACTGATCAAAGTGTGCAACCTCTAAATATTATCCAATCTTCTTGGAATTTGGCATATAATATCTTTTTACATCACTGAGACTCAGGGCGTAAGCAAAGTCTGAAAAAAAAAAAAAATTAACAAAAAATAAAAATGTCATTACAAAATGAAACACCCTGTACAATATCCAGTGGTAGTGCAAGTATTTCATCTAAGAAAAGAGGGTAATACTACAAGCTGTATAGTATCCAGTGAAGTGGAATTACTCTGCCTTAGGAAGGTGGGCAATGTAATTACTCCGCCTATGAAGGAGATTAATGTTACATGCTGTAGAGTATACCGTGGTACAATTACTCTGCCTATGAAAGGAGGCCAATGTGACAGGCTGTACAGTATCCAGTGATAGTGCAAGTACTTCAACTATGGAAGGGGGTAATGCTACAGGATTTACAGTATCCTAGTCGTAAATAGCTAGCGGTAGGGCAAGCACGTCGCCTATCCATTGCGCCACTGGCTCCACTGTAGCTGTAGAGGACACAGAGTAAGCCTGAACGTGGCGCACCCACAAGCACTAAGATGAGCTGGAAACACACTGCTATAGGGCGATGGGAACTAAGCCCAAAATAGGAGTGGAGCTCCAACGGTTAATAGCTATGGGAATTACATGCAGCCCCAACCCTTTTAGGAGTGACAGGTAATTTTATTTTTCCCCCCAGTCACAGAAGCACTGGTAGCAAGGTAATTTTGCATATTAAAAGCACGTTTTAAACAAAATCTACAGGACCAAAATGATTAATTAGATTATGTAGGCATAAATCGCAGTGTAGGGATTATAAGTAAACAAAAAAAAAAAATGTTTAGGTTAGGGGAAGAGCTCAGTGGGACAAGGATATGGGCGCGAAAGTTTCTCGCTCTGAGGGTACAGTCCCCGCCCCTGAAACCCTCTGGTAGAACGCAGCATAGTAGGCCGCAGAGGCGGGCCTCACGTACAGGTGGAGCCGACCGGGAGAGCTTCTGGCTGAGAGAGCAGCACATGGAGGGAGTGTTAGGGGGATCTTGCCCCACCCCCTAAACAAAGGAGTCCGGGAACATGTGTACTGACGCCCAGTCAGAGAAAGCGGTGGCCGCCCAAGGAGGCGTGCGAGTGCTGGAGGAAGATGACTGGGTTGGGGACCGGAGCCAGGCCGGTGAGAGGCCAAGGTTTTTAGGGAAAAAACATTTTACTGTGTTCACTTTAGAGAACTCGGGAGAAGGGGACCAGCAGAAGGCTAACCCCTAGAACCCAGTACAGGAAGGAGGGGAGCAGGGGGGGGGGGGGGGGGGTCAGGGGTCCAGCAGGGAAAGGTAGGGAATACTTACCTAAACTGTTTCTGCCCACCCTGATTCCAGCAGTGTCGCCTTCCTCAATGTGCTGCCCCTTGGGGATGGCAGCTACACTGGTAACAGGGGGGACTTCTGGAAGTAGCACCAAGGTGACACTGTAGCTGGCGGGAAACTGAGTATTTGAGACCCACTGTTCCTCGTTGACTTCCAGAGGTGGGGAACGTGAAGCGGGCTTGGGGACCTACTGGTCTCCCTCCTCAAGTGTGGGAACTGGTGGCTAGAGCCCATCTGTAGCCCAAAGCTGAAAACATACAAAAGAAAAGATCTTTGGCAGACCTGCAGGAAAACATATCTGCCTCCTACGGACACAAAGCTAAAACTGATTAGCTCAGTGTCTGCAGGAGGGGTATAGCTGAGAGGAGATCACACTTTTTTTGCTTAGTGTCGCCTCCTAGTGGCAGCAGCTATAACCATGGTCTTCTGTGTCCCCCAATGATGCAAGCGAGAAATAAAAAATGGTTGTGACTATGGAGACACTAAAACATTTTTCTTTTGTTTCAAAAATGCTATTGTGTAAAACATAAATAAGTATACATATTAGGTATTGCCACGTCCATAACGACCTGCTCTATAAAAATGTCAATGACCTAAACTGTGCCAGAATTACGAATTTTTTGGTCATCTTGCCCCAAAAAGTTTAATAATTGATCAAAAAAATCATATGTACCCAAAAATGGTACCAATAAAAATGTCAACTCTTCCTGGAAAAAACAAGCCCCTGCACAAGACTATCGGCAGAAAAAAAATAAAAATATGGTGTTCAGAAAATGGAGACACAAATATTTTTGAAAAAATTAATTTATTTTATGTAAAACTGAAACAAAGTAAGACTTATTGATATCATCTCATCCGTAACAACCTGATCTATAAAAATAGCAGATGATCTACCCTGTCAGATGAACGTTGTAATAAACAAAACAAAAAATAATGGTGTCAAATCCTTTCTTTGGTTACCTTTCCTCACAAAAAACATAATAGAGCAATTAAAAATCATATGTACCCCAAAATAGTACCAATAAAGCTGTCGCCTTATCCCATAGTTTCCAAAATGGGGTCACTTTCTGACTTTCTACTGTAGGGTGCATCTGGGGGGCTTCTAAAAACCAGTCCAGCAAAATCTGCCTTACAAAAACCATACGCCCTGCCATGTGCCCCTCGGGTTACGACCACATGGCAGGGTGTTTTCTGTAAACCTCAATAAATATTGAGTTTTGTTTGGCTGTTAACCCTCGATTTGTGTTAAAGAAGAAAAAGTATTAAAATGGAAAATCTGCCAAAAAAGTGAAATTTAAGGTCCTTAAGGGGTTAATAGGGTTGATTGTGCTGACAGATGCTCTTTTTAAAAGGTGAATGTGTGTCAGTATAGTTTGCTGCATGTGTGTAGGTCGAGAGATAGATATAATATGTTTAATATTTTAACCCTTTCTATCTTAGGTTCCCTTCATTCTTGGCACTTTATGGGATACACTTTTGGAGTTAAATGACTTAACAGCGTCTACCAATAGTATCATGACCCTCCTTTCTTCTCTCTTAACATATCCTCAGGTTCAGCAGTGCAAGTAAGTGTGTGGCAGATTTTCATGAGACAAAGTTGCGTTTTTTACACTTGAATATTTAGGATTGCTTTGAACTCCTTTGAGAACACGTTGCCTTTGCATTTAAATTGAATTATTATTTCTTTTATACTTCTGAATTGTATCGGTATGGTTTTTGACCCATAGTCAGTGGGTTGAGATTAATAACCCATGGAAAGTGCAGTGTCTAGGAATCCATGATTTGCTTATCTGATGCGATTTCCGTAACGCACTGGTGGCAGTGGAACAGAGGGCTGAGAGGAGGGGAGCGTACTTGCCTCGCCACGCTCCTGTTCTTTCTGCGCTGGACCACCAATGTTGTCTTGTTACATTAGAAGACCACTATGTCACCCACTTTTCATTGGAGGGTCTTGCGTATGTACATATTGAGGTTTTCGGGAGTGTATGCTGTTAGTGGGCAGGGTGTAAAGTAATTTAGGTGATACATTATTAGGATGGGTGGCGCAGGCACTAGAATACAGGGCTAGACGAAGAGGAGGTGGAAGTGCACAGAGATGGGCGTTGGAATAGCAGTGCTCCAAGACTTTCTGGCCTGCCCCCTTGGTGCTCGAAAGATCTCATTTGCATAAATGAATGCTGCTATGTGGAAACCGAACGTATTTTAATCAACCTTACAAGGCGATATCCCTGGTTTAATAGGGTTGATCATGCTGAGGGAGGCTCTTTAAATCCTTAGCTTTTTCGAACACTAAAATATTTTGTCCCCACAGTATTCAACAATCACTTACTATATTGGTGACACGGGTATGGCCTTTCCTGCATCATACTATATCATCTGTTCGAAGAGCGGCCCTGGAGACATTATACACTTTGTTATCCACACAGGATCAGGTTGGTAACTACTAGTTTATTAAACTTTTTCCATCATAAAGGGTTTGGCCAATTTGTAATGTAATTTTATCAGAATGTTCTGTACAGTCATGTACGACCCATTCAAGTATACTTTACAGTATATGGTCTCCCACCTGCCCAGGTGTCCATGGCCCGCGACATAGCGATGATGGCGGCTTCTGGGTATCTTTTAATTTGTGCAGGTGCGTAAAACCAATGGACGTGCAAGATGCAGGGGATTTTGCTACTTGTTTTTGGACGTGCCTATTTGCAGTTCAGCGCCTGTACCCTGGAGCAGCCAGAGGAAGTGGTCGCTGCCATTTTGCATACCATGGACATGGAGGGTGATGGGAAAGTGAATTTTTTTTATTTTTATCTATGGCAGTGGGACAGCTTGGGGACAACATAGTTATGTATTCTTGAATGGAGCATATGGAACCGTATATGGCATTTTAACAAATTGGATTATAAATTGGCCAACCCTTTTAAAGGCCATTTGTCAGTGTATTTGTAGCTATGAAACTGTGTTGTGTGTGGATTCCATATTCTGTGCCTTCTGCTGCCGAGCTCACATGCAACAGGTCAGCCATTTTAATAGGTGCACATCTGCCGACAGGTGCACTTTAAGTTCTACTGCTGTTAAAAACTCATATGACATGCAAAGAATTAAGATTGTTTCTCTGTTCCAGAACTGTTCAGGTTGGCTGACTCCCATCTTGCAGGACATGCTGCGGCATATATTTCAGATCTGTATTTTGGAGAGTAACCGGGAAATTCTTGACCTTATCCACAAGGTAGGATCTCCTTGATATGACCCTGCCCCCACCCCACCCCCATTCCAGCCGCCTTGTACTGCAGTATGCTGTTTTTGTTCCCCAGGTTTGGCAGGAGCTAATACACAAAGCCTCTGTGCAATATGTTGTGGCTGCAGCGTGCCCCTGGATGGGAGCTTGGCTCTGTTTAATGATGCAGCCTGCTCACCTGCCTATTGATTTGAACATGCTGATATTGGTGAAGCCCAAATCAAACGTGAGTTGTTGCTTGTCCTATCTTCGTAGAAGTAATCTTTATAAAGGCATAGTTTCATCTCTACACAAGTGAATATTGCTTGCACATTTGGTTTAAAGCAATCACCTGCCATTGAGCTTTTACTTTAGTGCTTTAATAATAAATATTCTTTCCATGGGTCTGTACATATAAAAAAAAGGGAAGCATATACATAATACAGACACTTGCAATAGTCATGAACAAGGCAAGTTACAAACTGATGCAGAAGAGAGGGCCCTGCCCGTGAGGGCTTACAATCTACAAGGCATGGACGAAGGACACAGTAGGTGAGGGTAAAGCTGGGTATGACTGTATAGCAGCAGGGTCACTGGTTGTAGGCTTGTCTGAAGAGGTGGGTTTTTGGGTTTCTTTTAAAGGATTCCACTGTAGGCGAGTCTGATATGTTGTGGTAGAGAACTCCAGAGTGTGGGGGATGCACAGGAGAAATCTTGGAGGCGATTCTGGGAAGAGGTGATAAGAGGAGAGAAGGAGGTCTTGTGGTGGGGATGTATCTGAAAAGTAGCTCAGGTGTATGGAGGGGACAAGCTGTGGATAGCCTTATATGTATTTGCATTTTAAGCTGAATTCACTGGGTAACGGAGAGCTAGTGAAGGGATTGGCACAGGAGTAACAGGGAGAGGTGTATTAGTTGGCAAGAGTGCTAGATGGAAGGCCACACAGGAGGATGTTACCGTAGTATGATGAGATATTTTTGATTTGGAGGCGGCAGGTGGTGAAAAGGTCTTGGATGTGCGGTTTCACACCTTTAGGACCCAGGACCGGAATGTTCATCCTAAATGGCCGGTACTTTGCGCCCCAGGACGAGCATTCTCGTCCGGCGGTCCTTTCTCCCCTCCATGTGCGGTCCGGCAATCGGCAGCATGTATCTGGCGGTTACTGACAGCTGGATCCCTGCTGCATCCACCAGCATCGCTGATAACACAGATGCCGGTGGATAAACCCCTCCTCATATGCCTCTGTCAGCGCTGACTGTGGCAAATGGGAGATTTGCGCTCCCTCTGCTTAGCCATCGGGTCGCTGCGGTGGCGGTGACCTGATGGTTGCCATGGCAGCCCCAAGCTATTCCAAGGCCTTCGAGCCCGGCATGTACGGAGGCCTATGAGGCCCAGCTCCCCCAGGCTGGGTCAGTCCAAGGTGTTGAGAATGGATAGCCTCTGATTTATCCAAGTTTTAGAAAGTGAGAGGCGGAGGAGGAGATAGAAGATGGGCATTGTGGGGTTCTGGATGGTAAGGTGGTGTCTGGACCAGAGAGGGTAAATTGTGTAGTCGGCATAAAAGTGATACTGAAAGCCATGGGACTCTGAGCTGTCCCAGGCTGAAGGTGTAGTGATTTATTTTTGGCTTTGGCAGGTCGTTGGTGACTTTGGGAAGGGCAGTTTGTTGAGTGGAGGGGTCTGAAGCCGGATTGCAGGGAGAGGCGAGAGGACGGTTCAGAGTGGACTTCACCTGTACTGCTAATTATCAATGTTATGACTCCCACAACCCGCAGAGATCACATGTAGTAGCAGGTGCATTACTGTTTTCCTTGCCTCCATGAATATGTAATGGGGTATATTCACGCACAGCAGATTTGTTGCATAAGTTTTCTGCAACTGAAATTCCGTTCTATTCCTCTGAATGAGATTGCTTTAGCAGCAAGCACATGGTTTCTGTATTCTCAATTTAAATGAATGAAACAGTCAAATGTCTGCAAAAAACCTGCCTCATGTGAATTAACCCTTTTAGCCACCTGCACAAGGGCTTTCTTGCAGAAATTCCACATGGATTTCTGTGCGTTTCCACACCAAAAGCCACGTGTTACTTGACGTTTTTGGTATGAATTTGCTGTTTTGCCACAGATCTCTCTTGCTTGAATAGGGTGAAATCTGCACAAAAGAACAGCTAAATTGATATGCTGTCGATTTGACAATTCACATGGCAGGTCAATAGGCACACACAATGTAAACGCGAGTACATGAGTTTGTGAAATCTTGTATACTTTGCTGGTACTGTATTACAGGAAATACCCGAGTAATGTGTGCAGGTAGCTTTACACATGATCATGCCATGTTCTCTGCAGCACTTCTCCACTGTCGCTAATAGGGGATTACACATATTTTAAAGAATATAATTAATGCACACAAACCATCAGATGCATGATGCTACTTTTAATTTTGTTAATATTTGAAGAAAAATAGATACAACATTTAATTTACTTTGATCTAGGAAAAAGCTGGGAAACTCCGTCAAGGCCAGAGCCAAACAAGAGAGGTTGCACAGGAATATATTGCTGGCTCGGACAGTGTGACCGAAGACTCTGCCACCAGGGATTACCTGGTGACCCGCACCCGTTTGGCTGCTTCTAAGTCAGTATAGTGCTTATAAATTTCCGCCCTCAGACTTGAATTGGGCAATATTACAAATTGTGCTTTGTTTGCTGCTAATCTTACTTGACTGAACGCATCTTCGACCCTTCAATAGAGGTGCAAAGGAGGTGTCTGCTTGACGCCATCAAAGTCTTTTTATTCAGAGCTTAAAAGCAAATTGATTTCTTTAGTTGTATTAAAGGGGTTATCCCATAAATTTTATTGATGACCTATCCTCTGGATAGGTCATCAATATGAGATTGGTGGGTCCGACACCCGATACCCTAGCCGATCAGCTGTTAGAGGCCGATGCTCCGTAAGCTCCCTGTAACAGCTGATTGTGCCCCCCAACACACAATGTGAGAATGACCTACCCTGAGCATCACCTTGCCTATAAGACTGCTCACGCCGTTTAAGGCGCTCTCCATAAGGAGATGTAGTAACCTCCAAATCCTGACCTAGGCCTCTCCCCCAGTTAACCCAGTACTCTCTCCTCTGAAACCCAGTACTCTCACCCTGAAACAGCTGTCTGCAGATGAGGTGCTGGCTTATTTATTATCCAAGTCATGACTCAAGGCCTCTTAAAAGGTCGAACATTGACTTATAGGATAGCTGCCTTACATCTGGTAGCATTAATGACAGAGCTTAAGAGCTCATTTGCATTCTTTCAATATGGAGAAATCTTTGAAGGGAATCTCGCTAAATACCTCTGCATAAAACCACAGCCAACATTTGATGCAAACGCTGAATTGCAGCCAGGCATGATTACATCATCACTGCCTGGCCATTTCAGTCAAAGGGGTGGGGGCGTGGCCTGTAGGAAAGTGAGCAGGATCTCTGGGTGCAACAGCAATGGTTGCACCCAGGGACTGGTTTTCATATAAAAATCGTTTTCTCTACAGTGCAGCCACTGATCAAGATGGGTGCAACACCATTAAATTCAGCTGACAAGGGCACATCTCCCATGTCAACTGGCTTTATTAAACTGTTTTTAGTGACAGATTCCTTTTTTAACCACTCCAGGACCGCCGTACGCAGGATTGCGTCCTGCCGGCGGCCCTGCTCTTCTGGCATATACGCGTCCTCCCGCGAGAGCCGAGATTTCCTGTGAACGCGCGCGCACACAGGCGCGCGCGCTCAAAGGAACGGAAGGTAAGCGAGTGGATCTCCAGCATGCCAACGGCGATCGCTCGCTGGCAGGCTGGAGATCTGATTTTTTTAACCCCTAACAGGTATATTAGACGCTGTTTTGATAACAGCGTCTAATATACCTGCTACCTGGTCCTCTGGTGGTCCCTTTTGTTAGGATCGACCACCAGAGGACACAGGTAGGTCAGTAAAGTCGCACCAAACACTACACTACCCCCCCCCCCCCCCCCCCCCCCGGTCACTTATTAACCCTTTATGAACCCCTGATCACCCCATATAAACTCCCTGATCACCCCCCCCCCCCCCTGTCATTGATCACCCCCCCCTGTCATTGATCACCCCCCCCTGTCATTGATCACCCCCCCCTGTCATTGATCACCCCCCCTGTCATTGATCACCCCCCCTGTCAGGCTCCGTTCAGACGTCCGTATGATTTTTACGGATCCACGGATACATGGATCGGATCCGCAAAACACATGCGGACGTCTGAATGGAGCCTTACAGGGGGGTGATCAATGACAGGCGGGTGATCACGCATATACACTCCCTGATCACCCCCCTGTCATTGATCACCCCCCTGTCATTGATCACCCCCCTGTAAGGCTCCATTCAGACGTCCGCATGTGTTTTGCGGATCCGATCCATGGATCCGTAAAAATCATACGGACGTCTGAATGGAGCCTTACAGGGGGTGATCAATGACAGGGGGGTGATCACCCATATACACTCCCTGATCACCCCCGGTCATTGATCACCCCCCTGTAAGGCTCCATTCAGACGTCCGCATGATTTTTACGGATCCATGGATACATGGATCGGATCCGCAAAACACATGCGGACGTCTGAATGGAGCCTTACAGGGGGGTGATCAATGACAGGCGGGTGATCACCCATATACACTCCTTGATCACCCCCCTGTAAGGCTCCATTCAGACGTCCGCATGTGTTTTGCGGATCCGATCCATGGATCCGTAAAAATCATACGGACGTCTGAATGGAGCCTGACAGGGGGGTGATCAATGACAGGGGGGTGATCAGGGAGTCTATATGGGTGATTACCCCCCTGTCATGGATTACCCCCCTGTCATGGATTACCCCCCTGTCATGGATTACCCCCCTGTCATGGATTACCCCCCTGTCATTGATCAACCCCCCCCCCCCCCCCCTTTTTGGCCCAAGTTAGCGGAAATTTTTTGTTTGTTTTTTGTTTTTTCTTACAAAGTCTCAATTCCACTAACTTGTGTCAAAAATAAAATCTCACATGAACTCACCATACCCCTCACGGAATCCAAATGCGTAAACATTTTTTGACATTTATATTCCAGACTTCTTCTCACGCTTTAGGGCCCCTAAAAAGCCAGGGCATTATAAATACCCCACATGTGACCCCATTTCGGAAAGAAGACACCCCAAGGTATTCCGTGAGGGGCATATTGAGTCCATGAAAGATTGAAATTTTTGTCCTAAGTTAGCGGAAAGTGAGTGTTTGTGAGAAAAAAACTAAAAAAAATCAATTTCCGCTAACTTATGCAAAAAAAAAAAAAAATTTCTATGAACTCGCCAGGCCCCTCATTGAATACCTTGGGGTGTCTTCTTTCCAAAGTGGGGTCACATGTGGGGTATTTATACTGCCCTGGCTTTTTAGGGGCCCGAAAGTGTGAGAAGAAGTCTGGGATCCAAATGTCTAAAAATGCCCTCCTAAAAGGAATTTGGGCACCTTTGCGCATCTAGGCTGCAAAAAAGTGTGACACATCTGGTATTGCTGTACTCAGGAGAAGTTGGGGAATGTGTTTTGGGGTGTCATTTTACATATACCCATGCTGGGTGAGAAAAATATCTTGGTCAAATGCCAACTTTGTATAAAAAAATTGGAAAAGTTGTCATTTGCCAAGATATTTCTCTCACCCAGCATGGGTATATGTAAAATGACACCCCAAAACACATTGCCCAACTTCTCCTGAGTACGGCGATACCAGATGTGACACTTTTTTGCAGCCAAGGTGGGCAAAGGGGCACATATTCCAAAGAGCACCTTTCGGATTTCACAGGCCATTTTTTACACATTTTGATTGCAAAGTACTTCTTAGGCTCCTTTCACACTAGCGTTCGCTGGTCCGCTCGTGAGCTCCGTTTGAAGGAGCTCACGAGCGGACCCGAACGCAGCCGTTCAGCCCTGATGCAGTCTGAATGGAGCGGATCCGCTCAGACTGCATCAGTCTGGCGGCGTTCAGCCTCCGCTCCGCACGGACAGGCGGACAGCTGAACGCTGCTTGCAGCGTTCGGGTGTCCGCCTGGCCGTGCGGATCCGTCCAGACTTACAATGTAAGTCAATGGGGACGGATCCGTTTGAAGATGCCACAATGTGGCTCAATCTTCAAGCGGATCCGTCCCCCATTGACTTTACATTGAAAGTCTGGACGGATCCGTACGAGGCTATTTTCACACTTAGCTGTTATATGCTAAAAATAATGCAGACGGATCCGTTCTGAACGGAGCCTCCGTCTGCATTATTATGAGTGGATCCGTTCAGAACTGATCCGCCCGAACGCTAGTGTGAAAGTAGCCTTACACATTTGGGCCCCTAAATTGCCAGGGCAGTATAACTACGCCACAAGTGACCCCATTTTGGAAAGAAGACACCCCAAGGTATTCCGTGAGGGGCACGGAGAGTTCCTAGAATTTTTTATTTTTTGTCACAAGTTAGCGGAAAATGATGATTTTTCTTTTTTTTTCCTTACAAAGTCTCATATTCCACTAACTTGCGACAAAAAATAAAAAATTCTAGGAACTCGCCATGCCCTTTACGGAATACCTTGGGGTGTCTTTCCAAAATGGGGTCACTTGTTGGGTAGTTATACTGCCCTGGCAATTTAGGGGCCCAAATGTGTGAGAAGAACTTTGCAATCAAAATGTGTAAAAAATGACCGGTGAAATCCGAAAGGTGCACTTTGGAATATGTGCCCCTTTGCCCACCTTGGCTGCAAAAAAGTGTCACACATCTGGTATCGCCGTACTCAGGAGAAGTTGGGGAATGTGTTTTGGGGTGTCATTTTACATATACCCATGCTGGGTGAGAGAAATATCTTGGTCAAATGCCAACTTTGTATAAAAAAAATTGGAAAAGTTGTCTTTTGCCAAGATATTTCTCTCACCCAGCATGGGTATATGTAAAATGACACCCCAAAACACATTCCCCAACTTCTCCTGAGTACAGCAATACCAGATGTGTCACACTTTTTTGCAGCCAAGGTGGGCAAAGGGTGGGCACATATTCCAAAGTGCACCTTTCGGATTTCACCGGTCATTTTTTACACATTTTGATTGCAAAGTACTTCTCACACATTTGGGCCCCTAAATTGCCAGGGCAGTATAAGTACCCCACAAGTGACCCCATTTTGGAAAGAAGACACCCCAAGGTATTCCGTGAGGGGCATGGCGAGTTCCTAGAATTTTTTATTTTTTGTCGCAAGTTAGTGGAATATGAGACTTTGTAAGAAAAAAATAAAAATAAAAAATCATCATCATTTTCCGCTAACTTGTGACAAAAAATAAAAAGTTCTATGAACTCACTATGCCCATCAGCGAATACCTTAGGGTGTCTACTTTCCGAAATGGGGTCATTTGTGGGGTTTTTCTACTGTTTGGGCATTGTAGAACCTCAGGAATCATGACAGGTGCTCAGAAAGTCAGAGCTGCTTCAAAAAATTGGATTTTTTGTACTCACCGTAAAATCCTTTTCTCGTAGTAGGCATTGGGGGACACAGCACCATGGGTATATGTCCAACTACCACTAGGAGGCACTAGACACAAAAAGTGTTGGCTCCTCCCAGGTGGGCTATACCCTCTCCACAGGCACGAGGCTATTCAGTTTGTACCAAAAGCAGTAGGAGAGAGAAGAAAAGCAAGGAACCAACAACTCCCGTACCGGGAAAGATCAAGAGACCAGCCCGGAGAAGCGGAAGAAAAAACATAGGGTGGGATCTGTGTCCCCCAATGCCTACTACGAGAAAAGGATTTTACGGTGAGTACAAAAAATCCAATTTTCTCGTGCATGGCATTGGGGGACACAGCACCATGGGACGTCCCAAAGCAGTTCCTGAGGGAGGGAAAAGAGACGCGCCACCGATTGGGCATACAGGTGCAGGAGAACCATGTGACCCAACGGGAAAAAAACATGAGATGGGCAAGAGGTTCCATAACAAGGAAGAAACCTCAGAAGAAGCAGGGAAGACTGCCAGCACCCCAGGACAAATGACTGGAAGAAAATCCCAAATGCAAGAAGGTGGCAAAAGGAAACAGAGCGCAGCCAAGGGCTGGAGAAAAAATTAGGACAGCACCGCGTGGTGAAACTACCCAACGCTCTACATTGTCTCAGACCCAAAAAACCTGTGGCCATCCCCTGAAAGGCCAGGGGAGAAAAGAAACAGGGAAGCACTGAAAACCAAACGAGTGGGGGAAGCCATAGCAAGGCTCACATGTGAAGGGAGGGGACTCCCCTCACCGCAAGGCCAGGAAAGAAGCTAAGCGCCCCATGTAAAGGTGAAAACCCAAGGCTGCTAGAGGAAACCGCCAACCCTGGAGAAGGAGGGGGTTGTAGGTAAAAAACCAGGAAAAGAACGATAGCTCCTGCGTCCCCAAAAACAGGAGACGAGGCACAAGCCTCCGAAAACAAGATATCACCGTGAAGCGCAAGACCAGAGGAAACTCTGGGCATGTAAAGTATCATGGAAAAAATAAGCCAGATACAGGCCAGGCAACCTCGGCAGGACACACTGGACTGAGAGACATGGGAGTAGAAGGAGAGCACTCCAAAAAACCTAAAGAGGAAAGGTCCTACAACAGGAGGAGGTCCCTCCCGAAGGAGACCATACGGTGGAACTGCAAACCGCAGCACTAAACCACTCAATACCAGGTACTAGACGTGGGAGGATGGAAAAAGAGACACAAATCCCAAGAGGACCTCAAATGAACAGGGACAGGGACTCCAGAAAGGAGTACCCAGTATGGGCTCACAAGGAACCAGGAGCTGAACCACCAGAAGACAACGCAAGCCAGAATATCCAGGAAAGGCGAAAAGAAACCACCATAGGGGAAGGGGCATTGGCCATGGACAACTAGCCGTACCAAGAATATTGACCAGCAAACCTTAAACATTGCCCCAGAGAGGGCAAGTACAGCAGCTCGGGATGTACCACAAAACGACAGACATCCATATGCATAAGGAATGCAGAAGTCGCCATGAAAAAACCGGGGTAGCCTACATAGAAATGTAGAAACCAGCTGCGACCGGCATACAGAAAACTTCCAGGGGGGAGAAAGTACCAGACAGGTGCAGACGACGGCAAGGTCCAAGAGGACTGCCCCTCCGCCATGTAGCACAACTAAGCAGAAAATACAAGGGAATACCGAAAACACCTGGACCCAGAAGGAACTACGGGGCCCTGTCCGATACCAGAGCAATCAGCTGAAAATTCAGACAGGTGTGTGTGGCGCTCAGAGGTCCTGTCCTTGACCCATCAGGGAGGACGTCCAGCAATGATAAAAGCCGTGGACCCAGAAGGATTCCGTGTGGCGGACATCCAGCGATGACAGAAAACCGCAGCCGCGGCCGATGCCACCAGCTACGTGTCCAAACAAGGTAGAAGATCCAGTGGAGATCCTTGTATTTCACCAGGAATGGACCGCTCAGCAATTAGGAAACAACGCGAGTACTCCCCTATAACATGGGGTAACGCGGAGCACAGCATACTGTAGTACCGTAAAGAGAAGGCAAGAGCAACTACAGCACAAAGGCCAACAACCACCTGGCCACGGAGTAGGGAGCGTGGTTGAATGAGGACCACCCGCCGGATCAGACAGATCAGTCATATACTGGAGCTACCAGAAGTAGCAGTAGACCGACAAGGTGGGGGTTGGGCTGGCCCACACCTGCCAGACATGGTAACCATGCACACGCTGAACGAAGGGGGCCTGGTGCAGACAGTGCCTTGAGAGGTACAAGGAGACCAATGAGCGCGACAGTAAAGGAGTGGCAGATGTATGGAAGAACCAAATGGATGGAACCAACAACCGCAGCACAGATTAGAACCCGTGGGCAGAAAACACCCAGTGATACAGAAACTGTCTGAGCTACAGACCGCACCACAGGGCCCAGCGCTTGGGGTACTACAAACACACGCCTAAAATATGGGTAAAGTGGCTGCATGTTGCCAACTAAGGAGAGTGGAAACATAGCCACAGCATCTGGGAATGAGACAGCATACGGAGGGTACAGGTACACAACCTGTAAAGTAGAAATATGGCTGTGTTAGAGGAACTACATTTAAGATCGAAGCAATGTGGCCGCATGGTGCACCCTAGACCCAGAGAGGTGCAACAGCAACCGCGTTAACAATGGAACCCAGTAGGGCCGCACGGTACCACAAACAACAAGACAGGTGCACACCACAATCAGGTAGGTGCAATGGCAACAGAAACAGGGCCGCATAGTACACCCTAGAAGCCAGACAGGTCGAACGGCTGCAGCATCGGAGACGGTTCAGGGACTCTACCCATGAAGGGAGTAAGATGGCCGTTTGGTGCACACTATGATGAGGTAGGTGCAATGGCCACGGCAATTGGAGGAGGCCTCAATATCTCGTCCTGTAAGGAGAGAAAATGCCACATGGAACACCATAAAGCCGGACAGTAGGAACGGCTACCGCATCCGGAGATGGCTCAGGTACTCCACCTGTTAAGGGATCAAGGCGGCAGGGAACAGACAGGTAACTGAACCGGACAGGGGCAATTCTACAGCAATTGAAAGTGGCCTCTATATTCCGCCTGTAGGGAGAAAAGTTGCCGCATGGAACACAACAGAGCCCGCCAGAGGTATCGGCTACAGCACCGGCGATGGCGTAGGTACTCTACCTGTGAAGGGAGCAAATTGGCTGGGAACAGACAGGCGCAATTGCAGCGGCAATTAAAGGCAGCCTGTATATCTCGCCAGGAAGGGAGAAATAGTGTTGCATGGAACACCATAGCGCCAGCCAGGAGAATCGGCTACAGCATCAGGAGATGGTGTAGGTACTCCACCTATGACAGGAGCAAAGTGGCTGGGAACAGACAGGTGCAATTGCAACGGCAATTGAAGCGGCCTGTATCTCTCACCCGGAAGGGAGAAATAGTGCTGTATGGAACACCATAGAGCCAGCCAGGAGTAATGGCTTCTGTAGGTACACTACCTAAGAAAAGGGGCAAGGTGGCTGTACAATCGCTCTGAACTCACCAACCTACAGGAGGCGATAGCCGAGCTAACCGCTTGCCCAGAACAGGAACTCCCTGTAATGAGGTAGAGTGGTGAACACCAACACCAGGATGGGGACCCCACGGAAACACTCTCAAATGTGTAGAGGATAGCCCCTGGTATAGGGGAACCAGGAAGGCTTGTTAGGGACAGCCTATGGCAGTGGTGCAGGAACCCCCCTGTTAAGGAGAAGGCGTACGTATCAGACACCGGGTAGGTGACTCAGTACGCTAAACACGGGGACGGCTGCCTTACCTGTGCGGTCAGGGGAGCACCATCCGAAAATCCACTAGAGGGGATACCAACCCTGTTTAGGTAGGAGAGGTTCCTCCGTGTACGTAGTCTTGACCTCCCAGAGGGCTTCTATATGGAGGAAGACCGCCTGATGCTCTGTTCCGAGGGAATCGGTGCAGAGGTGTCCCCAGAGGCAACGGATGGGGTGACAGGAAGGATTCGTCACCAGCCTCAGGCCTGTCCTGGGGGGGATCCGAGGATGCCGAGGAGGGGTGGGACCCCGTTGAGACCACCCGAGGGTGTACTGTGAGCTACCCCTCGCCGAACCCGGGTGCAGGTACCCCTAACTGAGCATGCCCCATCTGCAGGGAGGACCCTGGGAGGGCAGAGGTGGCCGCAATTTGAGTTGGTAGCGTTCCAGCGATACTGCTAGGGAGAGTCGGCCAAGGTTCCCATGGCATTGACACGGAGGGACCCATTCATGGGGAACCTACACAAAAAGATTGTTCAGAGAAAACAATGGGATCTGGGAAGAGGTACTGCACACCAGCAGGGACAGGCTGGCTACATGGCAGCCATTGTAGACAGCGGACGCACGTGAAAACACGTGGCGACTGAGCATCTCTTCTCCCAACAGCTCCTCGAAAAGCAGCCAGCAGAGGCTGTCCATCCTGACCCGGACGCAGTGTTCCCCCAAAGAGGTGCAGCAGCTGTTCCCCAAAAAAGAGGTGGTCAGTAGGGCTGCAGGGGACATGAAGCAATCGAGGGGTTAACCACCCCCTCCAACAGAAAAAACACGTTAGCCCAGGAAAGGGTGAGGAGATGGCTCCTCCCGAGGGCCGGGCGGGGCTCAGAAAAGCCCGGGAAGCAAGGGGGAGGGGCCGGGAAGATTGCGGCCTAGCAGGCCCAAAAGCCGAGGCCTCGATTTATGAGGCGGCCGGGAATGGAGCAAGGGGGGCGGGGCGAACCGCGGCCGAAAGAGGGCCCACCGGACCATAAAAATAGGTGAGTAGGGTAGGGGGGGAGAAGCGACACCTGGGGATAGGCAGATCAGGGCAAACGGAGCACCTGGGAGCCGGGGACAGGCCATAGAAGATGAGGCCTAGTCCCGGCAGAAGCCGGAGACTAAAGTAGCGGGGAAGCCAGGGAGAGACTGTGTGGCCAGGGAGGAGAGAAAAGACCAACCGAGGGGGAAAAGAAGGGAGGAAAAACCATGAATATAACCCCCCCAGGAGGGGGGGGGGGGGGGGTTTGGCTAGGAGGAAAGAAGAGGCTCCCCAGGACCCCCAGCTAAGGTGGATCCCATCCCCCTGGCCACAGAAGGGAACCTAACCCTGGGGCAGGGACACAGGGACAGGGGAGTATACTCACCATCCGATGTCTTCGGGCGCAGCACGGTCACCCCTTCGGCAGACTCAACACGGGAACCGTGGGAATGCCGGCAAGCCACTGCGGATGCAGTCCGTGGGGACTGGGTGACCGGCGATGGTACCGAAGTACGCGCCCGCAGGGGGGGGCAACTAAAGTGGAACACGATGGAGCCCCAGCCTGCAGCAGGTATAACGGTGGAAAAAACCGACCTGCGGAAGAGAGAAAAAAAGAAAAGAATAAAAATAAACAGCAGAACCTGCAAAAAAACTGAATAGCCTCGTGCCTGTGGAGAGGGTATAGCCCACCTGGGAGGAGCCAACACTTTTTGTGTCTAGTGCCTCCTAGTGGTAGTTGGACATATACCCATGGTGCTGTGTCCCCCAATGCCATGCACGAGAAAGCGGAAATTCACATTTTTGTACCATAGTTTGTAAACGCTATAACTTTTACCCAAACCATATATAACCAACATTTTTTTTTTAATCAAAGACATGTAGAACTATAAATTTAGCGAAAAATTTATATATGGATGTCGTTTTTTTTTGCAAAATTTTACAGCTGAAAGTGAAAAATGTCATTTATTTGCAAAAAAATCATTACATTTTGATTAACAAAAAAAGTAAAAATGTCAGCAGCAATAAAATACCACCCAATGAAAGCTCCATTAGTGAGAAGAAAAGGAGGTAAAATTCATTTGGGTGGTAAGTTGCATGACCGAGCGATAAACGGTGAAAGGAGTCTAGTGCTGAAGTGTAAAAAGTGCTCTGGTCATGAAGGGGGTTTCAGCTAGCGGGGCTCAAGTGGTTAAAGTTGTCGCTTTATATCAGTGTTGTGTGATTTAGTATTTGTATATCGTATATTTTAAATATTTAAACCCTGGGTCGGTGACTGACAGCATTGACTAGTTTAGTTCAGCTGTGCTCCTTGTCAATAAGCTGCTTTTTCGATCTCCTTTCTTCCAGGCTGCTGGGATCATTATGCTGTTGTATTTGTGATCCCTGTGTCAATACCGCGTCTCAGGAAATAAAGCCTGCTGAATCATTGGCACAGTTGCTCCTTTTTCATCTGAACTCCAAGTCAGCCTTACAAAGGATCAGTGTGGCCCTTGTTATCTGCGAGTGGGCTGCTTTCCAAAAGGTAATTAGGTAAATTTGTTAAACTAATTGCGATGTAAAAGACCTCCCATGGTGGTTTGCAGTGTAAAATGTACAAGTCAGACCATTTTAAAGAGAATTTGTCATCATTTTTTTTTGCTCTCCTGACTTAAAGGGGTTATCCAGGGATTGATACAATGGTCATTATCACATGAGACGGGGGTCTGAGTTCCTGCATCCCTGCCGATCCCCTGTGGTGAATGCAGCAGACACCCCACAGCTTTCAAAGCACACTGCCGTACATTGTATAGTGACTGTCTTGGTATTGCATCTCACCCCCATTCACTTCAATGGAGCAGAGCTGCAAATAGGCCATGTGACTGATGAACAGTGACATCACATGGAAGAGGGAGGGGGGGGGGGGGATAGGCTGCTGCTTTTTTGGGGACTGTGGAGTGTCTCTACTCCCCTCTACACACACACCTCCACAACTTTTTGCAGTACCTTCGGGCTCTTTTGTAGGCGGCAGACATTTCTGACCAGTCTGCAATAAACACAAGCCCCCGGCTTCTGCGACCTACTAGGCCTCTCCCCCCTGGCTGTTGGGTGAAGAGGGCAGAGCCTGGCTTTCTGACCTGGCCCAGTCTTTCTGCCCTGGTTCTCCATCAGCACTTGCCACTTGTACAGCTTGCTCCTGTAGCATAATCTTTCCTGAGATAGCTGGCATACTCATCTCACCAGAGTCTGGAGAGGGGTTCAGGGGCTTCTCTTCCAGCCTTGTCCTTGGAGACTTTGCAGAGGGCACTTCTCCCTTTCTGTGACGGAGTCACTAAGCCACTGCAGCGCATTTTCCTTACTAGACCTGATTTGACACCACATTGTTCCAGGACACTATCCAGGCTTCTCTCCGCTCCTATTTCCCCCTTAGGATCGCTCCGGGCACAGTCTGTATCTGAGTCTATCTACAGATACCTCTCCCTCCAGAACGTTTGCATAGACTATCGTTTTTTTTTTTTTTTCCTGGGATAGTTGTGTCTTAGTGCTTAGGATGCTTTTCCTTTATCCATTTTCAGGGATGGCCTTACTTGACAGTCCAGCTATTCTCCTACAGCGGCCTGCACAGATATTCCTCTCCTGTCTATTCAGAATTCTCCACCTTTCGTTGGAATTCCCCTGAAAGATCCCCAATTCTGTCCCTCGGTCTTAAACTGAGTAATTCCTGAGGTGTAGGTTTTCTTATGACCCAAATATCTGTCTAGATCCAGGCGCTTAGGTCACAATGTTAGCCTTCCCTCTTTTAAAGGGAATGTGGGTTTATTAGGTCGGAGTTTTCCCTGGTCTTCAATTTCCAAGTGGAGCATCCTCCTCTTTCCCTGAACTTGAGGCTCGCAGTTTATTCCTGTCATGGCAGTTGAGCCTCACCTGCACATCTTCCGTTTGTATGCAGGATCCTTCGGTTGCATCAGTCTTTCTTCGATGCATTTGTGTGCCTTTTGGACTGCAACTAAGGGTCCATTCACACGTCCTGTTTTTTTTTCATCCTGAAAAACGGTCCGTTTTTTGCGGATCCGTTGTTCCTGAAAATGTTTCCGTATGTCATCCGTTTTTTGCGGATCCGCAAAAAACGGGAACATGTATACATTTCAATAATCAAATAAAGTTGTTTGGATTTCTTTGAAAAAAAATTTAAAAAAAAAAAATAAATATTGTTATGTGTTTCCAGGAACGGAATCCGCAAAAAACGGATGACATACGGAATGACATCCGAATGTCATCCGTTTTTTGCGGATCCATTGACTTTGTATTGTACCAGGATCCGATTTTTCAGGACAAGAATAGGACATGTTTTATATTTAAACGGACATGCGGAACGGAACAACGGAAACGGACAGCACACATTGTGCTGTCCGATTTTTTCCAGGACCCATTGAAAATGAATGGGTCCAGATCTGGTCCTGATCTGTTCCTGAAAAAACGGAACAGATCAGGAAAGAAAAAACGGACGTGTGAATGGACCCTTACTCAGTCTCTCTGCTGTACTCTGGAGGCTGTTGGCCAGTCAAGGCAGTGCTCTGCTCTGGTTCTCCTTGGACATGTGTACTCATATTTGTTTTAGTGCGCACATTACTGTTAAAGGCGCTCTTCCCGCAGTCCACCAGGGTACCGCTGGTTCTGCAGTCCTGTGGAGGTGCCATCTGTGAGCTCCTACCTCTGTTGGTACACTTGGCAACTAATTCCTCCTGGATTCTCCTTCTGCTTGTGTACAGACTGATTAGCGCAGTGTCTGCGGAAGGGGTATAGCTTGTGGGAGGAGCTAACACTTTTTTTTTTTTTTTTTCTTTTCTTATTGTCGCCTCCTAGTGGCATCAGCTATATCCACGGTCACCTGTCCCACAAATCCCCCCCCCCCAAAAAATAAATAAATCTTTAATGAAGTGATTTTACAGATGAGCTACAAAAAATTCAAATATATATATATATATTTTTTTTCAAGCCCATGACAGAGTTGCAAGTTCTGTTACTACATTTCAGACCCTGACAAATATCAATGCTACCTTTTGACTGCTGTGACCCTTGTTTGATGGATTAATAGTAATGTGTGTGTGTGTGTGTGTGTGTGTATATCTCTAGCATCTCTAGCATCTCTATCTCCTCTATCATCTCTATCTCCTCTATCATCTCTATCTCCTCTATCATCTCTATCTCCTCTATCATCTCTATCTCCTCTATCATCTCTATCTCCTCTATCATCTCTATCTCCTCTATCATCTCTATCTCCTCTATCATCTCTATCTCCTCTATCATCTCTATCTCCGCTGCAGAACATGTTTCATAGAAGGCCAGAAGCCAGTAGCCTATTTCTAAGGGTAGTTTCACACATCTGGTGTGAAACTCCGGCACGTTGTTCTGGCAGACAAATGGAGAATCGTTTGGACACAAACCGCGGTTTCTGCTTGTCTGCCGGAACAGCGTATGGATCTCCCCCGACCCGATTATTCTTAATGGGTCCGGGAGGCATTTGTTTTATAGGGTAGCGCCAGATCCAGAGGATTCTGGCAGGCTGTTCTCTTCCGTAATTCACAGC
The DNA here is from genome assembly GCF_014858855.1 of Bufo gargarizans. Taxonomy (NCBI): domain Eukaryota; kingdom Metazoa; phylum Chordata; class Amphibia; order Anura; family Bufonidae; genus Bufo; species Bufo gargarizans. Next base: position 358,165,095 of record NC_058085.1, read on the forward strand.
AGAGATGTGAAAGACTAAGAAGATTGGCTACCTGGTTGTTAGCCTGGTGCACCATGTAAAGGGGGGGGGAGGGGGGGGGGAAATGTTGTGTCCCATTTAATTATAAATTATATGTAATTTTTTTTTTCTTTTTCCAAATAGGAGTGCAAAACAGTTGCCCTTGCGGTCCAGCCACGACTGCTTGCTGTTTTGTCTGAACAATTGTATTACGATGAAATAGCGATTCCTTTCACCCGGATGCAAAATGATTGCAAGCAGCTGATTTCCACGCTTGCAGAAGCAAACATAGATATTCGGAGCAAAGTAAACTGCAGTGTATTTACAATAGACCAAGCTAATGAACTGGTGAGTATGTTTGGGGTGGGGGAGGTATGCCAAAAAAAATTAAGTCTTTATTGGGCCAGGTTCAAGTCACCATTTATTTTTCCATTCTTGTTATCGATCAGAAAAATCCTGTATTTTAAGCATCCCTTATGCACATTTGGGGTCCATTTTTAGCGTCCGGATCTCTGATGGAAATGGCAAAAACGAAAGCGACATGTGCATAACAGATTCTTGAAATACAGGCTCCAGGGGTAGGCAACTTGTTTTGGTAACTGCTCATTACCTTGGATAGGTGAAGGTTTGAGGTGAATACCAACGATAAATGTAATCGTATCAAACTTAGTCCATATTCACCTCTACGGTTTGAACAAAGGAGCTTTATCCACAGCCACAGCCTTATCCCCATTCACTATAATGGGATCCGGTGTTTATCTGGCCACTTTCTGGCATATAGGCCTGATTTCGGCTGGACAAAAAAACGCTCCATGTAGTGTTTTTTTTTGTCTTTTGTCCTGCCGAAAGCTGGCAGATATGTCTGGTACAGTGACCGGAGCAGAGTGCTGAAGTAAAGAACGCAGATGTAAACACAGCCTTAATAAGAAAACCAGGGCAGACCCCTAAAATCCCAGACCATTCTGATTAGAAATGCTGCTCCCTCCAATAAAAGCCTGGCAGCTGGTCTGCTTGGTCCTGATTCAAGCCCTGGGTCACCAATTTCGGCCATGATTACTATTTGCTTAGTTTCTCAACCGGTATAAGTTTTTTTATTTTTCCCGACATGGTTATCCAGGATTATAAACAATGACTTCCTTCCAAAAACAATGTCGCACTTTGTCAGGTTGTGTTGTAGTATTGCAGTTTGGCCGCATACACTTCAATATAGCTGAGCTGCAATAGCACACACAACACATGGACTGGTGTGGTGCTGTTTTTGGAAGAAAGCACCTGTGTTCTTCTTTTTGGCCCCTGTAATAATCATTACTTGTGTTTTGTTTGTGTTCTGTTCCGCTAAGACAATAAATTGGTATATTTTTGGTGCCTCCTTAGGTAACTACAGTGTTCAGTGAAGCGACAGCACCTCTGAGGGCCATTGCTAACATTTACCAGCAGCTAGATGGAAAAAGGCAACAAGTGCAGATGACTGTGTTGGAAACCAACCAGGAATGGCAAGTCCTTCAGATGAGGGTTCACACCTTTGCTGCCTGTGCAATAGTCAACCTCATGCAGCTCCCAGAAAAACTTAATCCCATAATCAAGCCGTTAATGGAAGCTGTGAAAAAAGAAGAGAATGCGGTGGTGCAGAACTACGCAGCCTTGTGTCTGGCTAAACTGCTTCAGCAGTGTATCTCAAGGACTCCTTGTCCAAATCCTAAAATTCTTAAAAATCTTTGTAGTTCGGTGTGTGTGGATTCCAGCATCACGCCTTCTGTGATCTGCCCAGCCCCAGCCCTGAACAACACAGACCATCTGAAAGGTATATTTAATTGAAATGAGACTTCATAATATTCAGGTCTAATATTGAGTAACTCATAATAGCAGAGATGTTAGAGTCTGATATAGTCACATCTAGTACAGATTTGGTGGTGTACCTGTTGCAGTGACTGTCTGTCTGTTTAGAGCTCTGCTTACAGAATGCAGGCTGCCTGTTTTCTGCTCATGTTAGCATGGAGGTGGCAGACATATCCAGTTCACTGCAGCCTTTTCATACTTGCTCCTTCATTTAAAGAGATTGACTCCAATAATATACTAGGGAATTGTGTTGAAAAGGATCTTCAACTTGACCAGTAATAAAAGGCATAGTTAAAGCACCAATATGCCTTTTTATGACAGTCACTAAGGAGCTTTAGGCTACTTTCACACTGCCGTTTCAGGGTTCTCACAAGCGGCCCAAAACGTTTCAGGGTTCTCACAAGCAGACTCCCATTGGTGCCCTGGGATCTTATTAGATGTGTTTGCACAAGCCTAGTAAAGGCCTCAGGCCTGCCTCTAGTGTCCCAGTAGGCCGTGCCTCTCTGGCTCAGCCTGCTGGTGAATGTCAATATAGCACTGACATTAAAATAAATTGCTCTATAGGAATAGTTCAATGTATTTTAAGTGATCAAAAAACACCTTTTATAATCCCCTTGCGGGACTATTAAACAGTAAAAAAAAAAGTTAAAATGTATACATAAATTCCAAGAAATACAAATTTTTTTTTTTTTTTTTTTTTTTTCTTCTTTAAAAAAGCTTTTCAATGGGGGAAAAAATAGCAAAAATAAAATCTCCACATATTTGGCATTGCTGTGTCCATAATGACCCCTGCTACGCAAGTATCATGTAATCGCAATCGGCATTAAAAAAAGCCAGAATTGCTGTTTTGCTTATTAGCTATAAAAAGCGTTATGTATCCGTAAATGATACCAATGAAAACCTACACAAATTACAGGCTTTTTTTAAAACATTTTTTATTGTGCAAAATTATTAAAACATCAGATTGACGGGGTCTGACTCCCGCCTCCTGCACCGATCAGCTGTTTGAAGAGAAAGCAGTGCTCATAGAAGCGCAGCCTTCTCGCCGTTTACCTGCTCTCTGCAGCAGTGATCAAGTGTAATTAAACCTAAGCCATCCAATTCACTTCAGTGGGACGGCTCCTTCCTGTTATAGTGAATACTATGGAGCCGTCCTATAGAAGTGAATGGGGCGGCTTAGGTGTAATTACACCTGCTCATTGCTGCGGTTGCGACAGCGCGCAGGTAAGGCTACTTTCACACTGCAGTTTCTGGGTCCGCCTGTGAGATCCATTTCAAGGCTCTCACAAGCGGCCCAAAACGGATCAGTTCAGCTCCAATGCATTCTGAATGGATAAGGATCCGTTCAGAATGCATCAGTTTGCCTCCGTTCAGCCTCCATTCCGTTCAGCCTCCATTTTGCTCTGGCTCCGTCTGACGAAACTGAGCCAAACGGATCCGTCCTGACTTGCAATGTAAGTCAATGGGGACGGATTTGTTTTTACTGACACAATATGGTGCATCTAAAAACGGATCCGCCTCCATTGAGTTTCAATGCAAGTCAAAACGGATCCATTTGTATTATCATGCATTATTTTTTTTGTTCATGGTAATGCAAACGGATCCGTTCTGAACGGATACAAGCGTTTTCATTATAGGTGCGGATCCGGCTGTGCAGATACTAGATGGATCCGCACCTAAACGCAGGTGTGAAAGTAGCCTAAACAGTGAAGAGAAGGCAGCGCTGGTACAAGCATGCTTTCTCTTCAAACAGCTGATCAGCAGGAGTCAGACCACCGGCGCTCTGATATTGATGATCTGTCCTGAGGATAGGTCATCCATATAAATAAAGCGGTCAACCCCTTTAATAAGTTGTATGGTCACTCTAAACTGTAGAGCAGGGGTGTACAGGCCTTGGATAACCTCTTTAAGAATGTTTGCAGCCACTGAGTGAGAGATCTTGAACCTGTTAGGGAAGGATTGTAAATAAGTGTATAATAGAAATGCAAACTCCCAGTACAATGGATTTACATTACTTGCATGAAGGTGGGAGATCTGGGGAGGTGTCTTTATAGGTATACAGTTTGTGTAATAAGAGACTTTTTCTAATATAGGGTCAAATTCTGAAAAAGATGGAGCCTGTCACACGGTCACAAAGCACCGAGGAATAATTACCCTGTACAGACATCAGCAAGCTGCTTTTGCAGTTACTAGCAGACGTGGCCCAACTCCGAAAGCTACAAAGACCCAAGTGGCGGACTTGCCCACAGGAAGCGGAGCGCACACGTCCACGGAGTGCGATGAGGTATTTATAACCTTTCATGTTGTGTTAGCGTCTCCACTTCAGAGTTCCAGGAACAGTACAGAAGATGACATGCCCGGTGACTGTCGTTTAGTACAGAACCAATTTAACCCCTTCCCATTATAAATGTATGGCATTGGCAGATGAGGACTAAAAGGTTGGCTGCTTTGTAGGGGCTCTGTTATAAAGTGTGTGGGGCAGGACAATATATAATGCTCACTATTAAGTATCTTTATCACAAGTTCTGCACTTCAGTCTGAAAGACGACCCTTCTCCTCCCCTCCAGCCCGCTCTCCTTCTGCAGGTTCTCATGCTGTCATAAGACACTCTAGCTCACACTGCATGCTGGATCAGTCAGTGGGCAGAAGGCTTTCCTTGAAGGAGTTTTTGAAGGAAAACATTTATAAAAAAAAAAAAAACTGTTGTAGAGGCTTGAAAAGGAACCATTCTGATGTAAATTTTTGCCTCAAAGTAAGGGTCCATTCACACGTCTGTAAGCGTTTTGCGGTCTAGTAAAATGTAAAACCTTTGTGGTAAACCAGTTTTTTTTTTTTTTTTTTTTTTTTTTTTTCTAGTTCTTTGTAATTGCCTCCCTTCCCAGTGGGTGTGCAGTACATGTGTAATGGTTGCATCAGGTAATACATAGGCTCCAGTCCCCTAATTCTCGACTCTCCTGACACGTTGTTATAGCTGATAATTGTACGTTGGATGTTTTCCACTTATGAAGCTTGTATACCGGAGACGTACAAACCATACATCCCCCCCCCCCCCCCCCCCCCCAAGAGCCCTGAGAATTCAAGTGTTAAATAATCCTACTGATAAAACCTTGTGGCCAAATTTGTGTTTGCTGCTGTCTTGTCCTTTGCAGAACATGTAGGAGGACTTTTGGTGCACAACATTTATGTATTTAGAAGTGTCCTGTAAGGGTAGGTTCACACCTCTGCCGGAGTTCACCAGATCCGGCCTAGACAGATACCACTGTTCACTGCTGGACTCCATTGCCTATAATAGGATCCAGAGGGGATCTGCTCACTTTCCAGCACAACGGCCGGCTTTCAGACAAACAAAAACCATTACTTGCACCGTTTTTGTTCAGCTGAAACCCAGCACTTATGCCAGAGGGCGATCTGATCCTATTATAGTCAACAGGGTCTGGCGGTAAATGCCATTATCTGGTTAGGCCGGATCCAGTAACCAGTCTACCAGAACAGCTTGCTGGATGAGTTAAACCTAGCTGTGTACCTACCCTAAGAAAAGCATTGCCCAACACTAATATAATCCCTGATGCACTACTTAGGGTTAGGCTTTATGCACACGACAGTTGTTTTTTTGCGTCTGCAAATTGTGCGTCAGCTAAGAAAAAACGGATACGGCATCTGTGTGGGTGTTTTTTTTTTTTTTTTTTTTTTTTTTTTTTTTTGAGGATCCGTTTTTTTTCAACAGATCCCTTGTAATGCCTATCCTTGTCCGCAAATGTGAAAAAAGTGGGACATGCACAATTTTTTTTTTGCTGAAGGGAACAACTGACGCGGAACACAAACGGATGAACTATCAGCATTTTTTTGCTGACCCATTGAAATGAATGGGTCCCCATCCTATCCACAAAAAAAACGGAACTGAGGCCAAGAAAAACAACTGTCGTGTGCATGAGGCCTTAGTTTGTCTTGTCTTATGTCCCATTTATATACTTACCTGTATATACTTTACCTGTGAATCTGTATATAGTGTTTTCATTGTACTTTTGATCCTATAGAGAAACCTATAGTAATTTGCTAATAGTACAGATAGTTGAGGAAGTCTGTCTATACATGTACAGTTATGGAGTGGGCTCAGTAGCTGAACCCACACCACCCGATGTCGGTTGTTTTGTCTGCTAAAATGGTCAGTATCACAGCAGACTACTGCCTAAGGGCTCATTCACACGACCGTATGATTGGGTCTGCATCTGTGCATTTCAATGGGGCTGCAAAATACAGCACAGCACGTCGTCCATACATTCATCTCTGCAATGTCATTTAAAAAGACTGCATACAAGACTATTCTTGTCAAATATGCGGTTTTACACAGCTCCATTTACACAGTGAGGGGAAAAAATCAAGAAATCCAATTTTTTTGTTTTAGTCTTTGAAGGAATGACTAGAAGACGCACCGGACTTTAAGACACTTGGGATACAGAGGAGGAAAATAAAAATAGACCTCAGATCAGACCCCAAGCTCCATTAGACAAAAAAATAAGGCATTGAATGCATTTCCTCTATCAGAAATTCTGCAGCAAATCTGCCGCTTGTGGATACATGCTTAATTCCCTAGAAATGAAGTTGAGCTTGGAGTACTAGGATCCTTCTTGCAGGCCCTTTCTTTCAAGGACCATTTAAAAGGATATTCTCTTCTCAGGACTACCTATCTTATGAATAGTCCAGGGTTGTGGGCACTACTACGCGGTTTCCGTAGCTTCCATTCACTTCTATGGGAGTTACAGAAACAGAAGCACAGCCCACTGGGTTTCTGTATCTCCGGTCTCCCTGGCCACAGCATGAGATGGGCATTATTGACCACGAATGGCTGAGATGGGAATACACCTTTAAAAGTCTCTGTACAATATCAGTCGTGCAGTATGTGGCTTATTGATGAAATGGGTATATACCTTATTTTTTATTTTCTTTATTAACCCCGTCTAATTTTTTTTCTTTTTGCCTAGAATCATAAGAATTACTTAATCCAGAGAAGAGGTGCAGAATATACTCTTGCTACCATTGCAAAACACTTTGGAAGTAATTTAGTCACAGGCCTGCCATATCTCTGGGAATCAATGGTCGGACCGCTAAGAAACAACATTAACGTTGACAGTTTTGGTAAGTGTCCAGTATTTAGCTGTATACACTGATCTGTCATAACATTAAAGGGGTTCTGTACCTCTTTATTACTAATGAGCTATCCTTTGGATAGATCAGCATTTGAACAGCAGGGGTCCGACAACTAGGACCTCTGCCGATCAGCTGTTTTAAGAAAGCAGCAGTGCTCGCAGTAGTGCCATGGCCTTCTGGTAGGTTGGTGACGTCACGACTATTACTGGCCTGAGCATGGCTCAACCCCATTGAAGTGACCGGAGCTGAGCCGCGTGCAGGCCAGTCATACTGGCCACTAGACCTGTCGGAAACCGAGAACTGTCTGTCAATCCCTGCCGATCAGATGCTGCTAATCCTTTTAAAGGGATCCATCTGTTATAAAAAGGTACAGAACCCCTTTAAAACCACCTGCCTAATATTGTGTAGGTCTTGCCACCAAAACATCTAATCCTCTGAGACATGGACTCCACAAGGCCTATCTCTGAAAGCCATAGGTTCTGTAGTATCTGACACCAAGATATTAGCAACAGATCCTTTAAGTTACAAGGTGGGACTTATCCCAGACATGTTCAAGTGGATTGAGATTTGGGAAATTTGGAGGCCAAACAATCGCCTTGAACGGTCATGGTCTTCAAACCATTCCTGAAGTGTGGCAGGGCGCATTATCCTGCAGTAAGTGGCCATTGCCATGAAGGGCAGGATAGTTGGTCTGTACCTTTTTAGGCTACTTTCACACTAGCGTTCGGGCGGATCCGTTCTGAACGGATCCGCTCATAATAATGCAGACGGAGGCTCCGTTCAGAACGGATCCGTCTGCATTAAAATGGCAAAAAAAAAGCTAAGTGTGAAAATAGCCTCGGACGGATCCGTCCAGACTTTCAATGTAAAGTCAGTGGGGACGGATCCGCTTGAAGATTGAGCCACATTGTGGCATCTTCAAACGGATCCGTCCCCATTGACTTACATTGTAAGTCTGGACGGATCCGCACGCCTCCGCACGGCCAGGCGGACACCCGAACGCTGCAAGCAGCGTTCAGCTGTCCGCCTGTCCGTGCGGAGGCGAGCGGAGCGGAGGCTGAACGCCGCCAGACTGATGCAGTCTGAGCGGATCCGCTCCATTCAGACTGCATCAGGGCTGGACGGCTGCGTTCGGGTCCGCTCGTGAGCCCCTTCAAACGGAGCTCACGAGCGGACCAGCGAACGCTAGTGTGAAAGGAGCCTTAGGTAGGTGATATGTCAAAGTAACAACCACCTGAATTCCTTGACCTTTTGGTTTAGCAGCATATTGCCTAGTGCTTCTCACTGCCTCTGCCACCGTTTTGTCTAGTGCACCCTGGTGTCCTCTTGCCCAGGGAAGCAACGCACATGCACCCATCCAGCCGCATGATGTAGAAGGAATTGTGGTTCATCAGACCAGGTCACATTCTTCCTGTTTGGATGCTCGCATGCCTATTGTAGGCTCCTTAGGAAGTGGACAGGGGTCAACATGGCCACTCTGACTGCTGCGTCCCATACACTGCAAGCGGGCGATGTACTTTGTGTGCTGCAAAAGTTAATGCTGGCTGTGATAGAACATGGTCACAGTACTGTTGGATCCAACCAGATGGGCCAGCTTTTTCTCCCCGCATTCATCCGTGCTCCTTGGTGCCCATGTCTGTTTTGGAGGTGTTCTGACACTATCTAGAAATCAGAATGTGTCCCTTATCAGTCTGGGAAATCTTTGTTTGCCCATTTATCCTGCTTTACATTCTGCCGAATGTTACCCCTTGACCCCATTGTCGTGGAATAATATTCACATCACTTGCCAGTGGGGAGATATATATTTTTTATATTATATGCATTTATTTATATTTATTTTAATATATAGATATGATGTGTGAGTAGGTCAATTGCGGTTGTCTTTTTTTTGTTTTGTTTGTTTTATAAAGTACTTTCCTGTTCCTGAACTTGGCACGGTAAAAGAAAAGGTGTTTATGTTGTAGATGGCAAGCTTCTCTTGGAAAAAGGAGACGAGAACGCCCAGGAACTTGTCTACAGCCTTCAAGTGTTTGAGGTCACCACCTCTTCCATGGATCCCAGTCTTCACCCCCTGGTAAGTCATGATTTTACAGTAAGACATAAAACCAGTCAGAGGTGGATGTTTGTACTATAAATGCAGAGGATAACACTTGCATAACAAGTCCCAAGAGGGGAAGTTTTAATTTGAGCGCACACAGCCCCATTAAAGGTTTTCAGGCAAATTTCTTAGCAGCCAAAGTACAAAAAAAGGTGGTGCTTATGTAATGGCCTCTCATCGTGCCTGCACACACACAATACATGTGTAACGTGGCTGCAGTAAAAGATGGGACTTCACCTTCTATTGATCCACACATTGTCAGATAGTAGAAGCCACTCAGTTGTGTTCGTGTCGTCCAGGATTAGAACGACTCTGAAAATTGTGCTTTTCTTATAGAAAACATGGCTGCTGCAACCATTTTTACTCTAATGTATATGTAATGAAAAGTGAAGTGACTTTTTTCAATAATGTTTACTTTGAAGAGCAGCTGTCCCTCTCCTGACCTGACATGTCTTAGTAACTGCTTCCATTTCCCATGTACTAACAGTTCTGGGGCATGTATTCTTATGACTGCTGTGCCATTCCTCTGATTCCTGCTAAGCTTATAAATGAATTGCCAGCAGTTTGCAGTGAAGGTCCAGATGGGTATTAACAGTTGGGGGTGGTGTCTGAACTGTGACTCTGGCAACACTGATTGGATAAAGCAGCGACACCCATCTGGACCTTTATTGCCCACTGCTAGAATTGATGAAGACTTCCAGTAGAAATAATAGTGGAATGACACTGCATGAAGTCATAAGGATAGATGATCCGGTATTTATATAGGAGGTTGGGAGAGGGATTTGAAGTCCTCAGCAAAAAAATAAACACATTTTGGGCCTTCAACTCCGAAACGATCTTCATACTGAGACGCCAAACGATGTATTATGTGATCCTGCACATACATTTTATGCTAAGAGGTATTCGGTCCGTTGCCGAGAAGTAGTGGACAGAAGAGTATGACTGAAGATTGGACTCAATCATTTGTGTTATCTCTTAAAGGGGTTCTCCGGGAATTAAGATAATGAAAATACTTTATTATAAACATATTCCCAAATACCTTTCATTAGCAATAATTTCTCGTTTTGTCTAGGGAGCAATCATAACAAAAAATAAAAAGGCCACCGTCCTATTAGTGCACACAAAATCTGTTCTAATCGCACAGGAGGACAAGTTACTTTACAAAACTGAGGTGAAGAGCTGCCTCATCCTCCTCTCTGCTCTCCTGGACAGGGATTATGATCCTGAATACAGTTTAATATGAAATTCATGAGGATACATGAAGTACAGAAAGGACGGACAGGACAGACTGGTAATGTGGGGCTGTGGTAATGGAGACTGCATACAACTGCTGCTTATTAGCCACATCCCCACCCTCCTCTCTGACCACAGGGATTCAGCTGAAGGTCATAATACTGTATTCAGGATCACAATCCCTGACAAGTAGAGCAGAGTGGAGGACGAGGCACCTCTTTAGCTCAGTGCTCTGAAGTAACTTGTCTTTGTGTGATTAGGACACGTTTTGTGTGTACTAATTGGATGGCGGCCATTTTATTGCCTATGATTGTACCCCAGACAGAACGAGCCATTCTAAGTAATGAAAGGTATTTGGGATTTATTTCTAATAAAGTAATTACATATTTCCATTTTCTTAATTCCTGGAGAACCCCTTTAACATGGGTGCTTGTAGACTTGCATTGGAGCTGTAGATGGAAAATATTGTTCTGTTTAAAAAAAAAAAAAAAAAAAATCCTACGTGAAGGACTTTTTGTCCGGTATTTTTAATGCAGTCTGTGACGGAGGCCACGAACAGAGCCTCCAAAGCAGATGTGAACTCGTTCTTACTAAGTTACCGCAATTTCCTTTTTTAAATGTGTTGGTACAGCCTTCAGACAATTTAAAGGGCAATGTTTAATCTTGCCAGTTATAGAGTCTCTGCAGTGACATCAAGTCAAGTGAGACTAATCCCAGTAATGGAGCAGGTCTCAGTATTGGGGTCCATTCACACATCCGTGAATGTGTCCGCACCTGTTCCACAATTCTGCGGAACGGGTGCGGACCCATTCTCTATGGGACAGGAATGGATGCGGACAGCACACAGCAATTATGGACAAGAATAGGCTATTCTATGGGGGTGCCACCCGGGTGTATTGCGGATCCGCAATACACTATGGATGTGTGAATGGACCCTTAGGCCTCTTGCACACACACTTTTTTTTTTTTTTTTTTCATTTACATTCCGTTTTTTGTGTTCTGTGTAAGGAACCATTAATTTCAATGGATCCGCAGAAAAAAACGGAAAGTACTTTGTATGCCTTCCATTTTCGTTCCGGGATAGAACATGTCCTATTGTCCTCATGATGGACAAGGATAGTACTGTTCTAGCCGCAAAAAACGGAATGCACACGGATGCGATCCGTTTTTTTGCAGATCGCAAAATACTGAAAAAGCCATACAGTTTTATACAAGAGGTCTTAGGTGGATGTAAAGAGGCCTATGAGAAAGTAGTCATCCCTCTCCTTACAACATCTGGTAGCAGTGATGTGGCCAGCAGGGGGAGCCCTTGTAGCCTGTATTACAGTGGAATGCAATGTATATTTAAGTGTGTTTTTGTGTTTCCAGCTGCTTCAACATCTTCTGCATCTATTCATGTGTCTGCAACATCCTTTCACATCAGTGAGGCATATGGCCTCTCGTTGTGTAGGAGTGATGAGCCGCATCGTTACCATGGAAACCATGAATGGCTTCTTGGAGAAAGTTTTGCCGTGGCTTGGTGCGATTGATGACAACACGAAACAGGAGGGGGCCATTGAGGCGCTAGCTTGTATCCTTCCCTTCAGTCGTTCTATTTCACTTGTGTGGAAAATGTCATTTCTGCTGCACTTTGACTCGTTCTAGTGATCGGTGGGGGTCTCGGCACTTTCCCCACCACCACCAATCAACACTTTTTCTATGTCCTTGTGACATATTAAGTTTCCAAAAAGTGTAGCTGCTCTTTAAAAACCTGGAATATTTTTTTTTAATACTAATGTGCACTAACATGCAGTGTAATGTGTACACAAACAAGACCGCATACAGCAATGTTGTACCAAAATTGACTCCTAGAATCCGAAGGGCAGAAAAGAATCTATCGAGTCAGGGCCAAAATTGGTCCAGGGGGAAAGGCTGGTTTGGTACAATATTTAATGGGTGATAACAGGCTTTACCTCCTGCTTTGTGTGATCGGTGTCCTCTAGGATTATCAGTTTACTGTGAAATTCCGGGTTCTTGCATTGACAACGTGGCCTTTCCTGTAAGTTGAGATTCACTGTAATGCTTCTGTTTTCATTGGATGAGCTTTGCTTTCGCCTGTATAGTGGGGAAGTCATTTCATGGATTGCTCCTTAACACTTGAAACACCAGGTGTGATGGAGCAGCTGGAAGTCGGTATTATCCCATACATCGTTCTTCTTGTGGTGCCTGTTCTGGGAAGAATGAGTGACCAGACAGACAGTGTTCGCTTCATGGCAACGCAGTGCTTTGCAACGCTCATCAGGCTAATGCCTTTGGAAGTAAGTGGAACACACCTAGACTCTGGTGGAGTCCAGTACCAGACACTGCGACATGGATGCTGCCATATTGGATATAGCAGTGAACGCCTGGAAAACTCCAAGAGGCTGACATTTGGCAGCTTTAGCAACTTGACTGTAAAGTTAAAGGGGTTCTCCGGGCTCCTGATGGCCTATCCTGCGTTCGCTGTCTCCTCATACAGCTGATCGTGGTGGTGCCTCATGTCTGACCCCTGCCAATCTGATATTGATGACTTATCCTGAGGATAGTAGAAATAGCAGTTGTAGAGCAGCACGCACAGGCACAGATGACCCCACCGGAATGCATTAGTCGAACCGCGACCGCAGATCCTCAGCAGTCCGCTGAACACTAAATGAAGAGGTGACTGCAGCATCTCCAGTGAATTCTTTATTGGACGGACTTCACAGAAAGTGTACCATAAAAACAGACAGCAACGTTTCGGCTGCATCATAGCCAACAAAGGCTTGACAAAGGCTATGATGTAGCCGAAACGTTGCGGTCTGTTTTTATGGTACACTTTCTGTGAAGTCCGTCCAATAAAGAATTCACTGGAGATGCTGCCGTTACCTTTCTTCATTTATTATCCTGAGGATAGGTCATCAGTATTAAAAGCCTAGACTGCCCCTTTAAGTCTGGCATCCTGAAATTCCTGATCAGTCAGTCAGGAGACAGGTTCAACTTCTGCGAGCCAGCAGTATGTCTGTCTGGTTGAACATGCATTGATCCTGAAGGTGCCAGCCTCTGTTCCCATCCACCAGCAGTTACAAGGCTGGCGTTACATATATTATGTATTGTTTCTGTAAGTACTTGTGCTTCACTCGCTTTTCTTGTAAATGTTGGATTGTTATCCCAAGGTTTATGTCTTTCTCTTAAGTTGCCATTACTCTTGGATCACCTTGGTTTTCATTTCTAGGCTGGAATCTCAGATCCTCCCAATATGTCAGAGGAGCTAATTAAACTAAAAGCCAGGGAGCGCAGCTTCTTGGAACAGCTGCTAGACGGAACGAAATTGGAAAATTATACAATTCCTGTTCCAATAAAAGCTGAACTGAGGAAATATCAGCAGGTAATAAGCCAAACACTTTTAATCTGCCTGAGGGGTGCCACCCACCTAAATGTATGGTTTATTAAGCACCCTGGCATGCTTCTGTTGGGTTTCTTGCACACCTGGTAGCGTTTCACATCCTTTTCCTATCTTTATGGTGCTATTACAGTAAAAACACTAGAATAGCAGCTGATTTGGTCAATTTCTTTTTGTTTCCTGCAGGATGGTGTAAATTGGCTAGCCTTCCTGAACAAATACAAACTGCACGGGATCCTGTGTGATGATATGGGCCTGGGGAAGACGTTGCAGTCCATATGTATTCTTGCAGGGGACCATTGCCTTAGGTAAAAATACATTTTAAAAATCTTCTCCTATTATAACTTAATTTGCTGTGGCTGTGTGGTTTTAATTCTTGCTCCATACAATACAGATCTCGGGAGTATAGCAGGAGTAAGTCTGCAGACTGTATACCGCTCCCTTCACTGGTCGTATGTCCTCCAACCTTAACTGGGCACTGGGTGGATGAAGTAGGAAAGTTCTGCTCTAAAGAGTATCTCAACCCATTGCATTACACAGGCCCTCCGACAGAGCGAGCCAGGCAAGTAATTGTACACTTTTTCAAGGTAGCAGAAAAGACTATACTAACCTGTCTAGTATTTGTACCATGTAGGCCAGTGATGGCGAACCTTTTACCGTCAGAGTGCCCAAACTGCAACATAAACCCACTTATTTATCGCAAAGTGCCAACATCTTCCATGTACTTTATCATTTCTCTATATTAGCCTGCCTACATTCAGTGCGCTGCCTGTGCTGTTCATGGTGCGCCCTGCGCTGATGACTGACAGGAGAAGTCTAAAGCATATTGGCACAACATAGACGTTTTCCAGGGTGTGGGTGCCCACAGAGAGGGGTCTGAGTGCTGCCTCTGGCACCCGTGCCATAGGTTCGCCATCCCTGTCTCATCACCTCTGCTCTGTATATACCGTACCCCCTCCCTGTCCCATCACCTCTGCTCTGTCTATACCCTCCCTGTCCCATCACCTCTGCTCTGTCTATACCCTCCCTGTCCCATCACCTCTGATCTGTCTATACCCTCCCTGTCCCATCACCTCTGCTCTGTCTATACCGTACACCCTCCCAGTCCCATCACCTCCGCTCTGTCTATACCGTACACCCTCCCAGTCCAATCACCTCCGCTCTGTACATACCGTACACCCTCACTGCCTCATCACCTCTGCTTTGTCTATACCCTATACCAGTGATGGTGAACCTTTTAGAGATCGAGTGTCCAAACTACAACTCAAAACCCACTTATTTATCACAAAGTGCCAACACGGCAATTTAACCTGAATACTACAGTCCAATACAGTATATCTTCCATGTACTTTATCATTTATTATAATAGCCTGCCTACATTCAATGTGTCACCCTTGCCATTCATAGTGTGCCCTGCACTGATGAATGGCAGGAAAAATCTAAAGCATTTTGGTACACCATAGACTTTTTCCAGAGTGCGGGTGCCCACAGAGAGGGCTCTGAGTGCCGCCTCTGGCACCCGTGCCATAGGTTCGCCACCACTGATGTAGGCTGTCTCAAGATGCCAGATTTATCACAATGGCTCCTACTGGATGATACATTTGGTGCATCTTTTGGACGCTCTTGTCCAATGCTACACCACCTATAGATTGGCTTCTTTTTATTATGATTTTGGCTTGTTTTCTCATTGATTAAGGTGCAAAAAGTGTCTGAAACACACAATAAATTCCGGCTCCACCCAGACTCTATTCACATTTCTGCCAGGTTTCCATTGTTTTTGCTAGGAAGAATAGCCTAATTTTCCTATTCTTTCCAGTAAGGGGATAAAAAGAAAGCGGGCATCATCGCCTTAAATGGAAGGGAGTTCTTGGTGTATTTTGATGCTCAATATCAGATCATGGCTGCTGTAAAACAATGAAGCCAATGTAAAAAGCCTTAGGGCTCTCTCACACGAGCGGATGCCGTGCGGGTAATCTGCTGTGTGAAAGAGGCACAGGGCATTAGCAATCATGTAATCATATTAATGCCCCGTGTTTCTGCTGTCCAGAACGGGGCTTGGCAGTCTTTCACGCAACAGATTACCCACACGGCATCCGCTTGTGTGAAAGGGCCCTTCAGGTCCCTGTAGACAGGACAATTCAGCAGGAGATTGTCAGGAAGGAACCGTTCCTTTCCCACAATTGCCTGCTCGTCGGTGAAGGCCACTGCATTTGATATATAGATACATATACATATGTGTATGTGTGTGTGTGTGTGTATATATATATATATATATATATATATATATGTGTGTATATGCCATCGCTCGTCCCCATACGCACTGGTTGTTTGCCGGCAGCAGAGCATGTTTAGACAGCACGATCTGCTGCTGACAATGATTTAGGTGCCTACATAAACAGTTGCCTGACAAATTAATGTTTTGCCTATTCATCATGTAATCAGTGGCACCTTTCCAATGCCAGATAATCGCCAACTAGCATTCCTATGAACACTCATTAGCGATTTTCTTTAGGAATCTCGGCCCATGTAAAGGGCCCTTTTTATACAGCTCCCATGTAACCAAATAGCTCTGTATGCAGTAAGCTCCCCCTAGTGGCGACGGGCTTTATGGGATTTTATTGGTCAAAATGTTGAAATGTGAAGATAATCTGTGATTTTGGAGCACTGATAAGAGCTCAGGCCTCTAGAAATATGTGAAATGGAACATAATTCTGCTTTTGGTACCAAATGAATATGCTGTTAAATTTGGGACTACTTTACAATCGTGGCGCCGAGTGGTGGGATGAATGGCTTGGTGTAAGCTACCTAAAATACCTAGTAATCTTTCCAATTTTACAGGTTACAGCACCAAGTGAAGAGACACAATCTGATTGTAGCTTCTTACGATGTTGTTAGGAATGATATTGACTTCTTCAGGTACGTTTTCTCAATTGTTAATCCCCTGTACTGGTGGTTCTGCTGCTTCATTTCTAGCGGTTACATTTCTTGCCATTTTCTTGTTATAATTGTGCTCCATTCATTTTCTGATTGAAATTACTTGAATTCTGCTGAAGTATGATGTATCTAGACTGTTATGAATTTAGATTTCCTGACCCTATTGTCAGTGCAGTATGAGCATAGTACTAATGGAATTGTCTATTCTCATGCGTCATCTTTTCTGTACGATAGAAGTGTGGTTGTGACATCTAAATACATATAATATAATATTATAGCCTCAACTCTATATAATGCTTTATTTCAGGAACATGAAGTTTAATTACTGCATACTGGATGAAGGTCATGTCATTAAGAATGGGAAGACCAAATTGTCAAAAGCGGTGAAGCAGATAACAGCAAATTATCGTATTATTCTGTCTGGGACACCAATTCAGGTTTGTGTGAAGTCTAAGGAAGGCTACCTACTTGGGGTGCAAATTTGTTTGCAGAAAATTCAAATAAAATCCCACCAAAACCACATAAAACAAACCTAAATCATCACTGTATATTGTAGTTTTTGTGCAGATTTACTGTTGTGTTTTCAACCCCATTGATGTTTATGGAGAAAACCACTCTATATAAGATTGACAGGCTGTGGAAATCTGAATTCACGCAGCAGGTCAGTTCCCCATGGAGGAAAAAAAAGCAAAGTGTACATAAAATTTCTCATTCGCGTTGCTGGTACTGTAATACTAAAATCTGCACCGAGAACATTTGTAATCCGCAATGTGTGCAGGTAGCCTAAAGGTTGGACAATAAACTTGGTGGCCAAATGTTCATTCAGACCAGTTATTACAGCCATTCCCCCTCCACATTGCATGCTGAGCTTAGTGTGCGCGTGTTCAGTAGGGAGAGAGAAATTGACTACTGTAAGACGCCTCTGGTAGCAGATTATTGCTCCCGAGAGCAAAGGATCGGCATGTGGAGATCCAAGATGCTAATCACCTCCAACATCCTGACATGACACCTTTATACACACTATCGATTGGTGTTTCTGCAAGCTTTCTTGGCGCACATTTAGTTTGACAATTTTCAGCGACCTTGACATAGAACTACTTCTTGCTATCGTTCACACTGTTGCTTTTTTTTTTTCCCCTCCCAGAACAACGTTTTGGAGCTCTGGTCATTGTTTGACTTCCTCATGCCTGGCTTTTTAGGCACCGAACGCCAGTTTGCGGCAAGATATGGGAAACCTATTTTAGCAAGTAGAGATGCTCGAAGTTCTTCTCGTGAACAGGAGGCTGGTAAGAAATGCACCCACTTAGTTTTGTGAAACTTCAGTTTAGGCCTCATGTACACGACCGTATCTGTTTTGCAGTTCGCAAAACCTAGATCCTGGCCATGTGCATGCCACAAATTTTTATTTTTTTTCAAACTCCTACAAATGTCCTAACGGACATGAATAAGACATTATTTTTTGTGTGGTCACGTAACGGGCATGCAGATGCATCTATTGTGGCCCCATTGAATTGAATCTGCAAAAAAATAAAAATGCAGATCGGATGTGGACTGAACATAGTTGTGTGCATGAGCACTTCATCTGTTTTATCTCCCCACTTTGTATCTACAGGAGTTCTTGCAATGGAGGCATTACACCGGCAAGTGCTGCCATTTTTGCTCCGCAGGATGAAGGAGGATGTATTGCAGGATCTTCCTCCAAAGATTATTCAAGATTACTACTGTTCCTTGAGTCCTTTGCAGGTAAATAAAAAAAAAATTGCATCGCAAGCATTTTTATAAGATTTTGTGGAAATGTTAATCTTCTCAGAACTAATGACCCGTTTGAGCCTTTTTTGGGTTTTTTTTTTCACATGGGGTGGGTGTCTTTTTTTCTCCCCCAGTCTTAAAGGGTCTCAGATGGAAATGGCTCAAACAGATGCCAAATATGCAACAGGATTTTTAATTTAAAAAAAAATAAATAAATAATTCTGTCCTTTTCACAGAAAAGAATGGAATATGAAACTGATATGAACTTTCTCAGTTTCTTCCTGGAAAATATATTTTAATTTATATAACTTCATAACACAATGAATAACCTTATTTGCCGATACCAGAATACACTTTATAACATCTTAAAATTGGGTTTCTGTTTCTCAGGTTCAGTTATATGAAGATTTTGCAAAGTCTCGTGCAAAGACTGATGTCGATGAAACAGTCTCATCGTCATCACTAACAGAGGAGAGTGAAAAGCCAAAGCTCAAAGCCACAGGACATGTCTTTCAGGTAATTAGGTGCCAATTTTCCTGCTACACATTGTAGATTTTGAAGAACTTGTGGAGGCCGCATGCTTGCTCTGTATGTCCTGGAGTTACTATATCCTATAATCTTGTCTCTTTAGGCACTGCAATATTTGCGGAAGCTATGCAACCACCCTGCGTTGGTTTTAACCACTCAGCATCCAGAACACAAGAAGGTCTCAGATCAGCTAGCAACTCAGAACTCAACTCTACGGGATATTCATCATGCCCCCAAACTGTCTGCATTAAAGCAAGTATGTATTTCTGAAAAAGATCAGCAGTCACTTTGATTTTCAGTTTATTGCCATACTGTTTTTCGGCTAAGCAGCCTTATACAAACAAGCTGCTTGATTTATCGGCATCAATAAGTGACTGCTGGTCCACTTCTACTTGGATGTATGGGACTGCAACCCAGGATATGACTGATTATTTCTACAAATTGGATTTCTGAAAAGATATGGTAGTGAGGACGTAGAACTAATCGTATGTATTTGCAGAACAGACTTGCGGATGCAAACGGCACACAGATGACCTCTTTTCTCGCCCAGATTCATTGGGGGACACAGAAACCGTGGGTATAGCTATGTCCTTTAGGAGGCGTTGACACTAGGCAGAAGTTCTAAATGTATTATAATAGCGATGCCGCGCTCTGGAGCTTAGTTAGAAATTAGTACTGTGAGCGGGGGTGGGGTTGTGCGATATGCTACCCACCGTAATGCACACAGGTTAGTAACAGTATAGCTATCTCCTATACAGACAGTGTACCTGTATGTACATTAGTTGATTCCTGCTGGACGCAGATGTGTCGCTGAAGTCCGGGATCGCTGGTGCCAGGGTCCGGGATGTAAGTCTGTATGTAGTCCGCTTTAGTGGCGTGCTGCCTCGCGCCCCGGCCGGCAGCGTGATGCTGCAGCAGGTAGGAGTATAGCAGTTTTTGCGCTCACTAGGAGCAGCGAGTGACGTCACTTCAGTAGTCACCAGTGACTACAGGTGCCAAAATTACCTCCAACGTGTTTCAAACAGACGCTGTTTTTCATCAACACATAAAAAATAAGTCCATTCGGGTCCTGCCCCCTCAGGCCTCATCGCCGCAGGACTGCCCTATCGGTGTCAGACTGGGCCCGTGTCCTAG
Source organism: Bufo gargarizans (assembly GCF_014858855.1). Classification (NCBI taxonomy): domain Eukaryota; kingdom Metazoa; phylum Chordata; class Amphibia; order Anura; family Bufonidae; genus Bufo; species Bufo gargarizans. Next base: position 358,185,146 of record NC_058085.1, read on the forward strand.
CACAGGACAGAGAAGGACCTCTCAGTTCCCAATCCACCCTCCAGGGTTGCTTGATTGGTATTCTCCACCTGTGCAATCCACTGGTGGATCTCTGGACCTTTCCAATCTCCCTCCGGGGTCGTTTGGTTGATAAAGCACCGCCTGCCCAATCCGGTGAGTGAACCTCTAGAAGTTCCCATTCCACCCCTGGGTAGTTTGGTTGATAACTCCCACCGGCGAGCCTGCGACTGCCATGGGCAAGATTCCTGAGAGTTAAGACTGCACACAGCGGGCCAGAGCAGGACATATTCCTCCTCCTGTCACCTCCACACCCCTACACTTCCTGTCACGCTCAGACGCACCCTCCCTCCCTGGAGAGGTTCGGTCCAAATGGGGGATCAATGGTTTGGTCTCTGCCGTGATTCCGGTGCGATTTTCCAAGATGGAGTCCGAGGTAGACAGCAGTACTTGTCGTATGCATTTCCCTCTTCCTTAGGCGGAGTATTTGCACTACTACTGGATGCAGTACTTACCTTGGATATTACCTCCCTCCATTGGGGTCTAACCGCACTAGAACGGTTTCAGTGCCTGCAGTAGGCCCCCCCCCCCCTTTTGTAGGTGGTAGAACTGCATTCCCACTGGGGACTACTTACTGTATGCATTAGCCTTTTCCATAAGTGGCGCTATTGCATTAGCCCTGGTTCAGTGTTTACTGTATGTCTTACCACCTTACTTAGGTGGGGTATTGATATGGGACTCTCCATATGCCTTGCCCTTTCCATAAGAGGCGTATTCTCTCTATTTGGATTCAGTTCCTGCTAGAATAGATGCATTAATGCATTGCCACCCTTTATGGTGGAGTATTTGCACTACCACTGAGTGCAGTGCTTGCCGTAGCCATTATCCCCTTTTATTGGTGGGATAATTGCCCCTTCCACAAGTGATCCACTACCATAGGGAACATCTTGGATGCTGCACTTAAACTACATCACGGCTAGAGATGCCTTAGCGTCTTCTACAAGTGGAGCGTAGTGAGTATCGATACACGCTGGTGCCCTGTACTCTTCTAATGGTATTTTGGTGCCACCAGTGGATACTGTGACTGTTTCCACATTGCGTCCTTTTCCTTCGGTGCAGGTTTGGGGCATGAATATGACAACCTCTCTTGAGGGAGTTGCCCAGCGTCACTCATGTGTCCTAGCGTCCCTCCATCTCCATGGTCCTCCACTGTTTCAATATGTGTCTTCAACAATATGTAGTGCGTACACCATGGCACATAATATTGTGATTACGTTCCAGCAAGTCGAGTGTTACACTGACTCTATATTCTCTATCCACCATTCCTGATGTGGGAAGAGGTTGTGCTGGCTCTCTGGTTTAGCTTTTTCAGCGTGTTCTCCGCTGGTGCGGATTTTACGCCGGTACTAGTCGCTCCTGTGGGGCATTCCCGTCCCTGAGGCTGGCTTTTGCGGTTGTTCCTGTTCAATGCCCTTCCCAGGTGGAGTGTTTAAGGTTAGCTCTCCTTTCCTGGGGCAGTATGGTACCATGTCTTCTACCGGATTCCTCTACTCTGCCCCTCAGTTTGTGCTGGCGGGGCACGCTGCGGCTCCTACAGTACAAGGTTCCTGGAGTAGCCATTACATACTGGCTCCTCCTGCACGGCTCCTTCGCCGGGTGACTGATTCTTCTAACGTCTAATTCGGTGGCGTATGCTGCATGGCCTCCTCCTTAGGCGGAGTATGGCACCGCAACTATCGTCCGGTGGCTACTTCTGTCGTGCCAGTCTCAGATGGGGAATGGGCTTCGCCCCTGCTCCTCTTTTGCTTCTCTGGCTCAGGGTTCACGGCCACTCCGCAAGCCTTGGTAGCTCCGACGTTACTACTTCCCCCTCATCTACGTTGATGCAGGGTATTGGTTCTGTGGTTTTTTTTTCTTTCCAGTCTCGTTCCCGACCGACTGTTGGGTTGTCGTTTTCCATATCGCTCCTATTACAGGTGAATCCTACCCGTTGGTCCTGGGTGTACTACCCGTATCTACAACTACCTCTCAAGACTTGACTAATGACTGCCATGTCAGTCCGATGGTAGTCATGCCTTTTCACTGCACATTCCGTGGCTAGACTAAGACTCACCACGCCAGGCGGAGCGGGGGTGCTGTCATGACTCGCCACCGTTGCTGGAGTTTCGTTCCTGGAACAGAACACCCCTTCTATTCTTCTTCCTCTTCGAAGCAGGAGTTTTTTCTCTTATCTTGGTCTGGTCGACATTTCCGGTCGCTGACAGAACTCCTCACCACCGGTGATTCTAATATCATCTCTACTTCTACCTATCTAATTTATTGATTCCTTGGCTTGCGGTTGGACATGCCTCATTCAGGCGTTTTTTTTTGTTTTTTTTTCTCGTTAGTTTATCAGCCGGCTTCTCAGTCTCCCCACAAGCCTCTTCTGCTCTGGGGACATCGGTGGACCAATTACAGTTTCCGTGGAGCGCTTCCCTTTAGCAGGGGTGGATCCTGCGGTCCTGGGTTTTTGGTCTGGCCATTAGTTCCTTGCTGGATCAGGTTCGGCGCTGTGAATCCTTTTCCAGTGTCCTGACTCACCTGGGGCCCATATTAACCTTCCTTCAGGGAACGGCACATATGGTTCCTCCCTACCGTCCGCCTTGGCATCTGAACTTAGTCCTTTCAACGCTCCGGACTTCTCCCCTTGAACCATTGCGGGATATGTCACTCCGACTCCTGTCCTGGAAGGTAGTTTTTTTTCTTGTGGCTATCACATCCATCAGATTGTTGTCCGGGTTGGGGCGCTCTCTTGCAGAGAACCTTCCTGGTTCTTCACAGGGATAAGCGGTTCTCCGGCCTGTTCCTTTTTTTTCTCCCGAAGGTGGTCTCCGATTTCCATTTCAATGAAGAAATTGTCCTTCCATCACTGTGTCCCTCCCCTTCACACCCTAGGGAAACTGAGTTACACCATTTGACGTTGTCAGGGCTCTAAAGATTTATTTGCAAGCCTCCAGTTCCTTCCGGCATATGGACTCCCTTTTTTGTCATCCTGGAGGGTTTTTGCAAGGGATTGGCGGCCTCCAGGGTGGTAATTGCACGTCTGCAATTGCTGAAGCATACTGCATCCAGGGCAGGGTTCTGCCCTTCGGTGTCACGGCTCACTCCACCACCAGAGCAGTGGTTGCTCTTGGGCTCGGAGGATTCAAGGTTCGGCCGCAAGGTGTGCAAGGTGGCTACTGTCCTCCTTACACACATTCACAAAAGTTTCTTAGTTGCCTGCAGGGGCGCTTGCTCCATGGGTCTGTGGTTTTTCCCTCCCTGTGGACTGCTTTTGGACGTCCCACGGTTTCTGTGTCCCCCAATGAATATAGGCGAGAACTAAATTTTTGTAAAACTTACAAGTAAAATCTTTCTCGCTTTTCATTGGGGGACACAACACCCACCCAGTATTGTTGTTCGGCCACAACTGTTGCTGGTTAGAACCTAGTTGGGTTCTTGGCATGTTATTTCGTTGGCTTGCTTCTCCTACTGCACACAAACTGAAGCTCTCTCTCCAGGCTGGAGGGGGTATAGCTTCCAGGGGAGGAGCTAACAGCTTTTACTAGTGTCCATGCCTCCTAGAGGACATAGCTATACCCACGGTCTGTGTCCCCCCCCCCCCCCCCCCCCCCCAATGAAGAGCGAGAAAGAGATTTTACTGATAAGTTATACAAAAATCTCATTTGTTGTCCTCATCTTTGTCAGTTCCACAAATTTATAGAACATGTTCTGATCTGCAAAATGAGGTCCACGGACACTTTGAAGTCAATAAGCTGGCAAAAAATTCACGGATGATATCTGTACGGATACAGTTTTCAGACTGCAATATACATCTAGTCATGTGCATAAGGCCTTAGGCCTCTTTCACACTTGCGTTGTCCGGATCCGGCGTGTACTCCACTTGCCGGAGGTACACGCCGGATCCGGAAAAACACAAGTGTACTGAAAGCATTTGAAGACTGATCTGTCTTCAAAATGCTTTCAGTGTTACTATGGCAGTCAGGACGCTATTAAAGTCCTGGTTGCCATAGTAGTAAGGGGGAGCGGTATACTTACAGTCCGCGCGGCTCCCGGGGCGCTCCAGAATGACGTCAGAGCGCCCCATGCGCATGGATGACGTGCCATGCGAACACGTCATCCATGCGCCTGGGGCGCCCCGGGAGCCACACGTACGGTAAGTATGCTGCTCCCCCGCTCCCCACTACACTTTACCATGGCTGCCAGGACTTTAGCGTCCCGACAGCCATGGTAACCATTCAGAAAAAGCTAAACGTCTGCGCCGAAATGACATTTAGCTTAAGGCCTGATCCGGATCAATGCCTTTCAATGGGCATTAATTCCGGATCCGGCCTTGCGGCAAGTCTTCAGGATTTTTGGCCGGAGCAAAAAGTGCAGAATGCTGCGGTATTTTCTCCGGCCAAAAAACGTTCCGTTCCGGAACTGAAGACATCCTGAACGGATTTCACTCCATTCAGAATGCATTAGGATAATCCTGATCAGGATTCTTCCGGCATAGAGCCCCGACGACGGAACTCTATGCCGGAAGACAAGAATGCAGGTGTGAAAGAGCCCTTAGTGTAACAGTGAACCTCCTTGTCCTGGGATCTTTAAATTGTGTGTTTCTTCCCCCCCTTTTTCTGCAGTTGCTGTTGGACTGTGGTCTTGGTAATGCCAGCACTCCGGAGAGTGGCACTGAGGCAGTTGTAGGCCAGCACAGAGTGTTGATCTTCTGTCAGCTGAAGAGCATGCTGGATATTGTGGAGCATGACCTTCTAAAGCCTCATTTGCCATCTGTTACATATTTACGACTGGATGGTAGTATACCTGCAGGTCAAAGACATTCCATTGTTTCCAGGTAAGTTACAGGACCAGGTTGGATATCACAACTGCTTTTGGAATATAGTTAAATAATTTGTGAAACTTTTAGTCTGAATTTCTTCATTGTTTATATTATGACAAATGGTCATTGGCAATTTTTTAAAATTTCTTCTTAGATTTAATAATGACCCCTCTATAGATGTCTTGCTGCTCACTACCCATGTGGGTGGCTTGGGTCTCAACCTGACTGGCGCAGACACTGTAGTGTTTGTTGAACATGACTGGAATCCAATGAGAGATCTTCAGGCCATGGACAGAGCGCATCGTATTGGACAGGTAAGATCATAATGCCCTGGTTATTTGTCTGTAGTTTAGAATAGCCCTGTATTCTGAATTTCCTGGGTGCAGAGCTGTCAAGGGAAGAATCCGATCACTGATCAGGTAATTGTATAATGGCTTAGATGTCATGATTGCTAATGAGCTCGTTGTCTAAGTGGTTAAACAGCCAGGATCAATGTTCTCTCCAATCTTGGTTATCAGCGGCGGCTGTCTGCTGTTGACCACAGCCAACATCTGATGTGTATGGAGCAGGCTTAGATACCTAGCCTATGTCCTACTGTGTCTTGCAACCAATGACTTGTGTCTCATTGGTTATAAAGGGGTTAAATCTAAGATTTAGAGCAGATCATTGCGTCCCATCACCAGGTACATTTCTTGGTCTCTGTTTGCACTGGCATCAGTTGCTTTTTGATGTAACAAATGGAAACTTGACCCTAATAAAAGTTGGGGCCCATTCACTTAACTGTATTTTTCTGTCCGCATCAGTTCTGCAATTTTGTGGATTGGATGCGGACTAATTTCAATGGGGCTTCAAAAGATCCGGACACCACACAGTGTGCTGTCCGCATCCGCACGTCCGTTCCACGGCCTCAAAAAAGATAGAACATCTCTTATTCTTGTCTGTTTTTGCAGACAAGAATAGGCGTTTCTCTCATAGGGAAGGACACTCTGATCTGCAGAACGCACACGGCCAGTATCTGTTTTGTGGTCTGCAATAACAGATATGGTCATGCGAATGAGCCCTTAATGGGGTGGAAATGGATATTTCAGATGTATCCTCAATTATTAGTCTCTGATTCTCTAAATACAGACTTCAGTGTGAACAGAGCTTGACTCCATGTATATAGTGGTTGAGTATGCAAACAAAACATTGTTAAAGTAGTTTACGGGTCAGATTTTTACGGTTAGTCTACCAGACATCTGATACATTTGCATCCATGTGCTGTAATTTCTTATTCCACTTTGTTTCAGAAACGTGTAGTAAACGTGTATCGGCTTATTACAAGGGGAACTCTGGAGGAGAAGATTATGGGGCTGCAGAAATTCAAAATGAGTATTGCAAATACTGTCATTAGCCAGGAAAATGCCAGCTTACAGAGTATGGGCACCGACCAGCTCCTGGACCTGTTTACACTTGACAAGGTGAGCAAAGATCATTGCACTCTTATTTGCTGCAGACCTCTGACCACCCCGGCAAGCATCCATGTAGAGTTAGGCCATTAAATTTCAGACGGGTAAGGTGTTTAGAGTTTTAATTTTCTAGAAGTTTTTGCTGCCTTAAGATTAGTTATGTATTATCCCTTTTACTACTTAGGGTGGAAAGGGTGAAAAGATGGAAACATCAGAAACTGGCGGGAAGAGCTCCATGAAGGTGATCCTGGATAACCTAGGAGAACTGTGGAATCAGGAGCAGTACGATACGGAGTTCAGTCTTGACAACTTCATGCATTCTCTGAAGTAAAGCCACCAATGCGACTGCTGCTCCATTGATTTTGTGTTGCTGATATTCAGCAAGGACTGGGATGGTACAATGGGCATTGGCGGTGTTTTACCCGGCTGCTTCGTTTTGAGAAGGAATCTGCAGAGACTAGAAATGGGAGAGAATGTGTCAGTTTGAATTATGCAGTCTTAAAAGATGCAACCAAGAGGCTTGAGTCTGACCCTATATTGGTGCATTACAGCTGTGGACGTCAGCATGTAATATGCTCATATATTTTGTATGGAGAAGTTTTTTTATTTGACCTTTGACTCCCACAGTCGTCGCTAGATTATTACCCTCCTTACAGAGCCCCGTGTGAGGTCTTCATAAAATGGCTATGGTGCACTCAGTAGATCTATGGCAGTGAACACAAGCCACATTTTAAACATGGAGTTTTATGCCCTCGGCTGCTGGCATGAATGTGGCTTTATAGGCTTTTGTTTTAAGGTTGTACATTTTAATGAAATTTATCATATACTCTGCGGTTCTTTTTTTTTTTTTTTTTTTTTTTTTTTGGGAATAAGAGTCTGAATTCGGTGAGAACTTTTGGTTTTCTGGAGTTTCTCTAGAGCTATGCACATGTTCTGATCACATCTAGGAGAATAGAAGAGGCCGACGTACGTACTTGTCCTGTTTTAGTAGATCTGTCCCTTGCATATAAAAAAATATATATATTTTTTCTCTGTGTAAGGAGGATTCTTACCCTGTGTATATGTAGTTTATGTTGTATACAGCTGATAATGCTCATCCTTTAATATTATTCATACGGTGAGTGACTGGATTAGTGTTTGCTGAGAGAGTGGCTTGTCATGCATCTAGAGAGAGAATTACCTCCCCTATGTAATATATAGAGAAAAGCGAGAACGCAAACCTAATGGAAATGGAGTTCTGTCACAAGTTTTATCCGTGGCGTGCTGTAATATCATTCCATGTAAACTGAGAATAAAAACTAACTTGTCTTTATTTTCATCTAGTTAGCAGTCTTCATATGATGTTTTTTTGCTTTTTCTACTGTTTGCTTATACACACTTAAAGGCCCCTTGCAGACAAGCGTTCCTCCCGCAGCTCCCAGCACTGCCGTGTTATCCAGTACATTCCAGAACTGTAAGTTTTATAGCATCATAAATCAATATAATGCTATGTGAATCCCGTCAGTGCTGGGAGGTCAGTCCGGGTGCTGCGATGCGAACTCGCTGCGGGAGAAACTCTCGTCTGCAAGGAGCCTAAGGCTAATAATCTGTGGGGGGGGTCTCGATCCTTTATCTGATTGATCCAGCATGTGTGCTGCCACTCCATTTATTCTCCATGGGGCTAACGGAGACTGCTGAGCCACTGTACTCTCTTCCGGCAGTCCAGTAGATAGTAGTAACTGGCAGGAGCTTATTCAACCACTGGGCACACAGCCTTTCTGCAGCCATTTACTCTTCTGTGCTTGGTATGCTGTCAAGAGGCGCAGCACTTGTCCAAGCAACACATCCTCTTCAAACAGTTAATTGGCTGTGTTGCTACTTTAGATGCTGACTTAGCTTGAGGATGACATCGATTTATTTAAAGGGCTTGTGCAGTGATTTATATTGATGACCTATCCTGAGGATAGGTCATCATTATCTGATCGGGGCTCTGATACCTGGGACCACCTCTACCTTTCAGCTGTTAGAGGGGGTTTCCCGATCAGTTACACTGCACTTCATATCGGAAGTGCAGTGTAATGACAAGTACTCGCTACATTCTCTTGATTGAGTGTAATGTAGAGGAAACGGCTCTCGCATGGAGCCCCACCTTGTCTTCAAACAGCTGATCGGCAGGGATGTCTGACCCCCGCCAATCAGGTATAGATGACTTATCCTGGCAATGGATCATCAATATAAATTACTGCACAACCCGTTTAACTACTCAAAGCCCCTTAAAAAACACTGCTACATGCGTGGACTGGTAGAGTTCTGCAGTACAGTCATAAAGAAATAAACTTTAAAAAAAATCCCTACACCACTTTCTTTTTCTGGCGCCTGTACAGTCAGCCCATTAGGTTATTTTTCTTTTCAGAAGCCTCATGGTTGGCTATAAGGGGATGTCTGGTTTTATAATCTTGAAGTCCTATCCTCAGGCTAGGTCATCAGTTTCAGATTGGTGGAGGTCTGACTCCTGGCATCCCTGCCGATCAGCTGTTTGCTTGCACAAGCGCTGCGGCCCCATTTATTCAGTCCTTTTCAATGTTTACCTGGGGTGTTACAAAAGCAGCGCTCCAAGGATTCAGCCCTGCTCCCTGGTGCTCCATCTCACTCATTTGCATATGAATAAAAATGCAGCTATCTCTGCAGTTTAATAGACAAAAAAGGGTATAGTTTTTGATCGGCATGATCTACCCCATCAGGCAGTATGCCTGGTTTACTAGGTTTCATCATGCGGACAAAGGGCCTTTAATTATCCAGAACAGCATTTATACAGTGCTTTGCCCGATCAAGAGGAGGTGTGCATCTGCACACTTCTCTCAACACGCCAGACAGAGTTGTGTGATCAGTGCAGGCAGGAGAGGAGGAGGATCTATCATGAAGAGGACTGTGATGAAACACAGGCCTCTCGGTCCTGAAGGTCACCAAGTTGCAATGAAGAGTTGAAAGCTGAGGACCTGTGTTAGGAGTGGGGGCGCAAGACCAGAAAGACTATATACTGTAGTTGTAAGTGTACTGTACAGAAATATATATATATATTGGGCGTGCAGCGGAGCTTGAATTTCTGTGCTGCATGACTGTGCATACTTCTGAGAAGTGTTGAGCAAAGCATTCGAAGTGAAATTTGGCCCAAAGTTTAGGGAAACTTCGGTTCAAAACAAATCCAAATTTCCTCGCGCTTAGTGTTAACAAATTGGGTTTTCCTAAAATGGGAGCTGCACGTGTTACAAAGTAAAAAGGCCGGGGAAAACAAGATCACCCATAATGCCATTTAGCCAGCCAATCCCCTGTGATGTCACAGCCCTATAAAACCCTCATCCCATGTGGTGTTCGCCATTGTCCTGAGAACTGAGCAGAGGGAGAGATGTGACAAGTACTCATGCGCTAGGGACAGGGTTGCTGAAAACCATTAATAGAAGACTGTTGGAGAGGGAGAGTGTGAGGAGTCTGTAGGGAGAGTGCAAGGAGACCTAGTCTGCGGCACTTCTATTTACTTAGTTTATGGCTCCAGAAGGATATTGATACTTTGGAGAGAGTTCAGAGATACATGGATTGCAGGATAAAACTTACCAGGAAAGATTAAAGGACCTTTAACATGTATAGCTTGAAAGAAAGACGAGACAGAGGGGATATGATAGAAACTTTTAAATACATAAAGGGAATCAACAAGGTAAAAGAGGAGAGCATATTTAAAAGAAGAAAAACTGCTACAAGAGGACATCGTTTTAAATTAGAGGGGCAAAGGTTTAAAAGTAATATCAGGAAGTATTACTTTACTGAGAGAGTAGTGGATGCATGGAATAGCCTTCCTGCAGAAGTGGCAGCTGCAAATACAGTGAAGGAGTTTAAGCATGCATGGGATAGGCATAAGGCCATCCTTCATATAAGATAGGGCCAGGGGCTATCCATAGCATTCAGTATATTGGGCAGACTAGATGGGCCAAATGGTTCTTATCTGCCGACACATTCTGTGTTTCTATGATGCAGGAATAATATATGTAATTCAATACCAATAAGATGGAAGCCTTTATTACTCAACTGCCAGTGTGCCAACCAATACCACCCAGCCATCCAGTGTGTCTTCATGATGACCCCCTTTATTTATTTATTTATTTATTTATTTATTTATTTTTTGGTTCCGGACTTTACTTCTTCCAAATCATCCCTCAAAGGCTCCATGTCCTAGAAAAGTCATCAGGATGCAGAGAGGATGAGCTGGATGTTCCTGGGTATGCCAGAGCTGATTATTTTCTGTGTTTACTATCAAATAACCTGCAGGAGATTGCAGGCAAGAACAGCAATAATATCTCTAACCAGCCAAACCCCATACCGGTGACCTTCACGCCTCTACTTTACTAAACCACATTTTGCCTTATGTTTGGGTGGTCATACAGGTAAGGTGTGTTTCTCGCCCAGTTTCCTTGGGGGACACAGAAGACCTTGGGTATAGCTCATCTCCATAGGAGGCGTGACACTAAGTAAGAACTGTTAGCCCCTCCTCCACAGCTATACCCTCAGCCTGGAGAGAGAGACTGTCAGTTTTTAGCTTAGTGTCCAAGGAGGCAAGACACTCCCTGCTCTGCAGGGCTGTTTTCTCCTTGTTTTAATTTTAGATTTTTACTTTTTTCTTTTCTTTTTGTTCCAGAACATCAGGGACAACAGAGACGCACTAGACCTCTCTGTTTCTCCCGGGGTCGAGCTGCGCCAGTGCCGGTCATCCGCACTGCTGCCTCCCCCACAGAAGGCAAGGTGGATCAGGGCAGCCCAGCTCCCCTACATCCCGCCAGCGCAAGGGTCGCCCGCACGCCAAGTCCCTCTTCCAGCGTCCTGCCACTACGGTGCCAGTAGCTGAAGGGGCGACCCTGCTGGAACGGACCGAGGGTGAAGACGGCTGTGGTGAGAGATTGGCTTCTCCAGCCCTACGTCCCCCCCCCCACCCCGGTCTCCTGCGTGCCTGACCCCCATACTGACAGGGCCTCTGGACCCTTTTGTCCCTGCTAGTCCTAGGCTGGCCCCTGGCTGCCACAGGGCGACATTCTGCTCCCTCTCCTCCCCTCCATAGGACATTGGCACCCTTCTCCCTGACAAGAAGAATGCCTGGGGAGCTGCAGAGGTTCGCACCTAGCTGCCCCTGACGTAGGGGTTATGCAGGCCTCCCACCCTCACAGACCCGGTCTCAGGGTCCCCCTCCCTCTTACCGGCCACTGCTTCAGGGCCAGAGGGCCCGCGCCTTGCTGCCCCTGACCCATCACGGGCACCGGTCCAAGGGCAAGGTGGTTGTGGCTGCCGGCCATATGGAGCGCTGTTCTAGGCCAAGGGCCCGCTCCAGGGGTGAAATGGCTGCCGGGTCATCGCTTCCGACAGCGGGTGGGCACCGCGGCCTACAAATGAGCGCTATGCCTCAACAGCCCCCGGCCGACCGTCGGAACATTCCGGTCGGCCGGGCGCCGCAAAATGTTGTTCCCCTCCTGGGCGACACTTCGCGGCAGCGATCCCACTCTATCCGGGTCCCCAGCTCTTCCGGCCCGCGGGGTGGGCACCCGCGGCCGGTATGTGCCGCTCCGTAGGCCCGGCCGGTACTTTAAATACTGTGCGGCCCCGGTCAGCCGGGCGCCGCTAAAAATTTAGACCCCGGCTTCACGGCCTGCTAGGCCGCAAAATTCGGGCCTCTGTTGGAGGGGGCTGGAACTTCTCCGGGCGCGAATCTTCCCGCCTGGAGGTTCCCCCGCCCCCAGAGGATCGCAGTGCCGCCCCCAGGCCGGATCCCTGTTAACCCCTTGGGTACAGGCCGGCTTCCGATGGGCCTGTGTGGCTTTCTGCCTCAGTGAGGCTGGGTTATAATAAATAAATAAAAAAAAAAAAAAAAAAAAAAGAAATTAAATTATTTATTAATATGACTTGTGGGCTGCGCAGGACACTGCAGCCTCATCTCAGAGTGCTGCCTGTATACATGCCCCCTTTCCATAGGTGGCATGGTGTCGCGCTCCCCGGCTGCGGCGCTACCAGGGTCATTTCCCCTTCTAGGCGGTTTTTTTTGCCCTCTCCGCGCTACGGCGCTGGTCAGTGCATGCGGCCTTTTCTGTAGGGTGCCTGCCATGTGCAGGACCCCCCTCCTGGCGGGATACTGCACTCTCCTTAACTGCGGGTTGGCCTTGTGCATGATCGCCCTTTCATTGGCGGCCTACTGCAGTTTCTCCGGATACGGTGCTGGCCATGTGCACGACCACCTTCCATAGGTGGAACACGGCAATTCGTTGCCGGCCATGTGCGTGACCCCTTCCATAGGCGGAACGCTACACTCTCACTGGATTCGTTGCCGATCATGTGCATGACCCCCTTCTTAGGCGGAATATTGCACTCTCATCGGATTCGGTGCTGGCCATGTGCACGACCCCCTTCCTTAGGCGGAACGCCGCACTGTCTCTGGATTCGCTGCCTGCCATAGGCATGACTCCCTTCTGTGGACGGCATTCGGCACTCTCACTGGATTCACTGCCAGCCATGTGCATGACCACCTTCCATAGGCGGTATGATGCACTCTCATTGGATTCACTGCCGGCCTTGGGCATGCCTCCTTCCCTGGTGGCGGCATACATACACTCCCTCGGTCGGTGGTTGTTCTCTCGCCGGTACGTTGTTGGCCAGGTGCATGAACCCTATGCATGGCGGGGTGCTTGCACTCTCTCTGGATCCGCTGCCGGCCATATGCATGACCCCTCTTCCGTGGGCGGTGTACGCACTCTCACTGGATTCGCTGCCGGCCATGGGCATGCCTCCTTTAGGTGACATACGCACATTTTCACCGGCTGCTCGCACTCTCCCTGAATGCGATGCTGGCCATGTGCATGGCCCCCCCCCACCCTTCGTGTTCTGGGCGGCATACTACACTCTCACCGGATACATTGCTGGCCTTGAGCATGGCCTTCTAACATGGGTGGAACGCTTGTGTTCCCATTGGATGCGGTGCTGGCCTTGTGCGTGACCACCCCTCATTCCATGGGCGGAATTTTGCACGCTCACGGGATTCAAGGCTGTCCTTGTATGTGCTGTGCTGGACTTGCTCATGTTCCCCCTTCATTGGTGGAGTAGTTGCACTCTCACAAAATTTCGGTGTTGGGTGAATTGTTGCACACTCACTTAATGCTAGGATAGCCCTGTGCATGACCCCCCTTTCACTAGGTGGACCTCCTGCGTTCCTGCTGGATACTGTGTGGCCATGTGCATGGCGCCCTTCTGGGCGAAGTAGGGTATGCCCTACTTCTCTGACGTAGTTACGACCTTGGGCATCACCCCCTTTTTGGGGCGGGCCCTTGCACTCTTGCTGACTGCAGTTTGCCAGGTACATGTCCCCCCCTTTCGAGGAGGTCAGTTTGCGTTCTATCGCATACCTTACTAGTCTTGTGCATAACTCCTTTTCAGTTGCACTTCCGTAGATACTGTGGGACTCTGTGGCTGGCCTTCTTCGCTGAGTGATATTTTTGCAGTGAGCGGACGTTCTTGTGCGTTGTTTGGGCCGTGTATGCCTTCTCGTCCCGTAGGTGGGTTAGCCTTCTCACTGCTTACGGGGCTACTCGTACGTATGCCTCCTTTCCCCCTGCGACATACTTTTTCTCTTGGGAGACGGTGTTTGCAGCAAGCCTTGCACTATTCTCTAAGGAGATCATTCTGTCCACCTGTGTGAGCCTAAGGTGTTGTCCAATAAGCAACAGATGAATACCTTATATTTAAGTAGACGGGCTCTGCTGCTCGCTACTGCACCGAGCTGGGTGGTACTCACTCATTTCGTTGGCCCTTCCGCCCGGGGAGTGTTCGTGGTTCCTAGATACGTACCCATTCGTCCTTCCGCGGCATTGTTTCCCTGCGCTAGTGGTCACATGGTCGAGTAGTGCTGTCTGCAGCGCCCTTCGCATTTTATGTTGGCTCTGGCAGGACTACGGTCCCCTCGCCTAGTACCTTTTCCTCCTCTTCGGGTGCAGTGTGGTATGATTCTTTCCGGTTGGCGCCCTCGGTGCTTCAGTCTGATCTGCTACCAGGTTCGGGCTGCTCTTCTTGGGAAGGTCACCCAACTTCTCTTGGGTGCTCGCCTACCCAGGTCCGGAGGACCTCCGCCTTGAGTTCTTCAGGGTATTCAAGGCGGTGGACCGGGTGTCTCAGTGTAGCGGTGTGCTGCTTTTGAGCTGTTCTATGGCTTCTCTGTTGCCCACTCCTATGCCGGCCTCTGTCTCGACCGCCTTTTCTCGCCGGTCGGTTTGGCTCCCACTCGGTACAGATCACTCCGATGTGGCTTCTGTTCCGGCCGCGCTTCAGAGGCTGTTCCTTCACTGCCCTTCCCTCGGGGGAGAGCGTGGTTGTTCATGTGGATGGTACTGGTGTTCCCTTTGAGTCCCCCTTGTCCACACTGGTTGTACTAGCTGTGTACCTAGTTACCGGGTCTACGGCGTTCTGTCCTCCCGCTGGGTGCAGATTGCGTTTTTTTTTTTTTTTGTTTTCAATTCTAGGCAATGTTTCTGCTATGGACTTACCTTCTCGGTAGCTTGGGAGGACTGCCTTTTGCCAAGATTGTCTTCAGATCTCCCACACCGGGACTGTAGTCCGTCTTCCTGTGGTGACTGCATCGGCTTGGGTTTTAGCCTGTCTTGTCCTGGCATCTGGCGGTTGCTGGACGGACCCTTCGGTTCCTGTCCGTTTGTCCTTCTGCTCCCCCACTCAGGGTGGATCCGGGACAACTTGCTCGGGGGCCGGCGGGACCAGTTCTACCGACCGTTCTACCCGTGTTACTGGTCTGCGCCTGATCATTGGGTTTTCACCCTCTTGCCCAGGCGACTCTAGTGGGCTCGCTAGTGTTCGCTCCTGGCCAGTGTTTCGTCCAGGATCTGTTGGAGGACTTAGGTTTTTACCTGGGGTTCTGTGGGAAGCTGGGCGTTCCCCCGCTCTTCCTTTCTCTCTCCATGGTTCTGTTTTTCTCCAGTCCGGCCTGGAACTGGGACTGGGACTCTGTCGCTTGAAGTATCAGGTGTCAGCGCTGCCCTTCTTCTTTCAGCGTTCCCCGGCCCTCTGGGCCTGTCTGGACCTTCTTCCGTGGAGCGGCTCTTGGGTTCCTTTGTGCTGCCCTCCGGTACCGCCCTGGGACCTACATACTGGGCTCTTGGCGCTCCAATCTTTCGCTTGGAGCCGTTACAGTGGTTCTCTCTACTCCTTCTGTCCTGTACGGTTGTGTTTCTGTAGCCATCGTGTCTCTGGCGGGTGCCTGAGTGGCGGCCCTTCTTGTTCCGAGCCTTTTGTCTTTCCCCAGGACAGGGCTGTTCTCCATTCCGTCTCTTCCTTCCTTCTGAAGGTGGTGTTTGTCTTTCATTTCGTCGAGGCAGTCGTCCTCCCCTTCCCACCCCCGGGAACGGACACTTCACCGGTTTGGACGTTGTTTGGACCTTGCAGTTTTTTACTTGGAGATCTCCGACTCTTGTCTACGTTCGGCCTCTTGGGTTCCAGGAGGTCCGCGCGAAGGGTTGACGGCATCCAGGGTGGCTTTCCTCCTCTTTCTCAGAGTGGCTATTGCTGTGGTTGCCGCACCAAGGGCAGGGTTCTGCTTTTGGTGTCACCGTTCATTTCACCAGAGCTGTCGGTTCCTCCTGGGTCAGAGGCATTAGGCTTCGGCCATGCATTTGTGCAAGGCGGTCACTTCTTCCTTGCACACCTTACCAGGTTCTACAGGGTGCGTACTCGGGCTTCAGCGTCTGCTGCCTTGGGCCGCCTGGTCTGCAGGCGGCGGTTTCTTGATGCCTTCGGGTGCTTCGCCTTGGTGCTGTGGTCCCTCCCCTCTTGGACTGCTATTGAACGTCCCAAGGTCTTCTGTGTCCCCCAAGGAAACTGGGCGAGAAAACGAGATTTTTGTATAACTTACCAGTAAAATCTCTTTCTCGCTCTTTCCTTGGGGGACACAGCACCCACCCATTCTTTGTTCTTCTCTGCACGGTTTCCGGGTTTGTTTTACCCGTTGGGTAGTTGGCTTGTTGGTTCCACTTTTGGACTTTGCCTTGTTTTCACTACTTGGACACGCAACTGACAGTCTCTCTCTCCAGGCTGAGGGTATAGCTGTGGAGGAGGGGCTAACAGTTCTTACTTAGTGTCACGCCTCCTAGGGAGATGAGCTATACCCAAGGTCTTCTGTGTCCCCCAAGGAAAGAGCGAGAAAGAGATTTTACTGGTAAGTTATACAAAAATCTCGTTTTTTTTTTTTTTTTTTTTTTTTTTTCCCCCCTCTCTGCTGCAGTATTAAAAGGTAAATAAACACCAATAAATGACTCACAAAAGTGAGTACCTGTGCCAAACCTGCACGCAAAGTCAAACACCAAAGAAGAGAAAAGGCTAGCACAAATGAATAAATATAAGCTTTATTGAAGTCTCAACACGAGACAGAATATAATAAAATACAAGTAAAAGACAATACTGTGGTGGGTATAGAACACACAGGAGAAAATAATGGCACAACTAGTATATAAGCATATAAATATCCAGGCTAGTGAAATAATGTAGATGGCATAATATATAAATAACTGATATCAAAAAAATGAGGCCAGGCCCCGGCTAACAAAACAGGATGGAGATCCAAGACAGTACAAAGAGTATAAAGTGCAAACATACATAGTACATGGATAACAACTACTGAGCTAACCACAACGGAGCCATGACATAAGTACCTGAGTGGTGAACCGGATACCCCAACGCACGTTTCGCGTAAAGCTTATGTCATGGCGGGGCGTGGCCAACTGCCGTCATGGACGGTCGCATCTGAGAGCAGCTCCGTCTCCCACCAGTAATCCTGAGCCATCCTGCACATTCCGGCTGTAGATATCACCCCCAGCAAGGAAGTTTGGATCTACTATCGAGATTGATTGCGTGCCATGAGCCCCAGCAAAGCACAGATGGCGGCGGAGCGGCTTAAGGAGTTTGCCAGGCAGGACTCCCAACATGGCGCTGCGGCCTCCTCACCATCCCGCACAGCCAGCACGCGGAGTCAGTCCTCACAGCAGCTCCCGTCTGACACAGAGGCCGCACCAGAGCTAACCCTGCAAACCTCCCACCAGCAATTGATGGCGGCTATCACAGGTTGCCAGGTCTCCCTGACAGGGAAGATAGAGGAGGTCAGGGTGGATTTGGGCCTACTACGGCATGACGTGCAGCAGCTACGGGAGAGGGTTAAACTCACTGAAACCAGAGTGTCTGACCTGGAAGATATGACCACTCCATTACCAGCGAGGATAGCCGCCGTGGAGGCCTCCCTGGAACTTTACCGCCAGAAGTGCGATGACCTGGAGAATCGCGCGCGTCGCAATAATGTGCGTATTATCGGCATGCCGGAACGGGCGGAAGGGAATGATCCAGCGATTTTCCTGGAAGGATGGTTCAAGGAGATATTCCCGAACGCTGCCTTCTCCACTGCATACGCCGTTGAACGGGCGCACCGTGTCCCGGCCAGGCCGCTACCACCGGGGGCCCCGCCAAGGCCTTTACTTGCCCGCATGTTAAATTGGCGCGACAGGGATCTCATCCTAGCACAAGCCAGAGTCGCACAGGCCATTACGCTGGGCTCGGCGAACATATCCTTATACCCGGATGTAACGGATCTCCTTGCACCCCGACTGAGTACCTCCGTTTACGGATGCGCCTAGCGTTTTCCTGAGGCTTCCAAGCACTTTGGCAGACACCACAATCACCGAACCAGCATATAAATCCTCTCCCAGCAATGAATGCTATAGGCAGTTGAATAGGAACCATACAAATAGGTTTTCACTCCTAGCAGTCAAACTGGGACAGCATGCAATAAATCCTCCCCCAAGAATGAGACGACACTTCACCTTGAGGGTACAAACAGGAACTCCCTTTATTTTAACACGAGCATTGATTTATACACATCTTCCAACAAGGTACCACCCACAGCCAATCATATGTATCTACAGTATTTAAGCCTTCCCAGCAATTGTACACAAAATCCCCTTCCCTCTGTCTGTAACGCAATAAACAAAACACAATGAGCATTGTCTGAGATGTAATTACCAACACAATAGCATTGTCTCAGACGCAATCCACAAAATACAATTATCAAACGTAATGGACTAACTTGAACCCTGGCATACACATATACAATGTAACTGAACACATAATAACATGCATAGTATTTAAGACAGCCTGAATGCAATCTGCTACACAGTCTTAAAGGGGCATTGTTCCTAAAAGTCAGACATGTCCCCGGATGGCCATTAAAGGGCCAGTAGCAGCAATATAAAATAGCACATGCCCAAATATTGCATTCAAACGTACCAAATCACCAGGGGCCATAGTCAGCAGGTAGGAGGCGGGTAGCCAGGCCTCTCCAATGCCCAGTGGCGAGGCGGGTTCCGCCACACCGGACTTCTCCGCTGACCTGCAGAAGAGGAGAGCCACCTTCGTCTCCATTAAACGACGACTTCGCGAGATGAATCTGAAGTATTCCATGGCATACCCTGCGCGTCTGAGGATCGTCGACGGCGAAAAATCTCTATTTTTCTCTACACCTGCCGAGGCGGAGGACTGGCTTTCGGGAAGACCTCGCCGCTCTCCTAACTGATTTGGGGACAGGATGAAGCTTTGCCACCATCAACAGGGACTCAGTTCAGGTTATGCTGAATGTGTGACGTGACTATCCCATGATTTTACCTCTACATTTTGCCTGGGTCCTCGGTTGGTAAAGTATTACCTTGCTGTGTCTGGACTCAGAGCCGTTAAGGGTTAATTGCATTCCTGCATATATGATGTTGGTTCGATAGTGCTTATTCGGTCGGTACTCTCTGTTATGAATGGTGGGGTTCGCTGCTCTACCTGCACTGGGTTTCCATCCCTATACACCAATGTACGGGGCCACTAGCTACAAAGGGCATGTTTATGTTTTACTAGTTCACCCACTGTTTGGGTGGTTAAAAGTATGCCTTATGTTAATCGCTTTATTTGAAATGTACAGTCACTCTCTGCATATGATGATCCACATCCATCTCCTCTGCCATAGTGTTCCCCAGTGTCTAGGGTCTTATCCTCCTTCAATTTCTGGTGCTCACTATGGCAGACATTAGAATAATGTCTTGGAACGTCAGAGGGCTGGGCGGGCCCAGGAAACGCATGGCTGTGTTTTCTCATATCCGAAGCCATGCTCCCCATATCCTGGGGTTGCAGGAAACGCACCTCACTGCTGAAACAGGGGGGAGGGTAAGGAAGCCCTGGGCTCAATGGGTGGAAAATGCGTATGGAACCTCATACTCTAGAGGAGTATCATTGCTGATTCATCGAGCAGTCAGATGGGAACCGCACCATACTAGTATTGACCCAGAAGGGAAGTTTGTTTTTGTCTACGCTCATATAAATGGTATGCCATATGTGATTATGAATATGTACAACCCTCCTCCAGCCAGTCTAGCACTGCTTCAGGCAGCGGCAGGATTTGCAGCTCAGTTCCCCACTGCTGGGATTCTCGGCATGGGAGACCTTAATATGATCCTGGATGACTCGCAGGACAGATTTCGCAACCCGTATGCTAGTCACCCCGGACGGCCCCCACACAGAACTGCTCTGGCGCGCCTCTTGTCTGAGCTGGGATGGCTGGACATATGGAGAGAGAGATATCCAGACAGGATAGAGTTCTCTTGCTTCACACCCTCTAGGGGAGCTCTCTCTAGGATTGACTACCTCCTGGGCACCCCTGGCACCTTTATGGCAACACGAGAGATCCGTTATGGGCTTCAAGGCCCGTCTGACCATGCACCTGTAGTGGCCTCACTTGTTGACCCTTATGTGGCAACCCGAACACCCAAGCAACGTATACACCCATTTTGGCTATCTCTGATATCTCTAAATGACAGGGTGCCTGATCAGCTCCACACCTTCTTAATGGCTCATCCGGCTGATTCTGACCTGGCCTTATTATGGGATACCCTGAAGGCCTTTCTGCGTGGCTGTCTGAAATCCTCCATTTCATATGTTAAGAAGTCCACTCGCCGTAAGGAGGAGGAGTTGGGCATCCAGTGCAGAAATGCTGAATGTGCGTTTGTATCGGATCCTACCGAGGAGAATAGGAGGGATTGGTTGCTGAAAGGCAGGAATTATATGAACCACCTGCAGGAGAAGGGTGACCACAAGAT
The DNA here is from genome assembly GCF_014858855.1 of Bufo gargarizans. NCBI lineage: Eukaryota > Metazoa > Chordata > Amphibia > Anura > Bufonidae > Bufo > Bufo gargarizans. Next base: position 358,205,632 of record NC_058085.1, read on the forward strand.
GCTTTTCTTGCAGCAACAGACCTTTGAGCAAGGGAGTAGGGTGGGCAAGGTGCTTGCGCAGATAGTAAGAAGGAATAATATGTCCCCACCAATACTTCGTATTGCGAACAAGGATGGGATTGTGGTGTCGGACCCGGGGCGTATCCTAGATCGTTTCAGGGAATATTACCAGGACCTTTATTGCTCCCGGGCTGAGTATTCTCCCCAAGCATTAGAAACTTCTCTGCAAGAAGTAGATCACCCACAGCTGTCCGAGCCGGATAGGGAACTATTAGATGGTGAGATCACACTGGAAGAAGTGAGCGAGGCAATTGCAGGGTTAAATCTGGGAAAAGCCCCCGGGCCGGACGGGATACCATTGGAGGTATACTCCAAATATGTGGAGATTTTGGCACCACGGCTCCTACGCATGTACAAGGCGTCTCTGAGCAGTGGGGTCCTTCCGGAGACATTGTACGAGGCTTCCATTGTAGTCTTATTAAAACCTGATAAGGAACCTATAGAGTGTGGGTCATACCGGCCCATTTCACGGTTAAATCTAGACTACAAGATCCTTACAAAAATATTTGCGAATAGAATGAACAGAGTCATATCTACTTTCATACACGACGACCAATCAGGCTTTATTCCAGGTAGAAACCAAAAAACAAAAAAAAAATTTAGTGGCAGTTTTGGAGGAGCTGCTCAACCCCTGACACAGTGGCGTGTCCTCAATTAGGGGGAGCAACCCGACCGCATGTGGACCACGGTAATCGACTAACCCCAGCAAAATATGCATACAATGGAGGACGTCGACGCGGTCCACATGCACCACAAGAGCAAACTACACAGAATGTAGCAATCATATGAAACACAGAGAAAGAATGCACCAAACAGATATAACACTGACTATACTGGCAAGACACAAATGAAGGTATTAAAAGCTGAGACTTTCGCCAATATATACCAGTGATGGATATATCGGAGCCCATCATGCACCACGTCATGGCTCTCAGCATGGCAAGGGGTCCTAACCGCTGCTCTAACTATGGTGTGAACACGGTCTGGGGGTGATGTAGTTCAGCTCGCAGCAAAGCTTCCCACAAACGCCCAGCATGAATGCTGCGGTTGTGCGATGTGAATGAAGCCAGGCTGCAAGCCACACCCACACCAGACCATGTGATGGAGGTTACCAGGTGCAAAGGAGTGTTTAAATGCCAGGTAAAGGCAGACACACTCAAATCTAGCAAAGCAGAAACCAAAAAACAAAAAAAAATTTTAGTGGCAGTTTTGGAGGAGCTGCTCAACCCCTGACACAGTGGCGTGTCCTCAATTAGGGGGAGCAACCCGACCGCATGTGGACCGCGGTAATCGACTAACCCCAGCAAAATATGCATACAATGGAGGACGTCGACGCGGTCCACATTGTAGGAGAATAGGAGGTCGACGGTCCACGTCGACGTCCTCCAAATTGATCTTCGGTGTCGGGCTCGCTCCTACAGATTCATAAATTGGCGCACCAGGTATGGGGAGCTGCAAAGTTGCAGCAATATAAGGACCTACCAGAGGATATACCATTGTGGAACAACCTGATGTTTCCGCACCTGATGCAGAGTGAATGGGAGGTGATTTGGAGAGGATACGGGGTGTGCTGTTTGAAAGATCTATATGAAAAGGGTATACTGTTCTCCTTCTCACAGCTGCAGACCAAAGTGGGTGTTTTGAGGTCACACTTTTTCAGATATCTGCAATTGAGACATGCCCTCCAAGCTCAGTTGAAGGATCTGAATAGGCCGGTGTCGGTTTATCCCCTGATAGGGGTCTTCAGGACCCAAGGCCCGAAGGGATTGATATCCGCCATTTATACACACCTACTTGGCCTCAAAATTTCAGCTTCTCCATTAGGTGCGGAATGTAAATGGAGAGGAAATATACCTAATTTGACGGATGAGGAATGGGGAGAGGCTCTGGAGGCTCCGGTGGCTGTATCCCCATCTCTCAATAACAGATTGACACAACTCTTCATTTTAAATAGATGTTATTTAACCCCAACCAGGCTTTTTAAAATGGGTAGGAGGCAGAACACGGAGTGCCATAGGTGCTCACTGGCAAATGCGGACTTCTGGCATCTAATATGGGAGTGTAGTCACATTCAACTGTTTTGGAAAGGAGTGGTGGATGTGGTCTCGTCCCTGATTCCGGGCTCACTAATTGTTTGTCCTAAATCTTGCCTTCTGGGTATAGTAGAAGATGAGTCACGATCACGTTACACTCTTACCCTCATTAGGGAAACCCTATTTTTGGCCAGGAAAGCCATTGCGGTTAGATGGATGGCGGACAGACCTCCTACGGTTGGACAATGGAAGACCTTGGTCAATAACATTATTCCCTTCGAGAGGATTATGTACTCTCGCAGGGGTTGCCCTCAAAAATTCGAGAAAATATGGGGTCCATGGTGTGCTTCCCATCTGACTGCTACGACGGCCCATCTGCATTCGATGGATTGAGGGTGTTCCCGCCTGAATGGGAGTTATCAGGCTCTGTTGTAAAGTTTCACTTGCATGCCGTAAATCATCATATGACCTGTAATGCATGGCCTAATGACGTCAGACAAGTGATGTATCGTGGATACTGAATACTGTTTATTGCTCTTTGTAATGACAAGAATTACATGCTATGGCAATATTCTCTATGCAACACTGTACGACTCTTTTCAATGTAAGAATCCTTGAATGTACTGTTACATAACTTGCTTATCATTTTCCAATAAAGCGAGTTAAAAAAAAAAAAAGCTTATGTCATGGCTCCATTATGGTTAGCTCAGTAGTTGACATCCATGTACTATGTATGTTTGCACTTTATACTCTTTGTACTGTCTTGGATCTCCATCCTGTTTTGTTAGCCGGGGCCTGGCCTCATTTTTTTGATATCCGTTATTTATATATTATGCCATCTACATTATTTCACTAGCCTGGATATTTATATGTACAGGTCCTTCTCAAAAAAATTAGCATATTGTGATAGTTTATTATTTTCTCTAATGTACTGATAAACATTAGACTTTCATATATTTTAGATTCATTACACACAACTGAAGTAGTTCAAGCCTTTTATTGTTTTAATATTGATGATTTTGGCATACAGCTCATGAAAACCCAAATTTCCTATCTAAAAAAATTAGCATATCATGAAAAGGTTCTCTAAACGAGCTATTAACCTAATCATCTGAATCAACTAATTAACTCTAAACACCTGCAAAAGATTCCTGAGGCTTTTAAAAACTCCCAGCCTGGTTCATTACTCAAAACCGCAATCATGGGTAAGACTGCCAACCTGACTGCTGTCCAGAAGGCCATCATTGACACCCTCAAGCAAGAGGGTAAGACACAGAAAGACATTTCTGAACGAATAGGCTGTTCCCAGAGTGCTGTATCAAGGCACCTCAGTGGGAAGTCTGTGGGAAGGAAAAAGTGTGGCAGAAAACGCTGCACAACGAGAAGTGGTGACCGGACCCTGAGGAAGATTGTGGAGAAGGACCGATTCCAGACCTTGGGGGACCTGCGGAAGCAGTGGACTGAGTCTGGAGTAGAAACATCCAGAGCCACCGTGTACAGGCGTGTGCAGGAAATGGGCTACAGGTGCCGCGTTCCCCAGGTCAAGTCACTTTTGAACCAGAAACAGCGGCAGAAGCGCCTGACCTGGGCTACAGAGAAGCAGCACTGGACTGTTGCATGTCATTCGGAAATCAAGGTGCCAGAGTCTGGAGGAAGACTGGGGAGAGGGAAATGCCAAAATGCCTGAAGTCCAGTGTCAAGTACCCACAGTCAGTGATGGTCTGGGGTGCCATGTCAGCTGCTGGTGTTGGTCCACTGTGTTTTATCAAGGGCAGGGTCAATGCAGCTAGCTATCAGGAGATTTTGGAGCACTTCATGCTTCCATCTGCTGAAAAGCTTTATGGAGATGAAGATTCCATTTTTCAGCACGACCTGGCACCTGCTCACAGTGCCAAAACCACTGGTAAATGGTTTACTGACCATGGTATTACTGTGCTCAATTGGCCTGCCAACTCTCCTGACCTGAACCCCATAGAGAATCTGTGGGATATTGGGAAGAGAAAGTTGAGAGACGCAAGACCCAACACTCTGGATGAGCTTAAGGCCGCTATCGAAGCATCCTGGGCCTCCATAACACCTCAGCAGTGCCACAGGCTGATTGCCTCCATGCCACGCCGCATTGAAGCAGTCATTTCTGCAAAAGGATTCCCGACCAAGTATTGAGTGCAGAACTGAACATAATTATTTGAAGGTTGACTTTTTTTGTATTAAAAAGCACTTTTCTTTTATTGGTCGGATGAAATATGCTAATTTTTTGAGATAGGAATTTGGGGTTTTCATGAGCTGTATGCCAAAATCATCAATATTAAAACAATAAAAGGCTTGAACTACTTCAGTTGTGTGTAATGAATCTAAAATATATGAAAGTCTAATGTTTATCAGTACATTACAGAAAATAATGAACTTTATCACAATATGCAATTTTTTTTAGAAGGACCTATATATGCTTATATACTAGTTGTGCCATTATTTTCTCCTGTGTGTTCTATACCCACCACAGTATTGTCTTTTACTTGCATATTATTATATTCTGTCTCGTGTTGAGACTTCAATAAAGCTTATATTTATTCATTTGTGCTAGTATTAAAAGGTGTAAAAGACTTTGTATATTACATGCATGAAATGTATCAAAATCAGTGACTCTTGAGGACTGGTTAGGCTACTTTCACACCTGCGTTCGATCGGATCCGTTCTGAACGGATCCGCTCATATTAATGCAGATGGTGGCTCCGTTCAGAACGGATCCGTCTGCATTAGAACTTAGGCTGCTTTCAGACTTAGAAAATTTTGCTGAGCGGATCCGTTCCGACTTTACATTGAAAGTCAATGGGGGACGGATCCGCTTGAAGATTGAGCCATATGGTGTCATCTTCAAGCGGATCCGTCCCCATTGACTTCCATTATAAGTCTGGACGGATCCGCCCGCCTCCGCACGGCCAGGCGGACACCCGAACGCTGCTTGCAGCGTTCAGGTGTCCGCTCACTGAGCGGAGGCTGAGCGCTGGCAGGCGGATGCATTCTCAGTGGATCCGCCTCCACTGAGAATGCATTAGGGCCAAACGGCTGCGTTCAGGGCCGCTCGTGAGCCCCTTCAAACAGGGCCGCTCGTGAGCCTAATCTGTGAGGATGGCAAAGAATATCAAAATGTACCTCAAGGAGGCGCTGTAAGGCACATGGTGCAGAATACGTGTGGTTTGTCTATGCAGATTATCATGTGGGAAAAACTGCGGCATAATACATGTACTAGCACAGGATGAGATTTCACAAATATTGTGTACAGCATGTCAATTGATTGTTATTTCTGGTGCAAATTTAACCCATTTCAAAGGAAAGGTGAGACCTGCTGCAAAACTGTACTGAACAGACAAGTAAAACATTTTCTGAGAGTAAGGGCTCGTGTACAAAAAACGGATTTTCTTTCAGTGTCTTTTTTTTTTTTTATATCAACACTTCATGAACGTGTACTGGAAACCTAGAGCGGATGTCCAGGATTAGTGGGGAGGAGGTGGTAACATGGCAGCTTATTTCTCCTAGAAACCGCCCTGCGCCTGGCCATAGATAAGCTGCAGTGCCAGCACTATCTCCATGGGAAAGACAACAGTCTGCAGAATATATTAAAATGGAACACCATGACTTCTGTCTAACTGGGTAACAGATGAAAGGGTTTGTTGGCAGTCTAACCAGTGGAGACACGAAAAGGTCTGCACCTGAGCTTTAGAAACAATTGGAGGGAAAAAATAAAATAAAAATATATATACACATTCAAAAAAATAAAGGGAACAGTTAAACACAATGTAACTCCAAGTCAATCGCACTTCTGTGAAATCAACCTGTCTGGTTATGAAGCAACACTGATTATGAATCCATTTCTCCTGCTGTTTTGCAAATTGAACAGAAAACCGGTACAAAGGACAGGCAATTAGCGAGACCCTGTAAAGGAGTGGTTCTGCCGTTATTCTTTTTGGCTGTTTTGGCCACTTTTGCATTTTGTCATTACTCTCACCCCTCGAGGTAGTATGAGGCAGTGTCTCGGGTAGTGCAGCTCATCCAGGATGGCACATGAATGCGATCTGTGCCAAGAACGTTGGCTGTGTCTGTCAGCAGTGTCCAGAGCATGGAGCAGATACCAGGAGACATGGAAGGGGCCGTAGGAGGGCAACAACCCAGGACCACTACCTACTACTTTGTGCAAGGAGGAGCAGTGCCAGAGCCCTGAAAAATGACCTCCATTTGGAGGCCCCACACATGACTGAGCCTCATTTCTTTGACTTGAGGCATTTCCACTGAAGTTGGATCAGCCTGAAATTAGATTTTGAGTATAATTCCAAATCCAGACCTCCATGGGATATTAATTTTGTTCTACGTTGATCATTTTAATGTTTTGTTACACATTCCACTATGTAATGAATAAAGATTTGCAACTGGAATGTTTCATTCATTCAGATCTAGGATGCAGTTTTTTAGTGTTCCCTTAATTTTTTTTTTTGAGCAGTGTATATATTAGGGCTGGGGTAAGATGGAAACATTTCCCTTAAAGGGGGGGGGGGTCTGACACCCGGGACCCCCCACTGATCAGCTGTTTGAAGTGAATAGGGCCAAGCGTGATACCAAGCACAGCCACTATACAATGTACGGCGCTGTGCTCTGTAATCTGCAAGAAGGGCACGACACTCACAGGAGGATAGGTCATCAATATCAAAATCTTGGAAAAGTTCTTTAAAGGGGTTATCCAAGAGTATAAAGTGCCCCCCCCCCCCATGCGCCAGGCCCCCCACATGGAATATACTTACCCCGCTCATCCCCGTCTGCCATTGGCTACTCCCCCCCTTTTTAAAACTGTCCACTGTTCCTGCTGTGACCACGTCCTGAGGAAGTCCATTCCACAGATTCAGTTCTTACATTAAAGAAGCTTTGACACTTCTGGAGACTGAACTTTTTCCTCTCCAGTCGGAGGCAGTGCCCCCTTGTCTTTTGAGGGCATTTTACATGGAACAGCTTTTCACAGTATTTTTTCTATGGCCCATTTATATATTTGTATAGGTTAATCATGTCGCCCCTTAGATGTCTCTTCTCAAGACTAAATAAATTCAATTATTTTAAAGGGTTTCTGTCACCGGAATTAACCCTATTGAACTAGCTGACATTAGCGATGTGCTAATGTCAGCTGAACCTAACTAGTCTATTCCTACTTTTCTCGCTCGTTATCATTGGGGGACACAGGACCGTGGGTATAGCTTGCTGCTAACTAACATTTTACATCCATATGGGCCCTACCCCCCTCAGTCCACATCACCGCGGAACCACTCTGACTGTGCGGTACCAGACTGGGCCTGTGCCCTATTCCGAACACAGGAGGACCTCTCATAGTTTCCCAATCCGCCCTCCACGGCTGTTTGGTTGATAACTCTCCACCTGCGCAATACAGTGAAGGACCCCTGAAGTGTTTTCCAATCCGCCCTCTGGGGCCGTTTTGTTGATAATCCTCCACCTGCGCAATCCAATGGAGGACCTCTGACAGTTCCCAATCCACCCTCCGGGGTCGTTTGGTTGTTAATGAACCGCCTGCGCAATCCAGTGGATGGACTTCTAGAAGTTCTTATTCCACCCTCTGGGTAGTTTGGTTGATAAGTCCCCACCTGCGCAGTCTGCAAATCTGGGGGGGGGGTCACTGATTCAGACTCTGATATGAATCCGAAGCAATCTTCCAAGATTGCGTCTACGGTAGCCAGCAGTACTTGTCGTATGCACTACTACAGGATACAGTACTTGCATTATACATTGTCCCCTGCCATAGGTGGACTAAGTAGAATAACACTGGTTTCAGTGTCGGACGTATGCATTCCCCCTTCTATAGGTGGCGGAATTGCATCTCCACTGGGTTCAGTACCTGCCGTATGCATTAGCCCCCTTCCATTGGTGGTGCGATGACATTATCACTGGTTACAATGTGTGCAGTATGCATTACCCCCTTACTTAGGTGCAGAAATTGCACCCCCCACAGGGTACAGGACTCTCCATATAGACTAGTTCCCGCCATAGGCATTAACCCCCCTACGGCGGAGTAATTGCACTACCACTGGCTTAAGTGTTTGCCATATGCATTACCACCTTCCATTGGTAGGGTAATTGCACTACCATTGGATACGGTCCTGACTGTCGCGCTATCCCCTTCCATAGGCGGAGTATTGCACTTTCATCAGTCGCTTTGCCATCACCGTGCTTCCTGTTGCATTACCCCCTTCCACAAGTGATCCGCTCACGGGGGGATAACTAAGCATCTTGGGATGCTGCAATTCAACAAGCTTCTTTCACAAGCGGGACGTGGCAACTGTCGGTACCCGCGGGTGCCTGGTTCTCTTCATCTAGTGGTATATATGTGCCGCCAGTGGATACATTAGCTATTTCCTCATTGTATCCTTTTCTTTTCGGTGCTGGTTTGGGGCATGATTATGACATCATCTGTCTTCTCTAGGGGGTTACTAGCTCCCCCCCCCCCCGCTGGTTTAGCTACTACAGTGTGTTCTCCTCCACAGGTGCAGCTTTTACTCTAGTGCTAGAGTTCAAAGTCGCTGCAGTGGGGCATCCTCTTCAGGTAGGGGTTCTACCCTGGCGCTAGCTTTGGCAGTTGCTCCTGTTAAGCGCCCTTCCCAGGTAGTTTAAGGTTAGCTCTAATTAACTGGGGCAGTATGGTACCATGGCTTCTACAGGATACCCTCAGGCCTCCCCCTCAGTTTTGCGCTGACAGGGAAGGCGGTGGCTACTACTGTGGGAGTGGTATTTGCATTACCACTACATACTATGGTTCTTACTGCACAGCTCCTTCCTCAGGTGATGGATTCTAATAGCACTGTATTCGGTGGCCTCTGTGGTGTGGCGCTAGCAATACAGTTGTGGCTCCCCTTGCATGGCTTCCTCCTCAGGCAGTTTTTGCACAGCCACTAAATCCTTGGCTACATCTGTATAGCGCCAGTCTCAGATGGGGAATGGGCTTTAGACCTAACATCTTTTTTTTTTTTTTTTTTTCTCCTTCTGTGTTTTTTCTTCTCTGGCTCAGGGTTCACAGCTACACCGCAAGCCTTGGTAGCTCCCACGTTATTACCTTCCCCTCATCTGCATTTGCACAGGGTATTTGTTTTGTGGCCTTCTATTTCCAGACATGTTCTGGATCCTTCTACATGGAATCCTTCCCATTTATCTTGGGTGTGCTAACTGTATCTACACTTACCTCTCTTAAGACATGACTGCGTCATGTCAGTCCTATGGTGGTCATACTTTTTCACTGCCCATTCCGTGGGTAGAAGACTCCCCACGCTAGATAGAGCGGGGTTGCTGTCACATCTTGCCACCGCTGATAGACGTTTCTTTCCTGGAACTGAACACCCTTTCTATTTCTTCTTCCTCCTTGAGCTGAACGGTTGCCACTCTGGTTGGTACCGCTCTGGAATCCCATCACTATTTTATTTTTATGTGATGTGTTTCTCGGGTACGGTTGGGGCGTTGGATGTCGTCATCGCACTCTACCCGGCAAGAGTATTTCTATCATCTTGGTCCGGATTATTTTTCACCGTCAGGCAGTGTTGGCACTGTCAATATATGGTTCTCACATCGGCTTTACTTCTACCCAATGCGGTTGAGGGTGCCTGATTCAGGCGTTTTTCTCTGTGGTTTATCAACCAGCTTCTCCCGCTAGAAGTCTCACCACAAGCCTCTACAGGCATCGGTCTACCAATTTACCGCTTCCTAGGGAGCGTTTCTCTTTAGCAGAGGAGGAGAGGAGGATCTTGCGGTCCTGGAATTTTGGTTCTGCTTCCAGGGATAGGGCCAGGTACCTGGTTTCGTCAAAACGACCTGTAGGTCGTCTGGTGGCTTTTCAGTTAGGAACATGACCTCTCTCTCTGTGACATCTTCTCTCTCCCCCCCCCCCCCATTTCTTTCTGGGAAGGTGGCAGGCTCATCCACCCGACGAATTTCGGAGTTGGTAGCGCCTTTCTTGTACGTACATTTATTTATTTTTCTTGTCATGCACCCACATAAGGCAGTGCTCCACCCAATACCTTTTTTTTTGCTGAAGCAATGGGATTCGGGCTCGGAGGTTTGCTTGTCCATGATTAGCTCTGTCCGCCGTATGGACTCTTGCCTACTTATTCCTGGAGGTCCTTGTAAAGGCTTGGCGGCCTCTAAGGGGACTTTCCAGGTGGATCTGTTTGACAGTTGCTGAGGCATTTCACTCCTGGGGCAAGGCACCGCCCAGCGTAGTTACAGTACACCCGACCAGCATTCGGGGCTTCTTGGGTTTATCTCCACCATGCATCAGCGTCACAGTTGTACAAGGCAGCGACTTTGTCCTCCACCAAGTTTTACCAGGTGCACTCTTTTGCATCGGTGGATGCTGCCTTGGCCTCAGTCTTGAAGATGGCAGTGTCCTGCGCTTCCGTGAGGGCGTTTTTCCATAGGTCTGGGCTCTTCCCTCCCCGTGGACTGCTTTGGGACATCCCACGGTCCTGTGTTCCCCAATGCTAACGAGCGATAAAACTAGATTTTTGTGAACTCACCTGTAAAATCTCTTTCTCGCTGAGTTTTCATTGGGGGACACAGGACCCACCCAATATGGCTATTTCCTTTTGCCGCTAATGTTTAGCAATGGGTTAGCCAGGTGTGTCCTTGGTTTGGTTCAGACCACTGGCGTTTGTTTTTTTTTTTTTTTTTTTTTTTTTTTCGTTCTACTCCTACTGATTTGGCACAAACTGATATGCTCTCTCCTGGCTGGAGGGGGTATAGCCTGCAGGGGAGGCGTTAACAGTTCTAGCCTAGTGTTGCCTCCTTGTGGCAGCAACAAGCGCTACCCACGGTCCTGTGTCCCCCCCCAATGAAAACTCAGCGAGAAAGATTTTACAGACGAGTTCACAAAAATATAATTTTTCTGGAGTAACGGGGTATAGATTTAAAAAAAAAAAAAAGTGTATATTATGCTAATTAGCCTCTAGGAGCAGGGGGGAGTTGCCCCTGCTCCTAGAGGCTCAGTTCTTCCACCTCTGGCCACACCCTGCTACACTAGATTGACAGGGCCAGGCAGCGTTCACCTCCAACTGCCGGCCCTGTGCGCTGGGTAAATCTCACACCGTTCAGTATTCGGCACAGGAGCAGTGAGGCAGCCGGCTAGCGCCCTTCACTGCCTGTGCCGAATACTGAACGGGATGGCGCAGGCGCAAGATTTACACAGGGGCATAGATAAAATTAGGAATAGGCTATTTAGGTTCAGCTGACATTTGCACATCGCTAATGTCAGCTAGTTTAATAGGGTTAATTCTGGTGACAGAAACCCTTTTTCATAACTAAGATCCCATGCCCCTTATCAGTTAAGTCGCTCTCCTCTGTACTTTTACCAGCTGCAGAGTGTCCTTTTTAATGGACTGGTGCAGAACTGAACTGCACATTTCAGATGAGGCCGCACCAACGCTTTGTAAAGTGGTAATATTACATCCCTGCCCCGCGAGTCCATGCCCGATTTGATGCACAACAATATCCTGGTGGCCTTACAAGCAGTTGATTGACATTGTATGCTGTTATTCAAGCTATAATCTACAAGGACACCCAAAGTGACTCCCCCAGGGTTGCATTCCCTAGGACATATGAAGCACAGATTATTACTAGAGATGAGCAAATTCCCGCTGATGAAATTCGTTGACACTTCATTTATTGGTAAAAGGTGAATTGCGTTATGGATTCCATTACCACGGACCATAACGCAATTCTATGACGGAATGCCTTTAGAGGCATTCCGTTATTCATTCCGTCATAATAGAAGTCTATGGGCTGCAAAACAGAGGACTCCCCTGCATAACAGAAACAGGACGGATAGGTTTTGCAGCCCATAGACTTCTAATATGACAAAATGCCTCTAAAGGCATTCAGTCATATAATTGCATTATGGTCCGTGGTAACAGAATGCATAACGCAATTCACCTTTTACCAACAAAGTGTGAAAGAATTTTAAAATATACATCTCTAATTATTACTACCAATACATTTACATTTATCCACATTGAATCTCATTTGCCAAGTTGATGCCCAATCATTTAGAGTGTTCAAGTCAGCTTGTAGTTTATGGACATCTTCCGTAGACTGTACAGTCGTGGCCAAAAGTTTTGAGAATTACACAAATATTAGTTTTCACAAAGTTTGCTGCTAAACTGCTTTTAGATCTTTGTTTCAGTTGTTTCTGTGATGTAGTGAAATATAATTACACGCACTTCATACGTTTCAAAGGCTTTTAAATCGACAATTACATGACATTTATGCAAAAAGTCAGTATTTGCAGTGTTGGGCCTTCTTTTTCAGGACCTCTGCAATTCGACTGGGCATGCTCTCAATCAACTTCTGGGCCAATTCCTGACTGATAGCAACCCATTCTTTCATAATCACTTCTTGGAGTTTGACAGAATTAGTGGGTTTTTGTTTGTCCACCTGCCTCTTGAGGATTGACCACAAGTTCTCAATGGGATTAAGATCGAGGGAGTTTCCAGGCCATGGACCCAAAATCTCAATGTTTTGGTCCCCGAGCCACTTCACTTTTGCCTTATGGCACGGTGCTCTGACGTGCTGGAAAATGCATTGTTCTTCCAACAACAGTTTGGTGAAGAAGTTGCTGTTGGAGGGTGTTTTGGTGCCATTCTTTATTCATGGCTGTGTTTTTGGGCAAAATTGTGAGTGAGCCCACTCCCTTGGATGAGAAGCAACCCCACACATGAATGGTCTCAAGATGCTTTACTGTTGGCATGACACAGGACTGATGGTAGCGCTCACCTTTTCTTCTCCGGAGAATATGACTTTGCCCCAGTCCTCAGCAGTCCATTGACCATATTTTCTGCAGAGGATCAATCTGTCACTGATGTTTTTTTTGGAGAGAAGTGGCTTCTTTGCTGCCCTTCTCGACACCAGGCCATCTTCCAAAAGTCTTCGCCTCACTGTGCGTGCAGATGCGCTCACACCTGCCTGCTGCCATTCCTGAGCAAGCTCTGCACTGGTGGCACTCCGATCCCGCAGCTGAATCCTCTTTAGGAGATGATCCTGGCGCTTACTGGACTTTCTTGGACGCCCTGAAGCCTTCTTAACAAGAATTGAACCTCTTTCCTTGAAGTTCTTGATGATCCTATAAATTGTTGATTGAGGTGCAATCTTAGTAGCCACAATATCCTTGCCTGTGAAGCCAATTTTTATGCAACGCAATGATGGCTGCACACGTTTTTTTTGCAGGTCACCATGGTTAACAATGGAAGAAAAAATGATTTCAAGCATCACCCTCCTTTTAACAGGTCAAGTCTGCCATTTTAACCCAATCAGCCTAACATCATGATCTCCAGCCTTGTGCTCGTCAACATTCTCACCTGAGTTGACAAGACGATTACTGAAATGATCTCAGCAGGTCCTTTAATTACCGCAATGAAATTCAGTGGAAAGGTTTTTTGGGGATTAAGTTAATTTTCATGGCAAAGAAGTACTATGCAATTCATGTGATCACTCTTTATAACATTCTGGAGTATATGCAAATTGCTATTATAAAAACTTAAGCAGCAACTTTTCCAATATTTATGTAATTCTCAAAACTTTTGGCCACAACTGTACCGTACTACACAGCTTAGTGTCATCTGCAAAAATAGAAATTGTGCATTTAATCCAGTACTCGATATCATTAATAAATAGATTAAATAATAGAGGACCCAGCACTGAACCTTCGGGTACACCTGGGACCATTCTGAATAGGAATCATTGACCACAACTCTCTGGACACGGTCCTTTAGCCAGTTTTTTCAATCCAATTACAAACTATACTTTCCTAGACTATAGGTCTATAATTACCTGTGAAGCACCTAGATCCGGTTTTGAATATGGGCACCACATTTGCCTTGACCCAATCACTTGGCACTGTACCAGTACCTAGAGAATCTTAAATTATAAACAGGGGCACAGCAATGACTGAACTGAGCTCTTTAAGCACTCTTGGGTGTAATCCAGCTGGACTCTGAGCAATAACTTGGCTATGTCCAGCAGTTATTTAGAGAATGAATGGCACAGTAGTGACATTAGCGACCTGGCGCTTTATTTATACATGGGCACAGGACCCCTATTCACCTGAGATTCAGGGGGTCCCAGGGGTGCGATTTATTTGCTGAGGCTAGGGGATAAGTTGCCACCTTGGCATAAAACGTTTAAAGGGAATCTGTTGCTACATACCTGCATATCAATCCAAATGAACTGTTAATTAATCCTTTATCAAGTCCCCTTACGTTAATTTTAGGCATAAAAAAGTTGCATGTTTCTGTGCGACTCTGTAAACGCCTATGCACCTAAATTTAGTCACACATGTTTTTACACAGTCTTTGCCAAGACCAGCATAAATGACCCCAATGCCTCCAGAGACAATGGAAATCTTGCTGCATGTAAATAATTTGTAAACAATTTCTTAAGGCCGGAATCCCTCTTTAAAGGAGGTTTCACACTAACAATATTTGTCTTCAGAATATGGGATGAATGTCTTCTCACTGGGTCCCTCTGCGACCATAAGAATGGAAGTCCCAGAGTGCCCCATGAGACTGGAGTGTTAGTATGCATGTGTGACCATTGCGCCATTTTCATGGGGCAATCCAGGACCCTCAAAGATTAGACATTTAAGCCCCACCCTGGGGATAAATATTGTTAGTGACCCTTTAAGTGTTAATCATGCAAATCTCAGAATTCAGCCTTCCTAATATGTGCGCTTCTAGATTTTATAAAATATATTTGATAGAAGAGGTTAATAAACTATCTACCCATCTAAATGACAAATAAGGGGCATTTTGAATTAATTCCCAGATCAGATTTGAGAAGAGAGAAAAAATTCTAAGCACGTGCCCACAATTTATTTATTTCAAAACATATAATGAAAAGGAAATTCTGCTCAACAATAAAATATTTTTTTTCTGCTTCACTTTTTTTTTTTATTGCCCAATTGTTCATTACATTGTTTCAATCACTTTACATAACCGACCATTTTCATCACTGCCACACCATTGTAAACCACATCAGCAAGTTAATACATAAAGCTTGCTTTTCAAAAAAATTAGTCACTTTAGTAACAATATTACAAAGGTTTTTGTAGCGTCAAAAAGAACTGAAATGAAAAAAAAAAAAACTTTAAAGATTAGCATAATAAAATTAATTTATTCCAAGTAAAAATACAAAATAATATTAATGACATTGACCAGATCTGAAAGTACCTCCGAGGAACAAACAGTTATTAATGGTTGAAGAAAGCACTCTAAGGAAATACAAAATAAAAAATGAAAAATATGTAAATATGTTTTAATTTTTTTTCTTAGCAAAAAATCTTTCTAAAAATAACAATGAAAATTTTGTCTTCGTACAAAGGCTACATTACTATTGAAAAAATACCGGCATGAAGAAAAAAGTACATATTTGACAGTAGAAAATGATCTCACGGAATCCACAATGTTTGCAATGAAAATAAATCTGCAATAAAGACTTATGCCTTTTTTTCCATTTTCTTTTTTTACACTTTTTATATAAACAGTACAAACAGTATTGCACATAACAACAAATAAGTCTGCCTTCAAAATAGTGACTACTTCAAGTCTAACACCAAGAAAAGGCAACCAACTGAACTGATACATCCAACAATTTAGTCAAGTTGCAAGTCAAAACACGTTTAAAAAATATTCATTTCTTTTATTTGCCTAAAGGACCCTGCTAAACCACTCAGTTGTAAGAGGGTCATGCAAAAAAAAATAAAAAAAAAAAAAGGCGGATTCCTCTTACAGCAAATACATTAATGTGAAATATTGAAATCTACTGGGGCAAACAGATTTACAAATTGGGGATAAGAGGGTGGGGAAAAATATATAATTTAAACAAAATCTTAAAAAAAAATACAAATAGAAGAACTCTTTCACAATTCTGGTCAGTCACATATAATCAACACTTGATTATAAACATACAAATGAAGGGAAACTATGTTTTCCACTTTTAAGCAAGTTTTTTGAGCATTAATATAACATGGTTATAGACAATGCTGTGCACCTCAGAACTTCAAGGGTATGTCTACCACTTGCAACCAAATGCACCTAAAATAGAAAAATGAAGAAACTTTGCAAATAACCTTTATTTCATAAAATCAGCTACTGTTTTGTGTCAACAGATTCTGTGCAGACCAATGTTTCTCCGTGGCAACAGACTACAAACAAACCCTGTGTAGTCTGATCCTGCAGTCAAGCTTCCTTCCATTTGTCGCCTATGTCTTGGTAATATACTGAAAATTAGCAAGCAGTAGGAAGTCAGATGAAAAGTAGTAGGACTGCAGAATCCGACTATGCAGTGCCCAATGGAGACACACAGGTCTGCACTGGAGCTGTAGGAACAAAATAGTAGATATTATTATTTTTTAAATCAAGAAAGTTGCAAAGTTGTTTCATGCTTTATTGTAGATGGATCTACAAAAAAAGGGGGTTGCGAAGGTAGACATATCCTTCTAAATCTATTCATCACGATTTCAAGGGCGTTGAAACTTCTACAACATTATTATAATTAGGTAGAATTTTATGTTATTATATAAAGTTACAAATCTCTAAATCTTTAACTGACACAAAAAAAGCAAATAAGCATGAAAACAAATAAAAATAGCAATATGAAATCATTTTTTCTAAAATAAAAAAACCTTAAATTAATATATATATTTCTGAATAAACTTACTTAGAAAATATTTCTTTCCTATATTCAAAATTTGAGGTATTGCAAAAGATCATGTCAAAAGATTCTCTTAAAAAAAAAAAAAAATAGAAGCAGACTGTGAAAAATTGCCCAGATACAAATAGTGCATAACAAAATACATTTTACAGATGACAAAAAAGGTAAAGAGACAAAATAGCCTTTTTTTCTTTTTCTTTTTTAAACAAAGTCACCATAGCCTCAATTAGCTTTAAAAGGATATGTAAATATGAATTATAGGGGGGCGCATTACTATGCAAGCCCGGCATATTTATTAGAATATAACAATCAAAAGCAAAAAAGAAAAAATATATATATATAAAAAAATATTCTCTTTCCTCATCTAACATTCGCAACTGAACATATAAACAAATATATGAAAAAAAATAAAATAAATAATTTTAAACCCGTAAAGGATTTTATGAGATGCACAAAATCATCTCCGGGTCAAGATAGTTAATGATGCTCTCTGTGCATAGACATGACATCTTTTGCAGACAACTGTAAGTGTGAATGTTTGGAATTGGGGGAGGAGGGGCGTGAATACTTTCTTTACTATCTGCAGAACATACCAGCCTTGTGCTAAGTAAAATGCCCATAGCAGGACTCAAATCTTCAAGCTTCACAGGATATCTCTAGGATAACGGTTCGGTTTGTCGGCATGAGAAAAACGAAACATTACCCATATATATATATTTTCAAAGCGGACATTTCTTTTAGCATCACTTGTGCTCAGCGTGTAAGCCCCACAGATAATATTCTCAACTTTTTTGGGGGGGGTGTAGTGTATGAAAAATTGTAATAATTAGGCCTCATGCGCACAATCGTATTTAATTTGCGGTCCACAAACCTCTGAGCTGTGTGCATGCTGCATCATAGAAATACCTATTCTTGTCTGGAAGAATAGGACATGTTCTATAATTTCCAGAAAAGGCCACACGGACAGGCCACGAGTGTGACGTCCGTGTGCTGCCTGCATTGTTTGTGGCCTGATAGAAATGAATGGGTACTGAAAATCTGGTTGTGCGCATGAGGCCTTTGTGTGTAAAACCTGGTTTATAATAGCTAGAAAAAAAAATATATATAAAAACTAT
This sequence comes from Bufo gargarizans, assembly GCF_014858855.1. NCBI lineage: Eukaryota > Metazoa > Chordata > Amphibia > Anura > Bufonidae > Bufo > Bufo gargarizans. The sequence continues at coordinate 358,223,576 of NC_058085.1, forward strand.
TTTTAAAAAATCATAAAAAACAAAAAGCGACAAAGATATAAAAAGAGGGATTTGTAACTAAGAACTAACAAGCTGTCAGGTATACACAGAGGCTTTAAGTTACATCTGATCACAGTACATGACATAAATCACTTACTACATAAAAAAAATTGCACAATATAACAAGAGCACCGCATTTTTTTTTTTCATTTTTTACTTACATCCTACATTTAGTTTTTATTAGCGGTAGTTAATTTAAAAAAAATAATAATCTGTAATTACCGGTAACTGACCCCATTTACTTAGATGCATTCTAGATAAAGAGACATGCCTTCCTCCAGTCGTTATTTTGCTAATTATTATTTCTGAAGCATTACTTGTCGAATAAGTAGATGCTACATTTATTGTGTGTGTTGTGGTCAGGTTGTATATGATGTGCTATAGTAATGCATGCAGTAATCTGAATGATCAAACATGCATCAAGAGGGAAAAAAAATAAAAGAAATCAAACCGACCTTCCTCGGAAGTTCTTTATATCAATTTCCAGCAGCTCGTTTAACTTCATTGTAATTATACGTTACATTAATTATATAGGTTTTTGTCTTTTTTAGGTTTTAAATCACAGATACCCTAGCCTGAATAGAGTATTCTGGTATTGTCAATACCATTTTTAATAGCAGCAAAAGCTATTGCAGCATACATTTACATAACACTAAAAAGGTCTACCTTCCAAACCCAACCTGTCCAATAAAAAAAAAATAATAATTGAAAAAAAAATTGAAATAAAAAAAAAAAAAAAAAGGGAAAAGAAATCTGATTTACGGTATAGAAGATATCGTTTTGCTTATTACAAAAGACAAGGTTTTTAAATATCAAGCACTAGACGTTAGAAGTTCATAGGATCTGTTAGCATTGCACAGGTTATGGCGCAAGACTGATGTTGCTGTGGGATTCTTTTCTTTGCCGTTTTATTTCTTTGCTACATTTTTCCAAGTGTGACTTATGAGACCTTTGGTAAGACATCTTCTACAGGTGAGGAGAATATAAGCTGTAAATCAGATACTTAAGTGCATGCTCCAGTTTCTAAGAGAAAATCTTCACCGCACCCACAACAACCCGGAAGGGAGAGGAACCTGTACCGGCCTAATGAGATGTCTCTACTGACAACGTGTCTGTGAAGGAAATTAAAGTACCAACCAGATGATGTTTTTGTTTTTTTTCCATATATATAGTAATATATATATAGTTATAAATCAAAGTGCAAAATCGAGAACAGTTACACTCTGCAGGTTTGCATTATACTGGACACTACGTTCAGTAAGGTGGCTGTAAATAATAACATTTATAAAACAGAAGAACATAAGGAGCAATTTCTTCCACAGATCAAGGGGCCCCTCGATGGTTTCCATGGCCCTCGATCTCCTGTGTGTTGACATGTGCAATGCTCAGCTCCAACGAAAGGGAACATGGCGTGGCCGGTCGCCTCCCTCTTTCACCAGTGGTTTGTGGAACTCCCGGCCAGCGCGGGAATGGATGCTGGCCCAGCAGTACTCGCAATAATACTGCAGGCAGGTGACATTGGCGCAGAAGAAGGGCGCGAACTTCCCACCACAGCGTGTGCCCTGGCATTCATCGCACATCTGATCATCCAGCACATATGGCTTCACTTCCACCTAGAAAAATCAGAGAATGGAATTACGCTATGTGGAGAAAAGTAATAAGAAGAACACTTTATAATAGAGGCCATGTGGGAAAAGGATCACAGTATTGCAGGACTAGGCTCCTCCATTACATCAAATTTACAGTGTTTTTGAGGCTAAGAATAGTGTATTCTGTAGCTGGAGACATGAAAAACCCAATTAATTAGATTTCAACAGAATCAATTTAGATCCATTATGCTAGTCATGGATACGTTAAGAATATTAAGCATAGCCTTAGTGTGAACAGGTCTCCACAACAACAGTTTTAGATAATTTATTTTTAAACAGGAATTTTTATTTGAGCGGCTTTCCATAGATTTCTATTTTACAATAAATAAATAGAAATCCATGTAGCATAGACATAGGGTACGTTCACACTTGCGTTATTCTTTTCCGGCACCGAGTTCCGTCCTAGGGGCTCAATACCGGAAAAGATCTGATCAGTTTTATCCTAACGTTTATCCTAACGTTTTTTTGTTACAGAACTCCAAGGTTCCCTGGTTAGAAGTAGAGTTAATGGGGTTTTCCCCGAAATATTTTTACTGAAAACCTATGTTCTGGATAGATCAGTATCTGATCAGTGGTGCTTTGACACCCAGGACCCCTGCTGATCAGCTCCTAGAAAAGGCACTTGCGCTCGCAGTAGGCCTTCTCACAAGTTCACATAACATTGAAGTGAATGGGGTTGAGACGCAATATCAAGCACAGCTACTATCAAACGGACGGCGCTGTGCTTGGTGAGCAGACTGCGGTGCTTACAGGACGCCGGTGTCTTCTCAAACAGCCGATCAGATACTGATGACCTGCTTCAACATTTTCATATCTAGAGCAAAAATAATAATTAGGGTAGAGTCACATTTCATTCTGATCCACCAAAAGAACAGAACAAACCCCCAAAATAAACAAATCCTTTATTCTGAGCTCATTTTGCATCCGTTTCAGCCATTTCTTTTTTCCCCACTGTGAAATTCACATCCTTCTTACTCAACCATAAATACAATTTTGACCATCTTTTTCTAGCTTTCGCTTTGACCAATGTGTCATATAATTCGTGCTGTGATAATTTTAACCAGCCCAAATCCTGCCGTGTTTTAAAAGCGCGTTGTACCTGCAAATACCATTAAAAAAAAAACACTCATTGTCCGGCTTAAATCCTGCTTTCATCTCTGTGAAAGGCTTAAAAATATTACTCAAACCGCTGTGTAACCGATAATATACCATGTTTCTTCCAAAAATCACTAAACTGATGAACCAGCAGCATATCTATCATTCCCCCACAAAGGGGTAAATGAAAGGGAGCCTTGAGTACCCAATTCCATCCTAACTTTATCCCACACTCTGCAATATTAGATGGCAATTTTTTTTATTTTTTTTTAAATTTGTCATCTTCACTCCACCTTTATCCCATAGTTAATATAGTAAAAGGGCATCTGTCAGCAGATTTGTACCTATGACACTGGCTGACCTGTTACATGTGCACTTGGCAGCTAAAGGCATCCGTGTTGGTCCCATGTTCGTATGTGCCCACATTGCTGAGATAAATTAGGTTTTAAAATATGCAAATAAGCCTCTAGGAGCAACGGGGGCGTTGCCATTACACCTAGAGGCTCTGCACTTCGACTGACAGGGCCAGGCAGGCGTAATCATGTTTTCTTAGCCAATTCTAGGTTTTTTTTTTTTTTTTTTCCCCCCCTCACCCCAAATCAGTTCTCTTAAAATACGGTCAATTACCATAAAGATCTTCAAAGGCGTCCATACAGGACTATTCTGTAATAAATATAGACACTGGGGGAGAATTATCATCTTACAAGTTTTTATTCTTTCCTTAATCTTATAAATCCAGGGAGCTATATTCAATTCCAAATAATCTCCAGGATCCCTCATGATATAAACACCAAGATATTTCAGTTTATCAACTTGGTATTCCCATTACTCCCTTACCCCCTACTGTTGTTGAATCGGGGCTCAATCCAGATTTCTTCCAATTTTATTTTCTTCCCGCAAATTTCCCATGGCGTGTATAACACTAATAATCTTAGGAATTGTTTGAGCTATTTGACGCATAAACAAAATTCGATTTTTAAACTTGAAAACTATTTTAAAACAGGAATCTGAAGTCAGCTTCAGTACCAGCTGAAGCCTTCTTCACTTAAGAGGATGACCATTTTTTGTGTAATAACAGTGCCGTGAAAAAGTATTCATACCCGAGGAACTTTTCCACTTCTTTTCACATTACACCTACAAACTTAAAGGGTTTTTTTCTGGGGATTTTATGTGATAGACCAGGGATGGGCAAACTGCGGCTCTCCAGCTGTTGTAAAACTACAACTCCCAGTATTCCCAGTCTGACTACAGCTATCAGCCTACAGCAGGGCATGATGGGATTTGTAGTTTTAAAACAGCTGGAGAGCCGCAGTTTGCCCATCACTGTGATAGACCAACACAAAGTAGCAAGTATATGTGAAGTGAAATAAAAATGATACATGGTTTTCAATATTTTTAATAAATAAAAATCTGAAGAGTGTGGTGTGCATTTGTATTCAGCCGCCCAGAGGCAATACTTTGTAGGACCACCTTTTGCTGCTATTACAGCTGCAAGTCTTTTAGGGCATGTCCCTACCAGCTTTGCACATCCAGGAGGGTGAAATGTTTGCCCATTCTTCTTTGCAAAATGGCTCAAGCTCAGTCAGATTGGATGGAGGGCGTCTGTGAACAGCAATTTTCAAGTCTTGCTACAGATTCTAAATGGGATTTAGGTCTGGACCTTGACTGGGCCATTCTAACACATGAATATGTTTTGACCTAAACCATTCCATTATAGCAATAGCTGTATGTTTAGGGTTGTTGTCCTGCTGGAAGGTGAACCTCCGTATCTCCCAAAGTAAAGGCGCTTATGCTGTGATCCTTGTCCTTCAAACAGGCTCACATCTCTACAGAGCCCAAGATATGAATGGTTAAGCCCTTAAGGATTGGGCCCTTTTTCATTTCTAGAACCTGGGATCTTCTGATCAGTTGTCTCATATATGATAATAGAGAACTATTATAGTCTATGGGAGTCTGATGCTCTGCCAGCTGATCTGTGCCTTGTGCACAGCTTTGCAGGCAGTTTATCATGACAGGCCTGGAATCTTTAAGCAGGCCCAGGGTTGACATGTTAACAAATTGAAGACTTGCAAATTCACTGTGGAGGCTCTGATCAGAAGGCAGAGGAAGCCCCCTCCCTCTACCTAACTCTACAGATGCCGCAATCACTACTGAACACAGCACCTGAAGAGTCAAAAGCCGAGTTTCAGCGTCATCGCAGATCCCGGTCTTTGTGGACAGGTGCCTGCTGCATTATACAGCCGGCACCCGCCATGTATAGAGCGTGCTCAGCAAAGCCACCTGCTCCATACATTGCCTCAGCCACAATGATGCATGTTCAATATCTTGCTATGTTGCTTCCCATATGTATATTTCAAAATACTACTCACTTTTATGCATATTGTGGGTGTTTATTTTCTGTTTTATATTTAAGTTTGTAAAACCTTCAATAAAAACCAGGTTCAAAAAAAGTCTAGGCTGTACACGTGTGACCACTCTCCAGTGAAAGAATAGGAGAAACGCCCAAGTTTAACAGCTCAGAAGCGGCATATATAGGATAAATGTATGATCAGACACGAGCATCGCTTTAATCTTATGTAGGGATGTGTTTTTTCATAAAGAAATCAGATCCCGCTTTCATTTTCTTCCCGCTATATCACTGACAAACATCCGCAAAGAGGGTGGGCCTATTTATCTACTTCATGCTTCATCAATACAGTAAGAGACTAGTCCTGCTAATAGCTAAAGTATAAAAAATAATAAAACAGTCACCCATGGAGGACGGGGTTAAAAGGGGCCGTCTGGTTGGACTTGAATCGAGTGATGTTGGCAGTATCAGAGCTAATGATCTGGCGGCGCAATGCTCCAGTTCTTTTGGGAAAGGAAACGGCAAGTGAGCCGCGCGACTCCTCAATACAGACTCTTAATTCTGAGGCGTGTGCTGCTGTGGTTGATATTTTAGGCAGATTAGCAACCACAATAAAATGTGCGAGCTTAAGACTTGGACGCGAGGAGCTGTAGGAAAAATAACATTCATTTCTGCACAAGTGATTTGCAAGTAACCGGGAGATGGAAAAGAAGATGTTGTGCTGAATAGAATAACACTGCCACACGCTCCTAAACTCAAGGCCATTAGAGGTCATCTGGCCTCAAAGCTTTAGATTATACTTTAGAATACATTTTAGGAGGTTCCCTTTTAATGAACCCTTAAAGGGATTTTCCAAGCTCCTGATATTGAAGACTTATCCTCAGGATAGGTCATCAATATCCGATCATTGGGGGCCCAACACCCTACACCCCCTTCCTTAATTAGCTGTTCCCTGCAGCCTCCAACCCTGGAATTAGCACCATCAACGGAACAGGAAGTACAGCGCTGTTCAAAATGTAGTGGCCAAGCTGGGGTACTGCAGCTAAGCTCCCATTCACTTCAATACCCGGCCACAACACTCTGAACGGAGCTGTTCTTCCTGGTCCATTAAAGAGCAGTTCTGGCCCCGGAGGCTGCAGAAAAAAGATGATCAGTAAGGGTTCGACATCCCACACCCTCATCTCCTGGGGGTAGGTTATTAATATCAGGAGCCTGAAAAACTCAAGTATTCACTAAATACCTTAGCCTTAGGTACACCCACCTACCATGCACCAATTCTGTAAAAATAGTTGTGGCGGAGGAGCCATTTGGCCTGGTGCAACTGCAAACCTCTGCACCCCCTACACCTTGGTCCAAATTTAACAATGTTGTCTATTGAGGAACCCACACAGTCTCTCACTGGCAAGGCTGGGCAAGTTGTAATCACCTCCACAGTATGAGGACGCAGCAGCTGTCTCTCATTCACATACAAAATCATTGTTCCTGAGCAGCAGGGTACTGTTTAGAGCGCACAATCTGCTGCTCGGGAACAATGGTTGTGGTGTCCACACCTCAGATAATTTCACTCGTTGGTATACAGCGCCTTTACATGGGCCGATAGTCGGAGATATGCTTTACAGCAGCCACGTGGCCTTAGGAACTTGTAGTCTGGAGAGGACTCACTGAGTGTTGTGTTATGGAGACAAATAAATTACCAAAAATTCTTGAAAATCTTGATGTAAAGAAAAGATCATTTTCACTTTGAAGTGATTTCAGAAATATAATAGAAGGTTCGCTGGTGCTAAATAGTAAAATAATGATCTAATATTCTAAAGGCTGTATTAGATTAAACGATCTTGAAGGTGATTGTCGGGAGGGAAGCATTCCTTCCCGGCAATCGCCTGCTCGCTAGTGGAGCAGACTGCTATTACATACAGCGATCACTAATGCCATCGCTCGTCCCCATACTGAATCATTGTTTGCCGGCAGCAGATCGTGATTAGACGCCATGATCTGCTGCAGGCAAACAATGACTTAAAATCTGTTGAAAGATTCCAATTGCATTTGCTGGTTCATCAGGTAATCGGCGGTAGTATTACACTGCCAGATCATCGCTAGCGAACGTTCCTGCAAATGCTCGTTAATGACAAAATGGCATACCACTGGCCAGCGTAATACAGCCTTGACCTTCTCCACACCACTCTTTGTTTGGTTCCGCGATGGTGAGCCACTGTGGTCACATGGCATGCCGTCACTATAAAAGTCACATGACGACACAGGTTTCCAAACAATGAGTGGTGGTAGACCAGAGTAGAATTGTTAGAAAGTTTCATTCAATAGCAATCTCTTCTCTTTCTCTTCTAGGTAAGTGACCTGCGCCTCATCCAAGCAGCATGTTAACGGGGTCATCCAGGAAATGATGGGATAGGTCATCATTATCAGTCCCAGCACTCCTGCCGATCATATGTTACATGGAGCTGCTGTGCTGCCTGAGGAGGTGGTGATGGCGAGTTCACTAAAAGAGTTCAGGAGGGGCCTGGATGTATTTCTGGAGTGTAATAATATTACAGGCTATAGCTACTAGAGAGGGGTCGTTGATCCAGGGAGTTATTCTGATGTTTTGCCTGATTGGAGTCGGGAAGGAATTTTTTGCCTTCCTCTGGATCAACTTGCAGGATAACAGGCCGAACTAGATGGAGAGCTTTCTTTTAAACTATGTTACTACGTTAGTCTTACCCGCTTGTCAATATCATTGTGCTGCAGCTGAACGAATCGAGCACTGATGGCTGCTATGTAGCTCTGCTGATTTGAGAATGCCACCCGCCCGGCACCTTTTGGGTATTTCAATTCAGGATCGGTATCAATTCCAGCATAGCACACGCCACCATAAAGACGATCCATGATCATAGCCAGTTCAACTAGGGAAAAGATACAAGACGACAAATAAATTACAGCTTAAATTCTGAATATACCAAGGACTAACAAGAATGCCACAATAGATTTCAATGACCAAGTATGAAACAACAACAGTGACATCTAGAGGACAGGAGGTGGCACTGCGCCTAAACTTTTATTATAGATTACCTGTGTCCAACCTTCTTAGGCTACTTCCACACTTGCGGCAGAGAGATTCGGCAAGCAGTTCCGTCGCTGGAACTGCCTGCCGGATCAGGCAAAATGTATGCTAACTGATGGCATTAGTAAGACTGATCAGGATCCTGATCAGTCTTAAAAATGCCTGATCAGTCGAAAAAATGCATTGAAATGCCGGATCCGTCTTTCCGGTGTCATCCAGCAAAACGGATCCGGCATTTATTTTTTTTCACCTTTTTTTCAGTCTGCGCATGTGCAGAACGGAAGGACGGATCCGGCATTCCGGTACTAATACATTCCTATGGGAAAAAATGGCGGATCCGGCATTCAGGCAAGTCTTCAGTTTTTTTCGCCGGAGATAAAACCGTAGCATGCTGCGGTTTTCTCTTTTGCCTGATCAGTCAAAATGACTGAACTGAAGACATCCTGATGCAAACTGAACGGATTACTCTCCATTCAGAATGCATGGGGATATGCCTGATCAGTTCTTTTCCGGTATAGAGCCCCTGTGACGGAACTCAGTGCCGGAAAAGAAAAACACTAAATGTGAAACCCTTAGCATGTAGAAAAAAAAACTTCCAAATATGCATTCTGAAGTTCAATTTTATTGATTCAGGGTCTTTAGTTTTTGTGTTGTTTTTTAACTTTGAAGAGGCTGTTGAACATTAAAAATATAAACTTCACCCCCTTCCCAGAAACAGCACCAACTGGACCCATAGGCTGTGAATGGTATTGCAGCTAAACTCCGTTCATTTAAAGGAGACTGCGCTGCAATAGCAGACACAGCTCATGGTTTGGCGCGGCGCTGTTCCTGGATTAGAAAATAAGAGAAGTCAGTAAGATAAGTCTAAGAACGGTGACATACAGCCATTAAACAGAAGAAATAAAATATTGCAATTTTTTTTTTTTTTACTTTCCAACTAGTAAATGCTATAGATCAGTGACCAGCAATCTGTTGATCTACAGCTGAGACTACAAGCCCCAGCATGCCAGGATCACTACTACAGGATTGCTAATACACAACTGTCTAGCAGAAATTCATTGATGCTTCCATCCAAGCGGCGGCGTTCCACTCAACGCTCATGCAGACAAGGAAGCTTGCCACTTGCCCTTTCCAAATTCTGGATTTTTATTGCTACGGCAATAATGACTGAAAAGAGTTCGCACTGCCTGCCAATGTTAAATGAAGCAGGATATGAAAGCAGTTTTATAGCTAAAAAGCACTTTTGTTGATTTTTAGATTTAGCCGCGGAAAAAACACAAGTCTTTATTATGCCCAAGAGGCCTTTAATTCCTAATACGCTAAAATCTGCTCTACGTAGCCCAGCGAGGGGAGGCTGCGCTTGGACATATGGGCAGAGAGTTGGCCAAAGTAGTTACATAAAATATTTTTATATCAAACACACTAAGGGCCCCTTGATGGGCGTTCTCTTCTATAATGACAGAAACTGGCAACCTAGTCCACAGGCAACACAGAACTAAATACAGGAGTAAAGCTGCCCATACACATTAAATAGCTGTCGGCAGAACGATCATTTGGCTGACAGCCCTCTCTCCCGACTCCCCCATACACGTTCGGCTCGGCTGAACGTGTATATGTATTCTATGGGGAGAAAGCCGCTGCTAGACACTTCTGATGGCTTCTTATCAACTGGGAGAACAAAAGGATCCAGGAAAAAAAATGAAATATTCGTTTCCCCTGATCTTTGTCTTAGACCCCATCTGTCGGAGGAGAGTTGGGAGCTCCCCACATACATTAATGTGTCGGCTGACTCCGCATGGCCAGCTTAAGAGCTAGAAGACTCCTTACCAGCTCGCAAAGGTCGTGGAACACCTCCAACAAATATGGTTTTTCTTGGATCCAACGGTTGAGAGCCATCCATTACAAAGTCGCTGTCACTGAGATTCCAGGGTCTAATCTGGACCTGCATGGAAAAAGTACGTTATAAGCTATAATTACAAAGTCAGATCTGAAACAAGCAACGTCCTAGACCTTCACTAAGGACACATTGAGAGAAAAGCAACAGCCATTCGTGTGCTCTAATATAAGGGATGAGTCACGGCCGACTGCTGTGATGGCACTTTCTGCATAGAGATGTCACATCACTTGACCGATGCACCCGAGTAAAAGTGGTCATTTAGGGACTGTTCCTCCAATGGGCAACGTTTCCCCTTCTGAGAAAGCACTAAATTGTTGTATGAATGACTCTCTACTGAGCGTGCTTTTCCAACTGCCCCACTAACTACATAATCCTAAAACATGAGAGTGCATTCACATGACCTTAAATGTTTTGCGGTCTGCAAATTGCAGATCCGCAAAACACGGATACCGGCCATGTGCGTTCCGCAAATTGCAGACCGCAGATGGCCAGCGCTATATAGAGAATGCCTAAGCTTGTCCGCAGTTGCGGACAAGAATAGGACATGCTCTATCCTTTTTGCGGGGCCACGGAACGGAACAACGGATGCGGACAGCACACACATTGAAATTAATGGATTCGCACCCGTTCCGCAAATTTGCAGAACGAATGCGGATCCATTTATACGGTCGTGTGAATGCACCCTAAGAGGTACGACCCAAATGCAAAATGGTTGTTGGGTGGATCTCCTTTGCAGTTTATGAATCTGTTGGACGTACATGGCCCGCTGTCACGCTGTGCTTTTAGTTGTGAAATTTCTCATTCTCGGCCACATTTTCTTATCTGTCTTACATCTGATGAACTGGTCAAGTACATTATATATATATTTTTTAAAACATTTTGTTCAGGTCTACCTTGTTGTAGGATTGTGATATTTGATGAAGAAACCATAGCTTATTATTGCTCTTCCATTTAGCGGTACATCCATTATTAGGGTATTTATTATATACACGTATACCTGCAAGGCTGGAATTGTCCATAATATATACGGTACTATCTGAAGATGTCAGTACTGCCTCTACCCCAGAAACAAGGAAGTAGCAAGGGGTCTTCTGAGTGTAAACTGGCAGTGATACAGCCCAATATAGTTTTAATTAGTTCAATGGTCCTTTCATACAATTATTATATAATACTAGTAATCACATATGAGAGAGTAAAAAATGTGTGCACTCTAAATGCCCAATGTGAAAAAAATAAAAATAATTATGACTTAGAGGTTGCAAGTCCTTCCACAATTCATGATGAAAAATACTATGTTCACTGATCCCCTTCTGATCCTGGTTCCTCGGCCATTATTTTCTTTTCTGGTCCTTCCCAATACACAGGAAATGATATACGACGGCTCAGCCAATCAATGGCCGCGGTGGTGACCCATCTAAGCTAGAGATTAGCCCAGTGGTCATTTACTGTGTTTCGAGAGGGACTAGGACACTGCTCCTGTGAGGTGATGGAACAGTGCCGTAAAAAATTTTTTATTTTATACCATGTGGTTTTTTTGTTTTTAAAACTCTAAAGATGTGTAGACAATCAAAATTTTGTAAAGAAGGGTTCCCCAACATCCATCACAGGTCAACCACAAGCCTGGTTTATTTTTACCAATGGATTTAAAAAACTGAAAGCAGAACTCTTCATGGGCAGCAGGATCAGAACTTAAAGGGTTTCTGTCGGCAGGAAAATGGTTATTAACCTGGCTGACATTAGCGATGTACTAATATCAGCTGAACATAACTATATTAGTGCCATCTCACTGCCGCCGTTATGGAGAAGAAAAATAACGTTTATAATATGCAAATGAGCCTCTAGGAGCAGTGGAGGGGGGGGGGGGGGGGGGCGTTGTTCCTGCTCCTAGAGGCTTCGTTCTCCCACCTCTGGCCACGCCCTGCTACACTAGATTGACAGGGCCAAGCAGCGCTGCTCTCCTCCTGCCGGCCCTGTCTGCCGCGGGAATCTCGCGCCTGCGCCATCCTGTTCAGTATTAGGCACAGGCGAATTGAGTGAATGATGCTCGCCGGCTGACAGCTTCACTCACTGCGCCTGCGCAGAATACTGAATGGCGCGAGATTTCCACGACAGACAGGGCCGGCAAGAGGAGACCAGCGCTGCCTGGCCCTGTCAATCTAGTGTAGCAGGGCGTGGCCAGAGGTGGGAGAACGGAGCCTCTAGGAGCAGGAACAACGCCCCCCTGCACCTAAAGGCTCATTTGCATATTATAAAAGTTCATTTTTCTCAATAACGGCAGCACGCAGTGAGATGGCGCTAATGTAGTAATGTTAAGCTGATATTAGTACATCGCTAATGTCAGCCAGGTCAATTACCTGATTTTCCTGCTGACAGAAACCCTTTAAGAACAATGGAACAGATGGGGCGAGATGAAATACACGTTCCTTACAGGTTTGTCCTTGATGGTGGGACTGGAGACACACAGGTAAAGCTTGCCATCCTCCTCCAAACAGGCGTCTATCAGAGCCTGCACAGAACTTTCCTCTTGAAAGAGCAGGAAGGCATAACCTAAAGAGCAAAAACATCCACGTCAGGCATGATCGGCACAACCACGCTGCACGAATAATACAACAATCCAATTCTCCAGTACATAAGTATTAGCACTGATGACCTCTGAAGAACAAATCCTTAAAGTTGCATATGAAATTCCTCCTTCACACCACGGAAAACGCTTAAAAAAAAAAAAGAAATGAGACCCTTTTATTACTTCCGCCTGGACATACAGACCTGCAGCGGCACTTGAGAAAAGGTACAGATTTTTTTTTAGGTAAAGCCTTGAAGAGCTTTTGATTTTTAAGCTTCCATATAAGAGCCACCGCGCCATGCCCTTTATAAAGATGGTAATAGGCTGATCCGAACAAGAACGGGAATAATTTTATGGAGAAAGAACAACCACTACCAACCAATGGCTGTCTATATAGCAGTAAACAGTCAACAAATTTATCAGCTTGCTTTAAAATTATTGCTAGCATAGACAACAATCATAAGAGACTATATATAAAAGTGAGTATATTAAAGACAAACACTTTACGGGACACAAATCAAATTTCGATACCAGTCGGTATGTACAACCATTATATATAGATTTCACACTTGTAGTGAGCATGCAGGTCCGGAGAGCCACCCAGCAGGGGCTCAGTACATGTAAAGACGCATACACATGGGTTGGACTGTTGCAGAAAATAGCACTTTACCCAGTGAGAATACACGGTAACATGGAGAAACGTTGCACCTTCACGGCATGGCGATACGAATCTTGTCAGAGGAACGCACCCCCCCCACATACACAGCATGATGATATGTATCTTCATGGAAGAAACCTCCCCACCTTCTGAAAATAATATGTACCTCTATGAAGGAAACCCGTCCACCACCTTCACAGCGAGATATGTATCCTCATGGAAGAACCTCTCACCTCCTCAGCATAATGTACCTTCAAGGAGGAAACCTCCCTACCTTCACACGAGATATGCATCTACATGGAAGATAATAATATGGAGCGCCCACCTTCTTAGCATGATAAAATGCATCCTCATGGAAGAACCCCCTTCTAAAAAAAACATTTCCTGCAAAAGGTTTTCTAATGGGGAGGGGGAATCTGTCACCAGAAAGACCTCTTTAGTAATAAAGAGCATCTGTAAGATTTCCACACCATTGTGCTTCAGTGGGTGCTACTGTACCCCCTGAATGGTACCCCAAACACCTGTACAGAAAGAGACTTAAAACAACCTGTTTATACAAAGTGGCACAACTGTTTTCAGGGCAAGTTGATTTTTATTTTAAAATGACAGGATTTATTTACTGTGGTTTTTCCAGGAAATGTCTCTTTAATTAAAATGCAATGGTTGACTTGACACATTTTTGCTGCACCACATCCAGTACCTATAAAAGTTCCATCTATAACAGATCCATCAACAGCAGTTTGTTGCCAATCTCTAGGCAACAGACTTTCTGCACCACTCCCAGGATATACATATAAAAATGTCCCTCTATAAATGCGATGTAAAAAAGAGAAGAGATCCATCAACAGCAGTTTGTGGATGATCTCCAGTTAACAAAAGACTTTCTGCACCACTCCCAGTAAATATAAAAGTTCCCTATATACAGTACGGTATATATGTGATGTAATAAAGTAAGAACAGATCCACCAACAGAAGTTTACCTCCAATCTCCTTGCACAAAGTAAAATTAAGTGAAAACGGAAATAGTAATGATACTAGATTTTATAGCTGCTGTTTGAATATAGCCAATATGTATGAAAAGGGGGAGCAACCCTTGAAATATGCCCATTGATTTAATTTTCCATTAAGCCAGGCAAGTGGTATCATACGCCGGTATCCACTATGAACATGTCAGCTTTCTAGTATATTAAGACTAAGCAAGTGTAAAAAAATAAAATAAAAATTATTGTGATACAAAATCTAAAATAACATAAAATCTGGCAACTGAGGAATTGGATCTCTCATAGTTGGTTTAGAACAGATCCATTTCTCCAGCCAGGAAGAACGCAACTCGTCAGGAGCTGACATGATCCAAAATCAACCTTGAGTGCAATGATATCAGAATGCCAAGGGTCACGGATGATGAGGCGCGCTCTCTCACACTCAACGTCTAAGGCTTGCAGGCTTAATGAGCCAAATGAATGGACATTAAAATGCCATTTGTGGACCCGCGCGGCCAGGTGTCCTTCATTTAGGACCGAATTGTTCTGGTCGTACATTAAAGCGTGAAAATGACAAGAACATCTTAACACAGAGAAAGGGAACATTCAGGCCAACAAATGCACTAAAATGCTAGACTGAAAGCAGTCTCGAAACTGAACATATTTCAGATCGGGCTATAAAAAGGGCAAAATAAAAACAATGTCCTATGACTAAACACACGGACAATAAAGAAAGAAAATGGCGCCTCAACGGGAAAAATCTGCGCTCTGTCTCATACTTTTATTGAAACCAACGGAGCAGAACCCGACATGTGAAAAATGTGCAACAAAAGAGAACTGCTTGAGGGAAGAAGAAGATCACCAGCCCCAGCCCTACGAGGATGGTCACAACCACATTTAACATTGAAATCCTTCCGTGTAGAAAACTGCCAATTTACTCAAGACAATAGACAGAAAACCAGTCACAGGGAACATTAAACAGGCTCCTACGAGGTACGCCTTCAGATGTTACATAAGGAGATCCTTGGACGGGTTTATCTATAGACTGCGCAGGTAAAGTAAAGATCCTGTTAAAATCCGCAGTGGAAGACTTTTTAAGAGCTGGAGGAAGAGTTAAAGGTGTCTTATCGCCTTAGGGCTCATGGACACAACGGATTTTCTTTTCATGTCCGTTCCTTATTTTGTGGACCGTATACAGAACCATTCATTTCAATGGGTCCACAAAAAAAAAGAGAACATGTCTTATTATTGTCCGCATTACGGACAAGGATAGGACTGTTCTATTAGGGGCCAGCTGTTCCGTTCAGCAAAATACGGAATGCACATTCGTATTTTTTTGCGGATCAATTTTTTTTTCGGACCACAAAATACATACGGTCGTGTGCACAAGGCCTTAAAGGAACACTAAAACATGAAAAAATATACACAAAAAATATTCCAGCATTTCCTCCCTTAATCTCCTCCTTTCCTATTTTTTTCAGATAATTATTACTTCTATTAAAGTTTAAACTAGGAAATATATAAAAGAACTCCTCTCTGTGTCCTAGGAGATCGCCATTCGCTCCCTCCTCCTCACCGCCCTGCTTTATCCAGTCCTTAGCAGGACTCAAAAGTCCCACCCACGTGGCTAGATCCTGACCTCTGGATGGTTTCTGGCAGATGGAGCAGATCTATTTGTATCGGGATCATGTAGAAAGAGCTACGATACATTTCTTAGTTTAATAAAGGGGTGGGCCCATCATTACTGTGTGTCCACTGACGATCAACTGCTCCAACGGTCACAACAAGGGGGAGGGGCCCCCGAGACCTCATGCAAATGGAGCAGTAGTGGCAACTGCTTACCGCCTTTCTATTCCCTTCCATGGGATTGCCTAGTACAGTGCTCAGCAATCTGTCAGTCTAACAGAAGTAAATGGAGCAGTGGTCACGCATGAACGATACCACTAAATATACATAAGGGGATCTGGGACTTCCCACTCTCGTTATCAATGGGGACCCCAGCGGCGATCATAGATTTATTAACCATCTTCTGGGTAGGTATTAAATGTTGTTTGTGGGACAAGCCCTTTAAACAGTGCAGCATGGGTTTAAAGGGGTAGTATCACATTTCAAAAAGGAAGCATGACTACTTTCTTCTATCTAGAAACAGTGCCGCTCTATGGCCTGTAGGTGGTATTACATCTCAGCTCGGGGGTGGGACTGTATCTAGATCTCATACAACTCCTCTGAACCAGAGGTATACAGTTAACCGTTTAAGGATATGTCCACCTGCACAATCAATTTAGTTTTTTTTACTGTCCCAATGCCTCTAAACCGCAGAGTAAGGCTACATGCACACGAACGTTGCTCGTTTCTGTGTCCGTTCCATTTTTTTTGCGGATAGGATGCGGACCCATTCATTTCAATGTGTGTTGTCCGCATCAGTATGTCTGTTCCGTAGCCCTGCAAAAAAAATAGAACATGTCCTATGCTTGTCCGTTTTAGGCATTGTTACAATGGATCCGCTTAAAAAAAAAAAATAAAGACAACACTGATGGCATTTTGCGGAACGCAAAACACATATGATCGTGTAATTAAAAAAATTCTTAGTGCCGGCCCGATTTGAAAAACGTTGAGACAAAAGATATGGATTTCAGGGAGCGGGTTTGGAGCAAACCTATGTCTGCTCATAGGAGGTGTAAATTTCTATTTTTTTTCCCTCTTTTTATAATTTTTGTTGAATTTTACATTATAAAGAATAAATCAATAATTCAATAAGGAAACGATAAAGTGATAAGTATTTAAGAGACTAAGAAATACTAACAGAAGAAACCATGGACATCTATCACAAGATACGATTAGAATCAGGCCCCATTCACACAACTGTAGTGTCGCTGTGCCCATGTTGCGGAGCGCAAACCACAGGTGTGAAAAACACAGGCACCGGCCATGTGAACTCCGCATTGCAGTGCGGACCCATTGACTTCAATGGGTCCAGGATCCATAAGATGCGGTGAAAGACTGGACAAGTCCTACCTTTTGTGGCGTGGAGGAAAGAACCCAGAAGTCTACGGAAACACATGGAAGCCCTTCTGTGGGCTTCCCGGTCTGTGCCGCAAAAGATAGAACACGTCCTATCTTTCGCCACATCTTGCGGACCCATTGAAGCCAATGGGTCCGCACTGTGATGCGGAGTGCACGCGGCCAGCGCCCGTATTCTGCATTCTGTAGCACGACGCTACAGTCGTGTGAATGGAGAATCGAGCGTAGCGCTCCAATGTGTAAATCATGACGTAATAATGTGCATAAAAGCATACAGGAGATGGAAGATGACTTTTTTTCTAGAGTGACCTCTCCTGAGGATAGGTCATGAATCTGAAAATTCTGGAGAACTCCTTTAACGAGGTTTCTGAGGTATCAGATCAGAACACCTGCAGATTACAGCAGCGATTGGACAAGGTCGTGCCTTAACGAGGTACAATATCGGCCCAGATCGACCTCCATACTAGACCCATGTGACGTACAGACACGTGCAGGAGGCCTTACATTTTTCGGAGATAATCCTGACCCTCGATTTTTTTTCACTGGCTAAACAAAATAGGAAAGCCCACTGGTCTCGGGGGTTGATGCGGATATGCCAAAATAATATGTAAACCGTCAGTTACCCATCATGCTCTGCTCCTCCAGCACTATAAACAGGAAACAGAAGTAGAAATAGAAAAAAAAGATATCTGGCAGCGCCTCTCATTTTACACAGTGCAGCTGTCAAAACAGAGTTTGGACTCCACACGTATATATCTGAACGCATGAATGGAGACTTTCATAGCATCGGGGAAACACTCCAGTCCTATTTTTTTTAAATTTCAGGAAAACACTTGATTTTTCACCTTCCTTTCGGCGTGCAGCAGTGAGGCTTGTCGGCGAGTATTCCAGTAATGGCCCCCGCTGCCTGCTGACTCTCTCCTCACTGTTTAACCAACAACAAATTAGTGGGATTGAAAAGAGAAGTCGCACGCCAACAGCGATCTATGGTGGGCGCAGGCTGTACGCCTGCCTTACAGCTGTAAAGAACGCGAATGGATCTCCTAGCAGAGGTCTTCATTGATCCGGGGCAGTGCGACACGTCTATCCGCTCACTCAGAGCTCCTGTTCGTTTTACAGATCATAAATGGAGAGCTACTGACCAACCTAACTGAGAATGGGGTTGTAAGTTCCTAGAAGCCACAATGGTGTACAACGGAAGCCATTTTCTCCCACACGACCGTATTTGTCATCCGCATCCAATCTGCGGATAGAACATGTCCTATTCTTGTGGACAAGAATAGGAATTTGTAACATAGAATGGAACCTGTGAAAGGGGAAGATGCGGGATGCATGCAGCCTGTGTAGATGAGACCTAAATTATATGTATGTGAAACAATCAGAAGTATACATGTATACGGGCAGACATAGAGCTTTTGTGCTTGAGTATCTAACCCTTATACATGCAGCTGTCGCTATTAACTGCGCCATTTGAGGGGTGTTCCGATGCAAACATAAACCTCTTCTCCAGGCTGCACAAAAAAATTAAAAATAATTTAAAAAAAACTTACCTTGTCCATCCCATCCCAGGATACTCACTGCTTTCCACTTTCTGATGCTGTCTCAACACAGCAGGAAATGGACGCAAATGTGGCTCAGCCAATCACTGGCTACAGCGATGACCTGCCTAAGCCAGGGATTGGTCGAGCATCAATTCCAGCCATTTCCTGCAGTGTCAAGAAGCAGGAAGTGAAATGTAACCAGGAAGTAAGATCAGTTTTTATTTTTTTTTCCTTCACCATTTGTGGCTGGAATACCCCTTTAAGTGTTCGGAGTTTGGAGTCATCTCCAATCCCGGCCATATAACACAGCTGGCTTCCTCGAACATACTCCCCGTACATTTGTGACATACACGCATGTCACAAGTCATTAAGGGTTAAAGCTTCGGGCTTCTTGATTCTAATCAAAGCAAGAAAATGCAGTTTTCTCTGAAGATGGCAAAAGACCTCCCCTCCTTTTTGCATAACCTGCCTGAAACATGCAGGAAGAGTCACAGCACCTTCTCAAAATACCAGTGATCGGTCCAGAATATATATGTACAGAAACAGTCCCTGGATTCGGATATCTAGAGGAGAATTTGCTCGTACAAAACATGAAGGATAATGTCATACAATACCCAATCCAGGAAACGGTAAAGTGCAGAGATCTCATCATGGGGGAGGGACCACTGCATTCAAAGCGTATCCGTCAGCTGTTTTGACTATGCTAAACTGCTGACAGCACTAGGTATGGGCGGAGGAAAGCAGTAAAGATACAGTGCATTCAGAAAGCCTACAGATCCTTATACTTTTTTCTATATATTATTATGTTGCTGCCTTGTACTAAAAATAAAATTAATTCTTGAAGTTTCCCCAATCAGTCTGTACTTTATGCCCCATAATGAGAAAGTGAAGATGGAATTATAGAAATTTTTGCAATTTAATAAAAAGGAAAGACTAATTTCTGAACCTTTGCTTTGACACTTGAAAAAATTCCCATTTCTCTTGATCATCTTTGAGATATTTCTACACCTTGATTGATGTTAAGATTGATGATTTGGAAAGTCACAACCCTGTCTATATAAGGCCTCACAGCTGAAAATGCATATCAGAGCAAAAACCAAGTCATGAGGAGGAAAGAACTGCCTGTAGAGCTTAGAGACACGATTGTGTGGAGGCCTCTTCCTAGAGCTGGCCGCCCCACCAAACTAATCGGGGAAGAAGGGCATTGGTAAGACAGGTGACCAAGAACCCAATGGTCACTCTGGCTGAGCGCTAAAGAACCTGTGTGCAGATTAGAGAAACTTTCAGAAGGTCACCCATCACTGCAGCACTCCTCCAATCTGGGCTTAATGGGAAAGCCCACCTTTTTGGCCTCCATTCTAAGAATCATGTGTGTAGGAAACCAGTCACTTCACCTGCTCAATACCATCCCTACAGTGAAGCATGGGGGTGGCAGCATCATGCTATGGGGGTCTTTTTTGGCAGCTGGGCAGCAAGACTTGACAGTGCTGAGGGAATGTGGAGGCTGAAAACCAGATCCAGAGTGCTCTGGACCTCTGAATGTGCTGAAGATTCACCTTCCAACAACAAGACAATGACCGTAGCACACAGCCAAGATAACACGGGAGTGGCTTAGGGATAACTCTGTGAAGTTCCTTGAGTGGCTGAGCCAGAGGCCTGAAAATGGCTGTCCATCAACAGTCCCTATGCAACCTGACAGAGCTTGAGAAGATCTGCAAAGAAGATTGGCAAAATATTCCCATATCCAGGCATGCACACCCAAGAAGACTGGAGGCTGCAATATCCTGAGTAAAGGGTCTGAATACTTATGTCAATGCAAGATTTGAGTTTTTACTTTTCAATAAATTAACAAAAATATTGAACATTCTGCTTTCACTTTCCCACTATGGGGTATTGGGTGCAGAATGATGGGGGGCGGGGGGAACTTGTATAGTACCTTGTGTTGTATGCATTGTAACCTTTAAGCTTATTATTAGGAGCAGTGTGAACATGAAGTTTTATTCTTCCAGATTCTGCTCTTTAAATGCACTGGACGCGGAGCTTCACTGTGAAGCTCACTCTGCATTGAGCTGCAGAGGATATGCTGCAGATTTTCGTGGAATTGTGTGCAGAAAATCTGCAGTATTTTACAGTACCAGCAAAGTGAATTATATTTTACAATGTGGAAAAATATCTGCGGCAGAGGCCTGCAGTGCGGATTTGAAATCTACATTACGTCAATTTATGCTCCCCATTTTCACTGCAGATTTCATCCTTTGCAATGCAAAAAGTAAATAAATCTGCATCAAAACAGCAGGATTTCCACAACGAAATCCACAAAAAATAAATAAATCATAATTTGGTGCATTTTTCCTGTTGTGGATTTCCTGCAGACACACTGCAGATTATCTTCTGCAAAAACCAGCACCATTACAGTCACTTGTGAACGTACCCCTAAAGGAGTATTCTGGTCTTAGCAAATAAAGGTGATGATTTTTTTTGTATTATGAAAAGTTCTACAACTTTAAGTAATTTCTGTGCCACTAAGGTGTAGTTTTCACAATCTTTATTTGCTGCCAGATGCTTTGCTTGTTATATTTCCCTGTAAATTCCTATTTAATGGCAGCAAGCAGAGATATAAAAAAAAAAAGAAGCAATAATGCAATGCTAACCCCATTCAGGATTGTTAGATTGTACAATAAAATAAATCTTGTAACAATTTCTTAAAGGCTATGTTTTTTTAATCCTCTGTATTGCACCTCTTCAAACTCCTGGAATTATATTAATAAATTGACAACCAGTAGCTACCATTCTAATTGTCAAAAGGGTGTGTCCCTACACACTTTTAGGGTCCATTCACATGTCGGCATTAATGAGTCTGCATTCTTTCTGCAATTTTGCGGAACGGGTGCGGACCCATTCATTTAAAAAAAAGATAGAGCATGTCCTATTCTTGTCCGCAGCCACGGACAAAAATACGCATTTCTATAATAGTGCTGGCCATGTGTGGTCTTCAAAATGCGGAACGCACATGGAACGCACATGGTGTGTTTTGCAGATCCGCAATTTGCGGAACACAAAACACTTATGGACGTGTGAATGGACCCCAACACTGTCAGCACTGACTGAACAATGTCGGTGTTCGGGACACATCCGCAACTGTAAATTTGGAAGAGCTATAACCGAGGAATAGCACAATACAGAGTTCCAAAATAAATAAATAAATAAATAAATAAATGATATACATATCATTTACTAAATCTGACAAGTAAGGGGAAGTGATAGATCCTAAAGGGACCTGTCACCGCTCCTGACATTCGAAATATTTTTTTGCCCCGAATAAAAAACCTCTAGGTAAGAAATCATTAAACATTTAGTCCTCATGGTAAAGCATTTAGCGGTAACGTACTGCAGTCTTTTTGGCCCAGTAAAAAAAAAAAGTTTCCAAGTCTGAAGAGAGAAAGTTCAACAATTTTGTCCAGTAATACAGCAGGAATGTGCGGAGCATTCCAGAACGTCATTACTAGCAGTCTTCTGGTGAAGCATTTTCCTTAAGAGATTATAAAACCCTGTGATGTGAGCCAAAAAGTAAGGTACTCAGGAGTAGCCTGCACGGCGATGGTCATTTTACCAGGGGATGATAATGCAGAGAATTTACAGACGTCTGAGCCTCTGCGGTTTAGTTCTGGTTTAAAAAAAATAAAATAAAAAAATAAAAGAATCAGTCATGTTCATTTACTAAAGGCCCCTTCACATGGAATTACTTTTTAAATTGGTGGTTTTCCGAAGACCAGATGGACATTCCCTCTGGGCACTGATGACTGATTTCGAGCAATGGCCTTTACAAGAAGTGCGTATTTACAACTGCCTCATTTTTACTGACGCTGGTCAATAATAAAAAATAATAAAAATCAGTGAATATTCAGAAACAAGCAAATCAAGTCTTAAAAGGGGTTTTCCTGGATGATTATGTTTTTTATCAGACCTGCTCATGTAGGTGCTTCTCTCTTGTACATCTTCTCTACATTTTTCTTTTTTTTCTTCTTTTTCTTTTCAATTAGGTCTCTACTGACTCGTTTTCACTATGTAAACTAATTCCTCTGGTTTCTTTCCATCTTTCCACTTCCTGTTGCTGTATCCAACCAAACCCATGATGCACTTCTCTTTTCAATTCCACACCCACAGCACTGCCCCCAACACCACCCAGCTACTTTATAGCTCCTCCCACCCAGTTACAAAGACTCTCCCCCATCACCGCCCCACCCATGGACATAAGATCATAGGAAACAGGAAATGGCTGCTTGGACATGATCATTTGACCACAGCCCAGGACGGAAGATAAGAGCCATAAAGATTTTAAAAAAAATACATTACAAAATGACAGCTACCTTCATGATTATTTTAAAGGATGTTGATGCAAACTGAAAAACTCCTTCAAGGCCTTATACATTCTGATACTGGCAACCCCAGCCTACTCTCCCCCAACAGATGATGTTGAGCAAATGAAAAATCAGGCAAGTTGAATTTTACCGCCCGATCCTTTCTTTGTGGCTGAAGATGAGAAGCCACCAGAGATGTCTAACAGGGGCTTTGTCCTCTGTTGCCACTGAAAACATGTACTCTATACGGGGTAGGAAAAGCTATTGAAGGTGTATGTGCACCTTTAAAGAGTCCCTCTAAGCGCAATACAGGTGACAAGGCAATCGCATGGTGCACAGGTCCTGTTCCAATTGAAATTATCAGTGCTCTGCACTCATGGGGTGTTGTTGCGTCTCTCCATGCCTGATGTCAGATCTGACAGGAAGCATGCCCGGAGAGACACTAACAGAGCAGATCCTTGCATGTTCTCCAGCCTTAGCTCCCAGCATATGAACAAGCAAAATGGTAGCCACCAACCAAACAGTGTTAGGAGGTCACGGACCACGATGAGAAGCAGGTACTTTCCATGCAGTAAAATCCTGTGCATAAAGCACTCAGAGTGTCTCAGCCTGCTGGGCTACTTTCCTGCAGAGATATGAGACAATGAGGAGGTCTTATGCTCCTCATACAGGTCAAGGACCTCCTTTACAGACCAAACGTTGTCTACCCCTATGTAGATAAAGGGTGCAGTGCCAGCATTACCAGAAGAGTCCCCTCCGTGCAATATTTTTATAAATCCAGTCTGCAGACAACAGGAAACATTAGAATATCTGCCAGAAACACGTGTGGAATTCTGTGGGCAGAATATCTTATCCTGCGTTAATATAAATTAACATGAACGCAGCCTATAAAGGAGGTAAGCGTAAGGCCAACTATTCTGAACCAAAGGCCGGTTCCAGCCAAATGCATTTAACGCTTATCCATCAGCAAGTTATAAAAAATCTGGAAAATTCCACAATAAAAACAACTGGATAAAAAAAAATATATATATATATATATATAATTTGGGCTGCTATATTGGTGACCCTCACTGATCTGCTGGGACCACAGTTGATCACAACTCCTAGCTCCTAATGGCTAAAAGATGGTAGTGTAAAGAGTGATGGTCGAGCGTTCCCCTGCTGCTCCATCCATGGCAATGATTGAAACAGAGGTAACTGTTGTGTCTGATGGGGTAGGGAGGGACTGGGGTGGAGGACCGGTAGGGATTTAATCCCCATTGATGCAGATTTTATCAACTCTCTCTAAATAGGAGGCCGGGAACAGCATCTGTAAAACAGATGCTAAAATGCGCCAGCCTTACAAAAGTCAGTGGTTGACCTGACATTTGTGCATACAGCATCGGACCTCCACATATAACACCTTCAAGAATTAACAGGAAATACTGTGGAGATATGGTCAGAAGAAGGAAGCAATATGGGAAGGACATGAATTAGTCCTTTACCATTCATACAGGCTCTACTATATTGATGACCTATCCTCAGAATAGGTAATCAAAATCAGATCGGCCAGGGGTCCAACACCCGGCACCCCCGCCGATCAGCTGTATGAGAAGAGCCTGCACGAGCCGCCTTCCTTCTCTCTTCCTGCTCACCACTGCTTTGCCATACACAGCAGCAGGAAGAGAGACAGGAGACGGCACGTGCACACTGCGCGCACCCTCTCCTCATACAACTGACCGGCGGTGTCTGACCCCTGGCCGATCTGATATTGATGACCTATCCTGAGGATGGTGTTTGCTCTTCAACCAGATACAGCGCCACACTTGTCCATGTGCTGTCTGGTATTGCAGCTCAGCCCAACTATGTGAGATTTAGGACCACCTTTATCACCTATTTGATTTATAAGCTGAGGACAATGCCGGACTACGGTGTTGAGATAATGGACAAAGCAGCAACTAAAGGATGTCCACAATCCAAACTATTACAGACAGAAGGTCCCAAACCAGAGTCTAGCCAACGATATTACTCTACAGGCGTAAAATGCTTCTGACAAACCCAATGACTATTACCTTTGGGTGGAAAGTAAGATTTACTTTCTGCTTTATGAGGCCAATCTACCACCAAAGGGCCAAACCTCCGAAAGCTTGCAGTGATCTCATCTGAAAAAGAGCAACATAATACAATATAAGACGCATACATCTAAATACAATATACTTAACAAAGGGTTAAAATTATCTATCACCTATCCCCAGCATAGGCGATAAATAGCAGATCTCAGTAAGTCTAGGGATGCCCTAGAAGAGCCCAGGAATGAAGTGTCCCCTCTCGGAGCTGATGCAGACATCAGTGCCATAGAAGTGAAGGAGCCTCGGACCATCATGCACTGCTGCTCCATTCAGAGAGGGAACTCTGAAACCCTTTATTCTAAGGAAAGTGTGGGACGTTCCAGCAGTCATACCCACCAAGACCTGTCATTTATCACCTGCAGATAGGCTTGAGCGAAACTACCTTCGGACCATAGACCGCATTAAAACTATTGGCTCCGTGGATCCAAAGTTCTTCTCGCCTGAAGTCGCGCTACACTTCAGTATATTCCTACTGTATTTATATCTGCGCATTTAAAAACAATTTAAAATCGCAATCCGAAGTACCAAGCCCAGTTCGGACTGCTATTTTTCAATACACAGATAAGAATATAGTAGAAATTCATCGAAGTATTTGAACGAATGGACAAAACGCCACCCCACAGCACCAAATAAATACCACCGTGCAGAACAAAATCTCCTCCCCAGCAGTATCAAATACTACAGTGCAACATAAAATACCTCCCAAAAGCACAAAATGTCCATCATTATTGACCCCTGACAAACCCTCCCCCACTGGCAACAGTATTTCCCCCTGACAGCGGTATTGTACTCTGACATACCCTCCCCCATTGGCAATAGCACTGTCCCCTGACAACCATTCCCACATTGGCAGCAGCACTGTCCCCTGACCACCACTGCGCAGACTGAAAGCAGCATTGTACCATTACAACCCCTCCTCTTCTGGCAGCAGATTTATCCCCATATGTCTCACCTCTCTTAGGGGACGCAGAACAGGGACACAGACTGGAGTTGGAGTGAGAGTGCTTCTCCCATAGTTCTATATACTATCAGGGGCTAACAGACGCTTCCTGTCATCACAGGTCCTGCACCTTCAACCCCCTAACTTCAGAACCACATCACTGTCAGTGCAATTTGTTTACTCTTAAAAGGTTCAAGACCTGTGATGACATCACCACAGGTCCTTCAGCTTTCAAAGCCTACGAACTGCACTAATGATGCAGGGTTGGCTTAATTTGTGCAATTATTGTAAGGGCCCTAACAGTTGGGCAACTGGGAATCTGCCCACTAGGGCAGATTGCCAGTCTGGGCCTGGGTATTGTTTTGACAGCTTTTATATTCTGCCGGAATACCCCTTTAAGTTACTGTTTCCACTTTAAAATGACGGGACGTTTTTAACACATTTCCGAATTACTTTTATTGGTACTGCTGTATAGTCTACACATGAAAGGATTGTATTAGACACTGTACTTGTACCTTCATCAATATCTGGAGGCAATCCGCCCACAAACACCTTACGAGAGTAGCGCTCTACCCGTTCGCCGTTCTGACAGTGTGTAGGAGAACTTAAGCCGGATGACAAGGACTGATCAGTGTGACTATCGCTAAGGAATCCATCTTCAAAGGGGAAAAGAGAAGATCGACCTAAAAAGGGGTAGAAGCTGTAATTACCAGTCGAGAAATAAACTATAAACCTCTATATTAAAAAAATAATAATCGACACAGAATGAACTAAAAAAGCATTAAAAAGGCAAAGACAACAAACAGCCCAACAGAAATAACTTAGTATAATGTAGCACATAATAATACAGGTCGAAGCAAATTTTCCACTGACACGTTGGAAGCTAATATTTGTATATGTATCACACTCTGATGTCAGAACCTCACAATAATAAAGATAAGCGGCGCTACGCAGACATAACTTATCTCTTCCTGCAGAAGAAGTCTGCAGCAGATCGCTCTGGTAGGAAGAAATTCTTTCATCTGTGTCAACCATTGACCTGCATGCAGTGCTCTTTAAAAGGTGTTATGCCATGATTGATGTAAATAACAATCACTTTCTAACAAAGCTAGAACCAGCCCTGTACCTCACATGGATCCAGAGATCTCCACGTTCATTGCTCCAGGGTGGGGGTGTCCTTTCTGCTGTAGCTCTTTCCCTGCAACAGCCACAGCTTCCAACCAAAAATATGACTTGTTGCAGTTGTGGATTGAAACTGAGCGCGAGTGACCACCTCGGTGAGGTGGACAAGGAATAGGGAAAAGAACAAACAGCAGGTGGCGCTATACAGATAGATTTAAATAAATCAGTGGCTATTATAAATGTTTAATTACATACAATTACAAAAGTATTAAGATCCAGGTGCTGGTTTAAAACAAAGTAGATTGGCACAACCCCTTTAAAGAGGATCAAAACCTTGGGTGAAACCATGATCGCGCAGCAGCGCTTCTCAGGGCGGTTTGCCAAGTCAATATCCATCTGCTTGGCTTCTGCAGTGTGCAGAATGCGGATTCTCTATACTCCATATGCTAGGAACGCCGAACAGAGCCGATGAATCCAGTCAGTGTAGAGCGAGAATCACTGCTGTTTGATGGTAGGTTCACCAAAGATTTAGGTCTCTTTTGAGAAGAGGTTCTTCAGCAGCTGCAGAGCTTTTTAATGAACAATACAGAGTTGTTTTTTTCAGTCAACGAGGGGCAGAAATATCCCACCTTAATCTTCAAAAAGAGCTTCTGCTGGAGCTCTAAGTCACCTGCAGTCTTAAAATTCCTTGGTGATATTTAATATTCTTCTAGTTTACTGTACATTCATGTCACAGGGACAGATAAATTTTTTTAGATCGATGGGGGTCTGAGCGCTGAGACCCCCACGATCTCTAAAATGAGGAGGCAGAAGCGTTCACTTAGTGCTTGCTCTCTCCTCGCTG
This sequence comes from Bufo gargarizans, assembly GCF_014858855.1. Taxonomy (NCBI): domain Eukaryota; kingdom Metazoa; phylum Chordata; class Amphibia; order Anura; family Bufonidae; genus Bufo; species Bufo gargarizans. The sequence continues at coordinate 358,251,793 of NC_058085.1, forward strand.
CGCGAGACGGGCCCATAGACTTTCTATCGAGTTCGTCTCGCTTTCTGTCCTGCAGTGAGGATAAGCGAGCGCTTCTCTCCCCTCGTTCAAGAGATCATGGGGCCTCAGCCCTAAGACCCCCATCAATCTAAACTTTTGGTATGTTGCTATAAAATATCAAAAGTTTCATGAAACTTTTGTAATTCTTTCACAGGTGTAGGATTTGACAGATTCCAGCGTGGATTCTGCACTGCAATCCATATCAAGTCCAATGACAAACTGCATCTCTTGCATGGGATTGGGGTTATGCATCCACGAACACACGCAACCGAAGAGTTTAAGGTGGCTTTTTACACCCACAGAAATAAGTCGCACGAGAGTCATCTCTGCATATTCCGCACGGGAAAAGCCGAGGATTGGCGCCACTGAATGACAATGGGACTAATGCTGCACATCAAGAAGCACATCTCAGACTTAATGGGGTTCTCTGGGATTTTGATATTGATGGCCTAGCCTCAGGGTAGGTCATCAATATCATATCTGCGGGGGTCTGACTTCTGACACCCCCAATGATCATCTGTTCAAAAGGGGCTGTGGTGCTCCGTGAGCGCTTAGCCCTTTTCCATGGACAGTGACGTCATGTTCATTGGTCACATGGCCTAGGTGCAGTATAGTCCAAGTCAAGTGAATGGGGCTGAGCTGCAATACCATGCACAGGTGCTTTCCAATGTATGGCGCTGCATTTGGTATGCTGTAGGGAGACCACATCACTCAGGCTGCAGCCTCTTCAAACATCTGATCGGCAGGAGTGCTGAGTGTCGGACCCCCGCCAATCTGAAATCTATGACCTATTCTGAGGATAGGCCACTGTGTGCCTCATAATGCTCCATGGGGAAAAAGTTGCAAATTAACTCATACCACCCAATTCTGGCTGTTTGAGCTTCTTACCCTTCTCAGCACAGAGCAGGGTGCTGGATGAGATGCCTCAGATACAGCTCGATATTGGGGGGGTTGTTTATTTCCACTTCCTGCAAATGATTATGGGGCAGCAGTCTTGCCCGAGTTGCTGTTGACAGCAATTGAGAGAGACGCTTTACAGTACCCCTACGGACCACAGGAGCTCCTCTACAGAGGACATTGTGCAAGGAGTTGGAGGAGACAAGCTGTGACCAACACGTACTGAGAACGGTGGATTTTTATTTTATTTTTTTACCTATATATAGGTATTATTGGTCATTGTAATCCTGCCTGCGAAGATAGTGATATGACTGCTGAGAGGGGATCTCTACAGAACAGGATAGCTCAGCTACCAGAGTAAACACTGCAAGATTTCAGTTTTTATTATTTTTTTATCGTTATCGTGCCGTGAAGAGTAAATCCCACATTTTTGCAGGGCAATCTGATGTCTAAGGCCGCTTTCACAATTGCGTTGGAAGCTGCGTTAGGGGATTCCCTCACTGAATTCGTTAAAAAGAGAGGAGAGAATAGTCCTGCATGTAGGAATTTATTTTCTCCGCTACAAAAATGTTATCTTTAATGGAAACCTAACGGATAGTCAAGAAGGTCAGTTAGGCTCAGTTTGCTTCAGTTATGTGCCAAATCCGGCACTTCCGTTATTTTTGTTCTCCTGCTCCTATAATTGGGGATAAGAATGGAAATACACAGCGCACATGTGAAAGTAGCCTTATTTATAATCTGCCATTAATAAATTCTTATTTTATTATTTTATTGTGTTATCAATTGTTACAGCAAATATTCTGCACTTCTAATGAGGCATAACATTCTGCAAAAGATGACCGTTACCATTTGTGGGTGTGTACACAGTCTGACACTATCCAATCAGTGCTTCCAGTGTCAGACTGAGCAAGGACACACGCCCAACTGGTAAGACCCATCTGGACCTTCATTGCAGACTGCTAGAAATTCTTTCATAACTTCTAACTGGAATAATAAAGGAATGGCACAACATAGTCATAAAAACAGATGTTCCAACATTGCTATTACATGGGGAATATAAGGGAAAAAAAATATAATAATAATAATAATAAATAATAATACCATATACAACATAGCGCATGTTGATTTTACTGGATACCTGTGGAATAGGGCAGCAGACCATGCAATTTCATACAACAGAAAAAAATAAATAAATTAAGATATTCCAGCCCAATGAAGGCCAAAACAACTTTTTTGTCCTTGGTTGGGTGAATAGGGGACCTTTCGTTATGTTTGGCCTTTCCGGTGCAAAAGTTGTGTGAATGTAGCCTTATCCCACACAAACTTCAAGAGAATTTGTCACCAACCTAACCTACCCCAAACTAATATAACCAGTATCTAGGCGTCAAGATCCCGATTGAGAATATAGATCATCAGATCGTCACAGCAGTTTGGGGGGTGACCATGGTGACAGCTTCTTCATAAAACCCCAACAAAGACACATAATGATAATTAATACCAGAAAAATGGAAATACCGGAGATGTGCATTGATGAAGATTTATCTATTACTATTTTTCCTTAATCAATACTTAGAGTATTCTGTTTTCGATAAATAACGCTTACTCATAGTATAATGAACACTTACCTTTTATGTTAACTCCCCATGGTTTTCAAGTTCTGCACCTGCAGAACCCAAGGGTAGGTTCACAGCTCTATTTAACTGCTCCGGCAGAGAACATCCTGTCAGGGCTCACCGTATCTGGCGTAGCTGGATACTGCCGTTCACCACTGGACCCTATTGACTTTAATGGGATCCGGACAGTTTATGGCATTAGTGTCGGGTTTCTGCAGGACAAAAATCTTTGCATGCACTGGTTTACGGTCAACCAAACCCGGCACTCATGCTGAAAAACTGGCTGGATCCCATTACAGTCAATGGGGTTTGGAGTGTCCACCTTGGACAGATCTAGTGAAATCCGGCAGGATGTTCTCAGTTGGAACAACTTGCCGAATCCGTTAAACTGAGGTGTAAATCTACCCTTGAAGGGGTTATACCACAAAGAGTATTACTATGCAATAAATAATGCTTATGAGCTACTGCCCTCACACAAACAGGGAAGAAAGCCCAAATATGTGAGCAAAACACGGTTTTAAATTTGTGGAACAACCCCCTTTAATGGTTAAAAAAAAAAAAAAAAAAAAAAAAAAAAAAAAAAAAAATCGGTCTTGGTCATGTAATGGACACACGGGCACATGGCTCATTGCAGGACACATATCTAAGGTGGGTCTTAATGAGCTGTGTCCACCACATGACCAGGTCAGAGCTGTATCCAATGGAAGTATAAAAAAACCACAAAAAAAAACACACACACACACACACACACACACTGAAGGTTTCATTCAATGATGGCAAGCAAAGAACTTGAAATTACAGCGCAACCGATAAAGAGTACTGCACAACTTTACATTATACAATAAATCAGCTCCGTTTGCTGGAACTGGAATACCCCTTTAAAGCGGTTTTCTCATCTCAGACAATGGAGGCATATCGCTAGGATCTGCCCCCATTGTCTTATAGATGCGGGTCCCACCGCTGAGACCAGCGCCTATATCAAGAACAGAGCCCCGAAAATGAAGGAGAGCGCACTGCGCAAGCGCAGCCGCCCGCCATTCATTCATTTCTATGGGGCCGCCGAAAATAGCCGCACGCTGGCTCAGCTATTGCCATCTGCCCCATAGAGATGAATGGGAGCATGGGCCGCACATACTTCTATGGGATAGGCGGGGATTAGAGCTTGGTGGTGGACAGACCCCAGGAAATCTAGGGTCCTCCAGCCACAGCGCTCCCCGCTCCGTTCTCAATATAGGTGCGGGTTCAGCGGTGGGACCTGACCCTACCAGACAATGGGGACATATCTAAGATGGGAATACCCCTTTAAGATGTGGATTGCCATAACTGCTTATTAAAAAAAGAAAAAAAAAAAAAAAAAAAAAAAAAGAGTTAAATAATTACAGACATTCTGAGCAAGGTGTAAAATGATTCCCATAAGTTTCAAGCACAAATATAATATTAAAAATGTCATTTGAATTATCAGAGAATTTACCAAATCACATTTTATAGCATCAAAAGAATTAGATGTGAGGGGGAGGAGAAATGAAATCACAAATGGTTACAAGTTGATTAATGAGCGTTGATTTTTTTTTTCCCCAAGATTTTGCCAAGCAAAACACCCAAAATAAGCGTCCGTGTATTTACCTCGTCTCCGACCATAGCTCCTGGCTGCATGGAAACAGAGGAGAAGTTGGGAAGGTTAACACACACATGAGATACACATGGAGATCCTTGTCCTGGATGCTAGAGGGCTGAGATATTACAGGGTAGTACACTGGAGCAGATGCCTGTGGTACTCGTCTGCTACGGACCAATGTAGCAGCAAAAGCAAGCGTACATTTTTTAAAAAAGGCATCCCCTTGATTTCTAAATTACATTACATTACAAAATGTTAAAAAATTACAGCTACCTTCATAAATGATTATTTTAAAGGGACCATATTCTCATAGCTGCAGTTTTTTTCCTACACCATTAATATTGGGGTACACAGAAGAGGGGCCCCTTAAAACAAAGATAAAAATTAGGCAGGAACTTGTTGAGCTTCTAACCACCCACAACACAAGATCCTGGTGCCATTGCCCAAATACTCAGCACCGTCTTATCAGCATATGTGAAGACCACAACAATCTCACCACAATGTGTGGGCACCACCAAAGCACTAAGTGTATGACCCTCATTTTAAGGGAATATGCCAAGTTAATTATCTATGTCCTATCCACCATAGAAGACCAATGTACTCGCGTACTCTCTCTGCTAGTCCCACAGAGAATGAAGGGACAGGAAGCAGTCAGGAGCAACCTGCCGCTCCTTTCATTCAAAAGGGGGCGTCACCGTGCAGAGAACAGGCCAAGGAGTCGGCCCCTAATGATCATCATTTTATAGCATATTGTAGCAATATTTTAGAATACTGTAAGAAAGACTTACCACAGTCTTTCAAAGTGGTGCCACCACTGGGGTCTCCACGATTCCAGTGCTGGGTCTCTGACCCTTATCTTACCCTACTTGACCTAGGCTTATATCTGTCAGAGGAGCACCACGATTACCCTATTGAGGGTTACCCCAGTGGATAAATAAAAAAACTCACCTATCTGGGTATACCAATTCCCCTATGCAGCCTAGTGACTGCCCAGCTTCGTCAATAGAGGTGGTGGTGGTGGGAGACCCCAGTGTCAGACCCGTTCGTCCCTACGCGTTTCACTGGCCGTCGCCAGATCATCAGGTGACCCTCAATCCAGGCTGAGTCCAAGTAGTAAGCGCATCAGATGTACAGTGCAGGATTTGGAAGCTGGCACCAGACATAGGTTCGCCTGGTGCCACTAGCAGAAGTCCATGATTCCAGTGCTCAGTATGTGACCCTTATCTTACCCTACTTGACCTGGGCTTATATATAGGGTGATCGTGGTGCTCCTCTGACAGGTATAAACCAGGTCAAGTAGGGTAAGATGAGGGACAGAGACCCAGCACTGGAATCAAGGAGACCCCAAAGGTGGCACCACTTTGAAAGACTGTGGGAAGACTGTTCCTCTTTTACTGAGCACTGGTAATTTAGGGACATTCGTGCAGCACATATTCTTGTTTATTATTGTACTTATGGGCTATTACTTTATATCTAGTGTTGATTAAAAGTTAAGCTTTAACCAGGTCACCCATTTTGTTGGTAATACACTGTACCCATATTCCTTGACGCTCTAGGAGAAGAAACCCATTAGGCAATGACTGAAAAAAAAAAAAAAAAACGTAAAAACCTTCTGCTTCATTTAGAGAGTGCTCATACATCTCCACAATTCAACATCCTCAACAAGTCCAGAGGGAAAAAAAAAAAATTGTAAAGAAATCTTTTTGAGCAGCTTTTATAAAAAGATGACACGTTATAAAACGATATAATGAGAACAAAAATGGAGCTGTCCTATGGGCTTGGAGTTATAAAAGGAAAAAAAAAATAGCCGTAGCTAAGGCTTATCACAATAAAGCAGCCGACAGCAAAAAAAAAAATTGTGAAAATGCAGAACGCTGAATTATTACGATAACACTTCAAAGGCCTGACGAACACGCTTACAACCAACCGGAAAAAAAACAGCTTTTCAGCCCACAAATTAAATGCTCTATAACTGTGCTTTAAAAAGGAAAAATAAAATAAAAAATACCGTACATTCGGTATTTAATAGCTAAGAAAAATCTCAAAACTCTATTCTTTGAAATCTTAGGATTTAAGAATATAGTAAAATAAATTCAAAGTGGGTCAACCTGTGGTGCCATGGGTTTTAGGACCTCTAGGTCATAAGCAAAGACTTATGCAAGGACCTTGCATGGCGGGACAAACACTTTAGTGTTCCTCAGTATAGTCTTGGAGGCACAGGATATATCGGTATGGGCCCAATTCCCTAGATATATACCATCTAGTCATTAATGTGTCCCCCCAGGCATACTCTCCTGCCCAATCCGACATACGGTTTAGAGAGATGCAACTGCACGCTGGGTGGAACAGTTGCCGAATCAACTGAATGGCACCCAGCAAATATTGTGCATGGCTCCTAATAATTAGACCAGGGCACATGCATAAAACTCACTGGGCGTCATAAGGTTCTCTCAGCAAATGTACCGCCCACCGTGCAGCAGAGTTTCTCCAAATGTCAGATTAGGTGTAAGAGCAAGCGTGGAGCACACTTTAAATCTCTGCTCTTGCTGAGCTCAGAGGATTGATGCCATTCTCAGTATACAAACTTATAAAGTGACTTACAACTATCTCTGTATACACGGAATGCTATAAAAAATGTCCCCCATGGACAATTGAAATCAGAAAAAGCAGAAATATAAAATTACACGTTTTATTGAATCTGTTCCCAAAAAACTATATAGCAATCTGCTCAGCTCCTCCTGTTCTATAAACTTCTGCATGTAGATTGCATTGTATTTCATGGTGGCAGCTTCTTCTTAAGGCCTGCTTCCACACAATGATTACTACAAGTGCTGGCAATGGTCTGAAAATCATGGCATGGAATTCTATGGGATTTACATCAACCTGTCCATTAGGTGTGGAGTGTCACTGCGATAGATCCGAAGTGGATTCACTTGAACACTTGTTGAACTAATGCGCTGTACATAGACCTGTCTCGGCACAGCATTAAAATGTATTGCCTCCGTTGAGGCAAAATCCATTTAGCCCGAAGTCGCACAAAACTTCAGTGAATGAATTCGGTATTCAGTTCTACATCTTGAAAAACATTTCAAATGATCAATCCAAAGTCTGGTTTGGTACAGAGATACCATCCGGTACCAAACCAGATTTCGGATTCCAAAGGGATCTGGACTCCGCTGCAGGGACACCACCGACTGCTATCTCTCGCCCTAATCTCTGTTCAAGTGACTGCCAATCCAAGGCGGTCAAAAGACACCATTGCGGGGCACCAAGGGATCATGCAACAACAGTAGTTGGCGACAGGCTGAGGTCAGGGCAGGCAGAGTATATGAAATTCAATAAAAAAAAGGCAGAGGTCGGGGTGGGCAGCTCAGGGTGAGAACAGAGAACAGGTGGAGGTCAGGTACATGGAACAGGCAAAAGACATGACACACATTGGAAAGAAACTAGCAAACTAGAACCTATTGCTCAGGCACCTTCTCAATAGTGGAAGGTGCCTGAAGTACCCTAGGGCAACCAGCTATTGGCTGAGCAAGATTAGGGTGCACTTGCTGGCTCCTTAAAAACCAGAGGAAGCACCTGAGTGAGCCCTACCGCAGAGAGAGGCAACGATCTCACCAGCAGGAGAAGAGCGGCGTTAGGCATGAACCACCACCATAACGAGCCCTATCTTCAAAAAACTGTAAAAGTTAACACCAAGTACCTAGCCACCTGGCAACCTTAGAGAACCTAAGAGCACTCTCCAGTATGTCAATACCTTTATTTAAAATGGGTTGTCCATACATATTATATATATTTTTTTTTTAACCTAACCACAGAAAGTGCCACCTTTGTTCAAGTGTCTGGTGCCGCGCTTATCCCCATCCAGATGAATAGGGCTAAGCTGTTGTCCTTTGCCTTCTTCTAATATCTTTAACTTGTTCGTCATTCAACATACACTGGGTCACCTGCTCAAAGGGTACTCCGGCCCCTCTACCCACCGATCTGACATAAAACATGCAGAAAATGCTGTCACTTGTCAAGTTGAACTGTCAAGAGAACCGTCCAGCATCCATACAGTTTTATGTAGTAGGACATGTACATGAAACTTGCTGAGCGTGGGAGAGCTGCCCCCAACCAGACTGCTGCAGCATCTCTTCACACCCAATGTCAGATCGGGAGCAAAAGAGGGACCGAACAACCCCTTTAACTTTTATAATTACCCCCCTTTTTTGTGGGGGGGTGGGGCACGACTAAAATGTGGTGAACAATATACAATGGAATAAATACAGGTAGGAAGGTTATACTTTCAGCAATCCTAAACACAAAAAAAAACAAAAAAAAAAAAACACACATCCTCTGACAATGTACTTATAGAAAGCTACAATGTGGGGAACAATTAGGCAAAGAGCAGGAAAAAAATAAAAATAAAACACAGGAACTTACTGTTAAGTGCCATTATGTTATCTGTTGCTGGGTGATGGAAATTAATCCCCATTCGAGCTTCGAGAGAAAAAAAGAGGAAATATATTAGTTCTGTAGGGTACAGTACACATTCAGACACAGAAAAGTCACTGCCAGTTAAGAAAAAATTTAAAATTCGGAAGCATTTATTCTAGAGATTTTATCAAAAACTGTCAGGGTATGGGTCAAAGGCCGATCTCACACAGATCCAGTCATATTATAGGGAACCCTATAGTTCAGAAATAAATTCAGAAGCGGATGTGTATATAGCACCAACACATACCACAGGGCTGTACAGGGTTTATCAGAGATGGGGGGGGCAGGGGACTGATGGGAAGGAAGACACACACGCTCAGTGGGGCCAGTATCATAGGAAGCCAACTAATCTAGGAGTAGGTTGTTTGTTTTGCAGTATGGAGTAGCTGGAGGAGAATAAAGTAGCCGTGCTAACCACGGAGGCATGGTGCGGCCCCCTACAGATTCTGTCCAGTACCCCAGAGGAAGGTCCAGGTATGACACCAATACTGGCTTTAGGGTATACAGAAAACCAGATATCCTTCATGTTAAGCCTGACTCAATAAGGTCACCCTTGTTTGAAAAGCAACTTTGAGTGGAATGTCCCCTCCATAGGCTTGTTTTAGAGAAATCTGCAATTTCATATCTTCAGTGCACCAGGGTGGGGGAAAAGGTCCCTCAAACGAGAAAGCCAGCCATCCTCACCACCTTCCTGCCTGACCCTGTAATCCCGTGCATGCACCAGTGAATTTTTAATTGGCACATGCACAGTTCAGGTCTCTGCATTGAGGAAAGCAGACTGATATGTACTGCGCAAGTGCCAACTGAATATTCACCAGAGCATGAGCAGGATTACAGGGCCAGGCAGGAAGATGGTGAGGATGTCTGGCCCTGTCACTCAAGGGGAGGGAATAGCCGAGTAGGTCTACTGTCACACTCATGTTTTGGTTTCTGTTTGTGAGATCCGTTCAAGGCCCTCACAAGCGGTCCAAAATGGATCAGTTTGCATTCTAATGCATTCTGAATGGAAAAGGATCCGCTCAGAATGCATCAGTTTGCATCAGTTCAGTCTCTATTCCGCTTTGGAGACGGACACCAAACGGATCTGTCCTGAAACACAATGCAAGTCAATGAGGACGGATCTGTTTTCACTGACACAATAGAAAATGGATCCGTCCTCCATTGACTTTCAATGGTGTTCAAGACGGATCTGTCTTGGTTATGTTAAAGATAATACAAACTGATCCGTTCTGAACGGATGCAGACTGTTGTATTATCTGTCCATGACAGATCCGCACAAAACGAGTGTGTGAAAGTAGCCTTAGGAAGGCGGTGGTCAAGCAGTGCTCCATGGGTCTAGGCCTGCCCCTCAGTCCTCTGGAGTCAACTGCAGATTCCGCTAAAGTAGGACCACAGGGGGGTTGTTGTACTCGGCATAATCAGCTGTAACAGGCAGCATGCCTAGTTTATGAGGATTGCCCATTGGTGATCGAGTGACAGAGAGCAGCTCCATGAGTCACCATGGCTGTAGGAAATAGATGTTACACAACTAAAAAGGTTACCTGGGACTACAAGATGTATCCTTAGGACAGGCCATTGATTTAAGACTCTCACCACCCCCATCGATCAGCTGACTGAAGAGGCCACTATGCTCCCACAAGCACCGGGACCCACTCATTGTGTAGAAGGCCCAGTTCTGTACTTTTAGAAGAGTCTGTGCCCGTACTGAAGCCCAGTCCCATTCTGAGGAACCAAGCGGCTCTTCCTGCTAATACCAGATGCCACAACCGCTTAAATCAGCTGGTCGAAGGTGGCGCCGAAAGTCGGATTTCCCATTGATCTTCAACCGATAGCTTATAGTAAGGCTTAGGTCAGGAATATTCGAGTCCTGAAAAACTAATCCCCGGACATACCCCCTTGATATTAACATCGAAGCATTTTATGCACTGTATCACGCAGGGCAAGGGCTTTTTTGTTTATGTTTTTACACTGCTAGGCGGAGGCTTCCGCCCAGTAGTGTATTTGGTGATGTCACCTTTATTTTCTGTCCTTAAGGCCCCATTTACACAACTGCATCCGATCAGCATATTTCACTGATCAGATGTGGTCCTGTTGATTTCAATGTGGCTACAAAAGATGCAAACGGCACACGGTATGTCCGTTCCGAAGCCCCGCAATAATGATTTACGGACAAGAATAGGTATTTCTAACATAAGGTGGACTGTGCGGGAGCGCGAACTGGATACGGTCGTGTGAATGGCCCTAAGACTGAAGGCAGGAGCGGTCTGGCACAGAAACCGTTCAGGATTAAAAAAAAAAAAAAGTAGGGTGACAACTCAAGGATGGAGACTAAATCTAGAATATATTTGGTTGCTTTCCTCGAAAAACAGATCTAACATGTCACTACACTTTATCTGGTTACAAAAATAGACGGGTGGTGTGACATCTGGAGATTTTAGTCTCTGTGCGGGTCCCTGTGCCAGGTGCAGCCTGTGTGACATTTGTCACCTGTTCCTGACCCGCTATTTATACACATTTCTTTTTCAGCTGCAGGACTGGTTGTCAGGAGATAAAAGAAGCAGGTTTCAGTAGAGACTCTACAAGGTACTGACTAGACAAAGATATATGTTATTAGAGAGCAGGTACTCAAGGAATCCAGCTTATCATGGCTATAACACTGTTCATGGTATAGGTAGTCATTGTCTATAGGAAGCCCTCATACTGATGGGTCGGTGCTACTCTACAGACATCCACTCACGTCTGTTAGCCTGAGGTATAAAAGAGTGACAAGAAGACTATTCATACCATGTATAAATAATGTACAACGGCCATGAATTATTGAGTAACAGATCCTTCCCTTCAAGCTGTAGATAGAATGCGAATGTCACTTGTTAAGAGGTTGTCTAAAATTAGGATAAGGGCACAGACAGGAAGGTAATGGTCTAAAAACAACAAATTTAGCATTATTAGGCTACTTTCACACTTACATTGTTAATTCCGGTATTGAGATCCGGCAGAGGATCTCCATACCGGAATTAAACAGATCCGTTTTGATTTTGTACATCAGGATGTATCAGTTTTGTTAGGATGCGGTTGTGCGAAATCAAAACGGGGGGGGGGGGGGGGGGGGGGAGTTTGGGGGCAGAACGCATGTCACTAAAGTTTAGTGTCCGGTCACAAAACGGAATTCTGCCAGAACGTAAGACGTCCTGATGCATCCTGAACGGATCTCTTTCCATTCAGAATGCATGAGGACCAAAATGGAAACATTTTGTTTCCGGTATTGAGATCCTGTGTCGGATCTAAATGCAGGAAAACAATAATGCAAGTGTGAAAGTAGCCTTACCTGTTTAATCACCTGCTACTCCAGCGCTACCGATCTGGCCCTTCCCGCCTCTCTGACATCACTTTCCTGCAGCCAATCAATAGCCTCAGCAGAGTACCTCTGAGGCCAATGATTGGCTGCAGCGGTCACGTTTTCCATGTAAAACAGCCCTGTAAACATAAAAATGATGGGAGGACCAGAAATGCTGAAGCGGTGGGTGATTCGACAGGCATGTAATGCGTAGATTGTTGTTTTATCCCATGTCCCTGCCTGTGCCCCAATTTCTCCGTAATTCAAATAACCCCTTTAAAGCGAACCTGTTAGATGATTTCTGTTGCCCTACATATGTTTATAGGATTTGAAGCAGAACGTCCGAGTAAGAAGCAGGGTAAATCCTGTCAGGACTCCAAGGGCAAGACAGCGAGTCCTGATTAATTCATCCACACATAGTGCTCGGCAGCCTTCCTAGTGATACAGGAACAGCTGTCAATTTATTGTGTGTGGGCGGGGTCCGCAGGACTCTCACCGTCTCTCCTAGGAGTCCTGGCAGGATTTACCCAAAACTGCTGCTCCAAATCATATAAACCTAAATATCGCAAAGCTGATCTTCACTCCATCTATCATAAATGGTCTGTTATCGGATAGAACCACAGAAATTAACTGAACCAGAAAAAACATCAAAAAGGTCAAATGTCTATTAAGACCTTTGATTTAACAAGTCAAGCGACACCAGCGCCTTAATTTTAAATATCTAAACGACCTTTAGTTTATATGTAGACAAATTGATAGAATTAAGAGTTTAGCTTGAAAATTGGGCCATGTTCAGACATGAAGGCAGAGTAGAGTCCGTAAAAAATATGCATTACTGGTGGAAGGTCAGTGGATTCTATCAGGATGAGTTTGAGTTTCTTTACGCTTCTGTTTTCAGTCTATTTTTTCAATAAGAGAAGAGGATTGGACACTGCCATGCTAAACCTCTATAGCGCTATCCCTCCCATGGGACCCCATACACAGGGGAACGCTCCAAAATGAAATCCCTTCCCGTCAATACTGATTGAAAAACCAGCCTGAGTGATTGAGAAACCAGTAACTGGCAGCCCTCGCTGTAACTTCAGTCCCCCGCTCGTATAAGACCTGCCAGGCAACTATTAATATTTCTGTCCTGCCCTGAACTACGATCATCTTTACGAGCCGGGCCGGCATATACTATCAACCTCTATGTATCATTGCTACAAAGCGGCCACATTTCTGACATAAATGGCCAATAGTAATAAACTTAGATGGAACTTTAACCATATTTATTGGAATACAATTTCTGAAATTCTAGAAATATTTAAAAATCCTGGAAGCAAACACATACTTAATAACTAAGAAATCTATTGTAAGATATTTATATATATCCTGGAAATGGGATGGGAAGAAAAGAATCATGTAAAAACGTGGAGCTGCTATACTCCGTGCTTGCCTTAAAGGGGATTTCTCTGAATAAATTATGTCCACATCCTGCCTCCACTATGGAAAGCATCATCATAACCTGCCGTCCACAGATCTGGTTCGCGGGTAGTTTATTTCCTATCCTGCATGATCACCTGCTCTTGCTGCCAATGACTGGTGTCCACAAGAGACACATCACCACTGAAGCCAGTTATTGGCTGCAATAGAGCAGGTGATCAGGACCATGCAAGGAACGAATCAAACAGGCCGTGGACCAGAAGATGGAGCAGGCATGCAGGACTAGAGCGGCAGGGAGTAGGCAAGTACCAGTTTTTCCACAGCAGTGGCAGGGTTTGAGATCCTGAGAAAAGTTTCTTATTCCTGGACAACCCCTTTAATGCTGTCTTCCTGTTTTGTCTACCAGTTCTGAGATGACCGCAGGCATGCTTAGTAGTGAACTTCCTCCTCTGGGTCTTTAGAGGGTGAACTTACTTCTGAGCATGTGCAGAACAGTTTCAGGCTTTGTGACTAAGGGCCCTGGAACAACATGTATAAGGACAGAAAAGAACACAGGAGAGATGAGAACTGGTTATCTATCACCATTAGAAAACCCTGCATATAACGGTTTATAGTATAAGGACAGGACAGAACACAGGATAGGTGAGAATCGATTATCACCACTAGAACACGCTGCTTGTCACTGTTTATAGTACAAGGACAGAACAGAACACAGGAGAGGTGAGAACTGATTATCACCACTAGAACACGCTGCTTGTCACTGTTTATAGTATAAGGACAGAACAGAACACAGGAGAGGTGAGAACTGATTATCTATCACCACTAGAACACGCTGCTTGTCACTGTTTATAGTATAAGGACAGAACAGAACACAGGAGAGGTGAGAACTGATTGTCTATCACCACTAGAACAACCTGCTTATCAAAGTTTTTGATAAATAAGGACCGTAGATTGATAGAACATAAAATATATTTATGAATAACATTTTTATACTTTTCTAAATGTATTTGAAAGTTAATAATTAAAATTACACAACAGTTTTTTTTTTTTTAAGCTGAACATTTCTACCAACCCCCGACTCCACAACCCTGGCTTTTGTGCCGGACACGGCACAGGTTACATAACATTTCGAGACAATTACTGCGTATGCTCAAAAGGGAACTTACCTTTTAGAGGTTCATGATCAGTCCTAATCATATCCATTAGTGAATTCTCCAAAGAGTGCAAGTTAAAAGAATCATAGGGCCTGTTCCGGTCCTAGAAGATACATTGAACAAAATGAATAAATAAAAAAAAGTAAAAGAAAAACCAACTATTTCTTAAACTCTTTTTCATATTTCTATAACGTGCAGGTTACAGGTAATATAGGAATGATCACTTGACAAGAGAACTGGAAAGAACATACAACTGGTTTTATGTTATTCTACATATTTCAAACCTGCACTTGGATCTGAATACTTTCATAATTGCATGTAATTAAACATTTATTATGGCTACTGGGTTTTCACTGAAATCTATCTGAATGGCACCACCTGCTGTTTGTAGCTTTTTTTAAGCAATATTTTTGGAGGCGTCATTTTCTTCAAAACTTATTTTTCCTATAAAGAGGTCTATTGGAAAAGGTTTTCTCCTCAGCTATTGCAGTGACCTTTAAGAAAGCGCAGCTACCGTTTCATCTTCATCACTCAGTAAAGTTCAGCCCCTTCTTAAGGCGTGATCTTCGCCCATTCACCGCAGGAACCAGCCAATGGCCGGTAAACAGATCAGCTACTAATTACACCTATGACACGGCTGCCGACCTTTCAACAAATGTGAAAACGTCATTGGGAGCAGATGGGCACTAAAACCTGGTCGCACGTGGAAGAGAACGTACCGCAAACAATATCGCTTTAAAAGGGATAATAAACAAGCAAATTGGAGCGAGAATATTGATTCTTCATGCTAAATACGGATTTGTAGCATTAGTAGCATTTACTAAATCTATTAGGAATACCGAATATGTCTTTGAACACAAGCCGGGACTCAATGCAGTAAGATCAGATCAAATAGATAGTATAATAGAATCCGTTTATGAAGACCACCATTAGGCTCTCTTCACATTACATCTGTGACCTACATTCAGTATATATGCTGGGAAAAGTAGTACCCATAGGATCCATTTACCAATACTTTAAGAGCTTAAATACGAGCCCCAGTATGTGTGGGCATATTTTATTTTTCGCCTACACAATAGCACAGTACAACAGTAGCACACCCCGGCAGAGGCACACGTTGAAAAATCCTCATGGAAAAACACCTCCGAGAGAAGACTCAAACATAATGTGAACAGAGCCTAAGGCCTGCTTCATGCCTGTGCATTTTGATCAGTATTTATAGGCAAAACCTGGAAGATACAAAAATTTTCCATCATCGTTTTTGTCTGTTTGCATGTTCTAGATTTGGCTTACAAATACTGATGCAAAATAAGCCTGTGTGACGGTGGTCTTAAACGTTTAGTCTACGGCCACACGTGGCGTAAATGCTGCAGATTCTCCGCATATGGTTATCCGGGCTCGTCACCATTGCCCTTTACAAATGTCGGCTGGAGCACTGGACCAGCACCAAACTGAACGGCGCTGGAGAAATGGGCGAGTATATCATAGGGGTCATTTATGAAGCTATACACCCATACTAAGCATATTTCAGGCGCAGAATGCAGCGCAATTGTTAGTTGCGCTGCAATCTGCAACATTTCCCTGCTCAGGCCAGGTCTAAAAAAGTGGGTGGGACAGGGGCCGGGCTGGCAGACCCCTCTCATTTACCATTTTCTACGCTTGTTTCAGGCATAGAAAAAGGTCTAAGTGTAAGACAGCTCAAAAGTGGTCCTACATTTAGAAGCGGTGGATCCGCCGAAGAGGCTCTACCGCCAGCACAGGAGTTTATTGAGACTGGCATTTTAGATTTTAAGACTTAGGGCGGGTATTAGCTCTCCTTGGGGAGAGAGTACAATAATCGGTGTGAGGAGACTTATAGGCCATACACACTCCTCTGGAATTCTGGGAAGGGATGCAAATGAGCTCTTAACAAGCTCTGCCTCTGATGCCACCAGATGTAAGGCAGCGATCCTATAAGTCAATGTTCCACCCTTTAACTAGGCCTTAAGACATGACTGATATTAAATAAGTCAGCATCTCATCTGCAGACAGCTGTTTTGAGGTGACAGCTCCTCATCAGCGCAGAGCAGGGAGCACTGGCTTAACTGGGTGAGAGGCCCAAGTCAGGATTTGGGGGGCACTCTCTCTCCTTGGGGAGAGAGCGCCTTACATCTGGTGGCATTAGAGGCAGAGCTTTTTAAGAGGTCATTTGCATCCCTTTCTTCCCTTTATATTTTAAAAGGCATTGTAGTGGCTGTCTGGGTTTTTTAAGGGGTTGTCGCATTAAAAATATTCTGCAGTTTTTAAACCAGCACCTGACTCTGAATACTTTTGTAATTGCATGTAATACAAATATATTTAGCATAGCCAGTGAGCCATACAACAAAATAATCTTTATAGCATCACCTGCTGTTTGTACTTTTTCTTCTTTGTTCACCTCGCTGAGCCTCTAGGAGCAACGGGGGCGTTACCATTACACCTAGAGGCTCTGCTCTCTCTGCAACTGCTGTGTCCTCTGCACTTTGATTGACAGGGCCAGTTGTGATGACGCTTTCACTGCCTGGCCCTGTCAAAGTGCAGAGGGCGCGGCAGCTGCAGAGAGAGCAGAGCCTCTAGGTGTAATGGGAACGCCCCCGTTGCTCCTAGAGGCTCATTTGCATATATTAAAACATAATTTTTCTCAGCAATGAGGGCACATATGAACATGGAGCCAACAAAGGTGCCTTCAGCTGCCAAGTGCACATGTAACAGGTCAGCCAATGTCGTAGGTACAAACCTGCTGACAGATGCCCTCTAAATTACAGCTGTATGTCCATAACAGAAGACTATTATATAGGATGCCATGTCCATGGGGCCATTCTGTAATCCAGAGACAAGTCCAATACACCAGAGAGTAAATAGATCCAACAGAAAATCGCGGCTCAGAGACTAAGCAGCACCAGGGACTCAAAATTCACCAGTGTTTTTTACTATGTGCAGCAGCCATGTTCTAGAAATGTTCTTGCCCCCGTCTGAGCGCTCCACCACACAATCTATGAATCTAAAGTCTAATCAAATAACACATTGAGGTCGGAAAAACAAGGTCGTCCTTCAGAATAGCAATCACGTCTCAGAACACTGTGTCCTACCGGCTGTCCGTCAGAAGACGATCCGCGTCTCCGCAGTCAGGCTCAGGGCTAAATCAACACATCACACATTTCAGTCACATCCACCATCTTCAACCTTTCAATCCAGCACGGGTCAATAAACTATTATCATTTCAGTGAATCGAAGGAAAAGCCATCTGAAGGCGCAATCCCTGGGCCCGAGATGGTGATGCTTGGATGGAACGATCGGCCACCGCTAAACAAACCGCCATGTAAGAAGGCCTGCTGACAGAGTTCATTAAACAGGATGGCGCCTCCAGGGTCTATCATCTTCGTCTCGGAGTAAATAATGCTCTAAAATTGCTACTTTGTCATCCAAGATTAAAAATCTATTGAAAAAAAAAAACAAAAAAAACATACCAAACTGTATGAGACGAGAAGATTGCCATGGGGGCAGCGGCAGCCTATTTCTCCTGAATAAGCCATAGATTCTTGGCGGAGCGTGCGTGTTCATTTCAATGGGTGAGAGAGTAATAAGTCGCCGTTAGAGGGAGCGTATTTCTTGCGGTAACAAGTTACAGTAAAAAACAAGCAAAAAGTCGAAAGCCTGAGAATGTGACTTTCTTCACCCCACAAGATGTGGTCTATTGCAGACCCTCTCTGTAAGAGAAGGGCCCCCACAAACCCTCCAGGTCAGATGGCTCCTGCAAGAGAGTCAAGGACTACTGGCCATTAGGGCTGCACGATATAGGAATTTTGTGCGATTGCGATTAGGGCCCTAAAAATTGCGATAACAATATGCGATGCAATATTTTAAAGGGAATTGTGCTAGAGGTCTATTTGCTTGGATTTTCCCATATGAGCCGCTGACGTGGCTGGGTATGACTAAGTTGTGGGGGATCTGTGGAGGACGCCCTGTTTTGTGGGGGGGGATCTGTGGAGGACGCCCTGTTGTGGGGGGATCTGTGGAGGACGCCCTGTTATGTGGGGGATCTGTGGAGGACGCCCTGTTATAGGGGATGTGTGCTATGACACATAGGGCCATGATGGGGGCCAGCATAAGACACACATATAGTATCTTATGCTGGTCCCCCTCATGGCCCTATGTGTCCCCTCATGTGTCCTAAACCGCGCACGTAACTGGCTTTGTGTGTGAAGTATTTTACTACTGTGTGAAACAAATCTCTCTCCTATTGATAAAATGGCCGGCCTCTGTACTCACTGTCACTATGAATGCACTGCAGCAAGCTGGCTGGCCGGCCGGCGCGTGACTGACGTCACTTAGTAACGCTCCTGCAGTGGGAGGAGCTTACTAAGTGACGTCAGTCATGCGCCGGCCGGCCAGCTCGCTGCCGTTCGCTGCAGTGCATTCATCGTGACAGTGAGTACAGAGGCCGGACCGGTTATCAATAGGAGAGAGATTGTTTCACACAGTAGTAAAATACTTTACACACAAAGCCAGTTATGTGCGCGGGGGCCCTTCATACATAATCGCGGCATTTTCGGATCGGCCAAATCGCCATATCGCATTTGGCGATTATCGCGATTCTATTATTTTTTTCAATATATCGTGCAGCCCTACTGGCCATTCTTAGACGAAGCTGAGAAGGAGCCCGTCTTGCTCTGACTTCCACCCGAGCTGCGTCCCCAGGTGTTGGCCAAGACCCTCAATCAAGGTCTGGTTTCTCCCCGAAGGAAGAAGCCCAGGGGTTTGCATGAGGAACCAGCTGGCCACCCCCACCCCCCCCACCCCCAATCCTAGACCTCAGGGGGTAGCCAGTTAAGGCGCCACTGAAAAGGTGACAAGGTGTGCCATTACTGCCCGGAATTATAAAAATTCCTCATCTTGCCAAGCCATGAAGCCCGGGCGAAGAGTTGAGTGCACTTAAAATGAAGTGAAGTGTGTGCAAATGTGCCATCGCTCAGTGGGCCCCTACCCTGAGACGGTTCAGGCACCCCAGGGTTACCACTCCTGAGGCACTTCTGCATCTCTGGCTTTCAAACATCCCAGATCAAGGCTTCAGTTCCAGAGGCCCGAAGTCACCTACAGTAGGCAATCTTTCAGCCACCGGCTTACACCTCTGAGTGTTTGTCTGCTCCATCTCCGTGACCCAGAGGAAAAAACTAAAAAAAAAAAAAAAAACTGTCCATTTCTATTGAACGGAACGATTGTAGTAGTCGGTCAGTCAACATCTTATGTAAGGTGTAATCCCATGATTAATGTAAAAAATGTAAATCTATTTTTAACAAAGCTAGGACCAGCCCTGTACCTCACATGGATCCAGAGATCTCCTCATTTATTGCTCCAATTGTTCTGCTAGATGTATTCCAAGCTGGCTTCTCATGGGTGTGTCCTTTCTGCTGCAGCTAGTGGCAGTTAAGGGACGGAACTGAGCATGTGCTTCCATCAGTGAGCAGGACAGAGAAATAAAAATAAAAAAAGGAAAACAGCAGGTGGCGCTGTACAGATAGATTTCAGTGAATTACTCAGTAGAAATAATACATTTTTAATTTCATGCAAATTACAAAGTATTCAGATCCAGGTGCTGCTCTGAAAACTGTAGAATATTATTTGTGGGACAACCCCTTTAAGGTTTTGCCGATACCTCATTTATTTATACTTCCCGTGCATATGAAGAACCTATTGCCCAAACCAGTGACTCTCCCACCATTCATACATCATGTAACCAATAAAAACAAATCTTCACATTCATGGACCAGTAATCGGTGCCTGTATGTGAGCACTACACTATATCGCCATATGGCAATACAGTCAGATCATCCGAGCCATGTGTATGAGGGGGTCTATTCCGATCCTATATTATAACGAGGCTTACAACACTCAGATTCACCGGCCAGGCTTCATGTTAAATATGGGAAGTGAGAAGTCAAGCTGTTCTGCCGGTGAAGATCGGCTGCTATAAATGGAAATCAGGCCGTTTCAGATTCCTTTAGGAGACTCCTAGGTCAGGGCCAGACAAGGCGGCCATTAACAAGATCTCAGAGACCAAGTTTTGAAATGAGTAATCCTTATGGTTAATATCTCTATTTTTGACACTAGTGACCTCACGTGCTTTCTATCCTCATCAGCGTGGCTCAGTGGTTAGCTCTGGTGCCTTCCAATCCAACCAATGACAACATCTGCATGACAAGTTCTCCCTGGGTTTCCTCAGGCACTCCGGTGTCCCTCCATAAATTAAAGGAAATATTGATAACCTATCCTCAAGATAGGGCATCAATATCAGATTGGTGGGGGTCCGACACCTAGGACCCCCGTCAGTGTGGAGAGCGCCGTGGCCTCCTCCTAAGCCATGTGACGTCACCATACATCGGTCACATAGCCTACCTGCAGCTCAGCCCCTATTTAAGTTAATAGGGCTAAGCTGCAATACCAAGCACGGCCACTATACCATGTACAGCGCTGTGCTTGGTTGGCTGCTGGGAGTCCGCAGAGCTCCAGTAAGCACGGCAGAGCCTTAAACCAGCTGATTGACGGGGGTGAACAGGCTGGATCTGCCAGAAAAGCTTCCTGAATCTTCAGAATGCTACTGTGAAACGCAGCCCAAGACCATTTACGTCCGATCCACAGATATGATTGGAGGAAGGGGGGCCCCCTCTGGGACCCTCAACAAACACAACAGGGGCCCATGCTCCCATGTAAGCACGAGTGCTTCCGCTCCATTCAGCTCTATGGGGGACAGGTGAGAGCCTGCGTTTGGCTACCTCCGGCAGTCCCATAGACATGAATAGAGCAGTGGATACCTCCGTTCCTGTCGTCAGGGTCCCCGGAGGTCATAACTCCACTAGACAGACACTATTCCCTTAGTTTGTGGATAGGGGATAAGTTGTCTTAATGGGACTACCGCTTTAAAGGCCAAGTGCGATATGGAAAATGATCAACTTCATCTACATAGCAATTGAAGCCTTAATACTATCACAAATGCCGATGTATGCAGTGGTCGCCTTACACCTTCGGTCAAATGCAATAATCCAACTGTCCAGTTCTGGACACAATCCGAAGGCAATGCCAATATTACTGCCAGTCCTACATCCATGTGTCTGGGGTGTAGTAAGACTTAAGTGTCCATTAGAAGCAATCTGATGTGTAAAGACAGTTACGAAATTGTACTTGAGAAGGCCGACTCTTCCACTTGAAAGGCAGCACTACTGCAAGGAGAAAGCTTTTGAAAAGCTTTTAAGTCGTCGTGTAGAAGAAAGATCAAAAGTATTACTGGCATTAGCCAAGTGCTTGGAAAAATACTAAGAAATACTTGCTACATACGAGCTTGCAACCTGAAAAAAAGGTGAGCAGGAGGAGAAACGTGGGAAGTATATACAAGTGCATGTTGGCAGACCACACGACTGCTACGGGGCCCAAGGCAAGCAACTACAGTGGACGGCGCTGTGTAGGTTCTGAGCCTTTGTTTGGTACAAAGCTACTGCAAGACACTTGACCAGCGGAGCGGCTGGAAGTCAGACTCGGATATCGTTTACCTATCTTAAAGGGATTGTCTCACTTCAGCACATGGCATTTATCATGTAGAGAAAGTAATACAAGCCTCTTACTAATGTATTGTGATTGTCCATATTGCCTCCTTTGCTGGCTGGATCCATTTTTCCATCACATTATACACTACTTGTATCCAGGAGTTAGGACCACCCTGCAATTCAGCAGCAGTGGACGTGCTTGCATGCGATGGGCTTCAACCACTTTATCTGACCTTTATGTCGGTAAAAGTGGCGCTTCATAAATACGGGGCTCATATTTCTCAATGTATTTACACCGGCATTGATAAATCCTCTGCCTCACATCCATTAGAACGCAGGCTGCCTTCAGCCACCACTAGCAGGAGAAATGTACCATTAATTATCTCTTTGCACCGAACTAACTAAGCGGTGGCTGCTTGATAATGTAGTGTGTTCAAGTGAGGAAGAGAAGAAGTTCAATGCCGGGGAATGTTTTCGTGGCATTCTCTGGGCCCACTCATCCATGTGGAAGGCACTCTCCACCAATATGTATATGAATCCATCCTTGCAGATCTCAAGTACACCCATACATGCTGATTGTCTTCCTTGGGGCGGATGGGATCTTCCAACAAGACTATGCGACATGTCATATGGCTAGAAATGTCCAACGTTGGTTGGAAGAGCCTGATCAAGACTTCCAAATACTACCCCGGCTCCCGAATTCCTCAGACTTGAACCCAATGGAGTATCTGTGGGACCACCTCAATCGCCATGTTTGCTCTATGGATATCCTCCCCCACCCCCACGTACCCTCCAGCAACTGTAGGATGCACTGCAGTCAGCATGGCTCCAGATACCTGGGACAACCTACCAGGACCTTACAGAGTCACTCCCAGCCCATCTAACTGCTGTCCGTGCTTAAAGGGGGTTGTCCAAGTTGAGGGCTTAACCCAGATGTAAGCTCCCCTTCACCACTCCTTTACCATGTATGGGTGGAGCATCAGAGCATTTTCTTGCATCGAGCAGGGCAAAGTCTGTTTGTGGTGAGCCGGCGACGTCCCGGGCTTCACATCAGTATGGCAGGTGGAAACTTCCACCTAGCAGGAAGCCTAGTGATGTCACCAGCACAAATGGGTGGTGTATAGCGCTGTTCTGATGGGTACATGGTAAAGGAGTGAAGGGGAGCTTATATCCGGGTTCAGCCCTGAACCAGGACAACCCCTTTAATAAACCCCAATTACAAAAAATTTCTGCCAACAATAAATCTTAGTTAAAAAATTAAAAAGTCCTTAAAAAGTGTCCACAGCCTTTAAAACTAAAAACACTTTAAAAAAAAAAAGAAAGGGAGAAGTTTAATATATGGAAACAACTTTTAAAATCGATATATCTATGTAAATAAGTTACCAAAATAAAAAAAATATATAACTTAATAAATCGGGCAGAAAGTTTGTATCGGTAAAATAAAAAAGTTATATAAAAAAAGTATTTTCATTGATGTCCAGGAGAAAAAAAAAGTGAAGCACTCATGTAAGCTGCGGGAAGGCTGACAACCACTCCACAATGATGCTTTCCAAAAAGAAGCAGACAAAAATTCTGCTGTATTTTGTGTCAAAAGCGTTATGATTACTTAATAGAAATGAAAGGCTAGGTTCTGTAAATTCTACAGAAAGCACAAGGCATAAAAGCTGAAAAGCTTTCTCTGCCGACACAAAAGATTTCAGCTGAAAGGGTTTACTCACCCCGACACAATGAGAACAGATAAATAGTGCTCCTCCCGAAACGAGGGCTATAATTACGGTATGTTCGTCAATATAGTAACACAATAAAAAAAAAAAAAAAAAAAGCGCTGGGAACCTGGCCATGCACAATTCACCTGAAGATATGGGCTCCGAACAAAACAAACAGATCTACCCTTTATTGGGTCACATGAGGACTTCTGTGCCCAATCAGCCATTGCAACAAGCAATTTGTAGAACAAACTTTTTTTTTCCCTGGTTATTAAACCATGTTTAATACTTTTGATGCTTGTAAACCGTGGGATCCGCAAGCAGATTGCTGCTAACTACCAGGTAGCACCTGCCTTTATGAAGTTAAAGTGCGAAACAGCTATGGGCGGTAATCCTGCGGGCGGACCGCACAGTGTACCCCAATTAGCCCCCTTACATACACCCACAACTACGGTAATTCCACAATGCTGTTAGAAATTGTCAACTGTGCCAGTTCCCAATGGAGCTGATAATCTAATTTTCCTTACTCTGACATACTGGGACCAATTTCATAGAAAGCCAATTCACCCATTAGTATATTTTTGGACTGTGGCTGGAGATCGGAGCACCTAGAACAGTGTCCTTCAACTCCAGTCCTCAGGGCCCACCTGCCGGTCAGGATTTGAGAATATCCCACAGAATGATTATATCACTAATTATATCACCTGCTCAATACTAAGGAATACATGACCGGCAGGTGGGCCTGAGGACTAGAGTCCTAGAAGAAGCCAACACAAAACAGCGAGAACATACAAAGCCCAAGCAGATACTGTCATTGATCTTTTTCAAACCCAGTGCTCCAAGGCCTGAACCCCTGTCCTCATCATGATCATTCTCCCCATAAAGAGTGGGTGTTTGTCGACAGGACGTCCCTGTTTACACAGGAAGATGTACTGCTGAGAAAATACAATTTTAGGTGCCACATGAAAAATGCAAAGAACCAACAAACGTCAGATTACTAGACTGCACAATAACACGAGGCAATTATTGGGAACATAAACGTTCGTCATGAGACTCAACCCATGTAAAATTCCCCTTGTTTATATCCCCTTCTAGGAGAGCAAGTATACAATCAAAAAGGCCACCAATACATCTCCAACAAGAATTTCCACCAAGTCTGAAATCTTCTTACTGACCCAACTATAAGCAGGCATGGGAAGTAGTGCTATATAACTAGGCAATTTTGAAACCCTCCCTGACGAATTGCTGGGACGTGCCACCAGTGTCCAAACGGTGGGAAATCCAGTAATGTGCCAATCATTTTCTCAAGCTTATATAGTGTTATAAAAGAGCAGCACTCCAACGCAGGATAAAATAAAATACAAAAAGTTTATTCACCCATGGTGTAGCGACGTTTCGGGTCCACAATTGAGCCTCTCTCAAGCTTGAGAAAGGCTCAATTGTGGAGTCGAAACGTCGCTACACCATGGGTGAATAAACTTTATGTATTTTATTTTATCCTGCGTTGGAGTGCTGCTCTTTTTTGCACATTATACTTTGGGTAAGCTTTATCCCCTAGAGCGTGCCCCCGGCCTTTTCAAATCTTGATCGGTGCTGCCTCCCATTTTGTCTATATATTATATTATATACATACACTGTATATACATATTATATACCTATCTTTAATGTTTAAGGGTATGATTAAGATATTCAGTGACCCCTTAACAGTGACATCCACAGTACCCAAACCCCTTAAGGACCCTTTTAAACGAGCGGGTGACACGCTGTGGACTTGCAGCGCAGCACCTGGCCTGAACTTCCAGCACTGCCGGGGTCGCATAGCATTATAGCGATTTATGATGCTATGTAACCCTTAGGCCTCTGTCACACAAGCGAGTTTTAAGCACGGGTGCAATGCGTGACGTGAACGCATAGCACCCGCACTGAATCCGGACCCATTCATTTCAATGGGTCTGTGCACATAAGCGTTTATTTTTAACGCATCAGTTCTGCGTTTTTCAAGCAGCCCTGGCCCTATGGAAGTGAATGGGGCTTCAGTGAAAAACACATTGCATCCACTAAGAGATGTTGTTTGTAAACATTCAGTTTTTTATCACGTGCGTGTAAAACGCCTTAAAATCGGATTGCACCCGCGCCCATAAAAACTGAACGCGATCGTAGACAAAACTGAATGAACTTGCTTGCGAAATTGCGCATTTTTCACTGAACGCATCCGCAAGGGGCCATAGACTTCAGTAATGTATTGGATAACCCTGACAGCATTATGACAGTGTTATCCAATACATTCCAGACCTCTAAGGGTCACATAGCATCAGAAATCAATATAATGCTATCCGGAGCCCTCAGTGCTGGAGGTTCAGGCCGGGTGCTGCGCTGCGTGACACCTGCTAGTCTAAAAGGGGCTCAACAGTGACCTCCACAGCGGCCCGTCAACTTAACGACTCGTTCACACGACCGTTGGTGTCCCGTCCCCATATTGCGGCCCGCATTTGTGGATCCGCAATACACGAGCACCGTTCCGTTGTCATTCCGCAACATGGATGCGGACCCAATCATTTCATTGGGTCCGCAAATCCGGAGATGCAGAATAGAAGCACGGAACGGAACACTACGGAAGCACTACGGAGTGCTTTCTGGGGTTCCGTTCCGTGCCTCCGCACCGCAAAAAGTTAGAACATGCTCTATCTTTTTGTGGAACGGAGGGATCGCGGACCCATGTTGTGAATTTGCGGTTACCAACACGGGCACGGGACACCAATGGTCGTGTGAACGAGCTCTAAAGGTGACCTATAGCAGGGAATAAAAATGGATGGGAGCCGAGTGATGCCGGGGGTGGTGCTCAAGCTGATGCGGGCAAGGCAGGGGGGAACTGTTATGTTATTTTAATATTCCTTATGATGTAACATGCTGAATATGTACTCGCATATTTCCTATGTCAATTATTGTCCAATGCCATTCCCATGTCTGTGATGATATGATGATGTCAAATTGTTACTCTTTGGATTGGGAGAAAATAAAAAAAATTATATGAAAAAAAAAAAATGGATGGGTTGTTATTGAAACCTGGTGTAAAACTGTGTGTATGTAAAGACTGAAAGACCTGCGAGCTTTTATTGGCCAATAAGGGTCATGTGACCGTGTGTATAGCAGTTGGGATATGAGTGAAAGACTTAAGGGTCATGTGTAGGTGCCATATACTATATGCATTTTTTGGGAATATCTCAGGAACTGTAATTCCTAGAGGGCCGAGACCCGGTCTAAAACCTTCCCGGACACTTCATGTACCTGTGTGCCACATTGATGCGACAAAAGTCACACAACACATGTTGCTGTGTAGCCCTAGCCTTAAAGGGGCAGTTGCTGTGGAGCTCACTGTTAAAGGGACGGGCACGGTGGAGGTCAAAGTTAAGGGGATTGGCTGCTGTGGAGAGGCCATTTTAAAGGAGGCGGGGTACTGTAGAGATTACTATTATGGGGGATACTGTCGATATCTTTTAACACCACACACAAACATTAAATGAAATAGATGAAATATACCCGTACAGACACACACATACACTACGTATATACACGCACAATATCTGCAGCATTCATACAATGATTCACTGGCATCTGCTAAAAAACAGTCCATTAAATTTGGGTGTTTCCCGTCATAAACTCAAGAACGACAACACCCATAGGTCTGGTCTAAGAGCACAGCAACCACATAAGCCAGACAAGGTCAATGGTGTGGGAAGGCTGCGGGCCCTGTATACAGCTTTGTGGGGTTCTGCTTGGTTAGGATTTTGGGGGTTTTGACGGGCAGAATAAAAGCACTATTCTTGGTGTCAAAAACACCCTACGGTACATTCACAGCGGGCAGATCTGCAGCAGATTTGCGTGCGGTAAATCTGCAGTGTTGTACAGCACCAGCAAAATAGATAAAATTTCAAGATCTGCAGCAGCTTAAGCAGGGTGCTGAACCCCCTCAAAGAGACCAGTCCTGTATGGTGACTTACTGGCAATGCTCCATGAGAAACGAATGTGCCAAGAGACATCTCCCAAGAAATAGAACCATCTCACCAGTGCCCCCTACTGACAGTGGCTCCCTACGAGTCAAGATCTGCAGCATAAATTGACCTGCGGTATTTCAAATCTGCAGTCTGTCGATGTATGCTGCGGATCTCTGCCACAGATTTCACCCTTTGCTATAGAGAAGGTTTTGATTGTAGATAAATCGGCAGCAGACTCTCCAGCTGGATTTTCGGCCTTCTCGCCGTTTCCTCGCAGGTTAAGCTCCGTTCACTTCAATGGGGCTGAGCCGCGCCCAAGACAGTGATACTAGTAGTGACGTCACTGGGCCTGCAGGAAACAGAGAAGGCCCTGGCGCTACTGCCAGTGCCTTCTCAAACAGCTAATCGGTGGGGTTCCAGGGTGTCAGACCTCCGCTGATCAGATGCTGGTGATCTATCCAGAGAACCCCTTTAAAAGGGGTTCTCCAGAAATCAAGAAAATGAAAACACTTAAAACATTACTTTATTAATATATTCCCAAATACCATTCATTAGTTATAAAGGCTCATTTTTTCTGGGGAGCAATTAGGAGAAATAAAATGGCCGCCGTCCTATTAGTAAACACAAAACCTGTCCTAACCACACAAGAGTACAAGTTACTTCACAACACTGAGCTAAAGAGCTGTCTCATCCTACTCTCCTACAAGGATTATAATCCTGAATACATATGATAAAATCTTCAGCTGAATCTCTGTAGAAATGGAGTTCATGAGGAGACATGAAGTACAGAGAGGAAGGACAGTGCAGACTGTTGTAATGGAGACTGCATACAAGTGCTGCTGTTCATCATCCACATCCCCATCTCCTCTTTGTACTTCATGTCTCATCATGAACTCCATTCCTACAGAGATTCAGCTGAAGATCATTTTAAACTGTATTCAGGATCATAATCCCCGTCAAGTAGAGCAGATAGGAAGATGAGGCAGCTCTTTAGGTCAGTGTTGTGAAGTAATTTGCCCTCTTGTGTGATTAGGACAGGTTTTGCGGGTACCAATAGCAAGGCGGCCATTTTATTTCTTCTAATAATTGCTCCCTAGACAATACAAGCCATTATAACTAATGAAAGGTATTTGGGAATATATTTATAATAAAGTAATATTTAAGTATTTGCATTTTCTAAATTCCCGGAGAACTCCTTTAAGTGCAAATAAAGTCTTTGTAATGTATTTATTCCCGTTAGCTTTTACAGCTGTTGGCCCATTGTAAGTGCTCCGCTATTTCTGTATAGCGTTAGCGCCCTGTAGCTATTTGTGGTGTCAGCTTCTTGCCGGTTCTCACTGGCCACCTACATCTGCTTCTTTGCACCTCTTGCGTGCAGCCTCACACTTTCTAGTACAGTGTAATATTTCACATGGGAAGCATGAACACTTAGAGGGAACGTGTCATCAGAAAGATCTATTGTTTAAATCATGTGTTTAGGTTTAACATGTTTTTAAATAATTTGTTATGTTATTTTTCATTTTCCATGTCAATATCTACCGTATATTTAAAGGGGTATTCCAGTTACCATAAATATAACTTACGGCATGTTTTAGACTAATTCACCAATAATTACCCAATATTATGTAAATTTTCCAAATTTACCGTTCAGTAGTTATAAAAAGTAGCTTTCTTCCTCTACTACCCTCTGTTTCCTCATAAATTACCATGACATCGACCTGTACTTCTCAACCTGTCAGGTCGAGCACGCTCAGTGTGCTGCTTTCAATTCTCTAGCTAAATTTCTTGTGAAACAAAGGGCGTGTTAGGGTACTTCCACACTAGCGTTTTTGTTTTCCGGTGTTGAGTTCCATCTCAGGGGCTCAATACCGAAAAAAAGATCAGTTTTATCCTTATGCATTCTGAATGGAGAGCAATCCGTTCAGGATGCATCAGTTCAGTTCCTCTTACGTTTTTTTTGGACGGAGAAAATACCGCAGCATGCTGCAGTTCTCTCTCCAGATCCGGCATTAATTTACATTGAAATGAATTAGACCTGGATCCGGCATTAAAGGGACACTGACAGGGCCAATAAGCATATTGAGGCATATATATGGCAGTACAGGTCTTATAATGGGTATTACAATCATCTAAGTATCCCCCCTGTCCACATTATACAAACAGTAAACTTTAAGTTTTATAACCTGCTCCAACGGTCTGCAATCTGCCCAAGGGGCGGCGTTTCACTTCTCTTGCGCCCAGCCAGCCTCCCCAACTGCCGATTTGAAGCGCCGCCCAGCTCATGAATATTCAGTTTGCTGGGCGGCTTCTGCGGTCCCCGCTCTGAAGCGCTTCGCTTAACAGTGCGCGGCGCATGCGCCGGATCTTGTGAAGTCCGGTACAGTAAGCGCCGCCCAGCTCATCAATATTCACTTCGCTGGGCGGCGCTTACTGTCCCCGACTTCAGAAGATCCGGCGCATGCGCAGGGCACTGTTCAGCGCAGCGCTTCAGAGCGGGGACCGCAGAAGCCGCCCAGCAAACTGAATATTCATGAGCTGGGCGGCGCTTCAAATCGGCAGTTGGGGAGGCTGGCTGGGCGCAAGAGAAGTGAAACGCCGCCCCTTGGGCAGATTGAAGACCGTTGGAGCAGGTTATAAAACTTAAAGTTTACTGTATGTATAATGTGGACAGGGGGGATACTTATATGATTGTAATACCCATTATAAGACCTGTAGTGACATATATAGACCTCAATATGCTTATTGGCCCTGTCAGTGTCCCTTTAAGTGTTCCGGCAAAACGGATACGGCATGTGCAGACCTTTAAAAATGCAAAATAAAAAATACAATTTATACCGGACCGTTTTTTTTTTCCCGGATGACATCGGAGAGACGGATCTGGTATTGCAATGCATTTGTCAGACGGATCTGCATTTTGATCAGTCTGACAAATGCCATCAGTTTGCATCCGGATTGCCAGATCCGGCAGGCAGTTCCGGCGACGGAACTGCCTGTCGGAATCCTCTGTCGCAAGTGTGAAGTACCCTTAATGTGCTGGTGATTACTTAGTAGGGGGGCGTGACCGGATAAGCCATCACTATCTGTTCTGCAGGGCTTCGCCACACACATCCCAACCCTGCAGTAACCAGCTCTGTCCACTGCACAAGGGATGGCGCCGTACCGTTCCGATGTCGGAGCTACTGCAGAACAGCTGATTAGTGGAGTGCCGAGTATCGGACCCTGCCGATCAGATAGCGATGGCCTATCCCGAGGACAGGCTACAGCTTGGAAAGTGAATGTTGATGTGCAATTAATATTGGCAGCAATTTACTTAACATTATGTGTAATGTAGTCTTTAGGGGGAATAATCATAGTAATCGATTCTTCACCGCTCTCATTCAAATGATAAATTAACAGATGTTTTCATAAAAATACACTATTTTTTGGCATCCGCAGCTGAATGAGCCGCTTCGCTCTATGCTCCATCCAAAAAGACTTTTCTAGAAATGCATTCACAAATGCACAGCCATTAAAAAATAGGAATTAGAGACAAAAAATAATAATCTGCATCATCCGCATCAAACAGCATTCACGTTCCATTCCTGGCTCTTGCCGTCTTCTACAAATTTAGGCTTTGTTTGCCAGAAAAAAAATATATCTTCTAACCTCATTTATTTATACGTCTGGTGCCAAGATTTGCAGGAACATGGCTGCGCTTTAAATATTCTAAGCAGTGTGTGTATGACCTACTTGCTAGCGCGCAGAGATTGTCAGCTAGACTAAACATCTCGCTGTAGTGCTACAGTACAACAATGACAAGACGCAAGGAGGAAAAACAACCCAAAAAATGATACCGCAAAAAAATCCGATAAAAACGCCGGCAGCGCAAAGGTGCGCCTGATCCGACCAACAAGTTACTTAATATTTCTTCATTATCTAGGTTTTCATGGTAATGCTAAGGGTCATGATTAGGAATAAGCTAATCGATTTGTCTCATTGGAAAGGCTTCTTCACCCATGAGGGGCACCAAAGCTCAAATTTGGCTTAGAGAGCAATGACTGCGCAAGCGCTACTACCTGGAAGTGTAGTGGAGCACGCGCAGTTGCTTCATCCGAAGACTTCTTTACCTACGAGTGGCTGTCCCCTTACAGGTGAAGAAGTCTGTGGATGGCACAGATGCAGAAGACGCGCATGCTGTACTACACTTCCAGGTAGTGGCGCGTGCACCGTCACTGCTCCTGAAGCCGAATTGGATCTTCGCCACCAGTGTTGATACTCGGAGCAGCGCTGCAGGATACAGATTATCATGGCCAGGTAAGATGTCCATCCCTGTCAATCAATAGGCAGGTGGGAGCTTCTTCACCTGTGGGGAGAGCCCCCCATAAATGAAGATGAATTGCTTTACTCATCCCTAGTCACTCCCTAATAGTCCTCTCCAGCTGTTGTGATACTACAACTCCCAGGTTGTCCTGCTGCTGGGAGCTGTAGTCAGGGGACGGCTACACAGCGATGCGTCGCCCAACAATTTTTTGTAAGGATAGCCAACGCCGTGGCCACATGCTGCGATGCGACCACCGCAAAAACTCCATCCAAGCCGGATTTTTTTGGGCGATAGTCACATTGCGACACCAAACGTTGAGCGAGTTCTCAGAGACACGTCGCTGTACCCTACGTGTCGTCCTGAAGTCGTAGCCTCAGGCAACAGCTGGTTAAAGATGACTAATTTATGCCGGAATTTCAGTTGAAGCGCCATGCTCATACCCATTGCATAGATTTTTGACCACAACCTTCAATATCAACCAACTTCCTGTTTCCAAACTTCCAAAACCACAGGACGAAGGACACAACAAAAAGTTCTCTGTTTTGTAATGGCGTACCTGCAGATAAAAATGTAATTGTCGCCCCCTTTCCTCTAAGCCACACCTCCTTGTCGACTGAGGCACACATGTATAATAAATGTGGTGCAGGCCGTGTGGGACAATTTTGGGACACAAAAAGAAATGGGTAGAGCCAGCCCTGCATTTTCCTCTGCCGATCTTCATGACGGGTGGCCACCTAGATCCACCACTGAGCCACTAAAGGTGGCTGCACGCCAAGTATGACACCACAGCAGCCAAAAACGTCTACATCTCATTTATTAAAACCGGCGTTTTAGACGCTGGTCTTAACGCCCTGCGCTGGCAGTGGATCTGCCAAGGAAGAGGCGGATCCACTGCCACTTCTAAAGCTATGCCAGCTCCCTTGCAGGCGTAGATTTAGAGCCTTTTTCTACATCAAAAAAAAGCGTAGAAAAAAAATGATTGAGTCCCCTTTTCCCGCCCCCACCCTTGTAGACCTGGCGAGACCGGGGAAAAGTCGCAGATTGCATATTTTTTCCGTGCAGATTTAGAAGTCCGCAGAACGCTAATTGCTTCTGTGGAATTTTCTGTGCGAATTTTACCATCTGCAATGCAAACCGAAATGGTTTGCAAACCCACAACCGTGTACAGTTAGCCTAAAATTTGGCATTTCCCCAACGGTGTATTCGGACAACCGTATTTCTGGGCCCGCACCCATTCCACAATTTGTGGACCCAATGATTTCTTTTTTTTAAATTAACTTTATTAATTTTCTTTTTTAAAACATATAATCTTTCATCACATCAATAACATAATGCAACATATTCCATATTACTACTATAACAAATATTATTAATTATCAACCAAACGCCCACCCAATGATTTCAATGGCGCCACAAAAGATGCTGTCTGTTTCACGGCCCCGCAAAAAATAAAGAGTATATCCTATTCTTGTCCGCAATCGTGGACAAGAAAAGGCATTTCTATAAAGGGCTAGCTATGAGAGTCCAGCAAAATGTGGACGCGCTCGGGCGGTATCCGTGTTTTGCGGATCTGCAATTTGCGGACCGCAAAACACTTATGGTCGTCTGAATGTAGCCTAAGAAATAACAATTCTGGATGATCTTGTCCTAATAGCAAGGAGCATTTTTTTCAGAACTCTGAACTGTGCTGTTGCTCTGTTATTCCTCCTGTAAATGTGTGACTAGATTGGGTGTTAACGTTCCCTTTGTCAGTGCCCCCCAGTGCTGCTGCTATGAGAGGGACAGCTGAAGGGGGCACTGACAAAAGGGAACGTTAACACCCAATCTAGTCACACATTTACAGGAGGAATAACAGAGCAACAGCACAGTTCAGAGTTCTGAAAAAATGCTCCTTGCTATTTCTAGGAGAATAGAAGTATTTACTAGAACAGACATGACAGGAGAGGCGAAAGGAAACGGAATAAGGACATGGCCATGATCCAGTGAAAGGGGCGGCGCACACAGGTTTGAAGAGGATGGGAGTTATCGCATAAATGGATAATAAGCATATCCATATGTTCATCTGTGCCTATGTGACCCAAATAAAAAAAAAAACATAAAAAAACAAAACACTAATTTGGTATGACAAAGCGCACTCCTTCCAAAGAAATAATGTTCCTGGCATCCCAGGCATTCCAGTTTATGAACAGGTCACTCATCAGAGGGAAGGGCAGGTCCACGCTAACCTGACCCAGAATTCAGAACATCTACCCTCCTCCTCCAGGGGCCACGAGGCTCACAAAGTGCATCCATCCAGATCCTTCACATAGCACCCATAGATACTAAACACCCTTTAGGACAAAGCTGCATCAGGCCCCACTGCCATATTGGCACATGGCCATCAGTGTGGTGGCAGCGGGTTATTTAAAAAAAAAAAAAAAAAAAAAAAAAAAAAAAAAAACATAGTTGCCATCGTTCAAAACAAACACAGTGCCACACCTGTCTACAGGTGGTGTGCGGTACTGCTGCCCACGACCATTGAAGTTAAAGGGCATCTGTCAGCAGATTTGTACCTGTGACACTGGCTGACCTGTTACATGTGCACTTGGCAGCTGAAGACGTCTGTGTTGGCCCCATGTTCATATGTGTCTGCATTGCTGAGAAATATGATGTTTTAAAATATGCAAATGAACCTCTAAGAGCAATGGGGGCGTTGTCATTACACCTAGAGCTTCAGCTCTCTCTGCAAATGCTGCTCTCTCTCCACTTTGACAGGGCCAGGCATTATGACGTTTTCACTGTCTGGCCCTGTCTTTCAAAGTGGAGAGGGCGTGGCAGTGCAACAGAAACGCCCCCGTTGCTCCTAGAGGCTTATTTGCATATATTAATACATCATGTCTCTCAGCAATGCGGGCACATATGAACATGGGACCAACACAGATGCCTTCAGCTTCCAAGCGCACATGTAACAGGTCAGCCAGTGTCATAGGTACAAATCTGCTGACAGATGCCCTTTAATGATGTTGAGCTGCAATACCATGGGCAGCCATGTTTTTTTAAATCCTGCACAACCCCTTTAAACCCAGTCTTCTCTTATACATGTTCTAATTAAATTTTTTATGCGGAACGGTCGGACATACAGAAACGGAATGCACATGGAGTAACTAACATTTTTTTGTGGACCTAATGAAATTAATGGTTTTGCATACGGTCCGCAAAAAAAAAAAGAATGGAATGGACACGGAAAGAAAATAAGTTCGTGTGTATGAGGCCTTACCCTGAGCTTCTGGATTTTGACTTTAGCCCTATTGTCTGGTCCAGTGTCAAACCTCTGGTCCTGGTTCATCCCCTTTAGGCCTCATGCACACGACTATCAGTTTTGTGGTTCGCAAACCAAGAACACCAGCTGCGTGCGTCTCGCACTTTTCCGTTCTGCACGATTGTAAAAGTGCCAAACACAAAACAGACAAGAATAGGACATGTTCTATCTTTTGTGTGGGACGGCAGAACAGTCATATGCATTTTTTGCAGTTGTACTGAAATGAACGGGTCTGCATCCAATCCTGTGCATGAGGCCTTAACGTGAATGTTCACTTCATAACACTGTCATTGTTAGGCTACATGCACACGACCATGTTTTGCGGATCAGTTTTTTTTTGCGGATCCATTGTAATAATGCCTATCCTTGACCGCAAACTACAAAAAAAAAAATAGGACATGCACTATTTTTTTTGCGGAGCAACGGAACGGACATACTGATGCGGACAGCACACGGTGTGCTGTCCACGTTTTTTGCGGACCCATTGAAATGAATGGGTCCGCATCCTATCCGCAAAAAAAAAACAAAAAACGGAACAGACACGGAAACAAGATACGGTTGTGTGCATGAGGCCTAAAGCACCAAAATTCACAGCAGATAAATTTTATATGCTTTTAAAGCAGCCGGAACTCAGTTTTTCTGAAACAGGGCTACAAATCCCCTGAATAGACCTGTAATTAAAATGACAAAACAATGCGAGGCTGCCGCAGTCACTAGGGGGAGCTCAGGAGCTTACAGCAAACTGCCTATGTATCGAGCTCAATAATATACAAGTATACGACAAGCTCCTCAGTTCCCTCTAGTGGCCACTATAGGCACACAATTTTATTATTAAAGGGGTTTTCCAGGCTCCTGATATTGACGGCCTGTCCTCAGGGTAGGTCAATGTCCGACAGCATTTGGAGTTATGCATCAGCAAAAGAACAAGTTCAGTAAAAAAGAAAAATGATACCCGTTTACATTATATATGGGTCAAAAAGTGCTCAGGGATGGACATTTTTGGGTAAATGCACACTGTGCGGATGATGCATGGTTTGCCCACATGGATGTTCGTGCGGAAAAACTATGGCATAAGACAGTGCAGTGTATGAGATTTGAGAAACCTCACGTACATTTAGTTTTTTTTCTTCTGTGCAGAAATTGACCCGCTGTGTGGATTTTGTAAAATCCAAGGGATGTCAACTGTTTGCTCAATTCCGCACCTTATGTAAAGTGTTTTTTCCTCCACAGACTCCAATGGGGTTGTTAACAGAAAACTGCAACAAAATCGGCATAATAAATAAAAAATAAAATAAAATTATGCACCCAAAATGAGCACCAACGCCACGATAAATAGCGTGGATTTATTTGCATTTTTTTGTGCAGTTTTGGCGCAGATTTCTTGAAAATATTCACAACAGCAAAGATTTTAAGAAAATTTCTGTATAAATTGCTACCTTGTCCGTGGAGCCAACATCTGTATAACATCATATAATTTAATGTCCTTGTGGCTTCACGTATGGCAGATAATAAGCAGCAGTGGCGGTACATACGTATTCATAGACAGTACTATGCACACGTTTTAGGCAGGTGTGGAAAAAATGCAAAAGTAATTATTTTTATTTATTTTTTAAAAGACAGGCGTTATTCTGGAGCAGGACTACGACCCCAAACATACAACCGTACAATCTTACTTTGCAGCATTTTTCCTAAAACTTTTGCATAGTACTTTATGTACCCAATAAACAGAAAACTTCGGGAAACCCTCCGTCCACAGATACGCCTGGCACATGTACTCACCGCATCGTATTCACAAACTGATTAATGCAAAAGAAGCAAACCTCACACAACGGTGACCTCGGGCCACAACGGAAAAAAATATAATAAAACATGTCTATAGAGTCTCTAGATTATCGGGGCAAATATTTAAGCTGGCAGCAATATATTTGCTGTATTTCCAGCTCCAGTCCTCTGCACTGCTCCTGTTTACATCTGGTTGGGCAATGCCATGGTCACATGCACCACTCCAGCCAATGACTGGCTTCAGCGCTGACCTGCTTGTGGCCACATCACCACTGAAGCCAGTCATTGGCTGCAGTGGTGCATGCAACAATGGCAATGGCCAGCCACATGTAAACAGCGTAGGGACAGGAAGACGGAAACAGCAGGGGAAGTGCAAGGGACAAGAGCGGCGTGGAGTAGGTAAGTATAAGTCTTCTATTTAAGGGGCAGGCACTTGATATAAAATTACTGCAAAACCCCTTTGAAGGGGTTTTCCAAGATTTTGATACTGATGACCTATCCTCAGGATAGGTTATCAGTATCTGATCAGTGGGGGTCCGGCAGCTGGGACCCCCGCCGATCAACTGTTTGAGAAGCTCCTGTGAGCGTCGCGGCCTTCTCTCTGCTTACCAAGCACAGCCGCTATACAACGTACAGCGGCTGGTTATTGCGCTCAGCCCCATTTAGTTAGGGTACTTTCACACTTGCGTTTTTCTTTTCCGGCATAGAATTCCGTCACAGGGGCTCTATACCGGAAAAGAACTGATCAGTTATATCCCCATGGACTCTGAATGGAGAGTAATCCGTTCAGGATGTCTTTAGTTCAGTCATTTTGACTGATCAGGCAAAAGATAAAACTGCAGCATGCTACGGTTTTCTCTCCAGCGAAAAAAACTGAAGACTTGCCTGAACGCCGGATCCGGCATTTTTTCCCATAGGAATGTATTAGCGCTGTGATCCGGCATTCAGAATACCGGTATGCCGTCCGGCATGCGCATATCGGTAAAAATGTGAAAAAATGTACAAGACGGATCCGTCGGTCCGCATGACAAGCGGAGAGACGGATCCGTCCTTGCAATGCATTTGTGAGACGGATCCAGATCCATCTCGCAAATGCTTTCAGTCAGCGGCAGATCGGCAGATCCATCGGACAGTTCCAACGATGGAACTGCCCGCCGGATCACACTGCCGCAAGTGTGAAAGGTGTGAGAAGGCCGCAGCGCTCACAGGAGCACCGATGCCTTCTTAAACAGCTGATCGGCGGGGGTCCTGGGTGCCGGACCCTCACAATCAGATGCTGATGACCGAACTAGAAGATAGGTGACAAGCATGCAAGTCTCGGAAAACCCCTTTAAAGAAATATGACATTTATGTAAGCGGCTTAAGGCTTCTTTCACGGACCGCTCATGTATCCATTGACTAATGTGCGTCATCACATATCAGTGGTTTACCAGGGACTACGGGTCTGGAAGCATGCGCTATTTTGTCCGATTCTGAACCCCTCAGGCACATTATAGCCAACAGGTTCGTGAAAACCATGGACAATACAGATGGCGTCCACGTTTTGGTCCATGATTTTCACTGGTAGGAGATGCTCTGGAAACTACTGTCAATGTAGTGATTGGATCCTAAGAGGACAAAGCAGGGAAATATCCGAAACTCAGTTTTGGCATTAAATATACGGCTCTGATACTGAACAGTATTACAGCCGTCTGTACAGATCCTTGCCTGACCATCCACGTGCTAGTCCTGAGGACAGCCATCCCATCGTCCTCCCTTCGAAGGCTACTTTCACATCTGCGCTTTTGCTGTCCGGTTTTGAGATCCGGCATGGGATTTCAAAACCGCAGCACAACGCTTCAGTTTTGTCCCCAATCATTGTCAATGGGGAGAAAACGGAACAAACCGGAACAGAGTGCAGCAGAATTTGTTGCATTCCCATTCCAGACAAAACCTCTGCAAGCAGTGTATGGGAAACTGAACATGCCGGATACGTTTTTTTTTCAGACAAAAAAATAATAAAAAAAAAAACACGGATCTGGCGCCCATTGACTTACATTGGTTTTAGTGCTGGATCCAGTTTCTTCCATTTTCGATATAATACAACCGGATTCGTTCTAAACGGATGCAGCCGGTTGTCATATTAGAACAGAAGTGTTTTGCTGCGGTTTCCAGACCCTGTGACGGTCCTCAAAACCGGACAGCAAAATTGCAGATGTGAAAGTGGCCTAAATGAAATGTTGCTGGCGGATATCAGCATGTGCCGTAAGAGCTATTCTATAATGAGCGGCACGCCGGATCACCATGAGCGCGTGGAGATCACGCAGAGTCACCCACCGGCGCCGATACCTGTTGCTAGGCAGCAGCCTGAACGTATTCAGATGCAGCCTAGGAAGCACAGCACTGGCAAAAATAATTCATTAGGCAGCCTTTCTGAATAATTACAGATTACTATTTGACCGACGTATTGTAAAAAACACAAATACACATTGCATCTCCTCAAAACAGAAGCAAAAATCATCATTTCCCCTCTCCATAGGAAGCACAAATCTACAGAACACGTACAGCAGGCGTACAGGACACGGCAGAGTCTGCTGCGCTCTCTGGGAGGGCACGGCTATGGAACATTAACTTTCCGGTAAATATGTTCCTATGACACAGGTGGCGGTAGATGGAAAATACAGAGACACGGGGTCAAGGAGGATCAGCACGTGCCTATAACTGAACACTATACGTAACCGAGCAGACCACAGGGAGCCATGTAGAAGGTAATTAAAGGGGTATTCCAGTAGGTAAGAGTTATCCCCTATCCCAGGGATCAGCTGTTCTGAAACTACAACTCCCAGAGTGCTCCAGTTACTTCTATGGGAGTTAGAAGAACAGCCAAACATGTTTGCATGCTGGGAGTTGTGGTTTCATAGCAGCTGGAGTGCCGAAGGTTGCTGATCCCTGTCCTATCCGGTCATTTCAGTGGAGAAGCAGGGGGTACGGGGCCCCCATACTCATGATAGGTAGGGGGTACGGGGCCCCCCATACTCATGATGGGTAGGGGGTA
Source organism: Bufo gargarizans (assembly GCF_014858855.1). Classification (NCBI taxonomy): domain Eukaryota; kingdom Metazoa; phylum Chordata; class Amphibia; order Anura; family Bufonidae; genus Bufo; species Bufo gargarizans. The sequence continues at coordinate 358,292,011 of NC_058085.1, forward strand.
CGGGACCTCCCCAACGATCTGATAGTTATCCCCTATCCTGTGGATAAGTGATACATTTTACCTACCATAGCCCTTTAAAAAGGGACACTTCCATTAAAAAGGTATTTTCACAGAAAACAACATTTTTCTCTCTCTCATTTCGGCAGTGGTATGTGCTTCTGTAGCAGTCCACACAAATAATAAACCCTCTTAAGGAGATGGTTAATCCATTGTCTGTTTACTGCTGCCGTTAGGAAAAGAGGTTATCCGAAGGGTAATCCTCCTGATCACGGTAGATGTAGAATTGGGATAACCGTATGACAGGTCTATTGTCAGAAGAGCACCGAGACGATTATAGTATAAAGTGTGATGCTGTAATGGAGTCACTACAGGAGGGGCTCTCTTAGGTCTCAGTGAACTGTCTGACAAAGCTAAAAAGGCCCCTTTAGGGTCCATTCACACGTCCGCATCCTTTCCGCAATTTTGCGGAACAGGTGCAGACCCATTCATTTTTAAATGGGGCCGAAATGTGCTGTCCACATCCGCATTTGCGGATCCGCACTTCTGGATCTGCAATTGCAGACAAGAAAAGGCAATGTGCGGTAGGGCTGTCGAATATAATCGATGCAGCGATGCATCGCGATTCGACCCCCGGCGATTCTGCATCGATGCGGTTGCTTTAAATAATCGATGCATGTTAATGACGTTAGCGACGCGTCCGCCGTGCAGCCGAGTCGGAAAAAAGTTTTTGGGCGCCTTCTTTCCCGCCTCCCGCTGACGTGTCAGAGGGGGTGGCCACAACATTGAGTGAGCCGGGTCTGACTGAGTGAGGAGGAGCCGGAGGCGTGGTTTCCGCACATCTCCGGCTCCCAGTCAGACACTCAGAAGCAGGCGGCAGTGCGGACGTGCGGTGGCTGGCGGCGAGGTGAGTTATCTACCTCCAAAGCGCCTGCCACCTACACAGCATATACACCTACCGCCTGCCACCTACACAGCTCATATTGCCGCTTCTCATACCTTTGCCGCCCGCGCCATGTTTCTTCTTTATTTTTCCGGTTGTGTATCTTCTTATTCTTCCCCTCCGTCTACAGTGGACGGAACTTTAGGTTCCGGGTCTATGAAAGGCGGTCAAACAGCGGCCCCTAGTGGCCAGTCTGGGAATGTCTACATTTATCTCACACTATTCAGGAGATTGCTCCCAGCAGGAGGTGATCCACACTGACAACTCTCAGCTAAGGGCAGGGATCTGAAACTGCTGGGGTGTCAGATTTACTGACAGTTACTGATCCTGCACCATCAGAGCCCCTTCACACGTGTATCAGTCCCTACTGAGAGGATGGTGATTGTGGATACACAGGATCTATCAACCTGAAACCTCCAGGACTAAGGCTACTTTCACACTAGCGCTTGATCGGATCCGTTCTGAACGGATCCGATCATATTAATGCAGACGGAGGCTCCGTTCAGTACGGTTCCGTCTGCATTAATAACTTAGAAAATTTTCTAAGTGCGCAAGATGCCTGAGCGGATCCGTCCAGACTTTCAATGTAAAGTCAATGGGGGACGGATCCGCTTGAAGATTGAGCCATATGGTGACATCTTCAAGCGGATCCGTTCCCATTGACTTACATTGTAAGTCTGGACGGATCCGCTCGCCTCCGCACGGCCAGGCGGACACCCGAACGCTGCAAGCAGCGTTCAGCTGTCCGCCTGTCCGTGCGGAGGCGAGCGGAGCGGAGGCTGAACGCCGCCAGACTGATGCAGTCTGAGCGGATCCGCTCCATTCAGACTGCATCAGGGCTGGACGGAGGCGTTCGGGTCCGCTCGTGAGCCCCTTCAAACGGAGCTCACGAACGGACCGACGAACGCTAGTGTGAAACTAGCCTAATACTGATGGTCTCTCAGGTTCTTTCACACTTGCGTTTTTCTTTTCCGGCGCTGAGTTCCGTCCTAGGAGCTCAATACCGGAAAAGAACTGACCAGTTTTATCCTAATGCATTCTGAATGGAGAGCAATCCGTTCAGGAGGCATCAGTTCAGTCCCTCTTATGTTTTTTGACCGGAGAGAATACCGCAGCATGCTGCAGTTTTCTCTCCGGCCAAAAATCCTGAACACTTGCCGGATCCAGCTTTAAACTTATATTGAAATGTATTAGTGCCAGATCCGGCATTAAAATTGCTGCATTGACGGATCCGTTCTTCCGATCTGCGCAGACCTTTAAATCTGTGAAAAAAATAAACACCGGATCCGTTTTTCCAGATGACACCGGAGAGACAGATACGGTATTTCAATGCATTTGTCAGACGGATCCGCCTGACAATAGATACAAATAAATATTTTTGTGCAATTTCTGACTGATTGAATTAATTTTTTGATGTAAAATTGAAAAACAAGGGGACTTGGGTAATAATCTTGATGCATCGTGATGCATCGCCGAATCGCATCGAATCGTGAGACGAGTGAAGATGCGCAGCCCTAATGTGCGGTCTGCAAAATGTGGCACGCACATTGCCGGTGTCTGTGTTTTGCGGATCCGCAATTTGTGGATCCGCAAGACACATACGGACGTGTGAATGGACCCCAACTCTGCTCGATGTTCGGGCAAATTATCATTAAAAAGCGATTGTACGAATACTTGTTAGCGTCAATCTTCCAGTGTAGAGGGGCCACAAGTTAGCTGTAGATTTTTGCAATTTGTAATTTGGGGGACGTGAATCTGCACGTACACAGCACTAACATAAGGCTAGACTGGCGTTATTGCCTAAAGTATGCAAGCACGACCACCACTGATGGATTGCAGGGTGGTCATAACCCCTGGAAACGAGCAGTGTATAATATGATAGAAAAATTAATCCAGCCAGCGAAGGAAGCAATATGGACAATCACAATACCTTACTAAGTGCCTGACTTTGTCTACAAGATACATGACGCTTGCTGAAGTGAGACAACCTCTCAAAAAAAAAAAAATAATAATAATACAGAAGACCTCCACCCCTTAGTTGCCCTTAGGGTGGGTTCATATTTTTTTTTCCCCAAGGCGTTTTGCTGATAAGGGCACGTTCAAACAGAGGATTCTGCCTTCAACAAAATCCACCGTGTAGCCAATGGCAGAAACTGCTGCGCTTTCCGCTGTGGGTTTTCAGGCGGACCCGCTCATGTTTCAGCGCCATTGAATAGAGCTAAATCGCGAGCAGGCCGTCACTACGGCTTTGTGAGGGGTCAGTGTGGTAACAGCGCCATAAATGGACCTGGCGTGGTCTTGAAAACCATGCAGTAAATATCCTTGGCTTACATGTACTGCAGCGTGGCCTCTAATGGAGAACAATGTAGATTCGGCACGGTTTTCGGCACTGAATCCGCAATGAAACCCATACCTAAAATCTGGGAAGCACTGCGGTTAGCGTTCAGCTCCTTGGCAGCGTTACCACAGGGGAAAATAAATATTACCGTACATGTTGCCCAGTGAAATCAATCGGATGTTCACTGACCACATGGATGGCGATCCAGAGCGATAGAAAACCCTCTATTAACTCCGAATTCCCAAAGAACGGATTTCAAAATGGGCTTCATGATCCAGACAATGCTTCGATTGAATATATGCACGGTATTTATAGTGGAAATTTTAGCCCAGAGACTGCAGAAGAACAAGATCTTGTCTACCTGAACCCATCAACAGGTGGGCTAGCTGCGGCTCACATCATCATGGCGGCTAATCATCATGTGCCGTCCCTTCATGTGTTATAGCCCCCGGCTATCTAATCACAATGGCCAGATGTTACCCTGGAGTGAATGCAACCCAAAAAACAGCATGGGCTTTATCATTACAAATCAGAGGAGTTAGACCTGGTATGCCCGTAGCGCAGAAGGCAGAGTATTAGGGAGAGATTCTCCGCTAGACAATGGGGAGGGGGGGGGGGGGTGATTTATCATGACTCCTTATGCCAGTTTCTGGTGTAAAAAAGTTGCAAGACCCTGCACTGGGGAGTGGCATTAGCAGGGTGGAGGCATCAGCCGCGGCCAATTCACTAACATTTGAGCCACTTTCCTGGTGTAAAGGACTTCTGAAATCTACGCCGGTTGGAGTAGGTATCTATGTAGGAGCAAGGACCGGAGGAGGATGCACCTAATTAATGGCAAGACCTGCAAAATGTTATCTTCCAGTTAAAACCAGATCCACATAAATATTTTTATTTTCCGATTGCAGATTTTTTATTCTTTTATTTTTTATTTTTTCCTAAACATGATTATGGGGGCGGCCATCTTGCCTGAGCCGTTCTTAACAGCATTTAGTAAGCATTAAGAAAATTGCTTTACGGCAGCCCCATGGGCCATAGACACAATGGTCAGGAGGGGACCTCATTGATGGGAGAGTCTTCTAGGCATGCTGTGTGACCTATCATTACAGGCAGTATTAGAGTGACAGATAAGCAGATAACTGCAGTAAAGTGATCTGTACAGTCCAAGAAGTGACCAGTGCAAAAACTTATGGTTTATGGTTTTTGTTTAAATAGAGATAGACATAGAAAATTAAAAATACACCACCAAAAATTCTTTAAAAATATGTTAAACGTAATAATGCGATTTAAACAAAAAGGTCATTTTCTGAAGACACATTCCCTTTAAGCACATCCTATGGAAGCTCAGGGGATATCAAAGTCAGGCGTAAAACGCCAGCTTTTGATAAATGATCCCAATATCTCCATAAGAATCCAGCAACTGAAGCATGCCACAATTTTAAAATTGGAGACATATAGAGGTACAGAAGCGCCCCACGAACTGCCATTCTTTATATCACCAAGTCTGACACCGTGACAATAGGGCACCCACTACATCCAGGGCACAGAATGCATCTCCATCTTTATAGACATTCTTCACTGTAAGAGCAGCAAGACGTCCTGCCGCAGGATGACACGATTTCTGATGGAAGCGTACGGGCTCAGCACAAGACTATGGATGCCATGTTGCGGATCCATACTGTACTTGGACCTATAGAGCCATCATACAGACGTGTGCATGTGCCCTAAGGGTACTTTCACACTAGCTTTTTTGTTTTCCGGTATTGAATTCCGTCCTAGGGGCTCTATATACCGGAAAAGAACTCATCAGTTTTATCCTAATGCATTCTGAATGGAGAGCAATCCGTTCAGGATGCATCAGTTTAGTCCCTCTTACGTTTTTTGGCCGGAGAAAATACCGCAGCATGCTGTAGTTTTCTCTCCGGCCAAAAATCCTAAACACTTGCTATTGAAATGCATTAATGCCGGATTGCATTAATGCCGGCACCAAGTGTTCCGGCAAAACGGATCCGTTCTTTCAGTCCGTGCATGCGCAGACCATTAAATCTGTGAAAAATAAATAAATACCGGATCCGTTTTTCCGGATGACAACCGTAAAGACTGATCCGGTATTGCAATGCATTTGTGAGACGGATCTGGAGTTAGTTTTGCAACAGCTGGAGGGCCGCAGGTTGGGCAACACTGACGTAGAGGAAATTAATCCGAGGCACTTACTAATTTATCCATATTACTTCCTTTGCTGCCTGGATTCATTTTTCAACTTTTCGCTTGTTTCCATGGTTACGACGACCCTGCAATCCATCAGCGGTGGTCGTGCTTGCACACTATAGATAAAAAGCATCAGCCTAGGTGAGCTCCCACGATCCCAGTCACCAGAGAGGCCGGAACTTTTTTCCTATAGCGTGCAAGCACGTCCACCACTGCTGGACTGTAGGGTGGCCGTAACCATGGAAACAAGCAGTGTATAACATGATGGAAAAAAGAATCCAGCCAGCGAAGGAAGCAATATGGACAATCACAGTACATTAGGAAGTGCCTTGTATTAACTTTCTGTACATGATAAATGCCATTTGCTGAAGTGAGACACCCGCTTTAATACGTACCAGAGGTGAACCGCCCAGACATACTTACCGTCCCCGTGTGACACTTTTACAGCTTTCCCCACAAAGGATTCCCTTTTTATATAAGTAATAAAATACAGGGAATGGATTAGTGAAATGTCTCGCTGCTTCTGAAGAGACGGCCCTGTTCTCTCCTGGTTTGCCATCTGACACCAAAGCACAATTTCTTTAATTTTAAAGGCCATGCACCTGCTGGCGGCCGAAATCTTCATCACTGGGAACATTTACACAGAGCAAATATCAAACGCAGTTTGTAACTGAAAATCAAGACTGGCTTCTAAAGAGCAGAAAAAGTGCTGTCCGAAAGCCCGGACTAAGGCCTCATGCACACGACCGTATGGCTTTTTCAGTGTTTTGCAGGCCGCAAAAAACGGATTAGCAAAAAATACAGATGACATCCGTGTGCATTCCGTTTTTTGCGGAATAGAACATCTGGCCCCCAACAGAACAGTCCTATCCTTGTCCGTTATGCGGACAAAAATAGGACATGTTCTCTCTTTAAACGGAATGCATACGGAGTACATTCCGACCCATTGAAATGAATGGTTCCATTATACGGACCGTATATAGAACACAAAAAAAAAGAACGGTAACCAGGGGGGGACGGGGGGGGGGGGGGGGGACACGTCGTGTGTATGAGGCCTAATAGTAATGTAAGGGGCAGAACCGAAACTCCTGGCAAGAGAAAAAATAAAATAAATAAATTCGCCACATCATTGGTAAAAAACACTGGATTTCCGAGAATTACACCTGGAAGAGGTCCGTCAGTTCAGAGCGCTGGAGGTGTGAACACACTACGGACAAACGCGTACTGTAGTTTGTGACCACCCGAATACTTACACCGGGCACCAACACAGCATGGCAGACAAGGGATACTGTTAAAAGATAACAGTGGCCTCCCAGCACCCCCAGACATGGGTGCACCACCAATGAGGCCAGGTGAGGCGATCAGGTAGGGGCAAGAGGCGGGCAGCGGAAGGGCCATGGGCAATGGGCAGCGGAAGGGCCATGGGCAATGAGCGCTTTCATTGTGGTAAAGGGGTTAGGTTAAGAAATTAACATGGGGGGGGGGGCACACACCCAGTGAACAGACAATTATTCCCTCCCGATACCCATCTGCCCGTCAGTGGAGGGGGAAGAGCTACATTCACATGCAGCAATCAGCTCCACTGTATCCCTAAGTTCACACCTGAGCGTTTTACAGCGCGTTCAAACGCGCTGTAAAACGCTCAACACATGAAAACCAATGCTTCCCTATGGGAATGGTTCTCACCTGGGCGTTTTACAGCGCGTACGATCGCGCTGTAAAACACCCGACGCATAATCAAGTACTTGAGCTTCTTTGGGGCGTTTTGACGCGCGTTTGTGGCCATAGGACACAGCAGTCAATGACACAAACGCGCGTCAAACGCGCGTTTACTATTACAAAAAACGCACATAAAAACACGCGACAAAAACGCGCGTTTGAGAAACGCTCAGGTGTGAAAGCAGGGTATGAGGGCGAGCGATGGCTGCTGCCAATTCATGGTTTCTGGGCAGCAGATCCCTGTTCAGAGCAAAATCTGCTGCCAAGAAACAATGACTGCAATGAACAGTGCCGTGGTTGGCAAGGACGGGTTCTCAATCATCACCGTTTCGTTTTCCGTTCTTCTGATCCATCAGAAGTCCTTTTCCTCCAGTCAAAAAGAACAGACCTCAGATGGAAATGGCTAAAACGGTTTTCTGTTCTTCTGATGGATCAGAGCGGAAAACGAAACGGTGATGTGAATCTGGCCTAAGCTGTGAGGAGGCGGCGGCGGCGCTCAGAGCCACGCGTTCCGATTCTAGCCGTCTAATCTAAATGGATGTCTTATTTTGTGGAGATTCCCTCCATAGGAAGAAGAAATTAAATAAAAATTCCCGATAAGATGATTTTCCAATCCAATTCATACACTCAAGAGGAGGAGACAACAGGGAATAAATGGGAAACTGTTTAGTTCCAGTCCTTCGTCAGGAGGTTTATGAACAGCGGTGCCCAGTCCAGGCAGTGCGCCAATCCTCCTCCACTGCAGCGAATGCCCCATTAAGACTACGGGTGCAGGTGTTTGAATAATGCCGGGTCAGATCTGGCGGTGTTTTCCCGACACTTTTCTAATGCGCTTTTTCATACCAGAGACACTGGGGCTTGGCAAATATGGCGCTGGGCCTGAACGGCATATTTTCTTATTGTATTTATCATTTTAAAATAAAAATAAAATTTAAAAAATTAATAAATCTGCGTCGGAGGCTCCATTACGGTTCCTGCACATGGGTGTGGCTTTCTAAACAGAATTTCCACATGGATCATCGTGTGGATTTCTCTGCGTTTCCGCACCAAAATATGTATATATTGCTCGCAGATTTTGAGGCGATTTTGCCCCAATCTCAGATTTCTGTGGGTGAAGTGTAGGTGAGCTTTGCCAAATCTAATTCAATCTGCTGGTACTGTATTATGTCGTATTATAATATGCTGCGGTTTTTCTGCACAAATTTTCCTTTGGAAAAAACGCGTCTAATCCGGCAGCCTTAGGCCACCTGCACACGTTGCGGTATACGTGCGTTTTTTCCATGCGAAAAAAAAAACAAAAACACTGCGTATTACAGTACCAGCAAAGTGTATGAGATTACACTAATCTCATGTCCACGTTGTGTTTTTCTTCTGTGCAGAAATTGACCTGCCACACGGATTTCAAATTTAATAGCACGTCGACTAAGTTTGCGGTTTTAGCTGCGGTTTTCACCCTTTTCAAAAGGAAGGAAGGGCGAGATCCGCGGCGAAACCGCATCTAATCCGCAATTAAACATTGTGGTTTTGCTGCAGAAACGCACGTATATCCACACGGGAATTCGTGCGGCTTTAGACTAGGTCTACACGACGAAAACAAGTCGCATGACAGATAGGGCACAACTACACTGCGACATTTTGTCGCACGACAATTTTTATAATGGTAGTCTATGGTGTCGCACTGCGACAGTTGCAGAAAAATCCATCTTGAATAGACTACCATTATAAAAACTGTCGCGTGACATATGTCGTCGCGTAGACCTAGCCTTAGGCCTCATGCACACGACCGTTGTGTGCATCCGTGGCCGTTGTGCCGTTTTCCGTTTTTTTTTCACTGACCCATTGACTTTCAATGGGTCCGTGGAAAAATCGGAAAATGCACCGTTTGGCAGCCGCATCCGTGATCAGTGTTTCCTGGCCGTGAAAAAAATAGGACCTGTCCTATTTTTTTCACGGCCAACGGTTCACGGACCCATTCAAGTCAATGGGTCCGTGAAAAATCACAGATGCACACAAGATTGTCACCCGTGTCCGTGATCCGTGTCCGTGATCCGTGTCCGTTTTTTCCTATCATTTCAATGGCAAACTTGACTTAGATTTTTTTTTCATTTTTCATGTCCGTGGATCCTCCAAAAATCAAGGAAGACCCACGGACGAAAAAAAGGTCACGGATCACGGACCTACGTACCCCGTTTTTGCGTACCTTAAAAAAAAACGGTCGTGTGCATGAGGCCTTAATGTGCGTTTCTGTGAGCAGGTGGCCTTAGGGACCTCCGTCGCAGATCCCGTCAAAAAACACTGGGACAATGCAAAAATTCTAACCCAAGCCCGATGGACCCCATTATAGTAAATGGGTGCATATGGCGCCATTCAGTTCCGTTATTTCTGCTGTTCTGGTCCTATAACAAAGCAGAACAATGGAAACGACAACGCTGGCGTGAATATACGTCCCGATATTTATTTATTTTTTCTGCTTGCATTGAAAAATCACCACGTGGGGTGATGCTGCCGCCTCGATGAGATGCAAGTAAATATTATGCGGACATGTGGCTTTATCACAAATTGGCGCGGTTTTTAAATGCTTGTTAACGGGCTCATGCTTTTCCAGTCACCTGGAAAAAAATGCGGACATTAACAAGTGTACGTTAACTGTGCCGATTATTTTCTGTAAAGCCACATACTGGCGCAATTTGCGCTCCGCTGCATGCGGTCGCACCCCTATGTCTAAGCATATACATCAATTGTGAACTTATTTCCTTCCAATCCAGCTGCAAATGGATTCCAGGATTTCCAGTGTGCGTAACAGACACCTGCAGGGGAAGGAAAAGTACACGGGCCACGTAGGTCGACTGAGCAGATTAACTGAAATGTCAAGACGACCGCGCTCTAGTGAATGGCATTTCAGCACTGCCCTTATCCGACAGCTGTTACAAGGCTGCACAAACAAGGTCCGGGCAACTGTGGAACGCCGGGGGTCTGAAGCGACACAATTTTACGCTACATTTTGTACGAGTGACACATTGAAAACCTCTTTAAATGACCCCCGATGTGTCCCTGCTGCTGCTGCGTACACCATGGCGTATTAATAGGGCAATGATTAAACTGCTTAATATGCTGCGAGCGGTGCACACGGCGTCCGCAGAAACAGGTTCCAACCTACTGAGCGTGGAAAATCTCTCCGCTGAAGTCCGTCCTGCACAATGCAGCAACTTGCCTTCCTACAGCCGACGGAACACACTGGACGACCCCCCCCCCCCCATCAGATAGACTCCAATAAAATCCCAAAACCACATATTAGAAAGCATATCTGTAAATGGGGGGGGGGGGGGGGGGGGGGATTTAAAATTTCGGGTGAAGTCGTCACAAGGAATAAAACCAGGGGCAAAAATATTCGATGGTGATCTGGAGGGCAGATCCTGATCTGGACATATGATGCGTCAGGAGTCACGGGCAGCTTAAATGACGGACGCCGCGGTGGACCCCATCATTGTCTCATTTATGGTTTTCTGCTCCAATGAAGGGACTGAAAACTGGAAATGACACTGTTCTCACGAACGCTACCTTACAAAAATTGGGCAGGGTGACGCACACTTACGGTATTACACACCGGGTGCACTGCCACACAAAAAAATAACAAAAAACGGTGCGCCAGTTATTAGAAATCTAGTGCGGACAAGGCCGAGAGCCAATTACCGACCTCCGTAAAAGGAAAATAAAAAAAATAAAAATGATATATTATATATCTGGAAGTCGGAGGAGAAGCGGCCAGGCTGCAGCTATTCACTGACATGCGGCATATGCCATATTGGCCGTCCTTAGTACATAGTCTAGACATGCAGAAGGTTTAACCCCGTCATTGCTAGTAAAGGTTTCCCGATACTTACGTCCCCCCCACCCAGTTATAAAGGCAACACATCACACAGAACAGAGATTAGCAGACGTGCCAAGACGGGCGGGTACCCACCTGCAAGGGCAAAAGGGTATTGCCGTTATCCGTCCTGAAAGCGTTGTCCTCCACCCAGGATTTGGGAGCCAGAGGTGAAGCGCGAGGAAATTTGGGGGGTGCAATCACATTACTGGAGAAAGGTTTTTTCAATGGGGAGATCGGATTGAGCGGTGAGGGCACCCCGACTCCGACCCCTACTCCTACCCCCACCGCCCTGCGGGGGTCTCTGCCCGGCTGCAGACCTCCCCAGGGATTGGAGGGGTTATTCCACGCTGCATTCTGCTGGTTATTCCAGCTGGAAGGAGACAGCGAAGAGGAGGACGAGGTGGAGGGCTTGTTGGTCAGGATGGCCTGGTGGCTGTAAGCGGTCCTCTGGTTGTAGGGGGGGTGGTTGTTGGGGCTGACAGGGGACCTTCTCTGCTGCTGATGAGTCTGATGAGCCAGCCCCAGCTGAGGGGAGTAGGTGCCCCCAAATACAGGGCTGACGTGGTGGTGGTGAGGGAAGTTCTGGAACAGCATGGTCCCGTTGACAGGGGTAATTCCTTGGAAAAAGCTGTCATCCACAGCATTGCCAGAGCCTCCGGTGGACCAGGTGCTTCCGAAGGATGGGGACAGGGAAGGGCCAGTGGGGGGCTCCTGCTGACCAGGCTGGGGGAAGCTCAGACCAGGTAAGATGGGGGACTCCATCTGCATCTTCTCCTTCAGAGTTGGGGTGCTGCTGCTGTTCTCAGGGCTGGGGGGCTCTGCACAACAGGGGGCTTCTGAGCTGCTGGGGTCCTGCTGCTGCCTCTGCTGAGGGTGGCTTCTGTCCATCAGTAAGTCATCCTGCATGGCTTGTGCGGCTGAAACAGGGGAGAGAGAAAGGCAGAGGAGGTTAGGACTGAGTCAGCGGGCACCAGAGCACTGCGAGCAGCTGCGTGTGCCCTGCAGCGGGGGCCAAGGAGCCGCATCACCGCTCCGCCACGTCTCTGCGCCCCAGCACCGGAACTCTGCGCCCGGGCGGCGCTCGGCTTCTGGTTCCTGTTATCTGCAGGCGCCTCCTCCGGCCGGCCCCGAGCGGCAGACGTCAGTGCACACTGCTGCGTCCTTCAGCAAGGTGACCGGCACTGCGGCTCCTCCGCCCCCGCCAGAGGCGCCCCGATAATCGCCTCCGTCATAGAGCTGCGCCCCGATAATCACCCCATCATAGAGCTGCGCCCCGATAATAACCCCCGTCATAGAGCTGCACCCCGATAATCGCCCCCATCATAGAGCTGCGCCCCGATAATCACCCCCGTCATAGAGCTGCGCCCCGATAATCACCTCCGTCATAGAGCTGCGCCCCGATAATCACCCATCATACAGCTGCACCCCGATAATCGCCCCCATCATAGACCTGCACCCCGATAATCACCCCCATCATAGACCTTCACCCCGATAATCGCCACCCATCATAGAGCTGCGCCCCGATGATAACCCCACCAGCGAGCTGCGCCCCAATAATGACCCCACCAGAGAGAGAGGCACCCCAATAATCACCCCACCAGAAAGAGAGGCACCACGATAATCACCCCATCATAGAGCTGCGCCCCGATAATCGCCCCCGTCATAGAGCTGCGCCCCGATAATCGCCCCCATCATAGAGCTGCGCCCCGATAATCGCCCCCATCATAGAGCTGTGCCCCGATAATCGCCCCATCATAGAGCTGTGCCCCGATAATCGCCCCATCATAGAGCTGTGCCCCGATAATCACCCCATCATAGAGCTGCACCCCAATAATCACCCCCATCATAGAGCTGCGCCCCGATAATCGCCCCCATCATAGAGCTGCGCCCCGATAATCGCCTCCGTCATAGAGCTGCGCCCCGATAATCGCCTCCGTCATAGAGCTGCGCCCCGATAATCACCCCATCATAGAGCTGCGCCCCGATAATAACCCCCGTCATAGAGCTGCACCCCGATAATCACCCCCATCATAGAGCTGCGCCCCGATAATCACCCCCGTCATAGAGCTGCGCCCCGATAATCACCTCCGTCATAGAGCTGCGCCCCGATAATCACCCATCATACAGCTGCACCCCGATAATCGCCCCCATCATAGACCTGCACCCCGATAATCACCCCCATAGACCTTCACCCCGATAATCGCCACCCATCATAGAGCTGCGCCCCGATGATAACCCCACCAGCGAGCTGCGCCCCAATAATGACCCCACCAGAGAGAGAGGCACCCCAATAATCACCCCACCAGAAAGAGAGGCACCACGATAATCACCCCATCATAGAGCTGCGCCCCGATAATCGCCCCCGTCATAGAGCTGCGCCCCGATAATCGCCCCCATCATAGAGCTGCGCCCCGATAATCGCCCCCATCATAGAGCTGTGCCCCGATAATCGCCCCATCATAGAGCTGTGCCCCGATAATCGCCCCATCATAGAGCTGTGCCCCGATAATCACCCCATCATAGAGCTGCACCCCAATAATCACCCCCATCATAGAGCTGCGCCCCGATAATTGCCCCCATCATAGAGCTGCGCCCCGATAATCGCCCCCATCATAGAGCTGCACCCCAATAATCACCCCCATCATAGAGCTGCGCCCCGATAATCACCCCCATCATAGAGCTGCATCCCGATAATCACCCCCATCATAGAGCTGCACCCCGATAATCACCCCCATCATAGAGCTGCACCCCGATAATGGCCCCCATCATAGAGCTGCGCCCCGATAATCGCCCCCATCATACAGCTGCACCCCGATAATCGCCCCATCATACAGCTGCACCCCAATAATCACCCCCATCATACAGCTGCACCCCGATAATCACCCCCATAATGGCCCCCATCATAGAGCTGCGCCCCGATAATCACCCCTTTCATAGAGCTGCACCCCGATAATCACCCCACCAGAGAGAGAGGCACCCCGATAATCACCCCGAGAGGCACCCCGATAATCACCCCCATCATACAGCTGCACCCCGATAATCACCCCCATCATACAGCTGCACCCCGATAATGACCCCCATCATACAGCTGCACCCCGATAATGACCCCCATCATACAGCTGCACCCCGATAATCACCCCACCAGAGAGGCACCCCGATAATCACCCCACCAGAGAGGCACCCCGAGAATCACCCCACCAGAGAGAGGCACCCCGATAATCACCCCCATCATACAGCTGCACCCGATAATCACCCCATAGAGCTGCACCCCGATAATGGCCCCCATCAGAGAGCTGCACCCCGATAATCACCCCCATTATACAGCTGCACCCCGATAATGACCCCCATCATACAGCTGCACCCCGATAATCACCCCACCAGAGAGGCACCCCGATAATCACCCCCATCATAGAGCTGCACCCCGATAATCACCCCCATCATACAGCTGCACCCGATAATCACCCCATCATAGAGCTGCACCCCGATAATGGCCCCCATCATAGAGCTGCACCCCGATAATTACCCTGATCAGAAAGCTGTACCCCACTATTTATGACTGACAACCTGCACCCACTGTTTATCATGATGAACAAGCTGCACCCCAGTAAAGCTGATTATACATGTGCAACCACTTAGGCCTGATGCACACGACCGTATGTATTTTGCAGTGTGCAAAAACAGATCTGCAAAAAACACAGATGACGTCCGTGTGCATTCTGTATTTTGCGGAACGAAACAGCTGGCCCCTAATAGAACAGTCCTATCCTTGTCCGTAATGAGGACAATAATAGGTCATGTTCTATTTTTTTGTAGAACGGCCATACGGAAACGGAATGCACATGGAGTACCTTCCATTTTTTTTGCGGACCAATTGAAATGAATGGTTCCGCATACGGTCCGCCAAAAAAACGGAACGGACACGGAATGAAAATACGTTCGTGTGCATGAGGCCTTATCCTCATGAACCTGGCGAATGATCCGGTTGTAGCTGCGCCCCCATTTCTATGCTCCTCCTGTTTACCCTTTTCATCAAGTCCAGAACCTATCCCTATGAACAAGGTGTACCCCGAGATTCATCCCGTCAGTAAGGCTACTTTCACACTAGCGTTTATACTGGATCCGGCAGGGCTCAGATAAAACGCTTCCGTTACTGATAATACAACCGTCTGCATCCGTTCTGAACGGATCCGGTTGTATTATCTTTAACATTGCCAAGACGGATCCGTTTTCTATTGTGTCAGAGAAAACAGATCCGCCCCCATTGACTTACATTGTGAGTCGTGACGGATCTGTCTTGGTCCGCACCACATCGCGGACAGAAAAACGCTGCTTGTAGCGTTAATCTGTCCGCGATGGTGACGCAACCAAATGGAACGGAATGCATTCTGGTGCACTCGCCGTTTCGTTCAGTCCCCATTCCATTGATGAATGGGGGACAAAACAGAAGCCCCAACCCCCCCCCCCCCCCCCCCCCCCCCCCCCCCCCCGCTAGTGAGACCCTATGACGGATCTTAATAGTGGAAAGGGAAAACACAAGTGTGAAAGCAGCCTGCGGTGCACCCCACTATTTATGTTGATCATGGCGACGAGCCACACTTCTTATCGCTGTGACCCCCGAGAATAACACTCTTGATACATGCAGACATTCACCCACAATTCCTCATGTTAGGGCCCTTATATTCCCCCCCCAGCGCACCCCACTATACAGCCTCCCATCAGTGTGCCCTACTACTGACCCGCAATTTAATCATGCACTCCACTTTTCAAAGTCTTGTTAAAACTGCTTGGCTCACTATTTATCCTGACCATACGGATGCCCCCCACTTTCCGGGCGTCATTATTTGTCTAGATCCGGAACACGTCCCCCCTCATACTATTCATCTGCGTCCCCCCTATTCCCTGGGGCGGCAGTAATCTGAGGGGATCTTTATTTCTGAGATGGATGTGTCAGCCGGTCGCACGCGGATCTGCGCCTTTCCTCTACCTAATCCGCAGCAATGATGAACAAGCCGCGGATATTAAAACTCGCATCGCGTTCATTATGTCATGCGGATGTTTTCCTGCAGCATGTGACTGCGGTATAAAATTCCCAGCATTAGGCCTCTTTCACATGAGCGAGTTTTCCGTCCGGATGCGATGCATAGTGAATGGGGCTTGATGAAAAACGGAAGCATCCAGATGCAATTTTATTATTATTCTTCACACGCGTGAAAAAAAAGCATCAAAAACCTCTTGCATCCGAGTGGAAAAAACTGAAACACTGGACGAAATTGCAGACAAAACTGATTGAACTTACGTGAAAAACCTTCAGTTTTTATCCTGCAAAGATAGAAAAAAGGGAGCGCAAATGGGGGAACAAAAGAAGGGGGGGGGGATTTGGAAAGACTCAAGGGTCCACGGGAAAGAGAAAATAATTGGGGCAGGTACGAGTCAGGAAGGGGGTTGTTAGGGGGAATGGAATAGGGTGCGGGTTGGAGGATAGGGGAAGCTGGGCCGCGACAAATAGTGGATGCACAGAAAAAGACCAGGGGAGCGCCAAACGGTGAAAATAAATAAATGGGACTAATGGAGGCTTAGGCCCCTTTCACACGAGCGAGTATTCCGCGCGGATGCGATGCGTGAGTTGAATGCATTGCACCCGCACTGAATACCGACCCTTTTATTTCTACGGGGCTGTGCACATGAGCGGTGATTTTCACGCATCACTTATGTGTTGCATGAAAATCGCAGGATGCTCTATTTTGTGCGTTTTTCACGTAACGCAGGCCCCATAGAAATGAATGGGGTTGCGTGAAAATCGCAAGCATCCGCAAGCAAGTGCAGATGCGGTGCGATTTTCACGCACGGTTGCTAGGAGACGATCGGGATGGAGACCCGATCATTATTATTTCCCCTTTTTTTGTGGGGCTACGAAAAATAATAGCATTCTGAATACAGAATACATAGTACAATAGTGCTGGAGGGGTTAAAATAAAATAATAAAAAATTATTTAACTCGCCTTAGTCCACTTGATCGCGAAGCCGGCATCTCCTTCTGTCTTCATCTTAGCTGTGTGGAGGAACAGGACCTGTGGTGACGTCACTCCGGTCATCACATTATCCATCACCATGGTAAAAGATCATGTGATGACCGGAGTGACGTCACCACAGGTCCTGTTACTACACGCAGCTAAGATCAAGACAGAAGAAGATGCCGGCTTCGCGATCAAGTGGACTAAGGTGAGTTAAATTATTTTTTTTAACCCCTCCAGTGCTATTTTACTATGCATTCTGTATTCAGAATGCTATTATTTTCCCTTATAACCATGTTATAAGGGAAAATGATACAATCTACAGAACACTGATCCCAAGCCCAAACTTCAGTGAAGAAGTTCGGGTTTGGGTACCAAACATGCGCGATCTTTCTCACGCGAGTGTAAAACGCATTACAATGTTTTGAACTCGCGCGGAAAAATCGCATGTGTTCCCGCAACGCACCCGCACCTTTTCCCGCAACGCCCGTGTGAAAGAGGCCTTACAGGGCCATACTAAAAGTGAAGGTCGCCGTGTGATGTAAAGCCAGTTGATCCGTCAAAACGTGTGCAAACTGATGGCATTTGTCAGACGGATCAGGATTCCGATCCGTATGACAAATGCATTGAAATGCCGGATCCGTCTCTCTGGGGTCATCCGGAAAAACGGATCCGGCATTCATTTTTTTTCTCATTTTTAAAGGTCTGAGCATGCGCAGACTACAATGCCGGATCCGTTTTGCCAGAACACTCGGGGCCGGATCCGGCATTAATACATTCCAATGGAAAATAATGCCGGATCCGGCATTCCAGCAAGTGTTCAGTATTTTTGGCCGGAGAGAAAACTTCAGCCTGCTGCGGTATTTTCTCCGGCCAAAAAACGTAAGCGGGACTGAACTGATGCATCCTGAACGGATTGCTCTCCATTCAGAATGCATTAGGATAAAACTGATCCGTTCTCTTACGGTATTGAGCCCCTAGGACAGAACTCAATACCTAATTTGTTTTTACATTTGAAATAATAAAAACAAGTATAATTACTATAACTATTTAGTAAAATACATTTTTATCCTGAACAGATCTTGACACAATCCATATCGCTCATGTGAAAGAGGTCGTAGAGAGGAAAAGCCAAGATTTAGGGCTCATGCACACGACCGTGGTTTTGGTTCACAGAAATGAGGATCGGATGCGGACCCATTCATCTCGATGGGGCCTCAAAGGATGCAGACGGCACACCCGCATTCGTACGTCCATTTCGTAACGCCACAAAAAAAAAAAAATGGAAGCAGTCTCTCAGCCAGTATTTGTGTTTTGCAGACCAAAAACGGATACAGTTGGAGCCCTTAGGCCTTTTTTTTTTTTTTTTTTTTTTTTTTTTTACAAGAGCGAGTTTTCCATCCGGACGCAATGCGTGTAGAGAACTTATAGTCCCTGGGCTTAAGGCCTCATGCACACGACCGTTGTGTGCATCCGTGGCCGTTGTGCCGTTTTCCGTTTTTTTTCGCGGACCCATTGACTTTCAATGGGTCCGTGGAAAAATCGGAAAATGCACCGTTTTGCAGCCGAGGCCGTGATCCGTGTATCCTGTCCGTCAAAAAAATATGACCTGTCCTATTTTTTTGACGGACAACGGTTCACGGACCCATTCAAATCAATGGGTCCGTGAAAGAACACGGATGCACACAAGATTGGCATCCGTGTCCGTGATCCGTGGCCGTAGGTTGCTTTCATACAGACGGATCCGAAGATCCGTCTGCATAAAAGCTTTTTCTGATCCAAGTTTTCACTTCGTGAAAACTCATTTCCGACAGTATATTCTAACACAAAAGCGTTCCCATGGTGATGGGGACGCTTCTAGTTAGAATACACTGCAAACTTTGTACAAGACTGCCCCCTGCTGCCTGGCACCACCCGATCTCTTACAGGGGGTTATGATAGCACAATTAACCCCTTCAGGTGCGGCACCTAAAGGGGTTAATTGTACTATCATATTCCCCTGTAGCAATAGTACAATAGTAGAAGATTCATACTTACCTGCTTGCTGCTGCGATGTGTGTGACCAGCCGGGAGCTCCTCCTACTGGTAAGTGACAGTTCTTTAGCAATGCGCCGCACAGACTTTTCACTTACCAGTAGGTGGAGCTCCCGGCCGGACACAGACATCGCAGCAGCAAGCAGGTAACTATGAGTCTTCTACTATTGTACTATTGCTAAGTAACCATGGCAACCAGGGCTGCAGTAGCTTCCTGGTTGCCATGGTTACCGATCGGAGCCCCAGCGATTAAACTGGGACTCCGTTCGGAACTCCGCTGCCACCAATGATGGGGGGGGGGATGGTGGGCGCACACTGTGCCACCAACGATTTTTAACTATAGAGGGAGGAAGGGGGGGGCGATGGGGGGCGCACACTGTGCCACCAACGATTTATAACAATAGAGGGAGGGGGGGGGGCCCGATGGTGGGCGCACACTGTGCCACCAACGATATTCAAACTGGGGAGGGGGGGGGGGTCTGCCCCCTGCTGCCTGGCAGCCCTGATCTCTTACAGGGGGATATGATAGTACAATTAACCCCCTCAGGTGCGGCACCTGAGGAGTTAATTGTGCTGATCACGGCCCCCTGTAAGAGATCGGGTGCTGCCAGGCAGCAGGGGGCAGTCATGTACACAGTTTTTCAGTATATTCTAACCTGAAGCGTCCCCATCACCATGGGAACGCCTCTGTGTTAGAATATACTGTCGGAAATGAGTTTCACGATGTAGCTCATATCCGACAGTATATTCTAACGTAGAGGCGTTCCCATGGTGATGGGGACGCTTCAAGTTATGTTCGGGTGTCCGCCTGGCCGTGCGGAGGCAAGCAGATCCGTCCAGACTGTTGTGCTTTTTCATAAGTTTAAACAGTTATACTTACTTATTTTAGTTATAATGGGTATTCATTGCCTTTAAGAGCAATGTTGATTTATATATTCACTGTTTTGTATGGATTTTCATGTAGGCCGAAGTAAGTCCATGAGAAGATTACTGTACTGTTCAAAACTGGTGTTATTGTTACAATATATTATACATTTAGAAAGTTAGAAGATACACCGCACCTGCAGATTCTGAGGCTTTATTGTTTTTCCTATCTGAACATGAATTCCAAAGTGTGAGAATGGTCTAGATGTTCCTCAAAGTATATATTCATGTATCAAAGTTTGTCCCTCAGCCCTGGGACAAGGCCCCAGATGTCAGAGGTGTGAAGTGTTGAAAATATTAGGCATGTATGAGTTAACCCTTAATGGTATGATGCTTATTGCTTATACAACAGTGCCATCTAGATATAAGCGGTTAATACTACATCAGTAGCAAAATTGCATTCTGGGTAGTATTATGACGCCATGCTCCTTATCAATGCACACACCCCTCCAACAATGATTGGTAAGTTCCAAACTCGGAGGGCGTGTTCATCTGATAAGTTTTGGGTTAAGAAACCAGTTACCAGAAAAAAAGAAAAAGGAAAGAAAGAAAAAAAAAGAGAAACAAACATTTGGATTATAGATCTCTGGAAAATCATTTGGATTATCGGGAAAAACTCTTGAGAGCTGGCTGCCCCAAGACTCTGCACATCACTTGACCCTTGGGTAATGTATATTTTGTTTTATGTAGTATTGATCTAAATTAATTGGCTTGATACTTAGCCAGATACCCGCTCATTTGCGGACGTGTAACGTTAGTTGCTACATCCGTATTTTCTCTGATTTCAGTTACGATGCATATAACTGAAAGAAGGGGATAATATTGGAGAAACTCTTTGTTGGGAATCTTTGAATTCCCTAGTTTTATATCAAGCCAATAATTTATAAGTTTTGTTGCAATACTACCATTATCTGAAAGATTGGTCATCATTTTTGGGCGGAGCAAGGGCTCGTATCTGTCATCTTCTTGATTGAGTTTTCCGCATAATCCATTGATTGTATATCTCTCACAAATTTAAAGCTGTATTGCATAATATTCTTGTGTTGGTTGAGTAGTGTTTTGTTGGTATCATATAGTGGTGAATTCTGGGTACTGCACATCATTGTATATTACTGAAATTTATGTTGATTCATTTTGTTTGTATTTTAACCTATTGTATAATAAATCATTTATATTTTTGCATAGACGCTTGTACCCTGTTTTACTGATTGCACAAAATAATCAGGTTCTCGATTGAACTCTTTGAGATGTTTATGTCCATCTAACGGGTCAATATAGTTTGCATAATTTTTCTTTTGACCCGATAATTTTTTCTTTATATTTATATAAAGCATTTGCTTTATATACCCGACAAGACTTATAATGTAAGTCAATGGGGACGGATCCGTTTGAAGATGACACACTGTGGCTCAATTTTCAAACGGATCCGTCCCCCATTGACTTTCAATGTAAAGTCTGGACGGATCCGTCTGAGGCTATTTTCACACTTAGAAATGTTTTAACAATATAATGCAGACGGATCCGCTCTGAACAGAGCCACCGTCTGCATTATGAACACAAGTGTGAAAGTAAAGGGACTCCTGACTTTACATTGAAAGTCAATGGGGACGGATCCGTTTGCAATTGCACCATATTGTGTCAACGTCAAACGGATCCGTCCCCATTGACTTGCATTGTAATTCAGGACGGGTCCGTTTGGCTCCGCACGGCCAGGCGGACGCCAAAACGATTTTTTTTTTATGTCCGTGGATCCTCTAAAAATCAAGGAAGACCCACAGACGAAAAAACGGTCACGGATCACGGACCCCGTTTTTGCGGACCGTGAAAAAAAACTGTCGTGTGCATGAGGCCTAAGGCTACTTTCACACTAGCGTTCGTCGGTCCGCTCGTGAGCTCCGTTTGAAGGGGCTCACGAGCGGACCCGAACGCAGCCGTCCAGCCCTGATGCAGTCTGAATGGAGCGGATCCGCTCAGACTGCATCAGTCTGGCGGCGTTCAGCCTCCGCTCCGCTCGCCTCCGCACGGACAGGCGGATAGCTGAACGCTGCTTGCAGCGTTCAGGGTGTCCGCCTGGCCGTGCGGAGGCGTGCGGATCCGTTCAGACTTACAATGTAAGTCAATGGGAACGGATCCGCTTGAAGATGTCACCAATTGACTCAATCTTCAAGCGGATCCGTCCCCCATTGACTTTACATTGAAAGTCTGAACGGATCCGCGCAGGCTACTTGCGCACTTGCGAATTTTTTTAAAGTTATTAATGCAGACGGATCCGTACTGAACGGAGCCTCCGTCTGCATTAATATGAGCGGATCCGTTCAGAACGGATCCGCCCGAACGCTAGTGTGAAAGTAGCCTAATCCTGACCCATTCATTTCAATGGGTCTCTGCACATGAGCGTTGTTTTTCACGCATCATCTTTCCGTTCAGGAGAAATCGCAGCATGTTCTGTATTGTGTGTGGTTTCTTTCCTCCATAGAAATGAATGGGGCTTATGTGAAAAACAGAAGACACCCAAATGCAATGCGTTTTCACTGAAGGTTGCTGCAGTGTTTTTTCATATGCATGTAAAACGCCTGCAATCCAGACGGAAAAAACACAGACACTGAACGCAATCACAGACAAAACGGATGGAACTTGTGAGCAAAACCTTCCATTTTCCCTGAACAGATTCTGACACAATCCGTATCGTTCATATGAAAGAGGCCTAAGGCTACCTGCACCCTGTGCATATTACACGCGGATTCTATAGTGGAAAAACCGCAGCCTAGGACAGTACCAGTCAAGTGAATGAGAACTGACAAATCTCGTGTACACTTTGCATAATTCTTCCATGCGGTAATTGACCTGCCGTGTGTCAACTGTTTGTGTGATTTTTTTTTTTTTGTGTGAAGATTTCACTCTTTGCAATGGAAAGAGTGAAACTGGGACAAATCCGCAAGGAACACAAGCGGCTTTTGGGGCAGATTTGGCACGGAAATGCAAAGAAATCCATGTGGAAATTGTGTCTAAGGCCTCATGCACACAGCCGTTGTTTTGGTCCGCATCCGAGCCGCAGTTTTGGCGGCTCGGATGCGGACCCATTCACTTCAATGGGGCCGCAAAAGATGCGGACAGCACACGGAGTTCCTCCGTACCGTGGTCTGAAAGAAATAATATAACCTGTCCTATTCTTGTCTGCGCTTTGCGGACAAGAATAGGCAGTTATATTAAAGGCTGTCAGTGCCGTTCTGCAAATTGCGGAACGCACACGGACGCCATCCGTGTTTTGCTGATCCGCAATTTGAAGACCGCAAAACACACAACGGTCGTGTGCATGAGGCCTAACCTGCACCCATGTGCAGGTAGCCTAAACATATGTCCATGCGGGACGGAGGGGCTGCAGATTCTGCATGTGACATATCCACAGCATCTTACAGTACCGGCAATGTGGATGAGATTTAAAGAAATCGCCTTCACATGCAGCGAAAAAAATCATTGGCGTAAAGTTTTAAATCTGCAGGATGTCCGCTCACGATGTGGACAGCGACTGTGGATTTCACCCTTTGGGATTCATAAAGTGAAATCTGCAAGCAAAAATCAGCTACAAAACCACAATGAAATTTCCACAGAAAAATTGCTGTGCGGCTGCACCCCAACATGCAAAATCCATTATGGGGTATCCCAGCGCCTACAGTGTCCATCACATGAGCTAGATCCCTATGAGGCCGTTTTCATACACTCAGGCCTCATTCATATTACTGTGTATTTTACATACGTGGAAAATCTGCCCGTGTTTCATCCGTGAAGAATCCGTGTTTGGTCCGTTTGTCATCCATATTACACAGACACCGTTTAGCTAAAAATTTATTTCCAAAGCATCTCCTACCAATGGTCCTTGTAAGGGCTCATGCAGAAGAGCGCGTGTGCCCGTGCTGCAGATAACGGTCTGCAAAGCACGGGTACCGGCTGAGTGCACGCCGTTTGTGGATACAGACCCATTGACTAGAATGGGTCCGCGATCCGCAAGATATGTTCTGCACCGCAAAAAAATAGAACATGTTCTATTTTTTTGTGGTGCGGAGGCATGGACCAAAATCCCACGGAAGCGCTTCGTAGTGCGGCTTCCGAACCATACCTCTGCTCTGTATCTTGCAGATTACGGACCCATTTAAGTCAATCCGTGATAGGGAGTGCACATGGCCGGTGCCTGTATATATCGGACCCGCTGTTTGTGGCCGTGTGCATGATCCCTAACCTATGACAGTAAATAGATGCCATCCGTGTTGTGTCAGTTATTTTTCACGGACCAAAGTAGTGCATGTCTCCATCATTGTTCCACTGGTGTGTGAAAATTAGGCCTCGTTCACATTTCAGTTTTTTCACAAAAGTGCACTATCCGCATTTTCCACGGACAGCAAACCTACCCATTGATTTTAATAGTGTTTGTTAACACATCATTGGTTTTCCACCAACCATAGGTCAGTGCAAAGATCATGGAGACATATACTACTTTGGTCCGTGGAGTCTATGTATCCGTGAAAAATAACTGACACAACACGGATGCGTTTTCTGTCAGTATTTCATGGACCATTGGTAGAATGGTGGAAGATGCTCTAGAAATTAATTTTCAGCCTAGCCGAGTCTGTGGAAAACGGATGATACATGGAGGGCAGAAAAATGGGCACAAGGATCAAACATGGATTTTTCACATCTTCACCAATGAAACACTGACAGATTTTTCACGGACGTCAAACGGAACCTAAATGTGAACAAGGCCTCAGTGTTTGATCTGTGAAGGCTCATGCACACGAACGTATGTATTTTGCGATCCGCAATACGAAACCTAGACGTTGACCCCTAATAGAACAGTCCTATCCTTGTCCGTAATGCGGACAATAATAGGACATGTTCTATTTTCTTGTGGAACGGAAATCCGGACATACATAAACTGAATGCACACGGAGTAACTTCAGTTTTTTCTGCGGACCCATTGAAATAAATGGTTCTGTATACGGTCCGCAAAAAAAAACGGAACGGACACGGAAAGAAAATATGTTTGTGTGCATTATGCCTGATTGCGAGCCAAAGGCAAGAGTGGAGCCTTCACAGAGATAAGGTATAAGGGCTTGTTCACACGACCGTTGCCCCTCCGTGCCCATGCTGTGAACCACAAATTGCGGTCCGCAATGCACGGGCACCGACCGTGGGCCAGCCGCATGCGGATCGCGGACCCATTCACTTGAATGGGTCCGCGATCCGTCCGTTTTGCAAAAAGATAGAGCAAGTTCTATCTTTTTGCGGTGCGGAGGAACGGAACCCCAGAAAGCACTCCGTAGTGTTTCCGTGGGGTTCCGTTCCGTGCTTCCGTTCCGCACCGCATCTCCGGATTTGCTGACCCATTCAAGTGAATGGGTCAGCATCCGTGATGCGGTATGCACACGGCTAGTGACCTGTAAATTGCAGACCCCCCCGTATGCGGCCCACAATACGGCAACGGTCGTGTGAACGAGCCCTAAGGGAAAGATCTGCACCTGTTCTTTATTTTGGACCCTCACTTGCTTTTGGCTCATTATAACTGATGGAAACCACTGATCAAACACTGACTGTGTGAAGCCTGCCATAGGGCTCATGCACACAACCGCATGTATTTCGAGGTCCGCAAAAAATACGTACGGCGTCCGTGTGCATTCCGTATTTTGCAGAACGGAACAGCCGGCCCCTAATAGAACAGTCCCATCTTTGTCCGTAATGCGGATAATAATAGGACATGTTCTATTATTTTGTGGAACTGAAATGCGGACATACAGAATGCACACGGGATAACTTCTGTGGTTTTTTTTGCGGACCCATTGAAATGAATGGTTCCGCAAACAGCCGCAAAAAAAAAAACTGAACAGACACGGAAAGAAAATACGTTTGTGTGCATGAGGCCTTAGCTGGGGGTCAGTAAGCCCACATAAAAAGACCAATGGTTTAAATGCATAAATGACAAGTTTTACTGAATCTTTTCCCATAAAACTATACATCAATCTGCTCAGCTCCTCCTGCTCTATAACATGCTGCCTGCAGATTGCCCTGCATTTCATGGTTATAGGTTCCCTTTAAAAATGCAGAAGGCCTGATAAGTGGAGAAAGATGCATTTTTCTGTAATAGAATATACTACAAAGTTTCCCTAACTCCCTTCTTAGAAACTTCATGCAGTGACATACTATCACTGATAAGGGACTGAGTATCGAGACCCCCACAATTAGGAAGTAATGCCATATACTTGCAACATGCCATTACTTCCTATAATGGGAAAAAACCTTAATCACTGTATAGTGAAAGCATCTGCTATTTTTTCAACTCCTCCCCATTTTCAAGATCTCTTCTTGCTGTCAGTAAAAAGAATGGGTAAATTCATACCTACTTAGTTTTCTGAGCGTTAGCTATAGCAGCTGATGTATCTCTCAAGCCTATCAGTCCTGATAGTTTATCACAATGTAAAGGCTCATGCTCACAAACATAAGGGCTCCGTGCCCATATTGCGGACTGCAAACAGTGGGTCTGCAATATACAGGCATTGGCTGTGTGCACTCCGTGCTGTGGACCCATTGACTTGAATGGGCCTGCGATCTGAAAGATGTCCTATCTTTTGCAGAGCGGAGGCATGGATCGGAAGCACACAGAAACACTACGAAGCGCTTTCTTGGGCTTTCAGGTACGTGCCTCTGCACTGCAAAAGATAAGACATGACCTATCTTTTGCCTTATCTTGCCAATGGCGGACCCATTCAAGTTAACAGGTCCAAATCCGCAGCACGGAGTGCATACTGTCCTTACGTTCATGGACATGAGCCCTAATCATGTAGTTTTTTTTTTTTTTATAAATATTTCTTTATTATTATTATACATAGCACATTAAAAATACAGTATCTGACCGTCCAACGGGTCGTTACAATGATCATTCAAGTTAACTTTTTACCCATACCACCCCCCCAACCCCCCCCCCCCGCTCCCAAGTGCATCGCTATTTATACAGACAGTACAAAATACTATATATAACAACAGTATATAGCTATATTTATCTTTCCTTTCCCCTTCTCCCACCCTCCCTCTTCCCCTTTACCAATAACCTTTTGTTACCATCGTCTCAAAAATAATCATCTATATATTAAATAGAAATTAGCACTTTTTATTTACAACCATCGGAGAAAGATGAAGAGAAAAGGAAAGGAAAAAACATTCCATTCTTATTCCCTACATACCCAAATATTTTTACTCTCCCATTTCCCACCCCCCACCCTCCTTAGGGGGGGGGGGGGGGAGACGTGTAGTACGAAAAAAAAAAAAAAATTTTTTTTTTTTTTTTATCTATCCAGCCCCTAAAGTAACCAGCTCTTCCATATTTCATCCATAGTTTTTCCTTTTCTACTGTGGCCCTCCATCACCCGTTCATCTTTAATCATGTCCTCTACTGCTTTTCTCCACTGCCGAACTGTTGGAGGGTCAACCCCTACCCATTTCTTGAGTATTAAGAGTCTAGCTTGAAATAGAACCTTACTAAGGACCATACTTATATCTCTATTCAAACCCAGATGTTCGGTTGCCCCCAGAATACACGACATCGGATCCTCTGATATTTGAACCTTCAAAATTCGATATATAGTATCTGTTATTTCTGTCCAATATCTAAACAATCTGGGGCATCTCCAGAAGCAATGCATTAAGTCCGCTCTCTCCCCCCCACATTTTACACAATCGTCCGAGGATCTAACGCCCATTCTTTTTAGTATCCATGGGGACCTATGCAACCTATGAACCAGAAAAAATTGTGAAATCTTGTGTGAACCCCTATTTGAGACTCGAGAATAGTTCTTTAATGCATCATTCCATTTTGCTTCCGTAAAAAATTCCAGTTCATTCTCCCATTTTTTCCTAGCTAATATTGTAACCCGTTTCTTTTTTTCCCCCCCATCAATATCTTATATCTTTTTGCCGTTATTCCTCTTCTTTCACCCAAGTTAGTAAATTTGTGTAATATCTCAGATCTTTCCATCTTATATTTATCCTCTTGCATAACTGACCTCAATGCATTCCTAAGCTGAAAGTATTTATATATGTCCTTATGCGGTATACCGAACTCTCTAACCATTGTATTAAAGTCTTTCAATTTACCCTGTTCGAATATCTGGTTTAAGTATTTTCATCCCATTTTTCTCCCAGTCGATGTACATCTTAATCCCCTGCAGTTCCTTAAGATTAATGTTTTTCCATATAGGTGTGTATTTCAGAAACCCTTTAATCTCTAGTGTTTTTTTAATCTCTACCCATATATATTCCATTAAATTTAAAACTCTATTTCCTGTGTTTTTTCCTAATCATGTAGTTAAGCATAGTGCAGCAACGTGAACAGAAAAACTGAATTCGAGCATTGTTGGATCCATGACATGATGGACATCAATGGCGTCCAATAGACCCAAAGTCAATGTGGTTCTTTCATAGTGGCCATAATGTTACATGCTGCATCAAATGTGATGGAACCTTCAACACAGATCTGGACAGACCCTAACAAAATCCTTGCCTCGACTGGATAAAAGTTGTTGCAACCCTTCAACCAGGGACTGCAATACGAAGCACAAATGCAGATCTTTCAAACAGTGAATCGGCGGGGGTGCCGGGAGTCGGACCACCACCAATCTGATACCGATGACCTGTCCTGAGGATAAGTCATCCATGTTGTTCTCCTGGAGAACCTCTTTAAAGTTGGGCATTCTGATAGCCCACAAAACAATACAGGTAAAGCAAGCATGCGTATTTCATGAGTACAATACAACTTCTACTGTGGTCGATCTTCTGGACGTTGAATGTTGTTCCAGTAGATCTGTGCGTTTCCAAAATTGCCTACCCCGTGTTAGGATTTTCAAACTATGGGTGTAAATTAGGATGTTCCCATTCACTCACAACGGAGATCTCCAAAATGAGGAAAAACGGAAATACAAAGTAAATTATTATAGTGCGTTCACGTATGTCTGCCGATCCCACATAATTTTTCTCTGGTGTGGGTACACTGGAGTGTTTATTTCAATCTGGCGTGACATGGGTATGTTCACACATTGCTTTTTAGCTGCAGATTTCAATGGGTTGCTAGTGCCGAAATCTGTGGCATAAACTGTACACTGGTTTAACGGCGAATTTGCACTGCATTGAATTATGCTTGACAAATAAAAAATAAAAAAGAATGACCGTGTTCATTCTGAGCGTGGTTCCCGCATGGAAAGATTGAATGGGGCCAAATCCATCCAAGAGTCAGCATGGAAATTCTGCTGCGGATTCTGCTGAAAGCTCATTTTCCAACATGCTTGTAGGCCGTGTGAACATAACCTAGAAGGTCTGGCACCGCGCCCAACTTGGGGCTATGGTGCACTGGAAATCCAAGCTGTTGTGTCCAGCTCAGGCATGAGACAACTGTCTGGACATAACTGCTACATGTGGCCCCAGCCTCAGAAAGTTGGAAAACTTGCATTGGAGTGATCATTAATTTCGTCCCATTCAATGAATTTGTAGAAAATATAAATAATCCCATACTCACCTATTTCTCCTGCACCATTCACAGCACCGGTCCTAGTCCATAGGTGACGTCGAGGCACATGGAGGCTGCGGCCTATCTTTGGGCGGCCCTCAGGGGTATGACTGAGGCCAGTTATAAGAAGCAGTGGTCACTTGCTATCAGGGGCGTAGCTAATGGCTCATGGGCCTTGGTGCTAGAGTTCAGCTTGGGGCCCCCCTTCCCTCAGTGCTTTGTGGCCAGAGGCAGGAAGCACAAGGCCTTCGTGCTGCCCGAGGCAAAAATTGAAGCGGCACCCCCTTGAGCCAGAGGTGTAACTTGACCAGCATGCACTTTCAATAATACTGGTGTGTTCTTATGCACCACAAGGGTCTTTGGGCCCCCTCAGGCTCCTGGGCCCGGTAGCGATTGCTACCTCTGCACCCCCTATAGCTACGCCCCTGCTTGCCATATAGCTCAATGTCACTGCCGCAGTATTGTAAGAAGATGGCGCTGGGAACAGCCAGTCAGAATATGGAGAGTTTTTCTTATTTTTATATAATTTCCTGGCATGGGGCAAAGTTTACTATAATGTTCGGGATGACATCTATGACCAGGTGGTCAGTGGTTAATCCGTGAAGGATCTGTGCTTGGTTCATGTGTCATCCGTATTCCACGTACACTGCTAGGCTGAAAAGGGATTTCCTACCCACCCTGATGCCAACGCTGACTTGCTTCTTATTTTACCATCTCCTGATCTCTCTCTTTACCTCTTACATCTGTCTCTTCAAGGAATTTAGGAATCCTCCTGAGCACCGCGGTTTTGAACAGACCCCCTAGGCCTTTTAGCCGCCGCAAACCATGACCATGCAGCTATTTTCTCCTCATTTCTCGGTACGAGATATTGTTGATATATTTTTATGTGTCTTCCTTTTGTGTTTCTGGATCCCCCCTTTTCACTCCCCAACTTGCGGGATGGTAAATTCTGCAGTGACATAGGTGATAACTTTATAGAAACATTCTAGCCAATTTACTGTCTACAAGAGACGTACTTTTCCCAAACTTTAGCACCCCCCCCCCACACCCCCCCAAATTTATTTCTGTATTTTCTAACCTTTTATACCGCTAACTCCCAAATGAAAACATATGTATTGGTAAGGCTGTCCCTTTCACTCACTCACTGTAGAGGACCCTGATCATTACTGGCACAATCCAGAATCCTTCCCCTCCACACCAGACCTTTTACTGTGTCACATACCCCCCGCCCCCTTTTGTTCAACCTTAAGGGGGTGAACACTCGCCAAATAGTGCACCCGGGACAGGGCATCTGCGTTTCCCCGTAACCAGCCTGCTCTGTGCTCCACCGTGAACTTGTAGTTCTGCAACGACAAAAAACATCTGGTGACCCGGGCGTTCATCTCTTTGGCCTGGCTCATCCACTTGAGAGGGGAGTGGTTGATCACCAGGCGGAACTTTCCCCCCAACAGATAGTAGCGAAGAGAATCGAGTGCCAATTTGATGGCCAGGCACTGTCTCTCCACTATACTAAACCTGGTCTTGGTTGGGGTGAGCTTGCGGCTCAGGAAAACAACAGGATGCTCCTCCCCGTTGATCTCCTCAGACAGTACAGCTCCAAGGCCTACTTCGGAGGCATCAGTCTGTACCACAAACTCCCTCTTAAAGTCGGGCGTCACCAAAACCGGTGACCCGCACAGGCCCGACTTCAAAGCGGAAAAAGCCTCTTCCACCGGATCATCCCAGCAAACCATCACTGACTTCTGTCCCTTCAAGAGCCCTGTCAATGGCGCCACTAAAGTAGCAAAGTGGGTAACAAACCTCATGTAATACCCCACCATCCCCAGGAACACTTTATTTGCCTGGTGGTGACCGATGGTGGCCAATTTCGTATCACCTCTATTCTTACTCATCTGGGGTTTGATGACTCCGCACCCAATGACATACCCTAGGTAT
Organism: Bufo gargarizans; assembly: GCF_014858855.1. Classification (NCBI taxonomy): domain Eukaryota; kingdom Metazoa; phylum Chordata; class Amphibia; order Anura; family Bufonidae; genus Bufo; species Bufo gargarizans. The sequence goes on from NC_058085.1 coordinate 358,323,526, forward strand.
CGTGTCCCCTCCAACCCTATAGCACATTTTTTTGGGTTAGCAGTTACCCAAGCCCTTCGGAGGGAGTCCACTATGGCCTGTACTTTTGCCTGGTGACTGTCCCAGTCGGTACTATAAACGACAATATCATCGAGGTAAGCCGAAGACAAAGCAGAATGTCCATTAACCGCTGGAATGTGGCTGAAGCGCCATGCAGGCCAAAGGGTAACATTTTATACTGATATAGCTCCTCAGGTATGATAAAGGCAGTTTTCTCTTTGTCAGCCTCAGTTGAGGGTACTTGCCAGTACCCTTTTGTGAGGTCCAAGAGAGAAAAATACCGTGCCTGCCCTAATCTCTCAATTAACTCATCCACCCGGGCATGGGATACGCATCAAATTTAGAGACCTCATTCAGTTTATGGAAATCGTTACAGAACCGTAACGTCCCATCCGGCTTGGGTATCAGAACTATTGGGCTGGCCCACTCACTCTTAGACTCCTCAATAACATCTAGCCGCAGCATCAGCTGCACTTCCTCTGAGATGGCATGTCGCCGAGCCTCGGACTATCGGTACGGCTTTAACCAGACTTTCTCCTGGGGCTCTGTGACAATGTCATGGTGGATTACGGAAGTATGTCCAGAGAGGTCAGATAACACATCTGTGTTCCGACTAACGAACTCCCTGGCCTCCTGAGCATGCTTAGAGGAAAGGCTGTCAGCAATACGTACTGCAGCCACTTCACCTGCAACAGAGGGGCCGGAATCCCTTCACCTAGACAAACCGTCCGTGGGCTGTTCTCAGTACAGGTCTCCCTAGCCTTCAAAGGCTTCAGTAAATTTACATGGTTGACCTGCTCCGGCTTCCGCCAACCTGGCTGGCCTACCTTGTAATTTACGTCACCTACTTTCTCTAGTATCTCGTAGAGCCCCTGCCACCTAGCCAGGAACTTACGGTCCACGGTCAGTACCAGAATCAAGACGCGATCACCTGGATTAAAGTTCTGGACCCAAGCCTATCGATTATAGACACGACTCCAAGCTCGCTGAGATGTCTTATGCTCCTTAACAGGTGGCAACACTGTCTCTATCCATTCTTGCATTTTGGTGACATATTCAATTACACTTTTATGTGGAGTGGGCTGTTGTTCCCACGCCTCCTTGGCTACGTCCAACAGTCCCCAGGGATGTCTGCCATATAGCAGTTCAAGAGGCGAAAACCCGGTAGAGGCATGGGGCACCTCGCGCACTGCGAACATTAGATAGGGCAGAAGGAGGTCCCATTCCCTCCCATCTTTGGACACAGCTCTTTTTAGCATATTTTTTAACGTTTAAATCGCTCCAGCAGACCGTCAGTTTGCGGATGGTAAACGGACATCCGTAACTGTTTTATGAGCAGCAATTTACACAGTTCCCTCATGACCTTCGACATGAAAGGTGTCCCCTGGTCTGTCAGAACCTCTTTACGTATTCTTACTCGGGAAAACATCTACATTAACTTCTTAGCTATGAGTTTGGCAGACGTTGGGGCTGAGGATATCCTGAACGGCAGGCATTGAAACTGGTAATAGTCAATTCTTCCCTTGTATTTGATCACAAATCTTAGATATTGTTGGTGCTGCTGATGTATGGGGATGTGGTAGTAAGCATCCTTTAAGTCTATGGTGCAAAGGAACGCACCTGGAGTTATTAGTGGCATTGTTGATCGCATTGATTTAATTTTGAATTAGTGATATACCACCCATTAGTTCAGGAATTTTAGGTTGATAATTGTCCTGATTGACCAGTCTGTTTTCTTTATGAAAAACAACTTTGAGTAGTGTCCTTTGAATTCTTGTGGGTGAGGCACCTGAATTATCGCCACCAGTTTTTGTACGTCTGCCAGAAGTTGACTCTGCAGAGAATCTGTCTAAAACTCAGTGATCTGAAAAATCTGGGGAGGAGGACAACTGAACTCTATTCTGAATCCCTGGCGGATAGAGTTTAGAATCCATTGGTTTTGTGTGATTTGCCCCCATCTCTGCCATAAGAAATGCAGTCTTCCCCCCACACTGGCCTGGCATAATTGTTTTCCTGTATTTGTATTTGGGTTGAAGAGAAATCCTCTTCCTCCCTTAGGGTAGCTCCATCTACCCTCTAGCCGTTGTGTTTTGGAATTGTCTAAAGGGTTTACAAAAGGGCTAAGGCTTCTTTGATTTTTCCTCTGGAAACCCTTTTTTCTTATATGCCATGCTCTACAGAATAGAATCCAGGACTGTTCCACATGGGTAGGAGCCAGTGAAGGGGATTGCACATAATCTATTCTTGGAAGCTATATTCCCATGCCATGATTTAAGCCGGAGCGCCCGTCTTGCGGTATTTGTTAGTGACCCATTCCTTGCAGTAAACCGGATGGATTCTGCTGAGACATCTGCCATGAAAGTAGTAGCCATCTTTAATAATGGTAGTGACTCCAAAATTTCTTCCCTGGATGTTTTTAGCTTGAGATGATTTTCCAGTTGTTCGAGCCACAGAAACATCGCCCTGGCCACAGGTGTGGCTGCAATATTTGTGTTAATGGACCCAGCCGAAGAGTCCCATGCTTTTTTTAATAAGCCGTATATTTTTCGATCCATCGGATCCTTCAACTGGGATGAATCTTCAAATGGAATTGTGGTTTTCTTTGCCACTTGAATATCGACTTTAGGGATCTCTTCCCATAATTTTGTCTCTTCCAGGTCAAATAGCAGTCTGCTTTTAAATTCCGGTTGAACATATAGTTTCTTTTCTGCTTCCTCCCATTCGTGTTGTATTATTTCTTTTAGATTTGAGTTCACTGGAAAAAGCCTCTTCTTTTTTGCTCTCAGGCCCCTAAACATTTAATCTTGAATGGCTCCTCCTCCTCGATTGCCATCGTCTGCCTTATTGCTGTTAGGAGGGGATCTAAGTCTTCTTCAGAAAAGAAGTATCTTCCTGGTTCATCCGAGAGAGAGGAAGGGGATGTTATTCTTCCATCTCTTCAGAGTAGTATAAGCCATCATCCTCAGAATCAGAGTCCATCTGAACCCTGAGTCGTTTGGAGGGTGGTGGAGAGGGGACTGGAGTAGGGACTTGGTTTAATCCTGCCGCATGGACTTCTTCTCTTATTATAGCTCTTAATTTTGACATAAAGGAAGGTGGTTCCTCTTTAAGAATTTTAGATAAGCAGTCCGGACATAGAGGTTTCTTATACGACTCCAGTAGTTTTGGACATGTCACACATTTTTTAGCTTTCTTTTTTGACCCCCCATGGGACTTGTGTCCTGTCTCTTTCTCAGCCTAAGGTGGAAGAGAGAGAGAGCGCTAGGTTCATATATAACTCTCTATAACTTCGGACAAAACAGGGCAGGGAGTGTAACTTACATGACCCTGGACGGGGGAGTCTGTACCAGCCTCCTGCTTTCCAGACATCTGGACCTCCATGATGCACAACTGAACACTCAGCCATCATCTTTTAAATGGACTTACCCCATTTTGGTCCGTCCCCCTGCCGCAGCGCAACTCCGCCTCCTCTTCCTGGGGGACCCATTCCAAGGAAGAGTCAACCCCCATGCAAGGCCTCCGATTACAGAGGCCTCCATCATGCGATGTGCGCCGCCATCTTCTTCCGGCTCACGCAAACGCGCACCTCCAGTCACGTGGTCCAGAGCTCCCAAAGCAGGAGAAGCGGCATCGGCGTCCCCGATACCACAGCGATTTACATGAGGCTTACATGACCCCGACCGGGGCTTGAAGAAGTTGTCCAGGAATGGTCCCAGACCCCAGGTTTTCGGGGGAGAGCTAGGGGACCCCTTCCCAGAGGGGTACTAGCTTAGACTACTAAAGGCTGAGAGGAGAGGCATAAACCCCCCCAACCCAGCCTCAGCCTTTTCCTAACATATCTTCTTTCTTCATCCCTTAGCAGGTCCCCGTAGGGACAGGAAGAACACTGGAGAGTGGAGGTGGGAGGGGCCTTTTAATCTCTCTCGCTCCCTACAGATACCAATAGGACATCCTCCAGTGGGTGCTGTCATGGAGGGACGTCCTGGAAAGAATTCTTTAGGGGGTTAGGGACAACATATTAAAAGTTAGTGTAAAAGTTTGGTTACTCTTTAAATCTCCCCCCTACCCCATACCAGATTCACTACCATTGGTGCCCTCAAAAGTCTGAAATGTCCAGGCAGCTTTTTGGCACTACATTATAAAAAGATTTCCTCTGCTCTCAAACCTTACTTAGCTAAATGTTTTCGATTCACCAGGAATCCCTTCAAGTGGCCATTTCAATGATTCCCAAACCCGAAAAAGCATCCTCTTGATAAAGCCAATTACCGCAAACTTTTAGCCACTTGCCTCAATACCACTTTATTTTCCTTGACAGTCAAGGATCAAGTGGGCTTTGCCTCAAAAAGACAGGCTCCAGATAATATTAGATGCGTGACCCATCTTATCCATGTCTGCAATGTTAGGGACATGTCGACCACGCTGTTATCCCTGGACATTTATAAAGCCTTTGACACTTTGTCGCGATCCTACTTGTTTTCTGTGTTAAGTTCCTGGGGTTTCCCCTTAGCGTTTATTGCATAGCTTTAAGTGCTTTATGCTAAAGCTTTCATCCGTTATAAGGTCTTTATTCTGAGCTATTTCCTATAAAGCAGGGCTCGCGGCAGTGATGCCCTCTGTCCCCTTTACTGTTTATAATAGCACTAGAACCCCTAGCGATCCGTATTAGTAACAATCCTAACATTAAAGTCGTGGAACTTGAGCCCATAGACCATAAAATGTGTACGTTTGCGGATGACATTCTTATACAGTTATCATCTCCTCATACCTCCCTCCCAAACTTGCTCTTCAATTGTCCAGGTTTGGGGCAATCTCTGGACTATCAATAGTGCGAAATCAAAAGCCTTCAATCTTTTGCTTCCGCCATCAGAGGTTTCACAACTTCGTTCAAAGTTCACTCATCAATAGTCATCTGGAGCCTGGAGTACCTAGGGCAGGGATAAGCAACCTCCGGCACTCTAGCTGTTCTGAAACTCAGAGAATCCTCCTGTCACTTCTGGGGGGGAGAGGACACAAGAACAGCCAAGTACGTGTGCATGACAGGAGTTGGAGTCTCATAGCAGCTGGAATGCCGAAAGTTGCCGATTCCTGACCTAGAGGTTCGCCTAACGGCCTCCTATAATGCAGTCTACTTACATAAGTACTCAATTCTCTAGGTAGCTATGCAAGAGATACAATACAGTAGTATTTCACCAATATCTATTTCTATCCAGGACAGCCCACATGGTGGCGGGCTACCCCCTAACTGCTTCAGGGGTTTCCAATCATTAGGTGACACGCTACATATATTGTGGGCCTGCCCCAGGGAAAAAAAACTTTGCATTAGAGTCTACTGTTCCATCAACTCGGTAGCAGGTTATAATATCAAGAAGGACTTCTAAGAGGCTTTACTTAAAAAGCAAATCCCAAGAGTCCCTCCAAACCCACGAAGACTGATAGACAATTGCGGTGTCCTATTGGGTTTACATCACCTAATTTTCAGGCAGATTTTTAGGGACAAAAGTTCCTACAAATGCTTATTCCTTAAAATCTGCCCATCTAAAGGTGCAGCCGATCACCCGATGAACAAGTAAGGCCTATTGCACACGAACGTGTGCCCTCCGTGGCCATATTGCGGACTGCATTTGCGGATCCGCAATACAAGGGCACAGTTCTGTGTGCATTCCTCATCACGGATGCGGACTCATTCACTTCAATGGGTCCGCAAATCCGGAGATGCGGAACGGAAGCAAGGATTGCAACCCTACGGAAGCACTATGGAGTGCTTCCGTGGGGTTTCGTCCTGCACTTCCGTTTCGCAAAAAGATAGGACATGTTCTATCTTTTTGCAGACCCATTAAATTGAATGGGTCCGCGATCCGCTACGGCTGCCCCACGGTGGGTGTTCGTGCATTGCGGGCCGCAGCATGGCCACGGGGCGCACACGTTCGTGCCTAAAACGCTGATTCATCAGGTGAAACAGTCGTTCCTGCAGGCACCTAAATTATTGCTTCTGGAGAGCAGATCATGCCGTCTAAATTGCGATCTTCTGGCCAGAAACAGTGCAGCTGTGAGGACGAACGCTTCACCCCCACTAAACGAGCAGCCAGTTGTCAGGAAGGAATGCTTTCGTCCCGATAATCGGCTTCTCCAATCTCTGCAGAGAGTGTAAACGTTTTAGAAGTTAATCATATAGAAGTCTAGTCTACGTTTAACAACAAATTAACTTCCCTTATAGCAGACCATTATAACTGGTTCTTGGAGGTCTGGAGCCCTTGGACAGAGTACTCTTTCACAGATCGCCACAGCAGGACCCTGCTCTCTATCCAAGAGTCCATCTAACTTTGCTGATAAACAACTATTCTACACCCACCACCCTGCGAGAGGCCCTTCCCTACCCCCCCAGTTTGTCCAAAGTCTGTCTACCATGTTTATTTTATCACGTTAAAGGGGTTGTCTTATCTGAGACACTGTTGGCATATCACTAGGATATTCCACCTGTGTTAGTTAAGTTCAGGTCCCACCTCTCCCACTTTTATGGGGATTGTGAAAATAACTGAGCAAGAGTGCTCTGCTGTTTTTGGAAGTTCAACAGAAATGACCGTAGAGTGCACTGCGCAAGCGCGCCCACCGTTCCTTTCATTTCCATGGGACTGCCATAGGTAACCAAGCCAGCTGCTCTCCGCTCACTTAGGTGGTCCCATTCTGGAGATTGGTGCACGTCCCAGAGGTGGGACCCACATCTATCTGATGTTGGTGGCATATCCTAGCGATATGCCACCGTCTCAGATGAGACAACCCCTTTAAATGATTTAGGAGCCATATTCTACATTTATTCTGTACCGAAATGTAGTTCAAGAAATCCAGCTCCACTTCGGTAAAGGAAAAATATTTTTTGCTTGCGGTAAAAATCACATCCAGTTACAGTTACAAAGTTGTTGTCTACGCGTTTCGGGCTACTGAAGACAACTCACGCCCTTACTCATGTCATGAGTAAGGGCGTGAATTGTCTTCAGTAGCCCGAAACGCATAGACAACGACTTTGTAACTGTAACTGGAAGTGATTTTACCGCAAGCAAAATGAATTTTTCCTTTACCGAAGTGGAGCTGGATTTCTTGAACTACATTGCAATACGTTACCCGGGCCTGACACGGGTCCTCCGTGCTCACAAGAGAAGGTGGGGCAGGTGAGAGCTGCTGAACTTTCCTTTCTTCTATATTTATTCTGTACCGTACAGTTTATTTACGGTTTCATCAATGCTCACCTATTTTTTGCTCTAATTTAACAAAACAAAAAGCCATAATAAAGATTTTTGTAAAAAAAAGGATCATCTCCTACCAATGTTCCGTGAAACCCACTGACAGAACAGAGACGCCATCCATGTTGTATCAGCTGTTTTTACGGACCCGCAGACTTCAATGGGCGTGTTTGGTCCACATCAAAGACCAAAAAAAAAAGCAAGCACGTTTCATTGGTTTTTCCACTGACCACACAAGAAAATCTGTGGAGAACATGGACAGCACACGTCCGTGATTCGCTGACGTGTAAAAGAGGCCTTAAAAGGGTTTTGGAGACTTTAATACTGAATTGAACGGTGTAGGAATTACAACAGTTTGCATATGTTTGGAACATTCTAAAAAAAGAAGGCATGCACCGGTGAGCTCAGCAACACCAAAAGACCCTGAAGACCCCGGAAAACAACTGTGGTGGATGACCGAATAATTCTTTCCCTGGTGAAGAAAACACCCTTCACAACAGTTGGCCAGATCAAGAACACTCTTCAGGAGGTAGGTGTATGTGTGTCAAAGTCAACAATCAAGAGAAGACTTCACCAGAGTGAATTCTGAGGGTTCACCACAAGATGTAAACCATTGGTGAGCCTCAAAAACAGGAAGGCCAGATTAGAGTTTGTCAAACGACATCTAAAAAAGCCTTCACAGTTCTGGAACAACATCCTATGGACAGATGAGACCAAGATCAACTTGTACCAGAGTGATGGGAAGAGAAGAGTATGGAGAAGGAAAGGAACTGCTCATGATCCTAAGCATACCACCTCATTGGTGAAGCATGGTGGAGGTAGTGTCATGGCGTGGGCATGTATGGCTGCCAATGGAACTGGTTCTCTTGTATTTATTGATGATGTGACTGCTGACAAAAGCAGCAGGATGAATTCTGAAGTGTTTTGGGCAATATTATCTGCTCATATTCAGCCAAATGCTTCAGAACTCATTGGATGGCGCTTCACAGTGCAGATAGACAATGACCCAAAGCATACTGCAAAAGCAACCAAAGAGTTTTTTAAGGGAAAGAAGTGGAATGTTATGCAATGGCCAAGTCAATCGCCGGACCTGAATCCGATTGAGCATGCATTTCACTTGCTGAAGACAAAACTGAAGGGAAAATGCCCCAAGAACAAGCAGGAACTGAAGACAGTTGCAGTAGGCAGAGCATCACCAGGGATGAAACCCAGCGTCTGGTGATGTCTATGCGTTCCAGACTTCAGGCTGTAATTGACTGCAAAGGATTTGCAACCAAGTATTAAAAAGTGAAAGTTTGATTTATGATTATTATTCTGTTCCATTACTTTTGGTCCCTTAACAAGTGGGAGGCACATATGCAAAGTGTTGTAATTCCTACACCGTTCACCTGATTTGGATGTAAATTCCCTCAAATTTAAGCTGACAGTCTGCAGGTAAAGCACATCTTGTTCGTTTTATTTCAAATCCATTGTGGTGGTGTATAGAGCCAAAAATGTAAAAATTGTGTTGCTGTCCCAATATTTATGGACCTGACTGTAAGTCATCAGTATCTGATCGTTGGGGGTCCAACACCTGGGGGCCCCCACCGATCTGCTGTTTTGCTCTTGCAAGTGCCGCAGCGCACCAATCACAGCGCCATACATTGTATAGCGGTTGTGCTTGGTATCACAGCTCAGCCTCATTCACTTCTATGGGGCTTAGCTGCGCCTTGGCCAGTGATGGCTAACCTCCGGCACTCCAGCTGCAGTAAAACTACAACTCCGAAGATGCCTCCCTTGTTTGGCTGTTCTCAGAACTCCATAGAAATGAATGTCGTAGTTTCAGCACAGCTGGAGTGCCGGAGGTTAACCATCACTGGCCTAGGCCATGTGACCGATAAACGTGACGTCCTGTGGCCTAGGCAAAGCTGTAAGTAGGCCGCGGCGCTACTGTGAGCACCGCTGCCTTCTCAAACAGCTAATCAGCAGGGGTCCACGGTGTTGGACACCCACCTTCCAGCGGATAGGTCATCAGTATGTAAGTCTCAGAAAACCCCTTTAACACACCAATTATTTACATATAATAAAATATGTTAAAGAAAAAAGAAGAAGTGAAATTGTTCCCTTGGCAAGGATCAGTATGGGCACCAGCACTACGTGCCCGCGCCACCTCTGCGGATGTGTGTGAATCTGCAGAACGAGGTGTTATTGCTTCGGCTCGGTCCTCTGGGTACGCAGAGAGATACAGCGGCGAGGATGAGCCTGTGTGATCACGGGGCTGCAGCACAGCACTGCAGCACTCCCACTGCTGGCACAGTACACACCGTACCCGGAGGCCCCGCAAGTGCACCATGACAAAGTCCTGCCTGATGAACTCCGACATATTTTTCGAGTTTTGCTATCCATTTAACCTTTGAAATGCCCCTAGCAGATAGGCTGGAGAATGCTTTATCACCCCGTGTGAAATATGTGACAGTGACACATGACATCCAGCAGTGTTTATGCACCGGCATGTACTCGCCGCACCTTTCCAGGGATTAAAGGGAGGGAGGGTTTCGGAGCACGATGTGTTTGTTTGCACCGATGTCATCTCAGCACAGACAGAATACATAAACCGGGAGGAATAGAAACTGCATCTACAAGCGATACAGACCCCGGAAGTACAGACAGTATACGGGCGTCTGACTGGCTATGGCGCTCGCCGCTTCATCGTTTTCACATGCACAGTGGCTACTCCATAGAAAATGGTGTCCCTGACACTACAGAATAGGACTACGCTGGGATTTCACAGGAAATACACGCCAAAATAGTGTGGAAAATGTGTAAAACCCCAATCAGATTTGGTAACCCCCATCACCCACGTGTACGACACTGTAAATCTGTGTCAATTCCACCATATCTGAAAGCGGCGTGCCCCCTCGAGTGCTATAGCACAGCGTTATTCCCCTATAGGCTACCGACACACACAACGGAATACGTGCGTTTTTTCTGCGCGGATTCTCGTGTGGAAAAAGTGCAGCGTAATACAGGACAGAAGTTGCAGATTTGACTAATCTCACGTCCACTTTGCTTTTTATTTCCGAGTGGAAAATGACCTGTTGTGTGGATTTTTAAATCCGCAGGATGTCAATTGCTCGTGCGATCCGCACCTTCTGTACTGCGGCCTCCCCAAAGACTTCAATGGGGGTGTTATCAAAACAGCATTATGCATTAAAAAAAAAAAACGCACCAAAACCGTGAGAAATAATACTGATTTATGTGTGGTTTGTTACGGATTTCATGCAGATTTTTTGCATACAAATCTGCGCTGTGTGGGTACCCTTAGGCCGCCTGCACACGTTGTGGAATACGTGCGTTTTTTTCTGCGAGGACTCCTGTGCAGAAAAAAAACGCAGCGTATTACAGTACCAGCAAAGTGTGTGAGATTTCACAAATCTCATGTGGACTTCTAGATTTCTTTCTGTGCGGAAATTGACCCGCCGTGCAGATTTCTAAATTTGCAGCATGTCAATAGTTTTTTCTGCTTTAGGGCTCATGCACATGACTGCGCAGTGTTTCGCAGGCCGCAAATTGCAAATCCACTAAATACGGATGTCGGCCGCGTGCGTTCCTCAATTTGGAGAATGGAACGGGCCACCCATGATAGAAATGACTATTCTTGTCCGCAAAACGTAAAAAAAAGTTGGGGGCAGGGCCATGGAATGGAGCAACGGATGCGGACAGCAAGCAGAGTGTTGTCCACATCTTTTGCGGCCCCATTGAAGTGAATGCGGACCCAAACAACGGTCGTGTGCATGAGCCCTAAGCTGCGGATTTCACCCTTTTCAATGGAAGGTTGAGCTCTGCGGAAAACCCCACATTTAATCTGTCGCAAAGCTCGTTAAAAAAGGGGAATTGCGACTATTTTACGACTAAAATAGTCGCAAGTCCCTTAGTAAATGTACCCCAATGAATGGATCCTAAGGCCTCATGCACACGACCCATGTGTTTTGCGGTCCGCAAATTGCGGATCTGCAAAACACGGATGGCGTCCGTGTGCATTCCGCAATTTGCGAAACGGCGCAGACAGCCATTAATATAACTGCCTATTAGGACAGGTTATATTTTTTTTGCGGACCACGGAACGCAGCAACGGATGCGGACAGCACACGGAGTGCTGTCCACATCTTTTGCGGCCCCATTGAAGTGAATGGGTCCGCATCCAAGCCGGCTCAAATGCGGACCAAAATAACGGTTGCGTGCATGAGGCCTAAGTAACAAAAACGCTTGTGTGCCCTGCAGATGCAAAAAACACCTCTAAAAACTATGGGGGGAGATTTATCAAGACGGGCGCCTTGTGCACCGGTCTCGAGATCTCTTACTGGCCTCTTCAAAGGTTAGGCGCATCCTCCGGCAGTCCGTGCTCCTGAAGAGAACTCTACGGCCGCTCAGAGCTGCCGTAGATCTCTGCACCAATAGACTGTCGGACGTAAAGATAAGTTTGTCTCTGCAGCTGGCGACGGCCCCTTTCATTTTGGAAAAGCGTTGAGAACAGCGTAAAAAAGGCACTAGTGACTATGGGGGGCATTTACTATACTGAAATACGCCTAAATTAGGCCTAGTTCAGGTGCAGATGGCAGGTTAATTGGTAGTTGCGCCGCTATCTTGCGTCTTTGCCCCGCTCACACCGGGTCTAAAACTGTGGGTGTGGCATGGGCGAGGAAGGGTCGTCTCATTCATCATTCTCTACGCCTGTTTTAGACGTATAAAATGGTCTAAACGTAAGACAGCTGGGAAGCTGTCTTACATTTAGAACTGGCACTGAATGCGCCAAAGTTATGGAGAGGGCGATGCCTCTTCATAACTTTGGCGGGCCCACCGCCAGCTATGGGGCTCTATTAAGACTGGCGTCTATATATTTTTTTTTTTTAAGTTGCAAGCCCATTTGTGGCTTTTTAACGCTACTTTTCGGCCGCAAGGAAATAATAAATCTCCCCCTAGGTGTGAATCCAGCCTGAAGGTCAGTTTTTTTTTTTTTTCCTTCGTCGCGTGAACGATAACCATATCCTTGCATTATTCCTCGCGGTCATTTTGCTCCACTGCATGAGAAGTTCATGGCACAAATTTGTCCGCAACCGGAAACTGCGCCAGTAAAAAGAAATAGGGGGAAGATATTCTTATGGCAAAAAAAAATAAAAAATAAATCAACATTTAAGTTATTTTTAAACACATCCGCAATCGTGGCGCGCCATATATCGTTTCGGAGCTCTTAAAGGGGAACAGACATATAGACATCTACGTTACTAGTAGTTTTGAACAAACTTGTGTTTTAAGTTCAGCGTCTAAAGTTCGGGTTCGGGTTATCGAAGAATCGCGTTATGGATTCTAAATTCCGTTATGGTCCATAGTAGCGGAATCCATAACGCGATTGTTCGATAACCCGAACTTTAGACGCCGAACTTAAAACACAAGTTCGCTCAACACTAGTTACTACTAGAGATGAGCGAACTTCTGTTTTAAGTTCGGCGTCTAAAGTTCGGGGGCGGGTTAGCGGAGAATCCCGATCTGGAACCGGATATGGATTCCGACTTCCGTTGTGGTCCGTGGTAGCGGAATCAATAATGGCCGATTATTGATTCCGCTACCACGGACCACAACGGAAGTCGGAATCCATATCCGGTTCCAGATCGGGATTCTCCGCTAACCCGCCCCCGAACTTTAGACGCCGAACTTAAAACAGAAGTTCGCTCATCTCTAGTTACTACTAATTATGTCAACTGCAGATTTTTGCAGCCATTAAAAGAAAACCTTTGGTAAAGCGTTTTTTCTGCATGTCTCATATGGGATCAGATCCCGTTTCCGAGCGCGTACATTATTCTCGGCGATGATGAAAACGTTATTAATTGGGTTTTTTTACCGCAAGGCAGACGACCGTATGAACCATTGGAACGTTTGGCATTATTTTAGCGCCCTGGCCATTACAATCACCACTGTTGGGATCGTTAATGATCGCCGTCACGCCTGTGGCCAGGATAACTAATCAATTACTAATCAGCCGCTGAATTATCGACCAGAACCAATGTGCCTTTCTCCTCAAGGTCAACCCATCTTTCCTCCACAGGATCTCACACAACCTCTGGCAACTTTGACCCGGTCCACAGCCCCCTGCATGCCCCCATGTACTTATCACATGCAGCCTGCTGCAGATGCTCCTCACTAATCACCCTCCAAATAATGCAGTTTGATTAGTAAATGAATAATGACTGCAGGTGGGGTGCGAGGATCGGATAGGATTACCTTATTTGCGATCACTTGGTAACAGATCGATGATCAATTCCTGGTGTCCTTCTTTCGCTTTGCTTATAAAGCTGGCGAGCGACCCGATCGCCAAGAGCACTTTGACAACTGGGAGCTTAGTGCGCAGGCGCCCGCTCTGGATCACGGGAGATGTAGTTCTTCCGAGCGGAGGCGCATGATAGCTGGGCTGGGAGTGTGTAGTTTTCCAGAACTGCAGTGTCAGTAGCCGTGAGCCTGCCTCCCTCCTGTCAGATGACATACACTGCGCAACCACACAGGCATGCCAAGCCGCCTCCGTCACAGTGCATGCTGCTGTGAGGTCATCAGCGCCCTGCCAGGTCGTCAAGACTGGTGCGGGCGGCAGCCAATCACATCGCTTCTATCATTCTGTAACCTGCACTCGGAAAATGAAAGCTGGATTTCTATTGGTTGCTATAGGCAACCCCTTCCCCTGGGTATTAGGGCTCGTGCACACGACTGTATGTATTTAGTGGTCCGCAAAAAATACGCATTCCGTATCCTGGCCCCTAATAGAACAGTCCGTAATGCGGATAATCTTCAATTTTTTGCAGACATACAGAAACAGAATGCCACGGAGTAACTTCATATTTTTTTTTGCAGACCCATTTAAATGAATTGTTCCGCGTACAGTCCGCAAAATAACGGAATGAAACGGAAAGAAAATACGTTTGTGTGCATGAGCCCTTAGACATGTTGTCCAGTATATAATATTTGCATGTAATTCATTCCCTGTATGTGGTGGGTGAACCTAGAAACATTTTCCATCTTACACGCTGATGTGGCTGAGAAGGCATATTCTTGGCGTAAATTAATGAATTACACGGACTAATGATCCAATCAACTCCTTCGCCATCAAAATGTTTAGATTAGCCCCGCTACATATAGTTAAAGGCACATATCCAGCCGCGCATCAGTTGGGTACCGCGCGCCGGTAATTACACTCATTAGTACCGCACTGTTTAGGCTAGGGCTACACGGAGACATGTGTCGTGCAAGAAAAAAGGGTACAGCTACACGGCGACATTTTATGTGATGTATTTCAATGGTGTCACAATGTGACATGCTGCCACTGCGATGCGACTTTTCACGACTGTCGCATTGCAGTGGCATCATGTCATTGAAATACATTACATCAAATGTTGTGCAACTTTGCGCAGACACATGTCGCCACGTAGCCCTAGTATTAGGACTCATGCACATGAACATATTTTTTTCCATTTCCAACCCATATTTTTACAGGTCCGTAGGCAGAACCATTCATTTCAATAGGGCTTGAAAAAAATGGAAATTACTGTGTGCATTCTGTGTCTGTATATCCGTTCCGCAAAAAAAATTAGAATGTGTCCTATCCTTGTCCGTTTTGCGGACAGGAATTGTTACAATAGATGCTTGGGTTGTTTTATTGTAATAGCACAGGTCCTCTGCAGCAGCGCCACGCCAAGATTCCTCAACCACCACAGAAACCCTTACCCTCTGAAACTGCCAAAAATTTGCGGTAAAACACTGCAGCTTTGAGAAGTGGTGCTAAACAACATGGCACACTACCGCAACATGAAAAGCCAGCCTAAGTCCTCATGCACGCGGCCGTTGTTTGGGTCCGCATCCGAGCCGCCATTTTGGCGGCTCGGATGCGGACCCATTCACTTCAATGGGGCCGCAAAAGATGCGGACAGCACTCCGTGTGCTGTCCGCATCCGTTGTTCCTTTCCGTGGCCCCGCAAAAAATAATATAACATGTCCTATTCTTGTCCTCACCATGCGGACAAGAATAGGCATTTATATTGAAGGCTGTCCGTGCCGTTCGGTAAATTGCGGAACGCGCACGGACGCCGTCCGTGTTTTGCGGATCGCAAAACACACCACAGTTGTGTGCATGAGGCCTAAGGAATAGATCCAAGCAGCTCAAATGTTACCTCCAAATTGCGTTATCTTCTGCATATCTAAGTCTACTTTCACACTCGCGTTTTGGCTTTCAGTTTGTGAGATCCGTTCAGGGCTCTCACAATCGGTCCAAATCGGATCAGTTTGCATTCTAATGCATTCTGAATGGAAAAGGATCCGCTCAGAATGCATCAGTTCAGTCTCTATTACACTTTGGAGACGGACACCAAAACACTGCTTGCAGCGTTTTGTTGTCCGTCTTATGAAACTGAGCCAAACGGATCCGTCCTGACATAATCTGGCACAATAGAAAACGGATCCGTCCTAGCACACAATGTAAGTCAATGGGGACGGATCCGTTTTCAATGACACAATCTGGCACAATAGAAAACGGATCCGTCCTCCATTGACTTTCAATGGTGTTCAAGACGGATCCGTCATGGCTATGTCAAAGATAATACAAACGGATCCGTTCTGAACGGATGCAGGCGGCTGTATTATCTGAACGGATACGTCCATGACGGAGCCACTCAAAACGGGTGTGAAAATAGCCTTATGTGTGTTGAAGGAAGAAATAATTGGCAGATTGGACATATTTCATGCTGACATTCCCAATCCTTTGCTTTCATGGGAGATAAGCTGCTGTCAGAGGTGTCTGTCTAGCAATGACTTGCTCCCCCCTTCCCACTGATAATGCATGCATGTGTGAATGTGTTTGAGGAGGGGTGTCCAGTTTTCACACGGACTGCCAAAGGATGCACCTCGTCATAAATTAAAGGGGTTATCCAAGCCTATAAACTTGAATATACTTACCTGGTTCCCCATGCGCTCCTGGTCCCTGCACCGCCGCTGCAGCTTCTTTCCATGCGCGGATGTAAACATTTGGTGTTGGAGGGGAGCAGCCAATGGCAGACAGTGACGGGGACAAGCCTCCTTAGCATTGCGGGTGACGCTAGGGAGGCTCGTCCTTGTACCCTCCTGTTTTCATCCCCGCAGAAGGGGCAGTACGGGGACCAGGAGCGGCGTGGGAAACGAGGTAAGTATATTCTTTGTGAGGGGTCAGGCCTATGGGGGGGCAGTTTATAGCCTTGGATAACCCCTTTAAGCACAACCTCAGGGGGCGTAGAAAACACCGGTCTTGATCAATCTCCCCCCACAGTTTTTTTTCCTAAATTTTTTAACTTTTAAAAAAACACCATGCATTTCATATATTTTTTTACAAACATCTTTATATTTTGCATGCGCTTTAAAAAAAAAAAAAATTCCAGTGGGAAAAAAAAAGCACCATACCTAGAGCATACTGCATTTTATAAGAAACCGCTACTGACCCAAAAGTCGCACCCAAGTAAAGAAAAGTGGCACAAAAATAGCAGTTTGCATATCTCCATCACAGCTGACATGTGGCTGCAGTTGAAAAACAGCACAGGATAAACCATGCAAAAATTGCAGCGTTTTTTTTTTCTGACGACATACAAATCATTGGCCTCGGTCCACAGTGGCCACGTGGCAGATTACTTATAGCTCTAAATGGATAAGACCTTTTTGTTCGGTGAGCTGACTTGAAATGTTTGTATTTGCAAACCTTTAGACATGGTTCATTGGTCTGCATGACGTATGTTGTGCTAGTGTAGACTGTAAAAACCTTAACCCTTACCTTTGAACGACTAATGACTGAGATATGACTACAACTGAATCAAAGAAAGACACGAAACAATGTATCTAATATATGAAATATGTGAAGATATATACAGTAACTACTGTATATTAAATAATTGCTGTAATAAGAATAGGGTGGGAAGGATTTCAAATTCGTTGCCCCATACCTTGCATATCCATCAGCAGAATACAGACTAAGGGTCCATTCACATATCCGTAGAATGGGTCCGGATCCGTTCCGCAACATTGCGGAACGTATCCGGACCCATTCATTCTCTATGGGGCAGGAAGAGATGCGGACAGCACACAGTGTGCTGTCCGCATCCGCATTTCAGGAGCACGGCCCCAATCTTCCGGTCCGCGGCTCCCGAAAAAAATAGAACATGTTCTATTCTTGTCCGCAATTGCGTACAAGAATAGGCAGTTCTATGGGGGTGCCGGCCGGGTGTATTGCGGATCCACAATTTGCGGATCCGCAATACATTACGGACATGTGAATGGACCCTAAGGCCTCTTTCACACGACCGTATGTATTTAGCGGTCCGCAAAAAGAACATATGACATCGGTGTGCATTCCGTTTTTTGCGGAACGGAACAGCTAGCCCCTAATAGAACAGTACTATCCTTGTCCGTACTGCTGACAATAATAGGACAAGTTCTGTCTTTTAGCAGAGCGGAAATATGGAAATGGAATGCACATGGAGTACCTTCAGTTTTTTTTTTCGCGGACCCATTGAAATGAATGGTTTCTTATACGGATCGCAAATGGAAACCGCAAAAATTGAACGGAAACGGAAAGAAAATATGTTCGTGTGAAAGAGGCCTAAGGGCTCATTCACACGACTGTATCTCTTTTTGCAGACCGCAAATTGCAGATCTGCAAAACATGGATACCGGCCATGTGCTTTCTGTATTTTGCGGAACAGAACATCCTGATAGAAATGCATATCCTTGTCCGCAATTATAGACAAGAATACAACATGTTCTAGCTTTTTTGTGGGGCTATGGAATGGAAGTACAGATGCGGACAGCACACGGTGTTCTGTCTAGAGTTGTTGCAATACCAAATTTTTGATTCGGTTTCGATACCATGAAAAAGTATTGCGATACTCGATACCATTCGATACCACGCGAAAAAAATAAACCAAAAAAGCCACGTGCATTCCGCATTTAAAAAAATGGCGAATCGCACAGTTTTTATTTATTTTTTCTGTTCCGGTGTTCACCACCTAGATTTTTTAAAATATTTTAATAGTTTGGACTTTTCTGACGTGGCGATATGTAATATGTTTATTATTTATATATTTTATATGTGAAATTGGGAAAAGGGGGTGATTTATACTTCATATTTTGGTGGGGGTTTTTTTTACTTTTTTTTTTTTTACACTTTTTATTTAATAACTATTTCCCCCCTTAGGGGCTAGAACCTGGGATCTTTCATCCCTTGTCCTATTCAGCCTGATAGATCTCTATCAGGGTGAATAGGACTTCACACTGTCCCTGCTGCTCTGTGCTTTGTGCACACAGCATCAGGGATGTTACCATGGCAACCAGGGCTTCTGTAGCGTCCTGGCTGCCATGGTAACCGACCAGAGCCCCAGGCTTACACAGCTGGGGCTCCGATCAGAAGCTGCCACTGCACTACCAATGAGGGGGAGGGGAGAGGACCCTGTGCCCACTGCCACCTTTGATTTTAATACTGGGGGGTTGAGAGGGACCGGCGCACTGTGCCACCAATGATTTTAATGGGATGGGGGGTTGAGGGGGGGCATACTGCACCACCAATGATAATTACCCCTTTATACAGGAGGCGGGTACTGGCAGATCAGCGGCAGTTAACCCCTTAGGTGCTGCACCTCATTAGACAGCCTTTAAACAGTCACCAAACAATTATTACTTTCTCTGTGCTTGTCACAAGATATTTTTCCTGGTGATATAAAGTAGACCGCTCGGTAAATAAAGCCCATTGTCCTCTATACTGCTTACTAGGATTGATCTGTATTTGATAAATGTTACAGCTGATCAACGTGTTCTAAAGTGTTTGCTTATACGTGAAGATAACAAGTCCTCCTTGTCCCTGGGTTTAGTCAATACACGGAGACAATGCACAATACCGGAGGTGTATTACAGCCATGCAGTAAGCCTTTGTTCCACTTCGAGATACACTGCCTGTCCAAAAAAAAAGTCGCCACCTGGATTTAACTAAGCAAATCGTTATAAGCCTCCTATTGGATAATTACTGCATGGGCCATTATCTTTCAGCTGGCAACAAGTTATTTAACCCCAACTGGTGCAACGAGTTGCTTCTCATTTCTTAAACAACCATGTCGAAAGGCACATCTCGTGGTCGTGGAAAAGATGTTAGTTTGTTTGAGAAGGGTGAAATCATTGGCAAGCATCAAGCAGAGAAAACATCTAAGGAGATTGCAGAAACTACTAAAATTGGGTTAAGAACTGTCCAACGCATTATTAAAAACTGGAAGAATAGCGGGGACCTATCGTATTCGAGGAAGAAATGTGGCAGGAAAAAAAATCCTGAATGAGCGTGATCGGCAATCACTTAAACGTTTGAAATCAAATCGAAGAAAAACAACAGTAGAACTCAGGGCTATGTTTAATAGTGAAAGTAAGAGCATTTCCACATGCACAATGCGAAGGGAACTTAAGAAATTGGGACTGAACAGCTGTGTAGCCATAAGAAAACCACTAATCAGTGAGGCAAACCAGAAAAAAAGGCTTCAATTTGCTAGGGAGCATAAAGATTGGACTCTTGAGCAATGTAAGAAGGTCATGTGGTCTGATGAGTCCAGATTTACCCTGTTCCTGAGTGATGGGCACATCAGGGTAAGAAGAGAGGCAGATGAAGTGATGCCCCCATCATGCCTAGTGCCTACTGTACAAGCCTGTGGGGGCAGTGCTATGATCTGGGGTTGCTGCAGTTGGTCAGGTCTAGGTTCAGCAACAGTATGTGCTCCAAGAATGAGGCCAGCTGACTACCTGAACATACTGAATGACCAGGTTATTCCATCAATGGATTTTTTCTTCCCTGACGGCACGGGCATATTCCAAGATGACAATGCCAGGATTCAATTGTGAAGGAGTGGTTCAGGGACCATGAGACATCATTTTCACACATGGATTGGCCACCACAGAGTCCAGACCTTAACCCCATTGAGAATCTTTGGGATGTGCTGGAGAAGGCTTTGCGCAGCGGTCAGACTCTACCATCATCAATGCAAGATCTTGGTGAAAAATTAATGCAACACTGGATGGAAATAAATCTTGTGACATTGCAGAAGCTTATCGAAACAATGCCACAGCGAATGTGTGCCGTAATCAAAGCTAAAGGCGGTCCAACTAAATATTTTTAACTTTTTTTGTGGGGATAGGCAGTGTAGTTTGGATTTATGACTTTGGCTGCTAGGTTGAGCAATCCATAGTGGCTGTTAACACGTTCAATTGTCAATCGCCATCGGTACGAAATCTACTTTTCAAATACAGCCCTAACACTACATTTACACGACAGTGAAAACAGCCGTCACACAATCGTTTTCAGAACAAATTGAAGTCAGTGGGGCTATTCACATGTGCGTTTTTTTTAACCCTTTGGCTACCAGAGGTTTTTTTTTCATTTTTGCGTTTTAATTTTTCTTCCCTATTTTCCGTGAGCCATAACTTTTTTATTTTTCTGGTCACATAGCTGTATGAGGGCTTATTTTTTGCAGAACAAGTTGTACTTTCTAATGCCACCATTAATTATGGCATAAAATGTTGTGGGAAGCGGTAACAAAAAATTGGAATTGGAAAACAAATGCAATCCCTCCATTGTTTTACGGGTTTTGTTTCCACATCGTTTTGTTTACGGGAAAACTGACCCAGGCCCTTCATTCTCTGGGTCCGTACGATTACAACGATACCCCATATGTATAAGTTCTTTATGTCTAAATAGTGTAAAAATAAATGTAAACTTTGAGAATTTTTCTTTTTTATATCACCATATTCTGACCCCCATAACTTTTTTATACTTACCATATGTCTACTGAGCTGTTTAGGGTCTAATTTTTTGTGGAACAATCTGTACTTTTAATTTATACAATTTTGGAGTATGCTTGACTTTCTGATCAAATTTTATTACATTTTTTTAGGTAAGAGAAGCAATGAAAAAATTGCAAATCGGCCATTTTGACCCTTTTTTTCGTCACGCCATTCGCCGTATTGGAGTGTTTTTTTCTATTTTAATAGTATAGGCATTTCTGGTCACGGTGATACCCATGATGTTTATATTTATTGTTATTTATGTATTTATTTTTTTATTATACGGAAAGGGGGGTGATTTAAACTTTTATATATTTTTTTTTTTTTTTTTGAATTGTGATCATTATGTGCCTCAAATATGAGCTTATTACATTTTTAATTTTGTTTTGTCAGGAATTTATTATTAGTTTATTTTGCTACTTTTGCTCATTTCTTATCCTGGCCTGCTATCTGGTGTTCAAAATAAGAATTGCAGTTTGAATACTGTTAGCCTACTCTGTAAGGCTTACAGTATTCAGTGCAACTACCTATGCCCGGATTGGACACATGGGGCATAGGTAAGAAGCCCAGAACCGCGAGCTTCTGGGTTTTTACACACTTAGGTGCCGTGATCTCACTTGATTACAGCATCTAAAGCATTTAATTACCGCAATCTGCATTATTGCCGGTCACGGTAATTAGCCGCAGGTCTCTGCTGTATGAAACAGCAGAGATCTGCCAGGCATGACGCCCACTGCACGTGGGAGCGGGCATCATGTTTACACATCGCACCAGCACCGTACATGTACTGCGCTGGTAGCCTAAGGGTTAAAGGCCGTCAAAAAATAGGTCTTCCTATTTTTGGCCATTTTAACATCCACATGGACCCAATTGAAGTCAATTGGACCATTTTTAATGACTGTTAGGACAGGAGCGCAACCGTCTAACAGATTATAAAAACTGATTTACTAGTGGAAAATGGCCTTTTAGGGGTTAAAAAAATTACCGTATTTTTCACTTTATAAGCGACACCTGATGATAAGAATAAGGTTTTAGAGAATTTATTTTTTATCAGACCTCATATGAGATCAGACCTCCAAATCAGGAACTCAGTTTAGACCCCCATATTAGGACTTCACATCAGACCCCCATATCAGGACCTCACATCAGACCCCCAGCAGACCTGAGATCAGACTCCCATCAAACCTCCATGCCAAACCTCCATCAGACCTCAGATCAGACTTCCATACCATACCCCTATCAGACCTCCATCTAAGACCCCCATCAGACCTCAGATCAGACTTCCATGCAGAACCCCATCAGCAGGGGCGTAGCGTGGGGGGGGCCGGAGGGGCCGTTGCCCCGGGCGCCAAATTGCAGGGGGCGCCAGGCATCCGAAATTTCAATGAGGGCTACGGGAGCCTATGGCTCCCGTCCCCTCCGTTATGCCCCATAGGCTTCAGGCCACTAGGCCTGAAGCCTATAAGGCAGTAGAGGCGAGCGACGCAGGACTCGGTCACGATAACCTCACTGTGACCTCCTGCGTCGGGTCTCGCGAGATGACGCGATGACGCGGCGCAGGAAGGCACAGTGAGGCGTTCGTGACCGCCTGCGGCGGGAACAAGCGGGGATGGAGATAGGTAAGTATTTTTTTTAATGTTAACTTACCTAATTGCAGAGGCTCTGGCGGCAGTATGGGGGGTGGGAGAGGAGAGGAGAGGAGAGGAGAGGACTGGAGCAGAAAGGGGCGATTATATTAGCAAAGAGGGGGGCCAGTACATTAATAACAGAGGGGCCATTACATTAATAACAAAGAGGGGGACATTATATTAGCAAAGAGGGGGGCCAGTACATTAATAGCAAAGAGGGGGACATTACATTAGCAAAGAGGGGGCCAGTACATTAATAACAAAGAGGGGGACATTATATTAATAATAAAGAGGGGGGCCAGTACATTAATAATAAAAAGGGGGCCATTATATTAATAATAAAGAGGGGGGCCAGTACATTAATAATAAAAAGGGGGCCATTATATTAATAATAAAGAGGGGGCCAGTACATTAATAATAAAAAGGGGGCCATTATATTAATAATAAAGAGGGGGCCAGTACATTATTAATAAAAAGGGGGCCATTATATTAATAATAAAGAGGGGGCCAGTACATTATTATTATTAATGTAATGACCCCCTCTTCATTATTAATATAATGGCCCCCTCTTTATTATTAATATAATGGCCCCCTCTTCATTATTAATGTAATGGCCCCTCTTTATTATTAATGTATTGGCCCCCTCTTTATTATTAATATAATGGCCCCTCTTTATTATTAATGTAATGGCCCCTCTTTATTATTAATGTAATGACCCCCTCTTTATTATTAATGTAATGGCCCCCTCTTTATTATTAATGTAATGGCCCCTCTTTATTATTAATGTAATGGCCCCCTCTTTATTATTAATGTAATGGCCCCTCTTTATTATTAATGTAATGCCCCCTCTTTATTATTAATGTAATGACCCCCTCTTTATTATTAATATAATGGCCCCCTCTTTATTATTAATATAATGGCCCCCTCTTCATTATTAATGTAATGGCCCCTCTTTATTATTAATGTATTGGCCCCCTCTTTATTATTAATATAATGGCCCCTCTTTATTATTAATGTAATGGCCCCTCTTTATTATTAATGTAATGACCCCCTCTTTATTATTAATGTAATGGCCCCCTCTTTATTATTAATGTAATGGCCCCCTCTTTATTATTAATGTAATGGCCCCCTCTTTATTATTAATGTAATGACCCCCTCTTTATTATTAATGTAATGGCCCCCTCTTTGTTATTAATGTAATGGCCCCCTCTTTATAATTAATGTAATGGCCCCCTCTTTGCTAATATAATGGCCCCCTCTTTGTTATTAAAGAGGGGGCCAGTACATTAATAATAAAGAGGGGGCCATTATAATATACAGGGGGAATGAAAGCTATCTGTCTGGCTCTAGCTCAGTATTGGGGGGCAGCAGGATGACAGTGTTGAAGGAAGGAGAGCATGATAGTAAAGTGAGGAACCTAAATTTTTTTCGGTGAAACTCTGCAGAGACGAGAAGCGGCTGAAAGAAGTTATCATGGTGGTCTTATCTCTGAATGAAGACGTCGAGGAGAGTCTACATCACAGGAGACGTCACTGGATGTAACAGGTATGGTGCGGTATTCTACTGTAATAATAATGTCCATCCACATATCTGTTTCATGGTAGGGTTGGGGGAGAAGATTGAGAATTTGGCCCATACTGCCGCATTCTGGCCCCAGACTTCAGGTCACACTGTACGTGTTCAGAATTCTGGGGCCTCACACCCATCTACTACATTATCTGTACTCAGAGAGTTATCTGAGGTGTAACATAGGACTGCTAGTGATCTACTACAGTATCTGTTAAAAGTGGCGTGCCTGGGGTAGGCGCGGGGGGGCGCAATTTTTGGCTTGCCCCGGGTGCTGGCAACCCACGCTACGCCACTGCCCATCAGACCTCAGATCAGACTTCCATGGCAGACCCCACTCAGACCTAAATAAGTGCTCTTACCTCTTCTGCTTCACCACTCCTCTCCAGGTCCGACGGTCTCGGCAGAAGTCACGCTCTCTTGTCTTCTCCGGGCTGCACTGCACAGTCATCTGACTGTGTGCAGCATCGGATCATAGTGCGCGTATTATGTCCTTATGCTGTATACAGTCAGGACCTGCTGCGCAGTGACCCCAGGGATGAAGACCAGGGAGGGTGAGTATAGGCAGCGCTAACAGCACTTCACTCCCCGTTCCCCACACCTAATGCATACTAGTGAGTGCTTTCATAATGGAAGCGCTCAGTAGTATTCACTTTATAGGACACACAACCTTTTTTCCCCCCACTTTTGGGGGGAAAAGTGCATCTTATAAATCGAAAAATACAGAACCTCATCCACTTGCACACACAGAGGCAGTAGCTCCTTTCTTAATGCTGAAGTACCTGCACTCCCAGTGTGATGACGTCACTATGTTCTCCCAGCATGCTGACTGGAGCGCTTGGTGAGGTCATCACGCTGGGAGCACAGGTCCTTCAGCATCAAGAGAGAGGAGCAACTGCCTCTGTGCATGTAAGTGGATGAGGTAACTTTTTTTTGAAACTAAAAAAACCCTACACATTATAAGGGTCCATTCACACGTCCGTTGTTTCTTTCCTGATCTGTTCCGTTTTTTGCGGAACAGATCTGGTCCAGATCTGTACCCATTCATTTTCAATGGGTCCTGAAAAAAATCGGACAGCACAATGTCAGATTTTTTTTTAGGACCCATTGAAAATGAATGGGTACAGATCTGGTCCAGATCTGTTCTGCAAAAAACGGAACAGATCAGGAAAGAAACAACGGACGTGTGAATGGACCCTTAAAAGGGTTTTCCGAAACTTTACTACTGATGTGATCATCAGTATCTGATTGGTGAGGGTCTTAGTTCTGGGACCCCACTGATCATCTGTTTGAGAAGACACCAGCGCTCGCTCGCAGTAGCGCTACCATCTTCTCTCTGCTCACCAAGCACAGCGCTGTATATTTGACAGCGGCTGTGCTTAGTATCGCAGCTAAGCCCCATTCACTTCAATGGGCTGTGCTGTGCCTAGGCCACGTGACATGAGCATGGCTTAGGGTGAGCTAAGAGCAAGCCACGGACTTATCCAGGTTTATAAACTTGATGATCTATCCTAATGATAGGCCAGGGATATTATATTGGTGGTGTCAATCTCCCAACACTTCTGCCAATCAGCTGTTTGAAAGGACTTTAGTGCCAAGACGATCACCGCAGCGTCTTCATTGTTTAAATTAGGGTTTAAACTGATTCATACTGTGCATGGTGTACTTTTTGTAGAAGATCCCTCTCCGTACAGTATTAAAATGTATGGGCTCCAATGAGCTGAAGTTAGTTATTCGCGAAGTCATGCATGACTTTGTTGAATAACTTTGGTAATTGATTTTTAAACTGGAAAACCACTTTAACACTTGAAACCGAACTCTGCTTCGGTTCCCGCTTATCGAAGTCCATACATTTTAATACTGTACGGAGATGGAGCTCTGTACAGTATTAATCCGAAGTTATGAAGGAAGCAACTTCGGATGTAACATGCGAAGTTCACTTCGCTCATATCTACTTGTAAACTATTTACTGAAAGTTAATGGGGTTTTCCTATCTCAACATTTATGGCGTATCGCTAGGTTATGCCATAAATTTGAAACAGGTGTAGGTGCCACCTCTGGGACCTGACCTGGGCCCCAGAAATGAAGGACGGCACACAGCACATTTGTGGCAACCCTCCATTCACCGCTATAGGACTCCCAAAAATAGCCAATTGATGCCAAAAATAGCCAATCGATGGCTCGACTATTTCCCTTAAGTCCCATGAACTATTTCTGGAAGTCAATAGAGAGATGGCCGCACTTGCGTAGATTGCTGAACATTACCTGTGATAGCATTTCCAAAAATCGCTGAGAGAACACACTCTTGGCTACCTTTAGAAGTCTCATAGCAGTGAGGAGAGAGGCTGTTTACTCTACTTCACTTCTGGGGGATCTCAATTCTAGAGATAAGAGTAGGTCCCAAAGGTGGCACCTGCACCTATCTGACATTTATAGCGTATACTATTTAGGTTAGGTCCAGAAATATTCGGACAGTGACAAGTTTTGGCAATTTAACTGTTTACCAAAACATATTCAAGATAAAGTTATATAATTAATATGAGCTTAAAGTACAGACTCTCCGCTTTAATTTGAGGGTATTCACATCTTAATCAGAGGAAGAGTGTAGGAATTACAGCTCTTTAATATGTAGCTGTCTATTTTTAAAGGGACCATAGGTAATTGGACAACTATCTCAAAAGCTATTTAATGGGCTGCATGAGCTATTCCCTTGTTAATCCTTTATCAGTTAAGCAGGTAAAAGGTCTGGAGTTGATTCCAGGTGTGGCATTTGCATTTGGAAGCTGTTGCTGTGAACCCGCAACATGCGATCAAAGGAGCTCTCAATGGAAATGAAACAGACCATCATTAGGCTGAAAAAAATAAGCAATCCATCAGAGGGATAGCGGAATGTTAGAATTGTCCAAATCAACAGTTTGATATGTTCTGGTAAAAAAAAGAGCGCACTGGTGAGCTCTGGAACTCAAATAGGCCTGGATGTCCATAGATGACAACAGCAGTGGAGGATCGCAGAATCCTTTCCATGGCGAAGAAAAACGCTTTCACAATATCTACCAACATCCACCCAAGTGAAGAACACTCTCCAGGAAGTAGGTGTGTCAATATCTAATTCTACTATAAAGAGAAGACTTCATGAGTGCAAATACAGAGGGTTTACCACAAGGTACAAACCATTAATCAGCCTCAAAAATAGAAAGGCCAGATTAGACTTTGCCCAAAAAACATCTGAAGAAGCCAGCCTAGTTCTGGAACAGCATTCTTTGGACAGATGAAACTAAGATCAAACTGTACCAGAATGATGGGAAGAAGAAAGTATGGAGAAGGCTTGGAACGGCTCATGATCCAAAGCATACCACATCCTCTGTAAAACATGGTGGAGGCAGTGTGATGGCATGGGCATGCATGGCTTCCAATAGCACCGGGTCACTAGTGTTTGTTGATGTGACTGAAGACAGAAGCAGCCAGATGAATTCTGAAGGTACAGGGACATACTTTCTGCTAAGATTTAACTAAATGCAGCAAGGTTAATTGGATGGTGCTTCACAGAACCGATAGTCAATGACCCAAATCATACTGCAAAAGCAACCCAGGAGTTTTTTAAGACAAAGAAGGGGAATATTCTGCAATGGCCGAGTCAATCACCAGATCTGAACTTGCTTAAGACAAAACTTAAGGCAGAAACACCCACAAACAAGCAACAACTGAAGACAGCTGCAGTAAAGGCCTGGCAAAGCATCACAATGGAGGAAATCCAGCGTTTAGTGATGTCCATGGGTTCTAGACTTCAGGCAGCCACTTCTCTACAAAGTATTAAAAATGAACATTTTTTTTTTTTATAGTAATGTTAATTTGCCCATTTACATTTGAGCCCCTGAAATGAAGTGATTTTGTAGAAAAATTGTTGCAATTCCTAAACGTTTCACAGGATATTTTTTTCAACCTCTTGAATTAAACCTGAGAGTCTACACTTCAATAGCATCTCAGTTGTTTCCTTTCTAATCCAATATGGTGGCATTTAGAGCACAGATCATGATGACTGTGTCACTGTCCAAATATTTCTGGACTGTATATGCCATAAATGTGGAGATGGGAAAACCCCATTAAAGTCCATTCAGCCACTAATGATTTGCTAGAACACTGCAGTCAGACTTCTGCATTTGATTGTTAATCATTTCCTATTTATAGGTAAACCCAGAGGATATGCATTAGCTTTGAGCATGTTGGAGCTTGTCTCCTCTACTGATAGCTACTAATTTATCACCATTTTAGTTACTATTATTAGTAGAAAAAAACTGTAAGGAGACCCACCAGGACTTCACCTTTTCTCTGCATGAACAGGAAAACTGAAAAGGACAGCTGCCTAGTAGAAGGCCCAGAGATCTCAGACTGGCCTACTAGGATAATGGTAATAGGGAAGGGCACCCTGAATATTCAACCATGTTTTTAAGTCAATGACCAGTTAAAATGTTCTTTATGTAATGATACCATAGGTAGAGCTCAAGGCATGCTGTATATCGTAAGCGGGCAAATTTTAAATAAAGATATTACATATGGGAGATAACTCCTCCAGATCAATAACTATGGAACCACTGTGCCAACTGACTGGTTTGGCTTTGGGCTAAACCCTAAGGGTGTTATTCTAGTGTTGCCCTGATATAAACCCTTTAACCCCTGTACAGGCATCGGGACTTTACTGTAGGGATGCAACCAGACCACTAACTCTTAAAGGGGTTATCCCATGACTAATGTAAAAAATGAAAATCAGACATCGACTTCCGGTTTCGGCGCTGGTATGTGAGGATGCAGGGACACCAGCTCTTCGCCGCTCATCGCATTGCAGCCCGCTCCGCTACATCCTCATGTATTGAAGGGAGATTACTGCAACAATTACCAGCTCCTGTGAGTGTATGGAGCGTTATTTACTCCGGAGCGGGCAGAAATCTATCTCCTCGGGCCGAGTTACTGACATAAAGGGCCCCCCGCTTTCCAAGATGGCGCCATCTCCACCTTCCACTCCACAGCACAGAGAAAGTGACACGCTGGAAAACAGACAAGTGGACTCGCAGGTGGACCTATTTGATAATGCAGGCGGAAATGTAAATGTACGACAACTAGCCATAGAGCTTCATGAGCATAGGCTATCAGAAGTGGAGCAGCACGTGGCGTGCATGGAGGAGGACTCTGCTGAAGCCACAACCAAACTTCATGATCTGTTCTAGCTAGCTAACCGGCTAAATGACCGGGTTGACGACCTGGAGAATAGGTCTCGCTGAAGCAACTTGAGATTGTTAGGAGTGCCTGAATAAGTGCCGCAGAAAGAGCTCCGCCATTTGTTTGAATATGAACTGCCCCAGGCCTTGGGTCTATCGGATAGGAGGAATGTGGAGAGAGAACACCCCGAAGAACTACCTACAAAGTACAAAGACTATTCAGATAAAGGACTAAGAGCATATAGAGTGTGGCGGGAACCCCTGATCTTGAGAGGAGTCAAAGTGCTACTATTTGCTGACTACTTGGCGGAAGTCACAAGAAAGCGCAGAGCTTTTAGTGTTGTTTGCTCGGTATTGCATAAGAAAGGGATTCGATTTCAACTTGCTTATCCTGCCATATTGAAAATTTGGCAGCAGGATGGATCATTCCAACAGTTTGAAGACCCGAAACAAGCAGAGGCCTATTTACTGCTCCAAGAAGGCAGAGAAAGTGAAGAAGGGACTTCTGAACCGCAGACGACTCCCACTGATATGACATGTAGGCGTCGGGAATGGAGCCGTGTCCCTTCAGGGTCGCCACCCAAGTCTCAGAGGTCGCCAAAAGCACAACGCCCTCTTAGTGGGAAACCCCTTAAAAATGCCAGAGGAAAGTGATATCAAGCTTTCGCCTGCAGCGAAATTGGAGGAGAATATCTATGGGATTCTAGTAAACAGAGACTCTACATTGGAAGGTCACATGGACACTTTTTTAGGTTCAGATTAACCACCTCCCGACCGCCTAACGCGCCGATGCGTCCGGGAGGTGGTTGATTTATTCCTCCTGGACGCATCGGCGCGTCATCTCGCGAGACGCGAGATTTCCTGTGAACGCGCGCACACAGGCGCGCGCGCTCACAGGAACAGAAGGTAAGCGAGTGGATCTCCAGCATGCCAGCGGCGATCGCTCGCTGGCAGGCTGGAGATCCGAATTTTTTAACCCCTAACAGGTATATTAGACGCTGTTTTCATAACAGCGTCTAATATACCTCCTACCTGGTCCTCTGGTGGTCCCTTTTGTTAGGATCGACCACCAGAGGACTCAGGTAGGTCAGTACAGTCCCACCAAACACCACACTACACCCCCCCCCCCCGTCACTTATTAACCCCTTATAAACCCCTGATCACCCCATATAAACTCCCTGATCTCAGACGGCCCCTGGCCATGCTATTTCCTTACTTTATATCATGTTAAGCGCCGAGGAGGCTGAGGGCAGCCAATCTGGAGATTCCTACCCCAAACTCAGGTTTATGCTTGATTGGGAGACGGAATTGGGTGATACATTTACTGGGGATCAATGGAAACGTTCTTTGCTTCTTACGCATAAGATCGCTATATCGTGTAATCTACAAGAACTCAATTATAAAATACTTACCAGATGGTATCGGACTCCGGAGAAATTGCATCGGTTCTACCCCTCGGTTTCTGACCTATGTTGGAGATGTCACAGTGATAGGGGAACCATGACCCATATATGGTGGGGTTGTCCGAGACTTCACCCACTGTGGTTGGATGTCTTCAAACTTTATAATTTTCTATTCCGGGCCTCCGTAGCATTTTCCCCTTCTATCGCTCTGCTATCTATTTTCCCAGGGCGGATTTCGCATGTTAAAAAGGGTTCATTGAGGCTCTTTGTGCTGGCCATGAGGCAGATTATCCCACGCAAGTGGAAGTCAACCGAGAGATTGAAAAGGATCACTTGGGCATCGGCTCTGGATGCGCTGTTTCACATGGAAGAGATGTGCGCCTCTGATCGTAATCAGATTCCGGCGTTTCTCCCGAGTTGGGAGCCATGGTCCAGGTTTAGATCTTCTGTTTCGTTCTCGGTTTGGGTGGCATCTGGGGTGCTCCCTGATTCTCCTCCTTAATAGTACCTAGCTATTCTCTAGTTATGCCCTACGATTTCTCCCCCTCCCCCCTCTCCTTTTGTGTGTCGTCCTGTCTTCCCCCTTTTATGTCAAGATTGTCTAGAAGTATTGGCCTTTACATCATTGTTTGAGGCCTTGTTGAGCCCTTCAGGGCCTCTGTTTCCGCCGACTTAGTCGGCTGATTGTTTGCTTATACCAGTACAGATACATGCGTATGCCTTGTCTTTGATGCTGTACTGCTGTTTACGTCTGCATGTCGCAATGTAACCTTGTACGCGGTTTGTATACTGCAATGTGTGATGTTCTTCTATGAGTACAAAATAAGAATAATAATAAAATCTTATTGAACCATAAACTCCCTGATCACCCCCCTGTCATTGATCACCGCCCTGTCATTGATCACCCCCCTGTCAGGCTCCGTTCAGACGTCCGCATGATTTTTACGGATCCGATCCATGTATCCATGGATCCGTAAAAATCATGCGGACGTCTGAATGGAGCCTTACAGGGGGGTGATCAATGACAGGCGGGTGATCACCCATATACACTCCCTGATCACCCCCTGTCATTGATCACCGCCCTGTCAGGCTCCATTCAGACGTCCGCATGATTTTTACGGATCCGATCCATGTATCCATGGATCCGTAAAAATCATGCGGACGTCTGAATGGAGCCTTACAGGGGGGTGATCACCCATATACACTCCCTGATCACCCCCTGTCATTGATCACCCCCCTGTCAGGCTCCATTCAGACGTCCGCATGATTTTTACGGATCCGATCCATGTATCCATGGATCCGTAAAAATCATGCGGACGTCTGAATGGAGCCTTACAGGGGGGGTGATCAGTGACAGGGGGGTGATCACCCTGATTACCCTGATCACCCCCTGTCATTGATAACCCCCCTGTAAGGCTCCATTCAGACGTCCGCATGCGTTCTGTGGATCCGATCCATGTATCCATGGATCCGTAAAAAATCATGCGGACGTCTGAATGGAGCCTTACAGGGGGGGTGATCAGTGACAGGGGGGTGATCACCCTGATTACCCTGATCACCCCCTGTCATTGATAACCCCCCTGTAAGGCTCCATTCAGACGTCCGCATGCGTTTTGTGGATCCGATCCATGTATCCATGGATCCGTAAAAAATCATGCGGATGTCTGAATGGAGCCTTACAGGGGGGGGTGATCAGTGACAGGGGGTGATCACCCTGATTACCCTGATCACCCCCTGTCATTGATAACCCCCCCTGTAAGGCTCCATTCAGACGTCTGCATGCGTTCTGTGGATCCGATCCATGTATCCATGGATCCGTAAAAATCATGCGGACGTCTGAATGGAGCCTTACAGGGGGGGTGATCAGTGACAGGGGGTGATTACCCTGATCACCCCCTGTCATTGATAACCCCCCTGTAAGGCTCCATTCAGACGTCCGCATGCGTTCTGTGGATCCGATCCATGTATCCATGGATCCGTAAAAAATCATGCGGATGTCTGAATGGAGCCTTACAGGGGGGGTGATCAGTGACAGGGGGGTGATTACCCTGATCACCCCCTGTCATTGATAACCCCCCTGTAAGGCTCCATTCAGACGTCCGCATGCGTTCTGTGGATCCGATCCATGTATCCATGGATCCGTACAAAATCATGCGGATGTCTGAATGGAGCCTGACAGGGGGGGTGATCAATGACAGGGGGTGATCAGGGAGTCTATATGGGTGATCACCCCCCTGTCATTGATCACTCCCCCCCCTGGTAAGGCTCCATTCAGCCATTTTTTTTGGCACAAGTTAGCGGAAATTTTTTGTTTGATTTTGTTTTCGTTTTTTCTTACAAAGTCTCATATTCCACTAACTTGTGTCAAAAAATAAAATCTCACATGGACGCACCATACCCCTCACGGAATCCAAATGCGTAAACATTTTTAGACATTTATATTCCAGACTTCTCACGCTTTAGGGCCCCTAAAAAGCCAGGGCAGTATAAATACCCCACATGTGACCCCATTTCGGAAAGAAGACACCCCAAGGTATTCCGTGAGGGGCATATTGAGTCCATGAAAGATTGAAATTTTTGTCCTAAGTTAGCGGAAAGTGAGACTTTGTGAGAAAAAAAACAAAAAAAATCAATATCCGCTAACTTATGCAAAAAAAATAAAAATTCTAGGAACTCGCCAGGCCCCTCATTGAATACCTCGGGGTGTCTTCTTTCCAAAGTGGGGTCACATGTGGGGTATTTATACTGCCCTGGCTTTTTAGGGGCCCGAAAGTGTGAGAAGAAGTCTGGGATCCAAATGTCTAAAAATGCCCTCCTAAAAGGAATTTGGGCCCCTTTGCGCATCTAGGCTGCAAAAAAGTGTCACACATCTGGTATCGCCGTACTCAGGAGAAGTTGGGCAATGTGTTTTGGGGTGTCATTTTACATATACCCATGCTGGGTGAGAGAAATATCTTGGTCAAATGCCAACTTTGTATAAAAAAAAAGGGAAAAGTTGTCTTTTGCCAAGATATTTCTCTCACCCAGCATGGGTATATGTAAAATGACCCCCCAAAACACATTCCCCAACTTCTCCTGAGTACGGCGATACCAGATGTGTGACACTTTTTTGCAGCCAAGGTGGGCAAAGGGGCACCTTTCAGATTTCGCAGGCCATTTTTTACACATTTTGATTTCAAGGTACTTCTTACACATTTGGGCCCCTAAATTGCCAGGGCAGTATAACTACGCCACAAGTGACCCCATTTTGGAAAGAAGACACCCCAAGGTATTCCGTGGGGGGCACGGCGAGTTCCTAGAATTTTTTATTTTTTGTCACAATTTAGTGGAAAATGATGATTTTTCTTTTTTTTTTCTTTTTTCCTTACAAAGTCTCATATTCCACTAACTTGCGACAAAAAATAAAAAATTCTAGGAACTCGCCATGCCCCTCACGGAATACCTTGGGGTGTCTTCTTTCCAAAATGGGGTCACTTGTGGCGTAGTTATACTGCCCTGGCAATTTAGGGGCCCAAATGTGTGAGAAGAACTTTGCAATCAAAATGTGTAAAAAATGCCCTGCAAAATCCGAAAGGTGCACTTTGGAATATGTGCCCCTTTGCCCACCTTGGCAGCAAAAAAGTGTGACACATCTGGTATCGCCGTACTCAGGAGAAGTTGGGCAATGTGTTTTGGGGTGTCATTTTACATATACCCATGCTGGGTGAGAAAAATATCTTGGTCAAATGCCAACTTTGTATAAAAAAAAAGGGAAAAGTTGTCTTTTGCCAAGATATTTCTCTCACCCAGCATGGGTATATGTAAAATGACCCCCCAAAACACATTCCCCAACTTCTCCTGAGTACGGCGATACCAGATGTGTGACACTTTTTTGCAGCCAAGGTGGGCAAAGGGGCACCTTTCAGGATTTCGCCGGCCATTTTTTACACATTTTGATTTCAAGGTACTTCTTACACATTTGGGCCCCTAAATTGCCAGGGCAGTATAACTACGCCACAAGTGACCCCATTTTGGAAAGAAGACACCCCAAGGTATTCCGTGGGGGGCACGGCGAGTTCCTAGAATTTTTTATTTTTTGTCACAATTTAGCGGAAAATGATGATTTTTCTTTTTTTTTTCTTTTTTCCTTACAAAGTCTCATATTCCACTAACTTGCGACAAAAAATAAAAAATTCTAGGAACTCGCCATGCCCCTCACGGAATACCTTGGGGTGTCTTCTTTCCAAAATGGGGTCACTTGTGGCGTAGTTATACTGCCCTGGCAATTTAGGGGCCCAAATGTGTGAGAAGAACTTTGCAATCAAAATGTGTAAAAAATGCCCTGCAAAATCCGAAAGGTGCACTTTGGAATATGTGCCCCTTTGCCCACCTTGGCAGCAAAAAAGTGTGACACATCTGGTATCGCCGTACTCAGGAGAAGTTGGGCAATGTGTTTTGGGGTGTCATTTTACATATACCCATGCTGGGTGAGAAAAATATCTTGGTCAAATGCCAACTTTGTATAAAAAAATGGGAAAAGTTGTCTTTTGCCAAGATATTTCTCTCACCCAGCATGGGTATATGTAAAATGACACCCCAAATCACATTCCCCAACTTCTCCTGAGTACGGCGATACCACATGTGTGACACTATTTTGCTGCCAAGGTGGGCAAAGGGGCGCATATTCCAAAGTGCACCTTTCGGATTTCACCGGTCATTTCTTACACATTTTGATTGCAAAGTTCTTCTCACACATTTGGGCCCCTAAATTGCCAGGGCAGTATAACTACGCCACAAGTGACCCCATTTTGGAAAGAAGACACCCCAAGGTATTCCGTGAGGGGCATGGCGAGTTCCTAGAATTTTTTATTTTTTGTCGCAAGTTAGTGGAATATGAGACTTTGTAAGAAAAAAAAAAAAAAAAAAAAAATCATCATCATTTTCCGCTAACTTGTGACAAAAAATAAAAAGTTCTATGAACTCACTATGCCCATCAGCGAATACCTTAGGGTGTCTACTTTCCGAAATGGGGTCATTTGTGGGGTTTTTCTACTGTTTGGGCATTGTAGAACCTCAGGAAACATGACAGGTGCTCAGAAAATCAGAGCCGTTTCAAAAAGCGGAAATTCACATTTTTGTACCATAGTTTGTAAATGCTATAACTTTTACCCAAACCATTTTTTTTTTGCCCAAACATTTTTTTTTTATCAAAGACATGTAGAACTATAAATTTAGCGAAAAATTTATATATGGATGTCGTTTTTTTTGCAAAATTTCACAGCTGAAAGTGAAAAATGTCATTTTTTTGCAAAAAAATCGTTACATTTTGATTAATAACAAAAAAAGTAAAAATGTCAGCAGCAATAAAATACCACCAAATGAAAGCTCCATTAGTGAGAAGAAAAGGAGGTAAAATTCATTTGGGTGGTAAGTTGCATGACCGAGCGATAAACGGTGAAAGTAGTGTAGTGCCGAAGTGTAAAAAGTGGCCTGGTCATGAAGGGGGTTTCACCTAGCGGGGCTGAAGTGGTTAAGGAGGTAACATTTGTCGCTTTACTACTGATGCAGTGAGGTTCTGCTGCGAATACCAGAAAAAAGTAAGACATGTCTAGAGATATGTCTAAGTTGGTGTTTTTCCATGTTTTTTTTTAAAGTTTTTGTTTTCTCATGTTTTGGGGTGTCACTGTGGCATGTCATGGGTACGGTTGCAGGGTAGTTGCTGCGCTGGGAGGCAACGCCTTGCTGATAGGCGGCTCTTGTCTAGAGCTATACTTAGTGCAAATGCTAGATTGGGACATGGATCTTCCTGCAGGGGTAAACTATGAGAATTATCTCTTGGAACGTTAAGGGGTTGAGCTCCCCGAGCAAGCGCATGAAAGTCTTAAGACACCTTAAAAGGTTAAAGACAGATGTTGCACTTCTGCAGGAGACCCATCTGATACTGATACTCATACAGCCAGGTCCATAAATATTGGGACATCAACATATACTATCAACTCTATACACCACCACAATGGATTTGAAATTAAGCGAACAAGATGTGCTTTAACTGCAGACTGTCAGCTTTAATTTGAGGGTATTTACATCCAAATCAGGTGAACGGTGCAGGAATTACAACAGTTTGCATATGTGCCTCCCACTTGTGAAGAGACCAAAAGTAATGGGACAGAATAATAATCATAAATCAAACTTTCACTTTTTAATACTTGGTTGCAAATCCTTTGCAGTCAATTGCAGCCTGAAGTCTGGAACGCAAAGACATCACCAGACGCTGGATTTCATCCCTGGTGATGCTCTGCCAGGCCTCTACTGCAACTGTCTTCAGTTCCTGCTTGTTCTTGGGGCATTTTCCCTTCAGTTTTGTCTTCAGCAAGTGAAATGCATGCTCAATCGGATTCAGGTCCGGCGATTGACTTGGCCATTGCATAACATTTCACTTCTTTCCCTTTAAAAACTCTTTGGTTGCTTTTGCAGTATGCTCTGGGTCATTGTCCATCTGCACTGTGAAGCGCCGTCCAATGAGTTCTGAAGCATTTGGCTAAATATAAGCAGATAATATTGCCCGAAACACTTCAGAATTCATCCTGCTGCTTTTGTCAGCAGTCACATTATCAATAAATACAAGAGAACCAGTTCCATTGGCAGCCATACATGCCCACGCCATGAGACTACCACCACCACCATGCTTCACTGATGAGATAGTATGCCTAGGATCATGAGCAGTTCCTTTCCTTCTCCATACTCTTCTCTTCCCATCACTCTGGTACAAGTTTATCTTGGTCTCATCTGTCCATAGGATGTTGTTCCAGAACCTTGAAGGCTTTTTTAGATGTCATTTGGCAAACTCTAATCTGGCCTTCCTGTTTTTGAGGCTCACCAATGGTTTACATCTTGTGGTGAACCCTTTATATTCACTCTGGTGAAGTCTTCTCTTGATTGTTGACTTTGACACAAATACACCTACCTCCTGGAGAGTGTTCTTGATCTGGCCAACTGTTGTGAAGGGTGTTTTCTTCACCAGGGAAAGAATTCTTCGGTCATTCATCACAGTTGTTTTCCGTGGTCTTCCGGGTCTTTTGGTGTTGCTGAGCTCACCCGTGCGTTCCTTCTTTTTAAGAATGTTCCATACAGTTGTTTTGGCCACGCCTAATATTTTTGCTATCTCACTGATGGGTTTGTTGTGTTTTTCAGCCTAATGATGGCTTGCTTCACTGATAGTGACAGCTCTTTGGACCTCATCTTGTCAGTTGACAGCAACAGATTCCAAATGCAAATAGCACACTTGAAATGAATTCTGGGCCTTTTATCTGCTCATTGTAATTGGGATAATGAGGGAATAACACACACCTGGCCACGGAACAGCTGAGAAGCCAATTGTCCCATTACTTTTGTTCCCTTAACAAGTGGGAGGAACATATGCAAACTAATTCCTACACCGTTCACCTGATTTGGATGTAAATACCCTCAAATTAAAGCTGGCAGTCTGCAGGTAAAGCACATCTTGTTAGTTTCATTTCAAATTCATTGTGGTGGTGTATAGAGCCATAAATGTTAGAATTGTGTTGATGTCCCAATATTTATGGACCTGGCTGTATATTGCAGAGGTGGCTGCAAAGGGAGATGCCAACAATATCCACTATTGTGGAACAAATAAAAAAATTGTTGCATGTTGAGCGCTCAGATACAATGCGATCCAAAGATAGACATACAAAGAGGCTTTCCCAGAAATTGAGAAGTTTTATTGCTACATATATATAATGCAGCCTTTCTCTTTGACAGAGTGGAGCAGATGAGGGGGAGACTGGGTAGGTTACTCCTACAGGATATTGATATCAGAAATGGGCAAAGAGATCCCTGAAAAGGATGGCCCTTAGTGGGTAATTGGATGAGCAATTGCACAACTATTCAGATGGGGGGGAATGATCTTGCAATTTATGTCACATGGATCCAGAGATCTCCCAATTCATTGCTCTGATAGATTTATATCAAGCTGACAGGTCAAGGGGAGTGTCTTTTCTGCTGCAGAAAAGGGTGTGTGTCCATGCTCTCCCTATCACAGGTCAGGAGGTGTGTCCATGCTCTCCCTATCACAAGTCAGGAGGTGTGTCCATGCTCTCCTTATCACAAGTCAGGAAGTGTGTCCATGCTCTCCCTATCACAGCTCAGGGTTGAACAGTTGAAGGATGGAACTGGGCATGTGCCGCCATCGCAGTGAGCAGGTCAAAGAAATAAGAAAAAAAAAAACAGCAGGTGACGCTATACAGATACATTTTATTGAATAACTCAATGGCTATGCTAAATTTTTTATTACATGCAAATACAAAAGTATTTAGATCCAGGTGCTGGTGTCACGGAAGGTGTACAGGAAACAAGACAATGCAAAATGAATATATGACTCACTGGATCCAAAATTAAGGAACAAAAGGGAGACCCCTGCATCAGACCTGGCTCTCTCCCTGTCTGCTCAGCCTATGCGAAAATCCCAATGGCGGATGATCGCATATCCACGTACCTCGACTATATACCACCTGAACAACCTGATTGGTTGAACCTCAGCCTGATTACCTCAGGTGAGGAAGTCAGTCCCTCCCTCCTCTCTATAAAAACTTCCTGCAGTGTACTGGAAATTGTCATGAGTAAGGGCTAGGATTATATTGTGCCCGAAACATGTAGACCTGCATTCCTGTACCTGGATTTTATTGTATATTGAATAAAACCTTTCGGATTCCCACGAATACAAGCTGGACCAACCAATCTCTTTTTTTCTTCATATCCATATTTCTCCTATTTCGGGTGAAGGAGCCGGTCCGCGCTATATCAGTGGAATCCTTGGCAGGTGAGAGCTGCTCAAACCCCTGATTTTCACCACCTGAACACCCTACAATAGTGAGGGGACACGACCACCGGCTCCCTACACTAGACACGGAGGGAGTCAGGGTCACCTGGGATCCAGCAAACAGAAAATCACAAATAAATGTACAGCACTAATCATGTAGAAGGCTGGAAAATAGGATCAGCATGCACACACACTCCAGGAAGTTGTATAAGCCGCACACTAATGCATTATGGGGAGGAATTTAAAGGGATGCAATCAGTCCAACTACATGACAGCTGAGAGAGGCTAAAGAGATGAGGAACTGAAATTCAAAACAAAGAAAACTCAAGGAGGAGGTTCTGAAAGGCTTCTGTCAGAGCTTCTCAGCTGTCTGGTTGTGACAGTACCCCTCCCTCTACGAGTGGACTCCGGACACTCAGAGCCCACCTTCTCAGGATGGGACCTATGGAAAGCCCTGATGAGACGAGTGGCCTTAATGTCCGTCACTGGGACCCACATCCTCTCCTCAGGACCATAACCCTCCCAATGAACGAGGTACTGGAGAGAACCGCGGACAAGACGAGAATCCACAATCCTAAAGACCTGAAATTCAAGATTCCCATCAACCATAATCGGAGGAGGAGGCAAAGGAGAGGGTTCAATGGGTTGAACATAAGGTTTCAATAAGGACTTATGAAAAACATTATGGATCTTCCAAGTCTGAGGAAGATCAAGACGGTAGGCAACAGGATTGATGACAGACAGGATTTTGTAAGGCCCAATAAACCTAGGACCCAACTTCCAGGAGGGAACCTTCAATTTGATATTCTTGGTAGACAACCAAACCAGATCACCAACATTCATGTCCGGACCAGGCACACGTCTCTTATCTGCCACACGCTTATATCTCTCACTCATGCTCTTTAGATTATCCTGAATCTTTTGCCAAATAGATGACAAAGATGAGGAGAATCTGTCCTCATCAGGTAAACCAGAAGACCCCTCTCCCGAGAAAATCCCAAACTGCGGATGAAACCCATATGCACCAAAAAATGGTGACTTATCAGAGGACTCCTGACGACGGTTATTTAAAGCAAACTCAGCAAGGGACAAAAAAGAACACCAATCCTCCTGATTCTCCGCCACAAAACAGCGCAGATATGTCTCCAGATTCTGATTGACGCGCTCTGTCTGGCCATTCGACTGCGGGTGGAAAGCAGAAGAGAATGACAACCGAACCCCCAAGCGAGAACAGAAAGCCTTCCAGAATCTGGAAACAAACTGCGTGCCCCTATCAGAGACTATGTCTGAAGGAATACCATGCAATTTGACAATGTGATCAATAAATGCCTGCGCCAGCGTCTTAGCATTGGGCAAACCAGGAAAAGGGATGAAATGCACCATTTTGCTAAAACGGTCCACCACCACCAGAATCACAGTCTTCCCCGAGGAACGAGGCAGGTCCGTTATGAAGTCCATGGACAGATGTGTCCAAGGACGGGAAGGAATGGGTAAGGGAAGGAGAGGACCTGATGGCCGTGAATGAGGGACTTTGGCACGAGCGCAAGTCTCGCAGGCTGCCACAAAACCCTCAACCGACTTACGAAGCGCAGGCCACCAGAATCTCCGAGCGATGAGATCCACTGTGGCTCTTGCCCCCGGGTGCCCAGCAAGGACCGTATTGTGGTGTTCCTTAAAAATCTTGTGTCTTAAAGCGAGAGGCACAAACAACCTCCCAGGAGGACAAAGATCAGGAGCCTCTGACTGGGCTGCCTGCACCTCTGCCTCCAATTCAGGAAAAAGAGCAGAGACCACCACACCTTCAGCCAAAATGGGACCCGGGTCTTCAAAATTCCCACCTCCCGGAAAACAACGTGACAGGGCATCTGCCTTCACATTCTTAACCCCAGGGCGGAACGTGACAACAAAATTAAACCTTGAAAAGAACAAAGACCATCTGGCCTGTCTCGGGTTCAGACGCTTGGCTGACTCCAAGTAGGCCAGATTTTTATGGTCAGTAAACACGGTAATAGGGTGTCTGGCTCCCTCTAGCCAATGGCGCCATTCCTCAAAAGCCAACTTGATGGCCAACAATTCCCTATCTCCCACATCGTAATTTCTCTCTGCGGAGGAGAGTTTCTTAGAGAAAAAGGCACACGGTCGCCATTTGGCAAGAGAGGAACCCTGAGACAAGACCGCACCCACACCCACCTCAGAAGCATCAACCTCAACTATGAAGGGTAGAGAAATATCAGGTTGTACCAAGATGGGAGCGGAAGCAAAACTCTCCTTGATATTAGAAAAGGCCTTACGCGCCTCTACCGACCAGGAAGAAAAATCTACCCCCTTTCTGGTCATATCAGTGAGTGGTTTAACAATAGAGGAATAATTCAAAATAAACTTCCTGTAATAATTGGCAAAGCCCAAAAAACGCATCAGCGCCTTCTGATTCTCAGGAAGCTCCCACTCAAGCACAGCGCGGACCTTCTCGGGGTCCATGCGAAAACCAGAAGCGGAGAGAAGAAACCCCAGAAATTGAATTTCTGGAACCACAAACACACATTTTTCCAGTTTCGCGTATAATTTATTCTCCCGCAGGATGAGCAAGACCTGACGTAAGTGTTCCTTATAAGTTTTGAAATCAGGAGAAAAAATCAAAATGTCATCCAAATACACTAATACAAATTTTCCCATTAAATGATAAAAAATGCTGTTCACGAAATGCTGAAAAACGGCTGGGGCATTCATCAAACCAAAAGGCATAACCAAATTCTCAAAATGGCCCTCAGGGGTATTGAAGGCCGTCTTCCATTCGTCTCCTTCTCTGACCCTGACCAGGTTGTATGCCCCTCTTAGATCTAACTTGGAAAAGACTTTAGCCCCAACAATCTGATTAAATAGGTCCGGGATCAGAGGAAGCGGATAAGGGTCACGAATAGTGATACTGTTCAGCTCCCTGAAATCCAGACAAGGTCTTAAAGAACCATCTTTTTTCTTAACAAAGAAAAAAACAGCGGCTACAGGTGACTTCGAGGGTCGTATGTGTCCTTTTCTCAGACTCTCAGAGATATAAGCACGCATAGCGACCCTTTTAGGTTGGGAGAGGTTGTATAAACGAGATTTAGGCAGCTTGGCGCCTGGGATGAGATTAATAGGGCAATCGTACTCCCTGTGCGGGGGCAAATCCTGAACTCCACTCTCAGAGAAGACATCCGAAAATTCAGAGAGAAAAGATGGTACAGTCTTAGTAGAAACCTCAGAAACAGATGTCGTGAGGCAATTCTCTCTGCAAAAGTCACTCCAACCATTTATTTGCCTCGCTTGCCAATCAATGGTGGGGTTATGTTTAGTGAGCCAGGGTAGC
The DNA here is from genome assembly GCF_014858855.1 of Bufo gargarizans. NCBI lineage: Eukaryota > Metazoa > Chordata > Amphibia > Anura > Bufonidae > Bufo > Bufo gargarizans. The sequence continues at coordinate 358,366,613 of NC_058085.1, forward strand.
CCCAACACTAGAGGAGTAGGCAATCCGCTAAGGACGAAACATGACACATCCTCAACATGAGCATCACTCACAATTAAACGAATATTGTGAACTATGCCCTTTAATGATTTCTGAGAAAGTGGAGCGGAATCAATAGCAAAAACAGGAATATCCTTTCCCAAAGTGCACACCTGGAAACCATGAGTTATCGCAAAATGATTATCAATGAGATTGACAGTTGCTCCACTATCTACAAAAATCTCACATGTTCTTGCTCTTTAGCGCCACCCTGGCAGGCAGGACAAAACGGGAACTACAAGCAAACGGAAAACCTTCAATTTCCGCCTCAACCCTGCCAATAGTAACAGATGGAACATTTTTAAAAGATTTTTTCCTTTTTGTTTCTTTATTACTCCCAGAAAACTGCCTGAATCTCCTAGAGGGACAAACATTTGCCAAATGATTTATACCTCCACAACAAAAACAAACCTTCCCATGCGGGCTGAATCTTCTATTGTCAGAGGCAATCAACCCCAGCTGCATGGGCTCCTGCTCAGAAGGGGCTGACAGCGACTGAGACCCCTGCGCACAGAATGAGACCGCTGCACTGTCCTGGGATTGAGTATGACAGGAAGGAGAGATCTCCCCTCTCTCTCTAAGACGCCTGTCAATACGAACGGCCGGAGACATAGCACAGTCCAAGGAGATAGGCCTCTCATGAAAGGCAAATGCATCTTTCAATCCCTCTGAAAGACCATGGCAAAATTGACTTCGGAGTGCAGCATCATTCCAACCAGTATCAGCTGCCCATCTCCGAAATTCTGAGCAGTATATCTCTGCGGATTGTTTACCCTGGCATAACAGACGTAGTCTAGACTCAGCCAAAGCAACACGATCCGGATCATCATATATCTGACCCAGGGCTAAAAAGAAATCATCCACTGAACGGAGGGGCCGTGCCCCCACCGGCAGCGATAAGGCCCACGATTGAGCGTTACCCCTGAGCAGCGATATAATGATCCCCACCCTCCGTTCTTCATCACCAGAGGAATGGGGAAGAAGGCGAAAATGGAGTTTGCAAGCCTCTTTGAAATGCACAAAATTCTCACTACCCCCGGAGAACGTATCCGGGAGCGAGATCTTAGGCTCAGAACAAACTCCATGAACGCAAGCTGAACCGGTCACTAGAAACTGAGAAAGAGTCTTACGGAGATCAGCTACCTCCAATGAAAGACCCTGGAAACGTTCAGTCAAAAGTGAAACCGGATCCATGCTTGAGACGGTTTTGGCGGCTTATAATGTCACGGAAGGTGTACAGGAAACAAGACAATGCAAAATGAATATATGACTCACTGGATCCAAAACTAAGGAACAAAAGGGAGACCCCTGCATCAGACCTGGCTCTCTCCCTGTCTGCTCAGCCTATGCAAAAATCCCAATGGTGGATGATCGCATATCCACGTACCTCGACTATATACCACCTGAACACCCTACAATAGTGAGGGGACACGACCACCGGCTCCCTACACTAGACACGGAGGGAGTCAGGGTCACCTGGGATCCAGCAAACAGAAAATCACAAATAAATGTACAGCACTTATCATGTAGAAGGCTGGAAAATAGGATCAGCATGCGCACACACTCCAGGAAGTTGTATAAGCCGCCCACTAATGCATTATGGGGAGGAATTTAAAGGGATGCAATCAGTCCAACTACATGACAGCTGAGAGAGGCTAACGAGATAAGGAACTGAAATTCAAAACAAAGAAAACTCAAGGAGGAGGTTCTGAAAGGCTTCTGTCAGAGCTTCTCAGCTGTCTGGTTGTGACAGCTGGTTTGCAAATTGTAGAATACTTTTCGTGGGACAACCCCTTTAAGGTTAGTCTCATGGCGGCTGACCCACTGGAATCAGTGACTATGGTGCAAGCATCAGAAGCTCTAGGCACAGAAAATGCACCAAAACCACAGGTATAGTCTGAACAGTCATTTATACTGATTATGTGGTTTTTGGCAGAACGTGACTGTAGAAAACTTGGGTGGATGGCTGAGACACAGGAAAAACACACCACAATCACAGAAGCAGTCCGGACAGTCTCTAATACTGAAACTGCAGATAATGCCAACACAGAAGTGAAAACACTAGGAGGGCTTGCATGTGGGGTAGTGATGGATCCAGGAACAAGACAGGTAAGAACCAAGACTGTAGCAAAAATACGCAGACAGACTAGGAGAACCTAAGCACGAACTGAAAGCTGAACTGTGAGGTCAGAAGTACACAGGCAGGATGAGTACATGGCAGGAACACAGATGGGAACACAGACTGGATAACATAAGAGAATCACTGAAGCTGATTATAGGAAACCTTAAAGGGTTTTCCTAGATTCTGGATAGGTCATCAGTATCTGATCAGTGGAGGTCCGACACCTGGGACTCCCACCAATCAGCTGTTTGAGAAAGCAGTGGTGCTCGCAATAGTGCTGGAGCCTTCTCAGGCTAACTAAGCACACTATCGTATGTTGTATAGCGGCTGTGCTTGGTATGGTGCTCAGTCCCATTCACTTTTATGGGGCTGAGCTGCGCCCAGGCCACGTGACCAATGAATATGTCATTACTGGCCTAAGAAAAGCTAAAAGAGGGCCGCGGCGCTACTGTGAACACCGCTGCCTTCTCAAACAGCTGATCAGCAGGGGTCCCGGACCACCACCGATCAGATACTGATGACTTATCCTGAGTCATCAGTTATAAAGTCTTGGAAAACCCCTTTACGTTCAGGCACCGTCTGACTGAAGAGAGTGCCTTATATACCCAGAGACTCTCAGACATTGGCTAGGGAAGGATTTGCACACAGGTGAGTGCATGTGCCCTAAGGGAATAGATGTTGGGGCAATGAAGATAGGAACTTTCAGAGGATGCCGTGAGTAGCAGGGCAGCGGCGGGCACGGACTGCTGACCTAACAACCACTGTATACATAACGCATGACTCACCAGTCTAGTATGTCCATGGCCCATGGTGGCTGTCTTAAAGCATATCTGATTCTGTAAATGATGTTAACAAGGGCTCCGGCAAGATGGCTGCCCCCATAATAGTGTTCAGGAAATAAAAGAATAGAGCTACAATCAGAAAATAAAAACACATTTGAAAAAAAGGATATTTCCTTTCCATACGTCAGAGAGCAGTGGAATAACGTTCCTCTAGAGGCAGACTAACATTGAGCTTGGCCCACCAGTGATAATTGTCATGGGTTCTTCAACATGACTTTTAGTAGCATCTAATATCATATTCCTCTTTCTTCTGCATTTACACGTGTCCCTCCTTACCTTTCCTCTTGGCTTAAGATGAAACAAGATTTTTGCATTGCGTAGTTCTTTTTTCCTTTTAGGTTGGTCTTCTAGTGCCTTTATCTTGGGCCAAGAGGAAAGGTTTAAACCCACGTGCAAAAAAAATCCTGCTATTCATATGCTCAGTCCAATCATGGTTGCTTTTGGGAAAATTACTAAGGTTGTTGCATGTGAGATTTTGGAAGACAATTTATGGCTGATGGATTCATATCCAGTGGAGTACCTTCAATGGAGGTGGACCATGTGGCCCGGTGCTCAACTCCTTTCGTAGTAGCCTGCTTTGTGCTTTTACTGTGTTCCGTCAGGCAGCTCAGCTGACGGCTCCTTATCTCTGGCCTTATAAACACTCATTATATAGTTCAATTCCTATCTTACGAATAAAAATGTGGCTTAAAGGGGTTGTCCAGGTTCAGAGCTGAACCTGGACAGCCCTCCATTTTCACCCAGGCAGCCCCCCTCGCATGAGCATCGGAGCAGTTCATGCTCCGATGCTCTGCTTTGCCCTGCGCTAAATTGCACAGGGCAAAGGCATTTTTCTGAGTTCCGGTGACGTACCGGGCTCTCTATGGGGCTAACAGGAACCCCGGTGACGTCACCGGCACTGATGGGCGGGATTTGGCTCTGCCCTAGCCAGTAAAACGGCTAGGGCAGAGCTAAAGCCCGCCCCTCAGAGCCGGTGACGTCACCGAACACACTGCTGGGCGGAAGTTACTGCCCGGCAGTGTGTTATTGAAAACACAAGAACCCGTGCCCTGCGCGATCTAGCGCAGGGCACTGGAGCGCATCGGAGCATGAGATGCTCCGATGCTAGGCTCAGGGGGGCTGCCGGGGTGAAAATAAGGGTATGTCCGGGTTCAGCTCTGAACCTGGACAACCCCTTTAAATAAGTGTTTTTGAGCGATTAATAATTTAGATATAAGGGTTGTTGGATGACGGCAGAATAGTGAAAGTACGATTCACACAACTAAGCAAAACGTTAATCCTTTATGACAAGGCTGCTGAATATTTTTAATAAAGACAAAGTAAAAAATGATTTAAATCCCCAAATCTGTAAAATTTAATAATGATTTTTTTTTTGCATAGCATTTAATATCATATTGCTCAGCTGAAAACATATAGCTAGCTCTATTAGAGTAGAATTAGATTCTGTTTGTACTGTGTTATAGAAATGGGCATAGCTGGAAAGTCAGTCTGCATAGAATGAAGCAGCTTAGCTTGAGCATTTTTTTGGTATAAAATTAGACAAAAAGGGATAAAAAAAAACAAACGCTTCTGTAGTATAGCTCCTAGGATACAGTCTATGTGAATCATATCATTTCTTTGTTCTCTCAGCAATGCTCTCTGGAAAAGCCAGTGACATTGCAGCTGCCAGGATAGTGCGCAAAGGCAGGCGGCCAGCTCGCACAATGAAAATCTACATAGTGGCCAGCTGCAGAGAGGTAGGAACAAAATTAACTGCGCCCATATCATTTCCTGTAGAGGAAATCAGTACCAGCTGATCCATAGAGCAAAGGTTCATGCTCCAGATGAAATATGGGCTAATAAAAAGCTCGCCTTGCGAAAGTCGGGAGAAAACAGGAGATTGTAATCATATGTACTGTGCATTCTAGTTAATTGCTCGAAGTATGAGCCAATGTCATCTTCTAATCCTTTCAGAAGAGAACAGTAAGCGATGGCACACATTCACTCAAAGAGACAAGGGTCAATGTTTCCCTTTAAGTCCTAGGTGTCTGCTCGCTAGGTGTGATTCCCTGAGCGTCTACGTATCCTTATGGGCACAATGAAATGTATACAGTACAGGGGACAAGTGTTGACCTCTGGGACCCCACAGATCGCAATAATGTGAATCCCGAAACCCCTGAATGAATGGAGAAACGGTTGAGCATGTGCGCTGCTGCTCCATTCATTCTGTAGATCTGTGTTCCTCAATTCCTGTCCTCGGGGCCCACCTGCCAGTCATGATTTCTGGATTTCCTTAGTATTGACCAGGTGATATAATTAGCATCAATGAATCAGGATGTACCACAGATATTTATTTTGTGGGCTATTCTCAAATCATGACCAGTGGGTGGGCCCTGAGAACTGGAGTTGAGGGACACTGGTCTATGGGATTGCTGAGGAAAGCTGAGTGTTGTACTTAGCTATTATAAGTCTACTTTCATACTTGTAGAATTAAACAAGCAAGTGGAAGTAATGTATCAAAATATCAATTTAGTATAAAATATAAAATATGGGGAAAAGACAGGATGGTATACAGTATACAGAAAAGCAAAGGGCCATTCAACACCGTTGCATACACATATCTACCCATGCATCAAATAAACACTGGATAACCACAATTGGGCTGTATAATGTTGATGCAGAAAAATAATGACTGGGTGTCCGTGAGCTATCCCACAACGTCCAGAAGTCATGGGCAACAGGACTGACAGGTATAATAAACAAAATATCACAAGTCAAGTCGATGTCCGAATCTCAGGGTATAGCGAAGGTAAGACGGAAATGTCAAAAGCCCAATATGGATGTGTATAAGTACCATATGGAGGTACCATGCTATACTATACAACAGGACGTACCTGAAGACATAGTGAATGCAAAGGATGCTGGACCCTAAGCGCGAGACCTCGACGCGCGTTTCACCTCAGCGGCTTCGTCAGGAGGTACTAAGTGGTATGTAAGCAGGGTATATATAGTCTGAATGGGGGCGGGAGGATTTTACCTGGATTCTGAGCACGTCGAGATGGCGCAGCGCATGCTTGATCCGCGACCCAGTGGAACGCAGGTGACCCGCAGATACCGGTAGATGAATCCAAGACAGAGAAACAGCAAGATATGCTGCAAATCACATAAACTATATGGCGAATGCAGGTCAGGGGAAGGGGGGAACTATCTATACATCCATATTGGGCCTCGAACAACCACATATATCGCACAATATCCACAGGCCAGCTATAGACATGCCTACATGCACAAATAAAAGTAGTGGCATGTCAATATGGTGCATAATCTGCAGTAATGGCAATACCCAGATAAAAAAGAGATTTCTCAAGAGCAAACAACAAAAACAGTGAAAAAGTGGAGTATAAAACCAAAGCACCATATAAGAAATATGGAAAAGAGGTGCTAAAATAATACATACATAGTGAATGCGTGATCAATATAATAATACATATATAGTAAATACGTGATCGATATAGATCAGAAATATTAAATAGATCATATATTCATAATTTACAATAAGCGTGTCATATAGACATCAAGTGAATATCAATAGAATAAAACTTGATCTGGTATTGAAAGATTACTCCTAACTGAATGGTGAGATGAACTCACTAGTGCTCATAGTGGCAACATGGCCAATGCACCACGTAGGTGGTTGCAGAAGTCATGACGCCGTGACTACATCAAAGGTTACCCAACCTCATAATATCTAGGGCCACAAAAGTATAGGGCGAGAGTGACGGGGGCGGCCCCACCGGCGGCACTGGCCGCCAATGGGGTCGACCCGGACACTCCCAACCCTACACACATAAAAGAACCATAAAAGATGGTCCATATGGGCAACCTCCCCAACAATAAAGGACATCCTAAACTATCAGTACCAGGACTGCCCCCAACCGAATGGGCAAGAGTAACCCCAATCGATAATATGGGGAATATATACATTCAGTACATGTAATTTCCATATGATATACAGGTCCTTCTCAAAAAATTAGCATACTGTGATAAAGTTCATTATTTTCTGTAATGTACTGATAAACATTAGACTTTCATATATCTTAGATTCATTACACACCAACTGAAGTAGTTCAACCCTTTTATTGTTTTAATATTGATGATTTTGGCATACAGCTCATGAAAACACAAAATTCCTATCTCAAAAAATTAGCATATCATGAAAAGGTTCTCTAAACAAGCTATTAACCTAATCATCTGAATCAACTAATTAACTCTAAACACCTGCAAAAGATTCCTGAGGCTTTTAAAAACTCCCAGCCTGGTTCATTACTCAAAACCGCAATCATGGGTAAGACTGGCGACCTGACTGCTGTCCAGAAGGCCATCATTGACACCCTCAAGCAAGAGGGTAAGACACAGAAAGAAATTTCTGAACGAATAGGCTGTTCCCAGAGTGCTGTATCAAGGCACCTCAGTGGGAAGTCTGTGGGAAGGAAAAAGTGTGGCAGAAAACGCTGCACAACGAGAAGAGGTGACCGGACCCTGAGGAAGATTGTGGAGAAGGACCGATTCCAGACCTTGGGGGACCTGCGGAAGCAGTGGACTGAGTCTGGAGTAGAAACATCCAGAGCCACCGTGTACAGGCGTGTGCAGGAAATGGGCTACAGGTGCCGCATTCCCCAGGTCAAGCCACTTTTGAACCAGAAACAGCGGCAGAAGCGCCTGACCTGGGCTACAGAGAAGCAGCACTGGACTGTTGCATGTCATTCGGAAATCAAGGTGCCAGAGTCTGGAGGAAGACTGGGGAGAGGGAAATGCCAAAATGCCTGAAGTCCAGTGTCAAGTACCCATAGTCAGTGATGGTCTGGGGTGCCATGTCAGCTGCTGGTGTTGGTCCACTGTGTTTTATCAAGGGCAGGGTCAATGCAGCTAGCTATCAGGAGATTTTGGAGCACTTCATGCTTCCATCTGCTGAAAAGCTTTATGGAGATGAAGATTTCATTTTTCAGCACGACCTGGCACCTGCTCACAGCGCCAAAACCACTGGTAAATGGTTTACTGACCATGGTATTACTGGGCTCAATTGGCCTGCCAACTCTCCTAACCTGAACCCCATAGAGAATCTGTGGGATATTGGGAAGAGGAAGTTGAGAGACGCAAGACCCAACACTCTGGATGAGCTTAAGGCCGCTATCGAAGCATCCTGGGCCTCCATAACACCTCAGCAGTGCCACAGGCTGATTGCCTCCATGCCACGCCGCATTGAAGCAGTCATTTCTGCAAAAGGATTCACGACCAAGTATTGAGTACATAACTGAACATAATTATTTGAAGGTTGACTTTTTTTGTATTAAAAACACTTTTCTTTTATTGGTCGGATGAAATATGCTAATTTTTTGAGATAGGAAATTTGTGTTTTCATGAGCTGTATGCCAAAATCATCAATATTAAAACAATAAAAGGCTTGAACTACTTCAGTTGGTGTCTAATGAATCTGAAATATATGAAAGTCTAATGTTTATCAGTACATTACAGAAAATAATGAACTTTATCACAATATGCTATATTTTTGAGAAGGACCTGTATATTCTCCCATGTATATGTTGTTTGATGTTCCTTTCAGGCCGTATCCTTCATCCCGACCGTATCTTCCCCTGGTTGGTTGCTGGATCCATCACCACCATATCCCAAAAGTACAAGGATGATTAATCTCAAGAAAAGAAAGAAAAGACAAATTATTATGATAAAGAATACAAAAATGCTCAATATAAAAAGAGAAGAACTATACCCTGCAAATAAATTTCGCGCAATTCTTACAAAAAGGAGGAGAAGCTATTGGACTCATTTAGGCCATACAGGGTGACAGTATCCAGGGTGACTATCCATCTAGTTTCTCTGCGAAGTAAGGCTACTTTGATATTACCGCCCCTAGCTCCTAGGTGGACTCTATCAATGCCTCTCACTGTCAATCCCCGTGGGTCAGACCCATGGAATCTACGGAAATGTCGTGGAACTGCTTGTAGTGTTTCCCAATCCCTCTCAGGTATCTCTGCAGCTGCACGGATCTTGCCAATGTGTTCTAATACCCGGACCTTGAGGGCCCTCGTTGTCATGCCAATGTAAAAAAGATTACATGGGCATGTGACCAGGTATACCACTGCCTCTGTGTTGCAGTTGATGTTATGTACGATCTTAAAATTCTTTTTACCAGAGGAATCACAGAAGGCAGTGGAGCGGACCATGTATTTGCAAGCAGCACATGATCCACAAGAAGATGATCCCCATCTGGGGCCCTTACTACCAAATATGCCTTCTACTTGATTAGGGACATAATGACTCTTGGTCAGGATGTCACGCAAATTGCGTGACCTCCTCCATGTAATCTGGGGGTATGCAGAAAGGCATACTGCCAGATCCCCATTAGTTTGTAGGACCGGCCAGTGCCTACGTAAAATATTTTTTATGAGCCGCCACTTGTTGTTGAATGCGGTAATAAATCTCACCCCAGAGTACCTATTTTCCTTAGTTTTAATTCTACTTACCAGCAAGTAATCTCTTGTTGTTTTTTTAGCTCTCTCATAGCCTTCCTGGATCGTATTAGGTTGGTATCCTCTTTCGAGGAATCGCGGCGTCAAACCAGATGCCTGCTGTTCAAAATGCTCATCATTGGAGCAGATCCTACGAGTTCTTAAAAATTGCCCTGTGGGTATTGCCTGTATGGTTTTCGGATGATGTGCAGAGGAGGCGTGGAGAAGGGCATTGACAGCCGTGGACTTCCTAAAAAGATTAGTAGACAAATATCCATCAGGCCCCTTCGTGATCATGATGTCCAAGAACTCAACATTCGTGAGACTATACTTCCAAGTAAGTTTGATGTTACATTTATTAGTATTCAGACAGGCCAAAAAGTCCTCCAAAGCAGGAACAGTGTCCTGCCACAGGAAAAACACATCGTCTATATACCTCGACCATAGGAGTGCGGCATCGTATCCAGGGGTATTATGAACAATCTCTCTTTCCCACAGCCCCAGGAACAAGTTAGCATATGAGGGGGCGCAAGATGCGCCCATTGCTGTCCCCTGGAGCTGTAGGAAGAGGCGGTCTTTGAAAAGAAAATAATTATGCGTAAGCATAAATTCTAATAACGCCATGATAAACTCGACCGTATTGTTATCATAATCAGTCATGGATGAAAAGGATCTAGATGCCCGCACTCCCTGGTCATGGTATATAGACGTGTATAGTGATTCTATATCACGTGACAAGAACAACGTCCTGATCGACGTGGATCCCATTTAAACGTCTCAGCATGTCTGTAGTGTCTTTCACGAAAGAGGGGAGAATCTCCACACTCTTTTGGAGAAAAAAAGTCAATAAATCTCCCCACATTGGTGCACAAACCCCCAATCCCTGAAACAATCGGGCGTCCGGGGGGATGGGTTTGACTTTTGTGCACCTTAGGGAGCAAATAGAGGGTTGGTTTGACAGGAAAGTCAACTCGCAGGCCGTCCATCATTTTAGGGGTGATGATACCCTGATCACAGGCATCCATCAAGATGTCATCCAACTCTCTTTTATAAAGAGAGGTGGGGTCCCTATCAATTCTCCTATAACATTGTTTGTTATTAAGTTGCCGAAAAACCTCCTTCTCATACATCTGCACCGGCCATATCACGACATTACCCCTCTTATCAGCTGGTTTGATCACAACATCTTTGAATTCCTGCAATTCACGCAGTGCCTGTCTTTGCAAGCGGGTCAAGTTATCTCCCCTGATATATGGGTGCCCAATATTTAAATCTCGTTTGACCAGCTTGACAAAGACATCCACCGCAGGACATAAAGTTTTGGGGGGGAACGTACGTGAGCGCCGGTGCAGATGTATGGGAAATTTACTCGTCCTGGCCTCCACCTGATCTTCTAGGAGGGATTCCAAGTCCCTAACCGCTTGCCTCTCGGCTGGTGACATGAGAGCAGTAGTCTCGTGGCCACGACTAAAATATTTTTTGAAGAGCAACTTCCGGGCAAATAATTCAAGATCTTTGACCACTTCAAAGTAGTCAAATTTGCCAACCGGGGAAAAAGATAGGCTCCTCTGCAGAACCTGCTGCTGTGATGGAGTAAGCTGAATGTCAGAGAGAATAATTACCTTTAGTTCTTTGCTTTCTTCCCTCGGCCATTCCCGGTCCAATATTTTCTCTTTTGTGCTGGAGTGCGCAGGTTGTAACCTGTCCTTTCGGGGTCCGGACCACGTCCGGTGGCCGAGCGCCCGTCTAAAAAAGACGCGCCACATTCTTCTCCGGATATGGAGGATGCTAGTGATTGAGATCGTGAACGTGGGTCGGACCTAATGTTGGTTCTCTGCCACCTAAACACTTTATTTTGCTGATAATCCCCCAGATCCCTCTGAAATTTCTTGATTTTCATGGACTGTATTTCTCTCTCCCACTTAACAAGATCTTCTTCTAGACTTTTGTCAAAACCATCCAGTTCCTCCTTAGTCAGGAGTTGCTGAATACTCTCCTTGTGGCTGTCAATGTCCCTCTCCACGGTCTCCAATGATCTACGGTCCGCTCCAATTAATAATTCAATTAAGGTCTGTGAACACTTCGTGAGGGTCTCCTCCCATTTGCTTATAAACGTGGGATCATCGCCCTCCAAGGTTGGAAATATCTGGACCCGAAGTCCCCGTGGCACAAAATTCCTATTAAGATAATTCTCTAATGCGGCCTTGTTCCACCACAACTTCGTACGTTTTCTAAGTGCCTCTCTGATCTTTTGTTTTAACTCCTTGCTATCACATTTCTCTGTATCCTGTGCCGTGTTTTCACCAAAAACTGTTCCCAATTGTGACACACAATCTTTGTCACGTGATCGAAAATCCATATATGAGGTATTACCTAAGAATATATAGAATACTAATTAACCTACAAAAACCTCTCTGTCAAGCTAGACAGAAACAAATTCCACCTGTACGGCATCCAGTATAGAATTAAACAAGCAAGTGGAAGTAATGTATTAAAATATCAATTTATTATAAAATATAAAATATGGGGAAAAGACAGGATGGTATACAGTATACAGAAAAGCAAAGGGACATTCAACACCGTTGCATACACATATCTACCCATGCATCAAATAAACACTGGATAGTTTAGCAGGTAAAAAAGGGGGCTATAGCTCCGGGACAACCAATTCTGCACGACACTAAATAATAACCACAATTGGGCTGTATAATGTTGATGCAGAAAAATAATGACTGGGTGTCCGTGAGCTATCCCACAACGTCCAGAAGTCATGGGCAACAAAATATCACACGTCAAGTCGATGTCCGAATCTCAGGGTATAGCGATGGTAAGACGGAAATGTCAAAAGCCCAATATGGATGAGTATAAGTACCATATGGAGGTACCATGCTATACTATACACAGGACGTACCTGAAGACATAGTGAATGCAAAGGATGCTGGACCCTAAGCGCCAGACCTCGACGCGCGTTTCACCTCAGCGGCTTTGTCAGGAGGTACTAAGTGGTATGTAAGCAGGGTATATATAGTCTGAATGGGGGTGGGAGGATTTTACCTGGATTCTGAACACCTGCGGTCCACTCCAGCGGGCGCTGAAAACCCCATGATCCACGGAGCCATCTCTCAGCGCGTCCGCATGCGCGGCGCTTACAGACGTCACAGAGCACATCGAGATGGCGAGGGCGCGTGATCCGCAACCCAGTGGAACGCAGGTGACCCGCAGATACCGGTAGATGAATCCAAGACAGAGAAACAGCAAGATATGCTGCAAATCACATAAACTATATGGCAAATGCAGGTCAGGGGAAGGGGGGGAGCTATCTATACATCCATATTGGGCCTCGAACAACCACATATATCGCACAATATCCACAGGCCAGCTATAGACATGCCTACATGCCTACTTGCGTGACATCCTGACCAAGAGTCATTATGTCCCTAACCAAGTAGGCGGCATATTTAGTAGTAAGGGCCCCAGATGGGGATCATCTTCTTGTGGATCATGTGCTGCTTGCAAATACATGGTCCGCTCCACTGCCTTCTGTGATTCCTCTGGTAAAAAGAATTTTAAGATCGTACATAACATCAATTGCAACACAGAGGCAGTGGTATACCTGATCACATGCCCATGTAATTTTTTTTACATTGGCATGACAACGAGGGCCCTCAAGGTCCGGGTATTAGAACACATTGGCAAGATCCGTGCAGCTGCAGAGATACCTGAGAGGGATTGGGAAACACTACAAGCAGTTCCACGACATTTCCGTAGATTCCATGGGTCTGACCCACGGGGATTGATAGTGAGAGGCATTGATAGAGTCCACCTAGGAGCTAGGGGCGGTAATATCAAAGTAGCCTTACTTCGCAGACAAACTAGATGGATAGTCACCCTGGATACTGTCACCCCGTATGGCCTAAATGAGTCCAATAGCTTCTCCTCCTTTTTGTAAGAATTGCGCGAATTTTATTTGCAGGGTATAGTTCTTCTCTTTTTATATTGAGCATTTTTGTATTCTTTATCATAATAATTTGTCTTTTCTTTCTTTTCTTGAGATTAATCATCCTTGTACTTTTGGGATATGGTGGTGATGGATCCAGCAACCAACCAGGGGAAGATACGGTCGGGATGAAGGATACGGCCTGAAAGGAACATCAAACAACATATACATGGGAGAATATATATCATATGGAAATTACATGTACTGAATGTATATATTCCCCATATTATCGATTGGGGTTACTCTTGCCCATTCGGTTGGGGGCAGTCCTGGTACTGATAGTTTAGGATGTCCTTTATTGTTGGGGAGGATGCCCATATGGACCATCTTTTATGGTTCTTTTATGTGTGTAGGGTTGGGAGTGTCCGGGTCGACCCCATTTGGGCCGCCCCCGTCACTCTCGCCCTATACTTTTGTGGCCCTAGATATTATGAGGTTGGGTAACCTTTGATGTAGTCACGGCGTCATGACTTCTGCAACCACCTACGTGGTGCATTGGCCATGTTGCCACTATGAGCACTAGTGAGTTCATCTCACCATTCAGTTAGGAGTAATCTTTCAATACCAGATCAAGTTTTATTTTATTGATATTCACTTGATGTCTATATGTCACGCTTATTGTAAATTATGAATATATGATCTATTTGATATTTCTGATCTATATCGATCACGTATTTACTATATATGTATTATTATATTGATCACGCATTCACTATGTATGTATTATTTTAGCACCTCTTTTCCATATTTCTTATATGGTGCTTTGGTTTTATACTCCACTTTTTCACTGTTTTTGTTGTTTGCTCTTGAGAAATCTCTTTTTTATCTGGGTATTGCCATTACTGCAGATTATGCACCATATTGACATGCCACTACGCGGACTGGCAATGTGATTTTATCCATATTTTCACATGTATGCATTTTATTTTATTTGTGCATGTAGGCATGTCTATAGCTGGCCTGTGGATATTGTGCGATATATGTGGTTGTTCGAGGCCCAATATGGATGTATAGATAGCTCCCCCCCTTCCCCTGACCTGCATTCGCCATATAGTTTATGTGATTTGCAGCATATCTTGCTGTTTCTCTGTCTTGGATTCATCTACCGGTATCTGCGAGTCACCTGCGTTCCACTGGGTCGCGGATCACACATGCGCTGCACGGCGCCATCTCGACGTGCTCTGTGACGTCTGTAAGCGCCGCGCATGCGCGGTGCGCGGACATAGACGTGCTAAGAGATGGCTCCGTGGATCATGGAGTTTTCCGCGCCCGCTGGAGTGGACCGCAGGTGTTCAGAATCCAGGTAAAATCCTCCCACCCCCATTCAGACTATATATACCCTGCTTACATACCACTTAGTACCTCCTGACGAAGCCGCTGAGGTGAAACGCGCGTCGAGGTCTCGCGCTTAGGGTCCAGCATCCTTTGCATTTACTATGTCTTCAGGTACGTCCTGTGTATAGTATAGCATGGTACCTCCATATGGTACTTATACACATCCATATTGGGCTTTTGACATTTCCGTCTTACCATCGCTATACCCTGAGATTCGGACATCGACTTGACTTGTGATATTTTGTTTATTATACCTGTCAGTCCTGTTGCCCATGACTTCTGGACGTTGTGGGATAGCTCACGGACACCCAGTCATTATTTTTCTGCATCAACATTATACAGCCCAATTGTGGTTATTATTTAGTGTCGTGCAGAATTGGTTGTCCCGGAGCTATAGCCCCCTTTTTTACCTGCTAAACTATCCAGTGTTTATTTGATGCATGGGTAGATATGTGTATGCAACGGTGTTCAATGTCCCTTTGCTTTTCTGTATACTGTATACCATCCTGTCTTTTCCCCATATTTTATAATAAATTGATATTTTGATACATTACTTCCACTTGCTTGTTTAATTCTATATTGGATGCCGTACAGGTGGAATTTGTTTCTGTCTAGCTTGACAGAGAGGTTTTTGTAGGTTAATTACTTTCACATTTGTGTCTACATTTTCCGTTATTGAGATCCGGCAGAGGATCTCAATACCGGAGAAAAACGCTTCCATTTTGTCCCCATTCATTGTCAATAGGGACAAAACTGAACTGAACCAAACGGAACGCTCCAAAATGAATTCAGTTTCGTCCGGTTGCATTCCCATACCGGAGAGAAAACTGCTGTAAGCTGCGGTTTTCCATCATGGGATGCGGTGCAAAACAGATCTGGCATGATACACAATTGAAAACGGATCCGTCCTCCATTGACTTTCAGTGGTGTTTATGCCGGATCCGTCATTGCTATGTTAAAGATAATACAACCGGATCCGTTCATAACGGATGCAGATGGTTGTATCATAAGTAACGGAAGCGTTTTTGCTGATCCCTGCCAGATCCAGCAAAAGTCCTTAGGGAATTAATGGAGCAGCTGCACATGTGCTTGACCGATGCTCCACTTATACAAGAGATTCGGGACCCCCGTTCTCGTGATTGCTGGGGATCACAGCAGTCAGACTTCCACTGATCAGATGCTTACCCCTGCGGATACCTTTCTGAAAGGGCCTGAGCTGCACCTAGGCCGAATGACCAATGGTCATGCAGGGGTGTGGAAATCGTATCTCCCGACGCCCGGGACATGCAGTTCTGGGCGCCGGGCAGTTAGTTTGTTCAGTAGCTTAGCCCTGCTGCGGGCAAGTAGCAGGGCTGAGATGGCTTTATTTACCGGAGCAGTGGATCGGCGACGAGCTGGACATGGAGAGGCGTTCCCATGGTGATGGGGACGCTTGAAGTTAAAATATACCATCGGATTGGAGAAAACTCTGATCCAATGGTATATTCTAAACCCGAGGTGTTCCCATGGTGATGGGGACGCACCTCTGACAGGGCGCTGAGGGGTTAATTGCGCGGACGGCAGCTCCCTGTCAGAGGTCAGGTGCCGGGAATGTTTGTACAATGTTTGCATTGGTGGGCAGTGCTCCCTACCCCCCCCCCTCAAGTATCAAAATCATTGGTGGGCAGTGCGCCCTCCCCCCTCCATAATTGGTGGCAGCAGTAGTTCCGATCGGAGTCCCAGCAGTGTAATGCTGGGGCTCCGATCGGTTACCATGGCAGCCATGACGCTACTGAAGTCCTGTCTGCCATGGTCAGTTACTCAGCAGCATTATACTTACATGCGCTGAGGCCGCCCGGCGCTCCTTCTTCTTGTAACTCACAGGTCTGTGCGGCGCATTGCTACAGTATAAGCATAAGCAATGCGCCGCACAGACCTGTGAGTTACAAGAAGAAGTAGCGCGGAGCGGCCACAGTGCATGTAAGTATAATGCTGAGTAACTGACCATGGCAGAAGGACTTCAGTAGCGTCCTGGCTGCTATGGTAACCGATTGGAGCCCCAGCATTACACTGCTGGGACTCCGATCGGAACTGCTGCTGCCACCAATGATGGAGGGGGGGAGGGCAGACTGCCCACCAATGATTTTAATACCGGGGGGGAGGGCGCACTGCCCACCAATGATTTTAATACTGGGGAGGGGGGGAGGGCGCACTGCCCACCAATGCAAACATACCACATTTATATTGTTTTTCTTGTATTTTAATACAAAAAAATAAAAAACTTAAGATTTTTTTTTTTTTATTCCATATTATGACCCCTAACTTTTATAAAGTTATGTCTACAGAGCTGTATAAAGACTTTTTTTCCCCCGCGATGATCTGTAGATTTTATTTAATACATTTTGGTGTGTGTATGATTTTTTTATCACTTTTTATTCAATATTTTTGTCAATGAAAAGTGCTGAAAAGGGGGGCGTGGCCGGAAGCCGATGGTGCGAGACGCTTGATCCATGAGCTCTGTAGCCAGCAAGCTCCAACAAGCTTTAAATTCGCCCACCCCTCACTAATATGGGGAAGAAAAGGGTGGTAAAGGTCCCCAAGAGCAGTGCGGACCTCCAGGATACCTCAGTGTCCCTGACTATGGACGCATTCGTCCGCAGGGAGAGAGACGAGCCTAACTCCAAGATGGTGCCCCTTCATCATACCACACAGTTACATGGCGGATCGGACCTCACCTCGCAGTCGACCTCCCTCCACTCTCCGGCAGTGCTCTCCATACTCCATGGACCGTCGTCTGTGCACCAGGCTGGGCCCCCTTCTGCAGGAGAGGAGGAGCCCAGAATGTTAGGTGCCATGTATCATGCTCCTTCACTCTCCTTACGGGGAGACCTCCAGGGACAGCTCCTGAACCCGCATGTCCTTAGCCAAGCTAATATCGCATCGCAGCGGCCACTGGTGGCCTCACTGCCCCCCCCCCCCCCCTTACTCAGGGCTCGCCACAAAGCACCCCTAATGAGCAACTGTCAGCTCAGCAGGAGACATATCTGTCAGCTCCTGTAAGGGGCACCCCATCCCAGGATTTCGCTAATATTGAATCCTCCCCACAGAAGCCGGCTCCGCTGCAGCAAAAAAACTCCAAGTCTGGGAGAATCACAGATTGTACACCGGAGAAGACGCCTATGCTCCACCTGGCAGACTGGTCGAATATCCCACAGATCTTACAATCTCGAACCCCTTCTAGGCACAGCTCATCCTCAGGTTCTGCAGACCTAGACCCTCTCAAGTCGACCCCTCCTGACTGGTGGTCCCACTTCCAACAGCTCCCAATGAAACAGGACTTTCGGGCCCTTGTATCAGAAGTTAAAGACGCATTTAAAGCAGAAGTAGCGGCTATCCGAAAAGATGTCCAAACTATAGGCCTTCGCCTCAATCAGCTAGAAGAAGATCACAATGCTGCCAGATCAGTGATACGACATGTCTAAGACCGCACGTCTGAGCAGTCTCTTCTCGACCTACAACGGCATGAAGAGGACCTGGATAACAGGGGCAGGCGTCACAATAAACGGGTGAGAGGGGTTCCTGAATCTCAAGACAGCGAAGATGTCCCTGCAATACTACAGCACCTTTTCAATACTATCTTGGGCCGTCCAGTAACCCAACCCATTAAAATGGATCGTAAAAGTATGGGAAGACTACCGCGAGATATAATATGCTATGTTAATGACTTTACCCTGAAGGAGGATATAATGTTTAAAGCCCGCTCCCTCGGTAACCTCGACTTCAAAGGCGCACAAGTATCCATTTTCCAAGACCTATCATGGGTAACCCTCCAGAAACGTAAAGCGTTGAAACCTTTACTTGATTTACTGCGCCCGAATGCTATTCCCTATCGCTGGGGAACCCTTTAACTTCACAGTGAGGAAAAATGGCTCTACAGCAATTTTGAGGGCACCTGAGGATCTGCGTGAATTCTGTGCACACTTGGGCATTCAACCTCCATATTTACCTGACTGGGAGACCACTACAGATCTTCCTCCGCTCCTGCCGACCACAGTGGGCCCACGCAAACGCCGTCTGAGATCATTGACAACAGCCCATTGAAAATTAGTAATGATATGCTTCAGAATGTTCCTTTTGGTATACCCTATAGTATGGGTTTTACTCAGGGTATATTTTTTTATATGTTATGTATTCTTCATTCTTATGATTTATCCTACCTTATGTCTGACTCTCTCCTTTGCTCTCCAAAGGTTCTTTTTTATCCTAGTCCACATGGGTGGGAGGTCAACTGTGTGTGTGTGGGGGGGGGGCCTGGAGGCAGACCAGTTGAGACCTGGTACACCGAATGCTGAACATAAACCCCCTCATCATTTGCGGTTGACACCCTCTCTTGGTCAGTACGGTTACGTTTTTATCCTTAAATGTTAAAGGGCTGAATCCACCCTCTAAACGGAGACTTGCCCTCCAAGAAATGCGTAGGTCTAAGGCGGAGATAATATTTCTCCATGAGACACATCTTTCTGGGACGGGGTCACTGCAGTTTGCAAAACACTGGTTCCCTACATCTTACATGGCGAACGCCCCAACCAAAACGGCAGGAGTTGCTATATTAATAGCTAAATCATGTTCTTTACGAATTGAAAAGTTCGACGCACGCTATCTCATTATTGATGGCACCCTATCTGGCATGAAACTAATTCTGTGAAACATATACTCTCCTAATTCAGGCCAAATCTCTTTTCTCTCCTCTGTTTTGTCAACCTTGAGGACATATCATAATTCTGCTTTAATACTGGACGGGGATTTTAATGTCCACTTTTCTGAAACGGCTGATAGATTTGCCATATGCTCCACTCCTCCTTCCAAAACTTCCTCCCATCTGGCTATGAGCTTTTGCAAATGTATACATTCCCACTTCCTTTACGATCTATGGCGAATAGATAATCCTACTGCACGTCAGTATTCATTCTTTTCCCATCTGCACCAATTGCACACTAGTATTAACTTTTCTTTGGCAATATCCTGACCCTTCAGCTGATGTCCTCAGCCATGCTGGGCCCGATCACCTGGTCAGACCACGCCCCCCTAAGCGTAGAATTGAATTTGGCGGCCCCCCCTTTGAAATGTACTTACTGGCGTTTAAATGAAACCCTTCTGACTAATGTAGCTGCCGGGAGGAACTGAGAGCTCACTTTATCAATTACTTCCAGATTAACGAATCATCAATATCCTCACTGTGGATACTATGGAAGGCCCACAAGGCAGTCTTCCGAGGATGTTGTATCTCAACAGCCTCTAGGATTAAAAAAGATAGAGATTCCATTACGGGACTTGAGATCCCTTCAAGGTGATGTGCTTAGGTTTATATGGGCGAATAAACGTCCTCGCATCTCCAAAGCAATTATGTGCAGGCACAAGTCGGTTGGGGGGTTATCACTCCCAGACTTTGTAAAATACTACAAAGCGGCTAGATTAGCCCAATTGTTTTTAACTCATCTGGATCCGAAGCTACATCCCTTGTGGATTGAAATGGAGGAATCCAGTTTCTCCCCCTACTCCTGGAGGGCTCTGATCTGGAATGAAGGCACTATTCCGCATTCTATAAAATCTTCCTCACTACTGTCACATTACTCACTACTTATGTGGAGATCTGTTCGATTTAA
Source organism: Bufo gargarizans (assembly GCF_014858855.1). NCBI lineage: Eukaryota > Metazoa > Chordata > Amphibia > Anura > Bufonidae > Bufo > Bufo gargarizans. The sequence continues at coordinate 358,387,111 of NC_058085.1, forward strand.
GAATAATCTTCAGTCCAGACCCTCCCCTCTAGTCTACCTGATAGGAAACCCGCATTTCTCCCCAGGTCTTCAAGGTCGTGACTTCTCATGGTGGTTAAATCATCAATTATGCTCGTTTCACAAGTTACTATCTAGAGGTAAACTGTTAACTATCGACAACTTCAAAGAGGTCCACTCCCCTCCAGCAGGGGAATACCTGCGTATCACTCAAGTGTTCTCCTTCCTGAAGTCCCTACAAACATCAGATGGGAACATATCGTTTTCCCCATTTGAACGATCCATTACCTATTCCTTATATAGACAGGGATTGCTTTCCCGTATTTATGGTTTGCTATGTTGTGTACCTGAAGATGTCAAATTGCCTTATATGAGAGCCTGGGAGGAGGACATGCAGCAAGAATCCTCGTTCCCCAAATGGTTTCAGAGATCTCAAACTCTCACAAAAGGTTCCTGGCAGGTCACATTGGCCGAAACCTCAATTAAAATCTTGCACAGAACCTATATGGTCCCTACTAGACTCCATCGTATCTACCCGGAGGTATCTCCCTATTGTTTTAGAGGTTGCGGGGACGAGGGCTCTATGCTCCACATTTGGTGGACTTGCCCGACTGTGAGACGGCTATGGGTCCAAACAACTTCATTATTGTCCACAGTGTTACAATGTAGTTTTCCTATGACGCTCCCCTTGTGTCTACTTGGTGACAAACCACACTGGTTGACATTTGCTAGGTTTAAACTTTCACAGCACATTTTGATGGCCGCCAGGATCCACATAGCCTTTAAATGGCGTACCGATACTCTTTGCTTCCAAATGGTTCTTGACAGAATTAATAAAATCCTACAAGGTGAAAAATTATCAGCCATACGTACCGACACATTCTGCACCTTTGAAAAGGTTTGGGAGCCCTGGCTGTCCTCCTCCTATGCCTCAGATATGCGCTATAGTATTTCACTGTAACTTTAATACTGATGTCCACTAATTATGCGGCTCCTCTCCGATATATACTGCTCTCACCTGGGTTTGACGGAACTTCATCTATTACGAATAAGCTGATATTTGGACAAGTGTGTATGTGCCTTAATTGCCTATTTTATTTTCTGTATTTCCTTTGAAGTATTTTGTTTTGTAAGCTTTCTCGCTTACTTTCTCTCAAAAACCAAATAAATGTTTTTTGAAATTAAAAAAGATAGAGATAGTCACCATAGACAGTGTCTGATGGAATTGCACCAGGCCGAACGAGATCTGGCTGTCCGACTGTCAAAACACCTTTTACAGAAGATTCTCAACCTTAGAAACCAATTAAAAAGCCACTCACTTAATGAAACAGAAAAGCTCCTGAGATACTCTAGGCAACATTTCTTTGAATTTGGTAATAAACCTCACAGATGATTAGCAAAACAGCTACGCGACCACGAAACCGCATCTACCCAGGCTATTAAGGATCCACTTGGCACTCAATATTTCGATTTGGAAAAGATTGCTGATATTTTTCACTCATATTATGCCTCCCTCTATTCCGTCCCTTCAGAGCTTCCTAACAACCCAGAGGCTAGATCCCAAGAGTTAGATAACTATCTATCTGACTGTGCCTTGCCTACTCTGCCTCCAGAGGCCTTATCATACCTCAATCGGCAGATTACATTGGTGGAACTGAGGGAGATAATACAGGACTTGCTGGGAAATAAAGCGCCAGGGCCTGATGGCCTCACATATCATTACTATAAAATGTATGATGAGATCTTGCTTTCACATACGGTTCCCCTGTTCAACTTGTCAGGGGAACCTATACCACAGATCATACTACAATCCTTCATAACAGTAATACCTAAACCAGGAAAGGATCCTTCAGAGTGTGCCAGCTACCGTCCTATCAGCCTGCTGAACTCAGATCTTAAGATCTTTACTAAATTGCTTGCTTATCGGCTGAACTGCTGGCTCCCCCAGCTCATCCACAAAGATCAGGTGGGGTTTGTTCAGTTCTGACAGGTGTGGGATAATACAAGACGGGTGATTGACTTGATTGACGCGGTCAATAAGGAGTCGACTGAGGCTCTGCTTCTCAGCCTTGACGCAGAAAAGGCTTTTGACCGTCTGAACTGGTCTTTTATGTTCCATACGCTACAGAGATTTGGGTTTAAGGGCCCATTCCTACAAGCACTCAGAGGACTTTATTCGGCTCCTGCAGCTCGTGTCAATCTACCCCATGCATGCTCCTCTGTGTTACATATTAAAAATGGAAGTCGGCAGGGCTGTCCCCTATCCCCACTCCTCTACGTACTGAGTATTGAGCCCCTAGCTGCTCGGATCCGCGCAAACCCAGACATCTGGGGCATCCGAATAAAAGACCAATCTTTTACCATATCTTTATTTGCAGATGATGTTCTTTAAACACTAACGACTGCAGTCATTTCACTTCCTGATCTACATGCCACTATCGCTGAATAAAGTAGACTTTCAGGATACAAAATAAACAATACAAAAACAGAAGCATTACCCTTGAATATCTCACCACAACCCTTAAACGCTTTCCAACAGTCTTTTAACTACTCCTGGCAGAATCGTTCCTAGGGTTAAAATAAATCGCATCTACAGCCTGCCAGCGAATGATTGCCGCTGGCAGGCTGTAGATGCACTCGTTTACCTCCCGATCCTGTGAACGCGCGCTCCTGTGTGCGCGCGTTCACAGGAAATCTCGGGTCTTGCGAGATGACGCGCCGGCGCGTCCAGGAGGAACAGATCGACCGCCTCCAGGACGCAATCCTGCTTTAGGCGGTCCGGAGGCGGTTAAGTCACCCTAGATGACTATAACATGAAATCATTAGATTGCAACTTGTATTCTATAATGCATATTTATGCATTACAGAATACAGGATTCAGTATATTATAATGCTGTGCTGCCACCTACAGGCCAGCATTGGAATATACTAGTAATTGTTCCTGAGAGCCTTTTACAGGCTTAGGCCTATTACTAGCAGGGACTGCCTTCCACGATCTCAGCCAGGGGAAGGTGTCCCGGGCTAGGTAGCACGCAGCACCCGGTTTTAGTGCTCCCAGATGCCATGGTCGCATTTGACAACAGCAGCTGAGGGGCTAAATGGCTGCTATCGGCATTACTTCCGATCACAGAAATTATTCCCGGGCCTCTACTGTTGAAAGCTTGGTGGTTATGGTGCCCGCTGTATTATTCACAAGATTTAAGACATGAGAAAGCGCTTAGCCGAATAGCTTCCCATCTGAATCAGTACTGAGTGGTTGTTTCAAATGCCATTTTGTACCGATTTCAGTGCGATCCTGCTGGATTTTTGAACCATCACTCAACTATGGAAGAAGCTTGTATCCATAGACCACAGAACAGCAGCTGGTCTACAAATGGTGGGGCAATGTTTCTTATGGAATTTTGTTTCCTCAAAACAATGCTGAAGGTGGGCATTATGCACATCAACACATTGGAAGATCTTTACTTTAAAGTAGGGTTGTTTCAGGTATCGAATTTTCGATACTTTTAGCCCTGTATTGATACGATACCGGGATTTGCCTTTTATGGATACTAGGCTGTGCTACTGCACAGCCCAGTATCAGAGAACATGGAGCGCGCTGCTCTCAGAGCGGCCATGTTCCCTCAGCAGCACAGGGAGAAGGAAGCAGTCTCTCCCTCCCCCCTGTCCCGCTGCCACCAACGGGAATTAAGAGGAGGGGAGGGCACACTGCGCCACCAACGATAACTAACGTTTAATACATTAAAAATACAGCCAGCGACAGAAACACATTCCCGACCTCTAACAGGGCGCTGCGATCCGCGGCACCTGAGGGGTTAACTGCCGCTGATCGCAGCTCCCTGTCAGAGGTCGGTTGCCGGCAAAGTGTTTCTGCCGCCGGCTGTATTTGTATTAAACGTTAATTATAATTGGTGGCGCAGTGCGCAGCCCCCCAGTATTAAAAACATTGGTGGCGCAGTGTGCCCCCTCCCCCCAGCATTAAAATCCGCTCATCTCCTCTCATTAGTGGTGCAGCAGCAGCTTCTGATCGGAGCCCCAGCAGTGAAATTACGGGGCTCCGATTGGTTACCATGGCAGCCAGAACACTACTGAAGCCCTGGCTGCCATGGTAATCTCCCTGCTGCTGTGTGTACTGTGCACAGGGCAGCAGGGAGAGTGTGAGGTCCTATTCACCCTAATAGAGCTCTATCAGGGTGAATAGACAAGGGATTAAAAGATCCCAGGTTCTACCCCTAAGGGGGGGAAATAGTTTTTAAATAAAAAGTAAAAAAACAAAACAAAAAAATACACCAAAATATTAGGTATAAATCGCCCCCTTTCCCATTTTTACATATAAAATATATAAACAATAAATAAATAAACATATTACATATCGCCACGTCCTAAAAGTCCAAACTATTAAAATATTCTAAAAATCTCCTATGCGGTGAACGGCATAAAAGAAAAACCTCGCGATTCGCCATTTTTTTTTTGTCACCTTGTCCCCCCCAAAAAATAGGACTGTTCAATTATGGGCCGGACGTTCCATAAAACGTGAAATGAAGCCGCTTTTTGGGGCATTTATTTTTTTTCCCGTGGTATGGAGTATTGCAATACTTTTTTATGGTATCGAAGCCGAATCAAAATTTTGGTATCGAAACAACCCTACTTTGAAGTTCTGAAACCCTAAACCTACTTAGTATCAAACAAGCAAGTGGAGATAGTATATCAAAATATCATCAAATATAAAATATGGGGAAAAGACAGGATGGTAAACAGTGTACAGAGAAGCGAAGGGCAGTTTACACAAATGCATTCACATGTATATCCACGCGGCAATAAGCACTAGGTGGCTAGTAGGTAAGGGGGGGGGGGGGGGGCTATAATTCAAGGACAACCAAATCTGCATAGCCATAAGTAATAATCACCCCAATTGGGCTATATAATATATTGCAGAAAATAGTAATAACTGGGTGTCCGTGAGTTATCCCACAGCGTCCAGGGATCATAGGCAACCAAGACTGACAAGTATAATACAAAATATCTCAAGTCTGATCTGTGACTAAATCCCAAGGTATAGCGATGGTCTAAGAAATATCTGAGGCCCAATATGAATGTAAGGAAATATCATATATAGGTGTCGAGCTATACTATACACAGGACGTACCTGAAGACATGGTGAACACAGGAGGATACTGGACCCTAAGCGCAAGATCTCGACGCGCGTTTCACGAAGCCGCTGAGGTACAGGTGGAATGTTTTGCTGTCTAGTTTAGACAGAGAGGTTTTCGTAGGTTAATTAGTACCCTAAACCTACTTGCCTGAATTGGCCTCTTTGGACTAGTACCTCTTGCTTAACCTCAGGAAGCTCCTCAAGGGAGGGGGGGGGGGCACATTTATCTGCGGATAAGTGGTTTGCAGCACAACCAAAATAATTTTTCGGGGATGGTATAAAGATAGAACAACAAAATTGTACATGTGCGGAGCTCAGGGCGGAATTTATACAGTAAATATTTTCAGAGCTGTAACTTGTTTTCTTTACAAAGCCAAAGACTTATGCTCATCCCCTTGTATTTACTGTACCAGCAAAAACTCCCTCACTGCTCCCCTCTAGGGGCAAAAACATGAATCCGACTGGGTACAAGAGCTTTCACATGTAATTGGAGCTTCCTTAGAGCGGCCATACACATTCAATAGCTGACGGCTGATTGATCGTGTGGCCGACAGCTATCTCTCCCGACTCCCCCATGCACATTCTGCTCGTTTGAATGTCTGTGTATTCAGAGCCGCTGCTAGACTCTTCTGGCGGCGGCTTATCTCAACGGAAAACAAAATGATCGGGCAAAATATTGCCCGATCCTTCTCTCCCCCAACTTCATCTGCCAGCGAAGAGTTAGGAGCTTACTCCATACACATTAGACTACGGGTCGAAGCTGACAATACACTAATGTGTATGGGTCCTTTAGAGTGCAGCCTCGTATTTAGGGAAATATAGCAATCACTGCATTTTATTGGAATTGCTCCAGTTGGGTTGTCCGAGTTATATCTATGTATGTTATGGTGGATTATAACAATATTAGGCTACATGCACACGAAAGTTGTTTGTTTCCGTGTCTGTTCCGTTTTTTTAGTGGATAGGAAGGGGACCCATTCATTAAAATGGGTCTGCAAAAAACGCGGACAGCACACACGTGTGCTGTCCGCATCAGTATGTCCGTTCCGTTGCCCCGCAAAAAAAATAGTGCATGTCCTATTCTCTTCTAGTTTGCGGACAAGGATAAGCATTATTACAATGGATCCGCAAAAAAAAAAAGGGATGCCATACGGAACGTCATGTTTTTTTTTCTTGCGGAACGCAAAACACATACGGTCGTGTGCATGTAGCCTTAAAAACACATTTGTAATTTACTCACAATATTTATTCTGCCGTGTTCCTACACGGCCGATGCGGGTCACGTGACCCCTGACGTCATCTACCAGGCTCCGTTGCTGACATTTCGTGTACAGGCTTCTCTCTGCTTTAGGGAGTGACCCCGCTCTGTACACGAAACGTCAGAGCCTTGTGGGCCTGCCCCCCTCTCTCTCCTCTGGCTGCCGCGGCCCCTTTGAGGGATCGCGCATGCGCAATCCTTATCAGTGTCGGCAGCCGTGCGGACTCCCTCCCTGTGATCCATCAGTGTGCCTGTTCCTCTGCCTCCGCAACTGGCGATCTGGCAGCCTCAGCAAGTTACTATTGCCCAACTCCACCGGCCATCAGAAACAAAACCACCCCCAGGAACAAAGTAAATCATTGTCTGTCATATAGATATAGCTGTGATATAGCTTAGATAGATGTAGGTTTTATATAGCTAAGATACATATAGCTGCCATATAGCTTAGATACATATAGCTGCCATATAGCTTAGATACATATAGCTGTCATATAGCTTATATACATATAGCTGTCATATAGCTTAGATACATATACAAACCGGATTCCCAAAAAGTTGGGACACTATACAAATCGTGAATAAAAACTGAATGCAATGATGTGGAGGTGCCAACTTCTAATATTTTATTCAGAATAGAACATAAATCACAGAACAAAAGTTTAAACTGAGAGAATGTACCATTTTAAGGGAAAAATATGTTGAATCAGAATTTCATGGTGTCAACAAATCCCCAAAAAGTTGGGACAAGGCCATTTTCACCACTGTGTGGCATCTCCCCTTCTTCTTACAACACTCAACAGAGGTCTGGGGACCGAGGAGACCAGTTTCTCAAGTTTAGAAATAGAAATGCTCTCCCATTCTTGTCTAATACAGGCCTCTAACTGTTCAATCGTCTTGGGCCTTCTTTGTTGCACCTTCCTCTTTATGATGCGCCAAATGTTCTCTATAGGTGAAAGATCTGGACTGCAGACTGGCCATTTCAGTACCCGGATCCTTCTCCTACGCAGCCATGATGGTGTGATTGATGCAGAATGTGGTCTGGCATTATCTTGTTGAAAAATGCAGGGTCTTCCCTGAAAGAGATGACGTCTGGTTGGGAGCATATGTTGTTCTAGAACCTGAATATATTTTTCTGCATTGATGGTGCCTTTCCAGACATGCAAGCTGCCCATGCCACACGCACTCATGCAACCCCATACCATCAGAGATGCAGGCTTCTGAACTGAGCCTTGATAACAACTTGGGTTGTCCTTGTCCTCTTTGGTCCGGATGACATGGCGTCCCAGATTTCCAAAAAGAACTTTGAATCGTGGCTTGTCTGACCACAGAACAGTCTTCCATTTTGCCACACTCCATTTTAAATGATCCCTGGCCCAGTGAAAACGCCTGAGCTTGTGGATCTTGCTGAGAAATGGCTTCTTCTTTGCACTGTAGAGTTTCAGCTGGCAACGGCGGATGGCACGGTGGATTGTGTTCACTGACAATCGTTTCTTGAAGTATTCCTGAGCCCATTCTGTGATTTCCTTTACAGTAGCATTCCTGTTTGTGGTGCAGTGTCGTTTAAGGGCCCGGAGATCACGGGCATCCAGTATGGTTTTACGGCCTTGACCCTTACGCACAGAGATTGTTCCAGATTCTCTGAATCTTCGGATGATGTTATGCACAGTTGATGATGATAGATGCAAAGTCTTTGCAATTTTTCGCTGGGTAACACCTTTCTGATATTGCTCCACTATCTTTCTGCGCAACATTGTGGGAATTGGTGATCCTCTACCCATCTTGGCTTCTGAGAGACACTGCCGCTCTGAGAAGCTCTTTTTATACCCAATCATGTTGCCAATTGACCTAATTAGTGTTAATTGGTCTTCCAGCTCTTCGTTATGCTCAAATTTACTTTTTCCAGCCTCTTATTGCTACTTGTCCCAACTTTTTGGGGATTTGTTGACACCGTGAAAATTTGAATCAACGTATTTTTCCTTTAAAATGATACATTTACTCGGATTAAACGTTTGATCTGTCATCTACGTTCTATTACAAATAAAATATTGACATTTGCCATCTCCACATCATTGCATTCAGTTTTTATTCACAATTTGTTTAGTGTCCCAACTTTTTTGGAATCCGGTTTGTAGCTGTCATATAGCTTAGACATAGATAGAGCTTAGAAAGATGTAGGTGTCATATAGCTTAGATACATATAGCTGCCATATAGCTTAGATACATATAGCTGTCATATAGCTTAGATACATATAGCTGCCATATAGCTTAGATACATATAGCTGCCATATAGCTTAGATACATATAGCTGCCATATAGCTTAGATACATATAGCTGCCATATAGCTTAGATACATATAGCTGCCATATAGCTTAGATACATATAGTTGTCATATAGCTTAGACATACTGTAGATAAAGCTTAGATACATATAGCTGTCATATAGCTTAGATACATATAGCTGTCATATAGCTTAGATACATATAGCTGTCATATAGCTTAGATACATATAGCTGTCATATAGCTTAGATAGATATAGCTGTCATATAGCTTAGATACATATAGCTGCCATATAGCTTAGATACATATAGCTGCCATATAGCTTAGATACATATAGTTGTCATATAGCTTAGACATACTGTAGATAAAGCTTAGATACATATAGCTGTCATATAGCTTAGATACATATAGCTGTCATATAGCTTAGATACATATAGCTGTCATATAGCTTAGATACATATAGCTGTCATATAGCTTAGATAGATATAGCTGTCATATAGCTTAGATACATATAGCTGTCATATAGCTTAGATACATATAGCTTAGATGCATATAGCTGTCATATAGCTTAGACATAGATATAGCTTAGATAGATGTAGGTGTCATATAGCTTAGATACATATAGCTGCCATCTAGCTTAGATACATATAGCTGCCATATAGCTTAGACACATATAGCTGTCATATAGCTTAGATAAATATAGCTGTCATATAGCTTAGATACATATAGCTTAGATGCATATAGCTGTCATATAGCTTAGACATAGATATAGCTTAGATAGATGTAGGTGTCATATAGCTTAGATACATATAGCTGCCATCTAGCTTAGATACATATAGCTGTCATATAGCTTAGATACATATAGCTTAGATACATATAGCTGTCATATAGCTTAGATACATATAGCTTAGATACATATAGCTGTCATATAGCTTAGATAGATATAGCTGTCATATAGCTTAGATACATATAGCTTAGATAGATATAGCTGTCATATAGCTTAGATACATATAGCTGTCATATAGCTTAGATAGATATAGCTGTCATATAGCTTAGATAGATATAGCTGTCATATAGCTTAGATAGATATAGCTGTCATATAGCTTAGATACATATAGCTTAAATACATATAGCTGCCATATAGCTTAGATACATATAGGCGGGGAATGGCAGATTATTCACGCCCACAAATATTCATGAGGCAGAGCTCAGGCATTGTTGGTACACGCCCCCACAGCTTTGCTGCAGCATGTAAACAAAGCAATAATAACAGAACCATGCAAAGGTGTAAGTATGGGTTTTTTGCTTAGGAAATCAAGCTTAACTAATGTATGTCCTGATGAGTTTTATAAGTTATTATTATTATTTTTTCCATAACTCAGATAACCCCTTTAAAAGGTCTTGTCCCATCTCGTGGTTTCCAAGACAAGATGGGACTAAGGCTACTTTCACACTAGCGTTAGTGTGATCCGGCAGGCAGTTCCGTCGTCTGAGCTGCCTGCCGGATCCGCCGATCAGTGTGACAACTGACAGCATTTGTAGACGGATACAGGTACGGATCCATCTACAAATGCATTGCAAGAGCGGATCCTTCTCTCCGCTTGTCATGCAGATGGACGGATCCATCATGCACAGACCGGAAGGACGGATCCGTCCTTCAGTTGTTTTGCAATGCCGGACCCGGCACTAATGCAAGTCAATGGGAATTAATGCCGGATCCAGCATTCCGGCGACTGATCAGGCATTTTGGACAGACATAATACCGCAGCATGCTGCGGTATTATGTCCGCCCAAAATGCCTGACAGTGACTGAACGGAAGGCATACTGATGCAAACTGAACGGATTTCTAACCATTCAGAATGCATTGGGATATGCCTGATCAGTTCTTTTCCGGCATAGAGCCCTTTGACGGAACTCTATGCTGGAAAAGAATAACGCAAGTGTGAAAGTACCTTTAGCTCTGGCCCCAGGTGGAGGGGCTTACGGAAACAGCCGAGCTGGCCTCTGGTCTGGTAACTCTCAATATAGTGAACTGGAAAGAGCGTAACAGAACAAGCTACACGGCTCCTGTACCTCCGGGTTATGGAAGCAGCGTAGCTTCACCGGACTTGTGAAAAAAGATGGCAGCCCCCATATGTTCGCGGGCGAACAATGCGAACTGGCCATCACTGCTGGTGACATGATACAGCTGAGGATCAGAAGCGAAATGATAACTCACAAATATAATCACTGGCATGAAAATTGCCTTCACTACAGTTTACATCATGTACCCTTTTGACAGGTCAGACAATAAAAAATTTCGTGGGAATGCTAAAAGCCCCTATAATGCCCCCTTAAATTGCCAGGCCCCTCATACTGGTTATACTTACCCCACTCGCTGGCACCTGCATTCCTCCTGATGCCCTTACAGCCGCTTCTGCATCTCCCTGTCGCGCAGATCAGAAACAAGGCGGGGGGGGGGGGGTTGTACAGCCAATAGCAGGCCACAACGGGAACGAGCCCCCCTAGCATAGCGTGTGACACTAGGGAGGCTTGTCCCCATTGCGGCCTGCTATTGGCTGCACCCCCCTGATGTTTTGATCTGCGTGACGAGGAGATGCAACAGCCGCATCAGAAGCGACGCGGGTGGTGGGGAGCTGGGTAAGTAGAACCCGTATGAAGGCCCGAGCATTTTAGGGGTTGGATAACCTCTTTAAGTATTAAAAGGATCCAAATCTAATTAAGAGACACCCTGTGAAAATGTAGGGTTGATCCGACTGTGGATTTGCCTCATTCTAAGGCCTCATGCACACGACAGTATTTTTTCACGGTCCGCAAAAACGGGGTCCGTAGGTCCGTGACCGTTTTTTCGTCCGTGGGTCTTCCTTGATTTTTGGAGGATCCACGGACATGAAAAAAAAGTCGTTTTGGTGTCCGCCTGGCTGTGCGGAGCCAAACGGATCCGTCCTGAATTACAATGCAAGTCAATGGGGACGGATCCGTTTGACGTTGACACAATATGGTGCCATTTCAAACGGATCCGTCCCCATTGACTTTCAATGTAAAGTCTGGAGTCCCTTTTATACCATCTGATCGGAGTTTTCTCCAATCCAATGGTATATTTTAACTTGAAGCGTCCCCATCACCATAGGAACGCCTCTATGTTAGAATATACTGTCGGATATGAGTTAGATCGTGAAAACTCATTTCCGACAGTATATTCTAACACAGAGGCTTTCCCATGGTGATGGGGACGCTTCTAGTTAGAATATACTACAAACTGTGTACAAGACTGCCCCCTGCTGCCTGGCAGCACCCGATCTCTTACAGGGGGCTGTGATCAGCACAATTAACCCCTCAGGTGCCGCACCTGAAGGGGTTAATTGTACTATCATATCCCCCTGTAAGAGATCAGGGCTGCCAGGCAGCAGGGGGCAGACCCCCCCCTCCCCAGTTTGAATATCATTGGTGGCCAGTGCGGCCCCCCCCCTCCCTCCCTCTATTGTAATAATAGATTGGTGGCACAGTGTGCGCCCCCCCCTCCCTCTATTGTAATAATAGGTTGGTGGCACAGTGTGCGCCCCCCGCCCCCCCCTCTATTGTAATAATTTGCTGGTGGCACAGTGTGCGCCCGCCCCCCCCCCCCTTCCTCCCTCTATTGTAATAATTAGTTGGTGGCACAGTGTGCGCCCGCCCCCCCTTCCTCCCTCTATTGTAATAATTCATTGGTGGCACAGTGTGCGCCCCCCCCATCACCCCCCCTCCCTCTATAGCATTAACAACATTGGTGGCCAGTGTGCGGCCTCCCATCCCCCCCCCCCCCAATCATTGGTGGCAGCGGAGTTCCGATCGGAGTCCCAGTTTAATCGCTGGGGCTCCGATCGGTAACCATGGCAACCAGGAAGCTACTGCAGCCCTGGTTGCCATGGTTACTTAGCAATAGTACAATAGTAGAAGATTCATACTTACCTGGGAGCTGCGATGTCTGTATCCGGCCGGGAGCTCCTCCTACTGGTAAGTGACAGTTCATTTAGCAATGCACCGCACAGACCTGTCACTTACCAGTAGGTGGAGCTCCCGGCCGGACACAGACATCGCAGCTGCCAACAGGTAAGTATGAATCTTCTACTATTGTACTATTGCTAAGTAACCATGGCAACCAGGACCGCAGTAGCGTCCTGGTTGCCATGGTTACCGATCGGAGCCCCAGCGATTAAACTGGGACTCCGATCGGAACTCCGCTGCCACCAATGATCGGGGGGGGGGGGGGGGGGGGAGGCCGCACACTGGCCACCAATGTTGTTAATGCTATAGAGGGAGGGGGGGCCGGGGGAGGCCGCACACTGTGCCACCAACTAATTATTAAAATAGAGGGAGGGAGGGGGGGCCGCACACTGTGCCACCAACGAATTATTACAATAGAAGGAAGGAGGGGGGGCGGGGGGCGCACACTGTGCCACCAACGAATTATTACAATAGAGGGAGGGGGCCGCACTGGCCACCAATGAGATTTCTTGAAAACGTTTCACTCGTTCTTCCAACGAGCTTTCTCAATTCTGAGTGATTTATTCCCAGAATTCTTGTACAGTCACTCAGAATTGAGAAAGCTCGTTGGAAGAACGAGTGAAACGTTTTCAAGAAATCTACAGTACATCCAGTTGCCTTGATTTATTCTTTACAGATATATGTCCTATTCTTGTCCGTTTTGCGGACCAGAATAGGCATGTCTACAATGGGCCACTCGTTCCGTAAATTGCACACGGGCGGCTTCTGTTTTTTGCAGATCTGTGGTTTGCGGACCACAGAAAACAGCACGGTCGTGTGCATGAGGCCTAAGGGGTATCTGCATGCGGACACCAACCATGGTTTCTAGGTGGACACCAGGCATGTCCCTTCTTGACGAGTCGTACAAACATCAATGCGGAGTCCATGTGAAAATCCACATATACAATCCACCCTTAGACATGGATTTTGCCCCTATATCCTCACCAAATTCTACATCCAGTACGAGGTGAATGTGCATTCTACACCAGGGTCAAGTGCAGAGCTAATAATCCGCATGGAATAAACTCAGTGCTGGGGATTTTAAAATCTGCATGTGGAAAAGCTGTGGATTAGGCCAATTTCACACAAGTGTATTCAGCCTTTGAAACACGCTCCATGTGACGGATGTAATTCCTGGACTGAACGCTGCTCCTGTGATTTATAATGCTGTGTGTTCCTGCGCGATATCAGCTGCAATGAATTGTAATCGCATAATGCCATCAGTACAATTCAGTACAGCCGAGGTCGAACAGGAACACGCAGCATTATAAATCATTATAAGGAATTGTGCACATGAATGTATTTTCTTTCCGTGTCCGTTCCGATTTTTTAGCGGACCGTATGTGGAACCATTAATTTCAAAGGGTCCGCAAAAAACCCCAAAAGTTACTCCGTGTGCATTCCGTATTTCAGTTCAGCCAAAAAATAGAACGTCTTATTATTGTTGGCATTATGGACAAGGATAGGACTGTTCTATTAGGGGCCAGTGGTTCCGTTCAGCAAAGTACAGAATGCATATGGACATCATCCATATTTTTAGCTCATCCGTTTTTTGCTGGCCGCAAAATGCATACGGTCACGTGCATGAGCCCTAATGCTGTGAGCTTGTGTCTCAGGAGCAGCGTTCAGTCCAGGCAATACTTGCATATCTCCCAACTTTTTGGATGTTCAAAGAGGGACACTTATGGTTAATTGCGCAATAGACCCATTTTTCCTGGCCATTTATCTGCTTCAATAGTTTTCTCTTACCAAATAGTGCAAAAATAATCTGAATATAGAAATTTCTAAAGTTAAAATTGCATCAAATAATATCCACGGAGGGCTCTAATATACAGAGAGGAACCAGACAAACACTTTCTGGGTCAATATTGTAAATGCAATAATGAAAATCTACGTCTCAGATCAAAAAGAGGGACATTTATGGAGCAAAGAGGGACTTGGGTAACAAAGAGGGACCCTTGGGAGGTCTGTACTTGTGTCACACACACAGCGCGCTTCGCGGACTGCACACGCTAGTCTGAAATTAGCCTTAGGGCTCATGCACACGTCTGTTGTTTTGTGGTCCGTTTTTCACGGATCCGTTGTTCCATATCTGCGCTTTTTTCCCTCTGCTTTAAGACCTCTTTCTGTTCTTGCACAAAACATATCCATATGGTTTCCATATGCGATCAGTTTTTTGTGGATCGGAAACAGTAACTTAATAATCACCAAACACGAGCAATATAGGCTGGGCATAGCATATCTACAGTATGGATCCGCAAAATACAGATGAAATATAGATGTGTTCCGTATTTTTTGTGGACCCATTGACTCGGACCGTGTTTTGCGGGCAATAATAGGACATTCACAACTTTTTTTGCGCAACGGAAATACGGAATGCACACGGAGTGCCTTCTGTTGTTTTTGCGGAGTGCCTTCTGTTGTTTTTGCGGACCCATTGAAGTGAATGGTTACGCATATGGTCCGCAAAAAAAACAAAAAACGGAACGGAAGCGGAAAGAAAATACATTCCTGTGCATGAGCCCTTAGGTCCAATAAATAATAGCAGCAGTCTATGGCACAAATCCAAGAGTCACTTAGACTTTTAAAAGAACACAGCCATGAAGGTCTCAATCGATCAGCGACTTTTAGATTGTCTTTCCCTTGGGAAACTACTCCTCCCATCCGTAGACACACAGGCTGCAGATCACGGGAGTACTCCCATCATCCAGCACTATGAAGTGGAGGCTAGGACCTCTCCAGCTGTTGCCGAAGCAACGCCTCCTGCCTGGTGACTGGTCCCCTCACTTCCGGTTTACGTCACTTGCGCATGACGCAGCACGCAGGGATGGCGGATCACATGACGCACGCCACAGGAGAGACGACTCTGGTGACCTGACAACCACCGGCCTGCGCTGAACGAGCAGCGGACTTTGCGTCTTCACTCGTGGGGGGACCCGTGAATGGACTTGTGAGCGCTGTGTGTGAGGCCGGGCCGTCCGTCAGGAGAGAGAGAGCCGCCGCGAGCCCGTCATGTCGGAACTGAACAGCGTCTCTCTGCAGCAGATGCTGGACAGGTGAATGGCGGCGGGGGGAGGGTCCTGTAAATGTCACCCGGACTTCAGCCCTGTCATTGAGGGAGAGTGCAAAGGAAAACTGGTTTCTAGAGGCAACTAATCAGATTGTTCCTTTCATTTTCTAAATGCTCTGAAAAATGAAAGGTAGAACCTGATTGGTTGCAATGGGAAACTAAGCCAGTTTTCCTTTATACCAGTCTTGATAAATCTCCCCCATGGTGTGTAACGTTATCACATGTCTGGATAGTCCATTCCTTTACACATCTGTCATTCACAGGCAGTGGAAAGCTGGGGGACAACCCTAAATCCGTATAGATGTCATATACGTCAGGGACCCCCACCTATAAAAAGGGGGGTCTTCTGATAGTATTCTGCAAACTAAGGAGGCTGAACGGAGAAGTCAAGTCTATGGGGATTATGGAAACAATCAGTGGCAATTGCTAGAATAGGCCATGAATGTCAGCTAGGTGCGGGTCCAGCCTCTGGGAGTGAAGAGAGAAGCTGAGCATGCGCCGCCACCCTCCATTCAACGCTATGGGAGTTCTGAAAATAGCCAAGCGGTGAATGGAGATGTGGCCGCCCTTGCGTGGTTCGCTCCCCATTCGCTACTATGGGACTTTACAATTTTCGGAACGCAGATAGCGATGAATGGAGAGCACAGCGTGGGGGACTCCATTCTGTCTGACATTGGGACCCGCACCTATCTGACACTGATGGCAGAGCTTAGGCTACTTTCACACTTGGGTTATTCTTTTCTGGTGTTGAGTTCCGTCCTAGGGGCTCAATACCGGAAAAAAACTGATCAGTTTTCTCTTAAGGCATTCTGAATGGAGAGCAATCCGTTCAGGATGTCTTCAGTTCAGTCCCTCTTACGTTTTTTGGCCGGAGAAAATACCGCAGTATGCAGCAGTTCTGTCTCCGGCCAAAAATCCTGAACGCATGCCGGATCCGTCGTTATTTTCCATTGAAATGCATTAATGTCGGATCCGGCCCCAAGTGTGCCGGCAAAACGGATCTGTTCTTTCCGTCTGCGCATTCGCAGACCATTAAATCTTTTCCAGATGACAACCGGAAAGATGGATCCGCTATTGCAATGTATTTGTGAGACTGATCCGTTTCACAAATGCATCTGTTTGCGTCCGGATTCCCGGATCCGGCAGGCAGTTTTGTCGACTGAACTGCCTGCCGGAATCCTCTGCCGCAAGTGTGAAAGTACTCTAAGCCATATGCAACCAGTATCTGAGATGGGACAACCCCTTTAAGCAGGACTGACCAAGACAAGTTGGTACAGAAGCGTGTCCAGGGATTAGAAGGTGACGCGTTTCAGGCCCCTGCCTTTGTATTGTTCATGGTGCCCATTCAAGCCCTGGCTCTGGTCAGAGGCGGAAGGTCCACCTCTGTGACGTTGTCGTCTAAAGAACAGTACGGCCCAGAGAGGGCACATTTAGGGACGCGTCTCGCTCCGCAGTGGGTTTAGGTGTAGTGTGAAAACGTAAGGAGCGGAGAAATGATGGGAAACGTAAGTAGATCAGTCGGCTGCAATGCATTACATGGTAAAATGTGATGGATGAAGACAGTGCCAGTGTTACAATAGAAGAGAAGAGGCGGTCAGATTCAGGCATATGGCTTACCTTTGTACATTTGGATCTGCTGCTGCTGTCCCTTCTCTTTAGGGGCCCCGTTCTGGAGATTGGTGGGACCCGCACCTATCTGACATTGGTGGCACATCCTTATCGATATGATACAAATGTTGAGATTGGAAAACCCCTTTTTAAAGTGGTTGTGCAGCGATTTATATTGACCTATCCTCAGGATAGGCCATCAGTATCTGATCGGCGAGGGTCCGCCACCCGGACACTCCATGTGAGCGCTGCTTCCTGTTCATTATACTGCGCATTGTCTCCATTGGAGCAGTGGCGCAGTGTAATTACATGTACTCACTCCATTCACGTAAATGGAGCGAGTACTTGTATTACACCGCACTTCCGAGACGATGTGCAGTGTAATGACCAGGAAGCAGCGCTCGTCTGGAGCGCCTTCTCCTCTCAGACAGCTGATCGGCCGGGGTTCTGGGTGTGACCTCTGCTGATCAGATATTGATGACCCCTCCTGAGTATCGGTCATCAATAAAAACCACTGCACATCCCCTTTTAAAGGGGTTGTCCTGGTTCAGAGCTGAACCCGGACATACCCTTATTTTCACCCCGGCAGCCCCCCTGAGTCTGGCATCGGAGCATCTCATGCTCCGATGCGCTCCCGTGCCCTGCGCTAGATCGCGCAGGGCACAGGCTCTTGTGTTTTCAATAACACACTGCCGGGCGGTAACTTCCGCCCAGCAGTGTGTTCGGTGACGTCACCGGCTCTGAGGGGCGGGCTTTAGCTCTGCCCTTGCCGTTTTACTGGCTAGGGCAGAGCCAAATCCCACCCATCAGTGCCGGTGACGTCACCGGGCTGCCTGTCAGCCCCATAGAGAGCCCGGTATGTCACCGGAACTCAGAAAAATGCCTTTGCCCTGCGCGATTTAGCGCAGGGCAAAGGAGAGCATCGGAGCATGAACTGCTCCGATGCTCATGTCAGGGGGGCTGCTGGGGTGAAAATGGAGGTATGTCCAGGTTCAGCTCTGAACCTGGACAACCCCTTTAAGATCTCATGTACATGACTGGATTGTGTTATACATCGGGAAGTGTATGGCGTAGGGATGGACGAAGACTTTGGGAATAACTCGCTTTGCCTTGTCGGAGGCCATACATTTTAATGCTGTATGGAGACGGATCTCCGTACAGCATTAGGGCTTGTTCACATGACCGTATGGCTTTTTCAGTGTTTTGCAGGCTGTTTTTAACGGATCAGTTTTTTGTTTCAGTAGTGGTTCCGTTCCGTTTTTCCATATGGCATATACAGTAATTACATAGAAAAAATTGGGCTGGGCATAAAATTTTCAATAGACTGTTCCGTAAAAACATAAGACATATGGAGTACTTTCTGTATGTGTTCCGTTTTTTTTGTGTGGACCCATTGACTTGAATGGAGCCACGGAACGTTATTTGCGGGCAATAATAGGACATGTTCTATCTTTGAACGGAAATGTAATGCATACGGAGTACATTCCGTTTTTTGTTTTTTTTGCGGAACCATTGAAATGAATGGTTCCGTATACGGAACGCAAAAAACGTTTGTGTGAACGAGCCCTTAAACTGATGTTTTGAGCAAAGCGACTTCAGATCTAGGATCGGAAGCTCCCTTTGCTAATCCCTAGTATGGAGGTTTTGAAAAACCTTTTTGCATGCTCTATCACATATCTATCCCGTAGGTGCACGGCGCTCACTATACCTACGGCCTCAAGCACACGGCTGATTTAGCTTTTCAATCCTCCGCAGAAGCAGGATCCTTGTAGAAAGGATAGCTCCCATGTGCTCTGCTATTTTTATTTTTTTTGTATTTTTTATTTTTATTTTCTTCTCGCTTCCATCATTAGAAAGGGCTTTTCCCCTCCGCAAAAAAACTGACAAGAGTAGGACCTGTGATGAGACTTTCGGATCGGGTGCACAGATCCGTGAAATTAACCAATGTGGGCCTTCTTGATTTGTATGGGTCAGTGCTCTGCCCGGTTTAAAAACGCATGAAGTGCTGAAGAAAAATCCGATAGTTGACATGAGGCCTAAAACCAAACTCCGTCCTCGGTTACTGGTGCAGTACAGCGACCCTGAAGTATAGGCGTAGCTCTGTCCTCTGAGGGCGCGGTGTACTTTCAGTTTTTATTTCTTCCTGTTACGTGGTTCTGGCGATGCTTACTTTCACTTTTTCTGTCGGCTGCAGAAAGGAATTTCTTCCTGAGGATCAGTCTAGTGGAGAGCATGGCTTCATTTTCTGTTACAATCTCTGTTCGTTATGCATCATTAGGCCTCATGCACACGACTGTTGTTCTGGTCCGCATCCGAGCCGCTGTTTTTGCGGCTCGGGTGCTAACCCATTCTCTTCAATGGGGTTGCAAAAGATGCCGATAGCACTCAGTGTGCTGTCCGCATCCGTTGCTCCATCCCGTGGCTCCGCAAAAAAATATATAACATGTCCTATTTTTGTCAGTTTTTTGCAGACAAGAATAGGCATTTCTGCAATGGGCCGCCTTTTCCGTTCCGCAAATTGCGGATGGCACATGGGCAGCTTCCGTGTTTTGCGGACCGCAAAAAAACAGAACGGTTGTGTGCATGAGGCCTTAGACTGATGCTAGATACTGCAGTCCTGGAGCTGTTTCTACCCCATCTGGTACCAGAATGTAGGAGTTGTTTGTTTTTATTTTTTTTGTGTTTTTATTCCGCTATATTTTTCTGCTGCTTCTGGCTACATGCACACGACCGTTGTGTGTCTTGCAGTCCGCAAATTGCGGATACGCAAAACACGGATAGCGTCTGTGTGCATTCCGCAATATGCGGAACGGCACGGACAGCCATTGATATAACTATTGTCCGCAAAATGGACAAGACTAGGACAGGTTATATTTTTGCGGACCATGGAACGGAGCAACGGATGCGGACAGCACACGGAGTGCTGTCCGCATCTTTTGCGGCCCCATTGACGTCAATGGGTCCTCATCTAAGCCGCAAAAACTGCGGCTCGGATGTGGACCAAAACAACTGCCGTGTGCATGAGGCCTTTAGGTGATATATTTGCACCAATGTAAAAAGCTTGATAAGTAAGTTAATGGAGTCAAACCTTGTACTTAGTGTCTGCATCGCTCAGCCTGGGGCTACAGCTTGTGTCTGATGATTGTCAGTGGTGTCGCAGTGTGACTCGCGACATGCCACCTCTGCAGCAGTTGTAGAAAATCTATCAATGTTTAATTTTTGGACAATTTGTTTAAAACTTTGCCATCGTACACCACAAGGCAAGTCGCAACTGCGACTTTTCTGCAATTTGGTTCTGTCTTTAGGACCGAATCACAGCTCTGAAATAATTGCAAGAACGCAAGTTGGGCAAATGTTATTTCTCGCACAACTTCTTTGACTTAATACCACGCGACACCCATCACTGTGTAGTCCCAGCCTTACGTTACCTGCCCATGAGGCGGTTTTCATGCGGAAAAACTGCACCATAATACCTTACCAGCAAAGTCAATAAGATTTGACACTTTTTTATTTATTTATTTTTTTCTTCTTCTGTGCGGAAATCGACCGGCCATGCAGCTTTTAAAATCCACAGCATGTCAATTGTTTGTGCGATTCTGCTTCTTCTGTAGAGAGGTTTTTCCCCATAGACTTCAGTGGGGTTGTTAAAGGGCATCTGTCAGCAGATTTGTACCTATGACACTGGCAGACCTGTTACATGTGTGCTTGGCAGCTGAGGAGTGTTGGTCCCATGTTCATGTGTGTCTGCATTGCTGAGAAATATGATGTTTTAATATATGCAAATGAGCCTCTAGGGGCAACGGGGGCGTTGTAATTACACCTAGAGGCTCTGCTATCTCTGCACCTGCCACGCCCCCTGTACTATGACAGGGCCAGGCAGTCAAAACATCATCATACTTGGTCCTGTCATTCAATGTGCAGAAGGCAGAGCCTCTAGGTGTAATGGCAACACCCCCATTGCTCCTAGAGGCTAATTTGCATATATTAAAACATCTTTGTCATGGCATAACATAAACAGAAAATCCGCACAAAAAATGTGATAGCAGATTTATGTTTTTGTGCAGGTTTTCCGAATAAGAGTCTGCACTGTGTGCAGGGAACTTTGGGGCTCAGGTTTAGCTCCAGGAGGACAACTGCCTTTTGTTTGGAAGCTCCTTTGATGCTGAGCTTATTGCAGCAGCAGTTTAGCTAATTAAAGGCTTCTTGAGTAGGGGGCCCCCTTAAATATTTTCATGTAGGGCATCCGTACAGAGGATGTTTTGTTGGGCATACCTCTTTAATGCAGCCCCGTCTGTTCCTCCTGGCTAGAGAAGACGGTGACTGAGCTGGACCGTCATGGCTGTCTTATAAATGTGTTCACACTAGCTATAGGACAGCAATGAAAATGAAAGGGCTAGTAACCCCTAGGACTTGTCATGGCCGTCACTCTGCAGAGACTCGCAGGAAGGGACCTTCTCAGAGCCTGGCACACATACCACAGCATCAGACGGGTATTATATATAGCACATGCCGCGGTATTCACGTTGACTGCAGTATTGCTTCACATTGCCTCTTGGAAATTGGAAGAAAGGGATTCTACAATATACTATAACCCTTTCACTGCCACAGATAGATCTTCTCTGATGGCCAGTTACACATAAATAGATTGCACCTGAGCTGAGCTGGGTGTAGCTCAGGAAAAAAATCCTAAAAATAGGGAGAGGTGTAAAGAATACATTATGACAGAGAACCCCCAGTGCAGATTATGACACTAGCTCCCATGGTTTTGCATTCACAGCCACCTGTATGCACCTTTGCATCAACCGTACATTGCTTAAAGTTAAAAGGGTGATCCCTTGACTAATGTAAACAAATTAAATTGAAATAGAACATGACAATCTCATTCTAACAAAGCTAGAACCAGACCTGTACCTCACATGGATCCAGAGATCTCCCTATTCATTGCTCTGCTAGATTTATAGCAAGCTGACAGTTCGAGGGGAGTGTCCTCTCTGCTGCAGCTCAGGGGGCGTGTCCATGCTGACCCTATCACAGCTCAGGGGGCATGTCCATGCTCTGCCTATCACAGCTCAGGAGTGAGACGAAGGATAACACTGAGCATGTGCGGCCTTCTCAGTGAGCAGGACAAAGAAATAGGAAATAAACAGACAGTAGGTGGCGCTATACAGATACATTTTATTCAAAAACTCAGTGGCTATACAGATTTTTTTAAAATAAAGTATATTTTTTAATTGCGAAAAAGAGAATATTTCTTGTACATTGATCCATATATATCTGAGTCAAAGCATAATAAAGTATTACATTAAGGCTACTTTCACACTTGCGGCAGAGGATTCCGCCGCCGGAACTGCCTGCTGGATCCAGCAAGCCTGAACCAAATGGATGCATTTGTGAGATGGACCTGGATGCGGATCTGTCCGACAAATGCATTGCAATACCGGATCCGTCTTTCCGGTTGTCATCTGGAAAAACGGATCCCGTATTTATTTTTTTCACATTTTTAAATGTCTGCACAGGCGCGGACCGGAAGAACGGATCCGTCAATGCGGCAATTTTAATGCTGGGACCGGCACTAATAGATTCCAATAAAAAATAATGCCGGCATTCCGGCAAGCGTTAAGGATTTTTGGCTGGAGAGAAAACTTCAGCATGCTGCTGTATTTTCTCCAGCCAAAAAACGTAAGAGGGATTGAACTGAAGACATCCTGAACAGATTACTCTCCATTCAGAATGCATTAGGATAAAACTGATCAGTTCTTTTCCGGTATTGAGCCCCTAGGACGGAACTCAATACTGGAAAAGAAAAACGCTAGTGTGAAAGTACCCTAATACAAATATTGCATATTTTGTCATTATTGCTATATCAATTTTTATAAAGTACCAAAACACATAGTACATACTTTAGAAATCGCTCCCCCCCCCCCCAACTTCCCTGGGGAGAGACGACTACATCAGCTCATGTTATGAAGGTACTGCATCAACAATTGATTGCATAGCCCAGAACGTTGGGTTTGCCCACAGTCACAGGTCGGAGCCATAACAGGAGTCTCCAAGGCTCATATCATTTTACCTAGTACCGAAAGTTGCCCCCGCAACGCCAATCCAGGGGCTTCAAACCATCCCTGCCAAATAGCCATAAACTTAGCTGGGCATCTTCTTTACAAATCTACTCCTCTTTCATATCTCAGAATATTGTTAAGTCGGTTTATAAATTCCAGTTTAGTGGGCTATACAGAATTTTTAATTATATGCAATTACAAAAGTATTCTGATCCAGGTGCTGGTTTGAAAACTGTAGAAGATTTTTCGGGGGACAACCCCTTTTAAAGTTTCTGATTTCTCAGCCAACAGAAATCTATTTCATGTGCAGTAGCGGAGGGCGATGTGTGATGATATAGGTGGGTTTTCACTTCTTTTTTTTTTTTTTACTGAAGCCTTTAAGTGCCTTTGCTCTATACTGTGGCGTAGGGTTGTTGCGGGTATTGAAATTTCGATACCCAATCGATACAATATCGGGATTTCCATTTTCTCAATACTAGGCTGCGCAATCTAGTATCACAGAACATGAGCGCGCTGCTCTCAGCGCGCTCATGTTCCCTCAACAGCACAGGGGAGAAGGAAGCAGTCTCTCCCTCCCCCCTGTGCTGCTCCTGCCACTGCCACCAATGAACGGAGAGAGGGGCGGCTGCACTGCACCACCAATGATAGGACTTTTCCTGGGTCCAGACTTTAAGTATTAGGCTACACAGAGCGAAGCCCAGAGATGTCCCAGCACTTACTATTATTCCTGGGCGCCGCTCCATTACTGTCTCCTGCTCCATATGCTAATTACTATCGGAGCAATGGGGAGGAGACATCAGCTTCTCTCCTGGGCGTTCCTTCTCCCTGCCCTGCGATTGGACAGCGCTACAGCCAGGGAGAAGGAACGCCCACTAGAGAAGCTGAGGTCTCCTCCCCTATTGCTCCTATAGTAATTATCATTGGTGACGCAGTGCACTACCCCCCACCCCCCCCCCATTAAAATAACCAAGGAGCAAGGAGCTTTGTCATTGGTGGGTATATGCGCGCATCAGAGCTATACTGGTCCTGCAGTAGGGGAAGCCGGCGGGAGCTCCAGGGGTGGCTGTAAGGAGAGCGGGCCGCAAGGGAAACGTGACAGGGCTGCTGGAGAGGTAAAGAGTGCTTCACTCTTAAAAATGTTAATTGGGTGTATGGGTATATAGCTGGGTATTGGGAGCATCCTCCTACTGCTGAATCTTCTGTGAGGCCTTGAAATATATCATGTTCTATATGATGTCTCAAGTTCAGTGTATTCTTTCTGTGATTCTTTATAGTGATTTGGTGGGGGGCATACATCTAGTTTGCTGCTCTCTGGCTCCTATATGTTAGTATGCAGCAAAAAACCAGGGTATATCAAATTAAACTATGCGATTTGGCTTTGTTGGCATTGTAATGGCCCTTTTACACCTGCAGATAATTGCTAAGATCATCACTAACAAACATTCGTATGAACGCTCGATAGCGATGATCAGGCAGTGTAATACTGCCGAATACCTGATGAACAAGCAAATGAGTAATTGGAGTCTTTCAACATGTTTAAAAATCGTTTGTCGGCGGCAGATTGTGCCATGTAATCAGCGCTCTGCTGCCGGCAAACAATGATTCAGTATGGGGACGAGCGATGGCATAGCTGAGGAGATTGCTGCATGTAGGTGTAATAGGGCCGTTAAACCTGCCGTTGCACGTATACATCAGATGGAGGCCGTTGCTGGATGCCGTACAGTCGCCCATAGGGTCTATTGTAAGAAAACAAAACAACAATCAAACGAAAAATAAAACGTTTTATTTTTAGCGGCAGCCTTCTGCATAGTGGTGCAATCTGTGGAAACCTTACCGCACATGCTGGGAGCTGGTATACATCAGGCTAAGGGCGCAGACTCTGTCTACACTAGCTTTCTATACACAAAAAAGTACACCATGTAGTACGCAGTTTTTAAGATGGTAGTCCTTAGAAGTTGGACCCCCACTGATCATAAAGCGGTTGCATAGTCTAGTGATATGCCATCAGTTTATAAGGTGGGAACACCTGGGATAATGGGAAAGCTGGTAGTTGTGCCCATGTCCTGGCGAGATTGCTGCGCACTATGGACGTGACATGAGATGTATGCGTCGCCTGGAGCGGAGGGAGGTGGAGAAAGAGGGGAGGAGCCGAGCTCGGTTTGGGAAGGCGTGTCTGGGCGCCGTTGCTTATAGGTACCACCCCTTGGGCTCTTTTAAACAGTTTTTCAGGGACAAAAAGAAAACATGGGGAACATCACATGAAGGCATGCTTAGGATTGGGAGTATAAGAACTGCAGCGCTATAATATACAGGGTGACTCGGAGTGGACGGAGCCTTGTAGTAAAGGCCTGTGGTTAAAGTGAAAAATGTAAGCTGTGCTGTGATTGGTTGCTATGAAAACTGCTGTGAAAGTCCGTTTTCTTTTAGACAGTTTTTGTTTGGTTACTATAAACCTGTACGCAAAGGGTCAGGTAGAAGATGGCGACCCGGCAGAAATAAAAAGCTTTTTACATGTTGGAATTTGCAAGAGTTGGGTCTCTTGTGAATTTTTTGGAATATTGCCTCATTCACACGTCAGTGTTCGGTCAGTGATTTCTGAGCTAAAACCAGGTGCGGCTCTAAACACAGAACTGGTGCAGATCTTTCCTTATACCTAATGTCTGTGGAGGCTCCAGTCCTGGTTTTGGCTCACAACCACTGACCAAAACACTGATGTGTGAATGAGGCTATGTACACCTTTGGTAGCAATTTTTTTTTATTATTGCGTTATACTTTTAATTTTGAGCTAAAAATCCTTTTTTCAATTGGTCTTTATTAACACTATGGAATACTTCTTTCTGTACAGAGCTGAGATGCTCTACTAGCTGCCTGCAGATTGTTTTTCCTTTCTGTCATGAGAAGTAGACTACTCCTTATCTCTGCTCTCACATAAACACTCATTAAAGGTCCATCCTTATCTTATTGATAAGAATGTGGCTTAAATTAGTGCTTATGACCTCAGTAGTTTAGTCTACTTTCACACTAGCGTTTTGGCTTTCCGTTTCTGAGATAGGGTTGTTGCGGGTATCGAAATTTCGATACCCAATCGATACTTTTGTCCCGGTATCGATATGATACCGGGATTTCCGTTTTTTCGATACTGGGCTGCGCTTCTGCGCAGTCTAGTATCTCTGAACATGAGCGCGCTGCTATCGGCGCGCTCATGTTCTCTCTCAGCAGCACGGGGAGAAGGAAGCTGTCCTCCCTCCCCCTGTGCTGCTGCCGCTGCCACCAATGAGAAGAGAGGGGCGGAGGAGGGGCGGCAATGAGAAGAGAGGGGCGGAGGAGGGGCGGGCGCACTGCGCCACCAATGATAGGATTATTTCCACACAGAGCGACGCCCAGCGATGTCCCAGCACTCACCATTAGTCCTGGGCGCCGCTCCGTTCGCCTGCAGTGCTCCATTACTGTCTCCTCTCCTGCTCCACATGCTGCTGATTACTATCGGAGCGATGGGAGGAGACATCAGATTCACTAGTGGGTGTTCCTTCTCCCTGCGCTGCGATTGGACAGCGCTACAGCCAGGGAGAAGGAACGCCCACTAGTGAAGCTGATGTCTCCTCCCATCGCTCCGATAGTAATCAGCAGCATGTGGAGCAGGAGAGGAGACAGTAATGGGGCACTGCGGGCGAACGGAGCGGCGCCCAGGACTAATGGTGAGTGCTGAGACATCGCTGGGCGCCGCTCTGTGTGGCCTGATAGTGAAAGTCTGGACTCATATACAGTAGTCAGTCTTTAACACATACAGGAGGCGGGTGCCGGCAGCAGAATCGCATTGCCGGCACCCTGCCCCTGACAGGGAGCTGCGATCAGCGGCAGTTAACTGCCGCTGATCTGCCAGTACCCGCCTCCTGTATAAAGGGGTAGTTATCATTGGTGGTGCAGTGTGCCGCCCCCCCCCCCCCCCTCAACCCCCCCATCCCATTAAAATCATTGGTGGCACAGTGCGCCGGCCCCTCTCAACCCCCCAGTATTAAAATCATTGGTGGCAGTGGCCACAGGGACCTCTCCCCTCCCCCTCATTGGTGGTGCAGTGGCAGCTTCTGATCGGAGCCCCAGCTGTGTAAGCCTGGGGCTCCAATCGGTTACCATGGCAGCCAGGACGCTACAGAAGCCCTGGTTGCCATGGTAACATCCCTGATGCTGTGTGCACAGAGCAGCAGGGACAGTGTGGAGTCCTATTCAGCCTGATAGAGATCTATCAGGCTGAATAGGAAAAGGGATGAAAGATCCCAGGTTCTAGCCCCTAAGGGGGAAATAGTTATTAAATAAAAAGTGTAAAAAAACCAAACAAAAAACACTAAAATATGAAGTATAAATCACCCCCTTTTCCCAATTTCACATATAAAATATATAAATAATAAACATATTACATCGCCACGTCAGAAAAGTCCAAACTATTAAAATATATTAAAAAAATCTAGGTGGTGAATGCCGGAACAGAAAAAATAAAATAAAAACTGTGCGATTCGCCATTTTTAAAAATGAGGAATGCACGTGGCTTTTTTTGTTTATTTTTTTCGCGTGGTATCGAATGGTATCGAGTATCGAAACAGAATCAAAAAATTGGTATCGCAACAACTCTATTCTGAGATCAGTTCAGGGCTCTCACAATCGGTCCAAAACAGATCAGTTTGCAATGCATTCTGAGTGGGAAAAGGATCCGTTCAGAATGCATCAGTTCAGTCTCCATTCCGCTTTATAGGCGGACACCAAAACGCTGCTTACAGCATTTTGGTATCCACCTAACTATGCGGAGGCAAACGCACAATATGGCACAATAGAAAACGGATCCGTCCTCCATTGACTTTCAATGGTGTTCAAGACGGATCCGTCTTGGCTATGTTAAAGATAATACAAACGGATCCGTTCATGACGGATGCATGCGGTTGTATTATCTGAACGGAAGCGTTTGTGCAGATCCATGACGGATCCGCACAAAACGCGAGTGTCAAAGTAGCCTTAAAAATAAGAGTAATTAGATGACCGGCACAAAGTTTAAGTGAAAGTACCAGTCACACAGTAAGGCCTCATGCACACGACTATGTATTTTGTTATCCACAAAAAATGGATCCGCAAAAAATACGGATGACATCAGTGTGCATTCTGTATTTTGCAGAACGGAACAACTGGCCCTTCATGGGACAGTCCTATCCTTTTTCCCCCCATCCCCCGGACCCATTGAAGTGAATGTATACGGTGAGCAAAAAAACAAACAAAAAAAACGCAACGGACACGGAAAGAAAATACGTTCGTGTGCATGAGTCCTTAGAAAAACAGTTAACCCTTTGACTGAACAGCTCAATATTTTTAATAAAGGCCAATTGAAAATATGATTTTTAGCCAAAAACAAGTTGAATGCAATCATAAAAAAAAAAAAAAAAAAAAAAAAAAAATTGACTCCAAAGGTGTACATGGCCTTTAAATGTGCTCCGTGCAGAGACTGCGTTTCAGGTTGGGTGAAGCAGTTCCATACCGCTGGCTATTTGTCGTGGGATAAGTCCAAAAACTTCGCAAGAGACAGTGAACAGGATTGTAGCCTTGCCCATACATAGTCCTAGAACGTGACCAGGCTGACTAGTATGGAACTACAAGAGACACAGACCACGGTATGGCGGATCTTATGAAGTCGTCTGCGCAGTATTGTGCACTGACTTGCAGAGCGGATTGGAAAAGGAGGAATTGGCTGAGAGGATGATGTGATCTGGTGACCCCCTCACCTCGTTGGGAAGGTCAACGGCCACAATGTTAGAATCTTGGGCTCAGAGAACTTGCATGCCCTTATCGAGCACATGAAGGACACACCCAAAGTACAGGTGTTCTGTGCAATTCTACAGTCCCTTCTTTCTTTCTTTTTTTGTCAGATACTGTCGCTTGGCACTACCTGGAGATGGTAAGAGAATGGCTTATGCCACAGACTACATTTGGAAGATCTTCCTCTATCACTAGGATGGTGTTCCTCCTCATTTCCAGCTGAATGTTCGCCGATACCTGAAAACAATCTACTGGAACGTCCCATCAGCAGCACCAGAATAAACAATTCACTAGTGTTGCGCTGGCCTTCACAATTACCAGATCTAACCCTCGGAGGCTTCTTTTTGCGGGGCTACATAAAAAACGCACTGTATCTGCCCCATCCCCCCCGGATCTGAACGACCTGAGACGACGCATCATTGAAAAAACGGGAGTCCATATCCAGACGCCTACCAGGCATATTGTGCAATACGCATTATGGCTCACCTGAAATGGTGAATCCTACAGGGCTGTGAAGAAGTGTCGCCTGCGGTTCTTCAGTGTCTTCACGGAGACTGGATTAAACGTTTAACTATGTCCGACACATTGAACACGTCATGGAAAAAACGTTAGGACACTTTGACCATACGTCAGTTTAGCTGAGACTGATGTACCACGTGCCCCCCCCTTCTCATTGGTAAAACCTGAGCTGAATTCAATATCGCAGATTTCAAAATGGCTGCCAAAAAAGATTCCTTCGCCAATTAATGCAGCCTTCCTCCCAATTAATACTTTCACACCATTAAAAGTAAATTTTCTACAAATTGCACCTGTTAAAAGGGTGTGCCTGGACTCACCCTGTGTATATATATATACATAGTGTATGTATACACGAGGAAAATGACCCGTGTGCGCAGTTAAACGACCATAAGTGTTTTGCAGTCCGCAAACTGTGGATCCGGAGAACCGTCCGTGTGCACGCCGGGTGTAGATGTGACGTCATCGGCGCAGGCGCTTTGAGGATGGAGCGCCGAGCGAGCGGCCGCCTCTCACTGCGCCTGCGCACATTGAAGATAGGTACGGCCGCGGCGCAGGCGCCGGATTTTGAATGCAAACAGGCAGGGCCAGCAGAGAACGATTCTGTTCCCTGGCCCTGTCAATCACAATGCGGAGGGGGCGTCTTTAGGATCGGAGGATGCGGCTGCTACCAGCAAGTAGCCGCCCTACTTGCTGGTAGCAAGGTAATTTACATATTTTTAAAATAGCTTTTTATAAAATTCTACTGAACCAAAATGATTATTAAACTTATGTGTAGGGAGCTCGCAGTATAGGGATTATTAGTAAACCCAAAAAAAAAAAACTGTTTAGTGGGCTGACAGAAGCCCTTTAACATTAAGAGCAACTATATAAATGTGGTATTGCTGTAATCATACTGACCGGCAGAATGAACGGAACGGGTAGTTTTACTTTTTTTTAAATTCCCCCCCATTTGGATTTTTTTTTTCTATCTTTCCACTACATTGTACGCAATATTAGATTGTTCCAACGGAAATATAAAAACGTTATGGCGTCGGAAAGGCTGGGAGTAAAAAACTGAAAATTGCGCTGTCCTTAAAAGGGGGTTAATAGTCCCTCTTCATTCATTTTTAAATATTAAGTATTTTAAGTGATTAAGTATTCTAACAGTAATAATGTTGTAAATATTCCTACCCGGCCAGCGCTGCGCTCCCCGGTGTAATTAGGTTGCAGGCACTTTGTGGATCATGTACCGTACATTTGTCATGTGATCCTGGCCTGGTTACAACCCGCGATGTTGGGCAGCCTCTGGCGCTGTGAGCAGTCAGTGCCCGAAGCTTCCTGGCTGTGCAGTTGCAACCCGCGTACATTGTGAGATGTTACTGGGCTAGGATCACGTGAATGTACGGCACATGACCCACGAAGTGCCCGCAACGTCATTAAACCAGGGAGCAAATTCCCAGCAGGAATATTTTCAACATTATCACTATTACCACATGAACAGACTATTATAAAAAAAAATATACATTTGCAGATAACCCCTTCAAGGGGCTAAAGCTTGAAATGATTTAAAGAGAGATTCTAGTTAGAACACGCTATCTCCTGTCCATAAGATGTGGCATAACTGTTAGGTCCTCGGAGCCGCCACATGTTGTTGTCACGGACGTTCCTGCGACAGGTGGCAGGAGATCAGTGAGACTGGCAACACGTGGTTTGATCTGACAGCTTTTCCCTGTGGATCAATAGGCGTTTGTGTTGTTTCTTGTAATGGCCACACCCCTTGCCTCAGATGTTGCTTATGTGGTCATCTACCTTCCTTATTTGTTTCTTCTCCCACAATGCTGTGCGGGTTATAGTTTCAGTTGTGGATTGCTGGTGTGTGGACCTTGGCGGAGTTGCTGGTGCTTCCATAGCCCCTTTGAAGTTAAGTCTTTCCTTTCCATTTTGTTTGGGTTCTGTGTGTTGCATTTGCCTATTGTTTGTATTAGGCCCGACGGAGACTCCTGTTCGTCCTTCCTTTTGGAGGAACAGGTAGTCTCGTCCCTGCCATTAGTACTGGGGTCCTATAGGGCTAGATAGGACTCTAGGTATTCCTGCGTATGATCACACCTACCTCTGGGGTCTGTTCATACTGGCAGTCAGTCACAATTTTGGTTCGGGATTTACTAGGAGGTGGCCATCTTCCTTCCCTAGTTCTCAGGCCTGATTCCCTGTTCCCCCGCCTTCCCTCTTATGCTCTGTGTGGTGTTATCCTCCCACACCGAGCGTGACAGTCGTGGGTGGGAATTTTTGTGTCTATGAATGAAGTCATAAGCACTACCGCTCTATTCATACTCTTGTGTGAGTGGCTGAGATAGTTGAGCGATGTATACAGGTAATCGGGTCACCAGGGAGGTGGTACAGTATAATATGGAGGAAAGGTGTCACCTGAGTGTTCTTTTAAGCCAACCAAATAAATGGTGTAGATGTTGGCTGAATCCACTAAGTTTGGTTGGACTTGGTCTATCATCTATTGTATGTGGGGGCAGCCTTGCATTACTTCATGACGATTCCTCCAGGCGTAGAGATAAGCGAACCCGAACTTTATAGGTTCGGGTGGTGTAGGAATCCCATTATAACGTAATTCCTACACAACCCGAACCCTAAACCTGTAAAGTTTGGGTTCGCTCATCCCCTATCCAGGAGTTTATCTGTTGGTTCTCTGGCATCTCCTGTACGGCTGGTATAGCCTGCATGTTTATAACCAACATTATATACTTCTGTCGCATTGAAGACTTACCTTGAGACCACCACACCCCTGAACCTTAGGCATCGCCCTGTACTAATGGCGTGTGAGGTGTCGATTCTCAGGCGCTACGAAGACTTCCTTTGATATTTCTTTTGCATCCTGGCTTAGCTGGGAGTCTGTCCAAAAATAACAGTGCTGGCAATATTTGCTCAAGCTTTATTACTTCTGAAAGCCGTTCCAGCTGCGGATATGCAGTGACCCCATCTCGATCACCAGGTTCAACCACTCTGCACTAGAAGGACAACATTGCTTCACACTGAAAGGGAGCTACATGAGGAATGGGAGTTAACGGTACCTGAGTAATGAGTAGCATGGAAGCGGTCAGCTGTGTCGTCAAGACTAAAACTAGGCATGGCAAAACGGCAAGAAACCTAAAGCGTAAATGGCTAAAGGGGTCTTTTAACTTCTGCCACCAATCTGCTAAATGTTAGGGCTCATTCACACGGCCATTGTTTAGCTGTTCTGTGCATTGGGGGTCGCAATTTGTGGTCCCCAATGCACGGGCACCATTCGTACGGCTGCCGCGATGTATCCAGACCCATTCAACTTCAATGGGTCGGTGATCCGTCCACACTGCAAACAAATAGAACGTTATTTTTTTTTATTTTTATTTTTGTGGTGCAGAGGAACCCCACGGAATCACTCCGTAGTGCTTCCATGCCTCAATTCTACACAGAGCTTTTCAGATTGTGGACCCATTCAAGTGAATGGGTCCGCATCCGTGATGCGGTAAGCACACGGCTGGTGCCAGCATATTGTGGACCCTCTTTTTGTGCGCCACAATACGTGCTGTGTGAATGAGCCCTTAGATCGCTGTTACTACATCCATGTCCCTTTTTGAATAGGGTCCCCTGTTCTAGTGATCCTTTGGATAGCTCAAGGGTAGGCAACCTCCGGCTCCCAACTGTTGTGAAACTACAATTCCCAGCATGCTCCATTCATTTCTATGAAAGTTCTTAGAAGAGCAGAGCAAGTATGCATACTGGGAGTTGTAGTTTCACAACAGCTGGGAGCCGGAGGTTGCCTACCCCTGGGATAGCTGATAGTGGAAAAGCTTCTTTCAAAGACACTTCCAACCTTCGGCACTCCAGCTGATGTGAAACTACCACTCCCAGCATGCAGACTTTGGCTACTTTCACACTTGTGTTCGTCGGTCCGCTCGTGAGCTCCGTTTGAAGGAGCTCACGAGCGGACCCGACTGCCTCCGTCCAGCCCTGATGCAGTCTGAATGGATGCGGATCCGCTCAGACTGCATCAGTCTGGCGGCGTTCAGCCTCCGCTCCGCTCGCCTCCGCACGGCCAGGCGGACAGCTGAACGCTGCTTGCAGCGTTCAGCTGTCCGCCTGGCCGTGCGGAGGCGAGCGGATTCGTTCAGACTTACAATGTAAGTCAATGGGAACGGATCCGCTTGAAGATGACACCATATGGCTCAATCTTCAAGCGGATCCGTCCCCCATTGACTTTACATTGAAAGTCTGAACGGATCCGCTCAGGCATCTTGCGCACTTAGAAATTTTTCTAAGTTATTAATGCAGACGGATCCGTACTGAACGGAGCCTCCGTCTGCATTAATATGATCGGATCCGTTCAGAACGGATCCGATCAAGCGCAAGTGTGAAAGTAGCCTTACTCGGCTCTTCTTGTAACTCGCACAGAAGTAAAAGGAGTGCCAGAGGTTGCTGATCCCTGCCCTGGAGACATGGTTGATGCTCCCCTGTGGTACACCACTACAACAGGTTGAGAACTTCGGTTCTTGATAGCTCCCCAGTGAGGACTCCCAGTGGGATTCTTCAGACTTGTACCCTTACGTGTCGGCCTGCCTTCATGAAACCAAAGTGATAAAGGATCTGATGCTTCATTTAACTTCAGTGAGGGAATGGTTGTGAGCAGATCCAACTACATTTATGTAAACTCCTTGTAGGTCGTTCTCCTTTAACCTTTTAAGAGATTTCAATTAAGTGGAAAATCTCCTGATCCAACCAAACAAACACCTCCTTAGAAGTGATACAAATGTACGTTGCAGACATGTACCGGTGCAGAGCAGTGTGCCGTCTTGCAGCAATCAGATGGTGTCCATGGATTCCAATTAAGTCTCTTCGTATCGACCCAAGTTTGAAAATAGATTTTCTTTGACCTTTTCCATTTCGAAGGTCAGAGCTTCATTATTCTTTGCTGAAGTGGTCATTTTCCCATATCCTTGTAGAAAGACTGGGGCGGGCAGTGGCTGTAGAGAAATGATCTTGTCTTCTGACAAGAAGAGACCTACCTGGGTTTATGTGAACCTTTAAAGGGAACCTGTCACCGGGATTTTGTGTATAGAGCTGAGGACATGGGTTGCTAGATGGCTACTAGCACATCCGCAATACCCAGTTCCCATAGCTCTGTGTGCTTTTATTGTGTAAAAAAAACAATTTGATACATATGCAAATTAACCTGAGATGAGTCCTGTCCCTGACTCATCTCACATACAGGACTCATCTCAGGTTAATTTGCATATGTATCAAATCAGTTTTTTTACACAATAAAAGCACACAGAGCTATAGGGACTGGATATTGCGGATGTGCTAGCAGCCATCTAGCAACCCATGTCCTCAGC
This sequence comes from Bufo gargarizans, assembly GCF_014858855.1. Taxonomy (NCBI): domain Eukaryota; kingdom Metazoa; phylum Chordata; class Amphibia; order Anura; family Bufonidae; genus Bufo; species Bufo gargarizans. Next base: position 358,422,227 of record NC_058085.1, read on the forward strand.
TCTATACACAAAATCCAGGTGACAGGTTCCCTTTAAGTCGTTTTATATCCAAATTTCTGCCTGATGTTTCTGTAAGACCATGACTGTAGTAAAACACAGACTGAGGCCTTGTGCACACGACCACATGTGCTGTATTTTTTTTGGGGGGGGGTCCGTGGTGTGCATTTTGCCGACATTTATATTGGAAAGAACAGATGACAACATGTCCTATACTTGTCTGCAAAATGCGGACCATGGACCCATTGTAGTAAACAAAAAAAAAAAAACAAAAAAAAAATGTCCTTCCCTCCACGGATATTCCACTGCTGCAATTCCAACGTTGCTCCGCTCCTGGAATCTCTTCACCTTCTGATCCCAGCTTGACACGCTAGAAATGTCAGTAAAGGGCCGCTCAGCCAATCACAGGCTGAAATCACCACTGCTCCCAGTCATTATGAAGTGTGAACTTGAAGTCCTACTTTAAAATTGTGGTTACAAGAAGTCCCCATCCACAGCATAGGGAGTCGCTGCTAAATCCATGGGTGTCCAACTGCTGGGACTTCCGCTAATGATGAAAACATGATCATGATCCGGCCTGCGTGACTCTTCCGAAGTGCAGCTCCTCCCCCATGACTCCTAAAACTTAGAACATTAATGCAGTCATAGTGCTTTTTCTGACTTGTGTTAAATCGCTAGGAAGAATAAAAGTTTGTTGACCCTTTGAGAGCCTAAATCCCAATGCCAAGTTCCCTTTAAAGGGGTATTCCAACTTATAAAATAAAGGCACTTTTCTTGGATATGCCATCAGTTTGATAGTTGGGGTCCACCCTCTGGGGCTAGTTTTGCTCTGCAGGGAACTACAGGGCACAACTGTGTACAATATGTCTGCCCCTTCATTCAGATTGTGTGTGTGTGTTTTTTTTTTTTTTTTGTGGTCCTCAAACCACGGATCACATGCCGCCATTTTTGTTTTTCTTGTCAATAGAAATGTCTTGTCCTTGTCCACAAAATGGACTTTCTCATTGGATCCACAAAATATGCGGAGGCCTAAAAGTATTATCCACAGCAGGATTCCAAGGCTGACTATCAGATTTCTGCTGTGGATGTGCCACAGTTTGTAGTTTGCACTGCTGCGGATCCACACAAATATTGGCCCCATTGTCATGTAATAGGGACAATGACATTAAGTGACATGCCACCTATTTATTTTTTTAAAAATATTTTTTTTTTGTGGTAAAATGATGGAAATATGTGCAGAGATTTTTATATTTTTTTTGCATGCGAATGAGTATAGGGCAACCCTATTCACATTCATGGGATTCCAACGCTGCGTGAAAATTCTCTTGTGTGAACATAGCCTAAGGCCTCATGCACACGACAGTTTTTTTTCACGGTCCGCAAAAACGGGGTCCGTAGGTCCGTGATCCGTGACCGTTTTTTCGTCCGTGGGTCTTCCTTGTTTTTTGGAGGATCCACGGACATGAAAAATGAAAAAAAAATCAAGTTTGCCATTGAAATGATAGGAAAAAACGGACACGGATCACGGACACGGATGACAATCTTGTGTGCATCCGTGATTTTTCACGGACCCATTGACTTGAATGGGTCCGTGAACCGTTGGCCGTGAAAAAAATAGGACAGGTCATATTTTTTTCACGGCCAGGAAACACGGATCACGGATGCGGCTGCCAAACGGTGCATTTTCCGATTTTTCGGAAAACGGCACAACGGCCACGGATGCACACAACGGTCGTGTGCATGAGGCCTAATTCTAGCTATATACAATCGCATTCTAAAGTGAGAATACCCCTTTAACTTAAACTTTAATGAGTCACTGTACTTTTTACACAATTTAATTTAGTAATTGTATAACTAGCAAATTTCTAAATCACTTTGTTTAAGAAATATGGCTGCATCCACCTGAAAAAAAGCTGTAAAGTCATGGCCACTAGGGATCTCACTTCAACCAAAGTTGCAGTCCACTGTCTGTTATCAGACAAGATCCGTCCCTAACGGAGCCTCCAAAGACTGAGAGAAAGTGGGGGCATGTCAGAGCTAGGTGAGATTATGAGCTTATAAATATGACAGTACCCTCCTGCCTTTCTGTAAGTGTGATTTATCCCTCATTATCTGTTCTGTGAGCTCCAGAGCTGAAGGCAAACATTGTGGGAATTAAGGGAAAGATCACAGTAGTACAGTGCTGGCAGAAGTGGATCGCCCCCTGCTTCTGAGTGAAATGCATCTAGCTGTGCAGCTGAAACTGGGAATAATATGGCTGAAAAAAAATTAGGGAAGCCCAAATATAATTGTTCCTTTTGCAGTTATAATTGTACAAAGAAGCACAACCATTGTGTAAACTTTCTTTGAAAACTAAGGTATGCTTTAAAGATTGTCCAGGATCATGAAACCATGGCTGCTTTCTTTAATAAAAATAAAAAATAAATAAATGCCACACATGTCCACAGGTTGTGCGTAGTATTGCTGCTCAGCCGCTTTCACTTCTTTGGAGCTGATCTGCAGTATCGGACTCAACCCATGGACTGGTGTGGTGCTGTTCCTGGAAGAAAGCTGCCATGTTTTTCTGATCCTGTGCGACCCCTTTAAGTTCATACGCTAAGGAACTGTTTGCTTGTAGTTGAATAATGTGCTCGTGATTGCTTTCCACGCAGTCCTTTCACTTTCTATCAGTAATTAAATGGCAGATTGTGTTTTTCACAGATGTAAGACGAAGTTCCCACTTTAGTGTACTGCTATTTTCCGTTTCCCTGTGCCGAAACATGTTTCATTAAAGCACACACGCTGATTTTATCCTTCATTAGCGATTTCATCTCCAGCTATAAATTTCATTTTAGTATCTTTTTGCTTAATCAACACTTTTTTATTTTTTATTTTTTTTTAACGTTATGCAAATGTGAGAAAATGCCGCAGTGATCTTCAGAGGGGGATATTGCCCGGCGCATTGCTGCCTTCATAGGTTTGCTTGCTGCTTTCCTGTCTGCTGACACTAGGCCTACTAACTACACTGTAGAAAAGCCATCAATAATGCATTCAATGCTGCGGACGTTTTATCTCTTCTGTTGCAGTGTTATATAGCAATTAGTCAACTGATTGGAGGAACAGAAAATTACTGGCTACACAGGCACGCAGAGTTATATCCTATACAGGTTCCTGGGTAGGTTTCAACAGACCCTGCCCTGGAACTGAGCGTACAGGCAGGAACTCTGTAGATGAAACACTGTGGATATAGTTAACCCCTCCACCCCGGGCAATAGCTGTATTTTAAGCTTTTGGTCAGAGTAAGGTGGGTTCACAATAGCATTAGGGATTCCGTTACGGCTTTCCGTAATAACATGGTTATAACGGAAAATAGCGGAATCCCTAAGGCGGAAGGACGGATCCGTTCTTCTGCCTATAGACTTGTATTATGACGGAATGCAAAACGGATTCCATTTTCTTCCTGCCCTAATAGAAGTCTATGGGAATCAAAACTGATCCGTCTGGGTCCCGTTATGCAAGACGGATCAGTTAGTCTTTCCCATAGACTTCTAATAGGATGGAAAGCAGACGGAATGCCTTTTAACCCCTTAAGGACCAGGCTCATTTTCACCTTAAGGACCAGGCCATTTTTTGCAAATCTGACCAGTGTCACTTTAAGTGCTCATAACTTTAAAACGCTTCGACTTACCCAGGCCGTTCTGAGATTGTTTTTTCGTCACATATTGTACTTCATGACACTGCTAAAATTGGGTCAAAAAAGTTAATTTTTTTGCATAAAAAAATACATTTTTTTACCAAAAATTTTGAAAAATTAGCAAATTTCAAAGTTTCAGTTTCTCTACTTCTGTAATACATAGTAATGCCCCCAAACATTGTGATGACTTTACATTCCCCATATGTCTACTTGATGTTTGTAGCATTTTGGGAATGATATTTTATTTTTTGGGGATGTTACAAGGCTTAGAAGTTTAGAAGCAAATTTTGAAATTTTTGAGAAATCTTCAAAATCCCACTTTTTATGGACCAGTTCAGGTTTGAAGTCATATTGTGAGGCTTAGATAATAGAAACCTCCCAAAAATGACCCCATTCTAGAAACTACACCCCTCAAGGTATTCAAAACTGTTTTTTCAAACTTTATTAACCCTTTAGGTCTTCCACAAGAGTTAATGGCAGATGGAGAAACAATTTTGAAATTTTTATTTTTTGGAAAATTTTCCAATATAATCAATTTTTTCCAGGAGTAAAACAAGGGTTAACTGCCAAACAACACTCAAAATGGGTTGCCCTGATTCTGTAGTTTGCAGAAACACCCCATATGTGGTCGTAAACTACTGTTTGGCTGAACGGTAGCACATAGAAGAAGGGGAACACCATATGGGTTTTGGAAGGCAGATTTTGCAGGACTGGTTTTGTTTATACCATGTCCCATTTGAAGCCCCCTGTTGCACCCCTAGAATAGAAATTTCAAAAAAGTGACTCCATCTAAGAAGGTACACCCCTCAAGGTATTCAAAACTGGGTTTACAAACTTTGTTAACCCTTTAGGTGTTCCACAAGAGTTAATGGCAGATGGAGAAACAATTTTGAAATTTCTATTTTTTGGAAAATTTTCCAATATAATTAATTTTTTCCAGGAGTAAAACAACGGTTAACTGCCAAACAACACTCAAAATGGGTTGCCCTGATTCTGTAGTTTGCAGAAACACCCCATATGTGGTGGTAAACTACTGTTTGGCTAAACGGCAGGACATAGAAGAAGGGGAACGCCATACGGTTTTTGGAAGGCAGATTTTGCTGGACTGGTTTATTTACACCATGTACCCTTTCAAGCCCCCTGATGCCCCCATAGAGTAGAAACTCCATAAAAGTGACCCCATCTAGGAAACTACGGGATAAGGTGGTTGTTGTTTTGGGACTATTTTTGGGGTAAATTTGATTTTTGGTTGCTCTATATTACTCTTTTTTGAGGCAATGTAACAAAAAAATTAAATTCTAAAATTGTTTCTACATTCGCTATTTAGTTTTGTGGAACACCTAAAGGGTTAACATAGTTTGTAAAGTAACTTTTGAATACCTTGAGGGGTGTAGTTTCTTAGATGGGGTCACTTTTTTGGAGTTTCTAGTCTAGGCTACATCAGGGGGGGCTTCTAATGGGACATGGTGTAAAAAAAAAAACTGTCCATCAAAATCTGCCTTCCAGAAACCGTATGGAGTTCCCTTCGTTCTATGCCCTGCCGTGCGGCTATATAGCCATTTACGACCACATATGGGGTGTTTCTGCAAACTACAGAATTGGGGCAATAAATGTTTAGTTTTGTTTGGCTGTTAACCCTTGCTTTATTACCGGCAAAATGGATTTAAATTTAAATTTTGCCCAAAAATAGGTGTTTTGGCACCGTTTTTATTTTATATTTTTAACACCGTTCATCCGAGGCGTTTGGTAAAAAGTTATTTTTATAGCGACGACTTTTACGCACGCGACGATGCCCAATATGTATGGCTCTCAGACTTTGGAGACACTAAGCAGGCATCCTAAAACTGCGGCCCTCCAGATGTTGTAAAACTACAATTCCCACCATGCCCTGATGATGGCTGTAGGTTGTCTGGGCATGCTGGGAGTTATGGTTTTACAACATCTGGAGGGCCGCAGTTTGAGGATGCCTGCACTAAAACTAATATTTTTTGGGGAAAGAAAAATTGTTTTCGTGTCTCCAAAGTCTGAGAGCCATAGTGTTTTATGTCCTCTAGTGAACTGTTGGGGATTATAAAAATTTAGTACTCCTTGGAAGTGTGATACTCCCTGAAGCAATCGATAATGCAGAGGCCCGGATGATCGGGGCACGTGTCACATTGAGTGGTGGTGTCCTTCCGTATCCCCCTCTTGTGACACACTCTGCACTTTTTTGGGGTTTGTCCCTTCTTTCCAGTATGGGGGACCATCAAGTGGCAGGGGGGGTCGGGGTTAGGGTTAGATGGATAGATGGAAGTTTGGAATAAAAGTACTTTTTTTTTTTTTTTTTTTTTTTTTTTTCCCTAACTTACTTTTCCCTTTTTTCCCTGCCTAACGGTGCCTCTCCCTCACTGACCCTAACCTACCTGGGTGGCGATGGGTGCAGGAGGGTGATGGATGGCGATTAGGGGGACACAGGAGCTGGTGCTGGACGATGCTGCCGGGTGCTCGTGCAGAACAGGAAGAGGAGGGGAGAGAGGAGCGCAGGAAGTTTGAATCTCGCGCCTCTCTCCCCTGCACCAATCAGCACCCTGGACAGCAGTGTTCAGCACCAGGGCCAGCACCGCCTCCTCAAAATCCTCGGACTGCGATTGGTGGTGTAAAATTACGCCACCGATCGCAGTCTTTTTCCGGTTCATCAGGTCACAGGACACCCGAATGGACCGGAAACGCAGAAAACCGCAGGTCTGAATTGACCTGCGGTTTTCTGCGATCGCCGATACGGGGGGGTCCAATGACCCCCCCCTGCGTTGTTACGGGATGCCGGCTGAATGATTTCAGCCGAAATCCCGTCCCGTTTTAACCCCCGCGGCGCCGGAATTACATTTTTAAGTCAGGACGTACCGGTACGTCCTCGGTCCTTAAGGACTCGGGAAATAGGGCGTATCGGGAAGTCCTATGTCCTTAAGGGGTTAAAGGCTTCCATTTTGCATTCTGTCTGGATATTCCTTTATTTTCCGTTTATAACCATGCTATAACGGAATCTCTAACGCTAGTGTGAACCCACCCTAACACTTTATCATGAAATACAGGGCAATCTGCAGGCAGCTTGTTATCGAGCAGGAGCAGATGGATATATAAGGTAGTTTTATGGGAAAAGATTGAGTAAAACCTGTCATTTATACATTTGTATCTCTACTTTCTGACCTCATTAGCCAAAGTGCAGAAAAGGCAAAGAAATCTCACTTGGACAAAACTATGTATCCATTTGCTCAGATTAATAAGATGCACCCCGGGTTTAAGAGGAGGGAAAAAAAGATTTTTATTTTTTTCCATTAGACCTCATATCAGAACATAAGATCAGACCCCATAAATATCAGGACATCAGATCAGCCCTTCATGTCAGAACCCCATCAGACCTCAGATTAAAATAAAGAACTTCTCTCGCCTGTCCTATGTCGCAGCTCCTCTGCACTGCCAGCAGAATTTGCGCTGCTCTGTCACCTGACTGCGTGCATAGGACGGTGCAGTGCCGGCCCCAGGAATAAAGACCGGGAGGGTGAGTATTACAAGCGCTTGCTACTCTTTGCTCTCCACTCCCAATGGATACTAGTGAGCGCTTCCATATGGAAGCGCTCACTAATATTTGCTATATGAGACACACGGGGGAGAGTGTCTTGTAAAGCCAAAAATACGGTATTTTGTGGTGACAGGTTCTCTTTAGAGATTTGCTGTCACCTCTCCTGACATGTAGACTACTATCTCCTCCTCTCTATGCTCCAATCTGTCGGCCTAAAGGACAATGTTCTTTCTTAGTTTTCTTCCTACGTTTCTGGCCGCTCGGTCAGTGTATCATTCTCTGGCTCTACCTCCTTCCCTTCTTGCTGTTGGGGTTCCTCAGGGTTAAGTTCTAGGTCCTTTCCTCTTTTCCCTCTGCACAGCCGCTATTGGACAGACCATCAACAGATTTGGTTTCAGTACCATCTCTATGCTGATGAGACACAACTATACCCTTCATCCTGTGACATCACCCCTGCTGTACCACATACCACCAGTGTCTCTTCGCCGTCTCCAACATCTTGTCCTTTCTCTATCTGAAACTGAATACTTCGAAAACTAAGCTACTTGTGTTTTCTCCATCTACTAACCTATCTACACCGGATGGCCATACAATAATTGATGCCTTAAGGTCTCTTTACACAGAACGACAGAACAGCAGCTTGATGGGAAGGAATCGTACCTTTAAGACAATCTGCTTCTCACATTTACATGCAGCGATCTCCTCAAGAGTTTGGGAAGCAGCGATTGCTCGTTCATCGTGTAATTGGCAGCACATTTATCCTCCAGATAATCGCTATGGGCCTTCCTATGAACACTCATTAGTGATTATCTTTTGGCTTCTCGACCTGTGTAAAGGGCCCTTTATTCTCCAAACCAGAACACAAGGTCTGTCTAAACAAAACAAGAGGAGCAGAACAACGTCACTCACCAAATATATTACCCATCATAAGCCCTATCATAGCGTTTGAGATGTCTGCGGAGCCATTTGAAAGGTGAGATAGAGGATACCATGACCTGCAGTAGGGGGCATGTATCAAAAATTATTCAGATGAAGATTCATCAAAGAAAAAGTGGACCTAATTTATAACTTGGCCGTGTGCTCCTCAGGATAGAAATTAGGCCGTCCACCGGCATCACCTGTGTGAACGTCGCCTCAATCGGGGATCTGCAAGATTTGGTAAAGAACGCACCATATGCTATCTGTGACTGTAACCCCTCCATGTTTAATATGCATGTGTATTGAGTGGTAGGTTGATGTAAAAATCTGGGTGACCCTTTAGGCTTCCATCCTCAGTCCAAGTCATGGTTTGACAACCCCCTATATTTAATCACTTGACCACTCATGCCGCCGCCACCTCAAAAACATCGAATCTGCTCCTTTTCTCACGGTGGAAACAACAAAAACTCTCATTATTGACCTGATCTGCTCCCGTCTTGATTACTGTGACTCATTACTTATTGGTTTCCCCCTCACTAGACTCTCTTCTTTCCAATCCATCCTGAACGTGGCAGCCAGGCTCCTCTTACAACTACTTTGATTAATCCGCCCGGTGCCAGTCATTGCACTGGTTGCCCATGCAGTACAGGATTCAATTTAAGCTGCTCGATCTCGCCCACAAAGCTCTCCACATTGCTGCACCCCCTTACATGTCTTCCCTCATTTCTGTCTACCATCAACCCGTGCTCTCCGTTCAGCCAATGACTTACAACTAGAATCCACCATAATGTAAACCTCTCACTCCCGTCTCCAAGACTTCTCCTGAGCTGCACCAGTTCTCTGGAACGCCCTAAGCCTGGCAATTAGGTTAATTCATAACATCTACAGTTTAAGGCGTTCCTTAAAAACTCATCTTTGTAGGTTAGCCTATTATATTCCCTGATCTAACCCTTCTCCATTCACCGCCCTCCACCCCTTCAGCATCATTCTTCTGAACCTCCTCCATCGTCCGATATCCACACCCCATGCACTCAGAAGTACTACAGATATCAGCTGGTGACTGGCTCATGCAGATATCCTATTGTGTTAAGATGGACAGACCATTGTATATAACAGGGATATCCAACCTGTGACTCTCCAGTGGTTGAAAAACTACAACTGTCAATATGCCCTGATAGCTGTAGGCTGTGTCCGGGCATGCTGGGATTTGTAGTTCTGCAACAGCTGGAGGGCCACAGGTATCTGCCGAAGATGTGCCTAAGGCTACTTTACACTAGTGGCACGGACCTCCGGCAGACTGTTCCGTCGGGTGAACACCCTGTCTGATCCGCCCTGCCGCTAGTGAACGTGTGTCCCTGCACTGCCGCTCTGTCCCCATTGACTATAATGGGGGCGGAGGCACGGCAAGAGGCTGCCGTAAAAAAAAAAAAACTACGACACGTCTGAAATTTTTTCCGGCAGCCTCTCGCCGTGCGCTGCCGGATCTCTGCCCCTGCCCCCAGGCTTTGGGGTGCGCTTACTTTTTTTAATTAGAATTTCCTGTGTCAAACCAGATTTTTTAATCTTTCCTGTTTTGGTGATTTTATGAAGATCTGTACATGTACATTTAGGCTTAAGTGCTATGTATGGATTCTGCACATGTTTTTATTTGGGAGGTGTGGAGCGTGTAACTTTTTTGCTTTGGTCACACTTTTACCCAATAATATCTTTTACTCAATTTGGGTGATAAATTGCATGAAGGTTCATGTGTGTATGTGGGGTTAACTTGATTTTCTATTTTTATTTTGTAAGTTAAGTTTTATTATAGTACCTATCAAAAGTTAAAAAAATTCTCTAAGTCTAGCAGAAGTGCAAGATGTCCATTTCAGCATTTGTGCAGGCATACCTTTCTTTCCCAGGAATTGGGATGTTGGGCCTCGTTCACACTTCACTCACTCAATTACAGACATGTGCTTTCCCTGTTTTCCACTAACAGCACACGTACCCATTTATTTGAGGGTCCATTCACACGTCCGTAGTGTATTGCGGATCCGCAATACACCCGGCCAGCACCCCTATAGAAATGCCTATTCTTGTCCTTAATTGCGGACAAGAATAGGACATGCTCTATTTTCTTGCGGAGCTGTGGACTGGAAGATCGGGGGCCACACTCCAGGGATGCGGGGAGAGCACATAGTGTGCGCTCCGCATCTCTTCCGGCCCTATAGAGAATGAATGGGTCCGCACCCATTCCGGGTAATTGCAGAACTGATGCGGACCCATTCTACGGACTTGTGAATAGATCCTTAATATGTGTGTGTACGCACACGAAGACATGCACTACTTTGGTCCATGATGCTGACCAAACACGCCCTTTGAAGTCTATGAATCCGTAAAAACCCACTGACACAACACAGATGGCATCTGTGTTCCGTCAGTGTTTCACGGACCATTGATAGGAGATGCTCTGGAAATGTATTTTCAGCTGAACAGCGTCTATGAAATACGGATGAGACTGTGAGGGCAGAAAACAGAAACACAAACCAGACACTCTTAAAAGGGGTTGTCTCACTTCAGCAAGTGGCATTTATCATGTAGAGAAAGTTAATACAAGACACTTACTAATGTATTGTTATTATCCATATTGCCTCCTTTACTGGCTGGGTTCTTTTTTTTTATCACATTATACACTGCTCGTTTCCATGGTTACAACCACCTAGTTTGCTTTAAGCACAAAGTTACCAAACTGATTTGTGTGTTTTTTTGTGCAGTCGTCAGAGGAGCGGGCCGGACTCTCCCAACAATACCGCTGCTGTTTGTGCGAGTCAGACTTTTCTAATTCAGGTTGTTATTTGAGCGCTGACCTGATTCAGTCCTGGGACCAAGGTCATGTTTTATTCAGTGCAAGAAAATGGAAAATCTGGCAAGCACCAGGATCCTTGTGATGAAACCGTTTTTTATTTAGCTCACCGTGCAACAATAGAAAGAGCTGAAGCCGGGGAGAGAATACAAGGGAATTTCAATCCATTATTCATTGCTTTCTAAAGCTTTAATTATACAAAGGGTTATCATGTGAGTCGATTTTGTTCTGTGGGTTTAAAAGGAGGTTGACCTTGAATTTTTAATTTGGAGAAACATTACCACATATAGCCTTGGATGGTTTCTTTGTGTATATAGACTACTGCGTGTATATAATCACAGTTGTTTCACTCCGTTACATCTCTCTAGTTATACATTTCTGTGCAGATTCATCACTATCCACTAGCGAGGTTCGGCCATAACTAGATATTCTGCTAAAGGAGCGCTGAATTAAACATTTCATACTGGAACCATATCACAAATTCAGTTACGTTCCTGGAAGGAAAAGTAATGCTGCTGAGAAACTCCTGGGCTCCAGCTGAGAAGCTAAAGGCAATATCCACCATATTTACAGTGCGTATTTTGTACCCACACTAGATTAAAGGGGTTGTCTCATCTGAGATAATGGGGGCATATCGCTAGGATATGCTTCTATTGTCTTAAAGGTGCGAGCCCCACCGCTGGGACCTGCACTTTTATAGAGAACGGAGCCCAAGCGCTGGCTCAGCTAATTTCGGCGGGCCCATAGAAGTGAATGGGAGCAGTGGTCGTTCATGCACGGTGCGCTCCTATTCACTTATATGGGAAGTGCGTTTGGTGATGACCACCACCTTGCAGGGCTCTTTTGCCGGTATACAGTATCTCACAAAAGTAAGTACACCCCTCACATTTTTGTAATTTATTTTCTTTTCATTGGACAACACTGAAGATCTGACACTGATACAATGTACAGTAGTCAGTGTACAGCTTGTATAACAGTGTACATTGAACTCAGTGTACATTTGGTGTGCCCCTAAAATAACTCAACACACAGCCATTAATGTCTAACCTGCTGGCAACAAAATTGAGTACACCCCTAAGCGAAAATGGCCAAATTGTGTCCAAATATTTTGTGTGGCTTCCATTATTTTTCAGCACTGCCTTAACCACTTAAGGACCACAGGTTTATACCCCCCTAGTGACCAGGCCCTTTTTTACAAATCGGCACTCCACAAATTTAGCGGTTTATTGCTCGGTCATGCAACTTACCACCCAAATTAATTTTACCTCCTTTTCTTCTCACTAATAGAGCTTTCATTTGGTGGTATTTCATTGTTGCTGACATTTTTACTTTTTTTGTTATTAATCGAAATTTAACGATTTTTTTGCAAAAAAATGACATTTTTCAGTTGTAAAATTTTGCAAAAAAAAAAACGACATCCATATATAAATTTTTCGCTAAATTTATTGTTCTACATGTCTTTGATTAAAAAAAAATGTTTGGGTAAAAGTTATAGCGTTTACAAACTATGGTACAAAAATGTGAATTTCCGCTTTTTGAAGCAGCTCTGACTTTCTGAGCACCTGTCATGTTTTCTGAGGTTCTAAAATGCCCAAACAGTAGAAAAACCCCACAAATGACCCCATTTCGGAAAGTAGACACCCTAAGGTATTCGCTGATGGGCATAGTGAGTTCATAGAACTTTTTATTTTTTGTCACAAGTTAGCGGAAAATGATGATATTTTATATTTTTTTTTCTTACAAAGTCTCATATTCCACTAACTTGTGACAAACAATAAAAACTTCCATGAACTCACTATGCCCATCACAAAATACCTTGGGGTGTCTTCTTTTCCAAAATGGGGTCACTTGTGGGGTAGTTATACTGCCCTGGCATTCTAGGGGCCCTAATGTGTGGTAAGTAGTTTGAAATCAAAATGTGTAAAAAATTACCTGTGAAATCCGAAAGGTGCTCTTTGGAATGTGTGCCCCTTTGCCCACCTAGGCGGCAAAAAAGTGACACACATCTGGTATCGCCGTACTCAGGAGAAGTTGGGGAATGTGTTTTGGGGTGTCCTTTTACATATACCCATGCTGGGTGAGAGAAATATCTTGGCAAAAGACAACTTTTCCCATTTTTTTATACAAAGTTGGCATTTGACCAAGATATTTTTCTCACCCAGCATGGGTATATGTAAAATGACACCCCAAAACACATTGCCCAACTTCTCCTGAGTACGGCGATACCAGATGTGTCACACTTTTTTGCCGCCTAGGTGGGCAAAGGGGCCCACATTCCAAAGAGCACCTTTAGGATTTCACCGGCCATTTTTTACAGATTTTGATTTCAAACTACTTCGCACACATATGGGCCCCTAAATTGCCAGGGCAGTATAACTACCCCACAAGTGACCCCATTTTGGAAAGAAGACACCCCAAGGTATTCCGTGAGGGGCATGGCGAGTTTCTGGAATTTTTTATTTTTTGTCTGAGTCCTCTGGTGGTCGATCCAAACAAAAGGGACCACCAGAGGACCAGGTAGCAGGTATATTAGACGCTGTTATCAAAACAGCGTCTAATATACCTGTTAGGGGTTAAAAAAATCACATCTCCAGCCTGCCAGCGAGCGATCGCCGCTGGCAGGCTGGAGATCCACTCGCTTACCTTCCGTTCCTGTGAGCGCGCGCGCCTGTGTGCGCGTGTTCACAGGAAATCTCGGCTCACGCGAGATGACGCCTATTGGCGTTAGCGTAGCCTGGGAGAGCCGCCGCGATGACGCCTTTCGGCGTTAGCGCGGCGGCAAGTGGTTAAAGGGAACCTGTCATCAACTTTATGCAGACCTGACTGAGGGCAGCATAAAATAGTGACAGAAATGCTGATGTCAGCGATGTGTCACCCATGAGCTAAAAGTAAGTGCTTGCCGAGAACCAGCATCATAATCATTTCAGCTCAAGCCTGGAAAAGAGTCAAATCCACCTGAGAAAAGTCCTGGTTATTCATAATCTCCTGCTCTCTCACCCGTCTGCTGATGGTTGGCAGTTCTCTCCTATAGAGAAAGGGAGAAAGCGAGGTAGGAGACTGTCAGCCATCAGCAGGTGGGCAGGAGAGCAGGAATTCATGAATAACCAGGACATTTTTTCAGGCCCAGTCTGCAAGGATTGTGATGTTGGTTCTCGGCAACCACTTACTTTTAACTTATGCAGACCGCTGAAATCAACTCGCCTGTCTCTACTAGGGTTGTTGAAATACCCAAATTTTGATTCGATTTCAATACCATAAAAAAGTTTTGCGATACTGGATACTATTCAATACCACGCAAAAAAAAAAACGCAAAAAAAGCCACGTGCATTACGCAGTAAAAAAAATGCCAGTTCACCGCATAAGAGATTTTTTTATGTTTTAATAGTTTGGACTTTTTGGCAATATGTGATATGTTTTTTTATATCTATTAGCCCCCTTAGGGGCTAGAACCTGGGATCTTTTCATCCCTTGTCCTATTCACCCTAATAGAGCTCTATTAGGGTGAATTAGGACCTCACACTCTCCCTGCTGCCCTGTGCATAGTGCACACAGCAGCAGGGAGCTGACTATGGCAGCCAGGGCTTGAGTAGTGTCCTGGCTGCCATGGTAACCAATTGGAGCCACGCGATAACACTGCTGGGGCTCCGATCAGAACTGCCACCAATGAAGAGGAGGGGAGTGCATCCTGTGGCCACTGCCACCAATTTTTTTAATACTGGGGGGCACCGCTGGGACCCGCACCTATATTGAGACTGGAACGGGGAGCGCTAATCCCCGCCTCTCCCATAGAAGTGAGCGAGGCGCGCATGCGTGTCCCATGCTGCGATTCATTTCTATGGGGCAGACGGCAATAGCTCGGCTATTTTCGTCGGCCCCATAGAAATGAATGGAGGGCGGCTGCGCATGCGCAGTGCGCTCTCCTTCACTTTCGGGGCACCTTTCTCGGTATAGGTGCGGGTCCTATGTCTGAGATGAGAGAACCCCTTTAATGGACTCTAAATGCAATTCAGTTGTATACAGCTCTTAGCTTACTTGTTAAGGCGAGGATAAATTACTACTCACTTTTTATGAAGTGCTTGCTCTTCCAGTCCTTTTATTTGCAAACATTAAAAGCAGTTTGTGTGCTCGCAGGCCTATGTTTCTGAGACTTCGAGTTGTAACCTACTTCATCATGTGCGACGTTTCGGGGGTCACACCCCCTTACTAAGGGCTCTTTCACGCTTGCGTTCTTTTCTTCCGGCATAGAGTTCCGTCGTCGGTGCTCTATGCCGGAAGAATCCTGATCAGTTTTATCCTAATGCATTCTGAATGGAGAGAAATCCATTCAGGATGTCTTCAGTTCCGGACCGGAACGTTTTTTGGCCGGAGAAAATACCGCAGCATGCTGCGCTTTTTGCTCCAGCCAAAAATCCTGAAGACTTGCCGCAAGACCGGATCCGGAATTAATGCCCATTGAAAGGCGTTGATCCGGATCCGGCCTTAAGCTAAACGTCGTTTCGGCGCATTGCCGGATCCAACATTTAGCTTTTTCTGAATAGCGTCCCGGCAGCCATGGTAACCAAAGTCCTGGCAGCCATGGTAAAGTGTAGTGGGGAGCGGGGGAGCAGCATACTTACCGCCCGTGCGGCTCCCGGGGTGCTCCAGAGTGACGTCAGGCCGCCCCACGCGCATGGATGACGTGATTGCATGGCACGTCATCCATGCGCATGGGGCGCTCTGACGTCATTCTGGAGCGCCCCGGGAGCCGCACGGACTGTAAGTATACCGCTCCCCAGTACTACTATGGCAACCAGGACTTTAATAGCGTCCTGGCTGCCATAGTAACACTGAACGCATTTTGAAGACTGATCCGTCTTCAAATGCTTTCAGTTCACTTGCGTTTTTCCGGATCCGGCGTGTAATTCCGGCAAGTGGAGTACACGCCGGATCCGGACAACGCAAGTGTGAAAGAGGCCTAATGCATGGGGAAAAAACTGATCAGTTCTTTTCCAGTATTGAGCCCCTAGGATGGAACTCAATACCGGAAAAGAAAACCGCTAGTGTGAAAGGACCCTAAGCTAAGAGCTGTATACAAGTGAATTGTATTGAGAGTATTGACACAGAGTCGGAGTGAGACTCGAAGTGTGAGTAATCTGATATTTTGCATTGAATTTAATGGAACCATCTGAGAATTTAATCTTAAGAAGCCCATACATGTTGCCCCTTATGCAGACAACCGTAGTTTTCGGCCGCGTCCATTCCGTGTGTTTATGCAGGTCGCACACAGGCCTCTGTCAGGGAACAGTCAGGACATTTGCATATGCATTACATTGTCGACTGGTCTGGCCGGGATCGACGGGTATGGGCACCCCCTAAACTAGACATATTATACCTCTGGTCTGAATGTACGTGCAATTACAAATTCTTCACGGCTTTCCCTTCTGCAAGCGATGCAAGCTCTGCTGTTTGTCTGTCCACAGTCTGCAGGACGTCTCAGTTCCTGGTTATGTCCCTGCTCTAGTCCCGGTTTGCAGTACAAGCAGCCTCACCTGACACTTCAGCCTCTCTACCTCCGATCTAGGCTTACGTCAACAGGTTTTACCAGTTTTATGTTGTGAATGCAGCGATGGAAAGTTCTGTAACCCTCCCAATATACTTGGCATATCAATTTCTCCATAGGTTTAAGTTCCTGCTTGCTGCCAGTGAATGGAAACCTTTTCCCTGACAGCTTTGCTTCATTGTGTTCAA
This sequence comes from Bufo gargarizans, assembly GCF_014858855.1. NCBI lineage: Eukaryota > Metazoa > Chordata > Amphibia > Anura > Bufonidae > Bufo > Bufo gargarizans. The sequence continues at coordinate 358,438,937 of NC_058085.1, forward strand.
TTGGCACAGGTGCGTGGTTTATTGTTGTTCAGTGACAGTAAGCAGAAGTGTTTAAAACAGGACTTGAAACTGAAGCTATATTAGAAAGTTGCAGTATGTAATAATTTAAAGGGGTTGTCCCACTTAAACCTGGAATGTGTCTGATGGTGGATGTCTAACCTTTCGGGGCCCCCACTGATCATGAGAACGGGGTCCTGTGTTGTCCATTTCAATAAGGCAGCAGTCGCGCATGTCTACTGCCAGTGCGTTCAGCTCTATGGGACTTTCAGCAATAGACGTGCGCTCTACTTGGCTGTCTCTGGCAGTCTCGTAGAGAACAAGCGGAGCGGCAGCAGACATGTGACTGCTGCTCCATTCAAACTGGGGGAACTGGACCCCCATTCTCGTGATTGGCAGTAGCCTCAGCGGTCAGCCCCCGACTGATCAAACGCTTCTCCCCATCCTGTGCACTGCGCAGATTAGCACATGGCGAGACTGCTGACTGACTGCTTATATGTAAGTGGAGATGGGGCAGTACCCCTGGCACATGTGTGTGGGCATTGCTTAAGTACTCTGGGAACCTTTTGTATGATTCGCTGCTATGTGGCGGCACAGTTTTATGTCTAATTTGCTAGTGATCAGCAGGGCAGGGGCTTATTCGGCTGACCTCTGGGTATGGAGCACCTGTCCCTAGTCTTGGGCTGGTACCATATTGAGATTACAGACCAGGTTGGTTTTGGAGGGATTTGCAGCCTCTAACACTTTGCTGTGGCACTTGCTTGTATACAATTAGCAGGCCGACCGAAGATTTGACTCTGCAGTGGATGTGCATTGTGTCCAGAGAGGAGGGGACGCCTTTATGACAGGCCGATAACCTCTCTGTTATTTGGGTTACAGGAGCAATTTGCTGATGTGCATTGGTTAGACAGGGCTAGCCTGGAATGCCAAGATACCAGCTGGGTCAGGGAGAAGGAAACAATTAGCCTGACGACTCTTTTTCTTGTGACATTGGAGTTTGCCCTCTACATAAAAATACGGTCGCTTTCTATTTTTTCATATTATTTTTTTTTTTTTTACAATGTAGACAAGATAAATGGGAACTAATGGCAGCAGGAGGAACAGTGACCCCTGCAGGCCATAATGTTTTTCACACTCCATATCGCCACAGAATCCAGGAATTTTAGGTTGTCTTGACATTATGGTCTTACTTTTTATGCATTTCTCATCTGCACAGTATTGGAGGGCTGGAATACTTATTCTACTGAGACAGCTAGCAAAATGTGTACATGTATTGTGGGGGTATCACAGAGGTTAGAAGGAAAACATGTAACCATTCAAGGGTTGCGCCATGACTGATGTAAAGAAAATCAGACATCATCTACTACATGATAAAATGCCTTTCTAACAAAACTAGAGCCAGCCCTGTACCTCACATGGGCCCAGAGATCTCCCTATTTACTGCTCCAATGGCTTTGCTGGATTATCTTCAGGATGGCAGCTCAGGGAGTGTGTCCTTTCTGCTGCAGCTCTCTCCCTGTAGCTGCCACAGCTTCTAACAGAACATATTGCTGGTCAGCTGGTGGCAGTTGGAGAGTAAAACTGAGCACATTTGACCAGCTCAGAGAGACGGATAAAAAATAAGGATAAGGGGCAAACAGCAAGTGGCGCTATACAGATACATTTTATTGAATAGCTCACTGGCTATATATATTTTTTTAATTGCATGCAATTGCAAAAGTATTCAGATCCAGGTGCTGGTTTCAAAAATGTAGAATATGCTTTGTGACACAACCCCTTTAATTTGAACTTTGCAGCTTTATAGCTTGCTGCCAGGTTCGATGCCCTGTCAGGACAGCTCAAGTGGCGGCAGACCCCTGGATTGCAGCACTAGGTCTGCACTATCGGTTCTTGAGCGTCTGACTCCTGCTACTGTGACAATTTTCTCCTATGCGCAGTCTAGGGAGAAAGCTGTCAGTTTGAGGTGGGGGGTGGGGTCTAATGATATTGAACACGAGGACTCCAGCAGAGATACAGCAGGGTTATGAAAAATATGGCAAAAAGGAAATTTAAGTGATACAGTGACGGAATTAGGATCTCAGATTGGGTAGCATAAATCCAGCACCAGGCGCAGCGAGATTCCTACCTGTCATTGACAACCATGTATATGTATGTCTTCCAGGAGTTGCTGGGTGTGTTTTGCTACAGATGAAGATGACAGAACCGCTGAGTGGGTCAGGCCGTGCCGGTGCAGAGGGTCTACAAAGTGGGTACATCAGTCGTGTCTCCAGCGGTGGGTCGATGAGAAACAGAGGGGAAACAGCACTGCCAGAGTCGCCTGCCCTCAGTGTAATGCTGAATATTTGATAGAATTCCCGAACCTAGGTGAGTGTCATTAATTCACTGTCATTAATTCACTGTATGAGCACTTAGTTTTTACTCTATAGTCACTTGGTTTCAATGATGCCAGAAACTCTTGTCTTCCATGTAGCAGTGCTCGCCACACAGGTAGACAAATGGAGGCAGCGTTGTATATGTAATTATCATTTACACAGGAAGACAAGGAGGCAGTATTATCTACAGTCAGGTCCATAAATATTGGGACTTCGACACAATTCTAACAATTTTGGCTCTACACACCACCACAATGGATTTGAAATGAAACTAACAAGATGTGCTTTACCTGCAGACTGTCAGCTTTAATTTGAGGGAATTTACATCCAAATCAGGTGAACGGTGCAGGAATTACAGCACTTTGCATATGTGCCTCTCACTTGTTAAGGGACCAAAAGTAACGGGACAGAATAATAATCATAAATCAAACTTTCACTTTTTAATACTTGGTTGCAAATCCTTTGCAGTCAATTACAACCTGAAGTCTGGAACGCATAGACATCCCCAGACGCTGGGTTTCATCCCTGGTGATGCTCTGCCAGGCCTCTACTGCAACTGTCTTCAGTTCCTGCTTCTTCTTGGGGCATTTTCCCTTCAGTTTTGTCTTCAGCAAGTGAAATGCATGCTCAATCGGATTCAGGTCATCTGGTTGACTCGGCCATTGCATAACATTCCACTTCTTTCCCTTAAAAAAACTCTTTGGTTGCTTTTGCAGTATGCTTTGGGTCATTGTCCATCTGCACTGTGAAGCGCCGTCCAATGAGTTCTGAAGCATTTGGCTGAATATGAGCAGATAATATTGCCCGAAACACTTCAGAATTCATCCTGCTGCTTTTCAATAAATACAAGAGAACCAGTTCTATTGGCAGCCATACAGTTGCAAGAAAAAGTATGTGAACCCTTTGGAATGATATGGATTTCTGCACAAATTGGTCATAAAATGTGATCTGATCCTTATCTCACAACAATAGACAATCACAGTCTGCTTAAACTAATAAAACACACAGAATTAAATGTTACCATGTTTTTATTGAACACACCATGTAAACATTCACAGTGCAGGTGGAAAAAGTATGTGAACCCTTGGATTTAATAACTGGTTGAACCTCCTTTGGCAGCAATAACTTCAAGCAAACGTTTCCTGTAGTTGCAGATCAGACGTGCACAACAGTCAGGAGTAATTCTTGACCCTTCCTCTTTACAGAACTGTTTCAGTTCAGCAATATTGGGATATCTGGTGTGAATCGCTTTCTTGAGGTCATGCCACAGGGCCACTCCAGAAGTCGTTTTTTCTTCTGTTTAAGCCATTCTGTTGTTGATTTACTTCTATGCTTTTGGGTCGTTGTCCTGATGAGATGGTATGCTTAGGATCATGAGCAGTTCCTTTCCTTCTCCATACTCTTCTCTTCCTATCACTCTGGTACAAGTTGATCTTGGTCTCATCTGTCCATAGGATGTTGTTCCAGAACTGTGAAGGCTTTTTTAGATGTTGTTTGGCAAACTCTAATCTGGCTTTCCTGTTTTTGAGACTCGCCAATGGTTTACATCTTGTGGTGAACCCTCTGTATTCACTCTGGTGAAGTCTTCACTTGATTGTTGACTTTGACACACATATACCTACCTCCTGAAGAGTGTTCTTGATCTGGCCAACTGTTGTGAAGGGTGTTTTCTTTACCAGGGAAAGAATTCTTCGGTCATCCACCACAGTTGTTTTCCGTGGTCTTCGGATCTTTTGCTGTTGCCGAGCTCACCGGTGTGTTCCTTTTTTTTTTTTTATAATGTTCCAAACAGTTGTTTTGGCCACGCCTAATGTTTTGCTATCTCTCTGATGGGTTTGTTGTGTTTTTCAGCCTAATGATGGCTTGCTTCACTGATAGTGACAGTTCTTTGGATCTCATCTTGAGAGTTGACAGCAACAGATTCCAAATGCAAATAGCACACTGGAAATGAACTCTGGACCTTTTAGCTGCTCATTGTAATTGGGATAATGAGGGAATAACGCACACCTGGCCCTGGAACAGCTGAGAAGCCAATTGTCCCATTACTTTTGGTTCCTTAACAATTGGGAGGCACATATGCAAACTGCTGTAATTCCTGCACCGTTCACCTGATTTGGATGTAAATACCCTCAAATTAACCATCTCCCGTCACACTAACGCCGAAAGGCATGAGTGCGGCGGCTCTCCCAGGTTACACTAACTCTAAAGGCGTCATCTCACGTGAGCCGAGATTTCCTGTGAACGCGCACTCACAGGAGCGCAAGGTAAACAAGTTGATCTACAGCCTGCCAGCAGCGATAATTCGCTGGCAGGCTGTAGATGCGATTTTTATATATATATTTTTTTTAACCCCAGAAAGGTATATTAGACGCTGTTTTGGTGGTCCCTTTTGCTTGGATCGACCACCAGAGGACACAGGCAGCTCTGTAAGTAGCACCAATCGCCACACTCCACTCCACCCCCCCCCCCCACCTTGTCACTTATTAACACTGTATTAACCCCTGATCACCCAATATAGACTCCCTGATCACCCCCCTGTCATTGATCACTCCCCTGTAAGGCTCCATTCAGACATCCGTATGTGTTTTGCAGATCCGCACATTGCCAGAACTATATAGAAAATGCCTTTTCTTGTCCGCAATTGCGGACAAGAATAGGACATGTTCTATAGGCTCTACAAAAAATGCAGTGTTCGCCCGATCAGGCCTGATCTTGTGCACACACTTGCGTTCAGTCCGCCCCACCGCAGTGACAGAAGTTATTTTTTTCTGATCACTGCAAAAACACCGTCAAATCCCTTTTGAGGGGCATGGCGAGTTCATAGATTTTATTTTAATTTTTTTTGCACAAGTTAGCGGAATTTATTTATTTTTTTTTTCTTACAAAGTCTTATATTCCACTAACTTGTCACAAAAAATTAAATCTTACATGAACTCACCATACCCCTCACGGAATCCAAATGCGTAAAAATGCCCTGTGAAATCCTAAAGGTACTCATTGGAATTTGGGCCCCTTTGCACATCTTGGCAGCAAAAAAGTGTCACATGTGGTATCAGGAGAAGTAGGGCAATGTGTTTTGGGGTGTATTTTTACATATACCTATGCTGGGTGAGAGAAATATCTCTGTAAATTGACAACTTTGTATAAAAAAATGGGAAAAGTTGTCCATTTACAGAGATATTTCTCTCACCCAGCATGGGTATATGTAAAATGACACCCCAAAACACATTTCCCCACTTCTCCTGAATACGGCAAAACCACATGTGTGACACTTTTTTTTGCAGCCAAGATGCGCAAAGGGGCCCAAATTCCAATGAGTACCTTTTAGGATTTCACAGGGCATTTTTTACGCATTTGGATTCCAGACTTCTTCTCACGCTTTAGGGCCCCTAAAATGCCAGGGCAGTATAAATACCCCATTTTGGAAAGAAGACACCCCAAGGTATTTCGTGAGGGGCATGGCGTTCATGTAAAATTTTATTGTTTGTCACAAGTTAGTGGAATCTGAGACTTTGTTAGAAAAAAAATAAAAAATTTCTGCCAACTTGTGCCCCAAAAAAAAAAATTTATTCTATGAACTCGCCATGCCCCTCACGGAATACCTTGGGTGTCTTCTTTCCAAAATGGGGTCACTTGTGGGGTATTATACTGCCCTGGCATTTTAGGGGCCCTAAAGCATGAGAAGTAGTTTGGAATTCGTAAAAAAGCCCTGTGAAATCCTAAAGGTACTCATTTGAATTTGGGCACCTAGGCTGCAAAAAAGTGTCACACATGTGGTATCGCCGTACTCGGAAGAAGTAGGGCAATGTGTTTTGGGGTGTATTCTTACATATACCCATGCTTTGTGTGAGAAATATCGCTGTAAATGACAACTTAAAAAAAGAAATTATACAAAGTTGTCAATTTCAGATATTTCTCTCACCCAGCATAGGTATATGTAAAAATACACCCCAAAACACATTGCCCTACTTCTTCTGAGTACGGCGATACCACATGTGTGACACTTTTTTGCAGCCTAGGTGCGTAAAGGGCCGAAAGTCTAACGAGTACCTTTTAGGCTTTACAGGGTTGCTCACAATTTAGCCCCCACCCAAAATGCCAGAACAGTAAACACACCCCACAAATGACCCCATTTCGGAAAGTAGACACCCCAAGGTATTCACTGAGGGGCATAGGGAGTCCGTGGGAGATTTTTTTTATTTTTTTTGCCAGAAGTTAGCAGAAATGGAAACTTTATTACACCTCAGATCAGACCAGCAATCGGACCCCCAATGTTAATCAGACCTCAGCTCACAGCCCCTTTCAGACCCCCAAAGCCATCATGCCTCTCATCGGCCCCCATGCAGCTCCAGCTACACAGAACTTAAAATAAAAATAACTTAGCCCTCCAGCTCCAGATGCCGCCGCCACTGCTCATCTACAGCGTGATCCTCTTCATCCTGCTGTCGGCTGTGATCTGATGCACACAGCTTGAGGGCACTCTGGGCGCACAGCGTGAAGTCAGAGTGCTCTCACGCTGTGCTCAGCTGACAGCTGAGGACCAGGAAGCTGTGAGTACAGAGCCTTCACCGCTTCCTGGTCCTTTTATGGGGTGAAAAATACGGTAGGTAATTATCACATAGTGCAGACTGGGAGGCAGTACTATCTATGTAACGATCATATATAGTTCTGACTAGGAGGCAGTACTATGTATGTAATTATAATATATAGTGCAGACTAGGAGGCAGTACTACCTGTGTAATTATCATATATAGTGCAGACTAGAAGGCAGTACTACCTATGAAAGTGTAGATTGTTGCACATTTTTGTGTAGATGTAGGTTGTGTACGGACATTAAAAAATAGCTCCCAATGAGAAATCACTGCTGAATCATTACCGATGGCTGGAGAGCAGATGTGAGGACATTGAAGTAGTAGCTTTTACTTAGATCAATTATGAATAACAAGGGACACAGTGAAGAAATAAAGTACGAACAGGGACTTGGTAGAACCGAAGATGAAAGACACAGAAGTGCTTGTCAAATGTAACTGTGTGTCAGTGAAGGTACAGATCACTACTCTCTGAACTACGACATTTTCTGCACTTGATGTCCGGATAATAATCGGGATTGATCCCAGAGATCATGAATGTGTCACTGAGAAGACCCAAATCCATTCTGGAAAAGCAGTATGTCAGGAAGTGCTGCCCCATGTGTTACAGTCCCTGCCTGGCATGTGGCGGGACGGGAGAAATGCAAAGGGCGTCTTAGTCCATTCATTCTAAGGATGTGGTGCACCCAGAGGTTGGGCACCCACCATAAGGTTACTTCATATACTAGAGATATGACATGACATTGGAAGATGGACTTCAATGGGGCCGTGTCCTGATTTTCACTGACAAGTATAGGACATGTTTAATTTGTTTTGATGAACTGTGCAATGGAAGAAAAGGCCCCATAGAAGTGAATGGGACAGCATCTAATCCACAAAAAAATGGATCCGAATTTTTGCTGACAGGATACGGCCGTCTAAATGAGCCCTTACAAAGATTTTCATGTTTTATGGAACAGATCCTTTTAATTCAGGATTTGGAGATCCTCTGCAGCATGCTGCAGTCTTTGTCCGGCCGCCTCTTGGCATGTTTGTCGTGCTGCGGCCGCATCTCCCTCCCGTCCCCATTATAGTGAATGAGGGCTTACATAGGCTAGCGTTAGTACAGATCTGACAGGCTGTTCTCCTGCCGGACCCTGCTAATGTGAAAGTAGCCCCAAACTTTTTCTGGCTTATCCAGTGGCTGTACCATAAAAGCTTGTCATAGCAATTTCTCTTTAATACTTTAGGAATGCAAATGGTCTAGCATTTATCAAAATTAGTCTAAATGTAGATTTTATGGTATTATTAATTTAGAAAAAAAAAATATTTCGGCGCCCTCGTTCTGCACCTTTCACACCCAGTATGAATGCTCGGACTAGCAGTGTATTAGGTGGAGAATGCTGGAGAAACCTTATGAAGCCTCCTACTGTTTTTATTGAACAGGAGATAAAAATGGAAATCCTTGGAGACCTCAAGTCTTTAGTTTTCTCCGTTCAGTCACTTTAATTAGTTTGGGTCAGGTCCACTGGGAAGGTCCTAGACAATAGGAGGGTCCAGGGCTGCATTCTATACAGCGGCTGATGTGCTGGTTCTGTGTACATCAGCACACCATTTCCCATGCATCTGCGTTCCTGGCAACCTCTAAGGACATCAAGCCATTGCAAACATGAACATGAATTTTCCATCCCTCATTACTACCGTTATGTTCTCTTTCAGGCACAGAAATAGGAGATAAATCCACAACGGTTCTTACTGAGTTGTTAAAGAAAATCTTAAATGGACTGAATTGCAAGGCAATTCAACTCTATCTTTACATCTTCTATTCCAGGTCCGGTTGTATATATGTTGGATCTTGCAGACAGATTGATATCCAAAGCTTGTCCATTTGCTGCTGCTGGAATAATGGTGGGTTCCATCTATTGGACTGCTGTCACATACGGAGCAGTGACCGTCATGCAGGCAAGTGAATGTATCCTATTCCAGTCAGCCATCCCAGCAACACAGTCCATTCCATCTTGTATCCTAGGCTTTTGTTTTAGGGTGTGTTCACTTTAGCATTATGGCTTCTGTTTTTAAAGGGAATCTGTCAGCTCCACAACCCCCCCCCCCCCCCTCCAACTAAAGTAAGCGGTGAATAATGTAAGTGATACCAAGGCCAGTTATGTAATTTTTTTCTTCCTACTCTCTCCCATTCGGACTGCTCTGACATACCGACAGTAAAATGCATTGAGAGGACTCCTCCTTGAGTCCCCTCCATTGTGTGCGTGAGCTCAGGAGTCCTCTCAATGTATTTTACTGCTGGATTGTCAGAGCACAGAGTCGGATTGGAAATGAGTATGAAGGTAAGGATTACATGACTGGACTCAGCGACATAACACTATAATTCCATTTTAGTCTCGTCTGTCCTCAAAACATTGTGGTAGATTTATCAAGATTGGCATTCCCATACGCCAGTCTTGATCTCCTGTGAGCCATGTAAGATACGGCAAATTTATTAAGAGACAGATGCCTTTAAATAAATTACCATATTTTTCCTTTATAAGACGCACTTTTTTTTAAACAAGTGCCTGTGTCTTATAAACAGCAGTCGGGGAGATCCAGCATGGCCAGACCCCTTGTCTGTTTCCTTAATGATCTGGAAGAGCGCAGATGCAGCTCTTTGCCCAATCGGTGAGAGAGCTGTGTTTCTGCACTCGCCTTTTTTTCCTGCCAACCCAATATGTATTATCAGAAGGACAGCGCATGGGGGGAAGGTTCTGTGGCTTTGCTGAAAGGAAGACTCCAAATACAGCTTAACGGCCTATGATGATGTCATCAATGGGAGGAGCCAGAACAGAAGACCTATACAGCCGACACTAGGGAAATGTGAGCTTTTATTAAAGATGAGCGTGTGTGTAGCAGAGCTGTATGCGTGTAGCAATGCTGTATGTGTGTGTGTCTTGCAGACAAATAATTAAGAGTTATCTAGTAGAACAAGAAGCATAACAGGACACAACAGAGCAATGACAGTAGATACATTTATTTGGATAGGTGCATTTAATGAGGTGACCACATGCACAATGGTCAGCAGATGACCCAGTAAGGGTAACAGGAAATGACAAATTATCCCCCCCCCCCCCCACACACACTACACCCTAAACTTATTGACCTTGACACCTCCACTTCTGTAAAACACCATTAAACCACATTCCCTTCAGCGAGGTCCTAGAAAATATTTTTTCTGATGTCTAAACCTGGAATGTGTCTTATAAAGCAAAAAATACGGTATGTGGATTTCTGGCGCTCCGTGTGTCAGAAACTCAAATCTATGCCAGCCAAAGGCTGGAGTAGTCTTGCACCATAATGTATGCTGGTTTGTGACGTAAGTTATAGTAAATCCAGTGATTGGCTCTGCCCTCTCTGCTCAGCCCTGCCCCTTTCCCTTACACTTTACAGAAGTGGTGAGAACCTCAAAAAGTTGCAAACATATCTCACAACTTTTTTACGCCACTATAGTGTCCTCAATAGTTTGATATTTGTCCCTCACTGTTCCAGTGACTTTTAGCAAACTGCAGATGTGCAACAATGTTCTTTTTGGACGGCAACTGCTTTCTCCTTGCAATCCTGCCAAGCACCATTGTTTAGTGTCCTCCTGATGGTGGACTCTTTAACATTAGCTAATGTGAAAAAGGCCTTTAGTTGCTTAGAGGTTTCCTTGGGTTCCTTTGTGATCTTGCGGACTAGTTCTAATAATGGTCTTGAATTTTCTCCATTTTGTACACAATCTGTCTGTGGATTAGTGGAGTCCAAACGCTTTAGGAGTTTTGTAGACTTTACCAGCCTGATGAGCATCAACAACTCTTTCTGAGGGCTGCCGAAATCTCCTTTTTTCATGCCATGATACAATTCCACAAACGTGTTGTAAAGATCAGACTTTGATGGATCCCAGTTCTTTAACCCCTTCACGCATTATCATGTACATGAGGGAATGCGGCTTGCTGCCGCATCCTCACGTGCATGTACGTGATGTGATCGGGCGGGTGCAAGTGCTGCACACGCCCGATCAACAGCAAGGGCCTGGCTGTTACTGATAGCCGGGTCCCTGCTGCATCCACCGGCATCACTGTATGTGGTGATGCCGGCAGTTTAACCCTTTCGCATGCCGCGGTTAGCGCTGACCGCTGCACGTTCAGGGTTTGCAGAGCAAAGGGGCTCCCTCTGACTCAATCGGCCCCCCGTACTGCGCTGACAGGGGGCAGATGGTTGCCATGACAGCTCCGATACCTTACACAGGCATCGGAGCCTGCCAGCTACGGAAGCCCAGGAGATCTAGCCTGCAGGCTGGGTCTCCTAGGCAACTGTCAATGTCTTACTGTGTAAGATGCTGACAGTTCAATTCGATACAGTAAGGAGCTTTGCTATTGGTTAGTTTGGCGGGCACAAGAGCCATAAAGCGCCCTGCAGCAGGGGAAGCCGGCGGGAGCTGAAAGGAGGAGGGGCCGTCTCCCGAGTCTCGTATGAGGAGAGCAGGGGTAGCGCTGTCCCGGCAAACATGGCGTGGAGCTGAAGAGGAATGGAGTGCTGGACAACTGCAGGGGAGCCCAGACATCCAGTCTGACCTGCACCACAAGTTGAAAATGTATCCATATGTGTAATGTATGTAGTGCAGTGTGTGATCTGCGCCACCTACATCGCACACGCTGCGCCACCTACATCGCACACGGTGCTGTATGTGGTGCAGTGTGTAGTAAATTCACAGCAGGCTATTATAGCTAAGTGGTAAAGTACAGGGAAGATCCGCCATATTGGACTGGACTTTATAACTTTGCTGTAATAGCTTGATGTTATTTAGACCAGTAATGGTTCCCTGCATGCTCACCTCTTAGGCCCTGTTCACACCACCACTGTTTATTTCTGTTGTTCTGCTCCGTTAGATGAGCAGAACAATGAAAATAATGGAAGTGTCGTGTTGGATTTTTGTCATACGTTTAACATTCCCCCAAAAAAAACTGTACGTTAACGGACGCCTCCGACAGATGCCACACTGTGGCATCCATCACCATAGAGTTCCATTGTACAAAAAAACATATATGCTAATGAATACGTTCTTTTTTTGTTCTTTTTTTGTTTTTTTGTTAATATGCAGAATGGGAAATTGTAGTGTACCACTTCTTTCCATCCTACAAAGTCCAGAAAAAAATGTATACATTTTTTGTACAATGGAACTTTATGGTGAGGGATGCCACAGTATGGCATCTGTCTGAGGCGTCTGTTATAGTATAAGTTTTTTCATGCACATTAAACCTATGACCGAAACATAATGTGAACCTGTGTGTGAATGAGGCATCAGTGTTCCGTCAGTGATTTTTATTTTTATTTTTTAAAGCTAAAACCAGGTGTGGCTCTAAACACAGAACAAGGGCAAATCTTTCCCTTATACCTCATCTCTGTGGAGGCCCTAATCCTGGTTTTGGCTCACAATCCCTGATTGAAATCACTGATGTGTGAATGAGGCAATTTTTTATATCCTAATTATATATGCATTTAGCAACTAAATTTTATTTGGCTCCTAAATTTTTTTAGTTTAGGAGCAAATGGCTCCTGGGTAATTTTTGTTAGTCTGGAGCACTGCTTTTTTGCCACCTGACAAAGTCTAATATTTTTGACTCTTAGTTCTAGGTTAAATTTATGCAGAGAGATAGAAAATTCGGAATGGTCCACAAGCCTTCAAGCACCACTGTATGTAGTCATGTTTACGTGTGAACAGATCCTCACAGATTAGTCTTTACCAGTGGCAGCGATAACCTGCTGCAATAGATCCATAATACCAGTTTCAGAATCTAAGAACCTAAAGGGGTTATCGGATAAATAATGTAAAAAATGAAAATTGGACATTGTATAGTACATGACAATCTCTTTCTAACAAAGCTAGAACCAGCCCTGTACCTCACATGGGTCCAGAGATCTCCTCAGTCATTGCTCTGCTAGATTTATATCAAGCTGACAGCTCATCGGGAGTGTCTTCTCTGCTGCAGCTCAGGGGGCGTGTCCATGCTCTCCCTATCACAGCTCAGGAGGCGTGTCTCAGCTCTCCCTATCACAGCTCAGGAGGCAATTGAAGAATGAAACTGAGCATGTGCGGCCATCTCAGTGAGCAGGTCAAATAAGAAATTAAGTGGCCCTATATATACAGATACATTTTTATTGAATAACTCAGTGGCTATACACAATTTTTTATTACATTCAATTACAAAAGTATTCAGATCCAGTTGCTGCTTTGAAAACTGTAGAATATTGTTCATAGGACAACCCCTTTTAAGTTGTCTTTTTATCTCTTCCAGTCTTTTTCGTAGTAGTAGTTTCATGTGACAACAGAAGGGTACAGCAGCCCAGCCCTCAACTGTATGTGCCACCAGGGCGCATTTTTACATAAGATGCATTTTAATTACAAGCCTCAAGATGTTCTGAAAAATGCAGGGTTATTGCTAGCAGATGTTTTCATTGTATATTCCCATAGTAATCGCTACAGATGTTTTCTCTCTAAGGGTATAATCATAGATGTGCAGAGTTATAGACAGCTGTGCGAGACGTGGCGTGTGGCCAGACAAGCTTCTGCTGCCAGCAGTTGGAAGAAGCCATACCTTACCCAAAGGAGAGGTCTCCCTACTGTGTGCTGTCAGATCATTTGATAGAACCACATACGCCATTAGAACATATTAGATCAGCCAGAATAAGGATTGCAGATTTATCCTCTAAGTGCCAGCTTTAGACTGTTTTTGATGCATATGATATGTATGGAGCACACAAGCAATGAGGTGAAGCGTGAACGTGTTTCCACAAGCTGTAATTTGACCATAGATATCAGGACACACAAAAATACAGATTGTTTAAAGAATATCACTCTCCTTTCAGTTTGCAGAAAGAGGTAGAAGCATAATCAGTTGACTAGAGTTGTCAATACAGTTGGAGCTGCAGCAACCTGATATATATGGTCTAATTCACCTGAATCCATCAGCCCTTCCAGAGGCTCTCCTCTCTAGCTTATAGCAGTATTATAGGTAGATAAAGGTTAGTTGTTAAATCTGGGTGGGTCCAACTGCTCTGACCCGCACCGATCATGAGAATGGGAGTCCTGTGGCCACCCATGTGACTAGAACGGTGGTCGAACATGCTTTAGGGGACCTAAAAGTATGACCCTAACAGTTCTTCCAGTTCCAGTGGATAGGGGACGGCTTGTTGTTGTAATCGGAGTATACCTTTTTAATAGATGGGATGCTGTGTATCTGACGGCATTTGATTGTTGGTTACACTGGGCAAGTGTGGAGGAAATGGCATGAACAGAAAGTAGGCCAGACAAAAACCTGACACAAAGGAATAAAAAACAGTCCATGAAATCGGATCTAATCCGTTCAGGCAAGTTACCTAACAAAGAAATTATGACAATGCTCAGAAGAAATCAATAGTGTTGAGCGAAGCGCGCTTCGGGTGCTTCATCCGAAGTCTCTTCATTCAAAATGTCATAACCGAAGCAGAGTTCCGTTTCAAGTTTTAAAGTGGTTTTCCACTTTAAAACTTCCACTTCAACTACCAAAGTTATTCAAGTCACGCGCAACTTCCTGAATAACTAACTCATCGGAGCCCTTACATTCTAATACTGTATGGAGACTTATCTCCATACAGTACTATTCAGAAGTTTTGAAAGAAGCAACTTCGGATGAAGCATCCTAACCTCACTTCGCTCAACACTAGAAATCAACTTACTGGCCAAAAGGGGCCGCAAAGCTCCAGATCCTTGTTCCAGTGAGTGCTCCTCAGGGGCTGGCCTCAGAACCAGCTCCCCTTGCTACTTGGGTTAACATGCAAATCACTCAAGGCAACCCTTCTTCTAGTATCCCTCAGAGGTGCGGGTCCCAACTTCATCTCTTCTCTGCAGTAGGGATCCACTTAAAAGTATTTCTTTACCTTCCTATCTTAAGCCATTAAAGGAAATGTGTCACCAAAAATGTTATCTGCAAATTTAAACCAGATAGCAACACATATACCATACTTTTTTAATTCTGTTTCCCTAACACGATTATGGAGGCGGCCATCTTGCCTGAGCTGTTCTTAACAGCATTAGGCCCCCTGCACACGGCCGTGTTTCACAGCCGTGTGCGGGCCGTGGAACCGCGGCCTGGATCCCTCCTGAGAGCAGGAGCGCACGGCGTCACTGGTTGCTATGACGCCGTGCGCTCCCTGCTGCCGCCGCAATACAGTAATACACTGGTATGATCTATACCAGTGTATTACTGTACTGTGCCGGCAGCAGGGAGCGCACGGCGTCATAGCAACCAGTGACGCCGTGCGCTCCTGCTCTCAGGAGGGATCCAGGCCGTGAAACACGGCCGTGTGCAGGGGGCCTTAAGAAAATTGCTTTACTGCAGCCACATGGTCCATAGACTCTATGGTCAGGAGGGGACCCTATTGACTTCTATGGGAGAGTTTTCTAGGCATACTCTGTGACCTGTGCAGAGGTCTTTGTATAAAGAATAGATTCATCTTTGACAATCCTCTATTGTGACTGGTGGATCCTGTTTTATCCATACAGAGGTGATATCATTACAGGCAGGATTAAAATGACAGATAAGCACATAACTGCAGTAAAGTGATCTGTACAGACCAAAAAGTGGCACCTATTAGGCTTAGTAGCCAGTGCAAAAACTGCAGGATTTGTTTGTTTTTTTAAATATAGTTAATGACATGAAAACTGAAAATATCATAAATTCTTTAAAATATGTTTAACATAAAAACATGATTTAAACAATAGGTTGTTGCTGTTGACACATTCCCTATTAAATACTTTAAAATAAAGGTAACTTGGACAGTTCCTTTCCTACCCCTGAGCAGACAGACTGTACAAATAGGGCTCCTGGATAATTGTCATCTAATTGGCAAGAACCTTTTGTAAGTTAAAGTGGTCATCTCCTGAATCTTTTTCATTCAGAGTCCTGAAGTGCATTTAATAACCTTTTTGAAGTAACCTTAAGTGTTTGATGCAAATAAAAATACTCTCCATCATTCTTTTTGCTTCCATGTGTCACTCACGGTGCTGCTGCTAATCTGTACTGCTTCATGTGGACAAAATCGGACTCCTTCCCCCTCTGGCAGCTAAAAATAAAGCCCCCTTCTTACCCCCTTTAGCTATACTGCCATGCTACTTCAGAAGCTCTCCTCCTCCTCATGACAAACCGTGCTAGCCATTTCTCTTGGCTGCACGACAGTGAACAGATCAGCAGTATGTGAGGACTTGGCTGTAGGGAGGACGGCTGTCTGAGCATGTCGACCAGCACTCGGTTCAGTAGATGGATGTGCACATTCCTATATACTTTGAACACCAGTTGGCACCGTACTATATAAATAAATCTCATAACTCTTTACTGGCTTGTTGTTAACAGCATGTAGATGGCAAGTGTGCTTCTTTAGGATGCATGTGATGACTGATATATAATGATGGGACAGAAATAAGCTTCTAGATTATATTGGCAGTGTCGATAAATATTCTGTATACAAGTCAATCTGTACAAAATGTGTAAGACACTGTTCTCCAGCATCACCATATTTTACTGTGTTGAATAAAAATTGCTTATTGGTGTCATCACACTTTGTGTAGGAAAGATTCGGCTTGTGGGCTGCACATCTGGCATTGAGAGCACTTGGTACCTGACAGTCTCTTCATGCTGAGCGCTGTCGACTACTCAGGTCTTCTCTGCTCCGGTTTCTATAGCACCAAGTGAACCATAAAACCATAAATTTCCTTTGTTTAAACCTTAAAGTATAAAATCTCCTTCTGGTAATGAGTAATCAAAATCTAAAAAGAAAATGTTAAGCATGATTATCATTGTTAATTAACATCTGTGCTAATTATGTCAATGTTGACTTTGATTTTCTGCCAGTTTCTTTGAGCTCCTATTGTGTGTATTTGCATAGCAAATATATAACTGATTACTCACGTAGACCACATCGAGGAGAGAAGATGCACAATGGTTGTTTTCCTGATGCTTTGTGAGGTTTTGGCAGCCCATTAAGTATTTTAACACTCTCCAGTGCTTCGTTACACATCCTGACAACAACTCCATATGTGCTACTGAGCAAATGTAGAACACATTTCAGGTTTCTGATCATTAGACATTCCTTCTGAAAGCTTCTATGGCTCAAAACCAGTCGTTAGAAAGCAGAATTTTGGGGATTGTCAATTGCTCTTTGTGGCCCTAAGCAGGTGAACATCCTCTACAACATTTTGCCTCATAGGTCATATGGAAAGCACATGTCAAGATGAGGCATCTTTCTATTAAAGAAGTTAAACCATGAAAAATATTGCTAATGCAATGAATAGGTAATTTCAAATGAAGTATTATTGCAATATACCATATTTCTTGGACTATTTGACGCGTCCTGCACCTACACTGAGAACAGAGACCTGAAAGTTCTGGAGGCCGCACTATTTATGTTCATCCGCCCTCAATTTACTTTTATAGGGCTGACAAAAATATAGAAATGAATAGCTGTGGCCGCTCGAGTGCAGTGTGCTCCCATTCACTACTATGAGGAGAGCACTTGGTGGTGGCTGGACCTGGGAAAACCCGGGATCCTCCGGCCATCACCTTCCCTGCTCCGTTCTGTGTAGGTGCGGGTCCCGGAGGTGAGACCCGCACCTATCAGACAATGAGGACACATCCTAGCGATATGCCTCTATTGTCTCAGATGGATAAACCCCTTTAATGTAAATAACATTTTAAGAGGACCTTTCACCTCTCCTGACATGCCTATTTTATTTGCTGAATGCATTCCCCATGTAATAACAGTTCTGGTAATCTATTCATTTGACTCTATTTTGTGCCATTTCTCTATTATTTTAACTAGAAGTTATAAATGAATTGCTAGCAGTCTGCAGTAAGGGTACAGAGGGGCGGTAACCAGTTGTGGGGGTGTCCCTGCACAGTCTGATAGTGGCAGCACTGACTGAATAGAGTGGGACTGTGCAGGGACAGACCCCCCTCTGTACCCTTACTGCAGACTGCTAGCAATTCATTCATAATTTTTATTTAAAATAATAAAGGAATTGCACAACATAAATATATAAGAATGATGTTCCAGAATTGTTATTACATGGGAAATGCATTCAGCTAATAAGACAGGCATGTAGGAGAGGTGACAGGTCCTATTTCAATTATGCTTGTAAAGGGAAAAAAATTATAAGAATAAAGAGCCACCCAATGTATACCCCATAAGTCCCTAGAATATGAGAGAAAAACTCACAGGGGAGGATCGCTTTAACCCCTTTCCAGCTGACTTAGGTCACAAACTGCTGAAGCAGGAGGGCTGCTTTAACCACTCATATCTCCAGATTAAGAGCAGCTATAAGCATGGTCTGGTTTGAAAGCTGACAGCCTAAGCTTTCAAACAAGATCAGAATCACAGCATTCTCTCCACTACATTGGGAAATATAGCTGTTAGAAATTGGGTCAGGAGTGAAAGCAGGGGAAAGCTTTTACCTGCTATCATTCCCAACCTGATTTCTAACAGCTACATCCCCCCAAATTATCAAAGATAATGCTGTGATTCTCATGTTTTAAAGCTTAGACTATCAGCTTTCAAACAGGGCTATATCTATAGCTGCTCCCGATCCAGAGAGATGAGTGGTTAACGCAGCCTGCTGTCCGAGCTCTGCAGACAGGGAGTGTTCTCTGCGGGTCATGGTTGCCTAGGCAACCGTTGCACACTTCAGCCCAAGCAATCCCTTAAGCTCTGAAATGGTGCTAATGTATAAGACATCGGGGCAGTACATAACCTCAGATTTTTCCTTGCGCGTCTTATAGTTTGAAAAATATGGTATATAGAATAAAAATAGTTTATGCACATTACTTTTTTTATTTTATTTTTATTGCCCCCTGCTGTTCCCCCTGTAGCTGAAAATCTGGTCTACCTTCTCCTGCATTAATTGGTGGAACAGACATGCTCAGTAGCTTCCCTGCTCCCTTCCTCCTCTGTGCCAGTGTAGAGCCATTATAGAGAAGTGGGTGAATCGGGCCAGACATGTTAGCTTGGTTCATCTTTACTTAGAAACTCATAGAAATATATATATACCTGTATCTTTATATGGACCATGGAGAAGGCAATTGAGAGCCGGCATTGCATACTGTAAGGCCACTTATTAGAGAAATCTCTAGTTCTGTGTGCGAGTGGCTATTTTTGTCGGCCCCATAGAAATGAATGGAGGGCGGCTGTGCATGCACAGTGCGCCCTCCGTTAATTTCCCCTCTCCGTTCTCATTGTAGGTGCGGGTCCCAGAGGTGGGACCTGCACCTATCAGACAATGGGGGCATATCCTAGCAATATGCCCCCATTGTATGTGATGGTAATACCCCTTTAATAGCACTTAGTCAGTGGCGTACATAGAGACATAAGGGCCCCAAAGCAAGGCTCAAACCAGGCCCCCCACACAGGACAGAAGGGTTTCTGCCTAAACACTTTTCAATTACCCTTGGGCCATTTTTCCACTGCATCAATTGCTAAAAGTTGTTCCTTTCAGAGGTTAAAGTCCTGACCAAATTTTACCTCCAATAGAAAAGGAGATAATCCCAACTAAGACTGGGCCCCATAACAGTCGCACGGTCTGCCGCTATGGTAGTTATGCCCCAGCTTAAAGGTAAAGGTGGAATATCTAGCAGGGAAGACATTTCATGAATGACTTGTGGCAGTGATGACATCCTATCACAGGACCACGCTAGAATTCATTGAGCTCTTTAGAATGGTCCATTCTTTCTCAAATGTTAGTAAAGGCATACTGCAAGGTTGGGAGCTGGATTTTATACACCTGTGGTAATGGGACTGAACAAAACACACAAATTCAGTGATTAGGAGGTGTGTACATTCTAAGTCTACTTTCACACTCCCGTTTTGGATTTCCGTTTGTGAGATCCGTTCAGGGCTCTCACAATCGGTCCGAAACAGATCAGTTTTGCCCTAATGCATTCTGAATGGAAAAGGATTCGCTCAGAATGCATCAGTTTGCCTCAGTTCCATCTCCATTCCGCTTTGGAGGCGGACACCAAAACGCTTGCAGCGTTTTGGTGTCCGTCTGATGAAACTGAGCCAAATGGAACCGTCCTGGCACACCATGTAAGTCAATAGGGATCGATCACTGGCACAATAGAAAATGGATCTGTCCTCCATTGACTTTCAATGGTGTTCAAGACAGATCCGTCTTGGCTATGTTGGAGACGGTCGTACTATCTGAACGGATCCGTCCATGACGGATCCGCACAAAACGCGAGTGTGAAAGTAGCTTAAGTTTGCATGTTATGGGGATGGACATGACTCCTAAGGCACTGCGCTTCAGGAAATACCGTGCATAAAGTCTGTGGCGCAGACTTGCGTTTCGGAGATCTGCAGGATTTTCTTCAATCAATATTACTGTAAAAAAAATACTGCATGCGAGCAGTGTGAAAGTAATTATAGCATCAGCACTATGCCATAATCATTTTCTAGCTTTTGCCTGTAAATCAAGCTCAATATCAAGACCTTGGATCCAGCTGCAGTGCCCTTTATGTCAAATATCTCTGCCGCCCCAGTCACCATGGTGATGAAACAAAGCGCTCCGACAGGCGGCCAAGATGATGACTGGGAATTCAGCGTAGAAACCTTGCAATTAAACGGCTTAGGGTGTTAAATATTTTAGCCTCCAAGTTTTGTAATATTCAGTGATCTCTTGACTTTTCACTGTAGGTTAATGTTTTGTGCGTAATCCAAAGTATGTCACGGCTTTATATGCCGGGGGATGGGGCACCTTTGTCTGAAATGTCACATAGGCTTGGATGTAACAAGTGGAATTGATTCTCTAAGCTTTTTATTTGTCTTTGAAAGTGCTGGCTTTATTCACCCAGTAAATTATAACCCCATGTGCAAGATGCATATTTGGCATAAAAACAAGAGTTCATCTGTTTTAAGAAGAATGCGGTGAAATACCGGTATGTTCTCTTGGTTTCCTGTAACTGGTTTCGATCCAGCCTTTGCCACTATATGTACAGTTATAGATGACTCCTTTTGTAGTGCATACTTGCCAAGAGTCCTGACTTTGTCAGAGGAGCCCAGTGACTTGGACCACAAACGAGCTGGTGTTTTTGCAGACTCCACCAAAAAGTGGCCATTTAGAGCGGCTATGTGCTTTTTTTAAAGGGGTTGTGGACATGTCCCCTCTTCTTCCCCCAGGCAGCCTCTCTGAGATGAGTATCTGAGGATTGTACGCTCTCCCTTGCCCTGTGCTGTATAGAGCAGCACAACAGTTTTTAGTTTTTTTTTTGTCTACAAACGCAGTGTTCCTGGTGACGTCACCGGCACTAATGGGCAGTTTATAGTGCCGCCCTAGGCTGTTTTACAGATCTGCTGAAAAAGCCCTTTCCCTGTGCGGATCAGCGCAAGGAAAGGGAGAGCATCAGAGCATGAAATACTCTAATGCTTATATCAGGGGGGCTGCCTGGGTGAAGAAGGGGATATGTCTGGGTTCAGAGCTGAACCCTTTTAAAGGGAACCTGTTACCTGGATTTTGGGTATAGAGCTGAGGACATGGGTGCTAGATGGCCGCTAGCACATCCGCAATACCCAGTCCCCGTAGCTCTGTGTGCTTTTATTGTGTAAAAAAAACTATTTGATACATATGCAAATTAACATAAGTCATATCTTACTTGTGTGACCAGAGAAGAGTCATATTTTCAAGCTCTGACTTCTCTCGGGTTAACTTGCATATGTATCAAATCGGTTTTTATACACAATAAAAGCACACAGAGCTATGGGGACTGGATATTGCGGATGTGCTAGTGGTGATCTAGCAGCCCATGTCCACAGCTCTATACCCAAAATCCAGGTGACAGGTTCCCTTTAAAGAGGTTTTTCTCATCTGGACATTTATGGTATATATTGACAGGATATGCCCTAAATGTGTGATGGGTGCAGGGCCCACCTCGGGGACCCGATCACTTTTCAAGAGCGGGGCACCATTGTGTGCTGCCAGGTATGGAGAAGACTCTGCACATGCTTGCTCCCTTTTCAATTCATTGCTATGTAACTTTGTACTATATCCAAGCACCCATTCTTGAGAAAGGAGCAGGTCCTGTTCACATGCCTTAAATTTTTAGATGGCATGACCCATTTTAAATCTCAAAGGGAACCATTTTAACAAACCATTGGTGTCTTAACCAGTCAAGCCCTTCGACGTATGGTGGTTGTAGCTCCATATACGCTGCAGTATGCTTAGAGGTGACTGTACCATGCCCACCAACTCTGTGGATTTTCTGCTTTTATTGAAGTCTACATGATTTGTCTCTTTATGGCTATAGCCTGTCTTTTATTTTCCAGGTTGTTGGCCACAAGGAAGGCCTAGATGTTATGGAGCGCGCCGATCCCCTGTTCCTTCTGATTGGCCTTCCCACCATCCCTGTTATGTTGATCCTTGGCAAAATGATCCGCTGGGAAGATTACGTGCTCAGACTCTGGCGCAAATACTCCAACAAATTGCAGATACTTAACAGCATATTTCCAGGTAAAGTAACATGAAAGGTTGATAAATGAAGGCCAAAAAGCTAATTCCAAATAGACCTGGCATGCATGCTCATGCTGTGGTACCTGTACATGGGACTACATAAAGTTTATTTATGTCTTTTTATTTTTGCGTTTTTTGGCTTGTAAGTCTAGGGGGAAACGACTGAAAATGTAAAAAAAAAAAAAAATAGACGTGATATGAAACCACCCTTTAAGGGGGTCTTGGATAGAACCCTTTTTTTTTTTTTTTAATATATATTTCATATCTTAAAAAAAAAAAAAAAAAGTGCAAAATGCACACAGTCCGAAAGGCGTTGGCTGGTGTGGGGAGATGTCTGCTGTGTGCCATTTTGAACTTTTTTTATTTTTTATATAAAGATATTTGAAATAAAAAATCGATTGGTTTTATCCAAGACCCGAGTGCTGGACCCGCTACTTTGTTTCTACAATGTGGATTTGCTTCTCCTAAGGATCTGTGCACCGAGGACTGGCAGTGAGCTGATTGCATGTATTTTTCCACCCTTAAAGCGGTTGTCCGGGTTCCGCTCTTCACTCCTTTACTATGTACGAGTGGAGAATCTGTGCATTTCCTTGCTCCAATGCTCCTCTTGGCTTGTGCTGTATAGCATAGGGCAAGGTCTGTTTGTTGTGAGTCGGTGACATACCAGGCTTCACATCAGTATGCTAGGCGGACACTTCCACCTAGCAGGGAGCCTGGTGACATCACCGGTACAAATGGGCGGTGTATAGCACTGTTCTGGAAGGTTTTAGAGATGCTTATCACTAGTACCCACCTCTAAAAGCGCCCAGTGCTGGTGAAATCACTGGGCTCCCTGCTAGGAGGTGGGCTCCGCCTAGCATACTGATGTGAAGCCTGGTATGTCACCGGCTCACAACAAACAGACCTTGCGATGCTGTGCAAGCTAATGGGGGCATCGGAGCTAGGAAATGCACCGATTCTCCACTCGTACATGGTACCATCCCGAAAAAAAAAAAATAGAACGTGTCATGTTATTGTGTACTTCTCCCTGTGCCCCCATGTCTGTCCTCTACCCTGCACCACAAACCTATGAGTTGGCAGCTTTCCCTCTTCTATAAGAATAGCTTATTGACTGAACATCGAGCTCTACTAGTCTCTGCTGTGAAATCCATCTAGATTGCAACCTACTATTTGGCCACCATTGCTGGATAGTAATTATGTCATAATGGCCCTTACCGGCTACTGAGATCGATATTAAGACTGCATTCAATGACTCCTTGCATTATTTTCAATCTACACAGGAATTGGATGTCCAGTTCCTCGGGTGCCCGCTGAAGCCAACCCTCTAGCAGATCACGTCTCTGCTACCCGCATACTGTGTGGAGCGCTAGTCTTTCCCACCATTGCCACAATAGTTGGCAAACTGATGTTCAGCAGTGTTAATTCGAACCTGCAAAGGACAATTTTGGTAAGGATCCTCTATGAACGTATGCAACTACATAAAGTGAATGTATGAGGAAATCTCCTACCATCCCTATATGTGCATTGCGCACGTAACTGTAAGTCTACCGCTAATTGACCAGATCTTTAGTCACCTGGTGCTTTAGTAGTTCCCATTGCACTGGCGGTACTGATACAGTGAGTGCCATCCTGCTCCGCTGTTTCCCCGCACCTGGTGGTCAGAGCGGAGTCATCTCGCGTTAGTAACAGCAAGCTGAGACAACCCCTTTAACTTTGATATGTTCACACTTGCCATGCAACAGAAGTCATGTGTCCAAGAAAACATTGCATGCCATTATGAGAAATGGTTGAGAGACCTAGCTAACAAATGTCTGTGGCCTGTCTAAGGCCATGGATTGCATCAGAGGGGCACACATCAGTCATTTAGATAACTGTGCTCCAGGACTTCTCCACTTCTGTAGTCTCTACTAGGGATGAGCAAACTTCTGTTTTCAAGTTTGGCTCACAAGGTTTGGGTTATCTGTGGATTCCTCTACCATGGACCATAAAACCTATGGTCCGTGGTAGCGGAATCCATAAGGTAATTCTTAGATAAAGCAAACCTTGTGCGCCTAACAGAAGTTCACTCAACACTAGTCTCTACTAGAAGATTGCGAGTAGTGATGAGCGAAGCGAGCTTCGGATCCTAGATCCGAAGTTGCTTCACTCAAGACGGAGGTCCGTCTCCGTACAGTATTAAAATGTACAGGCAAAGTAAACTATTCGTGAAGTCTCGCAAGACTTCATTGAATGACTTTGATATTTGATGGAAAACCACTTAAAAACTTGGATCTGAACTCCGCTTTGGTTCCGAGGTGCCAGTGGTTTTCCACTTTAAAAATCAAATACCGAAGTTATTCAACTAAGTCTCGCCTAACTTTGCCTCATCAGAGGCCATACATTTTAATGCTGTTCTGGGACGGATCTCTGTACAACATTAATCCAAAGTTTTGAGTGAAGCGACTTTGGATTTAGGATCCGAAGCTTGCTTCGCTCATCACGAATTGCGAGCAAGGAACAGCATTTGAAACCCCCATATATCTACAATTCCGGGCAGATTTTGCGCAGAGACGATGGTCTTTATGTCTCGCACAGTCTTCTATCCTTGACATAATCGTATAATGCAAAATAGTTTGTACCTTTTTTATCAAGGGTTTATAAGAATTAGGCCACCATGGCTTTGGTCGCATGCTGCAGCTTCTGATTGCATTCAGACTCGTACATTTCAATCGCAGATATGTGACTTCATGCAAAAGAGACATGCAATGCCACAGGACTAGGCAGTACCAGTGAGAAAAATGTTGGGTTAAAAGACTGGCTCTGACACAGTACTGGAAATCGTGCAACCACGGTTATTGTGTACCACTAGCCTAAAGGTCAACAGGGGTATGTTTGGTTATAGTAAGAGTTCATGTTCAGGTGGGTCTGTGGACCTGCAGACATCCCACCATCCTTTATTGCCTATGTATGGGCAGCTTCAAAGTACGTCTGTTACCAGTAGAGTGCCATTTAGTTACAGAAATCCTCTCCTCTGTATGGCGATGAACGATTGCTACAGTGATTAAAGATTCAAGGGATATAATGTGCCGGTCTTTATGCCCCTGCACCACTGTCTGTAGCTGGAGTGGATTGCAGTCATCTTTTACGTCACTTTTCTGACACAAATCATTATCAATGAGCTGTGGGCTAATGACCTTGTCCACACCACTCCCCTGTTTTTGTAAGCGGTGAGGGTGGCCTAAAAACGCAGATTGCAACTAAAATTAATGTTTTGGTTTTTAAAAAGGTGCAAACTGTGCCAGGAAATTGTCTACACGGGCGATGTGCTGTCCAGTGATTTGTGGCACATTTAGACAGGACAGTTATTGGGAATGACCCCTGCACGATGGTGCCTGATTGGCACCATGTAGTTCCAGCTGGGACACCTTTAGGCACTTCAGTGCTGTGGCCATTCAACAGCAACAAGGATTCCAGAGTGCCAAGTGATGACCGAGTTGAACTTTGTGCCCTTCTTTTACATTGGTATGTCTTCTTTTTCAGGGTGGTATTGCTTTTGTTGCCATTAAAGGAGCTTTCAAGGTGTATTTCAAACAGCAACAGTACTTGCGTCAGGCCCATCGGAAGATTCTGAACAACCCCGAGCCAGAGGAAGTATAAAGCTTGTAAACCTTTGTGTCATAAAAACATCATCCGAAATCTTCTGCTGTGTCATAGTGTCTCCTCGCCATCGCACAGTCCTGGGATTTTGCCACAAGCTGCTGCAACCCTTGAGTTTTTTCCCTACAGTACACAATAAAGCACTTTTGTATGGTAGGATAAGTACATTCAAGAACCTCTGGACAGCAGGACATGGCTGTACGCTGCTCTAGACGATCCTGTTATCGTGTCGTTTGACCCATTTAATTTTGCATCTCACATGCTGGGGTTATAAACCCATTACTATATTGTGTGCAGAACCATAGAACGTCCTAGCTATGGAAGAAAAAACTGAAGTTTGTGGTTGCCATTTTACATATTTTGCGCCACTCTCACAGCGGCTTGACCATAGGAAATAAAGAGGGATTTTATTTGATTTTGCGGCCAAATGATGTTTCTGATCTTCCCTCAGGATGGACCGTGGCCCTGGTGCAGTAATACCAGTGTCATCCTAAAATCACACACAGCCCTTCTTACGATCATGACTTGAGCTTAATTTCAATGGACACTGAAACCAAAAGCGGAAAGGTCCAAACCCCGGTGATCTCCTGTCTCAAGGAATGGGTTCTGCTATGTTATGTACTGTGCAGGACTTCTTGCATCTTCATCGTTCTGCTGCATGGTTTTTCTCAGTAACACTGTCGTAAATACATGGACAGGCTTGACCATTGTTGTGGTGGTCTGGCCATCGATTATTTTCTAAACTGTATTTGCATTCTCCATAATGTGTAAGCTTGTGTTAGGCTTAGGTTGGCTCCTAGCAACCACCATTTATTTTGATTATTATTATAGGCCCTTCACTAGGAGGTCCTTCCAACACACATCAATCCATTTTAACCTGGTCCTCTCTGCATACCTTCTCTGTCAGGTCCTTGTAATGGCTTTGACCCACACCAACCCGGGTCATCAGATTCTTCACGCCACGGTGTGATAGACCAGTGTCTTGCTATAGTTTCCCCACTCTGAGATTGGTTTTTGGATATCCCATAGTGTTGTCCCCAGTGAATTTTTCCTGTAGAATTCATTGGGAAACACAGGTCCCTTCCTCAGGAGCAGAGAAACATTTTTCACCGTACAAGAATCTAGTCTTCTAATAAGTAGTTTCGGTTTACTTCTAGACATGGCCCCACATTTAAGATTGGCTTTTTTTTTTTTTTATATGCAAGTCTTAAATAAAAGTACTTTGAGATTAAGTTGCAGGAAAGTTATTGAAAGGTACACACCTTTTAATGATTTTTGTGCATCTGCAATGAGCAGGCGTAGATTTGTGCTAAAATTTGCATCATTTTTCAGGCTGTGGAATTTATAAATCCTTGTCAGAAAATGTTGTGTTCACCTATATAATTCACTTCTCTTGTACTGATGGTGAGAGACAGCCCGTGTTATAATCCAGAGCTGCTTTCACAAATCTTCTGGTTGCTATTGAAAACAGTCGACAGTCATGTCGACAGACACACACCCTAGCGGCTCATTTAACTCTGTCCTTCTTATATCACTGGTATAAAGACCACAGTTACTCTAGTGCAAATTAGCAGACGCTGAGTAAGCAGGACATCAGAAACCTCTGGCACTTCAGCTGTTGTAAGACTACAACTCCCAGCATGCTCCATTCACTTCTACAGGAGTTCCGAGAACAGCTAAACAAGCGTGCATGTTGGGAGTTGTAGTTTCACCACAGCTGTGGTGCTGGAGGTAGCTGATCCTTGTCCTAGGAGATTTCAGCTTAGAATTCTGCAGAACTATGAATTCAGCTCTGAGCTGTAACAAGTAAGGTGAAGACCTTTAAAAAGGACACATCCCGGCTTAAGCCCATGAATAGACTTCTGCTGTGATTTGGAACATGTCACACAATAACATACGTGTACTCGCTGCATTCATCAGTGTGGCCAGGACCAGCTCACACATGCTAGACTTAACATGGGGCATGTAGACCTACTAGAATCGGTCAGTCAACCAAGACTACTTTTATGCTATTATGGAAAATGATGTTCTAGTTTTGAGCTAAACAGTGAATATTTTGTGCTGCTTTTTTAGGTTATTTTTAGTGATGCAGGCTACAAGGAAACAATGTGAAGAAACCACTTAACTCAATGTGAACCTCAACTTTTTGCAATCTATGTATAACCTGTCTTTGCACAGTGCTCTCCAGCCTGTGGTCCTCAATCTGCGGCGGTCAGGATGTGCTAAGTGCAGTGGTTTTGGAACATTTTGGGGGCCACAGGTTGATACCGCTGTCTTACTAGTTCGGCTGTCTCCTTTGGTCTGGAGAGCTGGCAACAGAAAAATGTAAGCATCAAGGTAAATGGCTATAGTGCTTGCTTGATAGGCCCATCTGCTAGCAGGAGTTATTGTGTCCCTGTGGGGGGCGCTGTGACCACCTGCTCTGAGCCCCATGCAGCTATGTACAATATAATAAAAGGACTGTCCACAAAAAAGGAGTCACTGTATAATGGTAATGTGCAGATTTATATTTCTTCTCCTAAAATCATACACAGCGGTGGGTTTGCCAAGAGAAAAAGGGCGGATACACAATTGCAGCTAATTTACTTGCAGTGATTAGGTTAGTATGATGTATACTTCTGACATAAAAGTAAAATTGCTTTCACATCTTTAAAAGTACAGAGTTCTTTTAAAACCCAGTGATATTCAGATTTTTCTTCTCTATAAACAACGCCCCTCTATGGACTGTCTGGTATTGTAGCTCAGTGCCCGTGGACCAGAGTTTAATCCTATAGAGACGCACACAATTTATTTATTTTTTTCCATGTCCTTTTTTGCGGGCCATATGCGGAACCATTCACTTCAATGGGTCCACAAAAAAACGGAAATGACTGTGTGCTTTCAGTTTCCATATGTCTGGATGGCCGTTCCGCAAAAAAGATAGAACATGTCCTATTCTTGTCCATTTTGTGAATAAGTATAGGCATTTCTACAATGGATCCACACAAAAAAAAGCATGCAATACGGATGTCACACAGACGTCATCTGTATTTGTAGTGGATCTGTGTCTTGCGGACTGCAAAATACATAGTCGTGTGTGCGTTAGCCCTTATTCTGGAGTATTAGGCCGGGGTGACTGATTAGCTGCAGATTTGAGTTGCTGATTTTTCGGGAGTCAAATCTGCAACATTGTACAGTACCAGCAAAGTGAATGAGCTTTCAGCAACACGTAGCAGAAAAAAAAATCTGCAGCTGAAACTGTCAATTTATACTGCGGATGTCCTTGTGGATCTCACCCTTTCCAATGTCAAGAATGAGACTCTGTGTAATCTGCAGCTCTTCTGCAACAAAATCTGCAGCGTGTGCACGCATCCTTCGAGTTTCTGCTGCAGATTTTCCACGTCTAATCAGTTACCTGTGAACCGAGCTTTAGGCTGCTTTCACATTTGCGGCAACGTACTCTGGCAGGCTGTTTCGGCAGTGTACTCCGGGTCCAGCATTCCTGGATGTTACCGGAATACCTACCAGCCCCATAGACTATAATAGGGGCCTGCGGACATGCAACTGCTACCTGGCAAATATGCAGGGATTTGGTCGTAAAAAAAAAAAAAAAAAAAAAAAAAAAAAAAGCGGCACACAACGCTTTTTTGTGCCGGTACAGCCTGCCAGTGAGCTGTGCCGCAAATGTGAAAATAAACGTAACTCTCACCTCCCTCTCGTATAGATAGAAATCACATGTGATGTAGGAGGGAAGAGCCTGGAATTTGGTGAATGATCAGACTGATAACATTGATGAATCAGTAGTAATTGGTGCAGGGATCTTTTATTGGCCTCTCCTAATAGTACATAGCTGCTTCCTCAGTGTTTTACCATGTAAAGTATGATTGTACTTTTGTTCTGTGTATTAATTTTAATATATTTATAAGTATTACAACTTTGTTTCCATCCCGTTAACAGGAATGGCCAGTATTAGAATAAATAAATTCTCCATCTGGAAACCGCACCACTCTTGTCCATTGGCAGTGTCTGGGATTCCAGCTACCATTCACTTGAATGAGGCTGAATTACAATACCAGATATGATCCCATGGACAGGAGTGGCACTGTTGTTCTGAGAATAAAAATATTAGACCTGTTTATTCTAATTCTGAGCAACCCCTTTAAGAGCGCTCCATAGTGCTGCATACTATTTGGCCGTAGCAACCAATCAGACCCCACCTTTAATTTTTCAGAGCTCCTTTGGTTGCTATGGGTTTTCCTTTACACCAGTTTAAATAAATCTCACCCCATGTGTACAGACTTTTAATTTTATGAGAACACAATGACCTCCGTGAGGAGCCATCGCATAAGACAGTGCAATGAATGGTAAGCTACACAATGATCAATGGCTTATTTTTGATTATTTTTGGTTTTGCATTTTATTTCCTGTAATACATAGATGTCTGATTTAGATTCCAGCCTCTAGTGAATTCTGACCCATGGCTAAACCGATTTTAGAAGACCTGCATTTCTGAACATTTTTGTACGGTTTACAGAATGGAAGAAAGCAAGTGCTTCTCCAAAGCAATGTCCGACCACTAAAACAAGACTGCAGCTGTGGCTGGGTAGGGTTTTCCGCGGATATATAGAATAGAATAAGCAAAAAAGATAAATTATTCAGTCATCCACCGGAATCCGCCGCTCTTCACTTCCTGATCCCAGCTTAAAACACAGGGATGTCCTGTAGGTCAAGACAAGACCTGGAAGTGGAGACTGGTGGTGATCAATGATGGTGAGTAATGCCTTTTTAATTTTCTTTTTCTTTTTTACAATTCCTATCCCTTTCTGATCTGTTTTTAAAATTTTCCCAGAAAACCCCTTTAAGAATACCTCCACAAAACCCATAACAATTCTGTCATGGATCTTGTGAATTAGGTGGCAATTTCACCCTATACGTTAAAAAGATGAAATCCATAGTGAAAATCTAGTGTTTTCACAAGATAATGAGCATGTTCATGTCGGCACAGATTATTTTGCATAATTTTCTCCTAAAATCAGACAATATTTTGGCAGGATCTCTGCAAGAAGAATAATATTTTTTGAGGAACCATATATAAGTGTTTCTCCACCAACAACTTCACAAAATTGGAGCAGAGCCTTGGCACCATCTTCTATAATGTTGCCATCTACATCTGTGTAAAAACTGTTTTAAGATTTGACCCGGGTTTAGTCTGAGCTCCCCGAGGAAAGCTAATGTGGAAGGATTCTGATTGGGGAGCCTCCAATACGGCTTGTAAGGACACATGGAAGGTGGTTGCAGGAAGCACCAAGGGGTTGGATCCTTAGGAATCTTTCTGTTCCTTTTTTTTTTTCTGCTATTTTGGTTTAGTAATTATTTTTGGTTCTGTTTAGTAATTATTTTGGTTCTCTGTCGCCTACGTCATCGGAGCCTCCACCACGCTACTTACCATGGACTGTGATGAGGTGGTATCATTCATATAATCTGCCCTCATCCTCCTCCCCCTCATCTAGTAGGCGTTCTGTGGTGGTGTTATGAGAACCCATCACCTTTTACTGCCTCTTTTACATTTTCAGTCTTCTGATTCACCGTGCACACTAGTCAACAGCTTTCATTAAATATTGCTTGTTTAATTGTTTTTTGCAGCTTTTTGGCTACAGTTAAAGTAATGCGTTCTGCTGTAAACATGATTTTCCTTTTGATGTTAAATATTAATAAAATATATATTTCCAAATATGTGTGTCCAGAATCGTAAGAGTTGAAATTAGGGTGGACTTTATGTGGTGATAACTGAGCTGACAAGAATCTGCTAGAAAAAGGGGGAAACACCATGAACAGTGATGTCACAGGTAGTTTTCCGACATGGCTGCAAGAAAAACTCGTCTACGATGTGGCCAAAACTTTGTGGACACCAATTTTATTTAGTGAGTTTGGAGGTTTCAACCACGGCCATCCCATATAGACACACAAAATCAAGCACCTAGCCATGCAATCTCTGATTTAAAACCTGTTACGGTTAGTTTCACACCAGCATTAGAGACCTCTGTCAGAATGTCCCAGCAAAGAACAGCCTGGCAGAGTTCTCTGGAGATCCAGCATTACGGTAAAGTGCCGGCCAGACCATATTGACTATAATGGGAACGGACGAAGATCTGGTTACTCCCCAGAATACAGGTCCTTCTAAAAAAATGAGCATATTGTGATAAAGTTCATTATTTTCTGTAATGTACTGATAAACATTAGACTTTCATATATTTTAGATTCATTACACACCAACTGAAGTAGTTCAAGCCTTTTATTGTTTTAATATTGATGATTTTGGCATACAGCTCATGAAAACCCAAAATTCCTATCTCAAATAATTAGCATATCATGAAAAGGTTCTCTAAACGAGCTATTAACCTAATCATCTGAATCAACTAATTAACTCTAAACACCTGCAAAAGATTCCTGAGGCTTTTAAAAACTCCCAGCCTTGTTCATTACTCAAAACTGCAATCATGGGTAAGACTGCCGACCTGACTGCTGTCCAGAAGGCCATCATTGACACCCTCAAGCAAGAGGGTAAGACACGGAAAGAAATTTCTGAACGAATAGGCTGTTCCCAGAGTGCTGTATCAAGGCACCTCAGTGGGAAGTCTGTGGGAAGGAAAAAGTGTGGCAGAAAACGCTGCACAACGAGAAGAGGTGACCGGACCCTGAGGAAGATTGTGGGGGACCTGCGGAAGCAGTGGACTGAGTCTGGAGTAGAAACATCCAGAGCCACCGTGTACAGGCGTGTGCAGGAAATGGGCTACAGGTGCCGCATTCCCCAGGTCAAGCCACTTTTGAACCAGAAACAGCGGCAGAAGCGCCTGACCTGGGCTACAGAGAAGCAGCACTGGACTGTTGCTCAGTGGTCCAAAGTACTTTTTTCGGATGAAAGCAAATTTTGCATGTCATTCGGAAATCAAGGTGCCAGAGTCTGGAGGAAGACTGGGGAGAGGGAAATGCCAAAAGGCCTGAAGTCCAGTGTCAAGTACCCACAGTCAGTGATGGTCTGGGGTGCCATGTCAGCTGCTGGTGTTGGTCCACTGTGTTTTATCAAGGGCAGGGTCAATGCAGCTAGCTATCAGGAGATTTTGGAGCACTTCATGCTTCCATCTGCTGAAAAGCTTTATGGAGATGAAGATTTCATTTTTCAGCACGACCTGGCACCTGCTCACAGTGCCAAAACCACTGGTAAATGGTTTACTGACCATGGTATTACTGTGCTCAATTGGCCTGCCAACTCTCCTGACCTGAACCCCATAGAGAATCTGTGGGATATTGGGAAGAGAAAGTTGAGAGACGCAAGACCCAACACTCTGGATGAGCTTAAGGCCGCTATCGAAGCATCCTGGGCCTCCATAACACCTCAGCAGTGCCACAGGCTGATTGCCTCCATGCCACGCCGCATTGAAGCAGTCAATTCTGCAAAAGGATTCCCGACCAAGTATTGAGTGCATAACTGAACATAATTATTTGAAGGTTGACTTTTTTTTGTATTAAAAACACTTTTCTTTTATTGGTCGGATGAAATATGCTAATTTTTTGAGATAGGAAATTTGGGTTTTCATGAGCTGTATGCCCAAATCATCAATATTAAAACAATAAAAGGCTTGAACTACTTCAGTTGTGTGTAATGAGTCTAAAATATATGAAAGTTTAATGTTTATCAGTACATTACAGAAAATAATGAACTTTATCACAATATGCTAATTTTTATAGAAGGACCTGTATATGCTGAGATGCGGCCAGATAAAAGTTGCTGCACGCCGTGTTTTTTGTCTGGCCGAATCCCATTGTAGTCAAATGGTTCTGGTGGGCAGGTGACACTTTCCAGCTATGCCTGATCCAAAAGGAACAGCCCACTGGATGTCTTGAATGCTGGTGTAAGAGTAACCAACAGTCAACCACACAGCTCAGTAGACATAAATATAATAAGGTTGTGGGGGTCAGAATATGGCGATGTGTATACCTATGTCCTCTAGGAGGCGTTGACACTAGTAAAAGCTGTTAGCTCCTCCCCTGGCAGCTATATCCCCTCCAGCCTGTAGAGAGAGCTTCAGTTTTTTCTAGTGTCAATAGGAGGCAAGACCTCCCTGCTCTGCAGGGAAGCTGCTGAAGATTTTTTTATTTTAGTTTATTTTTTTCTCTTCTTTTAGGTGGGAAACAGTGGACGCCTCGCCTCCCTGTTCTCCCGGGGGAAGCACGCCAGCGGTGGTCCGCCACGCTGCCTCCTTCCCCCCACAAGAAGACAAGGTGGACCAGGGCAGCTTCGCTCCACTGCATCCCGCCAGCCAAGGGGTCACCTAGGTCCGCCAAAGAGAAGACCCTCCCGCCATACCAGACTCCTGCCACTCCGGTGCCAGCTGCTGAGGAGGTGACTCTGCTGGAGACGGTGAACTTATGGGCCCACTTAGGGAGGATGAAAAGAAGAGGAAGATAAGGTGAGTATACGGGACTAGGTGAGTATGTTAACCCTCTCCCTCCCTCCCTAATTGGCAAAGCATCGGGCTCTCTGCTTCCCCCTCCCTCCACACGATAACTGGGCCAGACACCGGGCTTCATTTATCATAGCCCTGGATCCAGGGGCGTAGCTAATGGCTCATGGGCCCTGGTGCAAGAGTTCAGCTTGGGGCCCCCTTCCCTCAGTGCTTTGTGGCCAAGGGCAGGAAGCACATAGCCTTCCTGCTGCCTGAGGCTAAAATTGAAATGGCACCCCTGCCCCCATGCCAAATTCTTGATTTAACCCCCTTCCCTTGAGCCAGAGGTGTATATTGACCAGCATGGACTTTCTATAATACTGGTGTCTTCTTATGCACCACAAGGGTCTTTGGGCCCCCTCAGGCTCCTGGGCCCGGTAGCGACTGCTACCTCTGCACCCCCTATAGCAGTGATGGCGAACCTATGGCATGGGTGCCAGAAGCGGCACTCAGAGCCCTCTCTGTGGGCATTCGCACCCTGGAGAAAGTCTATGGTGTACCAATATGCCTTAGACTTTTCCTGTCATTCATCAGTGCAGGACATGCTATGAACAGCGCAGGCAGCGCACTGAATGTAGGCAGGTTATTATAGCTAAATGATAAAGTACATTGAAGATATATAATATTGGTGTTCAGGTTAAATTGCCGTGTTGGCACTTTGCGATAAATAATTGGGTTTTGGGTTGCAGTTTGGGCACTCGGTCTCTAAGAGGTTCACCATCACTGCCCTAGACTTTTCCTGCCATTCATCAGCGCTGGGCGCACTATGAACAGCACAGACAGCACACTGAATATAGGCAGGCTTTTATTGTTGAATGATAAAGTACATGGAATATATACTATATTGGACTGTAGTATTCAGGTTAAATTGCTGTTTTGGCACTTTGCTATAAATATGAGGGTTTTGGGTTACAGTTTGGGCACTTGGTCTGTAACAGGTTAGCCGTCACTGCCCTATAGCTACGCCCCTACCTGGACCTCCAGTGGATTCTCTCCCTCTGTGCCGACACTACATGGGCACATAGGGGGTTAACAGCCAGGTATGGCTGTCTCCTGCAGGCACGGTTAGGCACAGGAGGGGAGCGGAGGAGGCTCCTGCTCCCCAGCGCCATAATCCGCCCTTCTAGGGAGCGGGTGCCAAGTGGCTGCTCCAGAGGAGAACCGCCAGCTCTGTCCATGCGCCGTTAAATTTAGGCCCTGGCTTCACTTTGGGCCTACCCCTTCCTTCGTTCTCCACGGCCGGAGGGCGCATTCTCCCTACTTAACTTAACTTAGGCCCCGGTCGCAAAATTTCATTCCTGGGTATTTTGGGGGGGGGGGGAGGGGGGGGGTTGCTTCGGCTGGCGTGAATCCTTCCTGCCTTACTTCCCCCCTCCCCCAGTAGCCCGCAGAGCCCTGCCCCCCGGTTTTCAGGGCAGTTAACCCTTCCTGGCCAGCCATCTCTTGAGGCTGGCGCAGGATTGTCTATCTGCAAGGCAATGGGGTAAATGCTGCTAATTACCCCTTCCTGCCTCTTGTCACCTGAGGCTGGGCATCCCAGTTTTATAAAGAAAAAAAAAAGGTCCATTTCGGGTCCTGCCCCCTCAGGCCTAATCTCGCCGCAGGACCGCCCTGCCTGTGTCAGACTGGGCCAGTGTCCTAGCACGGACAGAGGAGGACCTCTGTTCCCAATCCACCCTCCGGGGTCGCTTGATTGGTATTCTCCACCTGCGTAATCCAATGGTGGACCTCCGGATCTTCCCAATCACCTTCTGGGCCGTTTGGTTGATAGGCACCACCTGCGCATTCTAATGGTGGACCTCTGGATATCCCAATCACCCTCCAGGATCGTTTGGTTGATGAGCACCGCCTGTGCACTCCAATGGTGGATCTCCGGACTTCCCACTCTCCCTCCGCGGTCATTTGGTTGATAAAGTACCGCCTGCGCAATCCGGTGAGTGAACCTCTAGAAGTTCCCATTTCACCCCCGGGTAGTTTGGTTGATAACTACCACCGGCGAGCCTGCGACTGCCATGGGCAAGATTCTGAGAGGTAAGACAACACAACGGGCCAGAGCAGGAGATTCCTCCTCGGTCACCTCCACACCCCCACCCTTCCTCCCTAGGCGGGTCACGCTCAGACGCACCCTCTCTCCCTGGAGAGGTTCGGTCCGAAGGGGGGATCAGGGGTTCGGTCTCTGCCGTGATTCTGGTGAGATCTGGCGTCAGAGGTAGACAGCAGTCGTATGCATTACCCCCTTCCTTAGTATTTGAACTACTACTGGATGCAGTACTCCCTTGGTTATTACCTCCCTCTATTTGGGTCTAACCACACTACAGCGGTTTCAGTGTCGGCAGTAGGCGTTCCCCCTTTTAGTAGGTGGCAGAACTGCATTCCCACTGGGGACAGTACTTACTGTATGCATTAGCCTCTTCCATAGTTGGCGCTATGGCATTATCCCTGGTTCAGTATTTACTGTATGTTTTACCCAATTACGTAGGTGGGGTATTGATGCGGGACTCCATATGCCTATCCCTTTCCGTAAGAGGCGTATTCTCTCTACTTGGATTCAGTTCCTGCTAGATGCATTACTGCATTGCCACCCTTCATGGTGGAGTACTTGCACTACGACAGTGCCTGCCGTAAGCATTACCCCCTTTCTTGGTGGGATAATTGCAACATTGCCCCTTCCACAAGTGATCCACTACCGTGGGGAATGAGTACACATCTTGGATGTTGCACTTCAACTACGCCACGGCTATAGGTGCCTTAGCTTCTTCTACAAGTGGAGCATAGCGAGTATCGATACACGCTTGTGTCCTGTACTCTTCTTCTAATGGTATTTTGGTGCCGCCAGTGGATACTGTGGCTGTTTCCACGTTGTGTCCTTTTCCTTCGGTGCCGGTTTGGGGCATGAATATGACAACCTCTCTCCTCAGGGGGTTGCCCAGCGTCACTCATGTGTCCTAGCGTCCCCCATGTTCATGGTCCTCCACTGTTCCAATATGTGTCTTCAACGATATGTAGTGCGTCCACCATGGCACGTAATATTGTGATTTACGTTCCAGTAAGTCGAGTGTTACACTGACTATATTCTCTTTCCACCATTCCTGATGTGGGAAGTGTTTGTGCTGGCACTCTGGTTTAGCTTTGCAGCCTGTTCTCCTCCGCTGGTGCGGATTTTACGCTGGTACTAGCGTTCGCAGTCGCTGCACTGGGGCATTCCCTCAGGTAGGGTTCTACCCTGATGCTGGCTTGGCGGTTGTTCCTGTTCAACGCCCTTCCCAGGTGGAGTGTTTAAGGTTAGCTCTCCTTCCCTGGGGCAGTATGATACCATGGCTTCTACCGGATTCCTCTACTCTGCCCCTCAGTTTGT
This sequence comes from Bufo gargarizans, assembly GCF_014858855.1. Classification (NCBI taxonomy): domain Eukaryota; kingdom Metazoa; phylum Chordata; class Amphibia; order Anura; family Bufonidae; genus Bufo; species Bufo gargarizans. The sequence goes on from NC_058085.1 coordinate 358,476,904, forward strand.
GCTGGCGGGGCACACTGCGGCTCCTACGGTACGGGGGTCCTGGAGTAGCCATTACATACTCTGGCTCCTGCACGGCTCCGTCTGGTGATGGATTCTTCTAACGCCAAATTCGGTGGCGTACGCTGCATGGCCTCCTCTTTAGGCGGAGTATGGCACCGCCACTATCATTTGGTGGCTACTTCTGTGTAGTGCCAGTCTCAGATGGGGAATGGGCTTCGCCCTGCCCCTTTTTCCTTCCGTCTTTTCCTTCTCTGGCTCAGGGTTTACGGCCACTCCGCAAACCTTGGTAGCTCCTACATTACTACTTCCCCTCATCTACGTTGATGCAGGGTATTGGTTCTGTGGTTTTTTCTTCCAGTCTTGTTCCGGACCGACTGTTGGGCTGTGACGTTTTCCATATTCCTCCTTCTACAGATGAATCCTACCCGTTGGTCCTGGGTGTACTACCCGTATCTACAACTACCTCTTTTGAGACATGACTGCCATTTCAGTCCGATGGTAGTCATGCCTTTTCATTGCACATTCCGTGGCTAGACTACGAGACTCTCCACGCCAGGCGGAGCGGGGGTGCTGTCATGACTCGCCACCGTTGGAGTTTTGTTCCTGGAACGGAACACCCCTTCTATTCTTCCTTCTCGAGGCAGGAGTTTTTCTCATCTTGGTCTGGTCGAAATTTCTGTTGAGCGGCGTTGCTACACCGTCAATACACGGTCGCTGACGGAACTCCACCACCGGTGATTTTAATATCGTCTCTATTTCTACCTATCCAATGTATTGATTCCTTGGCTTGCGGTTAGACATGCCTCACTCAGGGCGTTTTTTTCTCGGTCATTATCAGCCAGCTTCTCAGTCTCCCCACAAGCCTCTTCGGCTCGGGGGACATCGGTGGACCACTTATCGTTTCCGCGGAGCGCTTCCCTTTAGCAGGGATGGATCCTGCGGTCCTGGGTTTTTGGTTTAGCCCTTGGTTCCTTTATGGGTCGGGTTCGGTGCTTTCTATCCTTTTTCCAGCGTCCGCTGACTCACCCGGGGCCCATAATAACCTTCCTTCAGAGAATGGCACATACGGTTCCTCCTTTACCCCTTTGGGATCTGAACTTAGTCCTTTCAGCTCTACGGAATTCTCCCCTTGAACCCTTGCAGGAGATGTCACTCCGACTCCTGTCCTGGAAGGTAGTTTTTTCTTATGGCTATCACATCCTTCAGACTGGTGTCCGGGTTGGGGCGCTCTCTTGCAGAGAACCTTACTGGTTCTTCACAGGGATAAGCGGTTCTCCGGCCCGTTCATTCCTTTCTCCCGACGGTGGTCTCTGATTTCCATTTCAATTTCAATGAAGAAATTGTCCTTCCTTTACTGTGTCCCTCCCCTTCACATCCTAGGGAAAGGGTGTTAAAACCATTTGGAAGTTGTCAGGGCTCTGACTATTTATTTGCCAGCCTCCAGTTCCTTCCGGCGTACGGACTCCCCTTTTTTTATCATTCCGGAGGGTCCTCGCAAGGCATTGGCGGCCTACAGGGTGGCAATTGCACGTCTGCAATTTCTGAAGCATACTGCACCCGAGGCAGGGTTCCGCCCTTCGGTGTCACAGGTCACTCCACCAGAGCGGTGGGCACTCTTAGGCTCAGAGGATTCAAGGTTCGGCCGCGCAGTTATGCAAGGCGGCTACTGTCCTCCTTACGCACATTCACAAAATTTTGCCAGGTGCATACTTATGCATCGGCGGACGCTGCCTTAGGCCCTATGGTCTTGCAGGCGGCAGTTCTTAGTTGTCTGCAGGGGCGCTTGCTCCATGGGTCTGTGGTTTTTCCCTCCCTGTGGACTGCTTTCGGACGTCCCACGGATTCTGTGTCCCCCTAATGAATATGGGCGAGAAAACGAGATTTTTATAAAACGTACCAGTAAAATCTTTCTCGCTCTTCATTGGGGGATACATCACCCACCCAGTAGTGTTGTCCGTCCACAGTTGTGGCTGTTGCTGGTTAGAACCTTGTTGGGTCTTTTGGCATGGTTGGTGTTCCATGTTTTTTCTTTGGTTGGCTTGCTTCTCCTACTGCTTCTACACAAACTGAAGCTCTCTCTCCAGGCTGGAGGTAGTATAGCTGCCAGGGGAGGAGCTAACAGCTTTTACTAGTGTCAACGCCTCCTAGAGGACATAGCTATACCCACGGTTTCTGTGTCCCCCAATAAGGAGCAAGAAAGAGATTTTACTGGTAAGTTTTACAAAAATCTCGTCGTCCCCCCCCATGCCTCCACAACAGCACTACCTGGAGGCTACCCCGCCTCCTTAGGGACAGGAAACAACTGAAGGTCAGCACATAAGTCTTTTTCCCCTTACCTGCTTCAGTTTCCTGTCCCTTAGAAAGCAGGAGGTTCAGCACATGGACAAAGACGCAGTGCCTTTCAGGTTTGTTAGGGTAGCTGCAAGAGGGGGATCGCGGGGCTAATAGATGAAGCTCTCCCCACCTCTTGGCGTTAGTCCGGTGTGTACCGGCAGCCCCATGCGTCTAGATTCCCTTGGTGTGTGGGATTCCTGAAGGCAGTGGTTAGGGGGGTGGTTCCCAGGGCCATGGAGCGCTCCCTCAGTGTCTGGCAGGAGAACAGCACTTCCTGGCGTGTTGACGTCATTCCCCCTATATCCAGAAAGTGTGCAGCAGGAAGATGCGGCGTTCAGCATTCTGCCTTTTGGTGCCTGCTATTTGCTTCTGGCCAGCATGTCTCTCCAGCCTGAAAATAATTCCGCCTGCAAAGCAACTGACCCTTTCAGGCCCTCTAGCCTGATAATCCTCCCTAAGGATTTTGCTCCCTTGGTTGGATTGATTTTATTGGTGTTATTGCACATGGGGTCTTGGTGCAGGCTTTCCTTTGGTGTCTGTCCTCAGTTTGTTTCTCATTCTAATTGTTAGCTCCTGGGATACTTCCCTACCACTCGAAGTCAGCTCAGGGATAAGACTGGCAGATCTGGTCAGAAGATTTTTTTTTATTAAGGGTGCTAGCAGATTGCACCCTTCTTTTAGGTTCTTAGTACCCTCTTGGGACTTGAATTTGGTCCTTTCAGGCCTTATGGAGCCTCCATTTGAGCCCATTTCGGACGTCCCTTTAAGAATGTTAATATTTTAAAAGTTTTTTTGTTTTGTTTTTTTGCTATCACAACAGCTAGAAGAGTAGGGGAAATGAAAGCCTTCTCAGCCTTGCCTCCCTACTGTATTGCAAGATAGAATTGTTCTAAAACATTCTCCTAAGTTTTTTCCAAAGGTAGTGTCGAAATGTAATTGCCAACAAGAGATTGCTCTGCTCTCCCTTCTTTTTGTTCACAGGTGATGTCAGAGAAAGAAAGACTATTCCATAATGTAGATGTGAGAAGAAGTGTCTTAAAATACCTAGAAGCCACAAAATCCTTCAGGAAATCAGATCAGTTACTGGTTCAGTTTTTTAAGGTTAATAAAGGAAAGGGGGCAAGTAAAGCCTCCATAGCTCGTTGGATCAAATCCTGTATTGTCATGTGTTTATAAGTTAGGGAACATCTCCCCTCCGGTGGGTCTGAGAGCTCATTCCACTCTGGCAGTTTCTACTTCCTGGGTGAAGGGGGCCTCGGCTTCACTGGATGAGGTTTGCAGGGCTGCTACCTGGTCCAGTCCTTCAATGTTCTTAAAGCATTATAAATTGGATGTTCTTTCGGACAGAGATTTGACTTTTGGTAGGAAGGTCTTATCTGCTGGGGTCCTGCCCTAATGTGGTTATTTCTCTGTTAATCCTCCAGATAGTGCCGTTGTGGAGGCGTGGGGAAAAGATGAAAATTACTCTTACTGGTAATTAGATTTTCCTTTATCTCCACAACGGTACGGGTATTTCCCACCCTTTAAGAATTTTTTTTGTTTGAACAGATTTTTTTGTTGTGTGCTATGTTATTGGTATATATTTTTGATTAATCCTATTAAAATTCTTTTGGCATCAATATTTGAGCCCTAGGTAATTAACTGAAGCAGGTAAGGGGGAGGAGGCTTTTATGTGCCGACCTTTCAGTTGTTTCCTGTCCCTAACGAGGCGGGGTACCCTCCAGGTAGTGCCGCTGTGGAGGCTAAAGGAAAATCCAATTACCAGTAAGTAATTTTCATCTTTTTCAAAGTTTTTATTATTTTTCAGTATTAAAACAAAAAAAAACTACATGATTCCTTTTTCTTTTTTTCTATCCTACTTTTGTCTTTCCTTTTATTTCCCTTTTGTTTCCTGAGTGGGACGATAGAGGGTCTTTGAGACCCATCGCAAGGGTAGGGATGAGTGGTCATGGGGAATTTGAATAATAATAATTTGATACTGTACCCTTGAATGAGAATGAGAATGGTTTGTATTTGTTCTTTTGTTAATAAAGATTTAATAAAAAAAATAAAAAAAACACATGTAGTATTGTTGTAATCGTACTGACCCTGAGAGTGTCAGTTTTTCCGCATAGAGAACGCTGTAGAGATAAAACCGTGGTGGAACTGATTTTTTTTTTTCTTCCCCCAATTCCACCCCATTTGGAATTTTTTTCCCCACTACATTGTATGCCATACTATATTAAAAAGTGCAGCTTGTCCTGCAAAGATCAAGCCCTGATATGGTTATGTAAATGAAAAAATAGTTATGGCTTCGGGAAAACGGGGAAGAGAACCAAAAATGAAAAAACCTCCGTTATCCAAGAGGTTAAATGAAGTCAAATTGTGTGAAAATACAGTGACTCGCACGTATAAGGCAATGGGGGCATATCCTAGCGAAATGCCCACATTTTCTATGATGAGACAACCCCTTTAAGAAACATGGCTGCTTTATTTCAGAAATAACCCGCCACCTGTCCAGGTGCTGTGTAAACATTTTTCACATACAGAAGATTATATATATACATATATATATATATATATATATATATATGCAGATTTACTAATCCTATAGATGGTGTAAACTTGGACCGGCAGTCTAGACCTGCACCAAATTTATCACAGGAGCTCAGGCTGGAGGATAAGGCTACTTTAACACTAGCGTTTCTATTTTCCAGTATTGAGATCAGTCATAGGGTCTCAATACCGGAAAAAAAAACGCTTCAGTTTTGTCCACATTCATTGTCAATGGGGACAAAACGTAACTGAGCCGAACTGAATGCATTTTGGAGCATTAGGTTCTGCTGTTGCGTTTTGTCCATTTGTTTGCGTTCCCATACTAGAGAGCAAACGCAGTATGCTGTGGTTTTCTTTTCGTCATGGGATGTGGTTTTGGTGTCCGTCTGATGAAACTGAGCCAAACCATTCTGACACACAATGTAAGTCAATGGGGACGGATCAGTTTTCTGTGACAATCTGACACAATAGAAACGGATCCGTCCTCCATTGACTTTCAATGGAGTTCATGACAGGTTCGTCTTGGCTATGTTAAAGAAAATACAACCGCATGGTTGTATTATCAGTAACGGAAGCGTTTTTGCTGAACTCTGCCGGATCCAGCAAAAAACGCTAGTGTGAAAGTACCAACTATTGGCTGGCTTAGTGTGAGAGAGAATTTTATGCCAGAATTTTGGTGCCATTTTGGGGCCAAATGTCACATACCACACCCCCTTGTTGGGATAGGCGCAGATAATATCAATATAGATACACCAAAGTGCACCACGTTTTTGTGACGCCAAAATGAAAGCATATAAAAAAAAAAAAAAAAGTCAATGATTAGATCACTACCCGAATCCAAATGGACTTAGGTCAATACCAGGCATTTGGAGAAGCAATCCAACAGTATTAGTTTTTATGCATTATTTTTAATTGTTTCTTTGAATAAAGATTATTTATTAATGATATATATGTGTGGATTTTCCCATCTTTCTTTGGTAATGCTATCCCAGTTTGGTCATGGGAATTATATTTAAAGGCTATGTACACACTTTGGGGGGCATTTTTTTTTATTATTATTGCAATGTACTTATATTGAGGTAAGAATAATTTTTTTCAATTAGACTTTATTAAAAATATGGAACCTTTTTTGTGTACAGAGCTGAGGTGGTCTGCTAGCTGCCTGTGGATTTTCTGTCTTTTCCGTCATCTGGGGAGCAGACAGATTCCTTATCTCTGCTCTCTGATCTTAAAAACTCATCAAAGCTCAATCCATATCTTACTGATAAGAATATGGCTTAAATGAGTGTTTATGACCTCTTTAGTTGAGAGATAAGGGCAATAACCGCACAAAGTGAAAGTGCCAGTCACACAGTTAGAAAAACAGTTAACCTTTTGTGACTGGCTCAATATTTTTAATAAAGGCCATTTGAAAATATGATTTTTAGCCCAAAATGAGTAAAATGCAATCATAAACAAAAAATGCCTCCAAAGATGTACATAGCCTTTAAGATATGGTTATTAGGCCCCTTGGTTTGTTTCTTATAGTTGCTATATACTATAAGGAAAACTATAAGGAAAAAAATAGAACATGTAAAAAACAAATAAAAGCGGCCAAACTAGAGACCGAGAGATTAATTGCCAAAGAGAGTAAAACTAACCCTAAAATATTCTTCAATTATATAAATGTTAAAAAGTATAAATCTGAAGGTGTCGGCCCTTTAAAGAGTAATGAGGGGGAAGTCGCAGAGAGCGATGAGGAGAAAGCAAAGCTGTTAAATATTTTTTTCTCCAATGTATTCACTGAGGAAAATAAATTGTCAGATGACATGCAGAATGTAAAAATAAATTCCCCATTAAAAGTGTCCTGTCTGACCCAGGAAGAAGTAAATCAGCGACTTAAAAAGATTAAAATAGACAAATCGCCAGGACCGGATGACATACACCCCCGTATCCTAAAGGAATTAAGTAATGTCATAGCCAGACCCTTATTTCTGATATTTGCAGACTCTATACTGACAGGGAATGTCCCACAGGATTGGCGCATGGCATATGTGGTGCCAATATTCAAAAAGTGGCCAAAAACAGACCCTGGAAACTATAGGCCGGTAAGTTTAACATCTGTTGTGGGTAAACTGTTTGAAGGTTTTCTGAGAGATGCTATATTAGAGCATCTCAACAGAAATAAGCAAATAACGCCATATCAGCATGGCTTCGTGAGGGATCGGTCATGTCAGACTAATTTAATCAGTTTCTATGAGGAGGTAAGTTCTAGACTTGACAGCGGCGAATCAATGGATGTCGTATATCTGGACTTCTCCAAAGCATTTGACACTGTACCACATAAAAGGTTAGTATATAAAATGAGAATGCTCGGACTGGGAGAAAACATCTGTATGTGGGTAAGTAACTGGCTCAGTGATAGAAAACAGGGTGGTTATTAATGGTACACACTCAGATTGGGTCACTGTCACTAGTGCGGTACCTCAGGGGTCAGTATTGGGCCCTATTCTCTTCAATATATTTATTAATGATCTTGTAGAAGGCTTGCATAGTAAAGTATCAATTTTCGCAGATGACACTAAACTGTGTAAAGTAATTTACACTGATGAGGACAGTATACTACTACAGAGGGATCTGGATAGACTGGAGGCTTGGGCAGATAAGTGGCAGATGGGGTTTAACACTGATAAATGTAAAGTTATGCACATGGGAAGGAAAAATGCAAGTCAACCGTACATACTAAATGGTAAAACACTCTGTAACACTGACATGGAAAAGGATCTAGGAATTTTAATAAACAGAAAACTAAGCTGCAAAAACCAGTGTCAGGCAGCTGCTGCCAAGGCCAATAAGATAATGTGTTGCATCAAAAGGGGCATAGATTCCCGTGATAAGAACATAGTCCTACCACTTTACAAATCGCTAGTCAGACCACACATGGAGTACTGTGTACAGTTCTGGGCTCCTGTAAACAAGGCAGACATAGCAGAGCTGGAGAAGGTCCAGAGGAGGGCAACTAAAGTAATAACTGGAATGGGGCAACTACAGTACCCTGAAAGATTATCAAAATTAGGGTTATTCACTTTAGAAAAAAGACGACTGAGGGGAGATCTAATTAATATGTATAAATATATCAAGGGTCAGTACAGAGATCTATCCCATCAGCTATTTATTCCCAGGACGGTGACTGTAATGAGGGGACATCCTCTGCATCTGGAGGAAAGAAGGTTTGTACACAAACATAGAAGAGGATTCTTTACGGTAAGAGCAGTGAGAATATGTAACTCTCTGCCTGAGGAGGTGGTGATGGTGAGTACAATAAAGGAATTCAAGAGGGGCCTGGACGTATTTCTGGAGCTTAATAATATTACAGGCTATAGCTACTGGAGAGGGGTCTTCCTCTGGATCAACTTGCGGGATAACAGGCCGAACTGGATGGACAAATGTCTTTTTTCGGCCTTATGTACTATGTTACTATGTTATATCAATCTAGGGTTGTCCCCTTGTTTCCCTTTTTCTCCTCATGTTTGATGTAGTAATCACGGTTTGTCTGAAGAGGTGATGTGTTTAGCTCAGTGTTTCCCAACCAGTGTGCCTCCAGCTGTTGAAAAACTACAACTCCCAGCATGCCTTGACAGCCTTTGGCTGTGCGGGCATGCTGGGAGTTGTAGTTTTGCAACAGCTGGAGGCACACTGGTTGGGAAACACTGTTTTAGCTGACGTGGCATTGATATATATAGTAATTAGAGTCGCATAGGAGGTGAGAAGATAAGTCGATTCACCATTATGTGGCTTGTGGTCATGTGACCTGTTCACTTATTTTAAGGGGAGTTATAAGGTAGCAGCTTTAGGTCATAAATAAGGACCATTAGTCCGAAATGGGTAGACCTACTGCTAGGGTTCCTGTTTTGTACTACACTATAGATTTTATGACCTATCTATAAACTTTGTGAGCTTTTATGGAGATTTTGGATTTATTGCTTGATATCTTGCCTTTATTACTCCAAAATCTAGGTTTGTTCACATTTAGTCTAGTTTCACACCAGCGCTAAAATGTTGATTGATTATAATGGGATCTGGTCTATTTCTGGCATTAGTGTTTAGATTCAGCCGGACAAATACCACTGCAAGCAGCGTTTTTATCCGGCTGAATCCCAGCACTAAGGCCGGATCCTCGCCGGGTCCCATTGTAGATTGTAAGCTCTTGCGGGCAGGGTCCTCTACCCCTCTGTACCAGTATGTTAATAGTTTCTTGTATGTTTTATATTTGTATAACCCCTGTCTGGATGTACAGAGCCATGGAATTGAGCTTTCAGATAAATAATTATAATGGGATAAAGTAGTATCCGGTTATGCCAGATATGATACGCTCTGGCAGGCTGTACCGGTAGAGGAACAGCCTGCTAAAAGATTTTGAAGTTACTGTGAAACTAGTCTTAATGAGGGCTCATGCACACGGCCATAGCAGTTTTTGTGGTCTGCAAATTGCGGATCCCAGACGTATGTGTTCCGCATTTTGTGGAACGGAACATCCTGCCCTCAATAGAATTGTCCTGTCTTAAAACAGACAAACTCTCATAACAATTATAGCTTGCTACTTTTTCCAAGTGCATTGCAGATATTCAGGAGATACTCAGGAGGTAATCTGGAGGTGGATATAATCTAAACAAGTAAGATTTGTTTCTTTATAATCTTTCCCCTCTTTAAAATGACAGTCCTGGTTCTGTGCAGGAATTGTTGTGCTTTTATTTCAGGTTCCACTCTTCAGAGGTTTGGATGCTGTCTGATCTGTAGACAGCTCTCCATAATGCAGCAGCAAATCGAATTTTTGAGATTTGTAAATTAACTGTTAAACTCAGGCTGAGAACATTGCAATGCCACTGCCACTGCCACAGAGGCCCCCTAGAAATAGAAGATAGGTTACTGCAGGTTCTGGTAGACAGAGTTGTTGATAGAAGACATGTCTCACAGTCTGTGGCTCTCCATAATTCATTTGCAGAACTTTCAGAGTGCCAGAGACATGGAGGATGGCTCAAGCACAGTGGGTGAGAAACAATCATCCCCCATGCCTAATGTATGCAAGACTGCAGCCAAAGACAAAAAGGAGAAGGTGAGGACTGATAGTAAGCAGCTGTTGGTGGGCGATTCCATCATAAGAGGGGTGAGGTTTGAGGAAAATGGTGTTGCGAGATGTCTCCCTGGTGCTACCGCTAGCAGGGATAGACGACGGATCCTTAATATTGTTAGGCAAGCAATGCAGGAAAGGGAGGTGGATGTTATTGTCCATCTTGGGACAAATGATCTGGCTTGCAATGAGGTTTCAAAGGTGAAGGAAACTTTTCACACACTTGAAATGATATACGGGAGGTTGCATCAACTGTTTCATTCTCTGCAGTTTTGCCTTTGCATAACCTTCAGCATGACAGGAAGATGCGCATTAAGGAATTCAATGTATGGCTTGGTGAATGGTGTCTGAACCAAGGTTTTCGCTTTGTGTCTCATGTTAGCTCTTGTTGGAATGGAAAATACCTGTAAGATTTGAATCTTTCTCTCAAGGGAACGATTGTCCTCAGTGAACAGTTCAAAGTATTTGCTAATAAGCATTTAAACTAGGACAGGGGGGCAAAAGAGTGATAATCCAGCAGTCCGACTGCCCCCCGGAACAATGCCAGAAGATCCCAGTAGCACAAAGGTTAAGAAATGACAAGCTCAGATTCTTGTATACAAATGCTCGCAGTTTAGGGAATAATATCAATGAACTTGAGGCTATAATGGCATCTGAGAATATAGATTTAGTGGCTGTTACTGAGACGTGGTTCAATGGGAGTAATGACTGGGATATAATACCAGGGTTTTCTCTATACAGGAAAGACAGAGAAGCCAAGAAGGGGGGAGGGGTGGCCCTGTATGTGAAAGATGACATGAAATCTAATTATATACAGGTTAGCGAGACCAATTTAGAGTCAGTTTGGGTTACCTTGCAGCTTGATAATCATAAGGTAACTCGTGTAGGTGTAATATATAGACCACCTAGCCAAGTCAAAGAATTAGATTATCTACTAGTTTGAGGAAATGGCTCAAATGACATTGAAGGGGGAAGTTATCATTATGGGAGACTTTAATCTTCCTGATGTAAACTGGAAAACCAAAATAGCTAGTTCTGCCAGGAGTACAGATATTCTAAATTCCCTACTGGGATTATCTCTACAGCAAGTAGTTGAGGAGCCAACCCGAAAGGAGGCCATTTTAGATTTAGTATTCACAAATGGAAATTTGGTATCTGATATTACTGTAGGGGAAAGCTTGGGATCTAGTGATCACCAGTCAGTGTGGTTTACTATAAGTACAGTGACTAAGTCTCACCACACAAAAACAAAAGTTTTAGATTTTAGAAAAACTGGCTTTTCTAAAACTAGATTAGTGGTATACGAGTCCCTATCAGTTTGGAACAGTTTCAATGGAGTCCAGGAGAAATGGGACTACTTAAGTGGCACTATTGAAGGCAACAGAAAGGCTTGTCAGTAAAAGCAAAAAAAAGGAAGAGACCACTGTGGTACTCAGCAGAAGTGGCCAAAATCATTAAAAACAAAAAGATAGCATTTAGGAATTATAAAAAAAAAAAAATAGGATGACAGGCAAATTTATAAGATTAGGCAGAGAGAGGCCAAACAAGTTATAAGAGCTTTAAAGCACAGGCAGAAGAGAAATTAGCTCAGTCAGTGAAAAAAGGCGATAAGACATTCTTCAGATACATAAATGAAAAAAGGAAACTAAAACAAGGAATTACCAAATTAAAAACAAAAGTAAGGTATATGGAAGAATATAAAGAACTAGCTGACTGCCTCAATGAATACTTCTGTTCAGTTTTTACAAAGGAAAATGAAGGAAAAGGACCTCAGGAAAGAAGACTAATTAATGTTTTGATGCATGTGTCTTTACAGAGGAAGAGGTTCTAAGTCAGCTGTCTAAAATTAATACAAATAAGTCACAGGGGCCTGATGGGATACACCCAAAGCTATTAAAAGAGCTCAGCGGCGAACTAGCAGAACCATTAACAGATTCATTTAACCAATCACTGGCAACAGGAGTCGTCCCAGAAGACTGACATCAATAGTGGGGAAATTAATGGAAACCATACTTAAGGAGAAGATTGTGGAACATCTAAAATCCCTTGGATTGAAAGATGAAAAACCAGTATGGGTTTACTTCAGGGAGATCATGTCAAACTAATCCTATTGATTTTTTTGATTGGGTAACTAAAATAATAGATGGCGGAGGTGCAGTAGACATCGCTTATCTAGACTTTAGTAAGGCTTTTGATACTGTCCCACATATAAGGCTTATCAATAAATTGCAGTCTTTGTGCGTGGACTCCCATATTGTTGAATGGATTAGGCAGTGGCTGAGGGACAGACAACAGAGGGTTGTAGTCAATGGAGTATATTCAAACCATGGTCTTGTTACCAGTGGGGTACCTCAGGGATCTGTTCTGGGACCCATATTGTTTAATATCTTTATCAGCGAAATTGCAGAAGGCCTCGATGGTAAGGTGTGTCTTTTTGCTGATGACACAAAGATTTGTAACAGGGTTGATGTTCCTGGAGGGATACACCAAATGAAAAAGGATTTAGGAAAACTAGAGGAATGGTCAAAAATATGGCAACTAAAATTGAATGTTGATAAGTGCAAGATAATGCACCTGGGGCATAAAAACCCAAGAGCAGAATATAAAATCGGTGATAGTCCTAACCTCGGTATCTGAGGAAAGGGATTTAGGGATCATTATTTCAGAAGACTTAAAGGTAGGCAGACAATGTCATAGAGCAGCAGGAAATGCTAGCAGAATGCTTGAGTGTATAGGGAGAGGCATTACGAGCAGAAAGAGGGAGGTGCTCATGCCGCTCTACAGAGCACTAGTGAGACCTCATTTGGAGTATTGTGCGCAGTACTGGAGACCATATCTCCAGAAGGGTATTGATACTTTGGAGAGAGTTCAGCGAAGAGCTACTAAACATCTCTTATTGAATGCACGACCACCATTGCCCCGTTAATTCTAACAATTATAAATGACTCCTTTCTCAGTGGCAACGTCCCTGAGACTCTCAAGTTAGGAATCATAACTCCCCTCCTCAAGAAACCAGGAGCAGACATAAATATAATGGCCAACTTCAGACCGATTACCAACATCCACCTAATAGCTAAAATCATGGAGACAGCAGTGGCAAGCCAACTCCAGCTGCACGTAGAAAAGCATCGACTTCCAGATGAACACCAGTCGGGCTTTAGGCCAACACACAGCACGGAATCAGCCCTGGTCAGCCTATGGGATGAAGCCCTAGGGGTCGCAGACGAGGGAGGGGGGACCTGGTTGGTCCTCATAGACATGTCGGCAGCTTTTGACACTATCAGTCATCCCATCCTCCTAAATAGATTAAAAGCTGACATCGGAGTAGATAGCCACGGACTTACCTGGTTTGACTCCTTTCTGAAAAACAGAACTCAGAGAGTCAAACTGGGCTCATTCTTTTCCCCAGTCGAGAAGGTGGAGTGGGGAGTCCCTCAGGGATCTCCCCTCTCGCCATTACTCTTTAATATATATGTCCGACCTCTGCTCGCTATTCTGAAGGAGTATAACATCAGCGATGAGTCTTATGCGGACGATACACAGATCCTTTTGAGAGTATCAAAATCCGCTGATGACTACAAGCTCACGCAAGGACTAAATAAGGCCAGGAACTGGCTAGCACATAACCACCTCAAACTCAACCCGACCAAGACTGAGCTTATTGCACTACATAAAACACCTGAGGCTGCCGCCCCGTCTATCTTTGGGGAAAACGTTGCCATCGCCACACAAGGAAAGAGTCTGGGGATAATCTTGGATCAAGAAATGAGCCTCCGTCCCCAGATTAAAGAAGTAATACGGAAAGCAAACTTCGCCCTATTCCTTCTAAAAAAAAGCCCTACCGTTTCTCCCCAACACATGCAGACAGGTCGTGGTGGGAGCTCTAGTCAACTCCCACCTGGACTATGGTAATGCAATGTATGCGGGGCTGCCAGATAAAGATCTGGGAGCTCTGCAACACTGTCAAAACAGAGCCATCCGGCTCATCAAGAAACTAGACTGGACAGATTCTGTCACAAAAGCACGCAGGGAACTCCACTGGCTCCCAGTGAAAGAGAGAGTGCAGTTTAAGCTGTGCTGCTTAACACACAAAGCTCTCTACAAAACAGGTCCCATCTACCTGCAAAAAAAGATAACACGTCACCATCCTCCTAGAGAACTGAGATCCACCTCAGCCTCCCTTCTGTCGGTGCCAAGAACCCGCCTCAAGACAAGGGGGGGGGGGGACAGACGTTTCTCAGTATTGGCCCCCAAGATCTGGAACTCCCTCCCAGAACACATTAGAACAACATCAAATTACCTGGAATTTAGGAAGTTGGTTAAGACCTGGCTTTTTGTGTAGGATGATGTAGGGGCCCACCAATATAGCCGTCGACGTCGATTGAGTTCCTCTAGAGCGCTATACAAGGACTTAGTAACATAACATAACATAAACTGGTACATGGATTGCAGGATAAAACTTACCAGGAAAGATTAAAGGACCTTAACATGTATAGCTTGGAAGAAAGACGAGACAGAGGGGATATGATAGAAACTTTTAAATACATAAAGGGAATCAACAAGGTAAAAGAGGAGAGAATATTTAAAAGAAGAAAAACTGCTACAAGAGGACATAGTTGTAAATTAGAGGGGCAAAGGTTTAAAAGTAATGTCAGTGTCACGAGGGTGTCAAGAGCCACGCCTGACTCCGTTTTACCCGGGGTCAGGAGGTCGCAGCGGTTGGCTGCACGCTCTATGTCAGATAGGGAAGTTTCCTTATTGTAGCTTTCTGGGTTTGCTTTACAAACCCTTTTGGCTCACTCAGGGATCCGTAGCTCCTTCTCTCAGCTGTTCCTTGTCCAGCACTCCCAATCATCCTTATATTCCCCTCTCACACTTCTCTGGTTGCCAGATATAGAGCTTCCTGCCTGGACATCTATTCTGACCCACTGGAGCTGTGTTGCTGCGTTCTCTGAGTGTTGCCTTAGAACGCTACCCTCCGGATCCCTGTTGGACCTTTGTGGACAATTGTTGCCGTCCACCTGGGTGTTTGTGTTTGTCTGTCCTCTCCCTGGTGTTTCCCTCTTAGTGCAGTGGTGAGGACTAGCGATCCCACCGGCCCGTTCATTATCTAGGGCTCATTTCAGGGAAAGCCAGGGTTTAGGCACGTGATCGCCGCACGGGTGAGGAACCCGTCTAGGGACATCAGGGCAGGCAGGTGCCAGCTGCAAGGTGAGTTAGGGGTCACCACCTTTCCCTCTCCCTTGGGCAGGGCTTTCCCTGTTTTCCTCCCTGTGCGTGTTGCCGGTCATTACAGTCAGGAAGTATTACTTTACTGAGAGAGTAGTGGATGCATGGAATAGCCTTCCTGCAGAAGTGGTAGCTGCAAATACAGTGAAGGAGTTTAGGCATGCATGGGATAGGCATAAGGCCATCCTGCATATAAGATAGGGCCAGGGGCTATCCATAGTATTCAGTATACTGGGCAGACTAGATGGGCCAAATGGTTTTTATCTGCCGACACATTCCATGTTTCTTTGTGCTGTCTGCATCTTTTGCAGCCCCATTGAAGTGAATGGGTCTGCATTCAACTTGCAAAAAAAAAAATGCAGATCGAATATGGAACAAAATACAAATAATGAATGTGGTCTGTTGTTTAATGGAGGTCATTTTGTTGAATTAATCCAATTGATAACTGATTTGATTAAATAAGGGATGGTTTCTGCCTCTACATGTGAAAGGATAGTGCCCCAGTTCCCATTAAAAGATACAGTCCTGGCAAATATGGGATTTTTGGAAACTGTTAGAGGGGAGTCCACAGCTTGGGACCCCTGTATGAACCAGAGTGGTCATAGACCCGATTGGAGTTTTTATAGCCAGAATAAAATCTAAATTATCTGTAAACTGCTGCTAACCTCCGACTTTGGGTGGACTGAAATGGCATTGCTATCAAAGACTGGTTGCCAAGACAACCATGAATGGCGTAAAAAGGCACTTATTTATAGGACAGTAACAATTGTCAGGACGTTCATCCCAGTGAAAGCGTTCTGCAAGCCCTTAAATTTGACACAGTGGCCATTCAGAATATCCCTCAGAACAATGAGGAACAAAAGAATTCAGAACTTTAACAAACTAATTACTGGTACGTTGTCCATAATAGTGGGTCAATTTATCAAAACTGACAGATGAACTGCAAGTCACAATAAAATTGGAATAAACCTACTGAAAAATGTCACTTTTTTTAATTGTACATTTTGAATTTGTCTGAAGTAGTAATGCTGTGCCATCATGAAACTCGGCAGGCTGTTTCTGCAGAGGAATCCGATACGCCAGAAACCCATTGACTACAAATGGAATCCAACAGGGATCTGGCCGCATTGATGACGTGCAAAGACATCCATGTTACCCTCCCGCTGGGGACATGTTCAGTTACAGAGGGAAAGAGTATCTGCAGCATGTCCCCCACTGGTTCCCCTCTCCTCCTCCACACTAGCCATGATCAGACTGTGGAAGGAAGGGAGATGCTTTAACCTGAAATAAACAACGTAAAGAAAGTTCCAGCACTTGTAAATCGTTTCATTGTCTTTTTCTTTTTGTAACAAATTACAGCATATGGAGCCCACCTTACACCACTGCACAATTGACGCATTTCAAACTGTAATGTTCTTAGGCTACTTTCACACTCACGTTATGTGCGGATCCGTTCAAATAATACAGCCTTCTGCATCCGTTCAGAAGTGATCCTTTTGTATTATCTTTAACAAAGCCAAGACGGATCAGTCTTCAACACCATTGAAAGTCAATGGAGGACGGATCCGTTTTCTATTGTGCCAGATTGTGTCAGTGAAAATGGATCCGTCCCCATTGACTTACATTGTGTGCCAGGACAGATCAGTTTGGCTCAGTTTCATCAGACGGACAACAAAACGCTGTAAGCAGCGTTTTGGTGTCTGTCTCTAAAGTGGAATGGAGACTGAACTGAGGCATTCTGAGCGGATCCATTCCCACTCAGAATGCATTAGAATGCAAACTGATCTGTTTTGGACCGCTTGTGAGAGCCCTGAACGGATCTCACAAATGGAAAGCCAAAACGCCAGTGTGAAGTTAGACTTATTCATAACCGTATGGACTGCTAAACCTCCAGGTTTAAGTAGATCTACTCCCCTGACCAACAATAGGGGGGAGGGGAACCACCTCCCAGGGACAGGGCACTCCAAAACTCTGTCATGTGCTACACCTGTGATCCAGATTTAGGCCTCATGCACAGGACCGTTGTTCTGGTTCGCATCCGAACCGCAGTTTTTGCGGCTCGAGTGCGGACCCATTCACTTCAATGCATCCGTTGCTCCGTTCTGTGGTCCGCAAAAAAAATATAACATGTCCTATTCTTGTCTGTTTTGCGGACAGGAATAGGCATTTCTACAATGGGCCGCCTGTTCCGTTTTGCATAAGGCACATGGGCGGTTTCCGTATTTTTGCCCAGAAAGACTGCATAGTCTGAATGGGATAAAAAGTCAAACATGAAAAATAGGTATAAAAATAAGAAGACATCTAAATTACTAGGACCCTGAGGATATCTGGTATTCAGTCTGAATATCCAATATGCCTCCCGCTGCAAAACCTCCTTCATATTACCACCTCTCTCTCACAGGAACAACTACTTTTTCAATCGCATAGGTGCGTAAACTAGTTAAACTGCAACTATGTACTGTTATGAAATGGTTGGCTGCATTTGATGTACCTGTCGCTGAGGGGTTAATTATGTAATTAACATGTTCCGGCAGTCTTGTTTTATATTCCCTGCTGGAACTCCCTATATCCATAAGGTCACACATTGTACATTCTATGACATAAATAATGCCCATTGTAATGCAATATAGCTATTTTTTTTATCAGGAATGTTTCCGTATGTGTGGAATTATGAAAATGTCTTGGTGGGGTAGAATATCTGCATGTTTTACATAGGTTTCACCAAGTGTGGAGGACATCAATGTCCTATAGAGTACTGTCCTCACACAAAATAGGAAGACATTTCCTAATAGCTTGTTGGATTTGTGTGAACTGGCGGCTGCAAGGACAAGTGTAGGTTATTCTGAGTCTCTTGTATCATTTTTAGTTATATTAGTCCTTTTAGATTTGAACAGGAATTCAGTTCTAGATTTGTTTGCCGCTATATTCAAAGCTCTCGAAGAAATCGCAGTACAAATGTTGCGTTTATAAGCGAATGTCAATTAATTCGGATGCGCTTGCTCCAAAGAGTACAGTAGTATCCCGAATATGACCCGGTACCCTTTTAACAAGTGGTTGCAACAGGGAGTCCAGCCAATCTCCCATCAGAGAGCCAATACATGGAACAATAGGGCGAAAAGGAGGGGGAGGGTGGGGGGGGGTGTCACATTTTTGTGAACTTTTGGTAATGCGTGTATTATGGGTGTTTTAGAAAATCATATTGTCTGTGGTTAATAAATCCCAGATCTCTCAGTGGTGGTTTTAAATAAGGAAACATTACCAACAAATGGTGGATTTACCGTCCGATGCTTCCACATATCAGAAATTGGATAGAAATCCTTTATCTGAATACCAAAAAGAATCCTCAAAAAAGGGAGAGATCTGGGTTTTATTAACCACAGACAATATGACTTTCTGGATGTGGAAGCACCTGTCACACCCACAGTACACACATTACCAAAAGTTCACAAAAATGTGACCCCCCGTCCCCCCCTCCTTTGTTTCGGGTATCGGCTCTCTGATGGAAAGGATGGGAGATTGGGTACCGGGTCATATTTGGGATACTGCTGATGTACAAACAGTGGCACAGAGAGTATACATGGTTGACTCTTGACGTTATTTCGCTTTACCCTTTGTACTGTCTTCTCTTCACTAACTATTGTATAGTTTGTTAATGTGTGTGCGCCTTCAGCACCATCTAGTGACCTTTAGCTGTAAGTGCATCTTCTGCCTTGTTAAACTATGCATATTCATTAGGTCACCTGACTTCCTGCTCACAGTGCTTTCTGGGAAATAGCAGCGCTCAGCTCATAGCCTGAGAGAGAAAAAAAGCCTCTCAGGGCAGGCTGTGATTGGCCAGCGCTACAGCATGGGAGAAGGAGACGCCGGCAGGTTCCCCTGGGTGGAGCCTAACTATGAAGATACTGGAGGCTATTCCGGGAGAACGGAGCGGTGCCCAGGTATAACAGTAAGTGCAGGGGGATCCATGGGCGCCGCTCTACATGTCTGTATAGTTAGTTTAGAAGTTTTATTCTTGTGAAAGGTCCTCTAAGGTATAAAGGGAAATATCTGCACCTGGTTTTGGCTCACAATAACTGAAGGAAATAACTGAAGTGTGAACTTGGCCTTAATGTGTGCTGTCCAGGATTACTGCTTCATTTCAAAACCAGTGCAACAGCTGTCATTTGGTTGTGTCTGATATTGCAGGTCAAATCCATTGAACTCCTCCATTCCTACCATCGCCTTTTCTCTACAGAAAAATACACTTCCCTCTGTTGGCAATATGGGAGAGACTGGGGCCTGTAGTATTTGGTGAACAGAGAGGGAGTGCACAGCTGATTATATCACATCTCACTCCATTCTGAAGCTGTGGCCAGAAGAGAAGCAACATTCGAGAGGTCCTCCCAATGCTCAAACCCTGTTAGTGTATCCTGCAGTGCTGTGCGTCACACATTACAAAAGACACCGAGAACATAGGTCGGATTTCATTTTATTAAACTGTAAACGATTTTACCAACATTGACATACAATTTAACACCACCAGTCCTACGTGTCACGTCAACATAAGAACACATAAGGCCATCTACAAATGGAGCTGCTATCAGCAAGTGCTATAGGTAATCAGGTATTGCTTTGAGAAGACTGCAGCTATGGATTTCCTCCTTAGGAATCCACTGAAATGCCTGAGACCACTCAATTTTGTAAATAAAAAAAATAAAAAAGTTGCATATAAACTACAGTCAAGTTATCTGACTGTAGGACAATCACATCTAGAACTAAACATACAAAGCCACCGTTCAGCATCAGACAGCTTCATCATTCATGTGTTCAAGAGCTAACTCCCCGTGTAAGACTATCCAAGGCGATGGTCTCTACCACTCCTGCCAGGACATAGTGCTACATATTTCAGAATGAAAATTATATATATATATATATATATATATATATAATATAATATATAAAATTTATTTTTTAACACAACAGGTAAACCTTCAGTCTAAGGCTTGTTCACATCTGCATCAGAGGCTCTGTTCAGGGCCTCCTTCGCAGATTTTGCCAAAAAAAATAAAATAAAAAATACAGCTGTCATACCGTTATCCCAATTCTACACCTACAATTATAATAAATTTCCTTTGAAATAATGACATCTTCCCTCCACAGCAGCAGTAAACTAATAATGAATTCCCTATATGCATATTTCATTTGAAATACTATATTTTATATTTAATTTTCAATGGTATAGTACTGACAAATTCTATTAAATTTTGTTTTTCATGAATATAGAGGTTTTTTTTTTAAATTTTTCGGAAGTGTCCTGAGCCATCAAACAACTCCTATAAGGCTGGGTTCACACATGAGCGTTTTACAGCGCGTTCAAACGCGCTGTAAAACGCTCAACACATGAAAACCAATGCTTCCCTATGGGAATGGTTCTCACCTGGGCGTTTTACAGCGCGTACGATCGCGCTGTAAAACGCCCGACGCATAATCAAGTACTTGAGCTTCTTTGGGGCGTTTTGACGCGCGTTTGTGGCCATAGGACACTGCAGTCAATCACACAAACGCGCGTCAAGCGCGCGTTTACTATTACAAAAAACGCGCATAGAAACGCGCGTTTGAGAAACGCTCAGGTGTGAAAGCAGGGTAACTGTTTTGTAAAAGGAGGCAGAGAAGCCTGAAATATACAAAAAGATGTAGGCCGAGAGGACAAAGGGTTGAAAACATTTAATATGTTTAGGAAAAATGTTAATGCAATAATAAAAACACAAAAGTGTCCATAGCCTTTGAAGAACACGATAAATCGCAGACTAACAAGTTTTTAAATTTGCATAGCACTTTGCAATTCTGGCTTGCCAACCAAATGGTGCATTAAAAAATGTCAAAAGATTTTTTAAAACAACTAGTAAGGCACCATTCAGAGTGGATGTAAAATTATAGAATTCAGTCTATTCCAGAAGCGGAAGATAGTAATCCCTGGAGATCAGCATGAACTGCTTGGTTGAGATGCAAAACTGTACCCCCCACAGTTCCTCTGCTTGTGTTTTAGATGCACCCCCATAAACTACAAGATGTAAACTGGGATGTTACAGATCTGTAATGTCATGTTATACAAAAACATAAAATGGAAATGAGAGATGGATACAAGGAATGTTTCTATTCTTCCCACAAGAGCTCTGTGTTACAGAAAATAATCAATTATAAGTTACTTGGACCAGAGGAAGCCATGACCATACAATACATGGATGGTCTGGTCAGCATTTACCACTATGAGTGGCTCTTTGTTCTGGCACAGAGGATGGGGGTCCTGAGACAGGCTGTCTTCAGGATGGGCCACTACGCCACCAATGATTTAATACTGAGAAATCTCTCTAATTCATATACAGGAGGCAGGAGCTGGCTGCAGAATCACATAGCCGGCTCCCGACCTCTATGAGAGGTAGCTGCGATCCGCGGTAGTTAATCCCCTCAGTTGCCGCGGATCACAGCTACAGCTCATAGAGGTCGGGAGCCGGCTATGTGATCCTGCAGCCAGCTCCCGCCTCCTGTATATGAATTAAAGAGATTTCTCAGTATTAAATCATTGGTGGCGCGGTGCGTCCCCCCCCCCCTCCAGTATTAATCATTGGTGGCGCGGTGCCCCCCCCCCCCTCCAGTATTAATCATTGGTGGCGTGGTGCCCCCCCAGTATTAATCATTGGTGGCAGTGGCCACAGGATCCCCTCTCCCCTGCTCCTCCAATCGGAGCCCTAGCAGTGTAATGCTGGGGCTACGATCGGTTACCATGGCAACCAGGACACTACTGAAGCCCTGGCGGTCATAGTAAGCTCCATGCTGCTGTGTGCACAAAGCACAGAGCAGCAGGGACAGCGTGAGCTCCTATTAACCCTGATAGATCTCTATCAGGGTGAATAGGACAAGGGTTCTAGTCCCTAAGGGGGCTAAAAGTTAGTAAAAAATAAATATCCAAATATTAAGTATGAATGAAAAATAAAGATTTCCCCCCCAAAAAAAACTACACGTTAACAATAAACATTAATTTTCTGCAGATTTGTGTTAGGAATTTTTAATTTTTTTTCAAAAATGAAAATTCCCAGAATATCGGAATAAATTATCGGCTATCGGCCTGAAAGTTCACAAATTATCGGTCAATCCCTAATGGGGGTCTTCAGGATGGGGGTCCCGAGACGGCGGTCTTCAGGATGGGGGTCCTGAGAGCTCTAATAGGGCATATGGAAAGGGGATATACTTTTGAGGCAACCACTTATTTGTGCATACGGCTATAATACTTCTAGATATAAGTGATTTTAGTTGCGTCATGTGCAACAGATACTAATGGTTCATAAAAAAGGACCAGTTTTAAGGCCGTTATAGTGTAGGGAATATCACCCGATAACTGCCTATCCTCTGCTAGCGAAAAAGACAGTATTACCATTACCGTAAAGGATCAAGCTCTGGCTAAAACTTTGCTAGAACTAGATTCTGGTCTTGTTTTAAAGCCGTGACCTCCCCTGAAATAGATGCTGTATGTACTGTACACACATCATTCAGGTCAGTCTGTATGAAGAGCAGAGCAGGGCCTGCGGTGGGAGGAGGACGATGTGCGAGCCTCCTCCTGGCCCTGTGTAGCCTGGTCTTCAATCCAGGTACAGCAGTGGGGGAAAAAAAAAAGTCTAATGCAGCAACCAGCCTCTCCGGCATCATAACCAGTGTTAGTAGATTTGACTCCATAGTTATCTGCCCATTTTACGCCTTTAGAATGATCTAAGAGACAAATCCTCATCAAGCATGATACCATGGTGTTTCCTACAAACTTAGAGTATTGTCACCTCAGAAATGAAGCATGAACAAATCATTTTAAATAAAACAATTTTATTTATAAAGTTTATGTGGGCAACAAACCAGAGGAACCCTGAGACAAGATGCCAAGAGATAAAGAAATTGAAAAGAAAAAGAAGAAATAATAAGTCAAATAAATAAACAGGTCGATACATAGTTCAGCATCTCACTTGGATTCTAAAATCTGGATATGATGTGAAAAATGATTAAAATCATTGCGGAGATTAAAGTGTAGATTTGCATACTGAGCCCGAAGCTCCTAAAGAGAGGTGTAACAGCCCCTCAAAAAGGAAAGAAAAACAATTCAGTTAAATAGGAATTACCATGAATGATGAAGGTGTATGTAAGATGGTCATAGATAAAGTTCTCTTCATGAGTAAAAACTGCTTGCGTAGTGAAGGAAAAAATATAAAATTCCTGTGGTGAATTACCAGCAATTCAAGTTGATGTTCGTGCAGCTCTCTGAACAGGAGCACACATAGGCTCAGGGGCACCGTGATTACCATGGGCATCATTGTAATCATGGGGACTTAGAAGTATCTGTTCTTTCTACAGGCGGTAACTTTACCTGCTGATAACTATACACAGGAATACATTTTAAGATGCTAAAGGGGTGGTTTACTGTAGCAATCAAGCAGGTAATTTTTATGTTTTTACTAAATGCACAAAAAACAATTAAAGGGCATCTGTCGGCAGATCTGTACCTGTGACACTGTCTGACCTGTTCCATGTGCACTTGGCAGCTGAAGACGTCTGTGTTGTTTCCATGTTCATATGTGGCCGCATTGCTGAGAAATATGATACTTTAATATATGCAAATTAGCCTCTAGGAGCAACGGGGGCGTTACCATTACACCTAGAGGCTCTGCTCTCTCTGCAGCTGTTAAGCCCTCTTCACTTTGATTGACTGGACTAGGCAATGAAATCATCATCACACCTGGCCCTAACAATCAAGGTGCAAAGGGCACAGGAGCAGCAGAAAAAGGGGAGCTTATAGGTGTAACACCCCCGTTGCTCCTAGAGGCTCATTTGCATATAATAAAACATCATTTTTCTCAGCAATGCGGACACATATGAACATGGGACCAACACAGATGCCTTCAGCTGCCAAGTGCACATGTAACAGGTCAGTCAGTGTCATAGGTACAAACCTGCTGACAGATGCCCTTTAAGGCCGAATGCACACAGCCGTGAGCGGTCCACATAACCATGGGCTGGATTCCTGCTGACAGCAGGAAGCGCACGGCATCATAGCAACCAATGACGCCGTGCGCTCCTGCTCTCAGCAGGAATCCAGCCCGTGGTTCCACGGACCGCTCACGGCCGTGTGCATTCAGCCCAAGTCATATCTTCTGGTTTACACCAGATACCTTTTCTGACCTTTTTCCCTTCTTGCCAGGGATCCCAGTGCCAAGGAGCCACTGTTCTTGGAGTCCGTAAAGAACACTTAAGAGCCAGCTTACACCCCTGTTGCATACAGGAAAGCCAAAAAAAAAGTATGTGTTAAATGAGGATTGATGGGATGGTTTAATGGCAGCATCTTTAACATCCCAGCTATTGATATGTGCACTGTGCAATAATGTCACCTCAGAAACAACCACGTCCTTAAGATCTGAAGAAATTGGATAAAACAACTGAAAGGACCATGTGAAGGAGAATACCTGCCTAATGAGTAAATGCAGACCTGGTGATATAACCCAGTTTTAAAAGTTGAAATCCACGGCTGCATGGAAGTGCTGCCTCTCCATTTCCAAACCGTCTGACCCATCATGTCCACTAGCCAGCATTGGGCCCCCTTCATAGGAACGCTTTCTATCCACTGCAAATCAATGCATTATATATATATCTATACACACACACGATAAAAATAATCAGTACAGGTTTCTTTTCGTATAGGACGCAGGGCTGTGATCCAGATAGTTTCCGACACGCCACAATTAAAAAATACCCTATTACATTTTTCACTAAATCATTTGTTGATCCTATTGACGGGTCTATTAGCAATATCCTACTATAGTCATCACACGGTTCACGGATTCTCAAACGCAGCAAAGAACGCCAGGCTTGGGTGTTTTTCCAGATCTTCCTGCTTTTGCGTGCATCATAATTTTGCAGCCATGAAGTTAACGTGTGGCTTGACAAGTGGGAAGAGAGGTAGGCTCCTCTTAAACTCTGTAATGTTACTGATGACATCGGGCTGTGGGAAGAAGAGATTCATGATATATGTATGTTCATTCTGTACCATAGATTAACTGGACATGCACAACACCACCAAATGGTTTGTTCGAGGACTTCATTATCCTTGGGTTTAAAATGGACCTGAAATCCATAAAGTATTGAGAGGGCACCTCAATGCTTCCAAGAACCTAAACCCCTTTATGGGGAAGAGGGACATTTCTGCAGTTAAATGGGATTGTCTGGTTTATGAAACCAATTTTCAATTCTGCATTAAAAACAAGTTGGAGATTGTAACCTGTGGAGGATCCTTATCAGTCAGTGGCGGCAAAGAGTGTCTCTCGCTCTGGAGGACCCGACAGGTACATGTATTTACTGAAGACACTGTAATACTTCACTTCTCCTGCAGTGGCACTGTAGGGAAATTTACAACTTGCTACCAGGTTCATTCACAGGTTACATCTGACTGGTATAGGACACTACTCATAGGGCATGCCCTTTTAAGCCTGCTGGCAGATCATTAGCAGTGACCCAAACTCCTATAATTATATTCCCAAGTGCTGGGCCATTTGAGACCATTATAAAAAAAAAATTTTTAAAAAAGGACCCTTGCTAACAACGACAGCATTTTTGTCCCTCAGTCCCTCCCAGTCTTTATCTGCAAAATGGACATTACATGTACAGAAGGTCAAGCATGAAAGCCCTGCTCACTTCCACTGTAACCATCCATCCCTCATAAAAGAACACTTTTTGGCGGTGTAAAGAAAGTTACAATACTGGATTGTACCTGAGGAAGTGCTGGGGCAGGAGCAAGATTGACATCATTTTGACTAGGGAACTCTCCAACGACTGGACCTGGTCAGAAAAACAATGGAACATTAATGCCAGAAAAGGAAAAAACGTGTAGATCTGTCCCTGTACTTATTAGACATTTTCTGAATTGGACAAAAAAAGCTAAAATTAGTCCAGTTATTCCTTCACTTCATAGACCCTTAGTGACCCAGAATATCTTCACGATAGAAAAATAAGTCAATAGCCAAATGCTATAGAGATTCTGGTTTTTGGCCTCATTTATTTTTATTTTTTTATATAGTTTTAAAATGTCACCTTTATTTTCTCTTATTTAAAAGGAACATGACAAGAGCGTAAGAGGTCAGGAACCTCAGAAAATATCACTAAGACACTTCATACCGATGAGGAAACCAATCAGTAGGCCAATGGTCATACCCGTCACATCTTAAAGATGGTGGCAGAGTGGAGCAATAAAAAAAAAGTATTTAGACTTTTTTTTTTTTTTAAAGAGGTGGGTGAGGTGCGCTTTAAGACAATTTTAAGGGGGCTTTGAAAATTCAGTTAAACCAGGCACAATGGGAACAAATACTTTCAATTCAAATGCAAATGAGCAGTTATGTGCACCAAGGGCGGGTCCAATTGACCCAGTGCACCCTTGCTCCCCATGCTTCTGCTGCCAGCACCACCACCTTGATTGACAGGGCCAGCCAAGATGACCATGCTGGATCCTGGCCCTCTCAATGAGGAAGAGGCTGGAAGATCAAGGCGGAGGAGCAAGGGTGCACAAAGTGCCTTCCACAACTGAGCTAACCCTTCAAGGCATTATGCCTAGAATTATTTCCTGGTGACAAAATCTGTTTAATGGAAGGAACTGAAAATTTGACTAAAAGGGACATATATAGCAACAGAGGTTGTACATATGTATGGTAACTGCAAGCAAGTCTAGCACTGGCAGCCTTGTGACTGTTCACCTTCGAGAGGTCCTGCCCATATGGTCATGTGGCTGCATGGTTATCCTCACCAGGAGCCATGTCATGAATGCAGTCAGTGTTCTAAGCACAAAAAGTTAAAGATTATAAAGTTGCCATCATTCTTCGTTGCAGAAGGCTTGACCACTGTTAGTGGGCAAATTTGGCCAAGTTTGGTATAAATGGCATGGTCTGTAGTTGGAGGTTAGTCTTGCTTCAATAACGACAACATGGATCCACTGGGAGCACATATGGAAATAGTTTGGATTTCAATACTTTGGGTGTGGGTGGGATACACAGAAGGTTTAGACGACTACTCACATGAATCCATCTCTCTGGCGAGCACGTGCACCGACACTTTATGCCTTCTTGGAGCTTCCACAGCTAATAATTCCTAAAAAAAAATAAAAATACAAAGCAACCAAACTCTGTAAATACTGCTGTATTGTCACGTTGACCAAATTATCTGCCAACTTTTTACAGGAGCTAGTTGGTGCCTTATTTAACACATTTCCTTCTGTGGACTTTGTGAGGTCTAATTTCCTATTTGTAGACAATGGCATGAAGTTTGCTGGTAGCTATGATTAGTCACGAAATTTATTCCCTAGCACAAGTCCAATACAAATCAGGTTGCCAGGAAACTACTCTCGTAGCAACAGCTAATCAGCATTATAAAAGACGGAGACTGGTAAATTTAGAACATCACTACAGTCAATTATGACCGGCCTCGAGGTCCCCATCAATACGATGCCAGCAACACTACATAAAGCCACCATGATAGTCTGCATCTCACACGTCTTCTTCTAGAGTCAAGTAAACAACTCCAGAAAAGTTGCAGAAAATCAAGAGTCTAAACTAGATTTCTTATATGCTGGTTGTTAAAAAAAAAAAAAAAACAACATCTCCACAAGCTATATCCAGTAGATTAGAGAGGTCCTGTAAGAGACCTGCTGTCTGGCCCTAGTCCTGGCTTCTTTCTGTCCATATTCACTTTTTTCACCATTGCTTTGACTGCAGAACCACAGTTTTTTTATTTACTTTGTCACTTTAATGAGCCAAACTGTTTTTTTTGTACTAAAGGGGAATGTACAGGATTAGAAAACATAGCGCCTTACTTGTCAGTGGGATGTTTCTGAAATTGCATATCAGTTCCACTTAAAGTAAATGGTGCACACACAACCTGTGACGTTTTTAGAAGAAGCTATTGTTTTCTAATCCTGTACAAACCCTTTAAACTAAAGGCATACACATATTGCTAGAAAGGCTATGTCCACCTTAGAAACCACTTATTGACCCACTGCAAGATCAGACTACACAAGCTGTTTGTAGTCTGTTACCATGGAGACACACTGGTCTGCAGAGGAGCTGTAAGTAAGAATGTTTGAAGGTTTTCAAACCAGACAGCATTAGCACAACATAAGCAAGAGATATCACCATTATCATATGAGTGTATTATTGTAGAGCAGCGGCGTCATAGCAACCAATTACGCCGTGCGCTCCTGCTGTCAGCAGGACTCCAGGCTGGCATACCACGGACCGCTCACGGCCGTGTGCATTCGGCCTTAGGCCTAGTTCACACGAACGTATGGCTTTTATAGTTTTTTGCGGTCCGTTTTTCACGGATCCGTTGTTCCGTTTTTGAGTTCCGTTGTGTTTCCGTTTCCGTTCCGTTGTTCCGTTCCGTTTTTCCGTATGCCATGTACAGTTTACAGTAATTACATAGGAAAAATTGGGCTGGCCATAACATTTTCAATAGATGGTTCAGAAAAAACGGAACGGAAACGGAAGACATACGGATGCATTTCCGTATGTGTTCCTTTTTCTTTGCGGATCCATTGACTTGAATGGAGCCACGACCCGTGATTTACGGCCAAATATAGGACAAGCTCTATCTTTCAACGGAACGGAAAAACGGAAACGGAAGGCATACGGAACACATTCCGTTTTTTTCGCGGAACCATTGAAATGAATGGTTCCGTATACGGACCGTATACGGAACACAAAAAAACGGCCCGTACACCCGCAAAAAAAACGTTTGTGTGAACTAGGCCTTAGACTCAGGAATAATCTCAGGTAAAATCTGCTTTTACTTTCAGCTGCATTCACTGTGTCCCGACTTCTAACAGTGCTATGTTCCCATGTACTGAAGATAATGCTGTCATTCTGATATTGTCTGAAAGCTTAGAATGTCAGCTTTCACAACAAACACATATATCTAGCTGCTACCTAACCAGAGATATGAGCAGATAAAGCAGCCACCATTCAGTCTGGAAGAGAAGGGGGAGTGGGGTGTTGGGGAAGACAGCATGCAGAAAGAAATGAAAACTAGCACAAAAAAAAATTGCATTATCACTGTAGTGACCGACAATTTTATTTACGGTATACCACGCTGTAAATAAAATATAAAAACTGCTGTTTTTTTTAATCTTTCCCACTAAAAATAAAATTAAAAAAAGGTTATATACTACACAACATATACCCCTAAATGGTTCCTAAAAAAAAAAAAACTACAACTAATGCCACAAAATAAAAAAATTAGAAGAAAAAGTTAAAGTTATGACTGCTGGAACACGGAGAGGGAAAAATGTCACTGGTCCCAAATTAATTATTTCACTAAGGGGTTAAAATGCGATTGTGTCCCGTATGCGCCAACAAGATTTACTTCAGACACATTAATTTCCAATTTTTTGGGATAACCCTGAAGTACCCAGTTATGTTGCAAAGGCAATATTTTTGTATGAATTGATAGATGGTCTGTTCATGGTTCTAGAAAAGCCAAGCAACAAAAACATTTCCCCCTAAACTTGTGAGCGAAGCACAGGACATGCAAGCTGTCCAAAGGATGAGCACATCTCAGGGTGCATTATGATACGACATATACACAAGGCACATACATTATCTTCATTACTCAGGTCTCACACTGAGACGGGGAGAGCTTCGGCCTGAAGTGCACAGCGTTCTCCTGACTGCAGTACTTAAATATTAATGAGACCTGAGAATTCTCTCCCCCCCCCCCCCCCGTCAGAATTAATACATTAGGCACAAGACCAATCTTGGGCTACCTTGTAAAATTTGATGATATCATCCTTGACCAGGGTTTTCAGATACGCCACTTCAACATTATCTGCAGACATAAAACAAAACCCATTTCACTAGAGATGGACAGTTCACACTGCAAATACATCATTTATAACAAATAACAGAAATGAGTGGTCTTCTCAATAATCAGTTACACTTCAGGACACGGGTTACTATTAAAGGGGCGGCCTGCTTTGCAGCATCCCTTCTCACATAACCTATAGACCTTGGCTCACTGCAGGCAGCTGAAAAACAGTGGATGCTCAATATATATATACACACATTTATACACCCCATATGCTTGATGTAAATTGTATTGCACAAGAATACATTGTTCTTAACATGAATGCACAAATCTGCCGCTGTGCCCCACGGGATTGCGAGAAAACATGAGTCAGATAAAGACCGGGAAATCCTTCAGCCAATGGCTGTCAAAATGTGCATGGCCTAATTAAGGCTTCCCCTGGTAATAACGGCCATTCCTTCTGACCCCTTTTCCCATTCCAAGCATGCAAGCATTTTCAGTGAGGAGAGGGGAATAAGCTGCTGCTAGACATACAATGATGACATATTATTCAAGAACCAATAATCAGGCATATTAAAGTCCAACATGTCTGGCCCCTTTTCCCCTGAAATCTGTAGTCAGGAGAGAATTGGGGCATACGTATCAGACAGTCGGCCTGTCCTGCAGAAATCAGCAATTCTGGCTGAAGTTTATCCAGTGTGTATGGGCACCATTACCTACCCATACACTTTCCATGCATTGGCCACCGCAGGGAGAATGTGACATTACATGCTGGACATTCAAATAAATGACTAACCGTGTAATATATGGATGAGCCAACTACGTCAGAGCAGAACGGTCTTACATAGGACTGTCCTAGGGCAAAGCAGAGAGCTGCTGAGTAGAGGATTTTCCTCTATGATGTCCACATGCCCTAAAAGATCTATACATCAAGTATACAGAAGCCCATTAAATGCCTCCAGAGCTGCAATTTTACAACAAAAGAATTGCTGGCAAGTTACAATGAGCTCAAAGGCAAGCTACCCCATGACCTCCAACAGCAGAATCCAAAAATGATGTCTATAGATCAAGTACTGTGATCGTTACTGAGGGATGGAGAACCATGACAGGCAGTTGGGCAATCATGGCATTGTATAAAAGGTGGCATCCACTGGTGCCCCCTGCCTTACCTCTATCAAAGTGATACTGTTGAGAGATGATCTCCCCCCAGTATTTTGCACATTCAGCGGACAGCTTCTTTGGTTTGTCCAGGCGCCGGAGCGCTAGAGCCTGGATGTGTTTCTGGAAGGCCTCATCTGTCATCTCGTCCAAGGACTTCTCCATAGTCTTCAAAAAGGCCTCCACCCGGCTCTCCAGATAATGAGGTTGCTTCTCTGACTGAATAATAAATCGGAGGCCTTGGATTCCGTTTGCCCTGCGGGGACCACTGAAAACAATATAACCTAAAAGAAACAACAAAATTGTGTAGGTGAGAAGCAAAGCAGGGAATCTGTCTGAAGCATTTAAGTAGAGAAAAGAGGACTTCAACCATAACAGACATCAGCCAAGGTGAAGGAGGTCTGTAGGACTGTCACTTATCACGCTACCATAAGCCCCATGTAAGATCATTTAAAAGAGGTCATCAAGTCATATATCAGTCTTGAGAAAGATGACCAAGATGAAACATTTGGGAGATAAGAGGCGCCTCCATTTCCATGATAAGATATCTGCGTTTTTTTTTTTTGTTTGTTTTTTATCCCAAGACACCAGTTAGATTTCGCTCATTTTTCAAACTACAGACTTATAAACTGGGATTAACCCTTCTAAGTTTAGTATACACTTGTATATGTAATTACTATATTAAAATCGATGGGTCCAAATCTCTGGGACCCCCACCAATCCTGAGAATGAAAAGGGATGCAGGTCTGGTTTTGGACCACATCCAATTCAGGACGTGTTTTTCCTGCAAGGTGAAACGCATATACACGAGATCTATGGAACATCGTTTCACTGGACTTCCCTCTGTAGAATGCATAACGGGAGTTCAGGTGAAAGGCAAGTAATGTGTCAGGTGATGACGAGTCTGTCTGAGGATAACCTGTTGTCCTTTTCCAAAATTGAAAGCAGCTATGTGTCTAGATATAAATAAAAAGCAGTGCAAAATAAAAAGGGTTTTGCAAAATTATATAATTATTCCCCTTTTTGATGGGAACTAACTGTAAAAGGGGAAAATGCAAGTCAAGCTTGAGGTTAACACCATTGCAAAGGTCAACCACTGAAGAAAAGGTGCCAAGGTAATATGTGCGTTGGTTACAGGAGACAGGACTGAATTGCTCACCTAGCTGCTCCTTGGTGCGCAGCGTGTTGAAGCAGGGCTCTGCAATGATCTGACAATAGAGCTCTAGAAACATGTTTTCGGATGTACTCTGCATGTCCGTCTGATAATAGATCTCGATACCGCAGTTATTGTGCACTTCATTCCGCTTCTGATACACAAACCAGCCCCCTGTAAAACGCAAGAGATAAGGGCATCACATATGAACGGTGGTTGCTTGTTGTAGTCATCTAGGAGGAGAAACTGTGACTTACTGTCAGGCAGCTGTACTTCTCTGTATCTAACCAGCTGGCTTGGGAGAAGGGGTTTCGTGTGAGCGTGCTCGATAAGAGTGTCCTCCACCATCTGCATCATGCCCACTGCCGTCTGCAGAAGAAAAAACACCACACACGTCAAGATGAGGTTCTCTTCCATCACCGAAGGTGCATGTATACATTCTAAAGCTGGCCAATTCATGTGATGAATATTGTGGGGACTGACCAACTCATAGGGGTGTCAAGACTGCCTCAATGCCAGTAAAAGGAAGGATCAGGCAAGCTGGATTTTCATATGCCTAACAGCTATTTTAGGTGTATGACCAGCTTTATTTGCCATGCGTTCTGGAGAAAAAGTACTTATAATCCATATGCAAATGACCAGTTAGGTGCACCAAGGGAGGGCACAAGCCTCTCTGTGCACCCATGCTCCAGAACGGACAACTGAATCGGAGAACTGTGTTACCGGCTGAGCCCTAATCCGGTGCTCTGGCAACGGCAGGGTAGCTGGAGATGTTCACTTCAATTGCTTTGCGCAACACTGATAGTTTAGTTCCTTAGTTGGTTGGTATGTGTGTATATATGGTGTGTTTACGCATGTGTAATTATATATATATATATATATATATATATATATATATATATATATATATATATATATATATATATATATATATATATATATATATATATATATATATATTACATATATATAGTACATATATGTAAACATATGTTGTGATGCTGCGTGTCCGCCGTTGAGTAGGCAACCTGTTAAAAATTTTAATCCCACGGCTGCGTAAGGATGACTTATTTGGGACAGGAAAGAGAACCTTTATACAGTTTGGGTCAATGACATATAGGCTGGTACTGAGCAGCCAAATGAATGGTCTTGATCAGGGATGAGTGAACTTGTGTTTCAAGTTCAGCGTACAAGTTTCGGGTTATCTAAGAATTCCGTTATGGATTCCGCTACCACGGACCATAAGATATAACGTAATTCTTAGATAACCTGAACCTTGAACCCCAAACTTGAAACACAAGTTCGTTCAGTCTTGATGTTTTTTCCGGCTCAGAGTGGGACTGTGTGGGCTATAAAAGGACAGGGAGGATAGCAGATATACTGAAGGGATAGGAAAAAAAATTAAACGCTTCACGAATTTGAAGAGCTTATTCCATCTGTTACTAGGGGTCAGTGACGCCCTCCATACATGTACAGTGTAAATCACCAACCTGCTTTGTTATGTTGCCATGGAGAAGAGCTTCAACATGCAACCGGGACAGCAGCTGGGGAATGAAGGCCTTAAGACGAGGAAGGGTAACATCTGGAAGAGACAAGAACACAGTCTTTAGAGAGTCTAGTCAGGTTCTGCTGCTGCAATATTCAGGTTATTCTTGGAATAAAGTGTGAATTATCGGTTAAATCTTCTATACGCGATCAGCAGAGCAGAGATTGCCACCAGCCAACGGCGTAACTACCATAGCGACAGACCGTGCAACTGCTAGGGGGCCCAGTCTTAGATGGGATTATCTCCTCTTCTACTGGAGGTAAAAACCTGGTCAGGACTTTACCCTCTAAAGGAACAACTTTTAGCAAACAATGCAGTAGGTAATTGAAAATGGTTTAGGCAGAAACCCTTCTGTCCTGTGTGGGGGACCTGGTTTCATCCTCGCTATGGGGCCCTTCTCTATGTAGGCCACTGGCCCCGGCAATAATACAGTGTAAGACAATTGTCATAATTAGAGTTGAGCCAATTTCATATTTAGAAATTCGTACACACTTCGTTTGGTGGTAAAAGGTGAATTGCGTTATGAATTCCGTTACCGAGGACCATAATGCAATTCTATGATGAATCATCCGTCATAATAGAAGTCTATGGGCTGCAAAACGGATCCGTCCTGTTTCCGTTATGTAGGGGAGTCCTCTCGCAGCTTTTCCTGAGGCCTGTTTTACGCTTGCATTGTTTTTTTCTGGTATTGAGATCCGGCAGAGGGGGGGGGGGGGGGGGGGGGGAAGTATCAGTTTAGAAGTGAATGGAGCTGAGCTGCGATACCAAGCACCGCCGCTATACAACGTATGGCACTGTGCTTGGTAAGCTGCGAGAAGGCCACGGCACTAACAGAAGCACCCGTGCCTTCTCAAACAGCTGATCGGTGGAGGTCCTGGGTGTCAGGCCCCCACCGATCAGATACTTATAACCTATGCAGAGGGTAGGCTATCAGCTACCACCAGGTAGAGCACAACAATATAAGTAAGATTGGTTGGTATCTAAAATCCAAGGGAGCTGAAAGCATGAAATTTACCAGTTTGATCTTATATTGCACCCGACCCCCTCCCCAGCCACTTTTAGCAGTGCTGAAGGTCAACATTACTTTTCTTTCAGAAGATTTTTTGCATTGCCTTAAAAGCATCTAAAACATGGACAAAGCTAACCACACTGCCTTGATTAAAAAGGTCTTACCATTTTGTCTAATAGTGTATATGAGTTTCCATGGTAACAGACTACAAACACTATGTAGTCTGACCCTCTTGCATCTTTCTCTCATTCCTTGCTAACCGACTGAACTGTAGGTCAGGAAGGAGCAGGGCAGATGAAACCATATGACTGCGGGTTTGACTGTAGTCTTACCATGGAGACAAGTCTGCATAGAAGCTGTTTACACAAAACTGTAGAAATTCTGAAGCCGCACCATTTGCAAAGTTGCTTCCTTTTAGATGCATTTGGACAATAAACACCAAAATCAATTGCAAAATTGAGCATAGCTTTCAAAGGAGTTCTTGATTTTAAAATGACATCTTATCTGGAAAAAGAAGGTATGGCCTCTGGTACATTTTTGTCGGAGTTCCCATTTTTCACTATGCCTTCTTCATACACAGCGTACCAAGCAATTTCCTTTTTTTCCAGGAAAACAATTTTGCTTTGTGAATAGGGCACGAGTGACGTGAACAGGCATTCTTTTCGAACGTCTAGTTTTAGTAATGGCCAAAATACTTCTGGGTAAGAAAATTGCCTTTGCTTAAATAGCTAAGACTGCCATAAAAAGAAATTCTGTGATATATGGCGTCCATCAAGTTTTCATTTTGTGTTAAATTCCATGAGCGGAGCCTGCGCTTGCGGTCTGACCCAGTTTCTGCTTCGCAATCTTCCGGCACATGTGTATACGCTCCAGAGCAAATAGCTTTGCTCGTTCAGGTGGTGTAAAGAGATAAAGCCGCGCTCTCTGCAGAGCAGCGAACATGATTTATAGGGCTGCTGGGAAGGCAAATGAAGTATTACAGGACTGGAGAATGGTCTATTAGAACAGCAGCAAACATCACCCACAGAACAAAGGACTCCGAGCAGAGGGAATGCAGTAAAAAACGCGATGTTCTGGAAAAAGAAGTGAAAGTCTGTTCACACGATGAAGAAAAAAAAAAAAAAAAACTCCCTATACAAACCCAGAAATAGAACCGCCGAGTGCAATCTATGAAATACGCAGTCACAGAATCCATCCCTGCTGGGACCGCATGCAGTGCAATAGCTAAAGACAACGTCGGGATGTGTGGTCAGAAGGTACAGCAGAAATCATAATGTCTAAGGATACAGTCCTGCATTTGACCCAAATGACTTAGGCTACAGTCACACTTGCGTTTAACTAGTTCGGTATCGAGATTCGGCAGAGGATCTCAATACCAGAGAAAAACGCTTTAGTTTTGTCCCCATTCATTGTCAATAGGGACAAAACTGAACGGAACAGAACGCTCCAAAATGCATTCTGTTCCATTTGGTTGCGTTCCCATACTGGACATAAAAATGCTGCAAGCTGCGGTTTTCTGTGCGGCATAAGATGCGGAGCCAAACAGATCCGGCATGACACAATGCAAGTCAATGGTGCCAGATCAGTTTTTGTGGACACAATAGAAAAAGGGATCCGGCACCCATTGACTTTCAATGGTTTTCATGCCGGATGGTCCTAATGGATGCAGCCGGTTGTTTCAGAAACTGAAGCACTTTTGCTGATCCCTGCCAGAACAGGCAAAAACGCAAGTGTGAAAGTAGCGTTTAGAGATGACAAACTTACTATACTGAATGTGGGAATTGTCTACAATGGTACGGGAGCAGAGGATTAGAATACATAACATAGTATTCAACAAAGGCATCTATCAGAGTAAAACTTAGAATGAGGATCCCCAAAACCCCATATTATCCACAGTAATGGATGCAGTACTGCAGAAAATGATATGAAAATTGTGCCCTTATTGCAGTGACACAGGTTTCCAGCTTTATCACCCTGCCTGAACACCTTTGCATTTGAAAATCATATTTAAAAGGGGTTCTCCTCTACTTTAATATTGATGATCTATCCTCAGCATCATCTATTCCATTTTGCAGGGAGGGGGAGGAGGTGATCTGTGACCATCACCTACTGTCAGTGGTGGATCTGGTTATGTATATAGGCGACTGTCAAGATCAGACTCAGGATGAGAGTTTAAATGGTGACCCAGATTTTAACATCAACCTCCCACTCTTCTACTTGGAGCCCCCAGGTTACGCAAGCTCTTCCCCCTTTAGCTATCTGACATCTACATATAAAAGGTATCTTAGCTGCCACCACTTGTTATATTAAGTGGACGCCTTAAATTAGGTAACTCACAATTACCCACTCAAACCCACTACGCTCTAGCAGTTCACAGGGTTAATACACCAATATACACACAGTCAGGTCATAAATATTAGGACATCGACACAATTCTAAATTTTTTGGCTCTATACTCCACCACAATGGATTTGAAATGTCTTTCAGCTTTAATTTGAGGGTATTTACATTCAAATCAGGTGAACAGTGTAGGAATTACAACAATTTGCATATGTGCCTCCCACTTGTTAAGGGACCAAAAGTAATGGGACAATTGGCTTCTCAACTGTTCCATGGCCAGGTTTGCGTTATTCTATCATTATCCCAATTACAATGGGCAGATAAAAGGTCCAGAGTTCATTTCAAGTTTGCTATTTGCATTTGGAATCTGTTGCTGTCAACTCTCAAGATGAGATCCAAAGAGCTGTCACCATCAGTGAAGCAAGCCATCATTAGGCTGGAAAAACACAACAAACCCATCAGAGAGAGAACAAAAACATTAGGCGTGGCCAAAACAACTGTTTGGAACATTCTTAAAAAGAAGGAACGCACCAGTGAGCTCAGCAACACCAAAAGACCCGGAAGACCACAGAAAACCAACTGTGGTGGGTGACCGAAGAATTCTTTCCCTGGTGAAGAAAACACCCTTCACAACAGTTGGCCAGATCAAGAACACTCTCCAGGAGGTAGGTGTATGTGTGTCAAAGTCAACAATCAAGAGAAGACTTCACCAGAGTGAATACAGAGGGTTCACCACAAGATGTAAACCATTGGTGAGCCTCAAAAACAGGAAGGCCAGATTAGAGTTTGCCAAGCGACATCTAAAAAAGCCTTCACAATTCTGGAACAACATCCTATGGACAGATGAGACCAAGATCAACTTGTACCAGAGTAATGGGAAGAGAAGAGTATGGAGAAGGAAAGGAACTGCTCATGATCCTAAGCATACCACCTCCTCAGTGAAGCATGGTGGTGGTTGTGTCATGGCGTGGGCATGTATGGCTGCCAATGGAACTGGTTTTATTATATTTATTGATTATGTGACTGCTGACAAAAGCAGCTGGAGGAATTCTTAAGTGTAGTGTTCGGGCAATATTATCTGCTCATATTCAGAAAAATGCTTCAGAACTCATTGGACGGCGCTTCACAGTGCAGATGGACAATGACCCAAAGCATACTGCAAAAGCAACCAAAGAGTTTTTTTAAGGGAAAGAAGTGGAATGTTATGCAATGGCCAAGTCAACCAGCTGACCTGAATCCGATTGAGCATGCATTTCACTTACTGAAGACAAAAAACTGAAGGGAAAATGCCCCAAGAACAAGCAGGAACTGAAGACAGTTGCAGTAGAGGCCTGGCAGAGCATCACCAGGGATGAAACCCAGCATCTGGTGATGTCTATGCGTTCCAGACTTCAGGCTGTAATTGACTGCAAAGGATTTGCAACCAAGTATTAAAAAGTGAAAGTTTGATTTATGATTTTTATTCTGTCCCGTTACTTTTGGTCCCTTAACAAGTGGGAGGCACATATGCAAAGTGTTGTAATTCCTACACCGTTCACCTGATTTGGATTTAAATTCCCTCAAATTAAAGCCGACAGTCTGCAGGTAAAGCACATCTTGTTCATTTAATTTTAAATCCATTGTGGTGGAGTATAGAGCCAAAAATGTTAGAATTGTGTCGCTGTCCCAATATTTATGGACCTGGCTAACTCTATCAGAGGTCGTGAAATTGTTTAGAACACAAGAAGCCTCTTATTAAAGTGAAGTTTGAATATCTAAAGGACAGTGCATACATAAATAGTTATTCAAACTGTAAAATACAACGAAATACAAATACAATGCAAAAAAAAAAATATATACGGTAGTTTCAAAATAAAAAGGATAAAAGAAACTATAAAATTTAAGAGATGATACAAGTCCGGATACCTGGGGGTAGCAGGGGAGTCGGCCAGACCATCAGAGTTGTCCCCCAAAGAAATGGCAACTTGCTACAGGGACACATACAACTTAAAGGGTAACGGTCATGTTTTTTTTATTTACTAGTTTATTAGAGCTAGGCATGTATACCGGAGTTAGTCTGTCAATTATTGTCAAAGGATTTGCAATTACCTTATAATAACAGCTTTTATTAATGTCCCCTGTTCCTATCCACTGCTCCCTTAAAAGACCGTTGCTATTGCTGGTCTATCTTCCTTTTAATATAAACCCAAGACAGAGGGGCGGTCCTTCACACTGCATGTGTGCATTAGGCTTCGGAGTGAGGAGGCGTGTCTCTCAGTAATCCAATCTGATTGGCTGGCAGGGAGCTGCTGGCTACATCAAGTATGTATGGGAAGTGAGGGAAAGCAGTTTTAGCCTCAGAGAACTGGCAGAGGAGCCATCTTGAGAAGGTCCTCATATTGTAATTGTTTAAACAGCCGTAAACAAAGGGAAAAACTCAAGGAAAACAGTGGTATATGAAGAATTTAAAGATTGCTTTATGCATAATGCTGCTGCAGCAGTAACGTATGCTAAAATAGATTTTTTGATGAAAACGAGACAGTTACCCTTTAAGAAGATCTGAATATTTCCCCAGTAGCCTCCCTACCTCCAATGTCAGTGAGAGGCTAGTGTGTATGGTAATGGCCTTTTATGATCAAGATTTAGAAGGTCAGTTCTTGGCTCAGAATCTGTCTACCAAGTTATATTTTATTGTGGGTGTCAGAGCGACTTCATACCACCTTCATCCAACCTGTCATAATGTTCAACACACGTGCATATCAAACATGGAAAAGTTAGAAGCAGTATGGGGTGCGTTCTTTAATTACCACATCTTGCAGAGCCCTGATAGAGGTGACTAACACAGGTGATACCGGTAGAAGGTCTAATTCCAATCATGAGCCGCACACAAAAACATTATGGTTAAGGTCCAGTATTTCTTTGATAAATCTTCATACGTATTTTTTTTTTTAATACATAATAGATCATGGTATCCTCTACCTGACCTTTTAAATAGCTCCACCAGGTCTAGGAGGCCCTGAGGCTGGGTTCACACCTGAGCGTTTTACAGCGCGTTCCTACGCGCTGTAAAATGCTCAACAAGGAGAAACCAATGATTCCCTATGGGAATGGTTCTCACCTGGGCTTTTTACAGCGCGTACGATCGCGCTGTAAAACGCCCGATGCCCCAAGAAGTACATGAGCTTCTTTGGGGCGTCTTGTCGCGCATTCCCGTACATAGACTTTCGGGAACGTGCGACAATGGGCGTTCGCTTGTCTCTGTATGCGCGATTGCAAACGCCGGTACAATCGCTCATACAGAGCGCTCCATCGCGAACGCTCAGGTGTGAACCCAGCGTCAGGAGATCTAATGCCAGGATAGGGTTTAGGATGGGTTTTGATATAAGGGAAGGGGGAAGAGGGGGTTCTTTCCTACAATGCTATCAACACCTGCCATTGTAATCCTGCCTTTAATAGTAATGAGATGACTGCTACAAAGCGATATCTACAGAACAGAAAGGTCAGCCTATTGTGAGCTCAGCAAAGTGAAATCTGCAGGTTTCCAGGATATAAATAATGTATAATCACAGGATCATGATGTTATATGGCAATATAATGAAGGGAATGTGGTCGCATTACGAACTGCAAGTTGTCAGAAGTCTTGGAGCTTTGGATTTCTGGATACTTGCATGTCATGGTGACTTGTGGTTCGCAAGACAACTTCAGAGTAGGTAGGTGCTTTATGTGCCTATTCAGAGGAATGTCAAATTCCTTACATCAACAGAAATGTCTCACCTTCTAGAGCTTCCCGGAGCTCCTCTTTGGTCCAGGCCACTTCAGTCATCAGCAGCCTCAGGTAATACATTGCATGCTGGTGAGGCTGTTCTGCGCGGAAGTTGTTCAGAGAGCGCATGTACTGTAAAACGGAGAATCTCACATTGTAAAGACTATATGCTGTAATACCCTATTGGATAGTTGTAAAGTTTTTGGGGGTAACCAATCCTGTTACAGACCTTAACATTATTCTCAACACCAATTTACAAACTGTATTGATTTACAATGTAATTTTGCAATGGTTCCATTCACTTCTATGGAACTTCTCGGAGCGCTGTACTTGAAAGTCCCATAGAAGTGAAGGAAGCGATGGATGTAGCACCGCTGCATTTCATTTTCATGGGGCAATTCAGCAGCACATCGTTCTTAAGATGTATGGGGGTCCCAGCGCTCAGACCCCCAGCAATCACTTATGTGGACAGGGAATATACTTCTAATATGTAACATATATATATATATATATTTTTATTTATTTATTTTATAAAAGGATTGACTTACCGCTTCTTTAATTATCTCAAAACGTTTCTCATCTATTTCAAACGTAGCCATCTTCTCGATGATCTTCTTTAACAAGATATGCTGCTTGTCATTGTAACCTTTCACACAGAGCTGGAAGACAGGGTACATATCAGTACACCCCAAGGTTACACATCTTAAACTCAGAAAGACAAGCACAGTGTCCTTCATCTGCCAGTGCTGGTTACTAGTGGTCATCATCTGAAGTGTGTGGAGCTCATCTGGGCCTCTACAGTCAGGGCAGCCCTTTCCTAGGCAGACTGTCACCCTACTTAT
Organism: Bufo gargarizans; assembly: GCF_014858855.1. Classification (NCBI taxonomy): domain Eukaryota; kingdom Metazoa; phylum Chordata; class Amphibia; order Anura; family Bufonidae; genus Bufo; species Bufo gargarizans. The sequence continues at coordinate 358,518,752 of NC_058085.1, forward strand.
TAACCAGGAAGAAGTAATATTGGTTTCTGAAATGTATTAGAAGTTATAAGTGGAGAATCCCTCATATATAACCTCTATTAATTTGTGCTGCAAAAAGTAAAAAGGCTTCACTCTGAGGGGCCCAATAGGTCTTAAAATGGACATCTAACAGGCACCATTAAAGTTTTACGACATTTTAACATGGATGACCTATCCTCTGGATAGGTCATCAGTATCTGATAGACACCCAGGACCTGCCGATCAGCTGTTTGAACAGGCACCAGCTCTCACAGTAGCGCCGCGGCCTTCTCGCAGCTTTACCTAGGCCAGGGGTAGGCAACCTCCGGCACTCCAGCTGTTGTGAAACTACAACTCCCAGCATGCATACTTACTCTGCTCTTCTAAGAACTCACATAGAAATTAATGGAGCATGCTGGGAATTGTAGTTTCACAACAGCTGGAGTGCTGAAGGTTGCTGATCCCTGCCCTAGGCTGTGACACGTTCATCAGTCACATGGCCTAGGCGCAACTCAGCCCCATTAAAGTGAATGGGGCCAAGCTGCAATATCAAGCACAGCCGCTATACAATGTACGCTGCTCTGCTTGGCAAGCTGTGAGAAGGCTGCGGTGCTCAAAGGATCACCGCTGACTGCTTGAAACAGCTGCCGGCAGGGGTCCCAGGTGTCGGACCCCCACCTATCAGATACTGATGACCTACCCAGAGGAAAACCCTTTTAAGCCACTTTAACACCTGCAGCACAGCAATCCATCAGAAAACAACCTGTCGGAGTTCTCTGTATCCAGCCTAGCCCGATAGTGTGTGCCCGCCGGACGCCTTGGACTATAATGGGATCCAATGTTAAATTTGGCCGCTCCTTGGCATAAATGCCGGGATATCGGTGAAAGCTCCCTCTGGTTCCCATTATAGTGGCTGGGCTCCAGCAGTAAATGGCGCCATCTGGCTAGGCTGGAGCGGGAGAATTCCAGCAAGCTGTTATGTGCTGCAATTACTACCAGGTTCCTCACAGATTATAGCTGATCTTTGGGGCTTCATCAACAGGACACAATGCAATCCACTCATCTTCAGGGGACACTTCTAACACTTAAGGATTGTCCAAGTAGGAACAAGTGAGGAGCCCGACTTCTTATAAATGTCACATCTACTTCTTAGAGAAGCCATATCCTCAGATACGGTAGTCTGCCTAAAAATGGCTTCCTGCGTGTAGGTGCCAAGTATATTTTATCACACCCCGACACCAGGCATTACACATTGTGAGGAACACCACATGCATCGGTTAGGAGCCCATGCCCATAGTCACACACAGCAAAGCATTTTAGGAGAGGGAACTAATCCCTGTGAACAAAGGTCTGATCATCAGATGAGAATTTTTTGACACCCACATTTTTTCTTTTCTTATTTTTTTTTACTACAATATGTCAAGTTTCACTGCTCTGCATCTAGATTGGTTTCCTTTCCCACCTTAAAAGGGAAAGGGTCATCAGAATCCTACTGTTTAAATCAAGTTTTTATGTCAAAATTTTTTTCGACTTTTTGGTGATTTTTTTTACATTTTGTAGGTCTCTATGTATATTTGAAAAAATAAAATAAAAAAAGTCATGCATCTTTCACACCACCCTTGTGGCCTAAAATAGGTCAAGACTTCCTGTTCTTTGAGGGCAGTCACATGGGCCATATACTGGAGGGGACCCCACTGACTTCTATGGGAGAGCTTTCTAGGCACTGTCCGTGACCTGTGCAGAGGTCAGAAGTGAACAGATAAGAATTAGGAAGTATTATCCGTGTGCTGTTACAACAGGATATATTGCACACAAATTTGCACTTGTAATGGTGATATTTACCTCACTTTACACCTTTTTTAAGCTTTTATTGATCTCATTATGTTTGCTAATAAAAACAAAATTTACAAGAAGTGAACAGATTAAGGTCATCACCTATTGTGAATTTTGCACGAAAAACCGCACGATTTTAGCTTTTTTTTTATTACATGTAGTAACATGAAAAATTAAAAGAAAAATAAAATAAAAAAAATCACCAAAAATTTTAACTAAACATAAAAACGTGAATAAAACAAGTTATTGGCTGACGACATTCTCTCAATTTCCGACCTTAAATTGCATTCCTTTCCCATCTTTATTGTATGACTGTATCTCATTTACTACAGGGTGGGCCATAATCTATTAGCATAAGCCTCTTGTTCTGTAGGACTTCCATGCATTACTTGGACAGCCAATTGATTTCAATAGGAATTTAAGGAGGGTGCGGCTTCTCCTTGTGTAGAAAGTCATATGCAATGCTCCATGGGAAAGAGAATGCAAATTAGTTGTCCTCCAGGAGGAAGAAAGCCGTCTCTAAACCACTGTCTTGACCATTAAAACCCTTGAAACACAACTAGGAATCTTCGTCCAGGGAGAGTCTTCAATAGGAACAGAGTAATGCCTAGTTTTGCCCCCGTTTTGGCGCCACAGGAACATTTAACACTTACTCCTGGGATCCCTTTTCCCCCCTCCAGATTACAGCTGATCACTGAGGGACAGGACAACGTGACCTTTTCTTTTGGGGTACCTTTTAGTACAAGTAGTCCAAAGCATGCAACCCCTTTAAGAGGATTCTCCCCCCCAAAAAAATGGTTAGGAGCAATAGCTCCGAATTTTATTATTATAACAAAAGCATGACCAATGGAAGATACCTAGCTTGTAAAATGGAGGCTCTCCACAGGAGCTATACGTTTGATCTAAATATCATTCCTTAACATAGCAGTCATACAGGACTGACAAAACATCTTTCGGCTGCTGTCCCGTTGTATATCCCTTGATGCGGAGGGGAACCTCTGTCCATATATGAAGCCAGTATAAGCACCCCACACAGATATATATGTCTTTTCATGCCTTGATGGGAAGTCGCTAGCTTCCTTGACGTATTTACTTACAAGAATTGCATTCATTCCTGATGCAATGCCATAGTTGACACCTGCGAGGCTGGCTGCATATGTATACTCTTTTAAATCATCCTTCAATAACCTTAGAAACAGGTATGTCATGTTGCAATGGAGGGGGTCAGCATAAAGGTAACGACTAACAAAAAAAGAAAATGGAAGAAAAAAAAAAAGGAACAGAAATATAAAAAATAAAATAAAAAAAATGACAGATGCACTAAATGTGATGCAGTGAGATGAATGTGCGAGGAGGAGCCTTGACAAAAAGAGTATGAATATGCAGCTTCACAATCACATTGTCTATTGGGACGGGAAGGATTGCACAACGGTAAAGATCACGTGCCTGGTGTTAATTTTCAAAGACGTAATGAAAAGTTTGGTTCCCCCATAAACGGTATCTAAAAAGTAGGTTGAACAGAGAGGACTAAAAGCCTAAGCGAGGTCTTCCGCTCACAATAAGGAGCAAGGAGGAAGTGGAGGAGGTGATCTTGTGGCCTCCTTGGCTTCAGGTACTTACATACATCCCATAGATGGTATTTTGGAGGTCATAGTTCAGGCCGGCTAGCTCTGCTGCATATGCATACTCGTTGAGAGAATCTTTAAGCAGTTCAAGATACAAATAGGCCATGTTACAATGCAAAGGATCCACATAAGCAAATGGGCTGAAAGAGAATATTGAGATTAAAGTCTGGCTTGGTGCAAATATCTAATACAGTAGGTACAAGGATCGGCCTCCATACCTGCCATTAGTCATCGGAACCATAGAGTTCCACAATTTGCTTTACAGGCAAATGTGAGCTTTAGAGAAAACCGTTTACATATTGGCAATGATTCTGAGTAAACTGCTCCATTAGTTGCCATGACTGGTAGACGAACATGAACACAGCTCCATATACGACATAATAGAAGGTTAACCGAGAACAAATCTGTTTATTAAAAAAATGCTGCACCATCTCTTCAAAAAGTGTGTTTATCGCACACAATCGATTCACCTGTACAATCGTGCAAACGCTTACGTGTAGACCTGGAATTGGTTCCCAAGGTCTACAGTGAATGTGACGAATAAGAACAAACTACTGCCCTACCCAATCAAGCCTCGGAAGATGGTAATACTCATGACCAGGATCCAAATATCATATACGCAGAATTGTATCCAAGGTCAGCTTTAGGCCAGACGCAAACAAAAGTTCAATGCGAGAAACTCGCTACGTGCGGTAGTGAGAGTTCCCAGTCGGCTCCTCTGACCGGATCATACAGCATAATGATTTATAAGGCTGTGTTTCCTCCTGGACCTGGAATCTGATGAATTACACTGACATAATGCGGTCAGTGTAAGGGCTCGTTCACAAGACCGTGTGAAGCCCGTGCTCGTATTGCGGACCGCATTTGCGTACCTGCAATACACGGGTCCCGTTCTGTGGCCATTCCGCATCACTGATGCGTACCCATTCATTTCAATGGTTCCGCAAATCCGGAACGGAACACTACGGAGCGCTTTCTGAGGCACCGTTCCGTGCTTCCGCACCACAAAAAGATAGAGCTTGCTCTATCTTTTTGCGGAACGGAGGGATTGCGGACCCAATTTGCAATCCACAGCACGGGCTTCACACTGTCGTGTGAACAAGCCCTAATTATTCAGTAGATTCCAGGTCTCAGAGACGCACAGCCTTATAAATCATAATGCTGTGCGATCCCGTCAGAGGAGTAGAGGGTCAACCGGGAACGCACACTGCAGCGAGTTTCTCGCATTTACTAGCGTGTCCGTTTCTAGCTTTTAACATTAGGAACTCTATGGCAAGTGCCAGAAGAAGTCTTTCAACTGGGACCTACACATTAAAAAAGACATAGTCCTGCAGTCACCTACAACTAAAGTTTACAATGTACACTAAAAATGCAGAATATATAGTTCACTAGATCCACATAAAAATAAAACCATCAATGAAATACACAGAGTGACCCTTTAACACCTTTATAATGAACTTAATCTGACTGTTTAAAAAGGGTGAGGATGGAGCAGGTGCTCGGTGTAAGGCCCTGATGAGGCCCTACTAATAACTGGGTGTAGGAGAAACTGGTATAGATGAGAAATCAAGAGCAGAACCACCAGAGAATCATAGCTGGAGGGTCAAACATAAGAGGGCTTCAGTATATAACCCTGGAATACCCATTTAGTCTTCTTCAGAGACCCAGACGGATACCAGTGGGTAACAAACACCATCTCAAATACGTACTTCCCATGTGGCAATAAGTCCTCTACGTGACATGGCAACGTCATAGATTGATATAATACACAGTATTGCTTCAAGCATCAAACAGCTTACTCTTTCGCATAAATACCAAAGTCACAGTACACACAGTTCACAAACAGTTAATTTCAATTAAAAAGAAAAGTACAAGGAAGAATGCTGAAAAACATGCAGGTTTATAATCCCCGGTAATCTTCGCCTTAAGCTTTATAATTAAAACAGCCGTCCAATAACTGCTGCATTTGCACAAATCTTGGGACTTGAGAGGTTAGTTCTGTTGTAATCTATGACCTCTGGGATGACACACAGTTTCTACAATGACTGTGGCCGAATACTAATTCCAATATATCATACGCTATGCCGCAAACAGTATACAAACATGTCCGAGTAGTAGAAGTCTGACCACTGGGATATCCACTGATGCCTAGAATTAGGGTCCAATAGCACTCAAGTGCAGCAACCCCTTTGGCTTTTTCCAAAACAGTATCAACTCAAACCCATCGCAATGCTCCTAGTTCTTCCCATAGAAGGGTGCTGCAGACCTCTCCATCTCAATTCACCAAAAAGAAGTCGTTATTGTTCAAGATACACTAGAGCTGCAGCACAGCCACCAATCGTCTATACAAGCCAGTTAGTTTACATTACACCACAGCTACTACCATGTTTAAAACCCTGCAGAGTCTGCTGTAATCACAGAACTCTTCATCTATAGCAGCAACTATTTAGTTAAAGGGTTATTGCAATCTTGGAGAACAAATGTCATATCGCCATCAGTTTATGATCAGTGGGAGTCCAACCTCTGGGACATAACCAATCTGAACTAGTTTATTATAGCATTGCTTTCAAAGTGGTATCCTTACCACCTGCTATGCACGGGAATTGCAACACAGGTTCATTAAAAGTGACTGAAGCCCTACATCATGGCTGCAGCCCCTTAACTCTGAGGATTTGGGGCTTCCAGAGGTTGGGCACAGGCGATCAGAGTGACATGATATGCCATCACTAACATGCAAATAACCTTTTGGATCTATAGTGGGAACTAATTAAAGTCCTGCGATTACAGCAGACTCTGCAATATTTCAAGTTAGCTTGTAAATCCCTGTTTAGATAGGATTTTAAAGCAATTTCTTCTTTTCCATCTCCTTCTAAGGCTCTATTCACAAGTCCGCAATTTAGTTCTGCATTTTGCGGAACGGAATTGCGGACCCATTCATTCTTATGGTGCAGCACGATGTGCTGCCCGGACACGGAATTGCGGATCAGCACTTCCGGGTCCACACTTCCGTTCCGCAAAAAAATAGAACATGTCCTATTCTTGTCCGCAATTGCGGACAAGAACAGGTATATTCTATTAGTGCCGGCAATGTGCGGTCTGCAAAATGCAGAACGCACATTGCCGCTTGCCGTGTTTTTACGGATCTGCGGCTCAGTGTATCCGCAAAACACGTTGCGGACGTGTGGATGGAGCCTAAAGCAGACATTAAAAAGGGATAACGTAAGCGAGTGCATTAATTGAAATTTCCTTCTCCCGCTGTCCCATGCTGTAACGAATGGAGTGTACATATTAAGTGAATGAAGCAGATAAGTTGCAAAAACAGACATTTGCTTATGCTTTAAAGCAAACCACAATGCATTTACTATATGGCCTTCTGCGTTTACTTACAAAAACAAAGTTAAAGCCTGTCTACATTGACTAAGTGTATTTTTGTCCGCCCCTCACTCCATCACGCAGGAAAGCAGAAATAGAGCTGCCGCAGCATTAAATGCTTAATGGGTTATGGCCAAGCATTTCAGACGTGGCCGATTTTATCATTAGCCATAAACAGATGACAAATGATCCAGAGTTATGGCCAGTGCAGGGTATTATGACAGTTTTACTGAAGTTCAAGCAATAAAAAAATGCTAACATAAGTGCTCAGTGTCAGCACATTGGACGATTCCTGTGATTACAGCCTGCCACATAAATATCAGCGAGCGCTTATTATCCGAGCTTGGAAAACACGGTCTCTCTTCATTAGTATACAAATGCTGATTGTGCGCTTTGCATGGAATGTAAACAGCTTACCATAAGATCAGCAGCTAAAGGATCACTTATAATGGGTGGACACCTACCTAAAGAACTCAAAATTGAGACAGGCTTTGGGAAGGAAGAACTTGTCATCTTGCTTGAACCACAATTTGCTCATTGCTGTGTCCTATAAAAACAAGAGAGAAAATGCACTTACCAAACACTGGGAGAAAGGCGGTATTTAAAAAGTAGTAAATTCCCCGTCCCCAATTACTTTTGGCACTTTAGTAAGTACTTGCAGTCCCAATGACATAAGAAGTCTGGGGTGCTGTTATTCCTCCAGTAAAAATACAAGTAGATTGACAAGATCCAGACAAGGAGAAAGGTAGAATGTGAAGGGTATAGCACCCTCATGCATTTCCAGGAACAGGTTTGATCTGTTTATTTGGTCCAATAGGGATTTCTAAGGAAAGCCACCCCAGAAAGGCTTTTTCATGGGGAATACAAAAATTCTGAGAGCAGACAGGTTCTTTTTAAAAGAGGTTGACTAATCTGTAAGATGACTATGTGACAATTACCAATATAGCCTGTGTTGATATTCTGTACCATTAGATATACTTCATAAAGGTATGTCCCCTCATTGGGCAAATCTTCTGTGCTGTCCGCGCAGAGGTCCTGTCCACAAGATGGCCGCTGATGGAGGGTCATGTGACCAGACATATCACTCAGTCTCCTCCATTCAAACACATTGTACTTGCACTAACTCCCAGCAGTGCAGAAGGCAGGTGCAGGGTATTTGAATGGAGGAGGCTGAGCGATTTGCCTGGTCACATGACCGTCCATCAACAGCCACTTTATGGACACTACCTCAGTGTTGACAGCATAAAAAAAAATAAAAATTAAAAAGCTATGACATATAGAAAATGACGCAAAATTTCAAATATATAGTCCTCTTACAAACAAATTAATCAACGTTAACTAGAAAGTGGCCAACCCCTTTAAAGGTGGCAGATAAAGATTAAGATGGGAGTTTTGCTACTGGTGAAAAAGCAGGTTTGGCTGCTAAAAGGACTTGTAACTTGTGCATTTATCAAAACACATAGGCGATAAACGTCCATTGTGGGATAACCCCTTAAAAAAAAAAAAAACACACACACACACACACACAACACACACACACCCTCTATCACTATAAACATTGTCAAGCCCATCCGCATCATGTGTGAGCATTTTGGTCAAAAAAAAATTGTTTTTATGTACCGCACATTGTAGGGTCTTCCAATAACGTGCCTAGCTATAAGGCTAGGACTTCAAACAAAAGGCACCAAACGGCTGTGGTTTCTACAAAGCTGAATTGAGCTGGTGTGCCCATCACTCCTCGGCATCTAGAGGGTGGGGTGGGCTGCCAAGCTAACGGAGGTGCGTTTTATTTTGATTTGGCTTTTTTGCAGTAAGAGATTGGCATGCATGCTCACTTCATCCCTTCCTATAAAAAAAAATAAAAAAAATAAAATAAAATAATTTTTTTATATATATTTGAGTAGTGTGAAAAAGTATTTGGCCCTTTACAGATTTCTTTTGTTTATGCAAAGGTGACCTGAATAAATACAAAAATACCGTTTTTAAAATTATTATTTAATTTATTAAGAGAAAAAATAAATGCCTCCTAAACCTAATAACTAGTTGTCCAATGACTGTTTCACATCTCTGTGGAGGAATTTTGGCCTCATTTTTTGTTTTTATTAAGCCACATACTGTAGGCTTTTTCGAGTATGAACGACATGCCACAGCGATTTAAGTCTGGACTTTACATAGGCCACTCTAAAACCTTCATTTAGTTTTTTTATTCAGCCATTCAGAAGTGAATTTGCTGGTGTGCTTCGGATCATTGTCCTACTGCAAAACATAAGTACGCTTGAGCTTAAGTTCACAAACTGATGGCCGGACATTCTCCTTTAGGACTTTCTGGTAGAGAGCAGAATTCATAGCCACATTAATTACAGCAAGTCGTCCAGGTTCTGAAGCAGCAAAACAGCCCCAGACCATCGCACTACCAGCACCACGTTTGACTCTTGGTATGATGTTCTTTTTCTGAAATGCTGTGTCAGTTCTATGCCAGATACAACAGGACGCACACCTTTCAAAAAGTTTCACTTGTCTCGTCAGTCCACAAAATATTTTCCCAAAAGGCTTGGGGATTATCAAGATGTTTTTTTGCCAAATGGGCCTTTGTGTTCTTTTTGGTCAGTAGTAGTTTTCGCCTTGGAACTCTCCTATGAACACCATTTTTGCCCAGTCTCTTTCTTATCGTTGAATCATGAACACTGACCTTAACTGAGGCAAGTGAGGCCTGCAGCGCTTTAGATGTTGTTCGGGGTTCTTCTGTGAACTCCTGGATGAGTTGTCTCTCTCATCTGTTCTTGAATTTCTTCAGATCGGGGCATGATGTGTTGCCTTTTGAGATCTTCTAGCATACTTCATGTTGGCAGACGAGTTCTATTTACCGTAAGTGATTTCTCGATTCTTCAGGTCTGGCAGTAATTAGGCCTAGGTGTGGCTAGTAAGAATTGAAATTGAACTCTGCTTTCCAAAAACTGTGGTAATCACAGGTAATTCATGGGAGGGGGGGCAATTATTTTTTCACATAAGGACAGGTTGTTTGCGATAGTTTTCCCTTAATAAATTATATCCTCATTTAAAAACTGCCATTTGTATTTGCTCAGTTTATCTTTGTCCGATATGAAAATTGGTTTGCTAATCAGACATTTAGGCATTTTGACGGATCGCAATAGTGGAAAGGAAAATTCCTGATAAATGTAGCCTTCTAAGCAATGCTCATGACATTTTAGAATTTGTGACAAATTAGAAATTCCTCCTTCTTACCTTAACCAGTGCAGGACACGGTGTGGCATCCTTTTCTAAAGGAACAATCTCAAAATTTGTGGGAATAAATTCATTCTTCATGGGTAGATGAAACTTCCCATTTATATCAGCTTTTTGCCAATTCTAAAAAGACATACAAATGTTAATTGATCGTGAATAAGAAGAAGCCACTTTGTAAGCTAGTATTATAACAGGGGACAAATATGCAGTGATCCATGTACAGAACTGGGAAGGGAAAAAATAAAATCACAACATTTACTAGTTACTGACAGACAGCAAACTAGAAAAATATGTAAAATAATTCAATTTTAAAACATACAGGTCACTTAAAAGGGGTTATCCGGGTTCAGAGCTGACCCGGACATGCCCATATCTTCACCCAGGCAGCCCCATTAAGATGAGCATCGGAGCATTTCATGTTCCCATGATCTCCTTTACCCCAAGCTGAATCGCCAGGGCAAAGGCATTTTTAGGAGATCCGTTGACGTACTGGGCTCACCATAGGGCGGCCAGGTGGAGGCTGCCTGTAAAACGTCAAGGCAGCGCTAAAGCCGGCCCATGAGAGCCGGTGACGTCACCGAACCCACTGCTGGGGGAAAGCCTCCGCCTAGCAGTGTGTTATTGTAAAATAACAAAGCCCTTGCCCTGTGCTATCCATTTCATTCTCAGATGCTCTTTAATGGGGTTCTCCCAAGATAACCTATGCCCCATCTACCGGATAGAGAAGTGTCTAATCTATAAGGATCTGAACACCGACAACCCTAACGTTACAAGCATGGGGGATCCTATGTGCCCCTATATTACTGGAGCAGTGGTTGAGCATGGCAAAGAAACTCAGAAAACAGCCCTCGGCCACCACCATATGTTCTACAGAGGTGATTGGAACATCAATGCACGTGATCAACCACCACTCTAGTATTACAGGGGGATAAAAAGACCCCCATTCTAATGAACGGTGGGGGTCTCAGCTGTCGGACCCTCAATGATCAGACTCTTATTACCCATCCTTCCAGGATGGATCTACTTTGCACATTGTACTGTAATGAAATATTACCATTAATCACCACTTAAAAGGAACACTATATGTAGACATTACTCATAAAATACAAAATACAGTTGTCCCCACTGTGTTTCAGGACCATGCAGAAAATTAGGCTTTGTCTTACTGCAGATGGAGCAGAGGGGGGAGGGTTCTGCTGCAGAATCGGGATTGTGAGAAGGAGGAGGGACATGGCTGATCGCCAGGAACAAAGATCTCCTTATACAGTTTTATAGGAGACACAATAAGAGCCAAAGAAAAAAGGAGGAAATGAAGGAAGGAAGGAAGCACAGATCTTTTTCTTTGTAAAGTTTGTGTTCACCACTCCTTTAAAGGGTGTCTCCGAGACCAGGAACCCCTTTTTGATATGGCCAGGTAGGGATGCAGTTATTACAAAAAAATAAAAATAAAAAAACTCACCTGTCCCCAGCAATCTGGCTCTAGTGCCCAGCTACCTTTTCCTCAGCTTCCGGTACCCACTGGACCAGAAGTGCCATCTACACACACAGCGCAGCTGCCATCCACGGTACCGTGTGCAAGCACTGCATGTGACCGCTGCCACCGTTAAACACATTAGTTAGCCAACAAAGGTGAAGCGCTACAGCATGTCACACGTCCATTCCAGCAGAGAGAGGGGAAAGTGAAAGAAAAGAGCTCAGCAATGACAGCAGAGAGCCAGCGTCTTTGGTTAGTCCTTGCACCTTGCCTGGCCATATTAAAAGGGTTCCTGGTCTCAAATAGTCCATTTAAGGCCTCTTTCACACTGGAGTGTGCGCCCCGTTGCCGTATTGCAGATCCGCAATACATGGGTGGCGTTCCGTGGGCACTCCGCATCATGGATGCGGACCTATACACTTGAATGGGTCTGCAAATCCGGAGATGCGGAACGGAACCCTACAGAGTGCTTCCGTGGGGTTTCATCCTGTACTTCGTTCCGCAAAAAAAAAAAATAGAACATGTCCTATCTTTTTGCGGAACAGTCGGATCGCGGACCCAAGTGAATGGGTCCGCGATCCGCTGCGGCTGCCCCACGGACTGTGCTCGTGTATTGCGGCCCGCATTTTGGGGGCTGCAATACGGCAACAGGGGCGCACACGCCAGTGTCAAAGAGGCCTAAGGGAGGAAGGCCTGTGATTTTTTTTCTTATTTATGCATTTTCTGTGTTTAGCTTTTCTTTAAGTTGCCGTTAAGCAGCCTGCTAAAGAGGACCTTTCATGGGATTATGGGTTACAAACTGGCATGCTCACCAGATAGGGCGGCCCCTACAGATGTCAGAATTTTTTTTTTCTTCCTAAAATACCCCCCTGTTCCGGCGCTGTGTCCCCCGCTGTTGTTGGTGCCCGATACGTCAATTTAGAATATCAGTACACGGAGGAGGAGACGCCAGGGTTTCTCAATGGGAGTCTCCTTCTCCCTATAGCGCGGTCCAATCGCAGCGGAGAGAGTCACAGCCAGGAGAAAAAACTGCTCAACTTCCCCCTGGCTGTGTCGCTCTCCGCTGTGATTGGACCGCGCTATAGGGAGAAGGAGACTCCCATTGAGAAACCCTGGCGTCTCCCTGTACCGATACTCTAAATTAACATATGAGGCGCCAAAAACAATGGGGGAGACAGCGCCGGAACGGAGGGGTATTTAATTTTTTTTATTAATAAATAAAATTACTGCCATCTGTAGGGGCGGCCCTATCTGGTAAGCATGCCAGTTTGTAACCCATAATCCTATGAAAGATCCTTTTTAAATAAATGAAATGGACCACCCGGCTTTTAGTGCAATCTCTTATAAAAAGGAACGTGGTTCCAAGTCTTCATTAAAAGAACAGGCATTTAGTTAATGGATGCTCATGGAATATCTGCAGTTTTCTACTCGTGTTCAATTCTTCATAAATTGCATGAAGAAATCCTTCTCCCTCAAGTCATTACATTTTGCAAGGATCACAATAGTTGGTCTTTCAAAGACCATTGATTTTCTGCTTAGTTCTGTAAGACATGAAGCATTGTAAGTTCCAGACCTCGATGGCATCTGCTGGGATGGCTTCTTCCTTGTATTGTGTTCCATACCACTCTTCTGTCTGGTCAGTTTTGCCCTCAAAAGACTTGGAAACGATGGCCACTCTGTAGGACATAACAGATAAATGTGATGAAGAGCGTATGGTCTCCAGCTCAGAACATATGACAGCAGCAAATACGGCATTTAGGGGCCAATATTGGAGAGGCAGATTTAAAAGGAACATATCTGATGGCGATTATTTTATTTTGGTGCTGAATGGAGGGAATTTTCAGTAAAAAAAAAAAAATTGAAATACATTTTGAAATGAAAACTACAGAAATAACCAGGAAACAAAACATTACAAATCCAAACAAAGGCAGCTTCTTTCGCTATAGCCCTCCCAGTACACAAAAAAAATAATAATAATTGGAGTATGAGCAAGTCATAAAAGCTGACAATGAGACTCGGAACATAATCTTACTATCTAAAAAGGTCACATTGTTAAGGTTTAGAAACACCACAATTCACGCAGCACTTTTATAGCCGAATCTCCATTAGAACAAAATGTCAGAATTCACAACCAATAAAAAAGAAAAATCAATAATATTGCCACCATTTTTGATTTAGCACAAACATTTATTTCTAATCTGTTTATATTTTGTAAATTTTAATTTTTATTGTATTTTTCTGTAATATTCTGATCTGAGCTGCAATCAGCTGTATAGAGATTTGCTTTACAGCAGCCGCCATGAGCACAGGAAACCTCAGTCATACAGTGACTTAATGTCTATGGAAGTTGTGTGCATGCTAAAGGACATGAACAGCGCTCATTCTGCAGGGAGGGGGAGGAAGGACGCTGTGACCATTATTTATTTTATGCACTTTTATAGCGCTGACATATTTCGCAGCGCTGTACAGTCATTAGCATCAAGCTGCCCCCATTGGGGGCTCACAATCCAAGTTCCCTATTGGGAAGTGGGGGAGGAGACCTGCACATTGGTTGGATTTGAACCTAGGACCCCCAGCGCTGCAAGGCACCAGTGCTAACCACTGAGCCACTGCGCTGCCCATGACCATCATTTATTACCAAAGGCAGATCTGGCATTATCTGCCTCCAGCTGTATAACAGAGGTTTTAATCATCAGTCCTGCCTGTGAGATGGCAACTGCAAAGAGATCTCTACAAAATATTAAAGGGGTTTTCCGGGATTTTAAATATTGATGACCTATCCTCAGGATATCAGATCAGTGGGCGTCCCCCGCCGATTAGCTGGTTTAAAAGGCACCGGTGCTTGCAGTAGCGCCACGGCCTTCTCTCAGCTTTTTCTAGGCCAGTGACGACACAATCCATCGGTCATATAGCCTAAGCGCAGCTACTCTGTAGTATACCCTTGAATAGTAAGGAGCTGTGCCATAGAAGTGAATGGGATGACTTGGAATTACACCTGCTCACTGCTGCGATGTCGACGGCAAGCAGGTAAACCATGAGCGCAGCCTTCTCTTCAACCAGCTGATCGGCGGTGGGTACCGGGTGTCAAACCCCATGCTGATCTGATACTGATTACCTATCCTGAGGATAGGTCATCAATATTAAAATCCCAGATAACCCCTTTAAGTGCCAGAAAAATCTGGAAGAATAGCTTTCGTATGTCTGGCAAGTCACAGGTTGCAGTTGTATATATTTTTATTAGTTTGTGTTGCCTCCTACTTCTAAAGAACAATTTTATTTAAAGGAGTTTTCGGTAAAGAAAATATCAATGACCTATCCTCTGGACAGGTCATCAATATCTGAACAGTGGGGTTCAGACACCGGGCACCACCACTGATCAGCTTCTTGAATAGGCTGCTGCACTCAGCGGTGCAAGCACAGCGCCGTTCATTGTATAGTGGCTGTGCTCGGTACTGCAGCCCAGGCCCGTGCACTTGAATGGGACCGAGGTGCACATAGGCCAGGTGATTGATGAACACGACACCACTGGTGTAGGAATAGACCAAAACTCTCACCTGGCCCCTTTCCGTTAAACAGTCAGGGTTATCAAGAGTCAGACTCTCACCGATCAGATACTGACTACCTATCCCGAGGTTAAGTCATCAATATTAAACCGCCAGAAATCCCCTTTAAAAGGGATTATCTACAAGCATATATTAAAAACTATGGACATCTTTGGGGAGGACTATCTTTATTATTGCATTTTACTTTTATTTTATTTTGAGCTAAAAAGCATTTTTTCCAATTGGCCTTTATTAAAAAATGTCAATTGTTTGTCTTCTACAGCCTGTAATCAGTTAGAGATGTGTGCTGCCCCCTCCATTTGTAGCCCTAATGTATTTACAGGACTGTCACACTAGCGTTATTCTCTTCCGGTTTTGAAATCCGGTAAAGGGTCTCAATACCGGAAAAAAAAAAAACACATCAGTTTTGTCCTAATGCATTCTGAATGGAAAGCAATCCGTTCAGTATGCATCAGGATGACTTCCGTTCCGTCCCTTGTACAGTATTTGACCGGACAAAATACCGCAGCTTGCTGCAGTATTTTTCCCGGGCAAAATCCCGAAACAATACCGCACTTGTCGGAGCTGGCATTAATTTCCATAGAGATGTATTAATGCTGGATCCGGTACCAAGTGTTCCGGAAAATGCCGCATCGCCGGATCCAGTTTCCCGGTCTGCACATGCACCAGGACACTGTAGGAGGAGCCATTTTTGCTTTTGATCTTTAAATACCGGATCCGTTATTCCGGATGATACGGATCCGGAAACTGCTTTCCGTTTGTACACGGCTTGCC
Source organism: Bufo gargarizans (assembly GCF_014858855.1). Lineage (NCBI taxonomy): Eukaryota > Metazoa > Chordata > Amphibia > Anura > Bufonidae > Bufo > Bufo gargarizans. The sequence continues at coordinate 358,534,633 of NC_058085.1, forward strand.
GGATCCGGCAGGCAGTTCCTGCAATCAAAAAACGCTAGTGTGAAAGTACCCTTATTCCTGATAGATCATAAATACAAATTCAAGATGAATTATGATCAACCTGATAAGAATTCAGCTTAAATGAGCGTTTATGAGCTGTCAGGAGTGAAGAGATAAGGGCTGCAGATTGAGGAGACAGCAGCTGATGGATCTCAGCAAGATGGGGATAGAACAGTCTGCAGAGTCAATGAAACCTGATGGCTGTAGAAGATAAACGGTTGAAAATTCTGAAAAAAATAAATAGCAAAATGCATTTTAGCCCAAAATAAGTACAATGCAATCATTAAAGCGTCTTTAAAAGGACATCTGTCAGCAGGTTTGTGCCTATGACACTGGATGACCTGTTACATGTGCACTTGGCAGCTGAAGACGTCTGTGTTGGTCCCATGTTCACATGTGCCCACATTGCTGAGAAAGATGAGGTTTATGTTACAATATTAATTGGTTCCAGGACGACCTTTGTATGTTGAAACCATTGCAAGTTGAGTAATCGGTTCCAAAACCCCAAAATGTCATCCAAGATGAGAGAAAATAAAGATTTAAGATAAATGAGCAGATAACTAAGACTGATAAAACAAGTCCTTACATATATCAGTCAGGAATAGCTGCTAACCAGCAACTAATCCAGATATTATACCAGAGAAGTGGCCTGGATCGGTTGGATCCGAGTCTGAGACATTGTATGCAGAGTCTGGTTTCAACTTACGATGGGTCAGAAAAGACCATTTTATGTGGAAAATATTGTATCCTGAAGCCATTGTATCTTGAGGGATCACTGTATATGCAAATGAGCGTTTAGGAGCAACGGGGGCGTTGCCATTACACCTAGAAACTCGACTTTTTCTGCAACTGCAGTGCCTTCTCCATATTGACAGGGCCAGGAGCGATGACGTTTTTTTTTACTAAAGTGCAGAGGGCAAGGCAGTTGCAGAGAGAGCAGAGCCTCTGGGTGTAATGGCAACGCCCCCGTTGCTCCTAGAGCCTCATTTGCATATAATAAACCTTTTTCTCAGCAATGCGGGCACATATGAACATGGGACCAACACACACGTCTTCAGCTGCCAAGTGCACATGGAACAGGTCAGTCAGTTTCCCTTTACATAGGGATCCAAATACTGTAACCTGACAACAGCATGCGGGGGGCCATGTCTTAGCAGGTGCAGGAGGCTGCATTGTGCTAGAAAACAGGCTCGGCTCTTACAGCCATCCCGCTAGCAATCCCATCAATTTGTCTAAACAGAAAGCCTATTAAATAATCAAGCTTTTATTTAATCTCCAAAGGAGTGACGGAGACATGAAGATGCGCCTTCAGGAAAGGGACGCGGCCAATTGTGCAGGATCGGCACACGTCGGAGCTTCTTGAGGCGTGATGAAGCAAGGACTTGTAGCTTCCAAGGTTAAGGACACAAGAGAAGATGGGAAATGGAAAGCAGTGCGTCTCATCAGCATGCAGGCTGTGCCTCCACAGATGGCAGGCAGAATCCCATCCAGAATTACTTCACAGATAATGGTGTTCCTTCTGTCTCCAGGGCTGCTTTTCTGCAATACTAAACAAGCTTGTGCTCGCTCGCAGCGGAGGGGAGCGCGTAAAACTCAATTTTATGGGGCAGGGTGGAAATAACAGAGCATATGGGCGCGGAATACTGCCTTTTCAGCTCACTAAATGCAAATCTGCAGAAAAGGGTAGAAAAAGGTTGGTAGAGTAGAACATCCCCATTTCATCTCCACACCGCCCTTCTGTTAAAATGATAATAAAATTTAAAAAACGCAAACCAATCACAAAATTTCAAATGTCCTTATTATACGGTGTACGAAAAACACTTTTCATAAGGCGAGACGTGCACACAATCTATGTGACAACAGCCAAAGGGAATACATTATAGACAAAGACGACAAGGTGGAGAAACCCTGCAAGATACAGGAGACGACGACAACTGCGGCACAGGATCTACTCTGACTGTAGGGATTATAGAGGAACTAGGAAATTAACTCTGTTCCTCTATGCTCACCCTGGGGAAGGTCAGGGTAACCACTGCCAAGGACAGCCATGGCACCAGGGGTTAATCACGTACAGGCACTAGTTGACCCAGAAATCGTTCCCGTCTCTAGCACAGTATGCACACTGTCAATCATGACTTCTGAGCACATCATGTTCAAAGTGATCTGTTTCCTTTAACCCATTCCTGACCTCCGCACTGTCATACAGCAAACACCCTAGGCTAATGTCTACAATCGGCGATTTAACCCCTCAGATGCTGTGGTCAAATGTGCTGCGCTTTCGGGGCCTGGAATGGCTCCCCTACGCACCCATCGTTTGTTGCATTTGTGGTCTGTGTAAGACTGGAGCCTGCCGAGGTTCCGATGCCTTTTACATGTATATTCCAATATAGGCAGGCAGGTGGCAGTATACTGCAATATACTCATGGATCTATTTCTATGGCTGTAAGTGGCAATCCAACGATTGCATGACGTTAGGCCTTTAGGGGCCTAAAAGCAAGTAGAGACTTATTATTTTTTTTATATATAAAAAGGAAAAAAATAAAAATTCACTCTCCCTTTACTTAGAATAAAAAGAACTATGAAAAAATAAAACATAGGCTGCATCTAAAAAACACCCGTACTACTAAAATATAAAAATATTTATCCCATATGGTGAAAGAAAATAAATCTAAAAGGGTCAATTCACAATGTTTCATCACTTTGCCTCCCAAAAAGAATTGAATAAGAGTGACAAAACAGTCACACACTCCAAAATGTTAGAAATAAAAACTACAGATCGGTCCGCAATAAACGAGCCCTCGCACAGCTCCGTAGATGTAACTTTAAAAAAAAGTTATGGGCGACATAATACGGCGATGAAGTATTAAAAGAAAAACTATATAAATGTGGTATTGTTGTAATTGTACTGAACCAGAGAACGACTCCTTCTGGCCTTTTATCACCTGATCCATTCATTTAGTTGCACCCCAATGCCACATACACACACACACACACACACACACACACACACGTGACTGGCCTATACAGCTTTATGTGTACTCCCCTTTCAGTATAAAAGATGTCTGGACCATTGTGCAGAACTAGCGCACTGCATCTTGTATCTCACCCACTTCCCAGTCCTGCAGGGAGTAGAGCAGCAATAGGACAGCGGAGTCTTCCTTATTTATTTTTTTTAGTTCAGGGACATGGGTCCAGACCAAAGGGGATGTCAGCTTCAAGGCCAGACAACCCCTTTAATTAGTATGCTTTTCTGTAATGCCTGCTTTTCTTTATATATTTTCCCACTGTGCATTATGCTGGTGCTGTACAAGATTATTATTAGGCTTTTTGCATTATAAGATGTGATTTGTTTTACATATGAAAATAAAAATGCTAAAGTTGAATGTACGAGTAAGGCTACTTTCACACTGGCGCTTTGGCTTTCCGTTTGCGAGATCCGTTCAGGGCTCTCACACGCGGTCCAAAACTGATCAGTTTTGCCCTAATGCATTCTGAATGGAAAAGGATCCGCTCAGAATGCATCAGCTTGCCTCCGATCCGCATCCATTCCGCTCTGGAGGTGGACACCAAAACGCTGCTTGCAGATTCCAAAACGGCAGCATGTCCATTTATGCAGCAAATTTCTACAGTGGAACTACCGCTTTAAACACTTTCCTCCTGAAGGATAGACGATCATTAGAGTCTAAATCTAACTTGTAGTGATGAAAAAAAAAAGTACATGGAGACTTCCATGTAGCTGCCCTACAAATTTGTTCTAAAGATGCATTGGCCCTTTCTGCCCATGAAGTAGAAATTGATCTGGTTGAATATTTGGAATAGGCCAAACAATAAACCCTACTATCCATCCGGCTAGGGTTCTAGATGAAACCTTATTACCCCTGTTTTTTCCCCCGAAAACTGCACAAAAAGCCTAGAGGATTTCCTCCACTGACTGGTGACATTCGGATAACAAGACAGGCATCTTTTTAACGTCTAGACAACGGAGCCTCCTTTCCTGCTCATTCTTAGGGGATTGATACAAAGATGGGAGGACAATATCCTATGAAAAAGGGAGACCACTTTGGGCCAAAAAAAAAAAAAAAAAGAAGGGTCCGGTTTAATGAGCACTCTGTCCTCCAGGATGTTAGTATAGGGAGGAGAGGTAGAAAAGACAGAAATCTCACCCTCTCTCCTAGCTGAGGTGATGGCCACCAAAAAAGCAGTTATAAAAGATAATGTTTTAATACATAAGTTGTGCAGCGGTTCAAAAGGAGGCTCCATCATCCTAGACCAAACTAGATTCAGATCCCACGGGGGGACAGAAGACCCGATTACAGGCTTAATTCTACTGACTGCTTTAAAGAATCTCCTAATCCAAGGATGATTGGCAATAGGGAAATCCGCCACCTTGTTTTCTGTTCCTTTTAGATGCACTGCCTTGATAAAAAGGAATATAAGGAATGATTAATGAGAAAATTTCTGTGGTTAAGGACATAAGACGTTCTGATCTTGTCCCTCCTTGTCTGTTTAGGTAGGATACCACTGTAGCGTTGTCCGAGAATATTTTTACCCCTATTCCCTGAAAAATTGGGCAGGAAACCTCTTAAGGCTAGCAGAACAGCCCTTAAATTCCCTCACATTTTGGGAATTCTGGCTTTCCGTTGGACTCTATACCCCCAGCAGAACCCCCCCACTAACCGAATGCCCCCTGAAGGCTCTAGCCACCAGGTTAAGGACTGTATCACCTGAGGGATGAGAGGAAGAGGGGCATCCAGCGGGGACAGAGACCCCTGCCATTCTTTTAGGATCTGCCACTGAAGTGTCCTGGAGCAAAACAGGGACCAACCTAAGGCTGGTATTGTGGAGGTCACATTCTGCCTAGTACCACCATCCCTCGCCATCAAATCTTTGAGGTCACGCAACTTCTGGTTCACGCATGGAGCGCGCTCAGAAAAGTTCAGCCCCCCCCCCCCCATCCCCACCTCTGTAAGCTACTAGAGGCTAGGAGGACGACAGACTAGGTCCCGAACCTCCCAAAAAGCCGCCAGGAGGGTCCGGCGTGCTGGCATTCCCTCCCAGTAACACCAGGACTGCCCAGGAACACCGGCTCGACATGGAAAAGTCCGAAACCCAGAAGAATGGCCCCAGACTTAGCAGGCGGTTCCTAGTGGAGTCTTACGCCACACCAGGTAACCCCTTAATCTGAAACACATGCGGGGTTCCTGCAGCCTAATCTTTAGCTCTCCACTATAGGTCCTATCCATAGGACAGGAAACAGGAACTGGTGCTACAGGGGCAGAGCCCCTCCTTAAGAGCTCTCCACGAGAGTTCCCGTTTCCTGTCCTGGATGGAGGCGGCCTCTCAAGGGTGCCGTCATGGGCTTCAGGGAAAGGCTTTCTAGCGGACTGTATGCAGTGTAATGAGAATATGATATTTATAAGTGATTTTGGAAGCACAGAACCTAGATGGTATTTAAGCTTCAGCTTATATTGCAGACTGACAGGTTAGAAACTTACCTGACGTTCTCTGGCCTGAGCTTGTCGAGCACCATTTCTATTAAATCCGGCCTGAATTCTTCTAGTAGATACTCAGCAGCCAAGATTTCTCCTAGAGGGTAATACTATAAAGAACACAAGTCATTAGTAACTCATGGTAATAATGTCCAAGTGACATTAATGATGTAGACAAGAGGGTTTTCAAGATAAACTGCAGGAGCTCAATCACCGTATCCTGCCTGCAAATATCCGAGGAGAATACCTACATGCCATCAAGGAATCACATCACGTGTACAAGTAACTAAGGTGACTTGTACTTAAAAGGGTTTTCCAGGATTTTTTATTTTTTTTACTGATGACCTTTCCTCTGGAGAGGTGGGGGTCTGATACCCGGTATCAGCTGTCTGAGAAGGCCCAGGCTCTCCTGCGAGTGCCGCCGTCTACTTGCAGCTTACCAAGCACAGCGCCGTCCATTGTATAGTGACTGCGCTTGGTATTGCAGCTCAGCCCCACTTACTTGAATGAGGAGGAGCTGCTCCTAGGTCATGAACGTGTCCTCACTGGCCAAGCAAAAGCAGAGAGAAGGCCACAGCGCACACAGAAAAGTCAACGCCTTCTCAAACAGCTGATCAGCGGGGTCCCAGGTGTCGGACCCCAACAGATCAGATACTAATCAACTATCCTGAGGATAGGTCATCCGAGATTTTTATACTGAAAACCCCTTTAATACTCTTTGCAATGTACTAGACAACTACCACACCAACTCGTCAGCACACCCTCGAGAAGCTCAAAGCAGAACCTCCAAGTATAGAAAAACTGAACTGAAGGAATAGGAACCGAACAGCATATCCCAGCTCTGACATATTACACAGAGTCCCATTTTTTAGCTAATAAAGGCCTCCTTTCCACTAGTTTTGATATATATGAATTGTGTCTGCCGACAACATGAATTAAAATTGTGTTAATATATTTCAGATTGTTCCCAATGCTGTATAGGTCATTCCTTTAAAAGGGGAAGTTCCACCGTTACTATATTTTTAAATGGGGCTAGCCGCGTGTATGGATAGATGGATGTACCACAGCCACAAGCACTTTGGACCCATTGTTCTGAGGGTCAGACCACCACCAATCACACAATGAAGGCTTAGCCTGAGGATATTGGAAAACCCCTTTAGAACATACAGGTTATCATTTGGCTCAGCAGAAAGCCTTCATTGTAATTCACCCTAATAAAGGATTGCTCCATGTTTTCGGCAACTCACATGCAGCAGTCCGGACACTTTTGATGTGTAGCCACGTGGACGCTCTTTATCTTTAAATCGAAAGGCAACAGCATTCAAGTCCTAAAAGTAAAAACAAAACAAAAAATACAGTATAAAGGCCATTAATCTCTGGAGGACATGATGCTAATAAGTCATTGTCATCCTACATGTGCTGTTAAGCTGGAATTTTTGTATTTAAAGGGGTATTCCCATCTCAGACAATGGGGGCATATAGCTAGGATCTGCCCCCATTGTCTGATAGGTGCGGGTCCCTACAACGAGAATGAAGCGGGGAGTGCGGTGGCTTGAGGACCCCGGGGAGCATGGAAGCACACTGCACATGCGCGGCCCATGCTCCCATTTATTTCTATGGAGCAGACGGCAATAGCTGAGCCAGCGCTCTGCCATTTTCGGCGGCCCCAAAGAAATGAATGGAGGGCGGCTGCGAATGCGCAGTGCGCCCTCAGTTCATTTCCCGGCTCCGTTCTCATTGTATCCTAGCAATATGTCTCCATTGTCTGAGATGGGAAAACCCCTTTAATATTTTTTAAGAAAACTACTATTTTGCCAAGTTCAGAGAAATGATTATATTGCAGAAGTACCCTCTGCTCTGCACTGATGAGGTGCAGTCACCCCGAAACAGCTGTCTGTAGATGAGGTGCTGGCTTATTTATTATCCAAGTCATGTCTGAAGGTGGCATTAGAGGCGGAGCTTGCTAAAGGGGTTGTCCGGGTTCAGAGCTGAACCCGGACATACCCAGAATTTCACCCAGGCAGCCCCCCTGATGTTAGCATCAGAGCATTTCATGTTCCGATGCTCTCTCTTGCCATGCGCTAAATCGCGAAGGGCAAATGCATTTTCAGGAGATCCGGTGACGTGCCGGGCTTTCCATAGCGCTGCCAGGCAGAGGCTTCCACCCAGCAGCGAGCCCGGTGATGTCAGCTAGGGCAGTGCTAAAGCCGACCCATCAGAGCCGATGACGTCACCGAACACACTGCTGGGCCTAGCACATCCAGCGTAGGGCAAGGAAGAGCATCAGAGCCAGAGGGGTGAAAGTCTAGGTATGTTCGGGTTCAGCTCTGGACAACCTCTTTAAGAGCTCATTTGCATCCCTTTCTTCTATGTACATAAAATGAAAAAAATAAAAAAACAGAGTTTTATATCTCTCACCTATTGTCCTCAAAGAGAAATAAAAATAGCAAAATCCCCATCACGAAAGAACACATTAATACTGACAAAACTGGTGGTACGTGTTATGAGCTAGAACCACATAGAAGGGAATAGCATCCATTACCAATCATTTGCAGATTTGATTAATAAAAAAAGAATACCATACAACAGGTGTGCCGCCATATAGTGCTTGGCACAGCACTGTATTATGGTATTATATAGCAATGTTTCGAGGAAAGAACAGTTCTGCAATACAGCAGCCAAAATTTCAAATCCTACATTGCAGGAGGCACGGGGGTAGGGGGAGGGGTGAAAGACCAATATTTCAAATGCCAGTCTTCGTGCAAGGTGCACTGATGTCACAAATTAAGAGGAGCATCTTGTCTGTGTCCGACAATCCCAGCTACAAGCTGCTGTAGATTGCTCAATGATTTACACCAGTGTAAGGTAGAAGCAAATATGTCGGACTGCAGGAGGCCACTGAGCCTTCTGCTAAGAAGCCCATCCTAGAACATACTGAAAGTGGCCTAAATTTTTATTTTTATGAAATGATGCTTGTGCAAAAAGTATGCAGCCATAATAAATTCCCTCCTATATATTCTGTATGAGCCCTTACTGAGCTTGTGCTGCTGGCCTGCTCAGTTCTCCAACCACTCTGCATTTAGGATCCTACATGTCCATAGAGATCAGTGGCGTAGCTACAGGGGTCGTAGTGGTCACAACTGCGACTGGGCCCCCCATTACCAAAAGCACATTGCCAATTGCTGTATATCCATTATGGAAGTGCTCACTAGTATGCAGGAGGAGCGGGGAGTAAAGTGCTGTGAGCGCTGTACTCGCCCCTCCTCTGGTCTTCTCCAGGGCCGCGCTAGCTGTGTCCTGATGGCGTACAGCAAGCACTATGATCTGACTCCATACGCAGTCAGGAGACTGCAGCGCGGGCCCAGAGAAGACTAGCGAGCGGGGACTGCAGGAGAGGATGCCGGACGTGGAGAGCAGATGAAGAGTCCAGATCACTATTTTTTACTTTCCGACTCCCCTGCACCCCCAGCTCCCCCTTTTGCCCATTGTCAGTAACATTCAGGACTGCTGTGCCAAGCCAAAACAATAAAGGACTCCTCTGCGCATGTGCAGCAGTCCTGACAATTTCAATGCAAATGTAAGCGAGGGAACAAGGGGGCAGTAGGAAAATTATAAAACTAGTGATACACATGTATTAAAGTGGATCATAGTCCAAGATTGCGTGACAGATTTCCTTTATAGAGGGAGTTCTCTCCTGAGAGGTCTGGCTTAGTAAATACTTATATTCCATGCAAAAACCATTCTGGAATATCTGCTGATGAACAATTAATTTTGGCGCCATAAGAAAGATGCAAGCATCAAAAAAAGGAGTACCTGCTCGCTTGTTGCATGATCAGGCGACACTTAAGCTGGGAGCAAATATCGGGAACAATCATATCGTACAAACATTTGTTCTCAGTAACTGTCCTGATGTTGGCTAGAAAATCACCCCAAACATTGGAGTTGTACACCCCCACTAATTCAGGACAATATCCGAGCTCCATAAGGAGTGCGCAGAAAATCCGGCTTACTTTTTCGGAAATATATACAGGGATATGGAAAGCAAATTAAACCCACTGTGCAATTTATTGCCTGGTAAATGGCGTTAGATGGCACTCACCTTGCATTCCTGGAACACCCATTCTTGAGGGCCCTCAGTTCGCAGTTTTTGGATGTATTGGAACATGTGGAAAATGATATCATCCACATGCACTGTATTAAAAAAATATATATATAAAATGTCAAACCCACGTTACAAAAAGCAAATACAAAAAGGTATAAAGTAATCTTAGGTGTTCAACAATATATCGGATTGTTTAGTTTTTCATCATTCACATAAAGAATAATACCTTTCCCCAAAGGGAAAAAAGTTTTAAAGGACATGGACAGTTCGTTGAACGCATAAATGGATATCAGCTGAGTATACCTAGACCTATGCAAACTCCAAATATCTGATAACAGTAAGGCTATTGCTCCAAGCTTTTCTATTATAGCAGCAAAGATAGTAAGCCACAAAAAGAAAGATTCATGGAAATTTCCATGACTTCCATTTCTGTCTGCACCATTACAACAGTCAAGAAAAAAAAAAAAAACGGCAAGCGGACAGAAACCTGACAGATACCAATAGAACGCAATGGGATCTGTTTAGGGTATATTCACAGGAGGCCGATTTGTTGCAGACATTTCTGCGTCTGTTCTATACATCCGAATCCGGTTTGTAAAAATCCTTGCACGGGCTCTAGAAACAATCCCATTCCGACACATGGGAGAAAGCTTCAGTCACAGAAATTGCTGCAACACATCAAGCTATTGTGAACATAGCAATAGGGCTACCATAGAGATACATAGGGCTAGGGCAGAAACGATTACTCGATTGAATCAAATTTTTGACACCCAAAAAATCCTCGATGCAAACTTTTTGCATCGAAGATTCGTTTGTGTCATGTGACCACAGAGCTGGAGTGAAGCGCTTGCTATTACTCCTACTCCGTGGTCTGCCACTGGCCCACAATACTCACCTTTCCAGCAGGGGGACTCCGGACACTTCATAGCACATTCATGGTCCCACACTGCACTGACCTCCCGGCGTACGCACTACCTGACGCCAACTGCAGAGCAGCGCTGAACAATGGAGTGTTGGCAGCGCCCCTGCTGGAAAGGTAAGTTGGTGCGACTAAGGAGTGCACAGAGTCATAGCAACCAGTGACACTGTGCACTCCAGGTGTCAGGAGGAGCGGGGGGGATAGTGGAGCCCACGGCACGGGGGGGATAGTGGAGCCCACGGCACGGGGGGGATAGTGGAGCCCACGGCACGGGGGGGATAGTGGAGCCCACGGCACGGGGGGGATAGTGGAGCCCACGGCACGGGGGGGATAGTGGAGCCCACGGCACGGGGGGGATAGTGGAGCCCACGGCACGGGGGGGGATAGTGGAGCCCACGGCACGGGGGGGATAGTGGAGCCCACGGCACGGGGGGGGATAGTGGAGCCCACGGCACGGGGGGGGATAGTGGAGCCCACGGCACGGGGGGGATAGTGGAGCCCACGGCACGGGGGGGGATAGTGGAGCCCACGGCACGGGGGGGATAGTGGAGCCCACGGCACGGGGGGGATAGTGGAGCCCACGGCACGGGGGGGGATAGTGGAGCCCACGGCACGGGGGGGATAGTGGAGCCCACGGCACGGGGGGGATAGTGGAGCCCACGGCACGGGGGGGGATAGTGGAGCCCACGGCACGGGGGGGGGATAGTGGAGCCCACGGCACGGGGGGGGATAGTGGAGCCCACGGCACGGGGGGGATAGTGGAGCCCACGGCACGGGGGGGATAGTGGAGCCCACGGCACGGGGGGGATAGTGGAGCCCACGGCACGGGGGGGATAGTGGAGCCCACGGCACGGGGGGGATAGTGGAGCCCACGGCACGGGGGGGATAGTGGAGCCCACGGCACGGGGGGATAGTGGAGCCCACGGCACGGGGGGATAGTGGAGCCCACGGCACGGGGGGATAGTGGAGCCCACGGCACGGGGGGATAGTGGAGCCCACGGCACGGGGGGATAGTGGAGCCCACGGCACGGGGGGATAGTGGAGACGAAGGGTGTTGGGGACTGATGGCAGGGGGTCTGATGAGTTTTTATAATGTTAAACAGTCTATTCATTATTTTTTTCTTATTAGAATACGCGATTAATCGAATAGAATATGCGCTTTCTAAAATTATCATTTACTGCAGCCCTACATAGGGCCTCCCTTGTTTTTTCCTTACGTTGCAATCAGAATACTCTGTATAAAAAAAAGGGATGACGCGCAGAACTGAGATTTTGTAAGCAAAGCATGACAAAATGTGCATACAATATATAATAGTACATGCACACACCATATTTATTGTGCATTTTATACAATTTATAAAAATGTTATACAATGGGTGCAACAAGCTAAACTGTGCTAAATTTAATGAGTGGTCCTACTAACAATATTCTACATTTTGAACTCAGCACCTGGATCTGAATACTTAAGTAATTGCATGTAACAACAAATCTAGTATAGCCAGTGAGTTGTTCAATAAAATATATCTGTACAGCGCCACCTGCTGTTTGTTCTTTATTGCTCTGTCCACCTTAGTAGGATTGCTTAGGTGGTCGCTTAGTTCCATCTTCAACTACCACCAGCCATAACTGCTGTTAGAAGCCGGTGACAGTCGAACGGAGAGAGGGACAGCACAAAGGCAAATTATTCGTGTCCTGTGCCATTTTCATTAATGTAATCTGTGGCATTTTATAAATTGACACTAATGTCCACTACTGTTTCTTAGCAATTATTTCAAGACATGAACAGAAGGGAAGAGACTTCAGAGATATACAAGCCTTTTGGATTATATAAAAGAGGAAGGTAATCTATAAAGAACTTGAGCAAATCTAATGCCAAAACGGATGTCAGGTCAGCAAAGTGTAGACTCCGTATGTAAAGAGGGCTAACGGTCTGAGCAAACATACACCCCCTGCATCGCCTGCTAGCCTCACACACTTCTTGGGAAATCCTTTAGGCCACATCCATTTTTAACTAATGTTTTTTTTACGGATGCCTTTCTGAGAAACGGACATATGCAATTTTATGGGGGCTGTCGGTCAGTGAAAAACAGACAGGATACAACATGTTCTATTTTCTTATGCCCGTTTTTTCACTGACAGTCTAAAAAAAAAATAAAAAAAAAACTACCCTGTGAATAACCCCATAGACTGCCACTGGTCTTAAAATGGATGTGTGCATGTAGCCTTAATTTAAAAATAAAGTAGGAATAAAAATCTGAGAAAATCCCAACCCCACACTAAGTATTTCAAATGGATGATTAAATTACTTACACAGGCCTTCCTCCGTTAGATCTACATTAATGATGAAGAACATGAATCCTTTGGCGCCTTCTTTCTGGCCTCCAACCAGGGTATTCACCCAGCCTATAGGAGGACAGAGGAAAATAGTAGGTTACGTGCAATGACTAGAACGGGACCCAGAGCAAATCTACATGTGTAATTGTCTCCATCTCTTCGTTTTGTAGAAAAACTTTTTTATATACCCACAGCTCCGTATACAAAATTGTGCCTGTTGAGTCAAGGGGGGCGGCGGAGCTCACGCTAGAAGTCAAGCTTGCTGCTCCCCCCGACAGCATCATCACTGGTGACTGCCATCTGCAAACCAGTAGATATCAGATGCAATGCTCCCAAAATCTGGTGCAAGTGCTGTTAGCTATTCTTCGCGTGCAGGCGCCACATTGCAGGGAGCGTGTGGTCCAGTGATATGGCGCCTGTGCAGTGAGCCTGCAGCTGGGAAGACTGCACAGGCGTCGAGAAGAATAGCTAACAGCTGCTTGCGTGGGATCACGGGCACATCGTGCCTGGTGTCTGCTGGTCAACAGATGTCAATCGTCAGAAAAGAGTCCGCCTGGCGGTGCGGCAAGCTCGACTGGTAGCGGCAGCTCCGCTGTCCCCACGACTTCAGAGGCAGAGTTTGCATACAGCTTTGGGGTATATGAAATCATTTTAAACACCTGTCAAAAAAGCCACAAATTTCAATTATAATTCAAGGTTTATTGCCAAAATGCTGCGTGTGTAGATTTTTATATATTTTACTGGATTTTAAGAAGTAAAGAATAAAAAAAGTGCTGTTGAAAAAATGCTGCAAAACTGAGGGCCAATCTAGTCTTAAAGGGAACTAGTCATCAACTTTATGCTGCCCTCACTGAGGAAGGTAGGGGCAGACTTAGATTTCAGTATTCTGCTGATCTTACGTGGCTGTGGAGAAGTTTAACCCTTGCAACACCAGCCAGAAAAGAGTTAATTATTCATGACCTGCTGATCCTCCTGATGGACAGGCTGCGGAGGGTGGGTTGCTCGGCTCATGAATGAGCGCGACTCTTCTTGCAGCACCTGACTAAGCAAGCGCTGCAAGGATTAAGGGCTCTTTCACACGAGCGGATGCCGTCCGGGTAATCCGCTGCGTGACTTAGTGCCAAGCCCCGCTCCGGACAGCAGAGACACGGAGCATTAACGTGATTAATAATGCTCTGTGTCTCTCTGTGATCTTTTTACTACAAAATCACGGTGAGAACTCTCTCACTGTGATTTTGTAGTAAAAAGGTCACAGATGCACAAAGCATTATCAATCATGTTAATGCTCTGTGTCTCTGCTGTCCGGAGCGGGGCTTGGCACTAAGTCACGCAGCGGATTACCCGGACGGCATCCGCTCGTGTTGTGAAAGAGCCCTTAGAAAAGCATTTCTCACTTCTTTATTCTCCCCCTCATTCAGAGCAGCTTGAGGTTCCTCTTCAGCTTGAAGAGAACAAGGGAGAATAAAAAAAAAACACACCAAATACATTAAATATACCCTACGAGGCCACAACATTTTTACTCCTGTGGGACCCCTCTTCATTTACCTTTAGACTTCAGTTCAGAGAGTAGGCTTCCAGGACCTTCATGTCCAATGAGGTGTCCAAGATAATGACCTGGGTTAGACTTGTAATACTTCTGGAGGTCGGGAATCGGGAACGTGACGTAGAGATTTCTTATGTCCTTTATAGGCACTATTTTGTATGTTTTCTAAAAATGAAAAACAAAAAAAAAAAAGACAAGAAAATGAGAGCATGAACTAAGATATGCATGTGAACCTTTTCTAAGATTTAATATTCTCGGCAGAATCACTTCTTACTATATCTTGATGCCCATCAAGGCTCTGTATTTTGACAGAGTTCCAGCATAGACGCAGATTTAGGCCTTATGCACATGACCGTGTACTGGCCGTGCCCATGCTGTGTCCACAATGCACGGGCAAATTGCGGTCCACAATGCATGGGCACCGACCATATGCCCGCCGTCTGTGGACACGGACCCACTTCCTTGAATGGGGTCCGCGATCTGCATCTGACGGTCCTGCATGCACTACTCTTTTGCGGTGCGGAGGCACAGTCAGAAAACCCACTGAAGCACTCCGTAGGGCTTCCAATCTGCGCCTCCATTCCGCATCGCATCTCCCAAATTGCTGGGCAGCAATACAGGCATGGCCGGAAGATGGTCATGTGCATGAGGCCTTAAAATATGAAATTCTGGCTGTTGTCAGCCGTCGGTATAAGGGCGTTTAGGAACTTTGCGATACCGTTATGTTTCAGTGTAGAGAACAGCGTGCAGTAAGCGTCTAAGCTTCTTAAGACGTCAATCAGAACTGAATTTTGAACCCATTTCGTTTAAAGCTGATAAAATTGTATTCAAGACGGGATACTTAGGGAACGCGCTCAAAAGGTTTTCACTGTAAAAAACCTTCACAAAAAGGTTTTTGCTGTACATTTTGGAGACCTACATAAGGCAGGACAGTGAGGGCCCTATTAGATTGCCTAATGTTCAGGCAGGACGAGCACAGATTGGTGATAAACATGTCAATCGGCGCTCGTTTGCATCAGGCTATTACACAGGCCGAAGCAAAGTGAATGGGGGAGGTACGACTGGCATCTCAGTTGTTCCTCGCTCATTCAGTTCTATTGATTATCAGAAGCACAACCCTGATAATTGTGCACCTTTCATCATGAAACATCAGCTCGCCTATTGGCTGATCGGTGGCACAACTACATGGGCCAATTATCAGGAACCATTTTTATGAACACTTGTTGCCAATAATTGGCCTGATAGTCGCTCAGTCTAATAGGGCTTAACACTGCACACACAGATAAGGACCTCTACGGTCTCTCCAGTCAATCCCTGAAGCTTGGGGGAGAAGGATACTCCATCACTTCCTGGAGACTAATTTATTTTATTAATCTATTAACTTGGCAAACCCTGATGCAATGCACTGACCAAAATACTGCCACGCAAGTGTGGATTCATATTAAAGTTTGCATAGACATTAATATCAGCTGAACTCATCTACTGTGGCTGGAAGAGCGAACCATCTATTGTCTGTCTATGTGTCCCGAATCTACCAACAGCACATGGCCTAGGGAATTTCAACCTGCTAGATCCTTTCTTCTGAAGGGAGATGCTGCATTTTCCACTTTATAAGACGCACTTGCGGCAGTGCGTCTTATAAAGCGAATAGTGCACTTTTTACATGGCTGACATCGCAGGCCACGCTGTACAGTATAGCAGCCTGTGATGTACCAGTTATAGTTAAGTTCCATCACGCAGGGTGGGGGGGAGGGGCTGGAGGCCGGCTACTGTTATTACTTACTGTACTCCATTACACCCGGCCCCACTTACAGCAGTCTTCACATGTAGAGTCTATTCATTTAATCCTCAAGCAGTGGCTCTGGTTTATTAAATGAATCGCCTGTAGTAGTACTCACTATCAAAGCAGCGGGCAGCTTCACATCATTCACGCTCCTACTCCGCCAGCTTCATTAATGAAGTGGGAGGAGCGTGACCGAGTGAGTGACATGAAGCTGCCGGCCGGCCCGCTGCTTTGATAGCGAGTACTACTACAGGCCATTAGGTTAATAAACCAGAGCCACTGCTTGAAGATTAAATAGACTTTACATGTAAAGACTGCTGTGAGTGGGGCCCGGTGTAAAGGGGGCACTATTCACACAGAGACATGAGGGGACACATTGATAACTTCATACTGTGACACATTGGCCCATGAGGGGACCAGCAGAAGGTGCCACGTGTGTGTCATGCACAGATCCCTCAATAACAGTGTGTCATCCACAGATCTCCTCATAAGTGTCATCCGCAGATCCCCCATAATAGTGTCATCTACTGACCACCATTAGTTCAAAACCCACCAAAGGCACACCTTTTGGTTCATAATATATATTTTTCTTATTTTCCTCCTCAAAAACCTAGCTGCGTCTTATCATCAGGTGTTTCTTATAAAGCGAAAAATATGGAAAGTCACCAACAGATGTGTCTGATGGCAGCTCTCCTTAATGAGAACACATGCATGCTTGGCTGAAAAAAAAAAAAAAAAAGAACTCATATGTGAGGCGTAGCTTGTCAGTCAAACTAGCATTACAAATGTAAGGTCTGCTTAAAGGAGAAGTTTTATCAACCATTAAATATTTCAGCCTACTGAGGTGGTCGCACGTGCTCAGTTACATCTTTCAACTATCACCAGCTATATCTACTGTGTCAAGCTATGACTGTTACAGAGAGGGGGCTGCAGAAGAAAGGACACGTCCCCTGATAAAGGACACCTTCTGAGAGGTCAGCCTGAAGAGAATCTAGCAGAGCAACTGAAGCACTGAATGGGGTGATCCATGTGAGGTACAGGGCTGGTTCTAGTATAATATGGCGACTGATGTTCAGTTACGGCATAACCCCTGTTAAGACAAGCGCTTACCTGCAGACATTGCTTCTGGAAGGGGTTTTCAGGGAATTCTGGAACTGGGACATTTTTATTCTCTACTTCTGCAAACAGTTTCACCAGCAACTCTGTCAATTCATCAAGAGTTTCTGTGTATACAATGATAAATAATTAACGCTCGGCCATAACTAGACTGCATTATAACAATTCGGTGAACCTACTGACAACTTTATGCACAAACACATGGAAACATCAAATAATGGCCGGTTGTATAAGGGCAGGTGTTTTGGATCTGGTCAAACTGCCAGTTCGGTTGATGTACTGCTCCAAATCAATGTTAAATGAATACGTGCACGGAACGATCAAACTGAGACACACAAAGCTGGGGGCAAAGCGAGATCTCTGGTGTACTGCGGAACAGACGACATTATATAGGGCAGCGGGGGAGGTAGGGCGGCGTATATCTTTGCCATTTGCTAAAAACTCTGTATTTTCTGTCACATCAATGTGCAAGAGGAATCCCCCCCCCCCCCCCTCCCATGGGTGAAGCTGCTTGCTTGGGATGAATAGAAACGGTCTTGAGGCACATGAAGCATGAAAGTAAGATTCTTGTTCTAGGCGTTGGCTGGGTGCCTGGCCGCCATTTTAGCTAAAGTATAGTTCTCAGCAAGCAAGTATCCATTTTGTCTCATTATTCCATAACACAGGAGAGTATAATTCAGCTGAAAGGGGCTGTCCAAAGATTTAGACGTGTCCCCTAGTCACAGGGTGAGGGAATAAGTGTCTGATTGTTGGGGTTCCACCCACTGTGACCCTCGCCAATGACAAAAGAGGATCCGGATGAGTGTGCGCACTGCACCTCCATACACAGTTTTCTAACAATGTGCGTTTTAACAGAAAACCTGAAATTTTACACAGCTAATGAGTCAATTCTATACCAGTATAGAGCGGTCTGTATATTGCACCCATTTAACCAGAGCAAAACCGTCCCACATTTGAGTAACTGAAAGCTCTTTTGTGGCAGATCTCGCGCTGCTTCACGTCATCTCCTCTACTATTCTAGATTATTTCTATATACTCCGCTCAAGTAAAGAGGCAGCGCAGCACACCAGAAGTCTCCATCTTGCCTAAATCCATTAAAAAAATAAATACACACACAAGACTTTATTTCACATTCAAGTGAATGGGAGAGGAAGCCGCCACTACACTGCACCGCCACGACAACCTAGACGGGGTGAAGGTAAACGGTTTCGAGCGCTGCAGCTCCTAACAGCTGACCGGGAGCGGTGCTGGGAGCCAGACCCTCACCGATCTTATACTGATGGCCTATCCTGAGGATAGGTCAGAAATATCTCGACACTGCACCAGTGCAATGTTTTGGGTGGGTGACCCTTCATCAGGTCTCCACTGGGGGAGAATCTAGAAACAGCAGAGATGATGATACCCAGGAAAGGACTGTAGTGTAGCTGACGATCTTCTCTGATACTTCTGAAATTTTCTCAATGAAGACCTGACAAATGCCTAATGGGTTAAAAAAAAAAAAAAAAAAAAAACACACACACACACACACACACACACACACACACACACACACACACACAAAATGTCGCATTTTAACCTTAATGGATTTTACAAGAAAATCCTCTGGTGTGCCGTTCTACCACGACCTTGGATGGGTGATCAGTCGTGCACATCACCTCTGAGGACAGCCAAAAACAGATGAAGGGGCGCAGGGTTCAAATATTTCTGTCACTTTGTTTCAGCAGTGGGGGTTTCAACAAGCAGACCCTCACCGATCAACACCTCTGACATGTCAGCATGCAAGAGGTTTTGTGAAACTGGGAGGTGCACTTTACATAGAGGTAGAAAAAACAACAAAAAGAACAAAAAAAAACACAGAAGCTCTTTTTTTGTTCCCTACAATACTGAAGGTATCCCAGCAACAAATAAAAGGATCACTACTCCAGATCACATTTCACTTCGCTTAGTACCAGGATCTGCAGGCCATGGCTCTGCGCAGGAGGAGAGCCCACGGCCGCAGTCGGGTTTCATGCATCACAGATGAAACTTCTCCAGTCAGGCCATGTTCATACAGCGTTTCGATGCCAGAATTTTGGCGTGCATTCTGCACCAAAAGGGCGGCAGTCCCCGCGCGGCGTCCACCCCTATGGGAGGCCACGCTGCCATCCTTTACGGCTGGTGGTTTAAAGCCACAACCGTGCCAGGAAAAGACATGCCCTTTCCGGGTGCAGCCTCCAGATGGACCACGCCGAAAGAGGCAGTAGTTGTCCATTTGCAGTTTGGCTTCAATTAATGGGGGGGGGGGGGGGGTTAAACCGTGTGCAGGTCAAACGGCCATGGCTGAAACAGTATCAGATTTTACATCTGCAAAATCTGCTGTGTGAATGGGGCCTTAGCCCTGGCACAATAGTGTAATCCTTCTCTTCATTCTTGCAGAAAAGTACTGGATATCTGGTCATACATAGTCCTAGTGATGGCAGCTTAAAGGGGTTGTCTCATCATGGACAATGGGGGCATATCACTACGATATGCCCCCCCCATTGTCTTATAGGTGTGGGTCCCACAACTATATTGAGAACGGGGCCCCGCAAGTGAAGGAGGGCGCACTGCGCATGCGCAGCCGCCCTCTATTAATTTTCTATGGGGCCGGCTAAAATAGCCAATGCTGTCTCGGCTACTTCTGTGAGCCCCATAGAAAAGAACGGGAGCGAGGTCCACGCATGCACGGTCATCTCCCATTCACTTCTATGGGGAGCCGGCTTGGTTATGGCCGGACCGGAGTCCTCCAGCCACCACCTTGCGAGGCTTCATTCGATATAGGTGCGGGTCCCAGCATTGGTACCCACACCTTTAAGACAATGGGGGCATATCCTAGCGATATGCCCCCATTGTCCATGATGAGACAACCCCTTTAAGTCTTCTCTTAGCCCACTGTGACGGGATCCTGCCGTGCAGTAAAGGTGCACTTTATAATGAATTCACCAATATTGTGCCCAAAAGGTCCTTAATCTGACATTTTTCTGAACTAAATAACATAAGTACATTTTTATTACCTCTTCCAAGTACACAAATAGACATGAGGTTAGAAGAATAATACGTGGAGTGAAACTTCAGCAATTCTTGCCGCACGTCGAGTCCTTCTTGGGTAGGTCTGGTTTCAAGAGTAAGCTTATTACCTGAAAGACAGAAATCGCAGCCGATGAGTTGGTTTAGAACTAAAAGGACTATATCCTCCTTAACATGCATTTTCTACGGCTATAAAAGCATATAAAATAGTAATAGTCTGAAATAAAAATGTACTACTGCCCAGGGTCTACAGCTCCTATCCCGTGTAGGGTCGTTATACTCCGTACCCTTTGAACTCTACTTCCATCTTACCAAAGGAGTATGTAGATTGCTGTAAGGACCCATCTAGTCCATATCCCACAACTGGCTAATTACACACACACACACACACACACACACACACACACACACCATTTAAAAACACATACTCTATAGCCCTGCTGCATACTGTGCTAGCAGATTACATTATCCCCAAGATGCATTGTGCCTTGCGAAGAATTAAAGGGGTATCCTGGTTTCTGCTTTACTCAGCTATCTATGGCGTTCCCATAGCCTCTCTGTGCAATTCAGGGAGGGGGGGGGGGGGGGCTTCACAGGATAGTTGCCATGATTGGTGGGGGTCCCAGTGGTAGGACCCCCACCCATCTGATCGTTATCCCCCCCAGGATAACTTGTCATAAATGGAATACCCCTTTATGGTAGCCATACACAATCGTTGGCTGAAGGCGCCAGCGTCAGCACGGCAACTATCTAATGTGTATGGGGGTGTACAGACTACCACTAGATAAACGGCTGGCACGTATGATTTCGACAAGCTCGATTCTCCAGACAGAATGAATGTCTGGTCGACAGCTCTCCAAGAATCGCCATGAAGCCCTTAGTGCAGGTCATCAGACCCATGGTTGGGACAGAATTTGCATCTGTAATAAGGGTAAAACGTGTCCACATTAAGGCAGTCTGGATGAGGCCTTAGCCATGTGCACAGTAACTTATACATGAAAGTTCTGGATTATTAGATTAAAAGAACAGAGGAGGAACACCGTCGGATCCTAACCCCAGTAACAGTACTCTATTAATAGGACAATAATGACCACGATCCAGCAGTGACAGTTCTGAACATAACCCGGCCTAGAGAAATGAGAAGAAGCAAATGCAGCCAAGTCACTTCTCTAATAACAGCTAAACGGCAGGTGAAATATTGCGAAGACTCCTTTATCTGTAGGCATTGGAAATAAATGACTGGGCTGAACAGAAGCTACAAGGAAACGCCTGATGAGTAACACATTGTACGCCCCACCCATACACCATAGGTGCCGTTTATTTCATCTTGAGTATCAACCCTTGAAAGTATAAAGGCCCCTTTACATTGCTCAATGGACTAGACAATTGTCGGGAAGGAAGTGTTCTTTTACATTCACCTGCTCGTCGGTGAAGGAGAAAGCTGCATTTGCATGCAGAGATCTCCTCCACAGTATGTGGAGGAGCGACCGCCAATACCATCACTCGTCCCCATACAGACTCACTGTTTGCCTGCAGGAGAGTGCGGCATGATCTGCTGCCGGCACCTTTAGGCTTGGTTCAGACCTGAGCGTTTTACAGCGCGTTCCTACGCGCTGTAAAACGCCCGACGCCCCAAGAAGTACATGAGCTTCTTTGGGGCGTCTTGTCGCGCGTTCCCGCCCATAGACTTCAGCGGGAACGCGCGACAATGGGCGTTCGCTTGTCTCTGTATGCGCGATTGCAAACGCCCGTACAATCGCGCATACAGAGTGCTCCATCGCGAACGCTCAGGTCTGAACCCAGCGTTACACCGGCATTATCGACAACAAGTGTCCGTACAAACGCTCATTGGCGATTATCTACCCAAACATCGGCAAAACTAAAGTGGCCGTAAGAGGCAGCACGCCAGAGATAATCACTGAGAAACAGCGCACAGTCATCCAAGGGGAAGCAAAACACCAGTACAATAGACTGATATTTTCTCCGGGGCATCAAGGTAAGAAATGCAAAAAAATATCTGTATATGTGCGAACATTTACGCCTTATTACCTTCCATAGGTTTTGCTAAAAACTGATCATTCAGCATCTAATGAGAGTTTATTACTATTTATTCTTTCTAGCTAAAGAAAATCAAACCTCTAAGCAGATTCATTTCTTAACATATCTTCTATCACTGTAAAGCTTCGTTTTTGGATACAGAGCTCCAAATCCCCTGCACTGGCATAAAAGTAAAAAAAACATCATCTTGAGAAAGGGGATCCCCTTTCCGCTGTCTGAAAGGAGCGGCTGGTTAAGCGTGCGCACAGACACTGGTGACTACCGGCGTGCCAGTGATAGCCATTTTCACCAGTGCCACAGAATGACTGGTCATATATTTATCCCCTAACTTTAGAGTTTAAAAGGGAATTCTGAAAATAGAAGAAAAAACACACAACATGTCCTCTTTCAAAGATATAGTCATAAATGCCTTCAATTACTGTAGCAATGACGTAAACTGAAATACCTACAATTAGCAACATGGCTGAGGGTGGGGGTACTCACTTCTGTAAACTAAAATGGCCACAGTCCTGTATCAGAAACCCACCCTGGAGCACAAATAGGACAGGCTGTGTGCTACTGGAGACCTGCATTGGGGAAGGGTAGGGTACTGCATGTTCCTGTGCAGGCTGCCAGGCATCATGGAGGCACAAACTACGGCTGCAGCATCAGCAGCCGATTATGGACCAGTCATGGAGAGACTTTGTGCCAGTAACTGATGCTGCTGCTGCCGCCGCAGTGGTGCTTCCACAATGCAGTCAGTCTGCTTGTTAGAGCAAACAGAAACAAGGCAGCGATGTTTAGCATTACCTCCCCCCACCATCACGCCGGTCTTGAGCAGCACGCAACCTGTCCGATTTGGGGTACTTTCACACTTGTTTTGCTGGATCCGGCAATCAGTATGCAAATCTAAAACCACCCGTCTCACAAATGCATTGCAATACTGGATCAGTCTCTCCAGTGTCATCCGGAAAAACGGATCCGGTATTTATTTATTTTTACATTTTTTTTTTTAAAAGGTCTGTGCATGCGCAGACCGGATCCGTCAATGCGGAACTAATACATTACAATGGAAATAAACGCCGGATCCGGCATTCTGGCAAGTGTTCAGGATTTGTGGCCGGGGAGAAAAATGCAGCATGCTGCGGTTTTTTCTCCATCCAAATACCGTAAAAGGACTGAACTGAAGACATCCTGAACGGATTGCTCTCCATTCAGAATGCATTAGGATAAAACTGATCAGTTTTTTCCGGTATTGAGCCCCTAGGACGAAACTCCATACCGGAAAACTTTGACGCTAGTGTGAAAGTACCCTTACATTGAAAGACATGCTTCACGTGTACAAGCTGGACCTCCAACACTGCGGTTTTGCTGTGCGATTCTTGGCATTTTGCCAATACTTTGTGTGAACAATCTGGAGATTAAGCTTCAGACTCCAGTCCAAAGTGTTTTGTGCACATCCTGTCACCGGCAAAGTGCACGACAAACGTGCGCACAAAGCATTGGCGGCAACAACAGCAGTATGTTAGGAGCTAGCCGATTATAAAAGGTGCTGCTAAGTCCCTGAGGCCAACCCTGCCCGTCACTGCAGATCAAAATGTTGCACACTAAAAGACCTCTTTATACATTTAAAGGCTCTGAACTCCTCCGGCGGCTTTTCTTTATGATTGCATTCTACTCTTTTCTGGCTAAAAATAATTTTCTTCAATTGATCTTTCTGAAAAACAGTAAAAAAATAAAAATAAAAAAAGTATTTGCAAGCGGTCACTTTCTGTTCTTATTGAATGCAGTCATTTGACAGCTCATGTACAGCTCTCATCTCTGATCTCCTGACCTCAAACACACATTTAAACCATATTCTTAGGCTACTTTCACATTAGCGTTTTTTTGCAGATACGTCATGGATCTGCAAAAAAGAGTTTCCTTTACAATAATACAACCGCATGCATCCGTCATTAACGGATCGGGTTGTATTATGTCTTCTAAAGCCATGACGGATCAGTCTTGAACACCATTGAAAGTCAATAGGGGACGGATCCGTTTTCTATTGTGCCAGATTGTGTCAGAGAAAACTGATCCGTCCCCATTGACTTACATTGTGTGCCAGGACGGATCCGTTTGGCTCAGTTTCATCAGACGGAAAACAAAACGCTGGTGTCCACCTCAAGAGCGGAATGGAGGCTGAACGGAGGCAAACTGATGCATTCTGAATAGAAAAGGATCCGCTCAGAATACATTAGGGCAAAACTGATCAGATTTGGACCACTTGTGAGAGCCCATGACTGATCTCACAAACTGAAAGCCAAAAGACTAGTGTGAAAGTAGCCTTAGCAGTTTGATAAGAATTGAGCTATTAAAGGGTGTCTATGAGGTCAGGAGATCAGAGATAAAGGGATATACAGGAATTCAGATGACTGGATTAAAAAAAATATTAAAGAAAATAAAACACGAAATGAACACCTTGCTAACAGACTGATTTTCAACCCCTGCATCTCAGAAAGGGCTAAAAATATTTAGAATAAAGTCCGATTGAATTTTTTTTTTTATCCCAAAGTAAGTAACATGCAATTGTTAAAAAATAAATTGCCCTGAAGGCGTCCATAGTATTTAAGAAAGCAACTGTGTGATTCCAGACTAGCACCGAATAGAAGTACTTACAAGGCGCACTCTCGAGGAATCACAGCACTGCTAAAGGCAAATGTGACGTCACCAGAACGGCAACAAAGCACATCAGCATCAGGCAGCAGTGACCTCATCTCCCAGCGGTGTAACACAGTCACAGGCATGGAAAGCGCTGGACAGATTACTACCGCTGGATAGGAACGGATCACGTTTGTAAGACTTAAAGAGGAACTATACTCATAACTGCATTCTAATCCTGAATGTCGGGCACTGCAGGTAGGTGCAAAAAAGTCATTACTATAGTGACCCTGCTCTGAGGGATCCTAACTGCTTAAAGTCAAGAGTAATTTTCAGTTTCGGAGCATGCCCATTCTAGTAGGAAAGGCCATAGCGGATTGCACCCATTTAAGGGGTGGGACCAGCTCCTAGCGATATGCCCCCATTGTCTGAGACTGCAAAACCCCTTTAATGCTGTGATACACAATATCTAGGACTGCCTGGGAAATTCATATATTGCACACCTGTTCCAAATTTATGGAAGGGGTGTTGAGGGTTTCCGGTCGCCTTCTCCAGCTGGAAGAGTCTCCAGGCGTCATTCATCAGGTTCTTCTCGTGCTCAGAATCCACTGCATTCACTTCCCGATCCTTACAGCTTTCGTCAAAGAGAGGGCCCAAGAAAAACTGGGAAAACCTGATAGGAATATAAAAATCCACGATTAGTTATCTTGCATCAGTTACTGAGGAGGTTGATATGAAGTTGGTCACTTGGTCCGGTCACTCCTTTAAGTAAATAGTTCTCTATCACCTATTCTTTCTGCACTGTGTTATTCCTCATAGAAAACGTATAAATAAATTGACAACAGGGCGTCACCATTTGTGAGGAGGGCCCTACACACCATGACACTGCGCAATCAGTGCTCACACTGTGCAGGGACAAGAGGGAATGGTAACACCCAGTAGTCAAATTATTCATCAATGTTCAGGAGGAATAACAGAGGCTCATGGAGGATTTCCCTAATATAACTAAGACATCCATATCACCTAGAAGAATACACCTGAAAGAGAAAAGTCTGTAAAAACTACAACAGCCTCTATTAAAAAGTATAGAATTCTGACAAATAACCGAAAACCAACCCCCCAGCAGTAGACCTGTCCTGTATACACATCTTTTACCTGTCCAGTGCTCCCTCCAGGTGTTCATGGGATACATCAAAGTAATAGTTGGTATGTTCTCCACTGGTGAAGGCGTTGGAGCTCCCCGCGTGCTCACTTAGAAACTGGCTGTACTCATTCTCTTTGGGGTATTTTTTTGTGCCCAAAAAAAGCATGTGCTCACAAAAGTGGGCGAGCCCTGGAATGTTGTCGGGATCGGAGAGAGACCCTGTCAGGAGAGAGATTGCAGAGAATTTAGTATAAAGCCCAGTATGCAGAGTCTAAGGCTAGATTGCTACATGCAATTCACAATATTTTAAAAGGGGCTGTTGACCCTCGGTGTGTTTTTTTCTTTTCTTCCCAGATTCCCCTTTTCATGTCCCGTGTGACTGGGTTCCGGCTCCATCACTCCCTTCTCAGGTGCTGCACGTCCCGGTTCTCCCTGTGTTAACATCCTGTTTGATGTGGGTCACATGGCTGCCACAGTGTCGATGTGTCACCCATGTGGGGAGACACGGGACCTGCAGCGCACTAGGGGGAGCGATGGAGCCTGAGCCCAGCGGTTGGGATTGGCCAGGTATGTTTACTGATGTGTGTCCAGCCAAGCTGGAGGTCAGAGGAAAAACATAAAAACACTGAAACACGCAAAAAATAAAATAAAAAAAAATAGTGCGTAGGCATGGACCGAAATCCCACAGAAGCGCTCGGTAGTGCCTCCATGGGCTTCTGCTCCATGCCTCTGCTCTGCACAGCGCTGTATCTTGAGGATCCATTCAAGCGAATGGGTCCGCTTCCGTGAAACAGTGCGCACATGGCCAATGCCCATATATTGTGGACCCGCTGTTTGCTGGCCACAATACAGACACTGGCCTCACACATGATATACCCTGTGCTGCCAGAGGATGTGCCTAATTTATGATGAGAAGGCCTCTTCACATATTAGGCGCATCCTCCGGTAGTCTGTGTCCTTAAACAAAACTGTCATAAATGAAGATAACCGTGTTGGGCCGCTGGTCCCCCAACCCCCCTTTTTGGAATGTGGAGAGGGTGGTGTACAGAAATTTGACAAACCCAGAAAAGTGGCGCGGGAGGAATAATAAACAGTACATCTTTGCCACCATTTTTATTGTCCTAAAACATCTAAAATGAAAATAGCAATAGTTACCCCAGAACAAAACATAAGCAAATAAAATGGTCATTACTGTGGCTACAATGCAGAAGGTCTATGGAAACCATCGAAACCATGAGAACGTCCTGTGCTCCAACATGGAAATACATTGTGAGGGACACAGGAGAACTCTGAATGTGGGACATGGAGCATTTGCAATGCAAAAAATACTAAAACCACGTACCAATGTAAACATCCAGAGCTGCGGAGGATTTGTCGGTGGTGGGGTCACTTATCAGAACTGCTTTTATCCCATTGACCAGCTCAACGCCCCGGTATTCCCTCTTGTCTTCTGGGGACTTGATGATGTCATTGACAACTCGCTGGACTGAAAGGGAGTTCATTTTGCTATATGTTTTAGATTGAAATCTGTAGGAGAAAAAAAAAAACAAAATCAAATACCGATCCAGGAATTAAAGCGTTAGAATATACTTCGATGTAGCTGGGCGAGTTACTCTATCCCAAAACCATCACCTACCTGCTGCAGTCTTCTAAAATAATGCTGTAATACTCTGGCACCTGCTCCTATCTCAAGAACAGGGCCCCAACGAGAATGGAGAGCCAGCCAGCTGCGCATGCGTGCCGTCTACATTCCCTGCTACGAGACTTCCGAAAAAAAAAGCGCCAACGCCGCTATTTTCAGAAGCCCCACAGTGAAAGTCACGACAAATGCACAGCATGCTCTTCATTCACGGCAGATGTTGGTGGATATAGGAAAGCACTAAGGCCACAGAAAGCCACCTTCTCCTCCTCTTTGCAAACTTCTGTCAAAGACCAAAAGTAGCAACAATAGTGAAGCACCGTCACAAGGTTGACAAAGGAAAGAGTTTATACTCGCCGGGTTAAAACGATAATGAGCAGTATATACACAAGATCTAACACCCGACCTGGGTTTCGCAATGAAAAGCTTTGTCAGGGGCATCGTGAGCATGAGCCCTTATACTTATGTTTTTTGTACCTTTTTTTTTTAAAAAGTCCTCTCAGGAGACCTGAATCTGCAATCTCATGTACTAAACTCTAAGGCCGAGTTCACACGAGCGTGTCCGGATAAGGTCCGGATGCGTTGCGGCAAACCCGCGCTATTTCCCTTATAAGCATGTTATAAGGGAAAATAAGACAGTGAATAGACTGTCATCTTAGCAACCATGCGTGAAAATCTCACCGCATCCGCACTTGCTCGTGATTTTCACTCAGCCCCATTCACTTGTATGGGGCCCGCATTGCGTGGACAACACACAATATAGAGCATGCTGCGATTTTCACGCATAAGTGATGCGTGAAAATCACCGCTCATGTGCACAGCCCCATAGAAGTGAATGGGTCCGGATTCAATGCGGGTGCAATGCATTCACCTTGCGCATTGCACCCGCGTGACAATCTCGCCCATGCTCGCTCCGTACTTCAGATCGAAGTTGATTCGCCCATCCCTAGTGACAACTGCCAAACCATCAGCAGTCATAAAAGGGGTTGTCCAGGATTTAAATATTAATCACCTATCCTCAAGATAGTTCATCAATATCAGATCGGCGGGGGTCTGACACCTAGCACCCCCGCGATCAGCTGTATGAGGAGACAGTGGGCACAGTGTACATGTGCCGTCTCCCTTCTCTTTTCCTGCTTTGCCATAGACATAGCAGCAGTATCGAGCAGGAAGAGAGACATGCACACTGAGGATAGGTCATCAATATTAAAAGCCCGGAGAACCCCTTTAACTGGACCTTATCATCCAAATAGTGAAAGGTGTTGTCTTTGTTCTAATAACTGAATAAAACGCAGAGTATACCTAAATAGTGAGAGGTGCCCTTAAGGCCTCATGCACAAGAATGTTGTTTGGGTCCACATCCAAAATGCTTTTTTTGCGGCTCAGATGTGGACTTAATCACTTCAATGGAACCATAAAAGATGTGGACAGCCCTCCGTGTGCCGTCCGTATCTCCGTTCCACGGCCATGCAAAAAAAAAAAAAAAAAAAAAAAAAAAAAAAAAAAAAAAAAGGAAGGAGAACAAGTCCCATTCTTGTCCGTATCATGGACAAGGAAAAGGACTGGTCTATTGATTGCCAGACCTTGAGTTTTGCAAAATGCACACGGTCGGCATCGTACAGCCGTGTGCATGAGGCCTTAGAAGCAAGATTTTAGTGTCCAATTCAAGGCTGAGAAGTCTTTCCAGGACACTTCTATTATTTGGAGCTGAGGGAACTCCTTCAGAGTATGCTGAACGCCGGCCAGAAACCGCTCAGCGCTGACTGCAGCATCAGAGACCGCAGGATCACATGATAACAGCATGAGCTCACAGCAAACACGCCGCACCCCCCACACCGACAGGCGCAGAGGTCTGCGCGCTGCTGCAAAAACATCACAGAGGGTTACTGCAGGTCAGGCCTGACTACATACGGAGAGTTATCCAGAAGCTGGAAGCTAGAGGTTCAGCTATGGGAAACACCAATCTACTAGAGAATTGCATAAAAAGCAGTTCCTCAACATTCTGCCCTATGATCCGCAGAGTAAATTGACCTGCGGTGTGGATTTGAAGTCTTCAAAATGAAAGAAATCCAGTCATTTCTGTGGCAAAATATAAAATAAAAAATGTAATACTTGTCTCTACTACCCCCCCCCCCCCCCGAATGGCAGCAAAAACCGCAGCAGACGTTTCCTCGTTTTTCAGTCACATATGGACGTACCCCAAGAAAACAGCTGCATGGCAATTTTGGTAGCGACCCGTGCTGCACCCTAGTATGGCAGTATATCGGGGCTGCCATAGGAATGAATAGGGTCACAATGAACTGCGGCCCCACTCATACCTACGGTAACCCTGGTACACCGCGATGCTTGGATGCAACAAGGGCGTGCCCAAATCGCTGTGCGGCCATGCCCTAAAGCAGGGCTGGCCAACCTGCGGCTCTCCAGCTGTTGTAAAACTACAATTCCCACCATGCTTTGTTGTAGGCTGAAAGCTGTAAGCAGTCTAGGGATTCTGGGAGTTGTAGTTTTGCAACAGCTGGAGAGCTGCAGGTTGGCCATTCCTACCCTAAAGGTTGGCACACACATGAGATGAACATTGCCCAAAACTGCCAATTTCAAGAGGAAAGGTCAACCACAGACCAGGGGTGTCCTAAATATCCCCTGACGAAATAGGGGAAGAACACTAGGCCATACTGGATTTCAGCCTGTCCTTTCTTCTCACAGGTGGTCATCTTCCCACTGACATCACATGCATTACTCAGACATAGCTGGCAGCTGTAGGAACGTCTGGCTACCTGTAGACTGGAGAAGAATGTCTCTCGGCCACAGAATGACATCCCAATTAGCAATTAGCTATAAAAGCCTTTATCCAGAAGCGCATGAATAAATCAGAGGCACTCAGCAACGTCGGAAATAACCACCACCAGCATTACCTGGCGCACACAGGTGGCATTCCAGACTGGGCACAGAAGCAATTTGCCAGCTGTTTTGGGAAGGAATTCAGTGCGGGATCTCACTGCGGTTACACCAGCTTGTACAGGAGATCTCCAGTGTGACCTGCCAGGTGCCTGAGGCCATGACACCAGGAGAGTCACACCTCAGCGTGCCAGCAGAACGAAGACAGGTGAAAGTTATACAAAGAACCCATATGCATTTCCTTCTTCTTAGGGCCCATTCAGACGGCCCTAGTGCTTTGCAGATCCGCAAAACATGGATACCGTCAGTGTGCGTTCCGCTATTTGCGGACTGCACATGGCCGCGACCATAATAGAAAAGGTCTATTCTTGTCTTGTGGACAAGAATAGGACATGTTCTATATTTTCTGAGGAGCCGCGGAAAGAAACCACGGATGCGGACGCATCTTTTGCGGCCCTATTGAAATGAACGGGTCCGCACCTGTTCTTTAAAATTGGGGAACGGATGCATAGTTATTCATACGGCCATCTGAATGAGCCCTTAAAGGGAGCCTGTCACCACTATATGACCATATACAGCATCATCCCTAGGTCCGGCAGAGATCCTGCGCCTTCGCACTGATTCATCGGGCTGGCGCATGCGCACTAGTTGAATCAATGCCGTGCCCACAATGGGCATCACAGTGTGTATGCCCCTGCCCGGCGAAGCAGTGCGCAGGCGTGGGATCTCAGCCGGACCGAAGGATGACACAAGGGAATAGGAGGGCAAGCATAGACAGAGGCTGGGGAGGAGTAACGCTGAAAGAAGGCAGAGGAGCCTCAGTGAATGCCGCCGCTTGCGAGGGCTCATTTGCATATGAATCAAAGTTCATTTTTCCTGCTTTTGCAAGTGTAAAGAAAATAACAAAGGTACCATTACATTCATGTGTAGGTGTGCGACAGGACAGTAAGCACTGTATATGGTCATATAGTGGTGACAGACTCCCTTTAAAGGGGTTGTCCAATCGGGACATTTATGGCATATAACGGTAAGTCCACATGGGGCCAAAATTCAGCTGAAAAAAAATAAATAAAAAAAAAATCTGCTACAAGTTTCTACATGAATCACCAACAAATCATAACCAAGATCTTCATGCATTACATGCGCATGTGTCACGGATATCAAACTATCCATTGCAAAAGGTGAAATCTGCAACATAAATTAACACGCTGCAGACTAGGCCGGTCCGCATCTGCGCTGTGAACTCCAGCAGTCTGTTCCAGCGGCGGAAAAGACTGACAGAATTTACTGTATCCGGCACAGCCAGATACCACCAAATGCCCTTTCCCTGTAATGGGATCTGGCAGCGATCCGGACACTTTCCAGACGGACAAAAAAAATAGTGTAGTATTTTTTGTTCGCCTGAAAACAGGCATTTACGCCAGATACAGTGACCGGATTACAGTGCAGGAGTCCACTGCGCCGATGGGAACCCAGCCTGTGTCGCTTCAGCAAATAGCATACAAGGCACTTACTAATGTATTGCGATTGTCCATATTGCCTCCTTTGCTGTCTGGATTCATTTTTGCATCACATTATACACTGAACATTTCCGAGGTTACGACCGCCCTGCAATCCATCAGCAGTGGTTGTGCTTGAACACTATAGGAAAACGCGCTGTCCTTTGTGGTGGCCGGGACCATGGGAGCGCACATAGGCTGGTGCTTTTTCCTATAGTGTGCAAGCGCGTCCACCACTGATGGATTGCAGGGTGGTCTGTAACCATGGAAACAAGCAGTATATCATGTGATGGAAAAATGAGTCCAGCCAGTAAAGGAAGTAATATGGGCAATCACAATACATTAATTAGTAAGTGCCTTGTATTAACTGCATCTACATAATAAATTCTGTTTGCTAATGGGGTTATGCAAAAATGGTGTCTGTGCGTGGGGGGGAATTTGGCCAGACCTGTAAAGGCAAGCTTACTTACCTGCCCCCGGCCTGAAATGCTCCAGATTTATCCCAGAGGTGGGACCTGCACCTATTTCCAGAAAACGGGTTTGGACTGCCTGGCTGGATCCATTCCCACCCCCCAAAAGAAAATAAATGGAGAGGGCTGAGCCTCTTGCACTGTCACCTCTCCATTCATTCCCCACCTGGATACAGTGACCCTTAGCATCTCCACTCGAGTAACCCCCCCCCCCCCCTTCATTTTGGAGTTGGGTGCAGGATCTCTTTCCCCAGCTTCTGTGCTTTAGAACGGGAAGAGGGCTGCGGCAGATCTAGGTCTGCTGCACTAATGTCGATCAATAAGACACCACTGAATACCTGCCGCCATAAAAAGATCTACAGCTGTAAGGAAATTAATAAAAGATGATACTGCAATGTAGCCGTCATATAGAGTGGTGTAAATGAAGCCACCCAGCTGCTGGAACCATTCACCTAATCCCTCAAAGGTCAGCGACATAGCACACAGCGCGTTCTCGACTGGACCTCTCTTGGGATCACAACTAACTGTGGATCTTCCCCGACAAGTCTCACAGCCAAAAGCGAGGCATCGAGGTCAGGCGACCTGCTTAAGGAGTGCTATAGAAGGTCTGGCCCCTAGGGATCATGTGCACGAACGTGCCCAGCCCGTGCCCATATTGTGGTCCGCAAACAGCTTGAGTGGGTCCGCAATCTGTAAGATACAAACAGAGCAGAAGCCTACATAAGCACTACGGAGCGCATCTGCACTGTAAAAATTTTTTAAAATAATAATAGACCATGAATCTTGCGAACTGCATCCGTAAATGGCAACCACACAGCCATTTGTGGCCCTCAGCATGGGTATGGAGCACACATGCAAGAATCCTTAGGCGCGTCTTTCAGAACAGCACCACCCGTCTAAAGGTTGTATCTGGTACTGTGGTTCAGCTACATTATAAAAGTCAATAGGCCTGAGCCATACCAGTAATATAAATAAAATAATAATAATCCTCCTAGACATCCCCTTTAAGGTTGGCTATACGCGGCGATCCTGGCCACACCTATCGCACAAACAAAAATTGCCTTAGCAGTGCAGCTTCTGAGCTGAAAGGGGGTCGCAACGCATCTTGCAAATGCGACACCTGAATTGCAAAAAAATATAAAAATCCAACATTGCTGGGTTTTTGTGAATCTAAGGTGAAAGTCACGGCAACTTGTGAATCTTGCTGCGACTGCATTTAGTTCAATAGCTGCACTGCTATACAGACCTCTTTGGTGGTGTGACTGGTGCCATGGCCAAGATGGTCGTGTAAAACCAACCTAATAGAATATGAAGTTTTAGGCTGCTTTCACACACAGCAGATTTCATTGCAGAAATTATCTGCGACTGAATCAGTTCTATTCATCTGAATAGGGATGCTTTGGCGGCAAGTTTCAGGCAGTGCGGCAGGCTGCATGCGTCCAAGTCACAGGTAATGGCCGCACGATTTTACGGCAAAACCATGCAGTCATTGGCTGCTGCAGGCAGACGTGGCTTGGCAGTATCTTTACCGTACCGATAGCAATGCCCACTACTTTACTGCACAAGGTTTCTTCCTCACAGAATTGCTCTACCACCACATAAGGATCAGGCACATGGCCGTGTCCACAAAACAATGGCTCCACAAAACAGATTCCTTCTGCGTGCATTTCCTCGCTCCCAACGATGGAAAGGGCTATTCTTGTCTTCAATACGGACCTGAATAGGACACGCTCAAATTGAAGAACGGCCGCACAGAGCCTCAAACATACGGGTATGTGCATAGCCCCACAGACATGCACAGGTCCAGTGAGCAGGTACACAGTTTATCAAGTCCATTTTGCTTGAGTCTGCATCACCATAATTTGTGCCCAAGTTATCAAATTTGCTGCATCCTTAAAAACACTTACGTCTAGCGATGTTGTTACAGTTTTCACTATTTTTTTATTTATTTTTTAAATTGCATCTCATAAATCGGGCACATTCCTGCTCGCCTGGCTAACCATGCCCACTTTCCTACCTACTTCTGCAAGTGTGGCATAAAAGCAGAAAAAGCATTTGTTTGTGCAAAAATGGCCTGCGCCATAATGTGCGACTTTTGTACATCTGAAAACCGGCACCGAGTGTTCAGAAATCTCCAGGGTCTACAGTATTGTCGAGACTCCAACTGTCACCAGATTAGGCTACTTTCACCCTGGCGTTTTGGTTTCCGTTTATGAGATCCGTTCAGGGATCTCATAAATTGGTAAAAAACGGATCAGTTTTGCCCTAATGCATTCTGAATGGCAGAGGATTCGCTCAGAATGCATCAGTTTGCCTCCGTTCAGCCTCCATTCCGCTCTGGAGGCAGACACCAAAACCCTGCTTGCAGCGTTTTGGTGTCCGCCTGACGATGGAGGCAAACGGATCCGTCCTGACACACAATGTAAGTCAACGGGGACACAATCTGGCACAATAGAAAACGGATCCGTCCTCCATTGACTTTCAATGATGTTCAAGACTGATCCGTCTTGCCTATGTTAAAGATAATACAAACGGATCCGTTCTGAACAGATGCAGACGGTTGTATTATCGGTGCGGACCTGTATGTGCAGATCCATGACGGATCCGCACCAAACGCGAGTGTGAAAGGAGCCTAATGCCCATGCACACAGCAGGACGGCGGGCACGAGATCATGGAGACAGGACATAAAACAAACACCTAAAGATACAACACACAAACAAAACGGTATTTTCTGGCTCCGCTCACAACGGTTACATTGTATTCTGTCATTCATTTGAAGAACAATTGCAACAATTGTATAACACAAGAGTGCAATACAGCGTAAGGGCCTCATTCACACTACCGTTGGGGGCAGCAATTTGTGGCTGCCGCAACAGATCCAGCCCCATTCAATTTGAATAGGTCCGTGATCTGTCTGCACAGGAAAAAAAAAAAAAAAAAAAAAAAAAAAAAAGGGTTCATTATTTTATTTTTTTGCAGTGCGGAGGCACGGACAAACCCCACGGAAGCACGCCGTACTGCTTCTGTGACTCCGTTCCGCACCGACCTTCTGGATCGTTGACCCATTCAAGTGAATGGGTCCACATCAGTGATGCAGAGAGCACACGGCCGGTGCCCGCATATTGCAATTATTATTATTTTTTTTTATGGGGTCATCCAGCCTTTTAAAACCGATGGCCTATCTCCAGCAATATGAGCTTGGTCGGGGTGCGACTCTCGATACCCCTGCTGATCAGCGTTTAGTCCGTCTGCGTGGTTATTGGCCAGGAGGCACTTCCAATACTCATCCGCAGCACAGGTGCTTCGCTATCACGCCGTCATACCCCAAGCACCATGGACCCCCACAGATCCAATACTGATTTTAAAGGGCTGGAGAGCTCCTTTAAGGGTACAGGACACATGTACCAAATCGTCTAAGTCTGGACGTTTCCTCGCAGATTTTCCAGGATTTCACACTCTGCATTAAAAAAGAATAAAATCTGCAGACATCACTTTACACTGCAGCTTTTAATTCTCCACAGCGCGTAGGGGAGATTTCCATCTACGTTTTTTCTAAAGATATGTTCACACGTAGCCGATACGCTGCTGATTTGCAGTGTTTGACAGTGCCAGCAAAGTGGGCGAGATCTTAAAGACCATCTGTCAGCAGTTTTGTACCCATGACACTGACTGACCTGTTACATGTGCACTTGGCAGCAGAAGGCGTCTTGTGTAGGTCCCATGTTCATATGTGTCCGCATTGCTGACAAAAATGATGCTTTAATATATGCAAATGAGCCTCTAGGAGCAACGGGGGCGTTGCCATTACACCTAGAGGCTCTGCTCTCTCTGCACCTGCTGTGCCCTCCGACAGACGCCCTTTAAGATCTCACCCACTTTGCTGCAAATCAGCAGCGTACCGCTAGGTGTGAACAATCCTAAGTAGAGAAGGACTGGAACATACAGGGTATATTCACACGTAGTGGGCGAGACAAGCTTAAAATCTGCATCGAAAAAAAAAAATGAAAAAGGCAGATTTTGATGCGGTTTCTGAGTTTACAGGTGAACGTTGTAAATTCTAGGGGCTTTGACTAATCTCTAGCTTTCACCCTGTGGAAGGAAGGTAGTTTTTACCATTACTTACCTTTCCATCACCCCGCCGATTCCACAATCCGCCTGAGCAAGAAGAAACCGGAGCAGATCCGGGTGACACATCAGCGGTAGAGCCCACAGCCGGTCCGGTGAGCCCAGATCGCAGGATCGGCGGGGCGACGGAACAAGTAGTAGTGGTGAATATCATCCTTCCACAGGTAGTCTGAAAGCTAGAACTTAGTCAATGCCCCGGAGAACCCCTTTAAGTGTGCTTCACCTGTCCAAAACTGTAACCGCAAACCACAAGCATTTATTTTCTGCTGCAGTTTTCAATCACACTGCAACCACTAGTGTGAATACACCTGAAGAATGTGCTCCAGGGCCGGGCCTCCACTTTATCTGAGGGCTTATGCACTATAGAGCAGGAGTTGGGGGGTCTCCCTTATCCTACAAGTCAAGTGGAAACTATGCTGTAACGTTCCTGAGGGGGCCTATGGACCATAACACACATATCATGGCCGCACTCTAGTGGTAGGGGGGGGATCAGGAAGTAGGACTCCCATCCAATGTGACCGCCTGCTGACTCACGACTTTACACACTGTCCAGGGCGACAGATACGGAACATACCCGGACAGGGGGAGAGAAGGGCCGGCTGGAGGGGGCGCCGGAGGCCGCTTTTTCCAACCTCTTACCCTGCTGTGAGTGATCGGGACCCCCAGAGGCGGCTGGCGAAGAGGAGGAGGCGGCGGGAGCCCTGCAACATAGCCCGGCACCGCAACAAGAGAAGGGGGGCGGCCTATGGAGGACGAGGCCCTCCTCCCGCCTGCCAATGCTAACCTATGGAGCCGGCACCTACGCCATGGTGCCCGCCTCCAATACACCACACAAAGCCGGCCCCTCCGCTCCCACCTCTTCATTCCCGACCCTACCATACTTATCAGTCTTTCCACCTAAGCCCCGGTCTTTCCTGAGGCTGAGCCCGCGCTGCAGTGGCAGGTTCTCGGGGAGCTTACTAGGAGACCCCCAAGGTCTTCGGGCCTATTCAGAGGCCTGGTCTACCATGACTTACCAAATGATGAAGGAGCCGGGCAGATGCTCGTGACTCCTGGTCCGTTTCTCTTATGAGAAGCAGATGGAGGAGGAGGAGGACTCGTCTGCTCATTAGTCACCGGCACTTACCTGCCACAGGCCCTCCTCTATTAGCGCTGAGCTGCCAACCCCGGTCTATTTTAAGGACAAGGTCATTGAGAAATCCTGCAGAAAGATGGCATTTGGTCAAGTTGTCACCCGTAAAGCCACTAAGCCAGGCCTATGAGAGTAATGCTTGTATAATGGATGGAAACAGCTCACCATTGTTTTCAATGGGAGGCTGTGCCACAGTTCATGTGGCTGAGGATTTTTCCAGACCGCACCAAGAAGGTACACTTCTGTTTTTGGCGCGGTTAGGGATTCTGTTATGGCTCTCCGTTATAACGGAATCCATAAGACGGAAGGACGGAAACGTTCTTCTGCCCATAGACTTGTATCATGACGGAATGCAAATGCTTTACGTATTAATAGAAGTCTATGGGAATCAAAACGGATCCGTCTGGGTCCCATTATGCAAGACGGAAAACAAAGTCCTGTCGACTGGACTTTGTTTTCCGTCTTGCATAACGGGACACAGACGGATCTGTTAGTCTTTCCCATAGACTTCTATAAGGACGGAAAGCAAACGGAATTCCTTTTAAAGGCTAGGCTTCCGTTTTGCATTCTGTCTGGGTATTCCGTTATTTTCCTTTATAACGGAATCCCTAACGCTAGTGTGAACCCACCCTTACTGAGCTGACACCGGTTATCCACAAGCTCCATTCAGTGGGGCCGCACCGTTCAAAATTAAAAACTTATGGCAGAAACCACCTTGCGGACAGTTTAAAAAACCGCTAGCAGAGAAAAAGAGCGTTCTGATTTAACATGCGTTCTGCAGTAAGCATTTTTTTGTAGCCCTGTTGAAATTAATGGCGGATCAAAAATATGGTCGTGTGCATGGGGCCTAAGGTATCATGCACCTGGCAGAGTCCTATAGGAGCCCATACCGCCTTATAGGCTCCATCTGACTCTGAACAGACGTATTCAGTACTCCAGAAGAGAATTCCCTTAGAACTTTCGGTATTCGATTTTTCTTCCATTAGTAATGCAACAGAAAAAACCCTCTATGAAATCGGGCATACATACGGTACAGTACAGGCTGGAGTACGGCCATGTAGATGAGCGGATTTCCACCAGATATAAATGAATGAGGTTTTACAAATATCACATAGATACCCTATCACAGAGGGTTGTTGTTGTTTTTTTGAGAAAATTTGTGCTAAAAAAAAAAAAAGCCCCAGAAGAGCTTGAAAATAATTTCCATTGATGTCAATGGGAAAACCACTTTTTTTCTGCTCGTGGTTTTAGAAACCGCAGCTTTGAAAAAAGTGTTCAAGAAGGTTTTAATACATATGGATGTGGTTGCCTATTTCTATTATGTCTAAGTTCAGGCGTGTGCAGGGACCATGATGTGGGCATTTTGCCCTTCTCAAATATTGCCCCGACCCCGATCGAAGGGCGGGAGTCTATTATTAAGATTTGCCTATTTGTTATGCTGGCTGGTTGTTTCTCATCTTGTCTTTGCCCGCGCGCGCAGTGGCGCTATCATATTCTGGCCCTGCGCATGCGCGGATACGCGATGAAGCCAGTATGACAATCATTGCAAGATTTAGCTTCATAGCCAGACGATACTCTGGCGATCCCGTGATACATTGTGGGATCTTATTGCCATTACCTCTGAAAAGCCACCCGCGCCATGCGGGAGTCACCATTTCTAATAATACAGGTGAAATATTTAATGATAGAGGAGGGATCACAAGATTGTTTGGGGCATTTAAGTGTGGGAATAAATCACATGGACACGCCCCCAGAGGAAGCGTGGCGAAACGTACGTCTGGGTTTGTCCTGTTCTCCCCAGGTCCTGGTCTGTATGGTTTTCTTTGTCTCTGCCGTTTTAGCACTGTATCTTTTGTTATGCCTTAGCGTATAGTCCTCCCTTCAGGAGGTACCTTACATCCACAGTGGATGCATTATGACTAATGGCTCCATTGAGTCTGTTAGAATATGTATAAGTACTATGAAGTGATTCAGCAGTGGAGTATGGTTTATAAGCTTATGGATCTGTATAATAAGCATGGGGATTCGCTCTGGTAGACAGGGTGTGCGGACGCAGTACAGAGGCAAATTACCAGTTCTTAAATCAAACTTCTGTGTTTATTCACACATAAAGCAAAAACAAAACGTCACTTTGCAGTCTTGGTGTTAGTTCACACACAATGGAAAGTCCACATAGCAGAAATCACTTTGTTGGCAGTTCTGCCTCCAGCAGTCCATAGCAGGCTTTTAGGGGGCCTGTTTCCCTTACAGACGGGTCTCAGCCCTCCAGCACGAGACAAGCCTCAGATCCCAGCACACACACACCCTGAGCTCCACTGTCAGACTGAGGTAATCCTCCTCACCTGGCAGTGCCGGCTGGTTTTTAGGCCTGGCAAAACCTGGCCTGGAAGATGGGGAGTAGTCACCCACCCAGCACTTTGACTACTCCCAGTAAGAGCCGTCCCGGATCAGCTATACAGCCATACTAAGTATTAAGGTGTCAAACAGCAACTGCTGCGGACACATAAAAACCATCTCTTACTCCACCGAGGCCAGGAACCTCAGTGACACGTACTTATCATCCACGATGATTGTTGTACCTTCTTACATACCTTCCCCCTTTGTTCAACCCTGAGGCGGTGAACACATGCTATACAGTATACTCGGGACAGGGCATACGTGTTTCCCTGCAACCGGCCTGCCCTGTGTTCTACGGTGAGCTTAACGTTTTGCAAGGACAGGAACCACTTTTTGGTAGTCGGTCACTTGATTGTCCGGCAAGTCGAAATACACTCGCTGGGAATCGGATGTCAGGAACGGAGCAACGACCTCAGCCCACTGGTCACGGGGTAGCTTTTCCCTGATGGCCACTTTCTCGTACATCGCCAAGTAGGTTTCGATGTTGTCTGCGGGGGTCATCTTGGGAATTGTGGCACGGACTGCTTTCCGCGCATCGTGGACGTTCGGGGTTGCTCCTGCTGTCTGCAAAGCCATCACATGTTGTAGCTGCAACTGGTTGGTTTCCTGCTGCTGCTCATTAGCCTCACGTAGATGCAGGTTTGTCTCTCGCTGCTGCAGATTAGCCTCAATGAGGGTCTTCACAACAGCCTCCATTTTGTCATGGGGCACTGGTTGAAATACAGCTGGTTTAATGTACGACATACAACCGTGCCTGAAAAAAATGCAGAACCCCAAAATATCAGCGTTCACGCCAGCCTCACTGCTCTTTCCCTCATTTTCCACCAATTGTGGGGATTCGCTCTGGTAGACAGGGTGTGCGGACGCAGTACAGAGGCAAATTACCAGTTTTTAAAGGGCTTCTGTCACCCCACTAAACTTTTTTTTTTTTTTTTGTGTACCTATAATCCCTATCCTGCGAAATTGCTATACCTTATGTTATTAATAATTTTCGTTCAGTAGATTTTGCAAAAAACATACTTTTCTGATATGCTAATTACCTTTCTACCAGCTAGTAGGGCGTCTACTTGCTGGTAGCAGCCGCAGAAAACCCCCTCCTCTTGTTGATTGACAGGGCCAGCCGCGATCTCCTCCTCCGGCTGGCCCTGTCAGCATTTCAAAAATCGCACGCCTGTGTTGATTCGGCGCAGGCGCTCTGAGATAAGGAGGCTCGTCTCCTCAGAACTCCCTCAGCGCAGGTCCTGCAGAAAGAAGAGGATACCGGCTGCGCGATCAAGTGGATGAGGTGAGTTTTTTTAAAATTATTTTTAACCCCTCAATGGACATTTTATTTAGCATTCTATCTTAAGAATGCTGTTATTTTCCGTTATAACCATACTGGAAAATATTATAAAGTGAAGTTCGGGTCCCCATTGACTTTAATTGGGTCTGGGTTCGGGTCAAGTTCAGGTCCCGAACCTAAACTTTGACCTGAAGTTCGGCCGAACCCGAACTTCCACGGGTTCGCTCATCCCTAGTACCAGGCTCTCCTTAGGGCTGCCAGCGCTAGAGACAGCCTATCAGAGCTGGTAACGTCACCGAACACACTGCTGGACAGAAGCCTCCGCCCGGCAGTGTGTTATTGTAAATAAAAAAGCCCTTGCCCTGCGCGATTCAGCGCAGGACAAAGGAGCGCACCCGAGCATGAAATGCTCTGATTCTCTTGTCAGGGGGGCTGCCTCAGTGAAAATATGGGTATGTCTGAACCCGGACAACCCCGTTAATTATCTGCAATTACAAAAGTATTCATATTCATTTGCTGCCAGGGACGTTCCCGTGGCAGGTACCAGGAGATCGGGGAGACTGGCAACTCGTGGGTTAAATTGACAAGTTCCCTGTGGATCTTATTGTGTCTGTGTTTTGGTGAATGCCACACCCCTTGCTTCAGGTGTTGCTTGAGGGTAATTTACCTTTCCCATAAGTAGCCGCTTCTCACTTTTGGAGGTGCGGTTATAGACTTTCTTCCTGTCTTCTAACCAGCTGGTCGGTTGTACTCTGTGTGTTTTCTTATTGTATTGTGTTTGTTCTATTCCCTGTTGTTGTATCTGGGCCTGGACAGAGACTTCCATTCGTCCATCTGGGGAGGAATGGGTTGTCTCTGGTCCTAAACTCATTCCAGGGCCTTAGGGTACTTTCACACTTGCGGCAGAGGATTCTGGCAGGCAGTTCTGGCGACGGAACTGCCTGCCGGATCCGGCAATCCGGACGCAAACTGATGGCATTTGTCAGACGGATCTGGATCCGTCTGACAAATGCATTAAAATACTGGATCCGTCTCTCTGGTGCATCCGGAAAAACGGTTCCGATATAAAAAATTTTGGGCATTTTTAAAGGTCTGCACATGCACAGATCGGAAAGCCGGATCCGTTTTGCCGGAACACTTAATGCCGGATCCGGCACTAATATACTTCAATGTAAGTTAATGCCGTATCCGGCATTCCGGCAAGTGATTAGTATCTTTGCCCAGAGAGAAAACTGCAGCATGCTGCGGTATTTTCTCCTTCCAAAAAATGTAAGAGGGACTGAACTGATGCATCCTGAATGGAATGCTCTCCATTTACAATGCATTAGGATAAAACTGATCTGTTTTTTTCCGGTGTTGAGCTCCTGTGACAGAACTTAATATCGGAAAACAAAAACGCTAGTGTGAAAGTACCCTTATAGGGATATGAGGGCCTAGGTATCCAGCTTATGAATATTCCTACCTTCAAGGTCTATTCATATTGATAGGTAGCTAGGGTCTGGATTAGGGTTGTTTAGGAGGTGACCTGTTCCTTCCTTAGTTTCCAGGCCCAGTTACTGTTCCCCTTCCCTCCTGTGTTCAGTTTTCCCCCCACACTGATCGTGACAGTTGCTGGTTTAAAAACTGTACAATATTTTTTGTGGGACAACCCCTCTAATATTAGACAAAATTACTATTTTGGTACATGGACCTTTATAAATTTTAAGAATTATAAATTATGTGCCAAATTTACACTAGAATT
The DNA here is from genome assembly GCF_014858855.1 of Bufo gargarizans. Lineage (NCBI taxonomy): Eukaryota > Metazoa > Chordata > Amphibia > Anura > Bufonidae > Bufo > Bufo gargarizans. Next base: position 358,578,005 of record NC_058085.1, read on the forward strand.
TTGGCGTCCAAAAATGTGTCAGTGAAAAAAACTGGCTAGTCTAACTTTATGTCACCTACAAGTTGGCACAGTTGTAGTGCCAACATTTTCATGCACAGAGATGTGTTTTGGTCACACCCCTTTCCCACAAAGCTACGCCAAATACTGTACTGCCAAAATAAAAATGCCAAATGACAGATATACAGAACTAGAAAATGATAGGGCCAAAATCAGACTTTAGGCATAAAACCCCAGAACAGTCCCCAAAATTAATACAGAAACCAGATTAGCCCCAAATTCACACAAACCCCAGATAAGACCCCAAATTTATACAGACCACAAATTCATGTGGTGCCCTATATCCTCTTTACTTTAAATGCAGACCTCAGATCAGACCCCAAATTAATATGGCTCCATATAACCCACCATCCCTTGAAGGAGATCTCAGATCACACTCCAAAATTCACATGCCCCCCCCCCCCCCAAACCCTCTTCCCTCAGATCCCTGCAGACATCAGATCAGGCCCCAAATTTCATGTACCCCTCTCCCAAAGGTCCCTGCAGACCTCAGATTAGACCCCAAAATTCAGGAGCCCCCCCCCCCCCTCAGATCAGAACCCAATATTCAGGAGCACCCTCCCTCAAACTCCTGAATACTGTCACAATGTGGGGGGAGGGGAGTAACACCAGAATGACAACAGAATGAAAATGACCAGAAACTAGTCATCATGGCTAGGGAAAGGGAAAAGGTCACCACCTAGGAAACCCTAAACCTAGCCCTGACTCCTGTCAGTATGAATAGACCTTGAAGGTAGGAACATTCATACACCGGAAACCTAGGCCCTAGGAACCCTGAATAGCCCTAGGAGTAGTGACGGGGTCTGAGACTACTGGTTCCTTCCCAATTGAACAAACCAGCGTCTTCCTGAGGCCTAGTAAAGAACGAGCAAATGGAAACAGCAAAATACAAAGGGAAGTACACTTATCTTCAATAGAAAATGGATGAGCAGGAACTCAGATAAGGACCACACACCAGCTCTTCCAACTCCAGGCAGATATCAACCACATGGTAAATAGAGGAACAGTAATGACCACAAGCTACACTTGAGACAAGATGTGGTCATTACCAACAACAACACTGCAACAAGTCAAAACAGATAGGCTGTCAGATAACGTAACGTGCAGCCAGTCTCTCAGATCTTCTAACCTCTGTCACAGGAGGGACCGTGACACAGACCTCAGATCAGACCACAAAATTCAGCCCCCCCCCCCTTCTTATAGGTGCGGATCCCAGAACAGGGTTCAAAAAGTGAGCGAAGAGCAGCCAGCGCTAGCTCGCACATCGCAAGATTATGGTGATCTGAGTTCTTGAGCAAGGAGGAGATTCCTGGTTACAGGCGGTGCTGGGCTCCTCCACAGGGGGGTGTGGCTGGGCTCCAGAACGGTTAGTACAGCCCCTTGGGCTCCTTACCAGGCTGATTTACATATATATAAAAAAAAAATTTACACTCAATAAAACAACACAGAGCTATGGGACAGGTATATTGCGGACATGCTAGCGGCGATCTAGCCGTGCATGTCCGAATCTTTATAGGGTAAAAATAGGTGACAGAATCCCTTTAAACATTTACAATATGAGGACCTTCTCAAGATGGCTCCTCTGCCAGTTCTCTGAGGCCAAAACTGCTTTCACTCACTTCCCATACACACTTGCTGTAGCCAGCAGCTCCCTGCCAGCCAATCAGATTGGATTACTGAGAGACACGCCTCCTCACTCTGAAGCCTAATGCAGGCATGCAGTGCGAAGGAGACAGAGACAGACAAGCCATAGCAACTGTCTTTTAAGGGAGCAGTGGAAAGGGACAGAGGACATTAATAAAAGCTGTTATAATAAGGTAATTACAGATCTTTTGACAATCATTGACAGACTAAGGGTACTTTCACACTAGCGTTTTTCTTTTCCGGCATAGAGTTCCGTCACAGGGGTTCTATACCAGAAAATAACTGATCAGTTTTATCCCCATGCATTCTGAATGGAGAGTAATCCGTTCAGTTTGCATCATTTTGACTGATCAGGCAAAAGAGAAAACTGCAGTATGCTACGGTTTTATCTCCGGCGAAAAAAACTGAAGACTTGCCTGAATGCCGGATCCGGCATTATTTCCCATAGGAATGTATTAGTGCCGGATCCGGCATTCAGAATGCCGGATCCGTCCTTCCAGTCTGCGCATGCGCAGACTGAAAAAAAGGTGATAAGAGTTCCGTCGTCGGGGCTCTATGCCGGAAGAATCCTGATCAGTTTTATCCTAATGCATTCTGAATGGAGAGAAATCCGTTCAAGATGCATCAGGATGTCTTCAGTTCCGGACTGGAACGTTTTTTGGCCGGAGAAAATACCGCAGCACGCTGCGCTTTTTGCTCCGGCCAAAAATCCTGAAGACTTGCCGCAAGGCCGGATCCGGAATGAATGCCCATTAAAAGGCATTAATCCGGATCCGGCCTTAAGCTAAACGTCGTTTCGGCGTTTAGCTTTTTCTGAATGGTTACCATGGCTGTCGGGACGCTAAATTCCTGGCAGCCATGGTAAAGTGTAGTAGGGAGTGGGGGAGCAGTATACTTACTGTCCGTGCGGCTCCCGGGGCGCTCCAGAGTGACGTCAGGGCGCCCCACGCGCATGGATCACGTGATCCATGCGCATGGGGCGCTCTGACGTCATTCTGGAGCGCCCTGGGAGCCGCGCGGACTGTAAGTATACCGCTCCCTTGCTCCCCACTACTACTATGACAAACAGGACTTTAATAGCGTCCTGGCTGCCATAGTAACACTGAATGCATTTTGAAGACGGATCCGTCTTCAAATGCTTTCAGTTCACTTGCGTTTTTCCGGATCCGGCGTGTAATTCCGGCAAGTGGAGTACACGCCGGATCCGGACAACGCAAGTGTGAAAGAGGCCTAAGGATCCTGATCAGTCTTACAAATGCCATCAGTTGGCAAATGTTTTGCCTGATCCGGCAGGCAGTTCCGGCGACGGAACTGCTTGCCGGATCTCTCTGCCGCAAGTGTGAAAGTAGCCTAACTCAGATATACATGCCTAGCTCTAATAAACTAGCAAATAAAATTTAAAAAAAAGTTAACAGTTACCCTTTAAGTGTAAGCTCTCCGTTACAATCGGCTACAACTGTTCAGCATTGTGCCATCCCTGTATGAATCAGGTCAGGGAATGAGGTCATACAGTTATCCAATATGTAGAGAAAAGATGACTTGTCATTTACTTAAACCAGGGAGTGTCTGTATTGTGCTTAGATAAAGAAATATTGTTTCATCAAATAACAACCCCAATTATTTAACTAAATTAATTTGTCAGAGATTAAGATGTCATCATTCTTGCCATTCTTGTTCTTCTTCTTGTTCAACTTACTGTGTAAAATGTATGGTAAACACTGATTATGACATTATCATTCATGTAGAAACACCTAAGCACATTTATTTGAGACAACACACCTTAAAGGGGTTGTCCAGATTATTATTATTTTTTAACTGTCAGTAGCAGCCTGTTGTACCTGGTGAAAACAAAGGATACTCACCTGCTGCCCACCACTCTGTTCCCTCAAACTTTGTGTTAATGTTCAAAGTGAAAGGGATCACGTGCAGCACTGCAGCCAATAATTGGCCTCAGTGGTGACGTGTTGGGTCGGGTCGTCATGTCACTGATGGGTCAACAGGCTGTTACTGAGTTAAAGGGAACCTGTCACCGGGATTTTGTGTATAGAGCTGAGGACATGGGTTGCTAGATGGCCGCTAGCACATCCACAATACCCAGTCCCCATAGCTCTGTGTGGTTTTATTGTGTAAAAAAAACAATTTGATACATTTGCAAATTAACCTGAGATGAGTGCTGTACGTGACTCATCTCAGGGACAGGACTCATCTGAAATTAATTTGCATATGTATAAAATCATTTATTTTACACAATAAAAGCACACAGAGCTATGGGTACTGGGTATTGCAGATGTGCTAGCGGCCATCTAGCAACCCATATCCTCAGCTCTATACACAAAATCCCGTGACAGGTTCCCTTTAAAAAAGCTGGACAAACACTTTAAAAGAACCTGTCAACTCCCACTGACTTCAGCAGTCTGTCACTTCCGTGATGGCATTCAGTAGTTTTAGAGTACTGACCTGCGAAAGCCTGCAGCGCCTGTGCTGCAAGAGAGAGGAGCCTGATACTGTGCAGTGCCCCCACCTTCAAACAATGGCCCCCGTCGTGTAATCTTCCAAATGGACACAGTTAAAGAGGTTTCTGGGCTTTTTTATATTGATGACCTATCCTCAGGGTAGGTCATCAGTATCAGATTGGCAGGGGTCCAACACCCCCACCAATCAGCTGTATGAGGAGATGGCGCGTGCAGTGCGCATGTGCCGTCTTCCTGTCCAGGAATACCGAGGCAGGGGGTGCCGTACAGCTGATTGGCGGCTGTGTCCGACCCCAGTCAATTTGATATTAATGACCTATCCTGAGGATAGGTCATCGATATTAAAAAGCCCAGACAACCCCTTTAAGTGCACCACTGCAGCCAATGACTGGCTACAGCAGAGACATGTACCCAAGTGGCACATCACTGCTGGGTCCCATGCTGCTTGGCAACACATCACCAGTGAGGCCAATCACTGACTTATGTGATGCATGTGACTCCGTCTGTCTGCGTTTTGCACGAGCGTGAGAAAAATCGGCATGTTTGGTACCCAAACCCGAATTTCTTCACAGAAGTTCGGGCTTGGGATCGGTGTTCTGTAGATTGCATTATTTTCCCTTATAACATGGTTATAAGGGAAAATAATAGCATTCTGAATACAGAATGCATAGTAAAATAGCGCTGGAGGGGTTAAAAATAAAATAAAAAATAATTAACTCCCCTTAATCCACTTGATCGCGCAGCGGACATCTCCTTCTGTCTTCTTTCTTTGCTGTGTGCAGGAACAGGACCTGTGGTGACGTCACTCCGGTCATCACATGATCCATCACCATGGTAAAAGATCATATACCATGTTATAAGGGAAAATAATAATGATCGGGTCTCCATCCCGCTCGTCTCCTAGCAACCGTGCATGAAAATCGCACCGCATCCGCACTTGCTTGCGATTTTCACGCAACCCCATTCATTTCTATGGGGCCTGCGTCACGTGAAAAAAAGCACAATATAGAACATGCTGCGATTTTCACACAACGCACAAGTGATGCGTGAAAATCACCGCTCATGTGAACAGCCCCATAGAAATTAATGGGTCGGGATTCAGTGCGGGTGCAATGCGTTCAACTCACGCATCGCATCTGAGCGCCCGTGTGAAAGGGGCCTTACTGTTTGGATGCCTGTCCCTGAAATCTCGTGTTTGTGCCAGTGAGACTTCATCAGCGCATGCACAGTTGATCTCAGGAGGCTCTCGCCTCTGACACCTGCACTGTACAAGTGCCAATGACGTTAGTCTTCTCCCGGACGAAAAAAGACTTTCGGCTTTGCTGATTTAGAGTGAAGCTGGGAGTCTTTTCTTCCGGGAGGAGATTGACTTCATCGACACTTGCGGACTGTAGAACTCAGCAAGGAAAGCCTCCTGAGATCACCTTAGCATGCCCTGATCAAGTCTAGCTGGTGCAAGTGGAATTCTTAGCTCTGTATTTTTCAGTGGGGGGGGGTCCGACTCTTGGTACCCCCTCTGATCAGATGTTTGAAAGGGCTGCAGAGCTTGCGCAAGCGCTGCATCCGCTTCATTGTTTACCTGCCATCTACATAGTAGTGGACGTGCAGGGTTATCACAGTCCAACCAGGAGACGGCTACTGTCATCACTCAGCAGAGCGGACGGGCGATGTAGCTGCTTATACACTGAGCCAAAAGCACTGCAGCCTGCAGGTGCGACAACCACAGCATTCAAAGTTCACTTTTACTACATCCCATTGGTTAACCACTTGTGGACCACCCACAGACCATACACGTCAGGGTGGTCTGTACTAAAGGGGTTTTCTCCCTTTAGCAAATGGCACTTACTAATATATTGTGAATATCCATAGCAGGGTGGCTCAGTGGGTAGCACTGGTGCCTTGCAGCGCTGAGGTCCTGGGTTTGAATCTAACCAAGGACAACATCTGCATGGAGTTTGCATGTTCTCCCCGTGTTGTGTGGGAGTTCTCCGGTTTCCTCTCACACTCCAAAGACGTACTGATAGGGAACTTAGAGTGTGAGCCCCATTTTGCATAGAATGTCTACCATAAAGTATTACACAATTCAAACTAAAGAATATAACAAACATCAAAAATTAAAACACAAAAGTAAAACATTAAGGCGAACATCTGCATGGAGTTTGTATGTTCTCCCTGTGTTTGTGTGGGTTTCCTCTCACACTCCAAAGACATACTGATAGGGAACTTAGATTGTGAGCCCCATTGGTGGACAGTGTGATGCCAATGTCTGTAAAGTGCATTAAATAAATATTGTCTCTTTTGCTGGCTGGATTCATTTTTCCATCACATTAAACACGGCCTGTTTCCATGGTTACAACCACCGTTGCAGCACAGATACAAGGTGGACAGGTCCAGAGCTGCTGCCACCAGATTCCAGCACTTTTCCCTATATTGTGCAAGCACGACCACCGCTGCTGGATTGCAGGGTGGTCATAATCCCTGGATATGAGCAGTGTATAATGTGAGGATAGGTCATCAATATTAAAATCTTGGATAACCCATTTAAAGGGATTCTGTCACCTGAAAAATGGGTATTAAGCTGACTGACATTAGTGCCCACCTCTTTTCACGCCCTTCTTCTCTTGATTGACAGGGCCAGGGCAACGCTGCTCTCCTCCCCCGGCCGTGTCTGCAGTGTAAATCTCGCGCCGTTCAGTGGCTGCTGTCAATCAAGAGAAGAAGGGCGTGAAAAGAGGTGGGCAAACGGAGCCTCTAGGAGCACTGAATTACAGGATCGCGCTTGAGTCCGCTCGATAGACGGGATCGCGCGGCGAATGAGGAGGACGGCGCATGCGCAGCCTGCTCAAGCATGGTCCTGGCGACTGAACCGGGTGTCAATTACAGTGCATAGAGGCGGGGTTAGGGCAGGGGAGGTACAGCCTGAGGTAAGGGAAGGGCTACCCCCTTGACTTCTAGCGTGACTGCTGGAGCAGGAAATGATTACTTTATAAGACTTTTTTTCAGGCATATACAGCGCATGAAAGCGGCACAAGGATGTATAAGAACACACTGAAGATGATCTATAAGGTACTGTTGCTAGTTTATTAAAGGGGTTGTCCAAGTTATATTTATTGATGGCCTATCCTCAGGCCGGTAACTCTCTATTGATGGCCTATCCTCAGGCCGGTAACTCTCTATTGATGGCCTATCCTCAGGCCGGTAACTCTCATCTGTACCTTTATCCATAAACTTGGAGAAGGAATAATAGAGGAATGGCGCAACATACAGTCATAAGAGTAGATGCCCTAGAACTGTTATTACATGGGGAATACAAATAGTTACAAAAACAAACATGTCAGGGGAGGGGACGGGTCCTCTTTAAAGCAAACCTTTCACGATAGTCTCACGGCTTTCTGACGTCGGGGAGCAAGGAGGAGATTCTGAGGATGCGGGGCGGTGCTGCGCCCATCTCACGTACAGGACACATCTCAGGGTGATTTGCGTATGGATCAAATTGTATTTTTACACAATAAAAGCACACAGAGCTATGGGGACTGGGTATTGCGGATGTGCTAGCGGCCATCTAGCAACCCATGTCCTCAGCTCTATACACAAAATCCCGGTGACAGGTTCCCTTTAATATAAAGACCAAAAAAATGATAATTACACTGCACTTTCTAATAACAATGAAGCAAATATCAAAACGATCACAGAAGGGACCATATCGCAAAAGTTATGTCACTTGCACTTTCTGCTATTAAGAAAAAAATAAGAAAAATACTTTTTCCTTGGTATAAAAATGAAACAAACAAAAAATACTAAAAAAAAACTAGTATAAAAACAATGTCCCATGTATCACTGAAAACAAAAAACGCAAAAAATGTATATGACCTAAAGGAAAAATCTAATAAATAGAATATAATCTATGCCTGTACTAGAACACACGGCAGTCAGCGCTGTGCACAGAGCAGGCAGAGCGGACAGCATGTAACAGACACCGCAGTGTGTGACCACAGAGCTCTGGGCTCTGCTGCCCCTAGTAAACAGGAAGCCGTCGCCACAGCCTAATGGGCGGGGCTTCTCACCAACACACGTGACGTCAGCAGCGGCAGCCTAAAGAAAAGCTTCTGGAGTTTTAAACGAGATCACGTGATGCATACACCATCCAATCCGTAACGACGTGTCATCAGCGGACCAATCCGCATTCCCTAGGCGTTGCTGAGCGCGGATTGGCTGTCGCTTTCGGAAGCGCAATTTTCAAACGTCCCCACAGTGTAGAGGAGAGTCGGCGGCTGTGCGCGCTGTGTAACGTCCCCCGCCGAGTACCGGAGCCGCGGACAGGTAGGATGTGTGCTGTCGTGATATCGTATGCCATCGTTCATACCGTACTGCCGAGTGCGGTCTCCCTTTTTGGTGCTTTCACCGTTCTCCCATATGGAACCATACGTTCAGGGTTGTGTCTAAACTCCAGACACCAAACGGACCTGGTCGTTTTGCAGTATGGGAAATAGCCAGCTCTCTATGAGCTGTCTAAACTCCAGACACGGTACGGACCTTTTTGCCCCCTAGTGGACGGGTCCGGAACAGAGCTAGTGTTTAGCCAGCTCACATTGATTTGGCTAAACTCCATACACGGTGCGGACCTGGTCCTTACTAAGTATGGGGAATAGCCAACTCTATAGGAGCCGTCTAAACTCCATACACGGTACGGACCTCTTAGCCCCCTAGTGGTTAGGTACAGAACTATGATGGGATTTAGCTGATTCAAAGTGAATTGGCTAAACTCCATACTCCGTAAGGACCTTCTTAACCCTTTGTGGTATGTGATCCATTACAATAATTTTGCCAAATAAAGTTGAACAGATGAGTGGTAGAAAATCTCATTTTTATTTTTAATCCTTATAAGGCCTCCTGCAGAAGACCGGATGGTTTTGAAGTCCGTTTTAAAAGGATACGTTTTTTTATTTTTTTTTGTTTCAGTACTGTCTCAGTTTCCGTTCCGTTTCTGTTTGGTTTGCGTTTTTTGAGGAACTTAAACAAGGCATATACAGTAATTACATTCTAAAATTCCACAGGGCATAAAATTTTCAATAGACGGTTTATCAAAAAATGGAACAAATACGGAAAACATACGGATGCATTCTGTATCCGTTCATTTTACAGCCCCATTGACTTGAATGGAGCCACGGAACATGATTTGCGGGCAATAATATGACCTGTTCTATCTTCGAACTGAAAAACGGAAACTGAATGCATACGGAGTACATTCCGTTTTTTTCCATATATGGGATTTAAAAAGCCTTTTGCTAAACGGAAACAAAAAACTTTTGTGTGCAGGAGGCCTAACTGTTTAATATCACTATAAAACGTGAATCCATATCATGGACGCCCTTCACCCCGAGTCCTGTTAGAACAAGGTGTGACCTCAGATGATGCTGCAGAGGAGCCTCTAATCACTGAGAAATGTCCGCCTTCCAGTGTCCGAGAAAACGAAAGTATCGGCTCAAATTTTCTATTCATCAAGTGTTATCTGTGAAATGTTACCATCAAATTATACATCCAGATTGCAATACTCTGGCGGTAACCTGTGATTTCACCATCATCATGGTCAAAGGAAAGCTCAGCATGAGCCCCATCAGATCTGCTGCTTGTTAGGTCCTCTTCAGACATGGAGTTTAGCCTGCTCACAGTGAACTGTCTATTTCCCATACACCAGACGGACCTTTTCTATGTGTTATATACAGAGAGGTTCTCCTGCTGGTGAGGTCCTCTTCAGACATGGAGTTTAGCCTGCTCACAGTGAACTGTCTATTTCCCATACACCAGACGGACCTTTTCTATGTGTTATATACAGAGAGGTTCTCCTGCTGGTGAGGTCCTCTTCAGACATGGAGTTTAGCCTGCTCACAGTGAACTGTCTATTTCCCATACACCAGACGGACCTTTTTTATGTGTTATATACAGAGAGGTTCTCCTGCTGGTGAGGTCCTCTTCAGGTATGGAGTTTAGCCTGCTCACAGAGAACTGTCTATTTCCCATACACCAGACGGACCTTGTCTATGTGTTATATACAGAGAGGTCCTCCTGCTGGTGAGGTCCTCTTCAGACATGGAGTTTAGCCTGCTCACAGTGAACTGTCTATTTCCCATACACCAGACGGACCTTTTCTATGTGTTATATACAGAGAGGTTCTCCTGCTGGTGAGGTCCTCTTCAGACATGGAGTTTAGCCTGCTCACAGAGAACTGTCTATTTCCCATACACCAGATAGACCTTTTCTATGTGTTATATACAGAGAGGTTCTCCTGCTGGTGAGGTCCTCTTCAGACATGGAGTTTAGCCTGCTCACAGTGAACTGTCTATTTCCCATACACCAGATAGACCTTTTCTATGCGTTACCTACAGAGACATGGGTTTTAGCTGCCATTCAAACCGCTTCGGGTTCATGGTCTGACTGAAAATTGGAGTCTGGTAGAAAATGTCAGAATTCCAATATTGTCTAACGTTTGGCTTCTTTACTACGCCCATATGCAGCACGAGTCCCCAAAACTTCATCATCTCTGCTGCATCTACTGGGGTCCAACCTAGGGGTCTAGCGTATGGAGAACTCGGGTTCTGAGCAATGAATTGTTGGGCGTCTAAATTGGTTTCGGTCACCACTAGATTTACAAAATTTTCAGAGAAGATTTTGAAAAAATCTAGCTCAGCGAAGTCCGCACAATCTATCAAAATTCCTGAGTGGCCCACGAACTCCGGAATTTGGGGCTGATAATGGTCAGGGGGTGGGGTCCATGTGGGCTCACTCTGGGGGGCCTCCTCTGCTGCTACCCTGGGGCACCTTCTAAAGCAGGCATGCTCAACCTGCGGCCCTCCAGCTGTTGCAAAACTACAACTCCCAGCATGCCCAAACAGCCTACGTCAGGGCATTGTGGGAGTTGTAGTTTTACAACAGCTGGAGGGCCGCAGGTTGAGCATGCCTGGTCTAAAGGGTCCCTCATCAGCGGATGAGGATGAGGGGGTAGAGGAAAGTGGCATCCTCTTCTTCCTCACTGGCAGACTCTGTATCAGAGGCAAGCATGGCGTATGCCCCTTCAGCTGAATATAGTCGTTGGGATGAATGGGACATTTTTATTTTATTGAGGTGTGAAACGTGTAAACCTTTATTTAGTGTGGGGAGTGTATGTAGTGTTTTCACACTTGAAGGGGCTTGTAATAAATTTGAAATTTAAATTTAGAAGAAAAGTTCTAAAAAAATAAAAACATTTTCAGCAAAAAAATAAAAATAAATTACTTGCAGCGCAAACTGAGCAGACGCGATCAGTAATGGACACTACTGATCGGTGCTCAGTGGTTGCAAAATGCACTGAAAAGCACTTGGCGGTCACAGGTCCCACACAGAAAAAGTGATGCAGAGCTGGAAAATGGTTAAAAAAAAAAAAAATGCACGGACCAAATGGTGTCCTTAAAAAAAGGATGGGGGGGGACTGCAAAAATTGTGCAGCTATTCCAGATGTTGTTGTTCTTTCTTCTTTTCAGCAGCAAAGGCGTTAAATTCGTAGTGGTGGTACAGCACAAGTCCCAGCAAGCCACAGAACCTATCTGCAAGCAGTCACTAGCTAGAATGGCTGCATGCAGGGACGTTCTGCCTCTTCCTGTGCAGCTATAGCGCTGCCATTGGCTGGAGCGTTGTTTCAGCCAATCGCAGCGCTGGCAGGGGACCCAAAACACTGGTGTTCCCTGCCTCACCTCGGAGGTGACCGGTGCTGACCAGTTCAGCACCGGCCACTGTCCTCTGACCTCCTCCCAGCAGCTGCTGACAGCTTCCTGTGCTGCGATGTGACGACACATTGATCATCCAATCGCAGCGCTTGGAGCTGCAGGGCATAGCTGCCTGCCGGTAAGAGCACCCATGGTGCAGCGATTCCACCCCGATCTTCCCCCAGACCTCATGAAGTACATGTACGTCATGGGTCCTTAAGGGGTTAAAACAGCACCCAGCAGCTATGGTGCTCACGAGCGGCCACCATATTTAAATACCCACCCACCGAGGTACAATCCTGATCAAAAGTTTAAGACTACTTGAAAAATGGCAAAAAAAACATATTTTACATTGTTGGATCTTAACAAGGTTCCAAGTAGAGCTTCAACATGCAACAAGAAGAAATGAGAGTGAGACAAAACATTTTTTGAGCATTCAATTAATTAAAAATAACGATTAAACTGAAACAGGCTGTTTTTCAGCTGATCCAAATTTTCGGACCACATGCCTTTAGGCCTCTTTCACATGGGCGTTGCGGGAACATGCATGATTTTTCCACGCGAGTGCAAAACATTATAATGCGTTTTGCACGCGCGTGAGAAAAATCAGCATGTTTGGTACCTAAACCCGAACTTCTTCACAGAAGTTCGGGTTTGGGATCGGTGTTCAGTAGATTGTATTATTTTCCCTTATAACATGGTTATAAGGGAAAATAATAGCATTCTGAATACAGAATGTATAGTACAATAGCGCTGGAGGGGTTAAAAAAATAATAATTTTTAACTCACCTTAATCCACTTGATCGCGTAGCCCGGCTTCTCTTCCGTCTTCTTTTTTGCTGCGTGCAGGAAAAGGACCTGTGGTGACGTCACTGCGGTCATCACATGGTCAGTCACATGATCTTTTACCATGGTGATGGATCATCTGATGACCGGAGTGAAGTCACCACAGGTCCTTTTCCTGCACACAGCAAAGAAGAAGACAGAAGAGATGCCGGCTGCGCGATCAAGTGGATTAAGGTGAGTTAAATTATTATTATTTTTAACCCCTCCAGCCCTATTATACTATGCATTCTGTATTCAGAATACTATTATTTTCCCTTATAACCATGGTATAAGGGAAAATAATAACGATCGGGTCTCCATCCCGATCGTCTCCTAGCAACCGTGCGTGAAAATCACACCACATCCACACTTGCTTGCGATTTTCACGCAGCCCCATTCACTTCTATGAGGAATGCGTTGCGTGGAAAACACACAATATAGAACATGCTGCGATTTTCACGCAACACACAAGTGATGCGTGAAAATCACTGTTCGTGTGCACAGCCCCATAGAAATGAATGGGTCCGGATTCAGTGAGTGAGGTGAACGTATTGCACCCGGGCGGAAATCTCACCCGTGTGAAAGGGGCCTTAAAAGGCCAAATCTGTGGATTCATTGTCATTCTCTGTCAGGTAGTCACACGTTGTGATGACAAAGGCAAAAAAACTCTCCCTTTTTGAACGTGGTCGGGTTGCTGAACTGCATAAGCTGGGGGGGACACAGGTGGGACGCAGTAAGACAGTCATTTGGAATTATCATTTTTTATGATCCTGAGGGTTATGGAACAAAAAAAAGTCAAGTGTTAGACCCAAAAGCATTTCACCAGCACTGAGCCGGAGGATCCAATTGGCTGTCCGTCAAGACACTGGACGATCCTCAACCCAAATTAAGGCCCTTACTGGTGCTGACTGCAGCCCCATAACCATCAGACGGCATCTGAGACTGAAGGGCTTCAAAGACCTCGTCTCCTTGAACGCCACAGAACTGCTCGTTTGGACTTTGCAAGAGAGCACCAAACATGGGACATTCAAAGGTGGAAGAAAGTTTTATTCTCCGATGAGAAAAAATTTAACCTTGATGATTTCCAACGTTACTGGCATGACGAGCAGATCCCACCTGAGATGTTTTCTACGCGCCACAGTGGAGGGGGCGCCATAATGGTCTGGGGTGCTTTTTCCTTCAGTGGAACAATGGAGCTTCAGGAAGTGCAGGGGCGTCAAATGCAGGGCTGTGGAGTCGGAGGCAATTTTGGGTAACTGGAGTCGGAGTTGGCAAAAAATGAACCGACTCCAATCCCTACTAGATTTAAATTGAAATAAAAATAAATAAAAAAGCAAAGTTTAAATGTCCCAATTCACAAAAAGTTATAATTAATTACCATATTTTTCACCCTATAAGACACACCTAGGTTTTTGAGGAGGAAAATAAGAAAAAAAATATTTTTAACCAAAAGGTGTGCTTTTGAACTAATGGTGGTCTGTGGGTGGCACTGTTATGGGGGCATCTGTTGGGGGCACTGTTATGGGGGATCATTGTGGGGGCATCTGTGGATGACACATATATAGCATCTTATCTTATGTGTCATCCACAGATCCCCCCCCATAACAGTGTCCCTGTTTAGTGAATGGGGGCCGGAATCTGTTTCTGTAATGGCAGCGGGGCCCGGCTATGAGCGCCCGCCCGGCCCCCTGACTGCCAAGAAGTTTTTAAGATGATTGGAATACTTTAACAATACCCACAAGTTAGATATGATTACCGTATACTACAGTGAGCGGGGCCCGGTGTAGGAGAATACAGTGACTGCCCCGGGCCCCGCTGCCATTACAGAAACAGATGCCGGCCCCCAGCCCCTCCTCCCTCTCAGGCTATTCACCGGACGGTCGTAGCATTCGCCCCATAAGACGCACTGCTATTTTCCCCCCACTTTTGTGATAAATATGGTACTTCTGTACTGTAAGAATAAAGGCCAATGCATGCAGTGCGTCACGTTACCGCAAAACGAACACGTTAAGTGACCATGAAGAAGCTTTTCATATGCTTCACTATATGGCACACAACGCACAGTTAAGGAGCGGTAATACTTATACTTTCCATTGTGTTGTGTTCTGATGTTACAGGGAACACAATGCCCATGGTTAGCCTCGCCTCTCACTGATAACCGATTAAGTAAATATGTTTTTTGCAGGACTAGAGACACTTGTATAAGGGAATGGATGGTCAATAGCTCAAGACTGAAGCTGTAAACCATCAGAAAAACTGCTGCCATTCAGCTAAGGCTATAAAAACTTGTAAACTCGATTGTTAGCTTAAACATGACTATGGGATTCTACTGGGGAAATCATGTTTTACAATAAATGCCCCGTCCTGGATCCTTGCACTGCCCTATCTTCAGCAGAAGATCAGCACACAGCGGAGAAGGCAGCGGCTTCCTGGCCAGTACTTCTGTGGTAATGACATTCGCATATTAAATACAAAGGAGTCGGAAGTACCAAAAACGGAGGAGTCGGACCATTTATCTACCGACTCCACAGCCCTGGTCAAACGGCCGCTGGCTATGTCCAGATGTTGCAGAGAGCATTCCTCATGACTGAGGGCCCTCGTCTGTGTGGTAACAGGACAACGCTACAGTACACAATGCCCGCAGGACAAGGGACTTCTTCCAGGAGAATAACATCACTCTTTTGGCCCATCCTGCGTGTTCCCCTGATGTAAATCCAATTGAGAACCTTTGGGGATGGATGGCAGGGGAAGTTTACAAAAATGGAGAACAGTTCCAGACAGTAGATGGCCTTCGTGCGGCCGTCTTCACCACCTGGAGAAATGTTCCCACTCACCTCATGGAAACGCTTGCATCAAGCATGCCGAAACAATAACGGCGGAGCTACTCATTACTGAGTTTATGTTTGGAAGTTGGATTTCTTTTTTTTTTTTTTTTTGGGGGGGGGGGGGGGGGGTTAGTTCTTTTTTGGAGGTGTGGCCCTAAACTTTTAATCAGCTGAAAAACAGCCGGTTTCAGATTATTCGTTGTTTTCATTAAATTGAATGCTCAAAAAATGTTTGGTCTCGCTCTCATTTCTTCTTGTTGCATGCTGAAGCTCAACTTGGAACCTTGTTAAGATCCAGCCATGCTAAATAGGATTTTTTGCCATTTTTCAAGTGGTCTCAAACTTTTGATCAGGACTGTATATTTACGTTGGGTGGTCAGAAAGGGGTATAAGCATTGTACAGGGAGTCCCCCCTGTAGCAGTAAATGCTGTTCCTCACAGATCCGCGGGGCGGTGTAATGTAAGCGTCCGTTAGGCCATTGTCAGTGTCAAGCGCAGTGAGCGTTGGAGGCTTCATCCGAAGACACTTTGTTTAAAACTTTGGATTAATACTGTACACTACAGTGATTAGACTACGTACAGTCTTAGAATGTATGGGCTCCGAGGAGCCGAAGTCAGTTATTCATGAAGTTGCACGAGACTCCATTGAATAACTCAGGTAGTTGATTTTTTAAGTGGAAAAGCACTTGAAACTGAACTCTGCTTCGGTCCCGTCTAGAACCTCTGAACCGAAGCAGAGTTCTGTTTAAAGTTTTACGCTGGGTTCACACCTGAGCGTTTTACAGCGCGTTCAAACGCGCTGTAAAACGCTCAACACATGAAAACCAATGCTTCCCTATGGCCCTGGTTCACACTTGAGCGTTTTACAGCACGTTTGAACGCGCTGTAAAACTCCCTACGCTCAAAAAAGTTCTTGAGCTTCTTTGGGGCGTTTTGTCGCGTGTTCCTGTACATAGACTTTCGGGAACGCGCGACAATGGGCGTTCGCTTGTCTCTGTATGCGCGATTGCAAACGCCGGTACAATCGCGCATACAGAGCGCTCCTTTCAGAATGCTCAGGTGTGAACCCAGGGTCAAAGTGTTTTTCCACTTTAAAAATCCACTACTCGGGTTATTCAATGGGGTCTCACGCAACTTTGTTAATAACTTGCTTCGGCTCCTCGGAGCCCATACATTCTAAGACTGTACAGAGACGAATCACTGTACAATATTACTCACAAGTTTTGAATGAAGCTTCACTCAACACTGACCATTACAGACGTATGCACAGCTACAAGCGCCGAGAATACAGCAGGACTGCAATAAAAAATAATAAAAATAGAGAAATGAACATAAATATATAGAATACCTTTTTTTGGGGTTCAACAATAAGTTTTTATTAAACAGTAAAACCTGCAGCTTTCACTTCGACTTGTACAGTAGAAAATATATAAGAATAAATATCAGGTGCGGAGAAGATGGAGACCTGTTCTATTCAGTAAAACATGTGACATACAACGTGGCCCCCCAGATAGCAGCCCCCAATCATCCCGCACGGCCCCCCCCCCATCATCATACAATCCCATCCCGCACCGCACCGCCCCCCCTATCATACAATCCCGCGCCGCCCCCCCATCATACAATCCCGCACCGCCCCCCCCCCCATCATACAATCCCGCACCGCCCCCCCCATCATACAATCCCGCACCGCCCCCCCCCATACAATCCCGCACCGCCCATCATGCAATCCCGCACCGCCCCCCCCATCATACAATCCCGCACCGCAGCGCCCCCATCATCATACAATCCCGCACCGCAGCGCCCCCATCATCATACAATCCCGCACCGCAGCGCCCCCATCATCATACAATCCCGCACCGCAGCGCCCCCATCATCATACAATCCCGCACCGCAGCGCCCCCATCATCATACAATCCCGCACCGCAGCGCCCCCATCATCATACAATCCCGCACCGCAGCGCCCCCATCATCATACAATCCCGCACCGCAGCGCCCCCATCATCATACAATCCCGGCACCGCAGCGCCCCCATCATCATACAATCCCGCACCGCAGCGCCCCCCATCATCATACAATCCCGCACCGCAGCGCCCCCATCACACAATCCCGCACCGCAGCGCCCCCATCACACAATCCCGCACCGCAGCGCCCCCATCACACAATCCCGCACCGCAGCGCCCCCATCACACAATCCCGCAGCGCCCCATCACACAATCCGCAGCGCCCCCCATCATACAATCCCGCACCGCCCCCCATCATACAATCCCGCACCGCCCCCCCCATCATCATACAATCCCATCCCGCACCGCCCCCCCCATCATACAATCCCATCCCGCACCGCCCCCCCATCATACAATCCCGCACCGCCCCCCCATCATACAATCCCGCAGCGCCCCCCCATCACACAATCCCGCACCGCAGCGCACCCATCACACAATCCCGCACCGCAGCGCACCCATCACACAATCCCGCACCGCAGCGCACCCATCACACAATCCCGCACCGCCCCCCCCATCATACAATCCCGCACCGCCCCCCCATCATACAATCCCGCACCGCAGCGCCCCCATCATCATACAATCCCGCACCGCAGCGCCCCCATCATACAATCCCGCACCGCAGCGCCCCCATCATACAATCCCGCACCGCAGCGCCCCCATCATACAATCCCGCACCGCAGCGCCCCCATCATACAATCCCGCACCGCAGCGCCCCCATCATACAATCCCGCACCGCAGCGCCCCCATCATACAATCCCGCACCGCAGCGCCCCCATCATACAATCCCGCACCGCAGCGCCCCCATCATACAATCCCGCACCGCAGCGCCCCCATCATACAATCCCGCACCGCACCCCCCCCATCATACAATCCCGCACCGCCCCCCCCCCCATCATACAATCCCGCACCGCCCCCCCCATCATACAATCCCGCACCGCCCCCCCCCATCATACAATCCCGCACCGCCCCCCCCCATCATACAATCCCGCACCGCCCCCCCCCATCATACAATCCCGCACCGCCCCCCCCATCATACAATCCCGCACCGCCCCCCCATCATGCAATCCCGCACCGCCCATCATGCAATCCCGCACCGCCCATCATGCAATCCCGCACCGCCCATCATGCAATCCCGCACCGCCCCCCCCCCATCATACAATCCCGCACCGCAGCGCCCCCCATCATCATACAATCCCGCACCGCAGCGCCCCCATCATCATACAATCCCGCACCGCAGCGCCCCCATCATCATACAATCCCGCACCGCAGCGCCCCCATCATCATACAATCCCGCACCGCAGCGCCCCCATCATCATACAATCCCGCACCGCAGCGCCCCCATCATCATACAATCCCGCACCGCAGCGCCCCCATCATCATACAATCCCGCACCGCAGCGCCCCCATCATACAATCCCGCACCGCAGCGCCCCCATCATGCAATCCCGCACCATAGTCCCCCCATCATGCAATCCCGCACCATAGTCCCCCCATCATGCAATCCCACACCATAGTCCCCCCCATCATACAATCCCACACCATAGTCCCCCCCCATCATACAATCCCACACCATAGTCCCCCCCCATCATACAATCCCACACCATAGTCCCCCCCCCATCATACAATCCCACACCATAGTACCCCCATCATACAATCCCACACCATAGTACCCCCCATCATACAATCCCACACCATAGTACCCCCCATCATACAATCCCACACCATAGTACCCCCCATCATACAATCCCACACCATAGTACCCCCATCATACAATCCCACACCATAGTCCCCCCCCCCCATCATACAATCCCACACCATAGTACCCCCCATCATACAATCCCACACCATAGTACCCCCCATCATACAATCCCACACCATAGTAGCCCCCCCATCCCACATGACAGCCCCTCCTCACACCTCCTAGAATTGTCAGGCCCCCTCCACAGGCTTCACATGTACCTCTCAGGCAGACACTCTCCCCTGTCAGTGCTAAAGACGCTGGTGCGCAGAGCGAGAGCAGCCATGCCTGACCAAGTTCCTGCTGTAATATAACTTCTGAAGCGCGCGCTGGCTGCCGACCCACGTGACCTAGAAATGTCACGTGATAGTGTGACGTCAGAAGGTCCGTTTGGTGTCTGGAGTTTAGACACTACCATACGTTCAGCCCTGGGGGTGAAGGCTAAGTTCGGTCTGAGTTGATTTAACCTTTAAATAGCCAGACTCTTTAGTTTTAAAAATTGTGTTTTTTCTCTAAATACCTTTTTTTGTTTTCCCCTTTTTAGTAAGGGCTGAGTAATGCAAAGGATAAAAATGATTGTAATTTAAATCATTATTTTCTCTTTATTGTATGTAAGGTGTTTCATTCCTTCCAATGTCTCCTCTGTGGCTGCACCATGTCCGCTTTAGATCTCTACTGCGCGCCGTCCCTGGCTGGTGCATGGGGTGCTGGCTGCGCAGCGCCTGCGGAGCTCTGGTTCTGCCCAGGTAGAGATTTTGGGGATCCTTCATTTTTGCAATCGGTTGTACGCCCATCCGTTAGGGAGTGGCGGTATATCTTAGTGCTGGGCCTCATGCACACGACTGTATTTTGTATCTGTGTCTGTGTCTGATCTGCATTTTTTTTTTTTTGTGTGGATCACATAAGGATTCTTGTGTTTCTAGTCTGAAAGAAAAAAAACGGACTGTACACGGATGTCCTCCATGTGCCATCTGCGTCCGTGTGTCCTTTCTGCAAATTATAGAACAAGATGTTTTAGAAAATGCCTGTTTTATGGACGAGCGTAGCCATTTATACTGTTGGGAGTGAGGGAAAAACTGGTGGTGGCACACGATCAGTATTTTGTCGATCTGTGGGTTCGGACCGCAGCATGGATACAGTCACGTGCAGGACGCCTTATGATGTCCCTTGCTACAACTGGAATGTCCTATGTAGGGAGTCAGTTATCTGATCATCGGTGTCCCTTGCAAACATCCAGAATGTGCGGAGGAGACTCTATTGCTGAGTGTCCCCCGGAGCACTCGTTAGTGATGGGAAGTTCGAATCTTTTAAATGAATCTGTTCATTCAAAAGAACCGATTCATGAGTTGAATCTTCGAGTCACTTGCTGAGTCGGCTGACAAGCAACTGAACCGAAACTCAGGAGCTGGGGAAGGAAAAAAAAAAACACCCAGGGAGTGGGAAAAACTCAGGACTGGAGGGGTAATTAATATAAATAATATTGTTGCAAGGGAGGGAGGGCCCAGCCTTCACTCTAGGATCATGTTACATAAGACCTGCTAGAGTCTTTGCTACCTCACACTGAGCTGCTTTAAACGGATCAGCTCAGTCAGATGAGGCCCCTTCTCACTGTTTACCGCTGGCCGAGTGATGTCTCAGCCCGGGAAGACTGCCACCAGTTTCCTGTTTGATATAAGCCTGGTCCGCTAACGGTATTATAATAAAGAGTAAGAAACCAACCCGCGGTAGCGTATTGCTAGGCCGAAACATGGACGTGGGGTTTCGTGATCAAGATACAAGATAGCACAAGATTGAATTATATATTTATCTTTTTTATTTAATAGGCTTTATTTTTATTTTTAAAATCAAGAATATACCAATCATAAGCCTCTTTCACACAAGCGTGTCCAGATAAGGTCCGGATGCGTTGCAGCAAACCTGCCCGAGTAGGTACGCAATTACAGTCAGTTTTGACTGTGATTCCGTTCAGTTTTTATTGCGCGGTTGCAATGCGTTTTGCGCGCGCGTGATAAAAAACTGAATGTGGTACCCGGACTTCTTCACAGAAGTTCAGGTTTGGGTTCAAGTTTGTGTAGATTGTATTACTTTCCCTTATAACAAGGTTATAAGGGAAAATAATAGCATTCTGAATACAGAATGCATAGTACAATAGCGCTGGAGGGGTTAAAAAAATATAAAAAATAATTTAACTCGCCTTAATCCACTTGTTCGCGCAGCCGGCATCTCTTCTTTCTTCAGGACCTGGGTAAAGGACCTGTGGTGACGTCACTGCGCTCATTACATGTGCAATGAGCAGGACACTGGGTCAGAGGGGTTGCTGTGCAGTGGGTCAGTTTACATGTATATAAGTTTGTGACGCCAGTTGCAATGTGCGCAGGTACTGTAGCAGGGCCCTTTAAGATGGTATAGCTCATATACCAGGTGAGGAATGCCAGAGGGGGAATAATGTCTCTATGCAGTGTCAACGGTGTCTCCTACCTTGGTACGGCTGGACTCCTGTATGCCGGCTCACATGCAACAAACTGAGTGTTGTTAATAGGAGTTTTGGTGGAATAATTAAGATCCAGACAGAGAATATAGTCCAACTCGTCTTTACTTTAATGCAGCTTTGAATCCGTACAAGTTACAGCATAAGGCTCCTTTCACACCTGCATTCAGGTGTCCTCTCGTGAGCTCCGTTTGAAGGGGCTCATAAGCGGCCCTGAACGCAGCCGTCTGGCCCTAATGCATTCTCAGTGGAGGCGGATCCACTGAGAATGCATCCGCCTGCCAGCGCTCAGCCTCCGCTCCGCTCAGTGAGCGGACACCTGAACGCAGCAAGCAGCGTTCGGGTGTCCGCCTGGCCGTGCGGAGGCGAGCGGATCCGTCCAGACTTATAATGGAAGTCAATGGGGACGGATCCGCTTGAAGATGACACCATATGGCTCAATCTTCAAGCAGATCCGTCCCCCATTGACTTTCAATGTAAAGTCTGAACGGATCCGCTCAGGCTACTTTCACACTTAGAAAATTTTTCTAAGTTATAATGCAGACGGATCCGTTCTGAACGGAGCCACCGTCTGCATTAATATGAGCGGATCCGTTCAGAACGGATCCGATCGAACGCTAGTGTGAAAGTAGCCTAAGTCTTGGGTCCCAGCAGGTTTTGGCAATATGTGGCAGGAATTTATATCTATTCTGCATCTGGTACATACGCCTATAGATCTGGCAGGTATCTGTCTTCTGCTCTGTCTGTATTCTGCTTGGTAATGGGCCTGACTAGCTGAGGAGGTATTTGGCTTCTCCTGGACTTGGGATTTGTACTCACAGGGCAGTTCGCAGGGTATGGTGTCTTCTTCCTGGAGATCTATTGTTCTGTGGTTGCTGCTTCTCTGGTCGTCCAGCTGAGGTAGATGACTCAGGCTGGGAAGATGGATCTAAAACCTCAGCTGAGGTTGGGATCCCTGTAACTGGGAGCTCCTACCAACACAGCCTTCCCCAGAAGGGGGGCTAGTAGACACAGACTAACCTTTCCTTCCTCCCTATGAGGTAGGAAGTGGGAACATTCAACTCCTCCTCAGAAAGGGGGGGGCTAACCTGGAATGGACTATTCCAGCCTAGATATACTAAACTGTCCTATAGACTATCTGCATATTGCCGCCACCTACTGGTGTACATAAATAATTACAGCAATTTACATATAACAGTCATAGAAAATCCAGATAATACAAATGTTATGTCAGATTACACCAGATGATAACACATTTACACTTTTAACATAATGTAGCAGGGTGACAGGGTTTTAGTGACATACTCAGGGATGTTAGACATGGTCCTTCACATGATCCATCACCATGGTGATGGATCATTTGACGGACCATGTAATGAGCGTAGTGACGTCATCAAAGGTCCTATTCCTCAAAGAATACAGAAGAGAAGCCGGGCTGCGCGAACAAGTGGATTAAGGTGAGTGTTGTTGTTGTTGTTGTTGTTGTTGTTGTTGTTGTTGTTGTTGTTGTTGTTGTTGTTGTGTTGTTGTTGTTGTTGTTGTTGTTGTTGTTGTTGTTGTTGTTGTTGTTGTTGTTGTTGTTGTTGTTGTTGTTGTTGTTGTTGTTGTTGTTGTTGTTGTTGTTGTGTTGTTGTTGTTGTTGTTGTTGTTGTTGTGTTGTTGTTGTTGTTGTTGTTGTTGTTGTTGTTGTTGTTGTTGTTGTTGTTGTTGTTGTTGTTGTTGTTGTTGTTGTTGTTGTTGTTGTTGTTGTTGTCCCCTCCAGCCCTATTGTACTATGCTTTCTGTATTCAGAATGCTATTATTTTCCCTTATAAAGTAATAATGATCGGGTCTCCCAGGGCTCCAGACCTGAGGGGTTAACTCAGCTGATCACAGCTTCCTGTCACAAAGGTCGGGTGCCGGCAATTTGATTCCGGCACCCGCCTCTTGTATTTGTATAAGAAACATTGGTGGCACAGTGCGCCCCCAACACCCCAGTATAAGAAACATTGGTGGCTCAGTGGGAAGTGCCAATGAGGGTTAAAAAATAATTTAAAAAAATGAACTCGCCTCCTCCAGTTGATCGTGTAGCTGCCGGTCTACTGTTCTTTCTTCAGGTCCTGTGGTGACGTCACTGAGCTCATCACATGGTCCATTACCATGGTGATGGATCATGTGATGAGCACAGTGATGTCACCACAGGTCCTGAAGAAAGAACAGTAGACGATCAATTGGAGGAGGTGAGTTAATTATTATTTTATTTTTTAACACTCATTGGCACTGCCCACTGCACCACCAATGTTTATCATACTTGGGTGTTGGGGGGGGGGCGCACTGTGCCACCAATGTTTATTATATTGACCTTCTATGCATTCTGTATTAAAGAATGCTATTATTTTCCCTTATAACCATGTTATAAGGGAAAATAATACAGTGAATATACTTTCATCCTAGCAACCATCATCCTCCGCACTTGCTTGCGATTTTCACGCAACCCCATTAACTTCTATGGGGCCTGCGTTGCGTGAAAAACGCACAATATAGAGCATGCTGCGATTTTCACGCAACGCACAAGTGATGTGTGAAAATCACCGCTCATGTGCACAGCCCCATAGAAGTGAATGGGTCCGGATTTAGTGCGGGTGCATTCCGGTATTTTGAATGCCGGATCTGGAACTAATACATTCCTATGGGGGAAAAATGCTGGATCCGGCATTCAGACAAATCTTCAGTTTTTTTTCGCCGGAGATAAAACCGTAGCATGCTGCGGTTTTATCTTTTGCCTGATTAGTCAAAATGACGGAACTGAAGACATCCTGATGCATCCTTAATGGATTGCTCTCCATTCAGAATGCATCAGTTCTTTTCCAATATAGAGCCCCTGTGACGGAACTCAGTGCCGGAAAAGAAAAACGCTAGTGTGAAAGTACCCTAAAATATTAAGTTTAAATCCCCCCTTTCCCAATTTTACATATAAAATATATAAACAATAAATAAAAAAAACATATTACATAGCGCTGTCCAAACTATTAAAAAATATCTCCTATGCGGTGAGCATTCACCATTTTTTTTTGTCACCTTGTCACCCCAAAAATTAGGATAGGACCGAATGTTTCATAAAATGCACGCAGCTTTTTTGGTGTTTTTTTGCACTGTATTGAGTATCGCAATACGTTTTTATGGTGACGAAAGCAAGTCAAAATTTTGGTATCAAAACAACCCTATGCCGATCTGATCGGCGTAGCTTTGTCACGATACCAAAATTTTGGTTCGGTTTCGATTTGGCGACAAAATTTTTCAGTTCAGGAGCCAATGGCTACTAGGTATTTTTTTTAGTCTTGAGCACTGTCTCCATCCCGATCGTCTCCTAGCAACCGTGCGTGAAAATCGCAGCGCATCCGCACTTGCTTGCAGATGCTTGCATTTTTCACACAGCCAGATTCACCTCTATATGGGGTCTGCGTTGCGTGAAAAATGCACAAAATTTAGCTTTCTGCGATTTTCACACAACGCGCAAGTGATGCGTGAAAATAACCGCTCATGTGCACAGCCCCATAGTAATGAATGGGTCCAGATTCAGTGCGGGTGCAATGTGTTCACCTCACGCATTGCACCAGCGCGGAAAACTCGACCGTGTGAAAGGGGCCATAGACACAGGGAATTTCCACCATAGTAGGAAAAACAGTATCGGTTATTACAAGTAGGATACATATCAAAATCATTGCTTACCCATTAGATTGGTAAGTCCGTGGTATTCCCCCAACTGGCATCCACATTCAAACACCATTCACACACTCATTCAGGCAGTGACTTGGACCATTCGTAGCTGATTTAGTTCAACATTCTGAAACCGAATTTGCATTTAACCGAGTGCCCCAAATTTTCTGGAATTTCTCCGGAACCCCTCTAGCTTCATACGTTAGTTGATACATGGGAAGGGCCTCGTTAATAATTTGAATCTAGTGCGACACACTAGGCTTTTTGGGGGGTCTTCCAGTTGAGTAGCATCGACTTCCTTGCATAGAACATCAATGGCCTATACAAAATTCTATCGTATTTGGTTTGAAGAATGTCATTAACCAAACCTAACAAGCTAACTTCTGGTGCCACCACCGCTGGGAGTCCCAACCTAGCGTTAAGATACCTGTGCACCGCCGTCCAGAACTCCTTAATAACTGAGCATTCCCAAAATATTTATTAATCTTAAGGGCTCACTAGAAATAACACTATACACAAGGAATATATACAGTGGTCTGAGGTTACAAATGCAGGTAATATGGTACAAACGGGGTTGAGCAGTACAAAAATCAGTTTACCAGATGGATGAATCCTTTTGGGTTGTGATGAGTTCTTAGCTGTATTCACATGGAGGGCAGTGATGTCAACAGGTTGCAGGTCCCTCTAAACACGTGGCACGTTGCAACCCTCCTTCAGAGAAAATGACCACCCGCTTGCTGGCACAAGCCTTTTAAACTATAGCCGGCCCCTCCTCTTCCCGCCTCTGGGAAGGGTCCCCCCTCCCTGCTGATCCTGGCAGCTCAATGACCCACAAAACCCTTTAGGGTTCATAGCTCCAGACCAGGAGGTCACAGAGGTTCCTAGCCTGTCCCGTGCCTGCTGCCTCTACCCTCCATCATGTCTCAGTGGTATGCTTTAACTCTCTAGCTGATATCCACAGATGAGCTCCTCTATATCCTTTATCGTAAGGTTCTGTGTGTGCGGTCTCATTTATGTGAGGGTTTCATCTTTGTCCCCTTTATTGCTAGATTCTAGCAGTTGTCTGATTATTTTTCTTTATTACACTCTGAGTTGAGCTGAGATTCATCTGGTGGCTATGCACCAGGGTGATGATTATATGAATTACCATTCAGAATAGTCATATTATATGGGCTATTATGCTGTAAATCACCCGGTGCATACTACTGGCATACTTGACATGTTTTCCATCTTCTGGCGGGTAGCAGCGACACCGGCCAGTGGTTTGCGGCATCCGGTTTACTGCTGACTCTTCATACATTTTTTTTTTTTTTTTTTTTTCTTGCTATCTTGAATATTTTATAAATCATGATATGTTTATTATAATAAAATAAAATATATTTTTTGAATACATTGGGCATTCTTTTGTTGTTTAACAACACTATAGGTTTATACATCAACACTTGGGCCTGCAGTGGTCATATGTATTGGTGAAACACTAGCATGTAAATTCTTGATTTGTTCCCCAGTAGGTCATCTCCTTGAGGCTATGTTATCCCAACCTTCTACCATGTCCAGCAAGAAAGATGACAAGGGGAAGAATATCCAAGTGGTGGTAAGATGCAGGTACGTGCCATGCTTCTATGTAATTCTTAGGCTGTGTTCACACATGTCAGATTGACCTACTGAAAATCCAGGGCAGAAATTTGAGGCTTGCACTCTTATAACTCTCGGGATGTGTTGCGGGTTTGCTGTAGACGCCTCTGTGTTAGAATATACTGTCGGATCTGAGTTTTCACGAAGTGAAAACTCAGCTCTGAAAAAGCTTTTATGCAGACGGATCTGCGGATCCGTCTGTGTAAAAGCAGCCTGCGGATGCCAATCTTGTGTGCATCCGTGTTTTTTCACAGACCCATTGACTTGAATGGGTCCGTGAACCGTTGTCCGTCAAAAAAATAGGACAGGTCATATTTTTTGGACTGACGGGAAACACGGATGTGGCTGGAAAACAGCGCATTTTCCTCTTCTTCTTCTTCTTCTCTCTCCTCCTCCTCCTCCTCCTCCTCCTTTTTTTTTTTTTTTTTTTTTTTTTTTTTTTTTCTCCACAGACCCATTGAAAGTCAATGGGTCCGCGAAAAAAAACGGACAACGGCCACGGATGCACACAACGGTCGTGTGCATGAGGCCTTAAATCATTAACAGATTTAACAGTGATTATTAAGATGATAATACCCTTTTAAGAAAGCTATTATTTTCCCTTATCATGTTATAAGGGAAGATAATAAAATCTACAGGACACCTAACCCGAACCCAAACTTCAGTGAAGAAGTCCTGGTTCGGGTCTGGGTACCACATTCAGTTTATCATGCGCGTGCAAAACGCATTGCACCCAGCACGATAAAAACTGAACAACGCAATCACAGTCAAAACTGACTGAAATTGCATGTGCACTCGCGCTGTTTTCCTGCAATGCACATGCGACGCATCCGGAGCAAATCCGGGACGCCTGTGTGAAAGATGCCTTGGGGTACAGCTACACTGTCAGGTTTCCTGGTGCAGTTTTGAAAGCCAAAATCAGGAGTGTATCAGAAAAGTAAAAAAGGACAGAGATGACTTTTCATTAATATCACTCCTAATTTGAAAAATCAACGACCAAAGTCACGCTCGACTTTGCAAAAAACTAACTTCGGTTCATCGGAGCACATACATTTTAATACTGTATGGACACAGATCTCCCCATTCACACGTCCGCAATTTCGTTCCGCATTTTGCGGAACAATTACGAACCCATTCATTTTTATGGGGCCGCACGATGTGCGGCCCGGATACGGAATTGCGGGTCCGTAATTCCGTTTCCAAAAAAAATTCGAACATGTCCTATTCTTGTCCGCAATTGCGGACAAGATTGGGCATTTTCTATTAAAGGGAACCTGTCACCTGGATTTTGGGTATAGAGCTGAGGACATGGGTTGCTAGATGGCCGCTAGCACATCCGCAATACCCAGTCCCCTATAGCTCTGTGTGCTTTTATTGTGTATAAAAACCGATTTGATACATATGTAAATTAACCTGAGATGAGTCAGAGCTTGAAAATATGACTCTTCTCTGGACACACAAGTAAGATATGACTCTTTTATATTAATTTGCATATGTATCAAATCATTTATTTTTACACAATAAAAGCACACAGAGCTATGGGGACTGGGTATTGTGGATGTGCTAGCGGCCATCTATCAACCCATGTCCTCAGCTCTATACCCAAAATCCAGGTGACAGCTTCCCTTTAAGTGCCGGCGATGAGCGGTCCGCAAAATGCGGAACGCACATTGCAGGTGTCTGTGTTTTGTGGATCTGCAAAACACTTAAGGACGTGTGAATGGACCCTAAATTTTAAGTTTTAAACAAAGCCACTTCAGATGTAACATCCGAAGATCGCTTCGCTCAACACTAGTTGATGTATCAGAAGGGGCATTTACCGAAGTGCTGAAGGTTGACAGATATGATATTAAAACGATTATCAAATTCATAGCAATTGTCTTGATGCCTGTCTGCCATCACTTCTATCTTGTTTTTCTTTTCAGACCCTTCAATCAGTTGGAGCGGAAGGCTAACTCTCATTCAGTGCTAGAATGTGACACCCAGCGCAAAGAAGTTTCTGTCCGGACTGGTGGAATAAATGACAAACTGGGGAAGAAAAACTATATGTTTGATATGGTAGGTGACTGTATGCCTCAGAACTTGAAGGGGTTTTCCAGGTGTACACCTGTCCTCAGTATCTGATCAGTGGGGGGCCGAGTACTGGCACCCCTGCAGATCAGCTTTTTGATGAGGCTGCCTCACTTCCTTGAGTGCCGTGACCTCCACCATTTATTGTACAGTGCCTGTTTTGGTATTCCTAGGGTGGTTTAGGCTACTTTCACACTAGCGTTCGGGGCTCCGCTTGTGAGTTCCGTTTGAAGGCTCTCACAAGCGGCCCCGAACGGATCCGTCCAGCCCTAATGCATTCTGAGTGGATGCGGATCCGCTCAGAATGCATCAGTCTGGCACCGTTTGTCCTCCACTCAGCAGGCGGACACCTGAATGCTGCTTGCAGCGTTCGGGTGTCCGCCTGGCCGTGCGGAGGCAAACGGATCCGTCCAGACTTACAATGTAATTCATGGGGACGGATCCGTTTTGAAGTTGACACAATATGGCTCAATTTTCAAACAAATACGTCCCCCATTGACTTTGAATGTAAGTCAAAACGGATCCGTTTGCATGATCATGAACAAAAATGTTTTTTTTTTTGTTCATGGTAATGCAAACGGATTCGTTCTGAACGGATCTAAGCGTTTGCATTATAGGTGCGGATCCGTCTGTGCAGACACCATACGGATCTGCACCTAAACGCAGGTGTGAAAGTAGCCCAAGACTGATCTGTAGAAGTGCCTTTTATGCAATGCTGGTTGTGGGCTGAATCGTGTTACATTAGACTATACATTTTGCTGGAGTAATAGCTCCTATACATTGGGGTAGCTAGAAATCTTCCTGCGCCATCTACTAAGTGGGAGCCCATCATTGTAACAGCTCTGTGGGTTCAGGGTGGCATCACGCCACAGACAAAACTCAGAATTCCTTTGTCTAAACCCCTCAACTTCCCAATTTTACTCCTTATCGCATGGCTTTTTTTGTGTATCCGCTCCTGTGAAGGTGTCTGTAGATTATATATGTGCCAAGACAGAAGTTCTTTGAGGACAGGAAAGTCATAACCTGATTACTGAAGGGTTATTTTGAGCCTGAAACGCATAAGCAGTGGTCATGCTCTTGTGTGGATCTTATAGTGCAGGGATCGGCAACCTCCAGCTGTTGTGAAACTTCAACTCCCAGTACGCATACTTGCTCTGCTCTTCTAAGAACTCTCCTAGAAATTAATGGAGCATGCTGGGAGTTGTAGTTTCACAACAGCTGGGGTGCCGAAGGTTGCTGATCCCTTTTATAGGGACTCTCTGAGACGAGGAACCTCTTGATATTGCCACAAAGGTCTGGTTCTATTGCCGAGCTCCTTTCTCTATTTTTGGTCCCTGCCGGACCAGAAATGTTAAGCAGAGGAGAAAAGAGCTCTACGCTGGAACCGGAGCACCACAGACGGTTGATTTTTAATCCTTACACCCTGTTTAACCACTCTAAAAGAATGGATCCTGGTCTTGTAGAACACCTTCAATTGGAAATCAACATCAGAATTTTTCTTTATCGGATGCTGGATTTTGTCTCTTCTATTGCTATCAAGATTGCAGACTGTATTTTCACTCTTTAACTCATGATTGCAAAACTTTGTACTAGTGTGTTTTTGTTTTTGTTTTTTTGGTGTCTTTTTTTTTTTTAGGTATTTGGCCCTTCAGCTAAGCAAATTGAAGTGTACAGAAGCGTAGTATGTCCCATCTTGGATGAGGTTATTATGGGCTATAATTGCACCATTTTTGCGTGAGTATCTTTTCAATTTTTTGTGGTGTTTTTTTTGCTTTTTGTGACCACAGAAATATTCCATTTGGGTTTAAGAAATTGGTTCTTTTGTCAAATAATTACTATAACATGGTTGTTACCTATGGGGTTTCTGTCGACTTTGTTTTATGATTATTATAAATTATCATTAGAAAATGGTCTAAATTGCAGTATGCTCATCAATGTGATCCATATAGACACAAATAAGTGTAATCTTTGATGCCAGCAATTCCTGGCCCTTCTGATAAGACGCCTAATCAGTAAAGATAATATGTCAGCATGATCAACCCTAATAAGCTAGGCATACAACCTGATGAGGTTGATCGTGCTGATAAAAACCATATCCTTATTATGACTCTCCATGACCCACAAACAAAGCGATCTAACCATGTCTTCTGCAATGGCTCTAAAAATGTTAAATCTTAAAATTCAGTCTAAGGGCAAAAGAATGAGAAGACATGGCTCATGATGGTATTTATTCCTCTTCTGACCTCAAACGGCAGCAGACCCCTTTTTATTAAGCAGCAAGACCTGGGTGTCACCCTTACCACCTAAAAATGCAAATAAACCGATAGGATTCTGCCACATGGATCTATATGTCCTCACAATATACCATAGTGCGGGAAAACCAAAGCAAAGGAATTCATGTGTCTACATACATGACGTCCCTTCTGTAACCATCTAGCTTTTATTCCAAATGCCTAGTAATATCCAAGATTTCATTATGTTTAATCCCACTAGATCACCGTTGTGGTGGACTAGAGCTGTCCTTGAATTATATGGATAGCCATGTATCTAAATTGTGCCATGTAATAATACATATCCCCTGCAGAGGCTGGCTTTCATTGGCTTTGCGCTATGCTCGCCAGTTTTCTGAAAGTGGGCGTGTTTTCCTATGTAAATGAATCTCTAGACAGACTTACTATTGCAACAATTTAAAAAAGTCGCAAGAAAATTGCACAATTTCACTCCAGTGAGGACCATGCTTATCTTGTGCAGCTTTTTAATAGAACATGTGACTTTTTCGTAAAGCCGCTTACTGAAGAATAAACTGCTACCGTCAAACCACATTTATCACAGTATTAAAGGACCATTAATAAATCTGACTTGGCCAAAAGTGACTTTGGACATATGTAACAGTGGAGTGAGCTGTCAGAGTAATGATAAATCTGGCCCATAATGTCCTCTCTGTAGCCAGTATGTTACTGGTAACTTCTACTGACTAGCACATGTTGTCTCCTGTCTTTTCAGCTATGGTCAGACTGGCACAGGGAAAACCTTCACTATGGAAGGTGAAAGAACTGCTGATGAGGAGTTCACTTGGGAACAGGTATTGTGTTTTTTTTATTATTGTGCCATACCAAAAAGTCAGATTTCAACAAGGTCTAGGACTGTTAAAATGTCAGTACATTATTTTAAAATAATGCCTTTTAAATTTATTTTTTTTTTATTCTGTACAGGATCCTCTGGCCGGTATAATTCCTCGAACTCTTCACCAGATATTTGAGAAGCTTTCTGAGAATGGTACAGAGTTCTCTGTGAAAGTCTCTTTGCTGGAAATCTACAACGAGGAGCTCTTTGACCTTCTAAGCCCTGCTCTCGATGTCAGTGAGAGGCTCCAGATGTTTGATGATCCCCGCAACAAAGTGAGTCTCTAGTTTCATGTGTTCTCTTTCAATTCTCTTCAAATGCAGAGGCAGGGGTGTAATGTGACTGTCTTGTAGAGAGGAGTGATCATCAAGGGCCTGGAAGAAGTGACCGTGCACAACAAGGATGAAGTTTACCATATCTTAGAAAGGGGAGCAGCAAAGAGGACCACTGCCTCCACCCTGATGAATGCTTACTCCAGGTATCGACCTTATGTCTCTATAGTCCTGCAAAATCTCAAGGTTTTTATTATAGTTTTATTTTGTATATATTTTTAGTCTGTTAAAGTGTTCCTGTGCTTAGAAAAAAAAACAGCGACATAAAAAAAGTTTTTTATCGGTGGGGGGTTTAAGAGTTGAGGATTAACCCCACCCCCACCCAATTGCTAGAACGAGGAGAGAGAAAAGCGTGCTCTCTCTCCCCTCTGCAGGAGAGAGAGACTGAAGAAGGGCTCATACACTTTCTACTGAGCCTGTCACCTTCACCATTGACTTCCAGTGACCAGTGAGGGTCTTGGCTTGCAGACCCACACCAATCTAAACCTTTGATATGGCACATCGAAAGATGTTTGTTAGTTTGTGTTTTTTTTTTTTTTTTTCCTTCATCCAATTCTTAAATTTATGCTGCCTTCTCCTCAGCATAGGTAATCCATATCTGATTGGTGGAGGTCAGACACTTCTCCCGATCAGCTATTCTGCAGTAGCTCCATTGCCGAACTACACGGCCCCATCCATTTCTGTAGTGGACACAGCTACTTACTAGGGTTGTCACCATACCAGAATTTGAATGTTTATTTCAATACCAAGTAAAATATAACAATACTCAATACCAAAAAAGTCCTTCCATTGTTTAACTGTATCAGCATAACAAGTTATTGTGCGACATGTTACATGATGGTTAATGTGAGACACATCATGGAAGTCCAAATTGAAAAAAAAAACATGTGCATCACAATAATAAACACCTCAAATACTTCCTCACCCTTCAGGCAACATGGGGTTAAAGTGTGGAGGTACCTGATGGACCGGCTTGCTTTTAATGTGGAGCACATGGTTTTATCTCTATGTGCCTGTAGTAATAGTAAATAACCTCATCATGTATCTCACATTCACCCAATGTTGCCCCTTATATTAAGAGGTACTTGATGGGGGTCGCTTATTTATGTGAGGCACAGGGAAGAACGGTAACACCACTCACCTCACCTTAAGAATTATAAGTGAACCCCATTGTTTATCTCACACAATGGCAATATTGGGGTTCACAAGTGTAAATAACCCCAATGTTCCTCTTTGCTGCTGATGGAACTTTTCTCTTGCACGTTGCACCGTTCTCCTCTCATTTCGCATTTTCATTTGTGACAGTGGAAAGGGAGGGACGCTCTCCTTCATCTGCAGCCGCTAATGAGTAGATTGTATGCGCTGTGTTGTGCATGTGCTATGTAGGGTTGCACTGGTTATCAAATTATCGATACCCAATTAATACTTTTGTAGCGGTATCTATTCAATACCGGGATTTGCCATTTACCGATACTGGGCTGCGCTACTGCACAGCCTAGTATCAGAGAACATGGCATGCGCTGCTCTCTGCGTGCTCCATGTTCCCTCAGCAGCACAGGGGAGTGGGAAGCGGTGTCTCCCTCCCTCCCCCTGTGCTGCTGCCACCAATGAGAAGAAAGAGGGGCGGAGGAGGGGAGGCACTGTGGCCACTGCCACCAATGTTTTTAAACCATTAATACAGATGCAGGAGGCGGGTGCTGGCAGCAGAATCGCATAGCTGGCACCCGACCTCTTTAACGGGGAGCTGCGATCAGCGGCACTTAACCCCTCAGGTGCCGCAATTAACTTTAAATGGGCTGTAACGTTCTGGATGTACTTCAGAAAAAACAATCGGCCTGCATGCGGGGTATTAGACCCCTATTGATTTGATTTTTATGTCCTGTCCCGATCAATATTAAAGTATCAGAACATACCCACCCCCACAAGCCTTTTTGGGGTTGTATTCCCTTATTGTTTTTCTTTTTATTGAACACATACGTTTAAATGAAATGTATAGCAAATTTACATTGTAAAATAAAATGTCAATATATAACATTGATATTAAGACAGAAGTGTAATAAATGTGTTATTTTGTGTTTTACTTATGTATACACTTTTATAAATGTTCTAAATATTTTGTTTCCCTAAGGTGCCTTTTAATTTTTGTGCATTGTACCATTTTGTGAGTTTTCTTGAGTTTGCAAGTGTTTCAATAATTTATTTATTTTTTTAAATGTGGAAAAAATTTGTATTTTTAAATATAGATTTTGTACATTTTAATAAGTCTTAGATTCTTATTGCTCTCTCCATAGTCGATCTCATTCAGTGTTTTCAGTCACCATTCACATGAAAGAAACTACAGTTGATGGAGAAGAGCTGGTGAAAATTGGGAAGCTTAATTTGGTAAATTTTATTTTTTTGCTGTTGAAAAGTGGGTTTTCCATTCATTAAAGTGGAATCCCTATGTAATTGGCATGCAGGTTATCTTTTGTCATGAGCCTAGGGGTCCCAGAAGTCCCCACCGATCACCTGTTTATTCCGAAGTTTCTATCTTGGCGTGGCTCCTTTATAGGGGAATGTCCCACAATGAATTAATTTACCTTAGTTCAACCATTGGATTAAAAATAAAAATAAAAAAAGTTTCTTGTGCCTAGATATTGCTGTTACTTGTTTTGACGCTGCTGCTCTTTTGATTCTTTCTCATGCCGTCCACGTCATGTGTCCAGTGCTGGTGAGAGGAAGCCACTTCTAGAGCATAGATTCTTACTCGATGGCCTGTACAATAGCAGGAATCGCTCAACTGCTGGTGTACAAGGCCATCTAGGCGGGAGGACTAAGCGTGTGTGACCTCCAGCACTAGACATGTTAGGTGGACATTATCAGAGTGAATCAAGAGAACACCAGGGGGTGCTATAACAGGTTTAAATTATATATATTTTTTTTTTATCAGAATGATTACATTTTGCGCATTGCAACAGTGAATTAATATGTTTGTGGGACACATTTAACTATAAAGATATCATTACTGATCCTCATTATAAACCTGAATATATTGGTTAGATCTCATCCTCCTATGCTGGATGGTTGTGATCTGAACTTCTTGTCTGTAACGCCTGCTGAATCTTTCCCCTCAGGTGGATTTGGCTGGCAGTGAGAACATTGGCCGATCTGGCGCTGTAGACAAGAGAGCCCGCGAAGCTGGGAACATCAACCAGTCTCTTCTGACGTTGGGCAGAGTGATCACCGCTCTGGTGGAGAGAGCTCCACACATCCCATACAGGGAGTCTAAGCTGACGAGGATCCTGCAGGACTCTCTGGGAGGAAGGACAAAAACTTCCATTATTGCCACGGTCTCTCCAGCCTCAATTAATTTAGAGGTAATTTATGTTCCAGTGTGCCTTTCCATGTTGTTGTTGGGGGTGTGTGTGTGTGTGTGTGTGTGTGTGTGTGTTTTTGTTTTTTTTAATTGTAGTTTTCAATTATAGTACATATAAATAAGTTATAACAAATACAAGTCATAAAAGAAAGAGATTAAATTGAGAGAGTTGTTCTACCATAAAGGCCATCTGTCGGCAGATCTGTACCTATGACACTGGCTGACCTGTTTCATGTGCACTTGGCAGCTGAAGGCATCTGTGTTCATATGTGCCCGCATTGCTGATCAAAATGTTTTTATATACAGGTACGCACGCGCGCTTCTAGGAGCAACGGGGGCGTTCCCATTACACCAAGAGGCTCTGCTCTCTCTGCAACCGCCGCATCATTTCCATTTAATTGACAGCCAGGCAGTGAAAACATCTTCACACCTGGCCCTGTCAAAGTGCAGAGGCCGCGTCAGTTGCAGAGAGAATGGAGCCTCTAGGTGTAATGGCAACGCCCCTGTTGCTCCTAGAAGCTAATTTGCATATATTAAAACTTAATTTTTCTCAGCAATGCGGACACATATGAACATGGGACTAACATAGATGCCTTTAGCTGCCAAGCGCACATGTAACAGGTCAGCCAGGGTCATAGGTACAAATCTGCTGACAGATGTCCTTTTAAACATTAATTTTAAAATGCTAAAATATGTATTTTTTCTAATAGGAAACTGTAAGCACTTTGGAATATGCCAACCGAGCAAAGAATATAATGAATAAACCTGAAGTGAATCAGAAACTCACCAAACGGGCCCTTATCAAGGTAAATCACATTTTTGCTATAAGTTAAATATATACTTAGGCCTCTTTCACATGAGCGCGGTTTCCATCCGGATTGGATGTATGTAGTGAACACATAGGGAGGAGGAGGGAGGAGATTCCTTTTGTTTGCAAATCCATTAGTTTTCCCCTGAACAGATCCTGACTCGGGCCTCTTGCACTCAATTGTTGTGTATCCGTTTCGTGCTTTGGGGGCCGCAATTTGCGGTCCCCAATGCACAGACAGCGTTAGTGCGGTGCTGGGACGGAGACCCATTCAACTTGAATAGATCCGTGATCCTTTCGCACCGCAAAAAAATAGAACAAGTTCTATTTTTTTCTCCGTAGTGCTTCAGTGGCGTTCCGATCCGTGCTTCCGTTCCGCATCTCCGTGATTGCAGACCCATTCAAGTGAATGGGGCTGCATCCGTGATGTGGAGTGCATACGGGCCAGTGCCTGTGTATTGCGGACCCGCTGTATGAGCCCACGGGCACACAATGTTCGTGTGCAAGAAGCCTCATTCTGTATCTCTTTTGTGCAAGAGGCCTAAGTCTTGTGTTAATGTTTGGACCTTCCTGATTATAGCTGTTTGTAGCGTCCGACAGCTCTACATAATTGTGTATGACCAACCTTAAAGCGATTTTCCCATGATACATACCCACATCATTGAGGATGGGTGTCTGATGGGAACCCCACTAATCATGAGAACGGGGTTCCTGTGTCCACCTAGTAATGGAGCAGGAGGCTGCACATCCAGTCACTCTGTGGCACTGCCTGAGAGAGCACAGAGTACAGCGCTCTATTTCCAGTACTTCCGTTGAGCACCAGCAGAGGTCAGACCTCCTGCCTGCTGGTGTAGGTGGATGCATTCATCTGGAGCTGGATGATTTTCTTAAGGAATTTATCAGATGGGTTATCAGCTCAATACAGATCATAAACCCTTTTAAAGGACTTGTCTAGCAAAAAATGTATTTGAAATCCAAGAACTTGTGGAACAAAGTGTACATAAAGACATGAAAAATAATGGGGGGGATTGATCATATCCCCTGCACAAGATTTGGGTTGCCAAAGTTGCCCATTTTGCACAAAATTGTTACTTTTTTTGTTTTTTGCCTGTTTTCCACCCTGCTGGCCACTTCTGCTAAAAGGATGCCTAAACGGCCAGACACGTTTGCCATAACTTACACCATTTTTCTGGTACAAGCAATACCTGAAACACCGCATTCAGATTCTGGTGCATGGACCACTTGTACTGCAGAGTGGCACTGGCTTTAGACGCATCAGCCTCGATAAATCCTCCAGTGTTCGTTTTCCAATATATCTTTAAAGGGATCCTGTCACCAGGATTTTGTGTATAGAGCTGAGGACATGGGTTGCTAGATCGCCGCTAGCACATCCGCAATACCCAGTCCCCATAGCTCTGTGTGCAGAAAGCTAGAGCGCCGTAATCTCGCGATGCGTGAGCTAGTGCATGCGCAGCTCGTTCCCTGAGGCTGATGCCAGCACAGGGAAGAAACACTGATGACACTGCGCATGTGCTAGCTCGCTCATCGCGAGATTACAGCGCTCTAGCTTTTTGACGTCTGGGAGAAAAGGAGGAGATTCTGACTATGCGGGGCGGTGCTGGGCTCCTTCACGCTGGACTCATCTCAGGTTAATTTGCACATGTATCAAATCGGTTTTTTAACACAGAGCTATGGGGACTGGGTATTGCGGATGTGCTAGCGGCCATCTAGCAACCCATGTCCTCAGCTCTATACACAAAATCCCGGTGACAGGTTCCCTTTTAAATTGGTGCCAGCAGAAGCCCCCCTGTAAATTTTTGAATGCAGCCACCTTCACCAGCAGGCTGCGGAGGACACGCATGCCCTGTATCCTTCACTTGAAAGTTCTGCATCAGCACCACGCACTAATACCTCCTTGTGCTCAGAAAGGCATAAATCTAAAAATCCGTTTCCACACACCTATTATATAGGGATAGAAAATGGATGTACCCCTGACAGAATATATTAACTAAACTTACCCCCCTTAATTAGAAAAACTAAAACAGAAGAATCCCAAAGATGGGAATATTTACTACTGTCATTAATAGGATGATGTAATCTACTGATAACTTTTCCAAAATTATTATATCTATTTCAAACATACCTATATTATTTAAACATACAGATATAACAAACAAACAAAATGTTCACAATTTCTATGGCAAAGCAAAAAACAAAAATTGTACTACATAGAAATGAATGGAATGGCCGCTGCAGTCACAAGAAATCTATCTGTTTTGAATTCCTTGCGACTGCCACGGCGATCCCCTTCATTTCTATGGGATTAGCGATCCTGGCTGCAACCAGTGTTCCCCTAGCTAATAGCTAAAAGATGTATCATTAACTCTTCACCAGTCAACTCCAAAAACTTCAGACGTATTTTCCCAAATGAAGTACATGATGTGTATGGAGAGAATAGATTCATTAAATAACAAAGCAAAAAACATTTCTTTAAAAAATGGAAAACTTTTATTGTATAAATACCCCAAATGGAACAATACATTTATTACACATCTTAATATCAATGTTATATATTGTTGTATAACTTAAATTTGTTATACCTTTTAATGTATATGTATGTATTTGACAAAAAAGAACAAGGGACAACAATCCTAAAAGGCTTGTGTAAAAAAATACATGAATTAATAATCAAATGTTCTAATTTTAACTTATTGATTATAATTGAAAACTTAAATAAAGAGTGTATGTATGTATGTATGTGTGTGTGTGTGTGTGTGTGTATATATATATATATATATATATATATATATATATATATATATATATATATATATAAATCCTTGTGCTTTGGCCAGTGGAAGAAAACAATGCATTTCTTTACTTTCACATGCCCTTTAACTTTAGTTTGAGGTTTAAAGGGGTTATCCGATACTAACAAATGCTCCCCCCATATGCCGGGCCCCTCACACTGAATCAATTTACCTGACTCCCTGCGCCGCTCCTGTTCCCCCACACCGCAGCCGGTGCTTCTTACCATGCGCCTATGAAAACATCCGAGGGTGCCAACCAATGGCATTCGAGGATGAGCCTCCCTAGCATCGAGGGTGACGCTAGGGAGGCTTGTCCCATCACCGCCTGCCATTGGCTGAAACATCTCCGACACCGGATATTTTCATCCATGCATTGGGAGAAGCGGCTGCGTGGGGAGCCATGTAAGTAGAATCAGTGTGAGGGGCCCGGCATATATGGGGGGGGGGGGGGGGGTGGCGCGCGCGTGTGCATTTGCTAGTCTCGAATAACCCCTTTAACATTAAATCTTTAACTTCTTTAATCTTGTTAAAATATTATGAAAACCCATAAAAACTTAATGAAAAAAACAAACAAAACTTTTGTTTGAAATGTGAGAATCCGGTAAAAGCTGTTTAAGGAAATGTACTTAACTTTTAAAAAGGTAACCTGTTTCTTTCTAGGAATACACCGAGGAGATTGAGCGCCTGAAGAGGGACCTCGCTGCAGCCAGAGAGAAGAATGGGGTCTACCTCCCCAGTGAAAACTACGAGTAAGTTTAACTAAAGAGATGAAACTAGAGAAAGTAACAGGGTTCATGCTCACGGTTATCTTATTTACTCAGGCAGCTACAGGGTAAACTAGTCTGCCAAGAAGAGCAGATCTCAGAATACACAGATAAAATTGCCGCTCTCGAGGAGGAGCTGAAACGGGTGAGTCCATTGTTACTGGGGTGACTGTAGAGCATGAAGAATGGGTCTGCAGCCCGTTGCAACCATATACGGGATATATTATCCCTGTCCGTTTATTCAGATTACATTTTATTTGTTCAAATCCCTTTTTTTGACAGGTGACAGAGCTGTTCTCTGAGAATAAGAAGGAGCTGGAGGAGTGCACTACTGTGCTGCAGTATAAAGCAAAAGAACTGGAGGAAACCCAGAAGAATCTACAGGAATCTAAGCTTAATCTGGCTCAGGAGGAGTTTGTAACGTCTGCATTAAAGACCACGGAAAAGAAACTTCACAATACAGCCAATAAGGTAACTCTTTAAAGGGTTAAGGTAGTCTCTTTAAAGGGGATGGCCGAGTTAATAAAAAAAATTACAAAAAAGTAACTAAGTGTCATAAAATAAGAACTACAAGAAATTTTAGACTAGCACATTCATAATCGCAGATGCATTTCCATAAAGCTAACAAAAAAAGGAATGGCAGCACAACAGTTCACATACAAACAATCGAACTAAAAGCTAAGGATCATGTGGTGTATTTATACCGACTATAAATGATAAAGATAGAGGCTCTTTGCGCACATTTTTGATCAATCGTGTGTCTGGCCCATCTACCTGGTGTCACGGTGGCTTCTGCAGATGGGTCCCTAACACTAACAGAGCTGCCTCTCCTGGGCTTGACCTAGGCCTACAATGTTCAGGCCGGTGTAGGAACCAGCTACATATAGACAGACTCTGCTCAGAAGCTCCAGGCAGATATGCGGGGAGTGCTCAATCTAAGAGGCAGATACCCTCAATATATACTAACAAGAAATTTAGACTAACGCCTTCGTAATTGCAGATGCATATCCATAAAGCTAACATGCAGGAAATAAAATAAGAACTAAGCGTATACTGACTTGGTACTTCCTGACGTTTCAAGAGCCACAGCTCTGATCCTCTTTACTGATGTTTGTGTACATGGCTACTGCGTTGATGTAGCGGCAAACATCAGCCAGCTTTTTTCCATACACCACTGAGGCCAGTGATTGGCTGCAGTGGTCACATGCCGTATACACAGCATAGTGCACCCGATGGTCACTCTGCGTACAACGTTTGTTTTGGGGCGACCATTGTAAGTTGGAAAGTTATAGGCGCACGGTACAATTATCTTGAAAAAGTAGTAATGGGTTCAGAAACCCTAGAATATGATGGAAAGATGACTAATACAGATGAATCAAGTCTTTATATATAAACCCTAGAAATAGCGGCTCACTGCATTATATCGCGTTGTATGCTAAGGACGAGCTTTTACGGAGTCCTATACCGTACATACGTGTGCCAGAGACATAAAATTGAGCCATCCTCTCCTAGTGTCCATAGGAGCAGATCATCCTGGCACTGGTAAAGATCATCGGTGCGGTACTACATGCCCTGTGTACTGCGGAGGCGCTACTAGACAGCCGGTCAGTGCATGCCCATGCTGACTGGTTACGTCGTCTAGCAAATCGTACATGTCACAGATTAGCTGCATTGTAGGTTGAGTGTAGTTTCAATTCAAGTTAATGGTCCAGGAAAGAACATTCTGTGTGGGAATGTATTGTAAGTAGGTATGAGCGACTCGACTTCGCATAATACTACGTTTGAATACTGTACTGAGCGAGCGCTCCATACAGTATTAGAATGTATTGGCTCAGATGAGCCCAAGTTATTACTTCGCAAAGTCTCGCGAGACCTCGTATAATAGCTTCAGAAATTAATTTCTACTGTAAAAAAAAACAACAATTTCCTGAACTTTGGTTTAGTTCCAAGTGGAATGTTTTTTACAGTAGAAATTAATTTCTGAGGTTATTAACCGAAGTAATTTCGCCTCATCTAAGCCAATACATACTAATACTGTAAGGAGTATTATGTGAATTGACTTTGGATGTTTCATTCGCTCATCCCTAATTGTAACCTAAGGCCAT
The DNA here is from genome assembly GCF_014858855.1 of Bufo gargarizans. Taxonomy (NCBI): domain Eukaryota; kingdom Metazoa; phylum Chordata; class Amphibia; order Anura; family Bufonidae; genus Bufo; species Bufo gargarizans. The sequence goes on from NC_058085.1 coordinate 358,620,486, forward strand.
TATAACTTGAGGGACGACTTGTACTATGTTCCTATTTGCAGTTTCCTAAACTCGCCCTTAGGTGGCGGCATTTCATCATTAATCGTTTTATGGCTCTGTAAAAAGAGCATAAAAACTGAATGAAATTGGCCGAAGGTGCGCATTTACTGTGAGGCTTTCTGCATACAGGTGTGGCCTCTGAGACAGAATTAACGTGACGATTTCTGTGCCTCTTCGCAGCACCAATTACCACATGTTACTTGCGGTATAGGCTGCAGATTTTTCTTTAAATCACACCTACGTGAAGAATTGACATGCTGAAAATTTCAAATCCTGCATGGAAAGCTAATTTCCACACACAAAAAAAAATGTAGATTTTTCTAATATCATACATTTGTGGCATATTAAAAGGATGTACTATTAATGTCTAATCTCTAAGACCAGCTCCACTCTTAATAATTGAGGTCCCACTATGAACGGCATATGATGCCACCCCTGCATTCACTAGTATAAGACTTCCAAAAACAGTTAAAGGGGTATTCCGGTTAGAGAAAACTATCCCATATCTGCAGGATGGGCGATGACCATTAGTCTAGTGGGGGTCCTACCACTGGGACTCCCACTAATCATGAGAATGGGGGCCGCATACCCCGTATAGCCCCCCTGATGTGGTTGGGGCAGCTGGTCGTAATGCGCGTCACTGTTCCGTCTATTTCAAGGGAGCTCCACAGGGTACAGGGCCCCTGTTCTCATGATCGGTTGGGATCCTCTGGGTAGGGACTAACTTTATTTAACTGGAATACCCCTTTAATCCAACACTCAGATATTTTTGGTCTCGTAGCAGGGAAAAAGGGGGTGGCTGTACATACGTGGCTTGCTCTCCATTCACAGCAGTTTTTCATATGAGCGGGTTCCAGAGGTTGGACCCACATCTATTGGACATTTATGGCATATCTTATTGAAATGCCATAAATGTCCTAGATGGAAAGTAGTGTCGTCAGTGCAGTATTGGTGCACCCTATGTAATTCATTGATGGGAAAGAGCCACAGTTGCCTAGTGAATCCTTGTTCTGGCTTAGAGGGGATCTTCTGTAAGATCTAGGGCTGCAACGATTAATCGATGTAATCGATTATATTCGATAACTTTCATGAAGTGGGCGGACCAGGTGCGTCACGTGATTGAGTGACGTTACGCCGCCGTCCGCTCTGCCTGTTACAGGAGCGTCATTGTAAAAAGGTAAAATAAAGATGCAGTGATTAGTCTGACTTATAAGCATCGGGGCCGGGGCTGTTATGGGGAGGGGGGAGGATCTGTCTATGGCACTGCTATGGGGAGGGAGGTCTGTGTATAGCACTGCTATGGGGAGGAGGGGGGGTCTGTGCACTGTTATGCCCATAACAGCGCCACCCACAGATCCCCCTCTCCATAACTGCGCCATCCACAGATCCCCCTCTCCATAACTGCGCCGTCCACAGATCCCCCTCTCCATAACTGCGCCGTCCACAGATCCCCCTCTCCATAACTGCGCCGTCCACAGATCCCCCTCTCCATAACTGCGCCGTCCACAGATCCCCCTCTCCATAACTGCGCCGTCCACAGATCCCCCTCTCCATAACTGCGCCGTCCACAGATCCCCCTCTCCATAACTGCGCCGTCCACAGATCCCCCTCTCCATAACTGCGCCGTCCACAGATCCCCCTCTCCATAACTGCGCCGTACACAGATCCCCCTCTCCATAACTGCGCCGTCCACAGATCCCCCTCTCCATAACTGCGCCGTCCACAGATCCCCCTCTCCATAACTGCGCCGTCCACAGATCCCCCTCTCCATAACTGCGCCGTCCACAGATCCCCCTCTCCATAACTGCGCCGTCCACAGATCCCCCTCTCCATAACTGCGCCGTCCACAGATCCCCCTCTCCATAACTGCGGCGTCACAGATCCCCCATAAGGTCGTCCACAGATCCCCATAAGTGTCGTCCACAGATCCCCCATAAGTGTCGTCCACAGATCCCCCATAAGTGTCGTCCACAGATCCCCCATAAGTGTCGTCCACAGATCCCCCATAAGTGTCGTCCACAGATCCCCCATAAGTGTCGTCCACAGATCCCCCATAAGTGTCGTCCACAGATCCCCATAAGTGTCGTCCACAGATCCCCCATAAGTGTCGTCCACAGATCCCCCATAAGTGTCGTCCACAGATCCCCCATAAGTGTCGTCCACAGATCCCCCTAAGTGTCGTCCACAGATCCCCCATAAGTGTCGTCCACAGATCCCCCATAAGTGTCGTCCACAGATCCCCCATAAGTGTCGTCCACAGATCCCCATAAGTGTCGTCCACAGATCCCCCATAAGTGTCGTCCACAGATCCCCCATAAGTGTCGTCCACAGATCCCCCCATAAGTGTCGTCCACAGATCCCCCCCATAAGTGTCGTCCACAGATCCCCCCATAAGTGTCGTCCACAGATCCCCCCATAAGTGTCGTCCACAGATCCCCCCATAAGTGTCGTCCACAGATCCCCCCATAAGTGTCGTCCACAGATCCCCCCATAAGTGTCGTCCACAGATCCCCCCATAAGTGTCGTCCACAGATCCCCCCATAAGTGTCGTCCACAGATCCCCCCATAAGTGTCGTCCACAGATCCCCCCCATAAGTGTCGTCCACAGATCCCCCCCATAAGTGTCGTCCACAGATCCCCCCCATAAGTGTCGTCCACAGATCCCCCCCATAAGTGTCGTCCACAGATCCCCCCCATAAGTGTCGTCCACAGATCCCCCCCATAAGTGTCGTCCACAGATCCCCCATAAGTGTCGTCCACAATTTGTTTTAATATGGCCTTTGAACATAATTTTTCAAGTAAGATCATATAAACCTCTCTGTTTTGTAATTTTGTCGTTTTTCCCGATTAATCGATTAATCGTAGAAATTAATCGGCAACTAATCGATTATTCAAATAATCGTTAGCTGCAGCCCTAGTAAGATCTATATGCTCTAATGGGTCCTCTATAAAGGGCTGGTTTCAGGCAACTCATTAAAAGGGCTTATGCACGCAAATGTGTGTTGGCCGGGCCAATATCACGGTGCCAATATATATTCTTGCCCCAGCCGTTTGTGCACCGCATCACGGATGTGGACCCAAGCACTATGGAGTGCTTCCGTGGTTTTCTGTCCATGACTCCCCAACAAAAAAATAATATAGACTGTTTGTTTGTTTTTTTGTTTTTTTTGCGTTCTACTTTTTTGGGTCTACATCCTCCTCCACCAAGCACACTGAAGTTGTCCGTGCGTTGGAGACCGCAAATTGCAGTCCCCAATGCACAAAACGGCCGTCACATGTTCGTGCATGAGCCCTAATAGTGGTTTTGTAGCTGTAATACTTGACATGCTATCCTATCCATGATCGCTGATTATTATTGGGAATTTATAGACTATCCATTGTCTAGACGGGCAAAAGAAAAGTAAACTAGAACAGGGTCTACCCCCATCAGATCTCACAAATATACTTTTTTTTTTTTTTTATGTCTCCCTCCATTGTTTATAAGCTTCCTGAACATCCTTTCCATTGAATTACTCATTTTAGTTGCTGAGCACCGTTGAAGAAACCACCAAAGATGTGTCTGGTCTCCATGCCAAACTGGATCGCAAGGTGTCAGTGGAACATCACAATGCCCAGGTCCATGGGAGCTTTGCAGAAGACATGGATAAAATGTTCAGCACCATTCAGAGATCTGTGGATGAGTACAGTGTGAAGCAGCAGGGGAAGTTGGACGTCTATACCAGCTCTATAAGTAAGTGCAGCCATGTACATGAACAGGGGAAGGTGATCTCTAAAGTGACAATTTATATAAATATAGTTTAAAGGGAGTCTGTCACCAACCTGACCGGTTTTAAACCGATCACATAGTAATAGGAGGTGTAAGTGAACTCTCGCCAATTTTGAATAACAATATATTGCCGGAGTTCTTACTTTTCTAATTCTAAGAACTGGGAGTCCAGAGGGGTGTGGAGAATAGGGAACCTACTTGAGGGAAATGTCTTTAAAGGGAACCTGTCACCAGTTTTATGGTGTCCTAACTAAGGGCAACATAAATAAGTGACTGATTCGCTTAGCAAAATGCTGGGTCGCTTTCTTTAATTGACCCGGTCAATCTGCCAACATCTTGTATTGAAAAGCTCCAGCTGATAATGATGAGTCATGAATATTCATGAGCTCCTGACTCTCCCCGCCCACCTGCTGCTGAGTGGCAGTTTGTTTCCATAGGAATCAGCAGCAGGTGGGCAGGGGAGTGGCTATAGCTCTGAATTAAAGGGAAACTGTCACCGGGATTTTGGGTATAGAGCTGAGGACATGGGTTGCTAGATGGCCGCTAGCACATCGACAATACCCAGTCCCCATAGCTCTGTGTGCTTTTATTGTGTAAAAAAAAAAAACATTTGATACATATGCAAATTACCCTGAGATGAGTCAGAGCTTGAAAATATGACTCTTCTCTGGTCACACAAGTAAGATATGACTCTTATGTTAATTTGCATATGTATCAAATCGTTGTTTTTTTTTTACACAATAAAAGCACACAGAGCTATGGGGACTGGATATTGCGGATGTGCTAGCGGCCATCTAGCAACCCATGTCCTCAGCTCTATACCCAAAATCTAGGTGACTGGTTCCCTTTAAATATACGCTGGACTCTGACCTCACGCTGGACTTGAATCAGCTCATTAGCATGCAGCATCTTTGTGTGTATATTATGAGGTAACCATCTGTCACACCAGTAAGTGAATACATCTAAGGTACTTTTTCGTAGTTAATGATTGTATATAATTAGTTAGATTATAATGAAATATCCACATGACCGGTTCCCTTTAAGTCGTTCCAGGATATGCAGGAAGAATTTAATATCCCACGTAATTTCTTTTATCAGTACCTCCAACTTAGGCACGCGTATGAGACCACTATAAGGACTGGCTGCTTAGTAGCTATAGTGGAGGCAGTTCAAAAGCTGATTTTGATGGGAAGTAACAGGAGAGGTTTGATATCCCAAGTATATGCTCTGTTGTTGGAGAAATTCCTCGCTGCTCATCCATTGTCGAGGATGAGTAAATGGGAAAGGGGTGTTGGAGAGATTCCAGGGGGTCAGTGGGCTGATATACTGGAAGCAGTGCCAAAGGTGTCCCTGAGTGAGCAGGGCAAGCTGTCGCAACTCTTTATCCTACACAGAGTGTATAAAACACCAGTGTTTTTGCATAAGGTTGGATGTAGGGCTGATGCAAGGTGTCCTAGATGTTCGGAAGAGCTTTCGGACTTATTGCATATGCTTTGGACTTGCCCAGTTATTGCATGCTACTGGGAAGAGATATTAGACTTGATACACCAGCATATGGAGTTAAGGGTACAAAGTGACCCGAAAATATGTATATTGGGATATGTCTCGAGTCTGCTAAAATTGCTATAGGTAGACTGTTGTATGTTGCCAGGAAATTAGTGGCGCTACTTTGGATTCAGAGTAACCCACTGGCACTAGGTGAATTTGTAAGGAAGGTTCATGATATGTTGATGGCGGAGAAAAGAGTTTTCACTAAGAGAGGATGCCCTCAAAAGTTTGCTAAAATTTGGGGCGATTGGCTGGCACATAGCCCAATAGTTATGTGATTTTTATTTTCTTTTTTTTCTTTTTAAAGAAACTTGAATAAGCGATAACCAGGCATTTCAGTTAACTATACGGTGGGGTGGTTACGGGAGTCTTCTTACTTGCCTTTCTATACTCTATATAATAATATATACATACATGTAATAGAAATTTCTCTATGTCTTTATGTTACCATGTAATTCTACGCTGTAGTTTAATTGTAAGATCTGAAAAAGACCATGACAAGTGAATATTGTTTCAAAACTTTATTTTATTTGTAACAATAAAAAAGATTTGATAAAAAAAAAAAAAAAAAAAAAACGATCACATAGTTCCGTGGGACACAAAGACATGACACAGATGTTACCTTTGTTTTGTTTTTCAGATCATCCAAATCGCCCAAAAACTGCGAATGAGCCGTCGCAAGTGCCCAGGGGCGGAGAGTTTGCTGAAAGTGCCCAAGTTCCCCTGCCTCATTCGCACCTAACTCTGCCCCTCAGTAAACTCTGGCCAGCCCTGTGGCTCTGTGACAACATATATCCCTAGTCCGTTCGCGCGTCACTGCCAGGCCCGGGCATGCACAGTGTTCTGCCCACAGTGGGAAGAGGCACAGAGATATGCAGTGCGCATGCGGCAGTTACTGGCGAAAAATCGGGGCATGCGCACTGCATATCTCTGTGCCTCTGCGATGCACGAACGGCCTATAGGGAAATATGTTGTCACAGCCACAGGGCTGGCCTGAGGGGCGGAGTGAGGCGGGGGAACTTGGGCACTTTCAGCAAACTCTCCGCCCCTGGGCACTTGCAATGGCTCATTAGCATATCATAAAACGACTTTTTGGGCGATTTGGATGATCTGAAAAACAAAACAAAGCTACCATCTGTGTCATGTCTCTGTGTCCCACTGAACTATGTGATTGGTTTAAAATCGGTCAGGTTGGTGACAGACTCCCTTTAAATGGTCACTGTCATTTCAACTTTGCATAAATCTGTAGTACAGGTAAATGTAAGAAACTTTGTAATATATCTTATCAACGCCTAGCAGCTCATTCTTCCTCCTCTCTCCATAGACTTCTTGTCCCCTTTTATAGAAGCTCTTTTTTTTTGTCTCTTCTTTCACTGCAGCTCCTCCTTCTCCATTGTCTTCTATGGGCTGCTGTGATCTGATCCTTCAGTGAGAGGACAACCATCTTGTTTCTTAAGATAGACTTAGCGTGGAATAAAAGTTTAGGGGGAAAGAGAGATTTTTCTTTCTCTGATGAGATATATTGCATAGTTTGTTCACATGATGGTGACTATTTAAATAACAGATCTTCCCAGCGTTAGGCCTGATGGGAATCGGCCGGACCAAAAACACTGCGTGCGGCGGTATTTGTCCGACAGTTTTTAGACATATTTGCTGGATCATCGCTGGACCTCATTATGGGTATAGAAGTTTGTTAAATAGCGTGATGTTCTTCTTGCAGATGGCCTTCTCTCTGCCAGCTCTTCAGCTTTAAGTGCCACCGCTGCTGCAGTTTCCTCGTCTTTTCATATGGTTCAGGATACGGTGTCCAGTCAGGTGACTCAAAGCCTTGATGCAATACTAAAGCAGGAAGGCCTGTGTACTCAAGCAAAGGATGAGCTGCAGAAATTGATGGTATGTTGCAATGGATTTGTGGGTATGCAGCAACTATTTTATTTCAAAATGAAAGTTTTTGAGCACAGAACATTTTGACTTGGGGCATTTAAAGGGGATGTCTGGATTCTTTTTTTTTTTTAGATTTTTCTAAAGGCATTAAAAATTTTAAAGTTAGTTTTGGTGCCTGATACTAGTGAATTCTCGGGTGGTCTTCACTGCCCTGTTTCAATGGAAAATCACGAGACTTGCAGCAGACTGCACACTTGAGAGTTCACTATATCTGGTCCTAACCTTAAAGGGCTTCTGTCACCCCACTAAACCTTTTATTTATTTATTTATTTATTTATTTTATTTTATTTTTATTTTTAATTTTTTCTTACTTATAATCCCTACACTGCGATTTTTGGCTACATGATTAATCATTTTGGTCCTGTAGATTTAGTTTAAAACGAGGTTTTAAAATATGCTAATTACCTTGCTACCAGCAAGTAGGGCGGCTACTTGCTGGTAGCAGCTGCATCCTCCGATCGTAAAGACGCCCCCTCCACATTGTGATTGACAGGGCCAGGGAACGGGACCGTTCTCTGCTGGCCCTGCCTGTTTGCAATCTTGCACCTGCGCCGCGGCCTTACCTGTCTTCAACTGGCGCAGGCGCACTGAGAGGCGGCCGCTCCATCCTCAATGCGCCTGCGCCGGGTGTAGATTAATTTGATCATGTAGCCATAAATCGCAGTGTAGGGATTTTAAGTAAGCAAAAAAAAAAAGGTTTAGTGGGGTGACAAAAGCCCTTTAAGGCAACACAGTGGGGGTTGTAGAAAAACAAAACAAAAATTTGTGTTGGAATCAGTGAAGATGCAGCTGCAAAAGTAAGCAGCCAATTTCTGATGTGATGGATCTTCTTTAAATGGGCAGTCATTTTAACAGATCAGAGGAGGGAGAAGAAGCAGCAGTTACAGAGAGCGCCACACTATCTAACTTTAGTGCTGGATTAACAGCTACACTGCTCAGTACCACTGTATAATGTCCTCCATGCTGTTTCTGCATTCTGACTGTATATGTAAGAAGTGCGGATGTCCTTTTCTGTGTGCAGTATAGCGCCGGGAAAACGGACAACTTAAGAGCCTGCAGAGGGGAAAAGTGCAGGTCATATAATGCCCAGAAATGGTGGCATTACTGGTTATGCACACAGGACTGCTTATACTGAAATGACAGGTGTGCTCTAAAGAGATTGTCTGGGAATAATTCATTTTTAGCTAATGCCCGCAGCCTGCCTTGGGCTACTTTCACACTTGCTTTATTTTCCGGAAGAAAAAAAAATACTTTCCCTTTGGTCATTCTGAATGGAAAGAGATCCGTTCAGGATGTCTTCTGTTCTGTCAGCATTCCATTTTGTGACCGCTGCGGTTTTGTATCCAGGTGTAAAAACTGATCCAGCACTGAAAACATTGTAAGTTAATGCTGACAGATCCATTTTTTATTTATTTTTTTGTTAGTTTTGGTTTCACACAGCCACATCCTGATGTACCACATCAAAACAGATCCGTTTAATTCTGATATTGAGATCCTCTGCAGGATTTCAATACTGGAATTAACAATGCAAGTGTGACAGTCACATTAGCTATTGGTAGATTCATACTGGCTCCATGCCACTTCTTTCCTCCATGGTGTGTGAATCTTCTGATAACAGGCGGCTGGCATTGGCTTAAAAACTAATTTATTCCTGGACAAGCCCTTTAAAGCATTTTAGATTCAGCAGTTCATGTAACAAATCTCCTCTGGGGGCCCAACTCTGTCCCCTCCAGTGGCAATGGAATTGGGGAGCCATAGTAGGGGATACATGAAGTGCAGATTTTTAAACCGGTCTGATGTTTAAACTTGTTGGTTGGTCCAGCAGGGCTAGTAGAGGGGTAAACTTTTTCTATCGCTGCGGTCGGCTGGACTGTTCTTGTTTTTTGTTATATTCATCAATGCCTGAGCTGTACCATCATATCTAATTCTACACCACTGTGCCCTTTTTGTGTAATCTCTCCCGACAGAATGAGCACCGGCTTGCACTGCAGAAAGCTCTGGCATCTGACTTGCTTCCAATTGTAACCTCGGTTTTGGATCTGAATTCGCAGATGAGCCGATGCATGCAGAATTTCTCCGCTGTTGCTGACAAGGTACGTGAATAGCTTTGAGGCTGTAATGCAGATAATCTGTGCAGAGACCTTTTTGCCTGTGCGGTGGATTTGCAGGGGCTGCAAGCGCAACCATATTTTTCGCCCTCTAAGACGCAACTCCTAGAGGAGGACAATAAGAAAAGAATATTTTTCATTAGACCACAGGTTTGACCAGCAATCGGACCCCCAATGTTAATCAGATCTTGGCTCACAGCCCCAATCAGATCCCTTATGTTAAGTCCTTCAGATCAGACCCCAATGTGAATGACCCCCAATCAGACCTCTGTTAAGAGCCCCCATTAGTATTCACCCCATAAGATGCACTGCCATTTTCTCCGCATTTTTTATTTTATTTTGGGGGGGGGGGGGGGGGGGGAGAGAATTGCATCTTGCATGGGGTGAAAAATACGGTATTTGTTGCTGAAATTTCTGCAACTTTCCCATTTATCTGAATGAGTTTTGTGGAAATTTCTGCAACAAGTCTGCCATCTGTGAACATATCCTCAAAAGTGCTTGTATGGATTTGCCAGATGCAAACCAGAAAGAATATAACTATGGGATCACCTTAACCTACCCTAAGTGCTTCTGCAATTTAATTTATAGTCGTCCCTGGGCGACAGAGTATAATACTATGAAATATGATCCACGTGATCTTTATTGCCTCCACTTACAGATCCTACATACTAGCTCAAATTTAAAGGTGTTGTCCAGAATTTCTCGCCCATTTTCCTTGGGGGACACAGACCTTGGGTATAGCTCAGCTCCCTAGGAGGCGTGACACTAAGTAAAACTGTTAAGCCCCTCCTCCATCAGCTATACCCTCAGCCTGGAGATAGAGGCTACCAGTTTTAGCTTAGTGTCCAAGGAGGCAAGACACTCCCTGCTACTGCAGGGCTGTTTTCTCCTTGTTATTTTTACTTTTTCTTCTAATTTTGTTATTTTATTTTTTCCTAGGGATACCAGAGACGCATTAGACCTCTCTGCTCTCCCGGGGTTGAGCTGCGCCAGTGCCAACTTATCTGCACTGCTGCCTCCCCCACAGAAGCAATAGGAGGATCTGGGCAGCAATGGCTCCCCTACATCCCGCCAGCTAGGGGGTCGCCCGCACGCCAAGCCCCTCTTCCAGCTTCCTGCCACTGCGGTGCCAGTGGCTGAAGGGGTGACCCTACTGGAAGGGACTGAGGGTGAAGACGTCGGACGGTGAGATGGCTATTCCAGCCCATACCCCGTCCCTATCTGCATCTACCCCTCTGGGTAAGGGGGGCACCCGTGGTCGCTCATTCTGAGCGCTCATCTGCAGGACAATGCAGCACAGCAGCATCCTCAGCACCCCCACGCCGTTCCCCCCCCCCACGCTGCTATATTTCTCCCCCCCCCCCCACGCTGCTATCTTTCTCTCCCCCCCCCCCCCTCCCCCTCATTCGGGGCTGACTCCATTTTTCTCTTCTCTCTCTCCCCCTTCCTGCCGAGAACGGGGGGCGGGGCTTAGCGGTCCCGGCAGGGGGCGGGGCTTACGTGCGCGTCATTTTGGGGGCGGAGCTACGTTCTCCTTCACAGGAGACATTTCAAGCGCTGGAGGGGGCGGAGCTTGTTCCCCGCGCTTTCTGCTGAGGTTCCCGCGCTTCCTCACTCCTGACAGGAAGCTGGGACACGGTGGGGGACTCTAACCTCCTGTGTACATCGCTCGGCTTCTGTGGGCGCTCTCTGCTGCTCTCTGCTGTTCACTGCTTCTCTGCTGCTGCTGATCTGGGCCATCTCCTGACGTTCTTCTGAGGCACTGGTAGGACAGTTAACCCTCTCCTAACCCTCCTGGTCATAGCTGCTATAACCCTTTGTGGTCTCTATATTAGAGTACAACCACACTTCAGCATGTCAGATCCCACAGGTGCCCCCAAACCCTGGTACCATGCCTGTACCGCCTGTAAGGAACTTTTTCCGCGTGGGCAATCTGAGCCGCATTGCCTTGCATGTCAGGCCCGGTGCAGCCCGCTTCCCGCTGCGCCCCCCGGTGCCTCTGAACCCCCTGACTGGGCTAGGTCTCTGTCTCAGGCGGTGGAAAGCCTTACACACGTAGTGGGCCGTCTCGTGGATAGACCGCCTCTCCCGCAGGCTGCCACAATCCCTGTCGCACCCGCTGGGACTACCGTTTCTGCCGCCCCCACTGGTTCCCTGCCTCCCAGGAATCTTCCAGGGCCCGGCATACTCAGAAACGTTCAAGGGTTGAGCGCACATCTTCTCCAGATGCTTCGCTCTCTCCGCCATGCGTGCGAGCTCAGTCAAGTCTATCCTCTCAAAGGGATACGCTTTCTGAGGGAGAACTGGCGGATTCGGACGTGGACATGGACTCAGAGCTTCCGTCCAAATTGGCGTCCGCGGTGGGGCATCTTGTCACTAGCATCCGTGATACCTTTCAGCTACACGATGACCCCCCCCAGCTCTGAACAGGCCGGCGTGTCCTTTCTCCGCCCCAAACAGGCCTCCAAGGTTTTTCCCATACACGCTGATTTTTCTTCTGTGGTATCCAAGGCTTGGACTCGGCCTAATGTCCGCTTTATTACACCCAAAAAGCTGGACATTTGTTATCCCTTTCCAGCGGATTCTGTGACCACGTGGACATCCCCGCCTAAGGTTGATCCTCCCGTGGCTCGCCTGTCCAAAAGCACTACTATTCCTGTACAGGACGGATCTTCCCTCCAGTCTGTTGAGGACCGTCGTACGGAATCCCTCTCCAAGGCCATATTTACTGCCTCTGGTTCGGCCCTTAGACCGGTCTTTGCCTCCGCCTGGGTTGGCAAAGCGGTCTCTGAATGGGGTTTGCAACTGGAACGGGAGTTAGGGTCGGACGTCCCTGTTCAGGACCTCCGTTCCTTAGCCCAACTAATTGTTCAGGCCGGAAAATTCGTCTGTGAGGCCTCCCTTGATGCGGGTGCCCTCATTGCCCGTTCCTCTGCCCTGGCAGTTTCTGTCAGGAGGGAACTCTGGCTGAAGGTTTGGGCGGTGGACGCCGCTTCCAAACGCTCTTTGGCCGGCCTACCATTCACGGGTTCCCGCCTGTTCGGAACCCGTCTGGACGAACTTATATCAGAGGCCACGGGTGGGAAGAGTACTCACCTCCCCCAGGCCAATGGGCGCCCCCCGTGGTCGCGCTGGTTCGTCCCGTTTTCGGTCCTTTCGCAAGCCCACCGGGTCTAGACCCGCGGCCAGTTCTTCTTCCTCTGGCCCAGCCCAGGATAGACGCAAGAAGCCGTTTTTTCGGACGCAACCTACCTGGCGCAAGTCCCAGCCTGCACGGGCTCCCACAGGCCAGCAGCCCTCTGCCTGAAGGTGCGCCTGAAGAATCTTGCGGATACAAAATCGAATTTGCGTCCATTCCGCCAGACCGTTTCTTCCGATCCCGTCCTCCGCGAGATCCCGTACGAGTGGCCGCCTTCTTCGCGGCCATTCACTCTCTAATGGACAAGGGTGTCGTCGCCCCCGTGCCTCCGACGGAAAGGTTCAGGGGGTTCTACTCGAACCTCTTTGTGGTTCCCAAGAAGGAAGGCTCAGTGCGTCCGATCTTGGACCTAAAACGCCTGAACCGTTTTCTCCGACTGCAGAGATTCCGGATGGAGTCTCTCAGGTCCGCAGTGGCCTCCCTGGAAAGAGGGGATTTCATGGCCTCAATCGACATTCAGGATGCATACCTCCACGTTCCGGTTGCTCCATGTCATCACCGCTTCCTGCGCTTCGCGGTGGGGGACGATCACTTCCAATTCGTCGCCCTTCCCTTTGGTCTGGCGACGTCTCCTCGAGTGTTCACCAAGGTCCTGGCCCCTGTCTTGGCCCTTCTACGTTCAAGAAGTGTTTTTCTTCTCCCATACTTGGACGACATCCTGGTCAAGGCACCCTCCTTCTCTCAGACATCCCGCAGTGTGGAACTCACTCTGGAGACCCTGACGCGGTTCGGTTGGATTATCAACCACCCCAAATCTTCCCTTACCCCCTCCAGACGGCTGATCTTCCTGGGGATGCTCCTGGATACAGAGTTGGCGGAGGTCCGCCTTCCGTCGGACAAGCGTCTGGCCCTTCGCGGGTCGGTTCGCAGTCTCCTCCGTCATCACCGCCCTTCCCTCAGATCCAGCATGCGGTTGTTGGGAAAGATGGTTGCCTGTTTCGAAGCGGTGCCGTTCGCACAATTCCGATCCCGCACCTTTCAGAGGGCAATTCTGTCGGCCTGGGACAAATCACCGAGGAGTCTGGACAGGACCTTTCTTCTGCCTCCCCTGGCTCGGGCTTCCCTCGGCTGGTGGTTGCATATCCCTCTAAGGGGGAAGTCCTTCCTTCCACTGAACTGGCTGGTGATTACCACAGATGCCAGCTTACGGGGGTGGGGGGGGGGGGGGTTTCCCTCCCCGGTCCGTCCAGGGCGTTTGGTCTCTATCGGAGTCCAGACTTCCAATCAATATTCTGGAACTGAGGGCGATTCTTCTGTCCCTCAGACACTGGACCCATCTGCTGAGGGGCCACCCTGTTCGGATCCAATCGGACAATGCCACGGCTGTGGCATACATAAACCATCAGGGAGGCACTCGCAGCGCTGCAGCGATGCAAGAGGTGACCCTCATTCTCCTCTGGGCGGAGACGCACGTGCCGGCCTTATCTGCGATTTACATCCCGGGGGTGGACAACTGGGCGGCGGATTTCCTCAGCCGGTCCACCATCGACCCGGGAGAATGGTCCCTGCACCCAGAGGTGTTCGAAGCCCTTTGTCTTCGCTGGGGTCGCCCCGACGTGGACCTCATGGCCTCCAAATTCAACCACAAGGTCCCCCTATACCTGGCCAGGGCACGGGACCCGAAGGCATACGGCGCCGACGCGCTCGTCCTTCCGTGGCGCGAATTCTCCCTTCTGTACGTCTTTCCTCCTTTTCCCCTCCTGCCACGGGTTCTTCGGAGGATCGCGGCAGAGGGCGTCCCCGCGATTCTAATCGCCCCGGATTGGCCCCGCCGGTCTTGGTACGCCGACCTAATGTTGCTGTTGGCAGACGCACCGTGGCCACTGCCCTCCAGGGAAGACCTTCTCTCTCAGGGACCGATCTTCCACAAGCATTTAGGCTCGCTACGTTTGACGGCGTGGCTATTGAGACCGCCGTCTTAACGCGACGGGGTTTCTCCGCGGACGTAGTCCGCACCATGATCCGGGCTCGTAAGCCCGTATCCTCTAGGATCTACTATCGGGTTTGGAGGTCCTATCTGGGGTTCTGTGAGTCCCGGAGCATCCCACCTCTCCGGTTTTCTCTTCCCACAATCCTGTCCTTCCTCCAGTCGGTCTGGACCTGGGGCTGTGCCTCAGTTCTCTGAAGGGTCAGATTTCGGCGCTGTCTATTCTTCTCCAGCGTCCCCTGGCCCCTCTAGGGCCAATTAAGACCTTTTTACAAGGGGTGGCTCACTCTGTTCCGCCGTACCGCCCTCCAGTTCCTTCCTGGGACCTGAATGTGGTGCTCTCGGCGCTCCAATCAGCCCCCTTCGAGCCTTTACGGGAGGTCTCCCTTCGCCTTCTGTCCTGCAAGGTCATCTTTCTTGTGGCCGTCACGTCTCTCCGACGGGTGTCGGAGTTAGCGGCTCTTTCTTGCTCCGAACCTTTCCTGATCTTCCACCAGGATAAGGTTGTGCTTCGGCCTGTCCCGACTTTCCTGCCAAAGGTGGTCTCCGCCTTTCACATCAATGAGGACATCGTCCTTCCGTCGCTCTGTCCCTCTCCTTCCCACCCCAGAGAACGGGAACTGCACCGTCTGGATGTGGTCAGGGCGTTGAGGATTTACTTGGAGGTCACCGGGTCCTTTCGGCGCACGGACTCCCTGTTTGTGGTTCCGGAGGGTTCGCGCAAAGGGTTTGCGGTCTCCAAGGTGGCTATTGCCCGTTTCATTAAACTGGCGGTGTCTGAGGCTTATCGAGCCAAGGGCAGACCTCCGCCTTTCGGCGTCACTGCTCATTCCACCAGAGCAGTCGGAGCTTCCTGGGCGCAGAGGCATCGGGCCTCGGCTGAACAGTTGTGCAAAGCAGCCACTTGGTCCTCTCTGCACACTTTCACAAAGTTCTATAGGGTGCATACGCATGCATCAGCGGATGCTGCTTTGGGCCGCCTGGTTTTGCAGGCAGCGGTTTCCTGATGCTCTGGTGGTGGTCCGCCTTGGGTTTGTGGTCCCTCCCTTCTTGGACTGCTCTTGAACGTCCCAAGGTCTGTGTCCCCCAAGGAAAATGGGCGAGAAAAGGAGATTTTTGTATAACTTACCAGTTAAATCTCTTTCTCGCTCTTCCTTGGGGGACACAGCACCCACCCTTCTGTGTTTGGTTACAGGGTTATGGTCTGGCGCCCCGTTGGGTTGCTGGCTGGTTGTTTCCGTTATTGGTTGTTATCCTTTCACTACTTGGACACGCAACTGGTAGCCTCTATCTCCAGGCTGAGGGTATAGCTGATGGAGGAGGGGCTTAACAGTTTTACTTAGTGTCACGCCTCCTAGGGAGCTGAGCTATACCCAAGGTCTGTGTCCCCCAAGGAAGAGCGAGAAAGAGATTTAACTGGTAAGTTATACAAAAATCTCCTTTTTAAGCGATTGCCTTTCGGCAGGATAGATCATCAGTGTCTGGCTTGGTTCTGACATCCCTCATCCCTGCTGATCCACTGTTCTGCAGTAGCTCCAGCACTGGAACTACCCAGCTCACTGTGTAGTGCAGGGATGGCCAACCTGAGGCTCTCCAAACTATAACTCCCTATCCCTATACGGCATGGTGGGAATTGTAGTTTTGCAACCGCTCGAGAGCCGCAGGTTGGCCATCCCTACTGTAGTGGATGGAGCTGGTTTCTGCAGCGCTGCTTCCATTGAAGTGATTGGGAGCAGTGCTGTAGTAATCGTCTGTCCACCACTTAGGCTACTTTCACACTAGCGTTCGTCGGTCCGCTCGTGAGCTCCGTTTGAAGGGGCTCACGAGCGGACCCGAACGCAGCCGTCCAGCCCTGATGCAGTCTGAATGGAGCGTATCCGCTCAGACTGCATCAGTCTGGCGGCGTTCAGCCTCCGCTCCGCTCGCCTCCGCACGGACAGGCGGACAGCTGAACGCTGCTTGCAGCGTTCGGGTGTCCGCCTGGCCGTGCGGAGGCGTGCGGATCCGTCCAGACTTACAATGTAAGTCAATGGGGACGGATCCGTTTGAAGATGCCACAATATGGCTCAATCTTCAGGCGGATCCGTCCCCCATTGACTTTACATTGAAAGTCTGGACGGATCCGTACGAGGCTATTTTCACACTTAGCTGTTATATGCTAAAATAATGCAGACGGATCCGTTCTGAACGGAGCCTCCGTCTGCATTATTATGAACGGATCCGATCGAACGCTAGTGTGAAAGTAGCCTTAGTGGACTTGGGCTACTTTCACACTCACGTTTTGGCTTTCCGTTTGAGATCCGTTCAGGGCTCTCACCAGCGGTCCAAAACAGATCAGTTTTGGCTATGTTAAAGATAATGCAAACTGATCTGTTCTGAACTGATGCATGCAGTTGTATTATCTAAACGGATCAGTCTGTGCAGATCCATGACTGATCCGCACTAAATGCGATTGTGAAAGTAGCCTAAGCTGTAAAGTTCTGCTGCCAAATTTAGGCATCGGTGCTACTGCAAAATAGCTGATTGGGGGTGGGAGCTGTCAGATCCCCGCTAATCATACGTTGATGGACTATCTTGACGATAGTAAAAATCCTGGTATGGATTCTGTTTTGACACTATAAAAAGTGTAGAATGCAATAAAGTATTTACCCATGTAATGCCATTCAAAATCGGTGATGATTTGCTGTGGACGCATGGTGGGGGGGATATAAGCCCCCAATGTATGAGATGGGCCATCCCCTTTAATGGCCTTGGTCCAGCAGTTTATATGGAGATGGACATGTACTACTTTCTATTTGCACCGCTCAGCGCCGTGCAGGAGTGTAATGTAATGTGGCTGTTTTACAGGTGGATTCTCATAAAGAAGATATGAACCGCTTCTTCACAGGACATTCGATGATGCTGCACAAGTTACGCCTGGATTCTACTTCTGCCATTTCCACAATTCAGGCAGAGTCGGAGAGTTTGAAAGAGGCGCTCCAGGCCGCCCAGACTCTGCAGTCACAGGTAGCAACGTGTATATGTTTAATGTACATTTTAGTAATTACTTGTATTCCTCATCTAATAATAATTCCTGGGACATCTATTCTTCTGACTATATTGTGCTATTCCTTTATTCCTCCTAGAAATTTATGAATGAATTCCCAGCAGTCTACATTAAAGGTCAAACTGGCATCTGTTCTTATGACTGTTGTGCCATTCCTCTATTATTACTACTAGAGGTTTATCAGTGAATTCCCAGCAATCTGCATGAAGGGTCCAACTCGGTGTTACCAGTTGGGGGAGTCTCCCTGCACAGTATGACACTATTCCATCATTGCTGCTATTGGCGGTGTGTACAAACGAGTTGGACCCTTCTACCAGAGTATTGGCAATTCATTTGGAAAATCTAATAGAGGGAAGACACAATGCTCATTGGACCTTTATTGCAGACTGCAGGAATAATAGAGGAAGGAATTGCACAATGCAGTGATCTGAAAAGATGCTCCAGAATTATTACATGGGGAATGCAAGCATTTTTTTGTGTGGATTTCAGAGATTGGGGAAAGACCGCAACAAATTCTGTAAGTAACACATACGTATTTTGATGGTGAAACACCATAAAATCTGCACGGAATTTCTGTTTTGAGACCCACACCCATGTGCAGGTCCCCATGAGGATACTTTTATTAGCAGCAGCTTTGTGAAAAAGGGACAAGTGCAACAGTCCATCAAAAATAACTGAAATGTGATGGAACTGAAATAACTTAGTTTGAGAGCAATACAGTAAGTATAAGGCTACCTGCACACTGGTGAATGCACATAGGATCTGCGCAATTTTCTGTGCAGATTTGCTGCAGATCTCACCCTTCCATTAAAAAGGGTGAAATCTGGAGCTAAAACCACAAACAAAATTGACATGCTATTACATGCAATGCAGATCAATTTCCACATGGGAAATATCCGCAAAGTGTACATGAGATCAGAGTAATATCATACACTTTGCTGGTAACTGTATGATGCTGCAGTTTTTCCCTATGGGAATCCGCGTGGAAGAACCGCACGTATTCGGAAATGTTTGCTGGTGGCCTAAGCATGTATTTAATTGTGAACATTCATGATCAGCTGTATGCTTGAAATAAGAAACAAAGTTACGTTCATTTCTTTTATTTAGGGGCTGAACAATCTCCTAAGTTTGCTACAAAGCCAGCTGAATCTGTTTGCCGTGGAAACAAATCGGAGCTTTGATGGTCTTCTTTCCAAAGGAGGAAAGCTTAAGAGTTCTGCCGGTCAATTTCAGCAAGATCTGGATAAGTAAGCTCTTTATCTGCATCTTACAGAATGGTGTGTAGTAGAAAAGTTGTGTGTGTTTAAAGGGGTAGTTCCATCTCGTCATTTCTGCTGCCCTGTTTCCGTAACCCCCATTGTGATCAATTAGAGCTATAAAAACAGCTGCACTTCTTCTGGAACTCCCAGCTTAGCTTGTTCCGCTATACTGCTTCCGTGACTGCTGGAGTTGTAGAAGCTGTTTGCATGGTTGGGCTAATTCCGGAAGCCCAGCCACCTAGGGTCGACGAGATGGGGCAACCACTTTAAATGTGCTCTAATGTGAAGGAGACACTTTATTAGCCTGCACCATGTCCATTACATGTACAGTGTTAAGGAGCAACTGAACTTTTGAATATAATTTTAATAAGATGTTTCTAATGCCCTAATATACTTAAATGCTTTTTGTATTTTTAATATTCCCCCCCCCCCCCCCTGCTTAACTAATCATGGCACAGCACATGGGTACAAGGGTATCAAAGTGCCATGCCAGGAGTTTGTAAACCTCCGTGGGGCACGGGTAGGTGCAGCGGTACACTCTCCTGCCCGTACTCGCTGCCCTGCGGCGCAATTCATAAGAGGTCATCTCCGTACACAGTGGTGTACAGAAATGTCAATTTTAAAGTATATTAGAAAGTGTTACTATGGCATTAGGAACATCTTGTTAAAATTGTATTCAAAAGTTTAGATAGTCTTTAATGTAAGGGTACAGATAGTGGCACTCGGTAATATCCCGACAGCTTTTGGTGCACACACGACCACAATTGGTTAATATAAACTTTGTTTCTTGTTACCTCTGTGACAACGCGTTTCAGAGTCTAAAACTTCTTCATTAAGTCTCTAAGTTACAAGAGAGAAGGGTCACGAGTAAGCTCGGGAAAGGACCTCCCAGCTGGTACCATGATGCTCCTCAGTCCTGGCTGGGAGGTCCTATCCTGAGACAGAGGTCATCAAAAAAGAGATATTATATTATCAAATTGTGGTTATGTTTGTACCAAGAGATGTTGGGATATTACTTAGTGCAGATTATCTGCATCCCAACATTTTATACCGATTGCTCCCCTCTGGATGCTTGGCTTCCCCTTGAGCTAAAGATCTGATGTTACTGGCCTGTTTTTCCATATACTGTACGTGTATTGATAGTGTTGTCTATGCTCACTCGACTCCCAAATGTGAGCCCCCTGGTAATCTGGTTTCAAGATCTGATTGGCTCTATGTGTTTGCATTACATGTATAAGGAATGTTTGTATGACTCCTTATAGTGGATGTAACTTGTGGATGTCACAGCACATGGGGTAACTCTAGAATCCTGTCCCCTGCAGTTGTAACCTGGTGATATCGACCTATACCTTTCTTCTTGCAGTGTTACCGCAGAAGCCATTGAACGTACTGCAAGTCAACACAAGGTATTCGTAGACCAGAGCGAAGACTTAAGCAGTGAGATCCAGCACCTGGCAGCCACAAACCAAAGTGCCATAGAGGAATCCAACGGTA
Organism: Bufo gargarizans; assembly: GCF_014858855.1. Classification (NCBI taxonomy): domain Eukaryota; kingdom Metazoa; phylum Chordata; class Amphibia; order Anura; family Bufonidae; genus Bufo; species Bufo gargarizans. Next base: position 358,640,816 of record NC_058085.1, read on the forward strand.
AATGTGAAAAGCTCAACAGCGGCATCACCGCCCTGTCTCAGGAGACCGAGACCTGGTACGAGACTGCCAGGACCAAACTGGATTCTATTATGGAACAGCAAGATTGCTACTTACAGGCTGCAAAAAGTCAGCTTCAAAGCTTCCACAAGGTAAATACTGAGTCGCCTTGTAGGTTGGAAATTTATATTATATTGTAATTATATTTAAGGGAATCTGTCAGCATTTTACGTTGGCCTTCTCTGAGAAAACCACCAGGTCACTTTCTTGAATTGACAGGGTTTGGCAAAACTGCCAGATTATTCAAGAAAGTGACCTAGTGTTTTGCTCTGGGGACCAGTTACCAGTTTCTTCTGTTCTGAAATATGGCAGCATGAAAGTTCTTACAGATTCCCTTTTAAACCTGGTCCAGCAATTATTTAATCACTGGGATGTTAGCTTTAGAAACCCCTGGGAATCGTCTATCGCTGGGGGGGGGGAGAGAGACCTCTGGTTATACAGTTACATTGCAACATATAATGTAGTCATACATGGGCCATGGTTCATGACCACCCATAGAATTAACCGATGGGGCTAGCCTGGAGTGAGAACCACGGTTTGCATCTGGTTAATAGAGTGCTCTCCTCAGTGGTGGGATGTCTTCTATGAATTACATATGCCCTAGGGGGTCATATGAAGAGGGGATGTCCTGATGAGGCAACCCCTATAAAGAGGACCTGTTAACTCTCCTGACACTTCTGTTTTAGTAACTACTTTCATACCCCTTTCTGGAGTACGTATTATGACTCTGATGTGCCATTCCTTTATTATTCCTTTTAGAAGGTATAAATGAATTGCTAGCGGAGTGCAGTGACGGTGCAGATGGGTGTTACTAGTTAGGGATGTGTCTGCAAAATCTGACCTTGTCCAATCAGAGCAGTCGGGCTGTGCAGGGACACTCTATTCCCCCCCAAACTGGTATCACCGTTCTGCACTTTCCTTGCAGACTGCTAGCGGTTCATTCATAACTTCTAGCAGGAATAATACAGGAATGGCATAACAGTCATAAGACTAGATGCTCCACAATTATTACCAGGGGGGTTTAGGTAGTTACTAAAACAGACATGTAAGGAGAGATATTGCTCTGAACTTGGCTCACAGCGGTCTCTGCCCCCAGTGCAACTAGTATTTATTCTGTTACTATTGCTCTGTATACTCCCCCATCAGTTGGCCCTGCGTATTGCCTTCTGCATCTTGAGGTTTGAAGGGTTGACATGTTAGATGAATTGCTAATTTAGCAGGTTTTTATTGTATCCTCCAGGGTATGGAAGAAAACTGCTGCTCCTCAGTGGCTCAGATTTCAGACATGGTGCGCCTGCAAAAGCTTGCTGAGGAGAACTCCGTTGCCAGCCTAGTAGACCAGGTCAAGAACAGTAAGGAGATGATTGCAGAGCAGCAGCATCAGCTTCATGAGCAAACAAGAGCCTGCATGGGTAAAGTCAATTCCTACCTTAAGGAAGAACTCCGAAATGATATCCCAACAGGTGAGCTAAGGAGGAAATTGCCATCTTGTTTTCGTGGTTGATGGTGAAACTGGATTATACTGAGGGTTCTCACCAATTTCTGTTGTTGCAGGTACCACACCTCAGAGGAGAGAATACACTTACCCCTCTTCTCTCATAAAGACTCACCCAAGAGAACTACTCCTAGAACAGTTTAGAAAGCAGCAGGAAGAGTATCAAGTAGCAGTCAGCAGTGTGGCCTCCATATTGGAGGAGCCTGTGGACCAGGTAAGAAGATCTGGGGTGGAAAAAGGGAACCGTTGCTAAAAATGTCACTGGCCATCAAGCCTGGGGGTGATCTCATGCCCTCCTGTAGCGTATTCCAGCCCAGCAATCATGGCCTGACTCGTGCTCTGATCTTTTGCAGTTTAAGGTCCCTTTCACACGAGCGGATTTTCTGCGCGGGTGCAATGTGTGACGTGAACGCATAGCACCCACACTGAATCCTGACCCATTCATTTCAATGGGTCTGTGTACATGAGCGCTGTTTTTCACGCATCAGTTCTGCGTTGCGTGAAAATCGCAGCATGTTCTATATTCTGCGTTTTTCACGCAGCCCTGGCCCCATAGAAGTGAATGGGGCTGTGTGAAAAACGCATTGCATCCGCAAGCAAGTGCGGGTGCGATGCGTTTTTCGCTGATGGTTGCTAAGAGATGTTTGTAAACATTCAATTTTTTTTTTTTATCACTTGCGTGAAAAACACATCAAAACGCATTGCACCCGCGCAGAAAAACTGAACAACTAAACGCAACCGCAGACAAAACTGACTGAACTTGCTTGCAAAATAGTGTGAGTTTCATTGAACGCATCCGGCCCCAATCCGCAACGCCCGTGTGAAACCAGCCTAACTCTTCGTATACTGTGATAATTGATCACAAAAAACCAAGAAAATACTCAAGGCCAAAATTGGCCAGCCAGCCGAAGCAGGGGATATGTATTACATGATGGCCATGTAATTCAAGGATCGCTCGAGTCCACCACAGCAGTAATATAGTAGGATTAATTAAAGGGGTTGTCCGGGTTCAGATCTGAACCCGGACATACCCACATTTTCACCCAGGCAGCCCTCCCTAGATCGTGCAGGGCACGGGCTCTTTTGTTTACAAGAACACACTGCCAGGCGGAAGCTTCTGCCCGGCAGTGTGTTCAGTGACGTCACCGGCTCTTCATGGGCGGGCTTTAGCGCTACCCTAGCAGTTTTACTCGTCACCGGGCTTCCTGGCAGCCCCATGGAGAGCCTGGTTCGTCACCAGAACTCCTGAAAATGCCTTTGCCCTGCATGAATTCAGGGCAAAGGAGAGCATCGGAGCATGAACTGCTCCAATGCTCATCAGGGGGGCTGCCTGGGTGAAAATGGAGCTATGGCCAGATTCAGCTCTGAACCCGGACAACCGCCTCTAAATCTTGGATGTACCTCGGCATTTGGTATAAAAGCTAGATGGCTACAGAGGGGACGTCATGTCTTTGCTTTGGTTTTCCCGCACTAGAGTATCCTAATTGTGTCCAGATAGTGTATTGTGAGGACATACAGATCTGTGTGGCAGAATCCGATTGGTTGATTTGTATTGCTCAATAAAAGGGGTCTTCTGCTGTTTAAGGTCAGAAGATGAAGACTCTAATACCACCATGAGCCATGTCTTCTCATTCTTTTCTCGCCCAATTCCTTGGGGGGACACAGGAAACCTTGGGTATAGCTTATCTCCATAGGAGGCGTGACACTAAGTAAAAGACTGTTAAGCCCCTCCTCCAGCAGCTATACCCTCCGCCTGGAGAGAGAGACTTCCAGTTTTTTTGCTTAGTGTCAAGGAGGCAAGACACTCTCTGCACTGCAGAGCTGTCTTTGCAAAGATTTTTATTTTTTAATTTTCATTTGTTTTTCCACAGGGACAACAGAGTCGCAGTAGACCTCTCTGTTTTCCCGGGGTTGAGCTGCGCCAGGGCCGGTTATCCGCCCTGCTGCCTCCCCCACAGAAGAAAAGGAGGACCAGGGCAGCTCTGCTCCCCTGCATCCCGCCAGCACAGGGTCGCCCACCGAGTTTCATGCCGCTTGCCTGTGCTTCTGGGATTCAGTTAAGGGGCGGACGTCCTTTCTCCCGCTCCTCACTAGCCCCGCCTCTTCTCGTGCCTGCTTGCTGCTGTGAGCAGGACGGATCTTTGCTTCAGGTTGCCGCTGCCGTTTGTCTGCTGTGCAGCGGTCGTCTGCTCCCACTGTGACCTGGTAGGACTGTTGACCCTCGCTAACACTGCAGCCCTCTGGCCTGGACATATTGCTTCCAACCAACATGTCTGACCCCTTAGTGCCTGTGGGACCTTGGTATCATACCTGCACCGCGTGTAAGGCGCCCCTTCCTCAAGGGCAGTCTGACCCGCATTGCTCGGCTTGCAAAGACCCATTGCAGGGTCCGCCATCTGTTGTGTCACCCCCTGGCCTCTTGGATCCCCCTGACTGGGCTAGATCCCTTTCCCAGGCTGTGGTTAGTCTCACTAGCGTTGTGGGCCGACTTGCAGAGGCGTTGCCATTACCGCAGCCGGATGATTCCCCTGCTGGGCCCTCCGGGTCCGCTGTCTTAGCCGACCCGTCTGAGTCTCTCTCTGCAGGCGACACCTCCAGAGCCCGTCAACCCCAGAAGCGGCCGAGGGCGGATCACCGGTCATCCTCGGATGCTTCGGTATCCCCCCCCCCCCAAGGGTGCGCTCTCAGTCGGGTTCTTCCTCTTTACAGGATTTGCCCTCTGAAGGGTAGCTAGTCGATTCCGATTGGGATATGGACTCGGCACTGCCTTCAAAGCTGGCTTCTGCTGTGGGCCATCTTATTAGCAATATCCGTGATACTTTTAAGATTCACGATGATCCCCCTGATCCTGAAAAGACCAGTGTTTCTTTTTTTCGCCAAAAACAGGCGTCTGCGGTTTTTCCCCTCCATGCTGACTTCTCGTCAGTGGTTTCTAAGGCCTGGGCCTGTCCTGATGCACGGTTTACCCCGCCAAAAAAGTTGGATGTCTGTTATCCATTCCCGGCGGATTGCATTACAAACTGGGCATCACCTCCTAAGGTCGACCCCCCCCCCTGTGGCCCGTCTGTCCAAGAGCACGGCTATTCCCGTTGCGGATGGTTCTTCCTTACAATCCACTGAGGATCGCCGTATAGAGGCCCTTACAAAAGGTATCTTTGCGGCCTCCGGTTCCGCTCTTAGGCCGGTCTTTGCCTCCGCTTGGGCTGGGAAAGCGGTTTCAGAGTGGGCGTCTCAGCTGGATCTGGAGCTTGAATCCGACGTCCCTATTCAAGACCTCCGTGCTCTGGCTCAACTTATCGTTCAGGCCGGTAAATTTGTCTTTGAAGCATCCCTGGATGCGGGAGCTCTCATTGCCCGTTCATCTGCCCTGGCCGTTTCGGCTAGGAGGGAGCTTTGGTTAAAGGTTTGGTCGGCGGACGCCGCATCAAAGCGGTCTCTTACTAGCCTTCCCTTCACTGGTTCTCGTTTGTTCGGGACCCGCTTGGATGAAATCATCTCTGAAGCCACGGGGGGGAAGAGTACTCATCTTCCCCAATCTAGGGCTAGGAGCGCCGCTCGTGGTCGTCCCACCTTCTCCCGCTTCAGGTCTTCTCGTAGGGCTCCCGCACCGCTTCAGGTCCACGCACTAACCCTGTCCAGGACAGGCGTAAAAAACCTTTTTTTTTCGGACCCAGCCCTCCTGGCGCAAGTCACAACCTGCTCGCCCTCCCGCGACCAAGCAGGCCCCCGCCTGAAGGTGCGCCCCCACCCACCCGGGTGGGGGGACGTCTTCTCCTGATCAGGGACTTCTGGCAGGTGCACGTCTCCGACGCCTGGGCCCTCAAGGTTGTGTCTTCCGGGTACAAACTCGAGTTTGCGTCCCTTCCCCCAGTTCGGTTCTTTCGTTCCCGGGTTCTGATTCAAGGGGTTCTATTCGAACCTTTTTGTGGTCCCCAAGAAGGAAGGTTCGGTTCGTCCCATTCTGGATCTAAAACGGCTGAACCGTTTCCTTCGTCTTCAGCGATTCCGGATGGAGTCTCTCAGGTCGGTGGTGGCCTCTCTGGAACAGGGGGAGTTCCTGGCCTCTATCGACATCCAGGACGCCTACCTTCATATTCCAATCGCGCAGTGTCATCAGTGCTTTCTGCGCTTTGCAGTGGGGTCCGACCACTACCAGTTCGTTGCCCTCCCCTTCGGGTTGGCGACGGCCCCTCGTGTTTTCACGAAGGTCCTTGTCCCCTGTCCTCGCCTTACTTCGTTCCAGGGGAGTTTTTCTGCTTCCGTATCTGGACGATCTCCTAATCAAGGCGCCTTCTCTGTCACTGACTTCCGCCAGTGTGGATCTCTCGCTACAAACCTTACGCCGGTTCGGTTGGATTATCAACCTCCCAAAATCCTCTCTTGTTCCATCCAGGCAATTGGTCTTTCTGGGGATGCTGCTGGATACGGATGCAGCGGTGGTTCGGCTTCCGTCGGAAAAGCGCCAGCTCCTTCATCGGTCGGTTCGGAGCCTTCTGTCCCACCGCCATCCTTCCTTCCGGTTCAGCATGCGGGTCTTGGGACAGATGGTGTCCTGCTTCGAAGCGATTCCTTACGCACAGTACCACTCCCGCACCTTTCAGACGGCCATTCTGTCCGCCTGGGACAAGTCCCAGGAGAGTCTGGATCGGCATTTTCCCCTTTCCCCCCAGGTTCGATCCTCTCTCCTCTGGTGGCTGCGAACCCCTCTCCAGGGGAAGTCTTTCCTGCCAATAACTTGGTTGGTGATTACCACCGATGCCAGTCTGCGGGGTTGGGGGGGGGGGGGGGGAGTTTTTGCCTCCTCGGTCCGTCCAAGGCACTTGGTCTCCATCGGAGTCCAGACTGCCGATCAACTTTCTGGAGCTGAGGGCCATCCTCCTCTCGCTCCGGCATTGGACTTCGTTACTTCAGGGTAACGAGTGGGCGAGTTCGGGTCCAATCGGACAATGCCACGGCTGTGGCGTACATAAATCATCAGGGGGGCACTCGCAGCGCGGCGGCGATGAGGGAGGTGTCTCTAATCCTTCGCTGGGCGGAGGTTCATGTTCCTGCCCTTTCGGCCATTTACATCCCAGGAGTGGACAATTGGGCGGCGGATTTCCTCAGCCGGACGACGATCGACCCGGGGGAGTGGTCTCTGCACCCCGACGTCTTCGAGTCTCTTTGTCTCCGTTGGGGTCGTCCGGACGTGGATCTCAGGGCCTCCAGATTCAACCACAAACTTCCCACCTACGTGGCCAGGGCCAAGGATCCGGACGCGCTCGTCCTCCCCTGGACTGAGTTTTCGCTCCTCTACGTGTTTCCGCCCCTGCCTCTTCTTCCACGGGTCCTTCGGAAGATCGCGGCGGAGGGCACGCCAGCAATCCTGATAGCCCCGGACTGGCCGCGTCGTCCTTGGTACGCCGACCTTATGCTGCTTCTGGCAGACGCTCCCTTGCCTCTGCCTCTCAGAGAAGACCTCCTCTCTCAGGGGCCGATCTTCCACCAGCATTTAGGGTCGCTACGTTTAGCGGCGTGGCTATTGAAACCGCGGTCCTTTTCTGCTGACGTGGTCCGTACCATGATTCGTGCGCGTAAACCGGCATCGTCCAGGATTTATTACCGAACCTGGCGGGCCTATTTAACCTTCTGCGAGACCTTGGGGATTCCTCCTCTGCGGTTTTCCCTTCCCACGGTTTTATCCTTTTTGCAGTCTGGTCTGGATCTGGGCTTGGATCTCAGTACCCTGAAAGGTCAGATCTCGGCTCTTTCGGTCCTTTTTCAGCGCCCTCTGGCTCCGCTCGGTCCAGTTAAGACCTTTCTTCAGGGGGTTGCTCACTGTGCTCCCCCGTATCGCCCTTCCGTTCCTGCTTGGGATCTTAACGTTGTTCTGACGGCTCTCCAATCTTTCCCTTTCGAGCCTCTGCGCAAGGTTTCCCCTCACTTGTTGTCTTGCAAAGTTTTCTTCCTCGTCGCCATCACGTCTCTTCGGCGTGTGTCTGAGTTGGCGGCTCTTTCTTGCGTGGAGCCCTTCTTGGTTTTTCACCAGGACAAGGTGGTTCTCCGCCCAGTTCCGGATTTTCTTCCAAAGGTGGTGTCCGCCTTTCACCTGAATGAAGATATTGTCCTTCCTTCTCTGTGTCCGTCCCCGTCTCATCCTCGGGAACGGGATCTTCACCGTCTGGATGTTGTTCGGGCTCTGAGGATCTACCTGGATGTGACCAGACCCTTTCGACGCTCGGATTCTCTGTTTGTGGTTCCGGAGGGTCCGCGCAGGGGGCTGGCGGCGTCTAAGGTGGTTGTTGCCCGCTTTATCAAGATGGCTATCATTGAGGCTTACCGTGCTAGGGGCAGGGAACTGCCCTTTGGTGTTACCGCTCATTCTACCAGAGCGGTCGGGGCTTCCTGGGCTCAGCATAATCGTGCCTCGGCTGAACAGTTGTGCAAGGCGGCCACCTGGTCGTCTTTGCACACGTTCACCAAGTTTTACAGGGTGAACACTTATGCATCGGCGGATGCTGCTTTGGGCCGCCTGGTCTTGCAGGCGGCGGTGCCTTAATGCCTATGGTGCTTTGTTCGCCTTGGATTGTGGTCCCCCCCCTATTTGTGGACTGCTTTGGAACGTCCCAAGGTTTCCTGTGTCCCCCAAGGAATTGGGCGAGAAAACGAGATTTTTGTAAAACTTACCAGTAAAATCTCTTTCTCGCTCTTCCTTGGGGGACACAGCACCCACCCATTGTTTTGCTTGCCCTACGGGTGTTTTTCTGACTTGTTGGTGTTGTTTTGGTTACTCCTTGCCTTTGTCTTTCACTACTTGGGCACATAACTGGAAGTCTCTCTCTCCAGGCTGAGGGTATAGCTGCTGGAGGAGGGGCTTAACAGTCTTTTACTTAGTGTCAGGCCTCCTATGGAGATAAGCTATACCCAAGGTTTCCTGTGTCCCCCAAGGAAGAGCGAGAAAGATTTTACTGGTAAGTTATACAAAAATCTCGTTTTTGCCTCTAGACTTAATTTTAAGATTTTGAGCTTTGCAGACAAACCTTCTACCATGACAATAGGAGCTACTCCTACAGAGCAGTTTTCTGTTGAAACTCATACAGGGTCTGTGCCCTAAGTTTTTCAAACATCTCTGACATGTCGAACTGATTTATTATTTATCAGGATTCTCTTGAAGATGAACCGGTTGTGAATGACAGCATCATGAGTGAGAAATCCATCATAGATATCAATGTTCTCTGTCAGGAAAACGCTGGCATTCCTTTTTTCCAGGTAAATTCTTTTCCTTTGCTATTCATGTTCGCTAATAATAATGGTGACAGTTAGGCTTCGTTCACATCACCGTTCAGCCTTCTCCGTTTAGGGGCAGGAGAACGGAAAGGACGGATAAGCACATAACCGACACCAAACTGAGTCAAACGGAGCCCTTAGGACCCCCATAGACTATAATGCAGGAGAACGGAAAAGCTGAACGGTGATGTGAACGTAGCCTTACTAGAGATTTCCTTGAATTATTTTGAGAACTGCAACCTATGGTACAAAAATAACTGATGCTGTGTGTAGTTTTGATAAAATTCCTTTGTTGTGGTCCATAAATTTTAACAGTGGGGATAATCTGGAGACCATCCTTTTATGTAGTGCCTATTAAAGGGGTTGTTTCACTTCAGCAAATGACGTTCACTATGTCGACAGTTAAAGGGGTTGTCCTCTTTTTACTATTGATGCCCTATCCTCCGGATAGATCATCAATCTCCGATCCGTGGGGGCTAACGTCTGGGACTCCCACCGAGCAGCTGTTTGAAGAGATGGCAACACTGGTATGAGCACTCCCTTCTCTGCTCTGTTTACCTGCTCACCGCAGCAAATATAGCAGTGAGCGGGTGTAATTATAGGTATGGCGTCCCATAAAGGTGAATGAGCCGTATTGCAATGACTATAAAATGGAAGCCATCTTGCATCATTCACAGAAATTGGCAACTCCGTGACAGAATCTGCATGTAACTCCTGCCGTTTTGGCAAAATCTACGGGGAGTCAGTCAGCAGTTTTAGGGCCTTGCTTGTAGTTTGAAGTCATGGAGAGCTAGTCGAAAACAGAGTACCTTTATGGATCTTTAATTAAAGCAGAGATGTTCAACCTGCGGCCCTCCAGCTGTTGTAAAACTACAACTCCCATCATGCCCTGCTGTAGGCTGTCCTGGCATGATGGGAGTTGTAGTTTTGCAACAACTGAAGGGCCGCAGGTGGGGTGTCACCAAAGACATTCTGATCAAACCAAGAGAACAGTTAGATGTAGGTCACCTGAACAAAACATTATTTTATTTTTGTCCCTTTCCCAATACAATGTGCAACAAGAGTGTCACTGTTGCTCTTGTCGCACCAAAGCTTCACTTCTTTGACAAGACCTGGTGGTGTTGATGCGATTCTGCCTTGCCGGGTGCTCTCACGCATTCGTAGTTGCTTCAGATATCAGCGCACGTGTAGTCAACACTTTTTTACTGTACTGTGCATGCACCCATACCCAAAGCTATGCCGCATGTACGAGAATACATGGCCAGGTGAGATCACATTGCCGCTGATGACCCTATCTAACAGGGAGGGAGGGTCTGACCGCTTTGGTCAGGAAGTTGGAAAAAAAAAACTTTTAACCTTTTTGCACACTTGTCATTGAATTTACCGATCCTCCAGAGGGAGACGGTCTCCATCCTAATAGCTCCAGCTCAAAAACATGGGTCCCCTCTATATCTAACTCATTCTCTAACGGGGTAAATGGGATTTCTAACCCTTTAACTTTCTCTCCTCTGTCAATAGCAAAAGAAAGGATACAAAAAAGAAAAGGAGAACAAGGCAAATGCAACGATCTTGGAACGATCGAAATTTTCAGAAGACGGAGAGACCTCCCTCCCCAAATCCAAACTGCCTCTGAGAATCCAGAACTGAGCGGCGCAGCTCCTCCTGTACATAGTCCAACTCCTGAATATTTTTATATTTTTAACCTTTTCTTTGTGTCTTTCTTTTTTTTTGAATTTTATTTTTAAACCTTCTGGACTTTTATGTATTTTATTTTTTTTCTGTTGTCTCCACGTTACTTTTTATATATGTTTAACTATTAAACCTCACCCGTTCTTTCATTCATGGCAGCTGGAACAATTATTCTGCAAAAAATATATTTTTGTTGTTGTTGCTAAATAAACAAACATAAATTACCTTTTTCAGATTGTTGTATGGGTTAAAATGTTTATTTGTATATTTATAGATGTTGGCTTAGCAGAATTAAATCAAATAAGCCTGATATCATGTTTTGTCCCTTTATTTAACATTTATAGATATTTAATTGGATTATTCCACCTATTTCCCTCGTCCCTCGCCCCCCTCCTTCCCGATTTTCCCTTAACTGTCTGGTACGTCAGCCACATACTGAATGGAGAGGCTGCACGTGTGTACGACTCTATATTCCTCTACTCAAGTCTATAGGGCAGGGATCAGCAACCTCCGGCACTCCAACTGTTCTGAAGCTACAACTACCAGAATCCTCCTTTCACTTCTATGGGAGTGACAAGAAGAGCCAAAGGTTGCCGATCCCTGCTATAGGGAGTTGTATAGCTATACGCCGGACAAGGTTTACAAAGCAACCATCTTTTTTTCATTTACTCAGCGCCAACAGATTTCATAGCGCTGTACAGAGATTATCGCATACATTGCTCCCTGTCCCCACTGGGGGGTCACACTTTAAATGCCAAATCAAACTATTGCTATGTGTTTGGACTAGATGTAGGATTTGCCGTTGCCCCATGTTTTTGGTGGCATTGGCGCCACTGTATTTCAGTGAATGTTTGTCACAAGCCTAAAAGCTGTTTAAGAAAAGCTCAGAGTATCACAGCCATACAGAACAGGTGTTGTGAATACATGATGGTTGATGTTTCTCCTATATCCAGCGAACAAAGGATCGATCAAGCTACCCTTCACCATGTGCAGGGCACAGGGGCGGATTGGCCATATATACCATACAGGGAAATTCTCCGTTGGGCTGATGCCCATGGGACCACCTGAGCCCTGACGCTCTCAGCATTAAGTAATACTAGGAGCATCAAGTACTTATGCACCTGGGCAGCAGCTCCTGAATTCGACTGCATCACCAACCTCAGTATTGTGATAGGGCGATATTTTGTGCCGCACTGTGGTATTTGGCTCTGCTGCTTTTTTTTTTTTTTTTTTTTTTTTTTTTTTTTTGTGCTTAAATACTGTATGGCTGCCCTTACTTCTGTTGTCACTGCCTGCTTGTGGCTTTTGTTTGCCCAACCTACTTGTGTTGTCTCTCTTGTCAATTTGGAGCGCCTATAACTTGAGTCCACTTCAGGGTCCCAGTCTGCCCCGGTGCCATAATTGGGAGGAGAGAGTGAATTCAGGGCTGCATGCATGGAGCCATGTACTAGCAATGTATTTCTTTTCTGCATTTATATAGCGCTACTTAAATCCAGAGCGCTTTACAGACATTAGCATCAATCTGTCCTTAATAGAGCTCACAGTCTAAGTTCCCTATCAGTATGTCTTTGGAGTGCGAGAGGAAACCCACGCAAACACGGGGAGAACATACAAACCCCATGTAGATGTTGTCCTTGGTTGGATTCAAACCTAAGACCCCAGCGCTGCCCCATACACCAGACTGGCACAAAAAAAAAAGTAAAGGATGCATAAGGAAGAACATTAAAGGCCTGTGCATTTCTTTAGGTGCCTTATTACAGCCGCATAACATGGCTGTGACTGCTCATAGAGTTGCTTTTCTGTTGTACAGACTGCCAGATGTGCTAAGTTTGAGAGGCTTGCCCCTCTTAAAGGTCATCTGTACCTATGACACTGTCTGACCTGTTACATGTGGACTTGGCAGCTGAAGGCATCTGTTTTGGTCCCATGTTCATATGTGTCCGCATTGCTGAGAAATATGATGTTTTAATATATGCAAATGAGCCTCTAGGAGCAACGGGGGCAGTTGCAGTATGTTGTGTTGCGACACCATTGAAATACAATATATGAAATGTCTCCATGTAGCTATATCCATTTATGTCGCTGTACAGACAGACCCTTAGGCCCCTTTCACAGAAGCGTGATGGATTAGGTCCGGATGCGTTCAGTGAAACTCGCACCATTTTGCAAGCAAGTTTAGTCAGTTTTGTCTGCGATTGCGTTCAGTTTTTTCCGCGCGGATGCAATGCATTTTAATGCGTTTTTCATGCGCGTGATAAAAAACTGAAGGTTTACAAACAACATCTCTTAGGCCCCTTTCACACAGGCGAGTATTCCGCGCGGATGCGATGCGTGAGTTGAACGCATTGCACCCGCACTGAATCCCGACCCATTCATTTCAATGGGGCTGTTCACATGAGCGGTAATTTTCACGCATCACTTGTGCGTTGTGTGAAAATCACAGCAAGCTCTATTTTGTGCGTTTTTCACGTAACGCAGTCCCCATAGAAATGAATGGGGTTGCATGAAAATCGCAAGTGCAGATGCGGTGCCATTTTCACACACTCTTGCTAGGAGACTATCGGGATGGGGACCCAATCATTATTATTTTCCCTTATAACATGGTTATAAGGGAAAATAATAGCATTCTGAATACAGAATGCATAGTAAAATAGCGCTGAAGGGGTTAATTTTTTTTAAAATTTAACTCTCCTTAATCCACTTGATCGCGCAGCCGGCATCTCTTCTGTATTCTTTCTTTGCTTTGTGGAGGAACAGGACCTGTGGTGACGTCACTCCGGTCATCACATGATCTATCACCATGGTAAAGGATCATGTGATGACCGGAGTGACGTCACCACAGGTCCTGTTCCTGCACACAGCAAAGAAAGAAGACCGAAGAGATGCCGGCTGAGCGATCAAGTGGATTAAGGCGAGTTAAATTATTTTTTATTTTATATTTTTAACCCCTCCAGCGCTATTGTACTATGTATTCAGTATTCAGAATGTATTATTTTCCCTTATAACATGGATATAAGGGAAAATAATAGCAATCTACACCGATCCCAAGCTCGAACTTTTGTGAAGAAGTTTGGGTTTTGGTACCAAACATGCCGATTTTTCTCATGCGAGTTGCACTCGATGAAAAATTGCGCGTGTTCCCGTAACGCCCGTCTGAAAGAGGCCTTAGCAACCATCAGTGAAAAACGCATCACATCCGCACTTGCTTGCGGACGCAATGCATTTTTCATGCAGCCCCATTCACTTCTATGGGGCCAGGGCTGCGTGAAAAACAACATGTACACAGACCTATTGAAATGAATGGGTCAGGATTCAGTGCGGGTGCTATGCGTTCACGTCACACATTGCACCCGCGCGGAAAACTCGCTCGTGTGAAAGGGGCCTTAGTGTTCTGTTTATTCCTCCAGTTAATGATCTTACTCCGGTATTTGTGCCTGTATTTTGGGTGCATTCTCTTCAGTGAAAATGCAAGCTCCAAATGTTCATTGAAAGTCTAACCCTGGGTTCAGACACGAGCGCTCTGTATGCGCGATTGTACCGGCGTTTACAATCGCGCATACAGAGACAGGCGAACACACATTGTCGCGCGTTCCCGAATATCTATGTACGGGAACGCGCGACAAAACGCCCCAAAAAAGCTCAAGAACTTGTTTGAGCGTAGGGCGTTTTACAGCGCGATCGTACGCGCTGTAAAACGCCCAGGTGAGAACCATTCCCATAGGGAAGCATTGGTTTCTCCTTGTTGAGCGTTTTACAGCGCGTAGGAACGCGCTGTAAAACGCTCAGGTGTGAACTTAGGGTTAGGGAAATATGAAACGCACTTTTTTTTTTTTTTTTTTTTTGCTTTTAGGGGGTTTTGTGTTAAAAAACTTTGGCCCAGGTTTACTAATGGGTCTGTGTCAAAATGGCTGTTCAAGGCCTCATGCACACGACTAGCAATATACGGGCACCAGCTCTGTGCATGCCGTATCATGGATGCGGACCCATTTACTTGAATGGGTCCACAATCCAGAAAATACAGTGAGGAATAAAGGCGCTACGGAGTGCTTCTGTGGGTTTTCTGTCCATGTCTCCACACCATAAAATAATATGGGTCAATGGCAGTGAATGGGTGTGTGCATGAGGCCTAAAAAGTGGTATAATTTGGTGCATATAGGGTTTCTACTCTTTTCTCTGACACGCTTGACGAGGGGCCAGGGCTTAGCTGAAAGGGTGCTGTGCCTAGCATAAGTCAATATTGTGCCATAATTCAATTTGTGGCTACAAAATGGCAGACAAAATTTGTGTGAATGGGCCTTAAAGAGGACTTTTTTAATGGGATTATGGGTTATAAACTGGCATGCTTACCAGATAGGGCGGCCCCTACAGATGCCAGCATTCCCCCCCCCCCCCTTTCTAAAATACCCCTTCGTTCTGGCGCTTTGTCCCCCATTGTTTTTGGTGCCTCATATGTTAATTTAGAGTATCGGTACAGGGAGGAGGAGACGCCAGGGTTTCTCAATGGGCGTCTCCTTCTCCGTGGCTGTAGCGCAGAAAGCGTCACACCCAGGGGGGAGGGTGCGCTGTTTTTTTTTTCTCCCTGGCTGTCATGCTCTCATCTGCAATTGGACCGTGGCACAGCCAGGGAGAAGGAGATGCCAATTGAGAAACCCTGGCGTCTCCTCCTCCCTGTACCAATACTCTAAATTAACATATGAAGAGCTAAAAACAGCGGGGGACACAGCGCCGGAAGGGAGGGGTATTTAAAAACAAAACAAAAAAGTGCTTATATCTGTAGGGGCCGCCCTATCTGGTAAGCATGCCAGTTTGCAACCCATAATCCCATGAAAGGTCCTCTTTAATAAATGCTCCCTGTTGACTCCTATTTTATCTCCAGGCAGATGTACCCGGCAGAGCCCACATTTTTAGCTGTAGAACTTGGCATTTAGGCCCCAGGGTCTGGTTCGGCCACAATGTCTGTATCCCCTATTGTCATGCCATTTCACACGACAGTAACTGTATTCTCACTGATGGTCTGTAGGTGGCAGTATTCTTTCTTTCCAGAGCTGGAGCTTATCACAATGATCTTTTCTTTATTTGGCCAATTAACGCTTTGTTAGTACATTGTACCACTTGAGTGTGATCTAATTAGAGGCTCCCTGCAGGTCCATAATTAGTGGTCATGTAGCTCGTTATGCACTACATAAACATTGTTTTAACCCTTTTTTTTTGCACTGCTACTAATGATGAACCTACACATAAGAATGCATGCCCACCTGTGCCCGAGCATACATGTGTATGGGATGTCGGGAGTGATAGCAGTTTGCCAAACCAGCATTTGGCCGATAGGTATCCATCTATCTAGCCAATCCCCCGTAGACATGGAGGGTCTTAGCTCGAGCATACATGTCTGTTTTCAATATGGAAAGGGATACTAGGATTAGGTCTCATTCACACCACAGTTCAAATGTCTCTCACGTGGCCATTTTAGAATGAAAGCCTATGGGGCTATTCACATGGCCATCTTAATCCACAGGCTGTGAACAGTGGCCGCCAAAAAATAGGCTGTCTTATTTTTGGCCGTTTTCATGTCCAGACAGACCCCATTGGAATCAATGGACCCGTTTTTAATGGCCGTTTAGACAGGAGTGCACCCATCTGACGGCTGTTAAAAACGGGTACACTAGAGAAAAATGGCCTTTCAGGGTATAAATTAAGAGAATAATAGCTCCTACCATTTGCGTGGGGACACTCGCTCCTCACTGGATGTAGCAGGACCTGCGCTCCCAACGTAATGAGTGTCAGGTCCTGCTGTCTCCAGTGAAGAGCCATTGTCCCCGCACGTGCAAATGGTTGTGGCAAGCATTGTTATTTTAATCACCACCACTAATGGGGTTGGGAGCCGTTATATATAGGAGGGCATATATGCTTAAGGGGGCAATAATATATACCGAGAGCACTGCAAAGAATGGCACATATAATTTAAAAAAAGGCAATTAAATCCATCAGCTAGCTTTAACAGCCGGTAAAAACGGATAGACGGCCAGGAATGCATGACTCGTGTGCATGAGCCCTAAGGGTGCGAACCAGACCACGCCTACCCGTGATAACCAATGGGCACACATATTTACTGTAGATTTGGGCAGCCAGCCACTCTGTGGGGTTACAGCCCAAGGCCTCACGCACTCGGCCATATGCAATCATGGGACTACATCGTAGTGTAATACAGTGAATTAGATGTCGTGCACCCTTGGCTTTTTTTTCAATGCGACAACTGACCTCCTGTATGGATTTAGAAATCTGCACGAACCACTGACATGCTGCGGATTTGTGAGACTGGGGCAAAATTGCATCAAAATCCACAAGTAAGGGCGGGTTCGCATTTGTGTTATGCAATTCTGTTATAGGTTCCATTATAACAGTTATAATGAAATATAACGGAATTTTAGGACGGAATGCAAAACGGAAACCTTTAAGGCTTTGTTTACACCAGCGTTCAGCCTTTCCGTTCTCCTGCTCCGTTATAGGCGCAGGAGAACGGAAAGGACGGATTAAGCAAATAACTGAGCCGACCAGAGCCTTACGGACCCCATAGACTATAATGGGGTCCGTTAGGTTTACGCTCAGAAGATGATTTTGGAGCGGAGACAAAAGTCCTGCATGCAGTACTTTTGTCTCCGCTACAAAATCATCTTCTGAGCGTAAACCTAACGGACCGCATTATAGTCTATGGGGTCCGTAGGCTCCGCTCGCCTCAGTTATGTGCCCAA
This sequence comes from Bufo gargarizans, assembly GCF_014858855.1. Lineage (NCBI taxonomy): Eukaryota > Metazoa > Chordata > Amphibia > Anura > Bufonidae > Bufo > Bufo gargarizans. The sequence continues at coordinate 358,658,072 of NC_058085.1, forward strand.
TCCGTCCTTTCCGTTCTCCTGCCCCTATAACGGAGCAGGAGAGCGGAAAGGCTGAACGCTGGTGTGAACGCAGCCTAAGGCCTCTTTCACACGGGCGAGATTTCTGCGTGGGTGCAATGCCCAGAGCACTGATCCTGAGCCGCTGGAGTCTTCAGAACTGGAAGTATTTACAGTCATTCACTGTTCTCTACCAGATGTGTGGATTTTTTGTGTGTGTGTGTGTTGTGGTGGAGGGCGTGATTGCATGCTAGGGTGTGGGAAGGCGGGATCCAGGGGGCCCAAGTAAATTTTTGCCCAGGGTCCAATCAATATTAAAGACGGCCCTGGATGGAGGGCTTAAAAAAAATAAAAAAAATTAATTAACTCACCTTAATCCACTTGTTCGCGCAGTCCGGCTTCGCTTCTGTCTTCTTCTTTAAAGGCCAGGAGGAAAAGGACCTGTGGTGACATCACTGTGCTTATCACATGATCCATCACCATGGTGATGGACCATATGATGTGTGCAGTGACATCACCCCAGGTCCTTTTCTCCCAGCTCATCAAAGAAGAAGACAGAAGAGAAGCCGGGCTGCGCAAACAAGTGGATGAGGTGAGTTAAAAAAAAAATTACTTTTTTTTTTTTAACCCCTCCTTCCCTATTTTACTAAGCATTCTGTATTCAGAATGCTATTATTTTCCTTTATAAACATGTTATAAGGGAAAATAATAAAATCTACACGACACCTAACCTAAACCCGAACTTCTGTGAAGAAGTCCGAGTTCGGGTCTGGGTACCAAACATGCCGATTTTTCTCATGCGTGTGCAAAACGCATTAAAACGCTTTGCACTCGCGGGAAAAAGAAAGAGGCCTAAGAGGCATTCCGTTTTGATGCGCCCTAATACTAATAATGTCGACAGGACTATTTTTTTCCGTCATGTATAACGGAACCAAACTGAACCGTTATTTGTCCCCACAGTCATGTATTAGGACTAGGGATGAGCGAACCCGAACCTCACCGGATTCTGGTAGTGAAGGAATTCTGTTATGGATTTCGTTAAAATGGAATTCGATGACAGAATGCAAAAAGGAAATCTTTAAGAGGCATTCTGTTTTGATCCATCTGATAGAAGTCTATGGCCAAGCATAATGCATCCTTCTGGTTTCCATTATTTAGGGCTGTTTTCCATCCTGCACAACGGACACCGGACAGATCCGTAACGTGACCACCTCAGTGAGGTTACTGAACAGAACAGCAGGTGGCGCTATACAGTTACATTTTAGTGAATAACTCAGTGGTTTTATTTGATTTTTATCTACACACTGCTCCAAAAGAATTCATATCCAGGTGCTGGTTAGAAAAATGCTGAATTATTTTATTTTTGTGAGACCACCCCTTTAAATGGATAAAATACAAGTTATGACTCTTTTCCTACAAAACTATATATCAAAGCTATCAAATTCTGCTCAGCTCCTCCTGCTCTATAACCTGCTGCCTGCAGATCAGACGCCATGTTCAACGTGACATGTTCCCTTTAAAAAGAAAGGTAAGCAAATGTCCTGCCTCGAATGCTTTCGGATGTAAGGTAGCAATTGTATAAGTCAATGTTTGACCTTTTAAACAGGCCTTGAGACACAACTCAGATATTAAATAATCCAGCATCTCATCTGCAGGCAGCTGTTTCAGTGTAACTGCCCCTCATCAGTGCAGAGCAGGGAGTACCGGCTTGGGCCTCATGCACACGACCGTATGTATTTTGCGGTCCACAAAAAAACTGATCTTCAAAAAATACGGATGACATCCGTGTGCATTCCCTATTTTGCGGAACGGAACAGCTGGCCCCTCATAGAACAGTCCTATCCTTATACATAATGCGGACAATAACAGGGCATGTTCTATTTTTTTGTGGAACGGAAATACGGACATACGGAAACGGAATGCGCACGGAGTACCTTCAGTTTTTTGTGGATCCATTGAAATTAATGGATCCCTACACGGTCCGCAAAAACATTAAAAAAAAACTGAATGGACACGGAATGAAAATACGTTTGTTTGCATGAGGCCTTAGGCTAATTTCACACTTGCGTATTTGCCTGATCCGGCAGGGATCAGCAAAAACGCTTCCGTTTTTGATAATACAACCGTCTGCATCCGTTATTAATGGATCCGGTTGTATTATCTTTAACATAGCCAAGATATTGTGTCTGAGAAATCGGAACTGAGTTCACTACCAAGGTTTTTTACAGTAATTATTTATTTCTGAAGTTATCGCACGAAATCTCGCGCGACTTCACAAAGTAATAACTTCAGCTCATCGGAGCCAATACATTCCAATACCGTACAGAGCAGGATCTCCGTACCATCCGAAGTCGATTCGCTCGTCTCTAATGGCCACCAGAGCGGGACAGCTTGGGGGCAGAATACTGTGCTACACTGTGTGTATTCGGTTCTGCTGGGACGGTAATTTGCACTATGGTATTGTTGACCCCGCCTACTTGTGTTGCCCCGCCTTCTGTTAATTTGGTCCTTCCTATAAAATGGGGCCACTTTTATTTTTTTCCTTTTTTTTTTTTTTTTTCTTATAGGGCCACTTTTAAGTTCCCAGTCCGCCCCTGCCATATGGAGATATGTAAGATTCTAGAGCAATCATCCTCTATCTATATTTTTTCATTTTCCCCGCGCCACATTGCGTCCTCCTGACATCGCGGAGAGTTCTTCCCGGACGTTACATTGCAAGCACTGTAAAACCGGAGTAGCTGCACGCGGCTTGTTCGCCAGGCACATACAATTTGTTGGCTGCTGCGAGGATCACTTTCCACATAAATCTCAATTTATTCTACAGCCAAATCTGTGTTTTTACGCCGGCCGCAATCAGAACCATGTGTGGACGGCCCTGTTTATAACGCTACATAAAAAGCTAAGCACCTTCATGTAAACATCGGTTTGATTAAAATCATAAACAGCGTCGTATGAAACAAACCACCTATTTTATGGCAATAAAGACCACGCTGGTTTAACGGGGCAAATAAAAGGGCGCTCAGCTGGAGCGTGCGCTGGAGATGTGGCGCTCGGGTCATTCTGATCTTCTGGCGCAATGTTTGGCAATGCTGCTTCACACTTGTGTTTATTTAGGCTCCATTTTTTTTTTATTGATTACTGATCTAATATTCGCATTATAAATTATTATTTTTTGTCCCATTTAGCCCCCCTGACACGTCTGTTGTAGTAACTACTTGCATTCCTCGTGTGATGACGATTCTGAAGCATCTTTTCTTATGACTCTGTGATGTGTCAATCCTCTATTATTCCTAATAATAAAAATAAAAAAGTTACAACTGGGAGCGTGCCCATGCAGAGTCTGTCCCTGGCCATTCAGCGCTGGTGATACCTTGTTGTATGTTTGTTGGTAAACTTCTAGTAGGAATTATAGAGGTGTGGCACAACATAAAGTTCCAGAAATGGTGCTCCAGAATTGTGATCACAGGGGGAATACAAGTAGGTACTAAAACAGACAAGTCAGGAGAGGTGACGGCTCCTCTTTAAAGGACACCCCCACCTTTGAGGACACGCCTGCCTCCATTTTACAGTTTATATATAGAATTATTCTGCTGGCTGTCACCGAAAACAGTCAAGAAGTTTGTTGTCCGCCGCTGCGGATCTGTAATGCAATTGGCTTAGCGCAGACCTCCCAAGTGTCCGTCATTTGGAGGGACAAGTCCCTCTGTCCCTCTTCTTTTCCTTACATGTCCCTCTTTTTGATCTGATGTATAGATTTGCATTGTTACATTTACAATATTGATGAAAAAAGTGTTTAGTTTTTATCTGTATATATATCTGACCCCCACCTTGTATATTATTTGATGCTATTTGAATTTTAGAAATTTCTATATTCTGCACAGACGGATCCGCACCTATAATGCAAACGCTTGTATCCGTTCAGAACGCATCCGTTTGCATTATTCTTTTAAAAAGAAAGTCTAAGTCAAAACGGATCCGTCCTGACTTACATTGAAAGTCAATGGAGGACGGATCCGTTTTCAACTGCACCATATTGTGTTAGTGAAAACGGATCCGTCCCCATTGACTTACATTGTAAGCAGCGTTTTGTTGTCCGCATCCAGAGCGGAATGGAGGCGGAACGGAGCCAAACTGATGCGTTCTGAGCGGATCCTTATCCATTCAGAATGCATTGGGGCTGAACTGATCAGTTTTGAACCGTTTGTGAGAGCCCTGAAACGGATCTCACAAACGGAATTCAAAACGCCAGTGTGAAAGTAGCCTAAAGTGTATAAATATACCTCCAAAAAGTTGAGCGGTGGTATGTTAGGGAGTGTTCACATCTGCTCTGGATCCGTCAGACAAAACAGTGCCGCGGGCTGTGGTGAGCCGTAATGGAAGCCGGCGCACCTCATTATAGTCAATGAAGTCCATCATATACTGTACATACACTACCGGGGGCTATAGGGGGTGCAGAGGTAGCAATCGCTACCGGGCCCAGGAGCCTGAGGGGGCCCAAAGACCCTTGTGCCGTACAAGACACCAGTGCATGCTGGTCAAGGTACACCTCTGGCTGGAGGGAAGGGGTTTAGGTCAAGAATTTGGCAATGGTGACGTTTTTGCCTCCAGCAGCACGAAGGCTACGTGCTCCCCTGCCCCTGGCCACAAAGCACTGAGGGAGCGGGGCCCCAGGCTGAACTCTTGCGCCAGGGCCCATGAGCCTTTAGCTAGGCCCCTGCACACTACAGTAGTGTCCCCACATTCATCACTGCTAGTATAGTAATGTGACAATGTTTAAATGTTACTCGTATTGCACGGTGAACAATCTACCAGCCCCCAGAGCCCCCCAAAGCCAGAATAAGCCTAACATATGAGTAAAACGTAAAGGTGATGTCATATCTCAGACATCGCTAGGTGATGCCACCAGTGTCAGATAGGTGCTGATCCTGCCTCCGGGACCCGCACCTATCTCCAGAACGGGACCCCCGAAGTGAGCGGAGAGCGGCCACACATATGTAACCATCCTCCATTCATTTCTATGGGACTGTGAAAATAACCGACCAGTCCCATAGAAATTAATAGAGAACATGCTGCGCATGCACCGTGCGTTCTCTTTCACTTTCGGAGGCCCCTTCTGGAGATAGGTAGGACCCGCACCTATCTGACATTGGTAGCATATCCTAGCGATAAGGCACCCATGTCTCCAATGAGATAACCTCTTTAAAGGGGATGTCCGGGTTCAGAGCTGAACGTGGACATTAGCTCCGCTTTACACTATCAGTGGAGCATCAGAGTACTTCTAGCTCCGATGCTTCCCCTTGCCCTGCTCTTCATCACGCAGGACAAGAGCTTATTCTTCACTACCTGTGATATACCAGGCTTCTCATGGACATGCTATGGGCATGCTAGGCGGAGGCTTCTGCCTAGCAGTGATCCTGGTGACGTCACCGACACCAATGGGCGATCTTTGGGGTTGCCCTAGGCAGGTTAACAGGCTAGGGCAGCGCTAAAACCGCCCATTAGTGCCGGTGACGTCACCGGGCTCACTGCTAGGTGGAAGCCTCTGCCTAGCATACTGAGAAAAAGCTGGGTACGTCACGGGCAGTAAACAAACAGCACAGGGCAGGGGGGCATCGGAGAAATGCTCCCCAGATACAGGCTAAATGAGTGAAGGGGGGCTTATGTCCTAGTTATGTCCGGACAACCCCTTTAATCAATCAGTTACATGTACTCCAAAATGGTACAACTTAAAAATATAATTCATCCTGTAAAAAAAAAAATCTATAATTATTGAGGTAAAAGAAAGTCTTGGTTCTCACAGTGTTCTGAAAGCCCAAAAGTAAAATATACTACTCCCTGAGGGTCCGGCCATAAGTTGGGCGACACAAAATATGCGACTTGTCTGCGGGACGATTTTAGAACTGTTATTTGGCTGTGAAAATACAGGCAACTTGTGTGCTGAGCGCGACTCCCATTAAAGTCAATGGAAATGTTGATGTGCAACACAAAATCCGACATGTCAGGATTTTTTTTGTCGCATCGCATCATGTCGTGGGTCACTTTTCATTGCCATTGACAAACATTACATGAAGTGTTGCACCACCTTCTTGTCGCTGGGGTTTTCCCATCATAACAACTTATGAGTGTCTGATCGGCGAGAGTCCGACCGCTGGGGTCACCACTGATCACTAGAATGGGGCCCCACTCTCCCCATTTAAATGAATCTGCAGAGACGCATGTGTATGATCCGCGGAGGCTCCAGTGGTCAGTCCCTCACCGATCAGACACCTATCACCCTCTCCTTTGGATAGGGGATAAGTTGCCGCCATGGGAAAACTCCTTAAGGCCTCATGCACACGGCCATTGTGCGGCCGTTCCGTGCATTGGGGGCCGCAATTTGCAATGCACGGGCAAGTTCCGTGTGGCGGCCGGGATGGATCGAGACCCATTCTACATCCGTGTTGCATCCGTGTTTTACAGATCATTAACAAAAGATTCTTTGGAAAAAAAAATTCACCTGTTGAGTGTTAGTGAAACACGGATGCAACACGGACAGAAAAAAACAGACCCAACACGGATCTGTCACGGGAGAAAACACGGATTGAACACGGTCTGTGTTACCACTGATCCAAAACTGACACAGACGTCTGCATGAGGCATTACCCTGCAGATTTTTTTTCTGTACTTGGTGGAAAGCAAGAAGGGATAATGCGCCCATCAACATAACACGTGGTATAAGACACATCTTTATAAGTATATGTTGTTTTCTTTTGCTGGTAAAAAAAAATCGCATGTGTTTTTTTTCCCCTGGTATTTTTAACAGAAAAAGGCTACATGCAAACGAACGTTGTTTGTTTCCGTGTCCGTTCCGTTTTTTTTGCAGATAGGATGCGGATCCTTTCATTTCAATGGGTCCTCAAAAAATGCGGACAGCACACCGTGTGCTATCCCCATCCGTATGTCCGATCCGTAGCCCCGCAAAAAAAATAGAACATGTCCTATTCTTGTCCGTTTTAGGCATTGTTACAATGGATCCGCAAAAAAAACGGATGGCATACGGATGTCAATTTTTTGCAGATCCACAATTTGCGGACCGCAAAAAACTGCATTTCTAGAGTATAAAGTGTTTTGTAAAATACGCCAAAATGGTAAAAAATGTCCAAATGCAATGTAGTGCATTTCATAATAAACTATAGACTTTAAAATAACATCTGGCCACATATAAAGACTAACCCCCCCCCCCCCCCCCACACACACACACCCAAATTTTTGTAAAAACAGCAATACCAAACTATGTCAAACCTCCCTAAGGACATGATAACATGCTTTTTTTTTCACAGATTTTCACCCTTGCGGATTCTTCCGTTGTGTTTTAAAAAAAAATACGACGAGTCAGTTCTTACTGCAGAAAGGCCGCTCATTCAATGACTCCACTGAATGGGCCACATCCACATGACCATCAGGTCTCGTCCACGTTTAAATTTTTCACTGATGTGTGTTGTCCGCAATTTCCACGGACAGCACACATACCTATTTCAATGTATCTGTTCACATGACTGTGGGTCAGTGAAAAAAATCACGGAGACATGCACTACTCTGATCTGTGGTGCTAACCAAGCATGACCATTGAAGTCTATGGGTCCGTGCAAATCACAGACACAACACGGGTGACATCTGTGGTGCGTCTGTTTTTTCACTGAAGACTAATAGGAAATGCTCTTGAAATTAATTTTCAGCTGAGCAACCATTGAAGGCATCCGTGTTTGGTCCACTCATAGGAGATGCTTTGGAAATTAATTTTCAGCTGAGCAGCGTTCGTGGAATATTGATGACACATGGAGGGGAAAGGAAAAACGGACACATGGTCCAAACACGGACGCTTCACAGATGAAACACGTACTGATTTTTTCACGGACATGGAAGTATGAAGAAGGCCTCGGATGTCTGCCACGGATTCCATGTTGGACTCTCCTGTCTGAGCACGCCCCTTTTAATATCAGCGCTCAGCAGCGTTATTTCATGGGAACAGAAGTCGCCAGGTGTTGGTACACAACCTATAGGTAGGGGGACGCCCGTAAAGCCTTGTATAAATACGTGCAGTTTATAACACCCGCTGCAACATATTTTGGCAAGATAAAAACAGGAAAACAAATGAAAGCGCTTCACTGGCTGCAGCCAATCCAATTATTCTTTACTGTTTGGCGGGTTTATTGGTGGATTTGATTGCTTTTCTGTTTACAGGAGATATTCATTGCGGTATAAAGCCCGGCATTATTCACTATGATAAGGATAATTAAATGGAGATGGCTTCTATAAACCCCAGGCAAACACATGCGCTGCCAATGGCTGATCTATTAAGTGAGTTTAGTGGATGGTTTTATTTGTGGTGTGGAAATCAATATCCTGTTGTTTTTAAAACAGGAAATGCAATGGAAATCCTATAAGTTCCCCCCTCTCTGAGGGTCCCTGGGGTGCAGCCAGGCCTGATAGAAGATCTGTGTGCTCGGGGCTTCTAGAGAGGAGATAGAATTGTTTCTAGGCCTCCGGGCCAGATAAGCCCCCAGACAGGCAGATAACCTGACATCTCCATATCGATCGCAGGGATCGGACGCCACAGCCTGATAATCGATTCGGTGACGCAGCACTGCCCCCGCCTTGCACACCGCCTGTCATTACACCCTGCGGGTTACATGCTCAGTTTGGCCTCTTGCACACGACCATATGTATTTTGCGGTCTGCTAAAAATACGGATGATTATCTGCGTGCATTCCGTATTCTGCAGAACGGAACAGCCGGCCCCTGATAGAACAGTTCTATCCTTGTCCGTAATGTGGACAATAATAGGACATGTTCTATTTTTTTGCGGAAAGGAAATAGAGAAACGGAATGCACACGGAGTCACTTCCATTTTTTTTTTTTGCGGACCTATTGAAATAAATGGTTTCGTATACGCTCCAAAAAAAAAAAACGGAACGGACATGGAATGAAAATACTTTTGTGTGCAAGAGGCCTTTATCTGCGGGGGTCAATAAGAAATCCCTTCACCTGCAGAGCCCCCCCCCCCCCTCCCCCACAGTCATTAGTGTGTATTCAGAGCTATTTCCTAATTCATCATGGAGTCTCTGCAGCAGGTATGGCTTCTGTCACAGGACATGGATGTCACTGCGGTGCAGCGCTCGTAACTATACAGGTGGAACCCGAAAAATTAGAATATCGTGCAAAGTTCATTTATTTCAGTAATGCAACTTAAAAGGTGAAACTAACATATGAGACTCATTACAGGCAAAGCGAGATATTTCAAGCCTTTATTTGGTATAATTTGGATGATATTGGTTTATAGCTTATGAAACCCCAAAGTCACAATTTTGAGGTACCCTTTGCTCAGGGGGTATGGATTAATTAGCTGACTGGAGTGTGACACTTTGAGCCGAGAATATTGAACCTTTTCACAAAATTCTAGTTTTCGAGTTTCACCTGTATATCTATCTGCAGGCCATATAGTGTATATATATATATATATATATATATATATATATATATATATATACTCCTTCAGTGCCTAAAGCATCACAGTGCTGTGTATATATATATCATCTTAGAACACATCTATATAAAATACATAGATAGATAGATAGAGATAATAGATAGATAGATAAACAGATACATAGAGATAATAGATAGAGATGATAGATAGATAGATAGATAGATAGATAGATAGATAGATAGAAGATAGATGGATAGATAGATAGATAGATTAGATAGATAGATATAGGCAGATAATAGATAGATAGATAGATAGATAGATAGAAGATAGATGGATAGATAGATAGATAGATAGATAGATTAGATAGATAGGAGATAGATGGGACAAAGCCTTGCTGCACCAAGAAGCTCCAGAAAAACAAAGCACCCTGCAACAAGTCACCCAAACCCAGCCTGCCCAAGCCACCAACCAGTACAGCCTGGCAAAGGGGGAAATCCAGAGGACGATACACAAGAGCAAAGAGGAGTATATTAGCGTCTGGAGGAACGACATACGAACATCACAGAAGCTGACAGTAAGGCCTCATGCACACGACCGTTGTCATATTCCGTTCCGCAAAATGGGGTTCCATTGTTCCGTGATCTGTTTCCGTTTTTGTTTCCGTGTGTCTTCCTTTATTTTTGGAGGACCACCAGACATAAAGGAAAGTTAAAAAAAATCTAAGACAGGTTTGCCATGCAAATGATAGGAAAAAAACTGATGCGGCCGCGATGACGCGGATGACAATCTTGTGTGCCTCCGTGTTTTTTAGCGGTCCAATTGACTTGAATGGGTCCGCGAACCGTTTTCCGCGAAAATAATAGGACAGGTTATATTTTTTGGACGGACTGGAACCACGGATCACAGACGCAGATGACAAACGGTGCATTAGCCGAGTTTTCAACGGACCCATTGAAAGTCAATAGGTCCGCAGAAAATCACGAAAAAAATGGAACAACGAACACGGAATAAAACAGTGGTCGTGTGCATGAGCCCTATACCAGAGCCTGCAGAGGGAGTACAAACTGGCCGGATATCTGGAGAAACTCCCCAATCCAAGAGACTGACAGATCCTGAGCCGGTACAGACTGAGCGCCCACAGCTTGCTCATTGAATCCGGGTGTCACTGACAGAGGTACATGCCCAGGGAGAGCAGACTGTGCCAGCAGTGCGACCAGGAGGCCGTGGAGGATGAGGCTCATTTCCAAATACTCAGCAGTGAGGGAGACTCACTTCAAAAGACTGTCTGATCTCTGCCCAGACTTCACCTCCATGGAGGAGGAAGAGAGACTCTCCATACTGCTGGGGGAAGAGGAGAACACAGCGGCCACAGCAGCACAATATATTACTGCCTGCCATAGACTGAGAGGAGTCTGATATACCATGGACTCCTATACCCCCACCCTGGACGTGTCCCCCCAACCCTACCCAAGTATTTCCCACTTGCTTTGGCAATGCTAAAATGTATTTAGTCCTGCCAATAAAGCTTATTTGATTTGATTTGATAGATAGATAGATAGATAAATAGAAAATATTCATTAACACTTCAAGAAAAATGTGAAGTAACACAGGTGCCAGCATGCCAAGATCCTGAAACCATCTATATATAGTGATATTCGCAGTACTCCATGTAATCAGGTGTGACAAAATGTAATTTATTCACCCATAGCTGCTGTACATATGGTGTGAATTTCTATGCTAGATAGATAAATAGGATAGAGAGACAGATAGATGGATATATGGATGGATAGATAATAGATAGATAGATACAGTTGTGTTCAAAATAATAGCAGTCAGACATCACTAACCTGATCAATTTTTGGTAGAAATGATATTTCTACGTGGCAAATAATTTACTAGCAGGTGCAGTAGAGTAATAGAAACCCAACAGACCCAACAGTCATGACATGCATGCTGCTGATTCTCTGTAATTCAATCACTAATTGAAAGGGGCATGTTCAAAATAATAGCAGTGTGGAGTTCAATGAGGGAGGTCATTCATTCTCTGAAAAATATGTAAGGAAGGAAGGCAGCAAATGTTGTACATGCTGGTTACCGTGCATTTCTCTCTGAAATTCTGAGTGAAATGGGTCGTTCCAGACATTGTTCAGAAGAACAGCGTACCTTGATTAAAAAGTTGATTGGAGAGGGGAAAACATATAAAGAAGTGCAGAAAATGATAAAGTGCTCAGGTAAAATGATCGCAAATGCTTTAAAATGGCAACCAAAACCTGAAAGATGTGGAAGAAAGCAAAAAACTACCATTCAAATGGATAGAAGAATAGCCAAAATGGCAAGTACTCAGCTCCAGGAAGATAAAAGAAGGTGTAAAGTTACCTGTGAGTACTGTTACAATTAGAAGACGCCTATGTGAAGACAAGCTATCTGCAAGAAGCCCCCGCAAAGTCCCACTGTTGAAAAAAAGACATGTGCTGAAGAGGTTACAATTTGCCAAAGAGCACATTGACGGCCTAAAGAGACACTTTGTGGACTGATGAAAGTAAGATTGTTCTTTTTGGGTCTAGTGGCCGGAGACAGTTTGTCAGATGACCCCCAAACACTGAATACAAGCCACAGTACAGTGTGAAGCCAGTGAAGCATGGTGGCACAAGCATCATTACATGGGGATGTTTCTCATACTACGGTGTTGGGCCTATTTATCGCATACCAGGGATCATGGATCAGTTTGAATACATCAGAATACTTGAAGAGATCATGCTACCTATGCTGAAGAGAAAATGCCCTTGAAACAATGTCCAACAAGACAACGACCCCAAACACATAGATAGATAGATAGATAGACAGACAGACAGACAGACAGATAGATAGATAGATAGATAGATAGATAGACAGACAGACAGACAGACAGACAGATAGATAGATAGATAGATAGATAGATAGATAGATAATGGATGGATTTGCAGAGTCTACAGTGACCCTCTCAGGGGTGTAATGTGGGTCTCTGTAGTATTGCACATGCTGAGGCTATAGATGTACATTGCACTGGTTGTGGGTGGTGGTCCTGGACGTGGTATGGCCGCTGTTCAGTATGTTCTCAGTCAGAGATAAAACACCAATTAAAGAGTAAAGACAACATTGGCACTAAGCTGGGCGCCATGCAGACAGAGGACGGGTCTTGTCAGATGTCAGGAGGCTGAAGTGAGAAGATGGAGAAGGTTGCTTGGATGTATGAGCGGAGTGCTGGGCTGACAGGCTGCGGGTACTGATGGGTTCAGCCAGTAGGGGGCATACTAGAATAGAATGCAGTTGGAGTCCCTCTGAAATTGGTGGGTCCAGTAATACACATCTAATGTGTATAGCCATCTTTACCTAGGGGATATTAGGCACCATCAAGCACAATAAGGCCTCTTTCACACGGGTGTCATGTTTTTGGGCCGGATAAGATGCGGGTGCGTTGCGGGAAAATACGCGATTTTTCTGCACGAGTGCAAAACATTTTAATGCGTTTTTCACGCGCGTGAGAAAAATCGGCATGTTTGGTACCCAAACCCGAACTTCTTCACAAAAGTTCGGGTTTGGGTTAGGTGTTCTGTAGATTTTATTATTTTTCCTTATAACATGGTTATAAGGGAAAATAATAGCATTCTTAATACAGAATGCATAGTAAATTAGGGATGGAGGGGTTAAAAAATAAAAAATAATTTACCTCACCTTAATCCACTTGTTCGCGCAGCCTGGCTTCTCTTCTTTCTTCAGGACCTGGTAAAGGACCTTTGATGACATCACTGTGCTTATCACATGGTCCATCACATGATCCATCACCATTGTGATGGATCATGTGACGGACCGTGTGATGACCGCAGTGACGTCACCACACGTCCCTTTCCTACTGCACAGCAAAGATGAAGAAAGAAGAGAAGCCGGGCTGTGCGAACAAGTGGATTAAGGTGAGTTAAGTTAATTTTTATATTTTTTTAACCCCTCCAGCGCTATTGTACTAAGCATTCTGTATTCAGAATGCTATTATTTTCCCTTATAACCATGTTATAAGGGAAAATAATAATGATCGGGTCCCCATCCCGATTGTCTCCTAGCAACCGTGCATGAAAATCGCACCGCATCCGCACTTGCTTACGATTTTCACACAGCCCCATTCACTTCTATGGGGCCTGCGTTGCGTGAAAAACGCACAAAGTAGGGCATGCCGCGATTTTCACGCAACGCACAAGTGATGCGTGAAAATCACCGCTCATGTGCACAGCCCCATAGAAATGAATGAGTCCAGATTCAGTGAGGGTGCAATGCGTTCACCTAACACATTGCACCCGCTCGGAAATCTCGCCCGTGTGAAAGAGGCCTAAGGGTACAACCACACAGTACAGTCGTGGGGTGTTCGGGACGCGGCTGTGCGGGCCACACCTGTTCAGTGGGTCTGTATTGTTAATAGCTGCTCGTCCATTAACAATGTAGAACTAGGGGCAGCTGCAGCCTAATTGGCCGTGGGGTACTTTTGCGCAGAAAATCAGCAGCGTAACGCAATACCAGATAAATAGATGAGATTTTGAAATTCTCATGTACACGATGCAGAAATTTTCCGTAAGGATATTGACCAGCGGTGCAAATTTTGACATTTTATGCATATTATTGGCAGTATGTCTTACTGTATGTGCAGTACGTGGTTGATCACTGGGCAATTTGGGGTGCGGCCAAGCAGGGTGGCACTGACACGACCGCAACAGCCACTGAAGCATCCACTTAACATTCAATGGCCGCTGCAGTTTTTGACCATATTGCGTCCACGTCAATGCCTCCCTGTTTGGCCAGAGCCAGCGGTTGAAATGGCGATCGTCTGCCCATGTAAAAGGCCACTTAGACGATCTGCTCTGACAACCTATCTGACTACCCTGATAATGGATATTGGAGCTTTTCAAAAACAGGAGAGACACATGAAGAATAATTCAGCCTCTCAATGTGAGACCCAAATATCTTAAAAGTGACCAATGATTTACGGGATCCACATGAAAGCACTTGGCTTGTGGCTGCTTGCATTGGTATAGTCTCTAATATCCATCCCGGTAATTTAGCGTTCCTCAGCCAGGTAATTAGTCTGCGCAGTGTCATGCACGACGTCAAAAAAACTTGAATTTAATAGTGTGTCCGGTAAAAGTTCTGAGAAGACACAGTCGTATTAGTATCTACTACAAAAAAGTAGACGCCAGGTTTCCGAATAAAATTTGGAGTCAACATCCAGAGGAACATGACTTCATACAGAAGAATGCTACATGTAAGGTCTCATTCGCACTTTCTCGTTACATGAAGTTTGGCTCCACGTGTGACAACATGGAAACCAGACGGAAAGTTCAGAAGGCTGCGCGAATCAGTTACTTAAAGGGGCGTTCTGGTTTAGAGACTCCATTTTAAAATTGGCTAATAGAGGGGTGCAGGAAGGGGTCTGTCCTTTTGGACCTGTACAGGACTTTCGCTTCCGTTATGTTTGCCCATAGACCTCCATTATGACAAACTAAAACGAAATGCCTCTTTCACACGGGCGTCACGTTTTGGCTCAGGATGCGTCCCAGGTGCATTGCGGCAAACCCGCGCGAGTAGGTACGCAATTGCAGTCAGTTTTGACTGCGATTGCGTTCCATTGCTCAGTTTTTATCGCGCGGGTGCAATGCGTTTTGCACGCGAGTGATAAAAAAACTGAATATGGTACCCAGACCCGAACTTCTTCAATGAAGTTCGGGTTTGGGTTCAAGGTTGTGTAGATGTAATTATTTTCCCTTATAACATGGTTATAAGGGAAAATAATAGCATTCTTAATACAGAATGCATAGTAAAATAGGGCTGGAGGGGTTAAAAAAATATATAAAATTAACTCACCTTAATCCACTTCTCTTCTGTCTTCAGGACCTGGGTAAAGGACCTGTGGTGACATCACTGCGCTCATCACATGGTCCATCACATGATCCACCACCATGGTGATGGATTATGTGACGGACCATGTGATGAGTGCAGTGACATCACCACAGGTCCTTTTCCTCCTGCACAGCAAAGAAGACAGAAGAGATGTCGGCTGCGCGAACAAGTGGATTAAGGTGAGTTAAATCATTTTTTATTTTTTTTTAACCCCTCCAGCACTATTGTACTATGCATTCTGTATTAAGAATGCTATTATTTTCCCTTATAACCATGTTATAAGGGGAAATAATTACATCTACACAACCTTGAACCCAAACCTGATCTTCAGTGAAGAAGTTCGGGTCTGGGTACCACATTCAGTTTTTTATCACACGCGTGCAAAACGCATTGCACCCACTCAATAAAAACTGAACAACGGAACGCAATCGCAGTCAAAACTTACTGAAATTGCGTATCTACTTGCGCGGGTTTTCCGCAATGCACCCGGGACGCATCCTGAGCCAAAATGTGACGCCCGTGTGAAAGAGGCCTAAAGGTTTCCGTTTTGATCTCCGTCTTACAATTCCATTATATTGCGTTATTTCCATGTTATAACAGAAAGCAATAACAGAATTGGTAACGCTGATGTGAACCCGCCCTAACATGTATGGGAGACTCCTGACTCTTCCCTGACAGATGATGTTGGAGAACAAAAGGACTGGTCAATTAGAATTTTAACACTCAATCCTTTTGTTCTCCAAGGAAAAAAGACGCCATGACAGATGTCTGACAACAGCTTTGGGCTGTATTACACCAACAGATTATCTGACCAATTTCTGTCCAATCAGACCAATGGTTGGCGTGTGTAATAAAAGATCTGTGTGTGTAATGGGACAGAAGATTTTGTTGTTTGTGTTTAAAGGGGTTGTCCACTTTTGGGAAGCCCCACTGTCCACAGGACTTGGGGAAGGAGGCCTACTTATCTGCTCCCTGACGCTCGGTTGGGGCTCCTTTGGTTCAACCACTGTGCTCCAATCTCCGCTTGTCAACTTCAAGAATGGATGAGTCAATGACTGGCCACAGCAGAGATGTGTCCCCTAAGTGACACATCACTGGGTCATGTGTCACTTGGGGGAGATGTCACCATTGTGGCCACTCATTGGCTGCAGCAGTAAATGTTACCTTTTCTTCCATTCCGGTGCTCGGTGGCCTGAAGGAGTCGACCGCCAAGCTTTCCTCCATAGCTCCAGCTATAGGGATCGCTGCCCAAAGTTTTTAAAAGATGGGCAACCATATTAGGTGTAAAGACAGTAGCTCCGCGGAAAAAAAGGGGGTTGGAGGGAGGGAAGGGGGGGTTAGAAAATAAGAGGGAAACTTAGTATATGATGATATTATGCACCACTGTATTATTGCCTTGTGACACCAAAATCTAATACTGTAGATTCACTATTTGTAAAATAAAATATAATAAAAAAAAAAAAATAAAAAAAAAAAAAGATGGGCAACCAGATCCTATTGTGATCTAGGTCCGGTTCGGTAGACCCACAGGATGTCTGAGTAATTCAGCCATGACACAGATGCTAAACTGCAACTATATTACGGCCATCTGAAAGTGGACTTAAAGGGGTTTTCCAGGCGTTTAATATTGATGACCTATCCTCAAGATGCGTCATCAGTATCTGATTGATGGGGGTCCAACACCTGGAACCTCTGCCCATCAGCCGTTTGTAGACGCTGCAATGCTCCAGTGATCAATGCAGGCTCCCAGCAGATTCCCAAGCACAGCGCCGTCCATTGTATAGTGGCAGTGCTTGGTATTGCAGCTCAGCCACATTTACTTGCACCCAGACCAAGTTACCGATGAACATGACAAGACTGGCCATGGTCTCTTCAAACATCTGATCGTCGGGGCTGGCGGGAGTAGGATCCCCATCAATCAGATATTGATGATCACTGATCAGTTTTAAACACCCAAACAACCCCTTTAAACAAGTGCGGCCATCTGCTTGTAGACGCATAGGTTTCCATTGGATGATTTAGTATATCACTATCATATTTTGTCTTTGTGACACTTAGGCCTCTTTCACATGAGAGAGTTTTCCGCTCGGGTGCAATGCGTGAGGTGAGTCCGGACCCATTCATTTCTATGGGGCTGTGCACATGAGCGGTGATTTTCACACATCACTTGTGCATTGCGTGAAAATCTGAGAATGCTCTATATTGTGCGTTTTTCACGCAACGCAGGCCCTATAGAAGTGAATGGGGCTGTGTGAAAATCGCAAGCATCCGCAAGCAAGTGCGGATGCGGTGCGATTTTCACGCATGGTTTCTAGGTGACGATCGGGATGGGGACCCGATCTGTATTATTTTCCCTTATAACATGGTTATAAGGAAAAATAATAGCATTTTTAATACAGAATGCTAAGTAAATTAGGGATGGAGGGGTTAAAAATAAAAGAAAAAATTGAACTCACCTCATCCACTTGTTCGCGCAGCCCGGCTTGTCTTCTTTCTTCTTCTTTGATGACCTGGTCGGAAAAGGACCTTTGGTGATGTCACTGCGCTCATCACATGGTCCATTTGGGGTACCAAACATGCGCGATTTTTCTCACGCAAGCGCAAAACGCATTACAATGTTTTGCACTCGCGCTGAAAAATCGCGGGTGTTCCCGCAACGCACCCACACATTTTCCCGCAACGCCCGTCTGAAAGAGGCGTGATGGATTGGCTCCGGATGCGTTCAGGGTGCGTTCAGTGAAACTCGCACTATTTTGCAAGTAAGTTCAGTCAGTTTTGCCTGCAATTGCGTTCAGTTGTTCTTTTTTTTCCGCGCGGGTGCAATGCGTTTTGATGCGTTTTTCACACGCGTGATAAAAAACTGAAGGTTTACAAACAACATCTCTTAGCGACCATCAGTGAAAAACGTATTGCTTGCGGATGCAATGTGTTTTTCACTGAAGCCCCAATCACTTCTATGGGGCCAGGTCTGCGTGAAAAACACAGAACATAGAACATGCTGCGTTTTTCACGCAATGCAGAACTGATGCGTGAAAAAAAAACAGCGCTCATGTACACAGACCCATTGAAATGAATGGGTCCGGATTCAGTGCGGGTGCTATACGTTCACGTCACGCATTGCACCCGCGCGGAAAACCCGCTCGTGTGTAAGGGGCCTTAGATGATCACAAAATATCCGACCCTTTCTTGCGTTTAACAAGACCAGTTGTGTCTATGGCTGGGTTTACTCGCTAAGCTTCATAAACATGAGGTTGTACTTGACCAGCTTTTAGGGACATGAAGGGGCTTACTTCGCCTGGATGACTGTGAGCACACGTGACCCCCCCGCCCCCCAGCCCCCAATGAAACGAGTTCCTTGAAGCATGAAATGAATGGATGTTTATTGTTGTGTAAAAAGGCGGACAATAAAACGCTCACACCTCTTTAATGGATCCCCACTTTCAATCCACCATGTCGGCAGGATAAAAAATAATTTCGAATAGCCATAAAATGCATCTAATTCACTCTATAAAAAATGTCACAGAGGGGAGAAAAAAACAAGACCTTTTAACAATTTCCTTTGTTGCACTTCTTTACAATAGGAAGTGCAAATCAGTTTTTGTCCTACAAAAAAAACTCCATTTAATTCCCCAAAAATAATTAAAATTTCATGAATTTTACTGGCTCCAGTATCCAGCAGAGTGAAAATATTGGAACTCCCTGGCCCTCTATATAAAAAGGGCACAACTGCTGCACTTTATTAGATGTGACTCTCTGAACACACCAAAAAATCATACCGAGGAACGTGGAGAAATCCAAGGCCCAGCCTGGCTGTAAACATAATACAATTAACTATAAAACCGGCCCCAGCAATATTAAAACAATATTCAGTGGAATAACTGTGACATGGCAGTTTATGGGATTCCAGATAGAGAGAAGTGAGCGCTGGGGTCTCACAAGCCCCTAGAAAGCAGGTGTTACCCAGGACTGCTAAATTAAACGCTTCATTCTGCTTGTTGAACGGATTATGCAGCAGAGCTGGAATGTAACAACTGCGCTATTAAAACCATTACAGCCTCAGAAAGCATGGCTCTGCGTACTGGAGGAGAGCCGGGGCTCCAACATGGAAGAGACTAAGTCTACCAGTCCGCACAATACACAGAATCCTTCACAGGCAATATTGTGTCAGCTTAGGAAAATATGTACAATTCAATATTTATATATTCTTGTTCCTGTGTCTTCTTTCTTTCTTTTTCTTTTCTTCCTTCCTTTCCTAGTATCCTAGAAGTATATAAATTCCCAAAAATATACATTTATACCTTCCTTGCTTCTTCCTTTCTTACATTTCATTTTCTCTCCTTTCCTTTTATTCTTTCCTTTTCTTTTTATTATGAAATTGTATCATAAATATCCTGGAATTATATAAATTCCCCCCAAAAATATATGATACCTTTCTTCCTTCCATGAAGTTGCACCTTTAGGGTCCATTCACACGTCCGCAAAATGGATCCGCATCCGTTCCGCAATTTTGCGGAACGGGTGCAGACCCATTTATTTTCAATGGGGCCGGAATGTGCTGTCCGCATCCACATTTGCGGATCCGCACTTCTGCATCCGTGCTTCCGTTTCCGCAAAAAAATAGAACATGTCCTATTCTTGTCCGCAATTGCGGACAAGAACAGGCATATTCTATTAGTGCCGGCAATGTGCGGTCCGCAAAATGCGGAACGCACATTGCCGTTTCCGTGTTTTGTGGATCCGTGGCTCCGTGTATCCGCAAAACACATTGCAGGACGTGTGAATGGAGCCTTAAAGGGATTATCCAACCCCTATAATGCCCCCCAAAATGCCCGGGCACCGCACACAGGTTATATTTAGCCCAGTCCCCAGCACCCGTGTCGCTTCTGATGCCCGCACAGCCGCCGCCGCATTTCCCTGTCGGGTAGATCAAAACATCCGACGATTGGGGGGGGGGGGGGTGAGGACGGTGGACAGCCAATAGCAGGCCGCGACGGGGACGAGCCTCCCTAGCATCGCGGGTGACGCTAGGGAGGCTCGTCCCAGTAGCGTCTTGCTATTGGCTGAAAACCAAGCAAACCGCCACCTCCCCACCCCCATCGCCAGATCACGATCTTCAGGCTTTAGGCTTTCTTCTCTGTGTGTAGGGAGAGATCTGTCAATCACATGGAGGTAAGAAATGGCCAGAGGAAGAGAAGGCGCTCATAGGGTGAGTATGTAGAGGCAAGACAGTGTCCTCTAAATTAAGGTGAGTAAATTCTGCTCACCTGTTTGGGTTGCACCGGATAGGGTGCAACTACAATGAAGGCACACTGGGAACAACAGCAAGTAACTGGTTGGTGCCGCCAACTGTGTCCGAGATAACACCTTAGGCAGGGGCCAAGCCGCCGCTCAGGTGGACACTGGAACTAGTAGTAGGGCTCCTCTGGACTTCAGTGGTCTAGTGGGTGTGTGGACATAAGGCGCGTATCACAACCGGATGTTTAGGTACAATCAGATTTATTGTAGGACAACGCGTTTCGGGGCTCATAGGACCCCTTTTTTTAAGTCTATACAAAACACATAAGTAGTAAAAGGTACAGATATCAGTAATATATATAACAAATATAAGTGATGTATTAAAACCAATGCTTTATTAAAACCAGTCATCGGTATATCATAATAAAAAGACTGCTAAATATTTGTGTAGATAATTCATTGATAATTGGTTAAATGAAGGGTAGATAAATAAACGGATAAATAACAGGATAAATTCCAGAAATAGCCTTTTGTTACATAAAAAGGGGGATAGTTTCCCACTCAAATGCATAAATAATTAAATAAATAAATGAATAAATAATCAAATAAATAAATTAGTGACTTCAGGATAACACACGACGCCGCTCTTTGTTGATTTAGATTGTACATTAATCCAGCCGCTTCCGTTACTGATAATACAACCGTCTGCATCCACTATGAACGGATCCGTTTGTATTATCTTTAACATTGCCAAGACGGATCCGTCATGAACTCTATTGAAAGTCAATGGAGGACAGGTCCGTTTTCTATTGTGTCAAATTGTGTCAGAGAAAACGGATCTGTCCCCATTGACTTGCATTGTGGGTCTTGCTGGATCCGTTTTGCTCCACATCCCAGGACGGAAAGAAAGCTGCGGTTTGCTCTCCGATATCGGAACGCAACCAAACGGAACGGAATGCATTTTGGAGCATTCTGTTCTGTTCAAAATGGGGACAAAACTGAATTTTGGCGGTATTAAGATCTTCTGCCGGATCTCAATATTGTAAAACGTAAACGCTAGTGTGAAAGTAGCCACTTCTTTGTGGCAGTGTGCATTGTTTTTGAATATAGGAGATTGCATTTTGCATGCACTGGCATTCTCTTTATGTACGTGGCACACCCTCCGTTTTGATAGGTGTCTTGATTCCACCAGTTTTATGGTGTATAAATTGGCCGTCTGCAACATTTGATAGATATTTTTGTAACTCGCCATTTTTTAGAAGCGGATTGAAAAAAGTAGGTCCGGATTTCATATTAGAACACCTTTAAGTCTCATTTAAAAAGTTGCATCTCCACATCAGGCAACCCCCTGGTGCACTCCTTACAGACACAGCCATACACCGCATTTCACTTGTGCCAAATATATTTCATAAATTTGGCGCAACCTCACAAAGCAAAGAGAAAAAAAACTGCAACCACAAATGAAAAATTCCCATCCCCCCTTCCAAGTGTCCAGCGTCTGACGTAATGTGTCGCTGACTTCACACATTCTAGAAGATGAAAGGTGTGTATTACTCAGCATGGTGCAGAGATGATGACAGGACATTAGCACACTCAGATAATTCATTAACAATTCATTACCATGAGTAGTCTGCAGGTATAAGGCTGTCTGTAGCAATGTGCTAACAGGAGCCTGATGTGACCGCCATCCACTACATTGTCATCTACTAGGGAGGATGAATGTCACCAACACCAGGGGGTTAAATGTGTATCCTGTACATCCAGCCCTGGAGTCAATCAGTGATATCAAGGAGTTACTAGATAACACTAACTGCCCATTATGTAACCTCATGTAGGGTTAATCCACAAACAAGTGCATTTAAAGGGAACCTGTCATCAACTTTATGGTGATCTCACTGAGGGCAGCATAAAATAGTGGCAGAAATGCTGATCTCAGCGGTGTGTCACTCATCAGCTAAAACTAAGTGGTTGCTGAGAACCAGCATCATAACCATTGCATCCCAGGCCCTGAAAAGAGTCAAATCTACCCGAGAAGAGTCCTGGTTATATATAATCTCCTGCTCTCTCACCCATCTGCTGATGATTGGCAGTTCTCTCCTAGACAGAAAGGGAGACAACTAGGTAGAAGACTGTCAGTCATCAGCAGGTGGGCAGGAGAGCAGGACTTCATGACTAGCCATGACTCTTCTCAGGTGGCCAGGACTCTTTTCCAGGCCCAGTCTGCAAGGATTGTGATGTTGGTTCTCGGCAACCACTTACTATTAACTTTTAAATGACAGACGCTGAAATCAACTCACCTGTCTCTACTTTATACTGCTGTTAGCATGGGCAGCATAACGTTGATGACAGGTTCCCTTTAATGAATCTATCAATCTATCTACCTAATATCTATCTATTTATTTATCTATCTACCTCTCTATCTAATATCAACCTACCTCTCTATCTAATATCTACCTACCTCTCTATCTAATATCTATCTATCTATTATCTATCTATGCAAAATCTATCAATCTATCTAATATCAATCTATATATCTCATATCTATCCATACAGTGAAATATAATAGAATAAACAATGTATTATAATCAATAAAATAAATTACTACCGGTATACCTTATTCCTGGATAATGGTCCTGATGATCTGGTTGACTTTTTGGTTCTGTCCAAAGACACAAACAGAACCTAAAAGATTTCAGTTTGTTTTTCAATTGAGTTGTACAGTTTATAGGTCACATTGAAGGTGGAAAAAGTTCTGAAATGATTTATCTTTGTCTCATTTTTTTACATCACAGAAAACTGACATTTTTACAGGAGTGTGTAGACCTTTTATATCCACTGTATATCATATATCTATATACACATACATATAAATCATATATCTATATACACACACACACACACATATATATCTATATATACACACACACACATATATATACGCACACATACATATTAAAATTCCCAAATGTTATAATAATCACGTTTACAGTGTGAGGTATAAATGTAAATACAATTTCCAATGAAAAGCTATAAAATGCAGAAAACTATTTATATTGGGTTGTATCTGTGTGAGGCTTTCAGCTCCTTTTATTCTAGGAGAACAGTTTTAGGTAAATGTTCGTTGGTTGCAGGACTACAAGTCCAAGCATGCCCTGTGAATAGAGTATATTAAAGCTGTAAATGGAATTCATCCGCACATCTGAATGTTTTTTTAATCATGAAAAATTAGCGAAAAATGTTGTTTCTGAAACATTAGGCGATTTCCCGTTTATTGTATCAGGTCGGTGTAACTGGTTCCATCACTTGGGTAGAGGGTTCTGTAACTTACATGATGGGAGTGATACCTGCCGGGCTGAGCCATGGCTCTGTGTGCTATCAGCAAATATTGCTTTAACATCTGCAGACAATGCACATAGTGATGGTATTTGTATCCACTGCACTGATAGTATATACACTGTATCTCACTGTACATACAGAGCGTGGTGTCATGTACTCATTGTATCTACTGTACTGATAGTATATACATCGTATCTGTAGTAATAATTGTCTATACAATGTATCTCAGAGGTAATATATAGATTATATATCTGTGGTAATAAATACATTATATCTCACTGATGATAATAAATACATGGTATCTCTGTAGTAATAATTGTATATACATTGTATCTCAGTGGGAATAATAGTCGGTACTTTGTATGTCAGTAGTAATTACAATATATACACTGACCCTCAGTAGCAGTAATAGTATTTACAGGGTATCTCACTGGGAATAATTGTATATACATTATTACATTGGCGATAATAATATATTTACTGTATCTCAGTGGTTATATAGCATATACAATGTACTGTGCCTCAGTTGTAGTGTTCACATTGTATCTCAGTGATACTATATAAGTACATTATATCTCAGGGGTAGTATATACACTGTATATCAGGGGTACTATATACACTCAGTGTTGGACTGGGGTACCTAGGGCCCACCAGTAAAATTTATTTTGGGGCCCACCGTACAGATAAATTCAAATATAATAAATAATCTAACATTTTTTTTATATGAACATAAGCTGGTTGAAGTGCTGTACATTGTATATATGTATGTAGTGCAGTAAGTCTACTGTGTTATGTGCCACTTGTGCAGGGGGTGGGAGACTAGGGGCCCACCTTGCTCAGGGGCCCACCGGGGGATTACCCTGTACCCCTGTGGGCCAGTCCGAGCCTGTATACACTGTATATCAGGGGTAGTATATACGTGGTAGTATATACATTGTATATCAGTGGTAGTATATACATTATATATCAGGGGTAGTATATACATTATATATATCAGTTACAGTATATACATTATATATATCAGTTACAGTATATACATTATACATCTCAGTGATAGTATATATATATTATATATCAGGGGTAGTATATACATTATATATCTCAGTGGTAGTATATATATTATATATCAGTGGTAGTATATATACATTATATATCAGGGGTAGTATATATACATTATATATCAGGGGTAGTATATACATTATATATCAGGGGTAGTATATATATATTATATCTCAGTTACAGTATATACATTATATATCAGGGGTAGCATATATACATTATATATCAGGGGTAGTATATACATTATATATCAGGGGTAGTATATATATATTATATCTCAGTTACAGTATATACATTATATATCAGGGGTAGTATATATACATTATATATCAGGGGTAGTATATATATATTATATATCAGGGGTAGTATATATACATTATATATCAGGGGTAGTATATATACATTTTATATCAGGGGTAGTATATATATATTATATCTCAGTTACAGTATATACATTATATATCTCAGTGATAGTATATATATTATATATCAGGGGTAGTATATATATATATTATATATCAGTGATAGTATATACATTATATATCAGTGATAGTATATACATTATATATCAGGGGTAGTATATATACATTATATATCAGGGGTAGTATATACATTATATATCAGGAGTAGTATATATATATTATATCTCAGTTACAGTATATACATTATATATCTCAGTGATAGTATATATACATTATATCAGGGGTAGTCTATATATATTATATCTCAGTTACAGTATATACATTATATATCTCAGTGGTGTTATATACATTATACATCTCAGTATGTCCTGTAGATTATAGTCTGTATCTCCCTGGATGATGAGTGTCAGCTCTGGGGCCGACAGCAGTGCAGCCTTCCCTCCTGCCTGTGATTGGACCCCCGTGGACTTCACTTACAAGGTGGGTATTACCAGGGCTGGGCGTCCTTCCTTCCCTCCTCCAATGAGAAGGCGGCAGGGACAGGGCAGGAAGTCCCCAGGAGCCGCCCCCTGCCAATAGAAAGCCATGGAGGCTGCTGTGGGGCTGGGTACATGTCACATTCAGTCTGGCCTGAAGGGAAGGCAGAATATCTGTGGATTACACCTGACCTCGGGGACTGTGCCAGGAGAGGGGACAGTGAGGACCCAGACATGCAGTACCAGCAGCACCCTAGCTCCCCTGGCATGGGTCTGAGTATGCCCCTGTATGCGCCCACCCCCCTGCAGCCTGTGCACCCAACGCCTTTCTACATCGATGACATCCTGGGAAGGAATGGAGCTTCTACTGGGACCCCAGCTCTGCCCACCCCGACCCTGCCATCTCCTAACTCTTCATTCACCAGCCTGGTGGCCACCTACCGGACCCCAGTCTACGAGCCCACCCCCATCCACCCAGCCTTTGCCCACCCTGCAGCACTGGCAGCCTCCTATGGAACTGGCACCTTCCCAAACCATCTGTACCCATTCTCCAGACCCATGAGCGAGTACACCCATGCCCTCATCAGACACGACTCTCTGGGTAAGTACAAGCTGCATGTAAGTGGCTGCTGCAAACTATTGCTCTCTCTCACACCAGTTACAAGTATTGGTTACTAGTGGGGGCAAGTGGCTGTCACCTCTGCCCATCTTAACCCGGTGATTTGTGATACAATGTCGCACACAGATGATATAGAATACAATGCCCGTTGATTTAAGATACAATATCTGGTGATTTGTGATACAAAGTCGCACACTGGTGATATAGGATACAATGTCGCACAGGTGATTTCTTATACAATGTCGCACACCAGTGGTATAGAATACAATGTCGCACAGGTGATATAGGATACAATGTCGCACACAGGTGATTTGTGATACAATGTCACACACCAGTGATAAAAATATAGAATGTCGCACACCAGTGATATAGGATACAATGTCGCTCAGGTGATATAGGATACAATGTCGCACACAGGTGATTTGTGATACAATGTCGCAGGCAGCCGCCGTCTCCTCTGTGATAATCGCACTGTGTGCACTGCTCTGATTTCTGGTTCTCGCTGATTTGATGTTCTTTTGAAGTCAAAGTAACCGCAGGATTCACGGAAATCAGAGGCGGCAAATAAAACCGATCTGATCCGTGAGGGAGGAAAGACCCCATACACTAATAACAGCCGACGGCCGAGCAATCGTGACCGATAATGGTTGGGTTTATGGTAAAATTCATATAATTTATCCATCACTCATCTAGTCGTCAATCTATTTATATATTATATTAATTATTATCTATTATTTATCTATATACAATGTATTATGTATCGATCTTTCATCTATCCATCAAGTTATTTCTATATTATCTATGTAAAAATTGTCGTTTATTTATCGTTTAATCTAACGATCTGTTATCTTCTAATATTCATCTATCATCTAATATCTTCTATCTGTCTGTCAAACATGTATCTATCTATCCATCAATTCATCGATCTTTTATGTATTTATCCATCAGTTTTTTGTTGTTTTGTCTATTAATATATTATTTATCTACCTGAACATCTATCTGTCGATCTATAATGCATCTATATATCATGTATTATATATCGATCGATCTCTCATCTACCCATCAAGTTATTAATATATTATCTTTGTATAAATTCTGTGTATTATTTCTTTATCGTTAATCTAACAATCTGTTATCTTCTAAAAGATCTAATATCCCTATCCATCTATTATCTAATATTATCTATCTATCTATCTATAAATCTATCTATCCATGTCTATCTTGCCACAGATGATTCTCCTGCCGATCTGATTGGTCGGATCTCTCACCATCCACCATGCGGTTCCTCTGGGGCTGGTCCTTATACTAATCTTAGCTTTAGGAGAGAATGTCACATGTATTGCCTGGTTGTAACGATTTAGATCTTTAGATCATGTCGCTCGTCCGATTTGCTTTCGATCTCTTATTGTCAGAGGAGCCGGGCAGTTTCCAGGCGTCTGTGGCCCGGGAGGGGGCAGTGTGGCCGGGTGGGGGGCAGTGTGGCCCCCTCCTCCCTGCAGGAAGCCTTGAGCCCTGGATAGCAGTAAATCTGGCCGGGGAGCTGTTAAGTGCTTTCCTGCCGCCTCTTCCTCGGAATTGTGCGCCCTGGTGATTATTTTATCGACATCCTCAATACAGACACATTCAGGAAACACTCGGCCTCTGATAACCAGGATCCGTTTTTCTGATATTGTTCATTTCCTCTGTGGGATGAGACTCTGCAGGGGCCAAACAACCGCCGCTTCCTATTTTTCTAAGCAGAACATTAACTGACGAAGGCAGAGCATTGCACAAGCCAGAGGGCAGCACAGGGGTAGGCTGCAGAGCATTGCACCTGATCAGGGGCCACATAGAGCAGGCAAGAGTTACCCTATGGATAGAGCATTGCACAAGCCAGAGGGCAGCACAGGGATATGCTGCAGAGCATTGCACCTGACAGGGGACACATAGTGCAGGCAAGAGTTACCCTATAGATAGAGCATTGCACAAGCCAGAGGGCAGCACAGGGGTAGGCTGCAGAGCATTGCACCTGACAGGGGTCACATAGTGCAGACAAGAGTTACCCTATAGATAGAGCATTGCACAAGTCAGAGGCAGCACAGGGGCAGGCTGCAGAGCATTGCACCCGACAGGGGACACATAGTACAGGCAAGAGTTACCCTATAGATAGAGCATTGCACCATCACATCAGTGCCACATGGTGTAGGGAAGAGTAACCTCCTAGACAGAGTATAATACCAATATACTGACCACTGCCATATAGTGCATGCAGAGGATATCCTATAGACACAGTATTATACCACTATACTGAACACTGCCATATAGTGCATGCAGAGGATATCCTATAGACAGAGTATTACACCACAATACTGAACACTGCCATATAGTGCATGCAGAGGATATCCTATAGACAGAGTATTACACCACAATACTGAACACTGCCATATAGTGCATGCAGAGGATATCCTATAGACAGAGTATTAGACCACAATACTGAACACTGCCATATAGTGCTTGCAGAGGATATCCTATAGACAGAGTAATACACCACAATACTGAATACTGCCATATAGTGCATGCAGGGGTTATCCTATAGACAGAGTATTAGACCACAATACTGACCACTGCCATATAGTGCTTGCCGGGGTTATCCTATAGACAGAGTATTACACCACAATACTGAACACTGCCATATAGTGCTTGCAGAGGATATCCTATAGACAGAGTAATACACCACAATACTGAACACTGCCATATAGTGCATGCAGAGGATATCCTATAGACAGAGTATTACACCACAATACTGAACACTGCCATATAGTGCATGCAGAGGATATCCTATAGACAGAGTATTACACCACAATACTGAACACTGCCATATAGTGCTTGCAGAGGATATCCTATAGACAGAGTAATACACCACAATACTGAATACTGCCATATAGTGCATGCAGGGGTTATCCTATAGACAGAGTATTAGACCACAATACTGACCACTGCCATATAGTGCTTGCCGGGGTTATCCTATAGACAGAGTATTACACCACAATACTGAACACTGCCATATAGTGCTTGCAGAGGATATCCTATAGACAGAGTAATACACCACAATACTAAACACTGCCATATAGTGCTTGCAGGGGTTATCCTATAGACAGAGTATTACACCACAATACTGAACACTGCCATATAGTGCATGCAGAGGATATCCTATAGACAGAGTA
Source organism: Bufo gargarizans (assembly GCF_014858855.1). NCBI lineage: Eukaryota > Metazoa > Chordata > Amphibia > Anura > Bufonidae > Bufo > Bufo gargarizans. The sequence continues at coordinate 358,687,801 of NC_058085.1, forward strand.
TTAGACCACAATACTGAATACTGCCATATAGTGCTTGCAGAGGATATCCTATAGACAGAGTAATACACCACAATACTAAACACTGCCATATAGTGCTTGCAGAGGATATCCTATAGACAGAGTAATACACCATAATACTGAATACTGCCATATAGTGCATGCAGGGGTTATCCTATAGACAGAGTATTACACCACAGTACTGAACACTGCCATATAGTGCTTGCAGAGGATATCCTATAGACAGAGTAATACACCACAATACTGAACACTGCCATATAGTGCATGCAGGGGTTATCCTATAGACAGAGTAATACACCACAATACTGAATACTGCCATATAGTGCATGCAGGGGTTATCCTATAGACAGAGTAATGCACCACAATACTGAATACTGCCATATAGTGCATGCAGAGGATATCCTATAGACAGAGTATTACATCACAGTACTGAACACTGCTACATACTGTTGGCTAACCCTGTATATAAGTCATTAGGTGTCGGTGTAACTATGTATTCTGGAATGATTAAGACAATTGCGGTTTGTTATGTGACATGAAAGCAATTTCACATATTTATGGCTGTTCTGAAGACTCCATGTCAGCTGAAGAACTATCTGGTCACTGCAGAACTCTAGGTGAGGAGCCTTAAAGATACAGACCACCAGAGAGGAAACCCAGGCAGGAAGTGGACAGACCCCTGACAGTAACTGACCCCCAGCAGGCAGACAGCCACAACCAGAGCGCCCCCTACCTGGTGAAAGAAGCAGGACTTCTAATCCTACTATATAGTGTATACAGGGCCACTGCTAGTAACACCGCCACCAGGCATCATTAATTGCAAAGCAAAGATTGTCTATCTATTATCTATCTACCTATCTATATCTATCTCTATTATCTATCTATCTATCTATCTATCTATTATCCATTTATCTATCTATCATCTCTATCTATCTATCTATCTATCTATCTATCTATCTCTATTATCTATCTATCTATCTATTATCCATTTATCTATCTATCATCTCTATCTATCTATCTATCTATCTATCTACCTATCTATCTATCTATCTCTATTATCTATCTATCTATCTATCTATTATCCATTTATCTATCTATCATCTCTATCTATCTATCTATCTATCTATCTATCTATCTATCAATGTCTATCTATCTATCTATCTATCTATCTCATATATATCTACCTATCTATATCTATCTCTATTATCTATTTATCTATCTTCTATCTATCAAATCAAATAAGCTTTATTGGGAGGACTAAATACATTTTAGCATTGCCAAAGCAAGTGGGAAATAATTGGGTAGGGTTGGGGGATGGGGACACGTCCAGGGTGGGGGTATAGGAGTCCATGGTATATCAGGCTCCTCTCAGTCTATGGCAGGCAGTAATATATTGTGCTGCTGTGGCCGCTGTGTTCTTCTCTTCCCCCAGCAGTATGGAGAGTCTCTCTTCTATCTATCTATCTATCTATCTATCTATCTATCTATCTATCTATCTCATATCTATCTATCTCATATCTATCTATCTATCTATCTATCTATCTATCTATCTATCTATCACACTGGTCTATTTTGCTGACCATATGATAACATCTGGTCTTTGTAAATTATTCTGTGCTGAATATCTAATTGGTTTGCTCTGTGATGTCCAGTTTCCCCCATTGCTGGTATTGGATGACATGAGACCAGTCTCTAAAGGCTGAATGGGAGGTTAGCCATAAATGGTCCTCAAATCTCACACAAGGTTAAATAGGCAAAGAGATGGAACTAATAAATAATGTCGATCTCCTTCATGAGTCCGGTAGATAAAGCCGGAGGTGATGCACTTGTGCAGTATCATTACTTCAGTAGATAGTTAGTCTTGTGGAAGAAGCCGAGGGGCACGACTACCAGTAACCGAAGTAGTAGAAGCAAAGATATAAGTCATAGTCCGTCTTAATCGTCTATAAGAACATCATTGTGCCAACGAAAACCAAGGATAAGGACATTGAAGGGGTTGTCTAGTTAAAAAGGTTGTTTCACTTCAGCACATGACATTTATCATGTAGAGAAAGTTACTACAAGGCACTTACTAATGTATTGGGATTGTCCATATTGCCTCCTTTGCTGGCTGGATCCATTTTCCATCACATTATACACTGCTGGTTACCTGAGGTGATGACCACCGCTACAGCCAGATACAAGGTGGCCGTGATGGCAGCCGCTGCGCACGTGTGCTTCCATGGTCCTGGCCACCAGAAAGGCCGTTGCTTTTTTCTATAAAGTGCAAGCACGACCACCGCGGATTACAGGGTGGTCGTAACCTCTGGATACAACCCATGTATAATGTGATTGAAAGTGTATTAACTTTGTCTACATCAGGGAAGCTCAACCTGTGGCCCTCCAGCTGTTGTAAAACTATGACTCCCATCATGCCCTGCTGTAGGCTGATAGCTGTCGGCAGTCTGGGCATTTTGGGAGTTGTAGTTTTGCAACAGCTGGAGGGCCGCAGGTTGGGCATCCTTTGCCAACATGATGCATGCCGTTTGCTGAACAACCCCTTTAAGACCATGAATAAGATTATCAATGCAGGTGGAACATGATGGCAGATTACTGTTGGTGTTTGCAAGGTAACAACCCTGACCAGAGCTATCCAACAAAATCCAGAGAAAATGTGTGTTCAACAGTTATTTAACCCTTTCTACCCCGGGCCAGTTTTCACCTTCCTGCCCAGGCCATTTTTTGCAAATCTGACATGTGTCACTTTATGTGGTAATACCTTTGGATTACTTTAATTTATCCAAGCCATTCTGGGACTGTTTTCTCGTGACACATTGTACTTCATGATAGTCATAAATATGAGTCAATATATTTCACCTTTATTTATGAAAAAATCCCAAATTTACCAAACATTTAGAAAAATTAGCAATTTTCAAAATTTCGATTTTTCTGCTTTTAAAACAGAAAGTGATACCTCATAAAATATTCATTACTTAACATTCCCCATATGTCTACTTTATGTTGGCATCATTTTGTAAATGTCATTTTATTTTTTTAGGACGTTAGAAGGCTTGGAATGTTAGAAGCAATTCTTAAAATTTTTAAGAAAATCTCCAAAAGGACCAGTTCAGGTCTGAAGTCACTTTGTGGGGCTTACGTAGTGCAACCCCCCCCCCCCCATAAATGACCCCATTGTAGAAACTACACCCCTCGAGTTACTCAAAACTGATTTTGCAAACTTTGTTAACCCTTTAGGTGTTCCACAAGAATTAAAGGAAACTGGAGATTCAATTTCTAAATTTCACTTTTTTGGCAGATTTTCAATTTTAATCAATATTTATTACTCTGATTCTGAGGTTTACAGAAACACCCCACATGTGGTCAAAAACTGATGTAAGGGCACACGGCAGGGCGCAGAAGAAAAGGAGCGCAATATGGTTTTTAGAAGGCAGATTTTGCTGGACTGGTTTTTAGACACCATATCCCATTTGAAGCCTCCCTGATGCACCCTTACAGTAGAAACTCCCAAAAAATGACCCCGGGGTTCACCTGAGGAGTTAGGTAATGTGATATATTTAGAGAGCAGGATGTTACGGACATGGCAATACCTAATATGTCAACTTTTTTTTTTCACTTTAACACAATAATAGCAGTTTTGAAGCAGAAAAAACATATTTTAGTGTCTCCATTGTCGGAGAGTCATAGTTTTTATTATTTTTTATCGATTGTCTTATGTAGGATCTCATTTTTAGCGGGATGAGGTGATGGTTTTATTAGTACTATTTTGGGGGGCATCTGCCTTTTTGAGCGCTTGGTGTTGCACTTTTTGCGATGTAAGGTGACAAAAATGGCTTTTTTTGACACAGTTTTATATATTTTTTATATTGTTTATCAGACAGGCTGGATCATGTGATATATTTATAGATCCGGTCGTTACGGGTGCGGTGATACCTAATATGTGTTTTTTCCTTTTTTTTCTTCTATTTCCTATTATAAAATCAGGGGAAAAGGGAGTTTTTTTCTTTTTTTACTTGAAACTTAATTTTTTTATTAAAAACAATTTTTTTTTGCTTTTTTTTTAAACTTTATTTCTGTCCCACTCTGGGACTTAAATTTTGGGGGTCTGATCCTCCCCTCTGCAATGCATTACAATACATCTGTATTGTAATGCATTGCCTGTTAGAGTAATACACTAACAGGTTGCCTAGGAGACGGGCCTGAGGCTGGATCTCCGTGGCCCCCGTAGAAGGCAGGTCCTGATGCCGTGCAAGGCAGTGGGCAGCCTCTGCATGGCATCGGGCTGCCTTGTCACCCATAGTGTCCCTGCCACAGCAGCGCAGGGATCCGATGGGCTCCCTCACCAGCCGCATGCACTCTCTATGCCGCAGTCAGGGCTGACCATGGCATAGAAGGGGTTAATCCGCCGGCATCAGCTTTTACAGCGATGCCGGCGGATACAGCAGGGTCCCAGCTATCAGAGACTGCCGGGCCCCTGCAGTGATCACCAAGACGTAATAGTACGTCAAAATGTGACAAGTCACTTGCCGCCATGACGTACTATTACGTTATATGTCGGGAAGGGGTTAAAGAACTGTGGATCTTTAGGTTAATTTACAAACTATTTGTTTGTATCACACTACACCAATATTATGTCTTATTATTAGTGTCGGGCGAATCGAGCTTCAGAGTCTCCGTACAGCATTAAAATGTATTGTCTCCGCAGAGGCAAAGTTTGTTTAGCAAGTCGCGCAGGACTTCGGAGAATGACTTCAGTAATCACGCCTGCCTCTTCAAAAACATTTTAATATAGCAATGCACGGTCGGGTTTGGTAACAAGGTAACAGCCGGTACCAAACCCAAGTTTGGACTGATATATTAAAATGTTTTTAAAGACACAGAAGTGATTGCCGAATTAATTCTCCGAAGTCTTGTGCGACTTCAGCCAAAACGAATTTTGCCTACACGGACGCAATAACTTTTAATGCTGTACGGAGACAGCATTAAAACCGAAGTGTTTGAACGAATTGACTTGGGATCTCTGATCCGAAGCCTGATTCACTCTACACTAGTTATTGTGTTCTTCACAAAGATTGGTATTACCTCCAACTAAACGAAACAATATGTAAAAAGAAAGACATTTCTTATTTGTAAAATATCCATCTATCTCATATCTGTCTCTATAATATCCATCTCCTATCTATCTATCTATCTATATCTATCTAATATCTATCTATATAATATCTATCTATCTCATATCTGTCTCTATAATATCTATCTATTATTTATCTATATAATATCTATCTCCTATCTATCTATCTATCTATCTATCTATCTATCTATCTATCTATATCTATCTAATATCTATCTATATAATATCTATCTATCTATATCTATCTAATATCTATCTATATAATATCTATCTATCTCATATCTGTGTATATAATATCTATCTATTATTTATCTATATAATATCTATCTATCTATCTATCTATCTCATATCTGTCTATATAATATCTATCTATCTCATATCTATCTATCTATCTATCTATCTATCTATCTATCTATCTATAGCTAATATCTATCTATCTCATATCTACCTATCTACCTATATACATATATCTATCTTGTATCTGGGTATATAATATCTATTATCTATCTATCTCATATCTGTTTATATATCTATCTATTATTTATCTATCTATTTAATATCTATCTACCTATATCTATCTATCTCATATCTGTCTATATCATATATCTATTGTAATCCCTCAGAGGACAAGGTCTTCTCTCCTTCTGTACCAGTTTGTAATGGTCTTGTTCATGCTTATTGTAATAGTTTTATATTATGTATTTGCACTCCTCTCATATGTACAGCGCCATGAAATGAATTCCATTTTAATACATAATAATAATAATAATAATAACAATCTATTTATTATCTATCTATCTATCTATCTATCTCACCATTAATAATATACTTGCCTCCGTCTGTAATTAACCCTTACTTCTTATGTATTTTGCAGGGAAGCCACTTCTTTGGAGCCCATTTATACAAAGACCACTTCACAAAAGGAAAGGGGGGCAAGTGCGGTTCTCAAATGATCAGACAATAGAGCTGGAGAAAAAGTTTGAAACACAGAAATATTTGTCTCCTCCAGAAAGGAAAAGACTGGCCAAGATGCTGCAGCTCAGTGAGAGACAGGTGAGTGCTCCCTGTAATATCCTGTATACAGTCCTCATCAGATATAATGCCGCACAATATCTGTGGTGCTGAGTAGTGATACAAATAAAAAGATATAAAATAAAATAAAATATCCATGTGATATCTGCAAACCTACTGATAATTATCATCTTCCTATAATAGTAAATTATATTATCATGATTATCATATTTATCGTTAAAATAATAAAACTATGTTCATTTTTATATCAGTTATAATTGATAATTGTTAATAAATTTTTGTCAATCTGCTAAAGAAATAGTGATGATATAATCCAATAGTACAAATGTTACTACTAGTACTAATAACTATGATAAAATAATAGTAATAATACTAATAAATAATAACTATGATATCATAATTAAATATTTATGATTCTAATAATAGTATAAATATCATAAAATAATTACTGTAGCACTACTTATACTAATTACCATTAGATTATATCATGTAACAAATAAGATAGAAGAACAAAATTGCAGTAATAATAATGACTATGATGTAACACTAATACTTACAATTATACTACTAACTATAATAATTGGTATAATTTTACTGCTACTTTTAATACTAATAACTATGTAATAATTGGTAATTTTTTTTATTTTACTCACAAAGAGCTGAAATATTTGGCAGTACTTTACAGATATTATCATCACTTGCTGTCTTTAATGGAGCTCACAATCTGTTTCCTATGAATATGTCTTTGGAGTGTGGCAGGAAACCCAACAAACAAAAGGAAGAACATACAAACTCCATGCAGATGTTGTCCTTGGTCAGATTCGAACCCAGAACCCCAGTGCTAACCACTGAGCCGCCGTGCTGCCCAATAATAAGCGATAACTTATAAATAATAATGATAATACAGACTATAATATGATACCACCATTGCTTCTACTATCCATGAGCTAATAAAGATATAATACTATTTCTACTAAAAACTATGACATGAAAATCCTAATATGAAATAATGTTAATAAATTATAACTAAGAAATAAATAAATAATAACTAGAATAATGAGGACTATGACATAGTAATACCATTGCTGCTAATAATATTAATAACCTTGACCTAATGAAGATGTAACTAAGAGCTATGAAATAATAATAATAATAATAATAATAATAGATATGAAATAATACTAGTCTACCACTGGTACTACTAAAACTAATAGGGAATAACTGAAAACAATTATACTGCTGCCATTAATACTTTTAACTAAAATATTACTATGATATAGTACTACCAATAGTACTGATAAGTATGACATTATAATTCTTATAACTATGACATCATCATCATCACAGTTATGATATAATGCTATGAGTAATTCTATAACTATGACATCATCACAGCTATTATATACTGCTGCTATTATTTCTTCTATGACATCATCATCACAGTTATGATATAAGGCTATGAGTAATTCTTCTATAACTATGACATCATCACAGCTGTACTATACTGCCTCCATTAATATACTATAGTACTATAGCTGTGATAGCTTCATGCAGTCTTCCTCTGTGGTGACACAATGTTATCTTCTCCTCTGCAGGTGAAAACTTGGTTTCAGAACAGAAGAGCCAAATGGAGGCGTCTGAAGCAGGTAAATAATAGTGTTTCTAAGGAGGGAATCATTTGAATGCAGCTATCTGCTAATGTGATCATGGCCATTTAGCTGTTGTGTGCCCAAGTCATTTGTGTGGATGTGTAAACTCTTCAGGTTGATTAGTAAGGTAAATAGCTGTCTTGCTGCAGGTAGGTACAGGGGGCACTCAGGCAGTCATAATGTTAAAAGCCTGTAATTAGGAGCAGGGAGATAGCTCAGGGTATGATGCCCCTGCTGCAGCTATTACACCGCCACTAATTGTTATGTAAACCACCGTCATCCCATTACCACTCAGCACAGATTAATCCTGTTAATTACTGGGCTGCATTCACACACTGTTTTGACTAGCAACCCTGAATAGAAATGTATGTGGACTGTGCTAACTGCCTGTCTAGACCTGGGGGTGAGGAACAATAATCCCCAGCATGTCCGGATGACCACACATTTGGTTATGATAATAGCATATCTATCTATCTCATATCTATCTATCTATCTATCTATCTATCTATCTATCTAACTATCTATCTATCTCATATCTGTCTATCTCATATCTATCTATCTATCTATCTATCTATCTATCTATCTATCTATCTCATATCTCTCTATCTATCTATCTCATATCTATCTATCTATCTATCTATCTATCTATCTATCTATCTCATATCTATCTATCTCATATCTATCTATCTCATATCTATCTATCTATCTATCTATCTATCTATCTATCTATCTATCTATCTATCTATCTATCTCATATCTATCTATCTCATATCTATCTATCTCATATCTATCTAACTATCTTATATCTGTCTATCTATCTATCTCATATCTATCTATCTATCTATCTAACTATCTATATATCTCATATCTGTCTATCTATCTATCTATCTATCTATCTATCTCATATCTATCTATCTATCTATCTATCTATCTCATATCTCTCTATCTATCTATCTCATATCTATCTATCTATCTATCTATCTATCTCATATCTATCTATCTCATATCTATCTATCTATCTATCTATCTATCTATCTATCTATCTATCTATCTATCTATCTATCTATCTATCTATCTATCTATCTCATATCTATCTATCTATCTTATCTTATCTATCTATCTATCTCATATCTATCTATCTCATATCTATCTATCTATCTATCTATCTCATATCTATCTATCTATCTATCTATCTATCTCATATCTATCTATCTATCTATCTATCTATCTATCTCCTATCTATCTATCTATCTATCTATCTATCTCCTATCTATCCATCTATCTATCTATCTATCTATCTATCTATCTATCCATCTATCCAACCAAGTACTAAAATGATTTGCATTAAATGAAAATAATGTCCATAAAATATAGCATTAGATATAACACCGCCAAAGCCTGTCCTGGTGCCACCATTAGGTGTAGTTGACAATGTTCACATATTATCCTTTCAATCTGAGTCTAAAAAAAAGTTAATTATTTTTTTCTTTTAAACCAAATAAGGCTAAAACCTGTTGTAAAATCCAAGTAGTAGTCACTATAAATTTTTACTCCTTGGAAAAGTAATTTTATTGTTAATGTTAGGGGCTGATATGACTTGTTGCACTGTACAAAACCATGAATGACCTCCATTGCATGTGATCATTCACCCGTACATCGGTGTCTCAATCCTTATGTAGTAGATAGTAAAATGCTGCATGCTACGTTTTTCAGTCCGGCGCTTTCAGTCTAGAGAAGCTGGACCTGTGCACTGAAGTGCAGTACACACATATCAGTTGTATCGTGGTCCATCCATTCCAGTTATTACTTTAGATGCCCTCCTCTGGACCCTCTCCAGCTCTGCTATGTCTGCCTTGTTCACAGAAGCCCAGAACTGTACACAGTCCTCCATGTGTGGTCTGACTAGTGATGTGTAAAGTGGTAGGACTATGTTCTCATCACGGGCATCTATGCCCCTTTGATGCAACCCATTATCTTATTGGCCTTGGCGGCAGTTACGTTTCCAGTGTCCTTTTCCATGTCAGTGTTACTCAGTGTTTTACCAGGTGGATAGTAAAGAGTCTTACTAAATATATAGTGACCCCCTTTTATTTTTCAGTCCTACCATCCTAACAACCCCTTTCATGTGATAGGCCTTTGATAACACAAGATCCCACATAACCCATTTTCCCATCCTTGTAGTTACTGTATCATCTACCTACCTCTTCCTGTTCTCAGTAGGTTATTGGTCTGCAGTGTCTGGGACATGTCACTTGGTTCTCCACTTTTATCTGTAATAATTTTCCTATGATGAAATAAATTGGTAGTTTATATGAAAAAAAAAAAAAATATATATATATATATAGTGACCCGGATCAAGCGAGGATAATGTTCCTGTAAATTATTAGTTTTAATTAATTTCATTTATTTCTCAATGAAATATAAAACAAGCAATAAACTATGCACGTCAACATTAATAAATGTGGCAGAAATGTAGCGAAATATATTAGAATAAATAATCCAGAGACACATGATATGCACTTGATCTAGTGACCCTATACTGCTGGTGATGTGGTTTTGACCCTAGTACTAAGATCTAGTATCGCTATGTCATCCCTGGTGCCACTAGTGTGCAGTCGTTTCTAGAAATGTCAAAAGCTTGGAAGTCACAAGTAGGGATGAGTTACCTTCTAATTTGCGTTATGGATCTTGTGACCAAGCATTCTGTCATAATACAAGTCTATGGCCAGCATAACGGATACGTCCGGTTTCCGTTATTCTGGCCATAGACTTGTATTATGACGTTATGCATTCCGTCCTTGAATTGTGTTATGGTCCGTGGTATGGGGATCTATAACGCAACTCTGCGGTAACCCGAATCCGAATGCAGACTTCTAAAACAGAAGTTTGCTCATCCCCAGTCACAAGCAGGGTGCCCAAGAGTCATATGTGGATCCTGAGCCACTGGTTGGGGAGCATTGCTGTATTCAATCTTTATATCGGCCAAACTTAGGGTGCTATTACATAGGGATGTGCTGCCGATGATTGGGCATCATTCATCCTGATGAACCTTGCCCAGCAGTCGACATTTGCTCATTTATCGGCTGATTGGAGGTGATCTATGAATTTTTTGTCTTCACCCTGGACATTGAGGATCTGTAGATGATACAAAAATGAAGCATGTATGGTATAATTGCATCAGCGTGCCACCAATCTCCCCATACATAGCGTGGCTGCTCTCACATGTGGCCCTCAGCATTAAGGACACGGTTCTGACGGCAACCTGTGCTTCCCCTATAATTACCCGGGTGCCTCAATGGCTCTGATCTTTACGACGTGATGAATGATTACGATACAAATATGGGCGCCGCTTGCCTGTAATACCACAACAGCGCTGGTACAGGACTTGCATGGTTTCAGATTGTAGAAGTTGCCGTTTATTAAAATGCTAACTGAAATTTCTATTTTAGGAGAACCCCCAGGGAAATAAGAAAGAAGAAACCGAAAGTCTAGAAAATGACTGCGAGGAGGGTCAGGAAAACTGTTTAAGCCTCGAGCAGAAAACTAAAGACTCTTCTCTGGATGGTTCTCAGTGTTCACCCTCCCCAAATTCCCAGGAGAACATAGACACGGACATCTCAGATGATTCTGATGAAGAGGTGGACATCGAAGGGGACAAAGGGTTCTACAAGTGTCCCCATTGATACATGTCCCAATGGGAAGACCTTATTCAGCTTGCACTTTAACAGAAGCTGGACTCTGTAGGCCCAAGTCTTACCATAGCGTGAGAACGAGGGGTTGGTGCCATAGACAGTGCCTTAGCTGCAGTGTATATACTGATTTTCCATGTTATGGACACTGTTCCTTGACAGATTGTGCCTTTAACTTAATTTTATATTGTATTATATATGATCTGTAAATATCTATCAAGTGCCTACACATAGATCCTGTGCACGTGGCCACATTATAACTACCCATAGAAGTGTCTGAGATCCTACAGCACCTCTATACGTCTCAGATGTTACATGGAAGCACCATGTGGCGGTATAAATGGTGCCTTAGAGAAATATATGCAGTATAGACGCTGGTTCATCTCTAGTGAGAAACCTACAATCATGTAGCCGGGTATATACTGACTGATAGAAGTAAGGTAAGGGGTATGCTCTGGCTTTCTAAGTGCTGATAAACTACACGGCCCAGCATGCCCCCATGGACACTGCTGCACCGCTAGCCTTCCCTGATACGTTTTATATACTGGTATAACTTTTTATAAAACGTTTTCCAAAGCCATCGATGTCATGGCGGTTGTGATTCTAATCCAAGGACGGAGCCAAGACGTTTACTGCTGTTTTCTATTGTATATAATGTATGTAATTTATATATATGTTTTGTAAATGTTAAGAGACTGCATACCTCATATTGTTTATATGACTTGTACATATATTTTTTTTCTAAAACATTAAGATTATATTTAATTTTTTTTGTGGATGAATTTGTGGAATAAAAGAAAGTGAAATTGCATAGTAAAACATGCTACTGTTTTTTGTGTATAGTAAGAGTTTTTAAGGTGGGGACGAGGAATTAGTTGCTTTATTTTTTTTTATATAGGGTACTGAAATTACAGAGCTATTATAGACATTTTTAAAATATTTTTTATTTAAATTTTATATAATAAGGGACTTTCTATTAAATTTTGTCCCCCTCCCCCAAAAAACAAACAAACACCCCTTTGCTTTATGTTTGGTGAATTTTTTTTATATACGTTTTATTTACTCAAAACCTGAGAAATTGATCCTAAAATAGAAGGCAATTTTCTTTTCACAATGTACTGTTTGGTTATCTACGCCTGGTTTTTGCAACACAGATACGGGTGGATTCACGTCACGTTTTGGACATTCGTTTAACGTATACAAAAAACGTATATGTTAAATGGATGCCTCAGACTGATGCAATTCAGTGGTATCTGTTCACCATCGAGTTCCACTGTAAAAAAAAAACATATACATTAACGAATCATTTTTTTTTTTTTACTGGACTCTGCAGGATACAAAAGCGTGTGTGCTAAGATTTTGTATCCTTTTTCCCCCCAACATATGCGTTAAACGGATGGCAAAAATGTGATGTGAATCCCCCCTAGCCCATGCAAAAAAATATTTGGCAAAAATAGCACAAAAATCTGTATATTCCTAGAAGAGCTTGTCCACACTACAATATTTTAGCAGTTTTTGAATAAAAAATGATGGATCAGTTTGCATTACCTATTTACTTACAGGTGGCTGCACACGGTGCAGAGTTATGTACAGAAAATCAGGCTCTCATTTGTTTTTTTTTGTGCGCATTTTCCGCAGATCCACACAAGAAAAATGCAACAACAATTGACACACTCCAGATTTCAAAATATCGCACAGCAGGTCAATTTCTGCACCTAAGAAAAAAGCAAAGTGTACATGATATCTGTCTAATCTCATACACTTTGCTGGTACTGAATTATGCTGCAGTTTTTGCATGCAAAATCCGAGTAACAAAACCACACGTAATCCGCAACGCGCGCAGGCACCCGAAATACGGCTGCCAAAGTGCATTCAATTACGGATTTTGAAAAACACTAGTGTGAATGAGCTCGTACACGTCCATTACATGTGCTATTTTTTTGCGATGCGGATGGATCACGGACCCGTTCAAGCTGAATGGGTCTGGATCCGTCTGTGGTAACAGCACAAATGGTGCCCGTGCATTGGGGACCACAAATTGTGCTCCCCAATGCACGGAGTGTGTGCATGAGCTCATAGCCATATCCAAAAAAAAAACACCTGTTAGCAGAAATGTCAGGGTTCCTCCAACCTTGCAGCCTTTTATTTTTCTGTGCTGGGGTCTACAGGGTGGAGACGTATACATTACACTTTTATGGTGGATACAGCGCATATGGTCTGGTACAAACTGCATGTCAATTCTGCATCACAGCGGTGAGTGTGAACTGTGCTTGAAACCTATGAGCCTTGGTTTAGGGTCCACACATGCTTTTGGTTAATAAAAATATAACTGCTATACCAAAACAGCCCTGTGTAAAGACCTCCAATTGTATCTATGGAAGAAAGTGGTTAGGCTCGTACACAGGAGGATATTAAGGCTCTACACAACGTCCTAATTCCACAGAACCATGATAAAGAATCCAGGGACCTTGGTGGAGCCCTTTGTACCTCTCTGTATAAAATCAATATGAATCTCACTGAAAGAAAGAAAAAAATATATAGCACTTTCCATCAGATGCTGTATTATGGAGCCATGCCTCTGTGGGATCTCACCGCCATACAGCCCTATACAGGAGAAGCATAGAAAGGTAGCACATGGACGCGGCTTGCCTTTCTACAGCCTCTGTACCTATTGCTCTGCCGTGCTCACAACACCTAACTAAATGAAAGTACAAATTTGTCAATTCATTTTTTTATTTAGCTATTTTTGCCTATTACAGTTAATAGGGTAAAATACAACAAAGTAATTAGATAGTAAAAAAAAAAAAAGACAAATCCAAACTGCTTTGAAGAAAATGCAAAGAAAAGAAAAAAAGAATCATATGCCATATAAAGTAAATGACTAAAAAATATCAATATGCATCAAATACTAGAAACAGATGGCATACACCCCCGTATCCTAAGGGAATTAAGTAATGTCATAGCCAGACCCTTATTTCTGATATTTGCGGACTCTATACTGACGGGGAATGTCCCACAGGATTGGCGCATGGCAAATGTGGTGCCAATATACAAAAAGGGTCCAAAAACAGAGCCTGGAAACTATAGGCCGGTAAGTTTAACATCTGTCGTGGGTAAACTGAAGGTTTTCTAAGAGATGCTATCTTAGAGCATCTCAATGAAAACAAGCAAATAACGCCATATCAGCATGGCTTCGTGAGGGATCGGTCCTGTCAAACTAATTTAATCAGTTTCTATGAGGAGGTAAGTTCTAGACTTGACAGCGGCAAATCAATGGATGTCGTGTATCTGGACTTCTCCAAAGCATTTGACACTGTACTGCATAAAAGGTTAGTATATAAAATGAGAATGCTCGGACTGGGAGAAAACGTCTGTATGTGGGTAAGTAACTGGCTGAGGGATAGAAAACAGAGGGTGGTTATTAACGGTACACACTCAGATTGGGTCACTGTCACTAGTGGGGTACCTCAGGGGTCAGTATTGGGCCCTATTCTCTTTAATATATTTATTAATGATCTTGTAGAAGGCTTGCATAGTAAAATATAAATTTTTGCAGATGACACTAAACTGTGTAAAGTAATGAACACTGAAGAGGACAGTATACTGCTACAGAGGGATCTGGATAGACTGGAGGCTTGGGCAGATAAGTGGCAGATGAGGTTTAACACTGACAAATGTAAAGTTATGCACATGGGAAGGAATAATGCAAGTCCCCCGTACATACTAAATGGTAAAACACTGGGTAACACTGACATGGAAAAGGACCTAGGAATTTTAGGGAACAGCAAACTAAGCTGTAGAAACCAGTGTCAGGCAGCTGCTGCCAAGGCCAATAAAATAATGGGTTGCATCAAAAGGGGCATAGATGCCCGTGATGAGAACATAGTCCTACCACTTTACAAGTCACTAGTCAAACCACACATGGAGGACTGTGTGCAGTTCTGGGCTCCTGTGAACAAGTCAGGCATAGCAGAGCTGGAGAGGGTTCAGAGGAGGGCAACTAAAGTAATAACTGGAAAAGGGCAGCTACAGTACCCTGAAAGATGATCAAAATTAGGGTTATTCACTTTAGAAAAAAGATGACTAAAGGGGAGATCTAATTACTATGTATAAATATATCAGGCGTCAGTACAGAGATCTTTCCCATCATCTATTTATCCCCAGGACTGTGACTGTGACGAGGGGACATCCTCTGCGTCTGGAGGAAAGAAGGTTTGTACACAAACATAGAAGAGGATTCTTTACGGTAAGAGCAGTGAGACTATGGAGCTCTCTGCCTGAGGAGGTGGTGATGGGAAGTACAATAAAGGAATTCAAGAGGGGCCTGGATGTATTTCTGGAGCATAATAATATTACAGGATATAGCTACTAGAGAGGGGTCGTTGATCCAGGGAGTTATTCTGATGTTTTGCCTGATTGGAGTCGGGAAGGAATTTTATTCCCCTTAACCACTTCAGCCCCGCTAGGTGAAACCCCCTTCATGACCAGGCCACTTTTTACACTTCGGCACTACACTCCTTTCACCGTTTATCGCTCGGTCATGCAACTTACCACCCAAATGAATTTTACCTCCTTTTCTTCTCACTAATGGAGCTTTCATTTGGTGGTATTTTATTGCTGCTGACATTTTTACTTTTTTTGTTATTAATCAAAATGTAACGATTTTTTTGCAAAAAAATGACATTTTTCACTTTCAGCTGTGAAATTTTGCAAAAAAAAACGACATCCATATATAAATTTTTCGCTAAATTTATAGTTCTACATGTCTTTGATAAAAAAAAAATGTTTGGGCAAAAAAAAAATGGTTTGGGTAAAAGTTATAGCATTTACAAACTATGGTACAAAAATGTGAATTTCCGCTTTTTGAAACGGCTCTGATTTTCTGAGCACCTGTCATGTTTCCTGAGGTTCTACAATGCCCAAACAGTAGAAAACCCCCACAAATGACCCCATTTCGGAAAGTAGACACCCTAAGGTATTCGCTGATGGGCATAGTGAGTTCATAGAACTTTTTATTTTTTGTCACAAGTTAGCGGAAAATGATGATGATTTTTATTTATTTATTTTTTCTTACAAAGTCTCATATTCCACTAACTTGCGACAAAAAATAAAAAATTCTAGGAACTCACCATGCCCCTCACAGAATACCTTGGGGTGTCTTCTTTCCAAAATGGGGTCACTTGTGGGGTAGTTATACTGCCCTGGCAATTTAGGGGCCCAAATGTGTGAGAAGTACCTTGCAATCAAAATGTGTAAAAAATGGCCTGCAAAATCCGAAAGGTGCACTTTGGAATATGTGCCCCTTTGCCCACCTTGGCAGCAAAAAAGTGTGACACATCTGGTATCGCCGTACTCAGGAGAAGTTGGGGAATGTGTTTTGGGGTGTCATTTTACATATACCCATGCTGGGTGAGAAAAATATCTTGGTCAAATGCCAACTTTGTATAAAAAAATGGGAAAAGTTGCCGTTTGCCAAGATATTTCTCTCACCCAGCATGGGTATATGTAAAATGACACCCCAAAACACATTCCCCAACTTCTCCTGAGTACGGCGATACCAGATGTGTCACACTTTTTTGCTGCCAAGGTGGGCAAAGGGGCACATATTCCAAAGTGCACCTTTCGGATTTTGCAGGCCATTTTTTACACATTTTGATTGCAAGGTACTTCTCACACATTTGGGCCCCTAAATTGCCAGGGCAGTATAAGTACCCCACAAGTGACCCCATTTTGGAAAGAAGACACCCTAAGGTATTCCGTGAGGGGCACTGCGAGTTCCTAGAATTTTTTATTTTTTGTCGCAAGTTAGCGGAAAATGATGATTTTTTTTTTTTCTCTTTTTTCCTTACAAAGTCTCATATTCCACTAACTTGCGACAAAAAATAAAAAATTCTAGGAACTCGCCATGCCCCTCACGGAATACCTTGGGGTGTCTTCTTTCCAAAATGGGGTCACTTGTGGCGTAGTTATACTGCCCTGGCAATTTAGGGGCCCATATGTGTGAGAAGTACTTTGCAATCAAAATCTGTAAAAAATGACCGGTGAAATCCGAAAGGTGCACTTTGGAATATGCGCCCCTTTGCCCACCTTGGCATCAAAAAAGTGTCACACATCTGGTATCGCCGTACTCAGGAGAAGTTGGGGAATGTGTTTTGGGGTGTCATTTTACATATACCCATGCTGGGTGAGAGAAATATCTTGGCAAACGGCAACTTTTCCCATTTTTTTATACAAAGTTGGCATTTGACCAAGATATTTTTCTCACCCAGCATGGGTATATGTAAAATGACACCCCAAAACACATTCCCCAACTTCTCCTGAGTACGGCGATACCAGATGTGTCACACTTTTTTGCTGCCAAGGTGGGCAAAGGGGCACATATTCCAAAGTGCACCTTTCGGATTTTGCAGGCCATTTTTTACACATTTTGATTGCAAGGTACTTCTCACACATTTGGGCCCCTAAATTGCCAGGGCAGTATAACTACCCCACAAGTGACCCCATTTTGGAAAGAAGACACCCTAAGGTATTCCGTGAGGGGCACTGCGAGTTCCTAGAATTTTATTTTTTTTGTCACAAGTTAGCGGAAAATGATGATGTGTTTTTTTTTTGTTTTTTTTCTTACAAAGTCTCATATTCCACTAACTTGCGACAAAAAATAAAAAATTCTAGGAACTCACCATGCCCCTCACAGAACACCTTGGGGTGTCTTCTTTCCAAAATGGGGTCACTTGTGGGGTAGTTATACTGCCCTGGCAATTTAGGGGCCCATATGTGTGAGAAGTACTTTGCAATCAAAATCTGTAAAAAATGGCCTGCAAAATCCGAAAGGTGCACTTTGGAATATGTGCCCCTTTGCCCACCTTGGCATCAAAAAAGTGTCACACATCTGGTATCGCCGTACTCAGGAGAAGTTGGGGAATGTGTTTTGGGGTGCCATTTTACATATAACCATGCTGGGTGAGAGAAATATGTTGGCAAAAGACAACTTTTCCCATTTTTTATACAAAGTTGGCATTTGACCAAGATATTTATCTCACCCAGCATGGGTATATGTAAAATGACACCCCAAAACACATTCCCCAACTTCTCCTGAGTACGGCGATACCAGATGTGTCACACTTTTTTGCAGCCTAGATGCGCAAAGGTGCCCAAATTCCTTTTAGGAGGGCATTTTTAGACATTTGGATCCCAGACTTCTTCTCACGCTTTAGGGCCCCTAAAAAGCCAGGGCAGTATAAATACCCCACATGTGACCCCACTTTGGAAAGAAGACACCCCAAGGTATCCAATGAGGGGCCTGGCAAGTTCATAGAATTTTTTTTTTTTTCGCATAAGTTAGCGGAAATTGATTTTTTTTTTGTTTTTTCTCACAAAGTCTCACTTTCCGCTAACTTAGGACAAAAATTTCAATCTTTCATGGACTCAATATGCCCCTCAGCAAATACCTTGGGGTGTCTTCTTTCCAAAATGGGGTCAGTTGTGGGGTGTTTGTACTGCCCTGGCATTTGAGGGTCTCCGCAATCATTACATGTATGGCCAGCATTAGGAGTTTCTGCTATTCTCCTTATATTGAGCATACAGGTAATGAGATTTTTTTTTCCGTTCAGCCTCTGGGCTGAAAGAAAAAAATGAACGGCACAGATTTCTTCATTCGCATCGATCAATGTGGATGAAAAAATCTCTGCCAAAAAAAAAAAAATGGAGGGGAAAGGCGTCTGCCAGGACATAGGAGCTCCGCCCTACATCCATACCCACTTAGCTCGTATGCCCTGGCAAACCAGATTTCTCCATTCACATCAATCGATGTGGATGAATAAATCATTGCCGGGATTTTTTTTTTATATATATATATATACAAAGTGCTTGCCAAAGCATAGGAACGCCGCCTCCTCCTCAGCTCGTATGCCTCGGCAAACGTATCTGTCACTGCAGAGGAGAAAATCCCGTCTTGCAGCGCCGCATACACCGACTTGCGTGTAATCTGACAGCAGCGCAATGCTTCTGTCAGAATGCACATCGGTGCTGCAGCTAGGTAGATCGGTTGGTCCACCTGGAAGGTAAAAAGACAAAAAAAAAAAAGAAAAAACCAGGCCACAACGCAATAATTTTATTAACTTTGGAACAGAACATGTAACTTTAACTTTTGGAACTAAACATTAACCTGTTTGCTTACCTGTTTTTTTTTTTTTGTTTTTTTGTTTTGTTTTTTTACCTTTATAGAACAAACCTCTCCTTCCCCATGGGTCAATGTGCAAAGCGCAAATCGCCCAAAGATGTGGCGAAGTGCGTTATGCACTTTGTCCCATGTGAAAGGAGACGTTTGCAGCAGCTGTGAGTGAATGGGCCCTAATAGCCCTGTGTGCCTATCCTGGTGAGATGTGATCCCTATGCTAGGTGTACCTGTGTGTGGTACTTTCGGAAACACTCTCCAAAGCATAGGGCAGGGTGGTCGGGACAGTCAGGACAGAAATAGCGGGTGTCACGCCTTATTCCACTCCTGCTACAGACACGACATTTTTTTCGGGGTGGCGGTCGGTTTGAGGTACCAGCAACGACACTGGGGAAGTGTCGCTCGTGTAGACGGCTAACTACACTGGTGGATGGGGCCACGGAACCTCCTGGATACAGGAGGTTCTCGATGATCTCTTCCTGAAATTTGAGGAAGGATCCAGTTCTCCCAGCCTTACTGTAGAGAACAAAACTATTGTACAGAGCCAATTGAATTAAATATACAGACACCTTCTTATACCAGCGTCTGGTGCGTCGGGAAACTAAATACGGAGCCAACATCTGGTCATTGAAGTCGACCCCTCCCATGTGGAGGTTATAGTCGTGGACTGAGAGGGGCTTTTCAATGACACGGGTTGCTCGCTCAATTTGTATTGTCGTGTCTGCGTGAATGGAGGAGAGCATGTAAACGTCACGCTTGTCTCTCCATTTCACCGCGAGCAGTTCTTCGTTACACAGTGCGGCCCTCTGCCCCCTTGCAAGACGGGTGCTAACGAGCCGTTGGGGGAAGCCCGCGCGACTAGTTCGCGCGGTACCACAGGCGCCAATCCGTTCTAGAAACAAATGCCTAAAGAGGGCCACACTTGTGTAGAAATTGTCCACATAAAGATGGTACCCCTTGCCGAATAAGGGTGACACCAAGTCCCAAACTGTCTTCCCACTGCTCCCCAGGTAGTCAGGGCAACCGACCGGCTCCAGGGTCTGATCTTTTCCCTCATAGACCCGAAATTTGTGGGTATAGCCTGTGGCCCTTTCACAGAGCTTATACAATTTGACCCCATACCGGGCGCGCTTGCTTGGGATGTATTGTTTGAAGCCAAGGCGCCCGGTAAAATGTATCAGGGACTCGTCTATGCAGATGTTTTGCTCAGGGGTATACAAATCTGCAAATTTCTGGTTGAAATGGTCTATGAGGGGCCGAATTTTGTGGAGCCGGTCAAAAGCAGGGTGGCCCCTGGGACGGGAGGCGGTGTTGTCGCTAAAGTGCAGGAAACGCAGGATGACCTCAAATCGTGTCCTGGACATAGCAGCAGAGAACATGGGCATGTGATGAATCGGGTTCGTGGACCAATATGACCTCAATTCATGCTTTTTTGTCAGGCCCATGTTGAGGAGGAGGCCCAGAAAAGTTTTAAATTCGGAAACTTGGACTGGTTTCCACCGGAAAGGCTGGGCATAAAAGCTTTCCGGGTTAGCGGTGATAAATTGTGTGGCATACCTGTTTGTCTCTGCCACGACTAAGTCTAAAAGCTCCGCAGTCAAGAACAGCTCAAAAAATCCCAGGGCCGAATCGATCTGAGCCGTCTCAACCCGAACTCCAGACTGGGCAGTGAAAGGGAAAACTACGGGTGCGGCTGAAGTTGGGGACTGCCAATCAGGGTTTGCCAGCACCTCTGGGATTCTAGGGGCTCTACGGGCACGTCTTTGCGGTGGCTGCGACGGGGTCACTACTGCACGTGCCACCGTACCAGCTTCAACTGCCCTTCTGGTGCTCGCTACTTCACCAGGTTGTACGGCAGTGCTGGTACTAGGTCCAGGAAGGGCTGGGCTGCTGGTGTATGCCTCACCACGTAATCCGACAGCACCAGCCCCACTCTGCTGCTCTTGAAGCGGATCCTGCGCAACCTGCGGTCTAGCGACACGGGGCCGGGTACGCCTGGTGCTATCAGGGACCTCAGCCTCCTCGTCCGAACTTTGGGTCAGAGAGCCACTGCTTTCTACAGGTTCGTATTCTGACCCGCTGGATTCATCAGATGAGGGTTCCCACTCCTCATCCGACTGGGTCAGAAGCCTGTAGGCCTCTTCAGAAGAATACCCCCTGTTAGACATGTGGGCAACTAAATTTCGGGGTATTCCCTGAGACTACCCAAGAAAAAAAAAGCAAGCCTGTCTTACAAATGGGAGGCTAGCGAAGTACCGGAGGCTGCTGCGGTTGATAAAAAATATCAAAACTGATTTTTTTATCGCCGCAGTGCGTGTAAAGTGAATGTGCAGCGATCAAAAAAAAACTGCGGTGGGGCGGGCGTGGGTGTACGCACGTGTGGGCGACCGATCAGGCCTGATTGGGCAAACACTGCGTTTTGGGTGGAGGGCGAACTAAAGTGACACTAGTACAATTATAGATCTGACCGTGATCAGTTTTGATCACTTCCAGATACTATAAAAGTACAAATGCTGATTAGCGATACGCTAATCAGCGAATAACGGACTGCGGTGCGGTGGGCTGGGCGCTAACCGATCCCTAAACTACCTAACCAAGGGGCCTAAACTATACTGAAACCTAACGGTCAATACCAGTGAAAAAAAAAAGTGACAGTTTGCACTGATCACTTTTTTCCTTTCACTAGTGATTGACAGGGGGGGGATAAAAGGGGTGATCAAAGGGTTAATTGGGGTGATCTGGGGGCTAAATGTGGTGTGGTGGGTACTCACATTAATGATGTGCTCCTCTGCTCCTCTGCTGGAACCAACCGACCAAAAGAAGGAGCAGAGGAGCACAGCAGCCATATAACCCCATCATATTTACTAATATGTGGGGTTAAATGGCTGCTGATTGTTTTTTTTGAAAATCAGCAGCCTGCCAGCCAATGATCGTGGCCGGCAGGCTGCTGACGAAATACTCTGCAGTGAAATGCCGGCCCGCGATGCGCATGCGCGGGCCGGCTGTGACGTAATCTCGCGTCTCGCGAGAGGACGCGCCGATGCGTCCAGGAGGAACTAATCAACCACCTCCCGGACGCATCGGTGCGTACAGCGGTCGGGAGGTGGTTAAAGGGATTCTGTCACCTCCCCTAACCCAAAATCAGATTTTAAAGCAGCCATGCAGCACAGCTTACCTTGATTAGGCTGTGCTCTTCTATCTTGTAATCCGTCCAGTAGTTTATGTAAAAAACGACTTTTATGGTTATGCAAATTAGCCCTGAAGGTGCCCAGAGGGGCGTTTTGTTCCCCTTAGTGAGCCCAGTACCGCCCCTCTTACAGTGCCCAGCCCGCCTTCCTTGCGACTGTCTAACCGCCCCCAGCCTCCCACAGCCTTTCATCCCTCTCCTCCCCCTCCCTCACGGCCGAACGAACTCTCGCACAGGCGCAGTACCCACTGAGGGCTGCGCCAGTGCGATCTGCAGGAGACTGAGGGCAGGAGCTTCATCCTAGTCACTGGGCATGCGCCGAGCCCAGTGACGTCCGATGTTTGCTCTTCCCTCAGTCAGCAGGGAAGAGCGAGCATCGGACGTCACTGGGCTCGGCACATGCCCAGTGACGAGGATGAAGCTCCTGCCCTCAGTCTCCTGCAGATCGCACTGGCGCAGCCCTCAGTGGGTACTGCGCCTGTGCGAGAGTTCGTTCGGCCGTGAGGGAGGGGGAGGAGAGGGATGAAAGGCTGTGGGAGGCTGGGGGCGGTTAGACAGTCGCAAGGAAGGCGGGCTCACTAAGGGGAACAAAACGCCCCTCTGGGCACCTTCAGGGCTAATTTGCATAACCATAAAAGTCGTTTTTTACATAAACTACTGGACGGATTACAAGATAGAAGAGCACAGCCTAATCAAGGTAAGCTGTGCTGCATGACTGCTTTAAAATCCGATTTTGGGTTAGGGGAGGTGACAGAATCCCTTTAAAGGGATTCTGTCACCAGGTTTCACCCCTGTCAGATAAACATATGCTGATGTTCAGGGTGTCTTCACGATTCCTAATGTGGGCTTATAAATGTCATCTGTAGGCTTATTTTGCTAAAAAACAGCTATTACTAACCTGTCAGTCAAACAAATAAGGTGCCCAAGGGGATGTTAATGGATGCAAGGTGCCGGCCGCACCCGCCGCCGTTCGTGCCCAGCGCCGCCTTTCCAGACCTCTGCGCCGCCTCCTAAATCTCTGTGCCGCCTCTCGCTCTCCCTCCCTCCCTTCTCCTCCTGCTGTAAGATCTCGCGCATACAGGGGTTGAGCGAAGTGCCAGCGCATGCGCACTTCGCTGTATGAAGCCAAATGGAGAAGTCCGCACAGGCGCATCAGGCAGAGCCCTGTGCGCAAGCGTGAGATGTTACAGCAGAAGGAGGGGGGAGGGAGGAAGAGCGAGAGGCGGCACAGAGGATTAGGAGGCGGCGCAGAGGTCTGGAAAGGCGGCGCTGGGCACGAACGGCGGCAGGTGCGGCCAGCACCTTGCAGCCATTAACATCCCCTTGGGCACCTTATTTGTTTGACTGACAGGTTAGTAATAGCTGTTTTTTAGCTAAATAAGCCTACAGATGACATTTATAAGCCCACATTAGGAATCGTGATGAGACCCTGAACATTTTTTGCCTTCCTCTGGATCAACTTGCAGGATAACAGGCCGAACTGGACGGACAGATGTCTTTTTTCGGCCTTATAAACTATGTTACTAAACAATAGATAATTATGATTAATTATGTTATTATTGAATAAGTTGATAATGTGACAAAAAAAAAAGTTACAATAAAATCAGCAGGTAGAAATCTAAGTCATGGAGGGAGAATAATGTGATGTATATTTAACATCCAAAATGTTCAGTCATTGACCTGTGGTTGATAGAGGTTATCTTATTTCTCTGAAATGACTTGCCTTCTGGGAACCAGGTAAAATTCAGAACGCAAAAAAAAACACCCTCCAAATATTTATCTTCATTAATCCTGTGTAGAGATGGCCTTGCAGTTCGCCCGGCGGTCATTTCGTGGCAAACTTTGCGCATTTGCGATTTGCCGAACATGCAAACATATGGCGATGTCCGCCGGCGCCATATTCTTTTGCATTGCGCCAAACACATCCATTAGGTGGGACAGGACAGCCAATTAAGACGTTTCAGCACATGGACACACCCCCACCCTATAACCCGATCTGGCAGCCATTTTACATTCTGTGTTTTTCCAGTGTAGGAAGAGGTTGCTTTGTGGAGGAGGGACAGGCTGTTAGGGACACCAAACGCTAGCTAATAGGGCCACAAAAGTCCTTTTAAGGACTGGTATAGGTGTGCTATTGATAGGTGTGATATACTGAGGGGTGTGATATACTGTACTTATAATATAATTTCTAACATAAAAAGTGTATTATAGTGCATTTGTATTGTGCATCAGTTATGTGCGGTTCTGCTGCGATACCACAGCTAAATAGAGGGACAAACACTATTGGAACACCTAATTGCAATGGGTGTTATATACCTGTTGCCCCCCCAAAAAATTATTGAGGGGTGCGATATACCTATAATATACTTTCTAACATAGAAAGTATATAGTGCATTTGTATTGTGCAGCAGTCGTGTGCAGTTTTGCTGCGATACCGCAGCTAAATAGAGGGACAAGCGCTATTGGAACAACTATTTGCAACGGGTGTGATATACCTGTTGCCCCAAAAAAACTGATTGAGGGGTGTGATATACCTTCTTCCACAAAATACTGATTGATAGCTGCGATATACCTGTTGCCCAAAAATAAACAGGGTGGTGTGATATAACTGTTGTGACAAAAAAATAATTGAGGGGTGTGATATACCTGCTTCCATAAAATACTAATTATGGGTTTGATATACCGGCTTCCACAAAATATTGATTGTGATATACCTGCTTCCGCAAAATACTGATTAAGGGCTTGTCGACACGAATGTATGGGTTCCGTTGCCATATTGCGGACCACATATGCGGATCCGTATTAAACAGACACCGTTCCGTGAGCATTCCACATCACGGATGCAGACCTATTCACTTATTAAGGGGATTTATATACCTGCTTCCACCAAATATTGATTGAGGCCTGCGAGATACCTGCTTCCACAAAATATTGATGAAGGGGTTTGATATACCTGCTTCTACAAAATATTGATTGAGGCCTGCGATATACCTGCTTCCGCAAAATACTAATTAAGGGGTTTGATATACCTGTTTCCACCAAATACTGATTGAGGGCTGCGATATACCTGCTTCCACAAAATAATGATTAACGGGATTGGTATACCTGCTTCCACCAAATATTGATTAAGGCCTGCGAGATACCTGCTTCCATAAAATACTGATTAAGGGGTTCGATATACCTGTTTTCACCAAATATTGATTGGTGGAGAGACCTGCTTCCACAAAATACTGATTAAGGGGTTTGATATCCCTGCTTCTACCAAATATTGATTTAGGCCTGCAATATACCTGCTTCCACAAAATACCAATTAAGGGGTTCGATATACCCGTTTCCACCAAATATTGATTGAGGCCTGCTTCCACAAATACTGCTCTTTCTAGGGACTTAGGCACAGGGTCATTTTGAAAATGACAGGCAGAGGAAGAGGCAGGCCGTTCCGCAGGGGTGCTAGGGGTCGGGCAGGTGCACCAGGCTGGAGCCTAAGTGGGAAGTTGGAGAAGGCGCATGCAATTACTTCAAAGGACGCACCAGAGTTGGTTGAGTGGCTCATTCAGCCTTCCGCTTCTGCACCCTCCTCATCCTCTGTATCTGCACCCTCCTCACTCTGCTGTGTGCACCCTCAAAGATACCACCACCACCAAAATCCCTCCACTCGAGTCAGAGGAATTATTTTCACATCCATTCCCAGACCTTACCGATGCGCAGCCATTCTTGACATCGGATGAGGAAGAGGAGTGTCACGGCTGAGGATGGGGAAAACCCTCAGCCGTGCGGTATCAGAAGGCGGATGGTCAATGCCAGGCCAGGACAGGAATCAGGGAGCCGGTCACCTCCTACACATCCCTAATTCTGACCCTGTCTCCTATCCGTATGAGCCAACCCTGATGGTAGGAGGGCTCATACTCCGGAATCTGATATTCCTGCTAGCCCTCAGGGTGGCCCTGGACTAGGAGCAGGGTAAGACGACCTGTTCCTCCTAGACACGGAGGAACAGGAGTCTCACTGGCCAAGCTACATAGAAAGGGGAACATAAACAGACATATGGCAATGACAGGTAAGTGAGACTAGTACCACACTTACCTGCCACAGACACACAACCTGGAACCCATGTACAAGTGCTGCTGTCCACAACAAAACAAAGGACACAGCACACAACAGACATCACACGGGAACCCAGGAAACCATATGCTGCAATAACAAAGAGACCAAACAAACATCTTCTAAACACCATACATAAACCTATGACCACAAGGGTGGCCCCCACTGGCAGATGGAATAACACAGGAGGCTGCTCCAGCTAGCCATGGCTGAAGTACCCCTCAGACTAGTGATATTCACTGAGGCTTTATAGGCCCAAGTAGCCACACCCACACAGACACACCCAGTGTTCACACACACAGAAGGGATTTAACCCTTCCAACACCAGGCAAGGGAAGATGGCCACTTAAAGGGGAAATACACACATAAACATACACTTCACCTGTTGCCGCGGGCAGCGGCATGCTTGGCAACGGCATGCTTGGCAACCATGTCCTGGGGATCAGCCATAGGGCTGAGACACTGCCACCACATGCACACAACACCACACGTTGCCACGGACAACCAAGTGAAGAAAAGTGTCACAAAACACACCATAGGCCGTGACAAGGAGGTAGCAACGGCCGCCACCCAGCAGTCTGACGACTGTACCCAGGTCAGCCCAAGGAGGGAAGTCCCTGCTGTCGCTGCCTTCTCCAAGATCTCAAATGTCAGTGGTGGTGAAGGTAATGATGATGACGTGTCAGTAGACTTCACGTGGGTGCCCACAAGAGAGGAAGAGGAGGGGAGTTCAGAGTGAGAGATGGAGCAGCAGATAGGGAGGAGAAGCAGGCAGAGCAAACAGGGCACAGGAGGCAAAAAGCAGACTGCAAATGTATCTGGAGCAAGCCATCCACCATGCATGGTCACTTCTGGCTCTGCTAGGACGCCGACACATGGCTCCGCAGTGTGGGATTTTTTTTTATGTGTCAGTTGCTGATAATAGTGTTGCCATCTGCAGCCAGTGCTGTCAATGCATATGTCGCGGTAAGCCCAACACTCACCTAGAGACGACCGCCTTAAGAAGGCACCTGGCCTCGCATTACTGAGCCCAGTGGGAGCAATGTCGTCACAACCCACAAAGCCACACTCCCGGTGCTCCACATCCTGCCTTTTCTCCTTCTCCTCTCTCCTCCAATTTGTCCTCCACCTTCCACCGTGCCGTCGTCACGTTCATTTGGCAGAAGGCAGGCTTCCGTGGCCCATATGTTCGAGCGTAAAAAGTTGATGAAGCCGGGTAACCCTCTTGCCCAACGGCTGATTGCTGGCTTGTCGGAACTGCTAGCCAACCAACTACTGCCATATAAACTAGTGGACTCGGAGGCCTTTAGAAAATTAATGGTCAATATTTTTACCAGAAGGGCATCCCAGAGCTATATGGCCACGTTTAGCGGCAAGTGGATATATATCTGGCACACAGTGTCGGTGCCAAGATACATCTGACCACAGACACGTGGTCTAGCAAACACAGGCAGGGAAGGTACATAACTTTTACTGCCCACTGGGTGAACCTTCTGATGGCTGTCAAGCATGTAACCAGTGACTCCCGTGTGGATTTTGTGTTACCGCCAAGGATTGCAGGCAGGCCTGCCTCTTCTTCTCCTCCTCCTACTCCATCCTCCATCTCCTCCTCGGCCAACTCCTCCTTTTCCACTGCTACCGCCTCTTCCGCTGCGCCCCCCAAGCCCCCCAAAACCTATTCGACGTCCTTGGTGAGATGATTCCATGCTGTGCTGCGGCTGTTGTGCCTGGAAACCAAGAGCCACACCAGTCCTGCACTGGTTTAAGCTCTGTGGTCACAGGCCGATCAGTGGCTAACCCCGCTCAATTTGACAGTTGTTAAAGTGGTGTGCGACAAGGGTGCCAATCTGCTGAGCCAGCTGAAACAGGGCAAAATGACACACGTGCCAGCACATGTCCTGAACTTAGTCGTGCAGCGATTTATTGATTAATACCCCGGGGTCCAGGACGTCTTGCAGCAGGCCAGGAAAATCCCTGGCCATTTTAGAAGATCTTACACGGCCATGGCTCGCCTTGCTGACGTTCAGTGGCAGCACCACTTTCCCGTCAGACGTCTGATTTGTGACAGCCTGACGCGCATGAACGACGCACCTTGTATGCTTGATATGCTGCTCCAGCAGAAACATGCCATTAACGACTACCTGTACGAACTCTGCGGCAGGACAGGTTCTGGGGAGCTTGGTTTCTTTTCACCGCACCAGTGGCTGCTCATGCGCAAAGCATGCTGACTTCTGCGGCCATTTGATGAGATCACCAAACTCGTCAGTCGCAGCCAGGGCGCCATCAGTGACATCGTACCTTACGCCTTCTTTCTGGAGTGTGCATTGCGTTGTGTCATTGATCAAGCCGTCGAGGAGCAGGAGCTGGAAGATGAGGAAGTCTCAATGCTAAATAAATTCCCAGGGGGGCTACTCCATCTGAGACAAGTCAGCAGGAGTCTGAAGAGGAGTCAGAGGAGGATGGTGGCTGGGGATCGCTGGTGTTGTCCTTGGCTGGAGGGAGGAAACCGAGGACGACATTCTCCTGGATTATGAGCAGGAGCCAGGATGCTACACATTTCCAGTTTAGTGCAAATTGGGGCCTTCATGCTCCAGTGT
This sequence comes from Bufo gargarizans, assembly GCF_014858855.1. Taxonomy (NCBI): domain Eukaryota; kingdom Metazoa; phylum Chordata; class Amphibia; order Anura; family Bufonidae; genus Bufo; species Bufo gargarizans. The sequence continues at coordinate 358,717,375 of NC_058085.1, forward strand.
TTGAAGAGGGACCCCGTATAAAAAGCATAAACATCAAGGACCAGTACTGGGTGGCAACGTACTTAGACCCCCGTTACAAACACAAAATGACCTGTGGCCAGACGTGGCACAATTTGTCATGGAACTCTTGGCTTGCCCCTCATCGAGTGTCCTGTCCGAAAGGACGTTAGGTTCAGCAGGGGGGATTGTGACCGATAAGCGCACTTGCCTAGCTCATGACAGTGTGGACTACCTCACATTTCTAAAAATGAATGAGGCATGGATCTCGGAGGAATTCTACACCTGTGACGACCACGTGTAATTGAATTTCCTCATGCCAGCCCACACATATCCGCCACCACGCAGAAGTCCTTGTCTTATGTTTATACAGCAGCATAAAAGGCCTTTTCTGTCAGATGAATGCCTAATTTTTGGGGCCTGTACTCCCGTGGCGTGAAATAAAATTTTTGCAGGCTCCAGCAGGGCACATTTTTGAGAGTTTCCCTTTAAGACGCATAAAAATGGCCCCTGATTAAAATACATATTTTTTGTGGGAATTTTTGCCAATGATCCCCCTCTAGTATGTCACTGTCCATGTTGTGGGACTATTTGTGCACTTCTAGTAAGTATTTGGTGGCTGAAAATATGACCTGAAGGTTTTTCAGGTTTGCCTGCCATTAAAGTCAATGGGGCCCGCCGCGAACACGCATTCGCGAAAAATGTCCCTGGCCGATGTTCGTCCATCACTAATCCTGTGTTGTTGGTGGTGGTTACATTGAATGCTCTTACATAATAATGCATCTAGTTACTTGTAGATCCTTAGAGTATGGCTAATTCCACTAAATGAGGAAACATAGACGCAACATATTCATCATTAAATGGGTATTCCCATCTGGGACATTGCTCTTGATAGCATCTAGGATATCTGTAGGATATGCCATCAATGTAAGATAGAGGTCCCATGTCTGGGACCCCCTCCTATCTCCGGAATGGGACCCTGAAAGTGAACAGAGAGCAGCCGCGCATGTGTAGCCACCCATGGGAGTTCCAAGCTATTTTATGAACAACCATAGAGATGAATGGAAAGCTGGCTGCACATGGTAGGTGGGCGTACTTCTGCAGTGCATTCTCCATTCAGCACTATGGGACTTATGAAAATGGCCGATTTTCTGAACTCTAATAGCGATGAAGGGAGAGCATGTTGCGCATGCGTTGTGTGCTCTCTTTCATTTCAGGGATCCCACTCTTTAGATAGGGTCCCAGAGGTTGGAGCCACACCTATCTGACATTGATGACATGTCCTAGCAATGTGCCATCAATGTCCCAGATGGACCAACCCCTTTAAAATTAATTTTCTATGGGACAGCTGGAGATAGCCCAGTACAGCAATCAGCAGTCCCTTAGAGAATGATTGGAACAGGAACAGCAGGGTGCATGCTTGAACTGACAGATTCAGGTATTGGGACCTCCATTCTTGGGATCGGTAGGACCCCCACCAATCAGTCAATAACTTCAAAATGTGGAACAAACTCTTTTATATGTCATAAAATACATTTTTGTTGTGTTCCTTTAACTAAATATACCGTATTTATCGGCGTATAACACGCACTTTTTCCCCCTGAAAATAGGGGGCAAATTATGTATGCGTGTTATACGCCGATATAATGTTAAGAAGCCATGTTTTTACATACCGGAGGTATAACATTAAGACGGCGCAGCGCCTGCCGCAGCTCCCTCCTCATGCGCCGCCTGTCCCAGCTCCCTCTGTCATGCGGCGCCTGCCTGTTCATTCATAAAGTGAGATAAGCAGGCAGGTGGCGCATGAGGAGGGAGCTGGGGCAGGCGGCGCATGAGGAGGGAGCTGGGGCAGGCGGCGCATCAGGAGGGAGCTGAGACAGGCGGCGCATGACCGAGGGAGATGCCGGTCTGCGCCGTCTTAATGTTATACCTCCGGTACTACAGTAAGTACCGTACAGCGCGTCTACAAGAGATCAGATTGAATGTTTAACAGTTGCGGGGCCCGGTGTATTAGAGTAGAGTCACTGCACCGGGCCCCGCCATGAGTGTCCCCGCCTCCTCTCTCCACACTGATCCATCTGATGGGGGATCTGTAGATGACACTTATGGGGATCTGTGGATGACATAAGTGTCATCCACAGAGCCCCATAAGTGTCATCCTTTTACATTATTTACCTTATAAGTGGTAATAATATTAATAAAAAAAAGTTCTGAGCTACCCTTTTTTTCCTGAAATTTCCCTCTTAAAATGAAGGTGCGTGTTATACGCCTGTGCGTGTTATACGCCGATAAATACGGTACATAAAATGCCTTGAGAGGAATCCTAGGGATATATAATTATGAGGTACACACTGGTCAAATTGACCACAGAAATCCCACTAATTATTAATTTCATTCCCTTAACACTGGGTATTTTTGGTCCTTTTAACTAAATTCAATAAAGCAGATGATATAAAATTGATATAAAAATGATATATTTAGAATTAGGATTGGGGTGGAAAGAAGAATGGAACTACCTAGAGGTGTTGGAATCAGGTACACTGGGGAAAAATAATATTGGAAATAGAATCTTAAACTTACTGGAATACATATGGGTGGAAATTAAAAAAATATTAGAGATTAAAGGGTTTCTGCACTATACACCTATTTGGAAAAATATTAATCTTAAGGAACTGCAAGGGATTAAGATGTATATAGACTGGGAAAAAAATGGGATGAAATACTTAAGCCAGATATTTGAACAGGGTAAACTGAAAGATTTCAATACAATGGTTAGGGAGTTTGGTATACCGCAAAAGGATATATATAAATATTTCCAGCTTAGGAATGCATTGCGGTCAGTTATGCAAGAGGATAAATATAAGATGGAAAGATCTGATCTATTGCACAAATTTACCAACGCGGGTGAAAGAGGAGGAACAACGGCAAAAAGATATAGGATATTGATGGAGGGAAAAAAGAAACGGGTTACAATACTTGCCAGAAAAAAATGGGAATATGAACTCCAATTCTTTACGGAAGAAAAATGGAACGATGCTTTAAAAAACTATTCTGGAGTTTCTAATAGGGGCTCACATAAGATCTCACAATTTTTTGTAGTTCATAGGCTCCATCGATCCCCACGGATGTTGAAAAGAATGGGTGTTAGAGCTTCGGATAATTGTACAAAATGTGGGGGAGAGAATGCTGATTTAATACATTGTTTCTGGAGATGCCCAAGACTGTTTAGATACTGGACAGAAATAACAGATACTGTATACCTAATTTTGAAGGTTCAAATATCAGAAGATCCCATGACTTGTATTTTGGGGGCAACCGAACATTTGAGGCTAAATAGAGATACATGAATGGTCTTGAGTAAAGTGCTATTTCAAGATAGACTCCTAATACTTAAGAAATAGGTAGGGGCGGACCCTCCAACAGCGGGACAGTGGAGAAAAGCAGTGGACAACCTGATTAAAGAAGAACGAGCGATGGAGGGCCATAGTAGAAAAGTAAAAAGTGTGGATGAAATATGGAAGAAGTGGTTACTTTAGGGCTGGATAGATTGAGGATATATATATATTTTTTTTTTATTACACGTCCCCCTCTCCCTCCCCATAAGGGTGGTAGGAGGGTGGGTAAATGGGGATTGAAGATATTTGTTTATGTACAGAAAAAAATAGTATGTTTTTGATAGACTAAAAATTTTACTTTTTCTTATTGATGTTGAAATTTTTTCTATTCTGTTGAGATGATGGAAATAAAGAGATATATAAAAAAAAAAAAGAATTAGGATTTTTAATTGTTTTGTTTTCATCATTAAAAACCAGATCAATATATACCTCTTGTGTCTTTCACAATTAGAACTTAACTCTCAGTTCTTTTTTAGTTAATAATATAATTAAAAGTACTGAGCATGGTAAACAAATTGATCTACAAAATGTGAAACATTTCATTATGCAATTTTATTTCTTTACAAATGGAAAGAAAATAGTGTTTGATGTTTATAAGGGCTCTTTCACACCTGCGTTCTTTTCTTCCGGCATAGAGTTCTGTCGTCGGGGCTCTATGCCGGAAGAATCCTGATCAGTTTTATCCTAATGCATTCTGAATGGAGAGAAATCCGTTCAGGATGCATCAGGATGTCTTCAGTTCCGGAACGGAACGTTTTTTGGCCGGAGAAAATACCGCAGCATGCTGCGCTTTTTGCTCCGGCCAAAAATCCTGAAGACTTGCCGCAAGGCTGGATCCGGAATTAATGCCCATTGAAAGGCATTGATCTGGATCCGGCCTTAAGCTAAACGTCGTTTCGGCGCATTGCCGGATCCGACGTTTAGCTTTTTCTGAATGGTTACCATGGCTGCCGGGACGCTAAAGTCCTGGCAGCCATGGTAAAGTGTAGTGGGGAGCAGCATACTTACCATCCGTGCGGCTCCCGGGGCGCTCCAGAATGACGTCAGGGCGCCCCACGCGCATGGATGACGTGATCGCATGGCACGTCATCCATGCGCATGGGGTGCTCTGACGTCATTCTGGAGCGCCCCGGGAGCCGCGCGGACTGTAAGTATACCCTCCCCCGCTCCCCACTACTACTATGGCAACCAGGACTTTAATAGCGTCCTGGCTGCCATAGTAACACTGAAAGCATTTTGAAGACGGATCCGTCTTCAAATGCTTTCAGTACACTTGCGTTTTTCCGGATCCGGCGTGTGATTTCGGCAAGTGGAGTACACGCCGGATCCGGACAACGCAAGTGTGAAAGAGGCCTTAGGGTTTCATGAACATAATAAATATAATAAATATTCATTATAAAATGAATTCTAAAAGCTATAGCCAATAAATAATAATAAAATCCTATGAAGATAATACATATCAATGTAATACAATAATACTGTATGTGCATATAAAAAATATGCTCAGAAAGGATTAAAGGGGTTCATCTGCATGAAGTTTGTATGTTCTCCCCGTGTCACGTGGGTTTCCTCCCAAAGACATACTGATAGGGAACTTAGATTGTGACCCCATTGAGGACAGTGTGATGCTAATGTCTGTAAAGCGCTGCGGAACATGTCAGCGCTATGTAAGTGACTAAAATAAATAAATAGGCCTTCACTTTGAAATTAAAACAACATTTCTTTACTGTAAGAGGATTATTATATTGCAGCTGAGAGGGCTGAGGACTGGGTGTAGTGGTGGGCACCAAGTAGAAACTGGAATAAGAAAAACTGATCTGCTTTTATTTTTACAAAAAATGCCACTCATATCCATGGGCTATGTTTTGTATCGCAGAGGAGCGCCATTCAAGTAAATGGAGCTGGTCTGCATTACCACAACCTATGGAAAGACATGGAGTCCTTTCTGGAAATAAATCAGACCCCGTTTTTTAATCCTTGGCGACCCCTTTAATACAGTCAGGTGACCAGCACATTAGTAAACCGCTCAGATGCGCTTAGCGTTGTATGTTTATTTATTTGTATTTGTTTGCTGTATAAACTACAGATTGGCCTGGTAATGAAAAGTAGGAAGTGCTCAACCCCATATGCAGTGGTGCATCTATACAGGGGGGGGGGGGGGGGGGGGGGGGGGTTGTGGTCCGCTGCTAATGGCAATCCCCAGCAAAAATGCATACAATGGAGGATGAATGCAGCGGACCACAAGTACCACAATAGACATCCTACACAGGATAGCAAATTTGTGGATGTGATAAACAATAAAACAAAATACCAATAACTTTTACAAAGACAGGTGCCCTCTGCAGTCTTACTAAACCCTCGTACTGATGGAAAATTGAGAGATTAGCCAACATATCCTACTGTGGAGGACATGTCTGAGCCCGAGCACCGCGCCAAGGTTTCCCAAATAGCTCGGGACCTAACACTAAACCTACCTGTGCCGTATGGGCAATACCAGGAGCCAGTGGGCGAATTACAGAAGCGCAAGGTCAGACTCACACAGGGGCGGACTGAGCGGTCGGGCACTTCGGACGTGGTCCCAGTACGGAAGATTATTTCACCCGTCCGATGTCTCTGAGGCTCATAGACATCAGGCGGGTCTGGGTGTAATAATTTTATGTATGCATACTACGCAACATACATCAGGCAGGCTATATGGGGCCCGGTGGCCAGAGGCAGAGCTATCGGTCCTTGTGTCTAACCACTGAAGCACGTTTATATACAATATTACATGTCTATATACTGATATATGTATAAAAACATTGAGTAGTCCATACAGGCAGACCTAATAGCCTAAATACGGATATTTCTTATAGATAGACTGACGCCACCAGTGTGGTTACCTATTTTTTTTAATGTGACCTGGAGGGGACTCTTTCTAACACACTCTCTAAAGGACACTGAGATGTCCTCTGCCAGAAAGACCGCCCTCAATGGCCCATTAGACTGACTCCATTGTAGTCTCTAATGGGGCCTGGAGGTGATTCTTTCTAACACACCCTCTAAAGGACACTAAGATAGCCTCTGCCGGAAAGACCGTTCTCAATGGCCCATTAGAAAGAGTCCCCTCCATTGTAGTCGCTAATGGGGCCTGGAGGGGATTCTTTCTAACACACTCTCTAATGGACACTTAGAGGGACTCTGTTAGAAATACCCCTCTTCAGGCTGGAGGCGGGATATAGGCATGGCTGGCGGTGGACCATGGGCTTGGCTGGAGGCAGAACATGGGAGGGCCTGGAAGGGGGCCCTTGATTTATTTTCCCCGGGGGCCCTGAGGGTTCTCAGTCCGCCCCTGGACTCACAGCAAACTCCCAGTTACCTCCAGCATGCAGCCATGGTTACAATGGGAGGAGAGTGAGAGCTCTGAGCCCCACCCAAGACTGGCTGATATAGCCCGGGCCTCACATGTGCACCAGAATGCTGCCTGTGGATGGGAATAAAGGCAGATTCAGACTAGGAGTTTCCACACCTCCAAACAATTCTATATATAAACTATAGATTGGCGTGGTAATGAAAAGCAGGAAGTGCTCAACCCCCATATGCAGTGGCGCATCTATACTGGGGGGGGGCAGATCCTGCACTTGTGGTCCGCTGCTAATGGCAATGCCCAGCAAAATGTGTTTTGATTTCCATCTACCTGGTATTGCCCATACGGCACAGGTAGGTTTAGCGTTATGTCCCGAGCTACTTGAGAAACCTTGGCGCGGTGCTTGGACTCAGACATGTCCTCCACAGTAGGATATGTTGGCTAATCTTTCAATTTTACATCAGAGTGCACCTGTCTTTGTAAAAGTTATTGTTATTTTGTTTTATTTGTTTGCTGGCAGAATATTTCATGCCAAATCAACGTGTTTAACCTTTTTCAGAACAACCTGGGTCTTGTTTTTTTCGCTCATTCATCAGGGGATTAAACTTGAAAACGGTTATCATTTAGCAGAAAGGCAAACAGAAACGCACATTTTTTGTTAATGATTTGAAGAAGTGCAGCAATTTCGACATGACATTGGGTGATCAATCTCCTGCTTTATGTACCCTTATTTTTAGTCATTGGGTTCGTTGGCCTTTGAAATGAAAAAGTCCAACAAAATAACACATTGATTTTCTCCTTTTCACCATGTACTTTGACTTTTAAAATAACATTTTAACATCTGCAAGTTAAACAGTTTTGCAATAGATACCAACAATGATACACATATAACATTGTTCAGTGGGGGGGAAAAACAAGCCCGTGATTCAAGGTTATTATTTGTTTGCTTTAATGACTAACCTATTGAAATATTGCAATTGGGGCCCGATTTCTCTAATATACTGTTCCATGGTGCACTTACCCTTTCTGTGGTCATAAGTAGCTAAATCACGTTAAAAAACGGAAGCATATTGGCCAAACCTACCGATTTCCTTGGGACCCACCAATCCTCTATTTGGGGGAGTCTTAACCTAACCACTTTGCCACAAAGAAAGCGCTCATTGCCCATGGCCCTTCTGCTGCCCCCTCTTGCCCCTACCTGGTGCTGCCTGAGGCGCCTGCCTCACTTGGCCTCATTGGTGGTGCACCCCTGGGAGTGACCCATCTCTCCGCCGATAGAAGATGTCAAGAAAAAAAAAAAAAAGGATCTGGCTGCTGGGTTTTCACATGCCTGATCCTTCTTTTCCCAAGGGAAATAATCTGCCGACAGATATCTAAAGTGCATTTTGATCCCATGATTACTTTAAAAAATGGAAATCAAGTTTTAAGCTGGATCATGTCTTTTCTCAAAGGTTGTGTCCTTTGTGCTGCAGCTATCTCGCTATAACTTTTATTGTTTCTAACGGTAGATCCAGTTGGTGGCAGTTGAAGGATGGCACTGAGTACGTGCGACCACTTTAGTGAGGTGGACAGAGAGATAAGGACAATTACAGCAGATGGTGCTATACAGATAGATGTTATTGACTAACTCAGTGGCTTTACTAAAGTTTTAATTAAATGCAATTACAAAAGTATTCAGATCCAGGTGCAGGTTTGAAAAATGTAGAATATTTATTTTGGGACAACCCTTTTAACTTTTGGCTTGATGAACAATGCTCCCATATATAAGCTATTGCATCACATCCCTATCACATCACATTGATAATTCTCCAATGCCCTCTATACTCCAGAAGAGGCTTTCCCTAGGACATCTGTGCTATCATGTGATTGGTTGCTATGGGCAAAAATAGTAAGATTTATTTTAGATAGTTTTCCTGAATCTTAAGTTACTATAAACATGTACACAAAGGGGCAGATTCAAGATGGCGACCTGGCAGCAAGAAAAATCTTTTTACTTGTTGGCATTTGCAAGAACGGGTTCTGTTGTGCAGTGAAATTTTCAGAATAAGGCTACTTTCACATTAGCGCCAGCAGGCTGTTTAGGCGGGGGAACAGCCTGCAGGATACGTACTAACGCTAGCCCGCGAGCAGCATGTTGCAGTTTTTGTCCGTCCGCCTCCTGGCATGTTTGCCATGCTGCGGTCGGACCTCTGGCCCCTCCATCCCCATTATAGATCGGACTTCCGGCAGCACACATGGGCTAGCATTAGTACGGATCCGGCAGGCTGTTATCCTGCCTAAACAGCCTGCCAGGCCCTGCTAACGCTAATGTGAAAGTAGCCTAAATTTGGTAATTGTGCTCCGCATAGAAACTGTGTTTTGCGTTGGGTGAAGCAATTCCATAGCACTGGCCGTTTATGTCATGGGAAAAGTCTGGGCCGCTCAAAAACTTTAAAAGAGACAGAGAACAGGGTTCGAACATAGTCGTAGAAAGTCGACCAGGCTGACTAGTATGGAACTACAAGTGACACAGACCACAGTATGGTATGAAAACGTCTGCGCTGTAAATCATATAGATTACAAATTCTTCAGGAGCTGAAACTGGACGAAAAACCGAAACACCGTAACTTCTGCACTGAATTGCAGGGCCAAATGGAAGAGGAAGAATTAGTTCACAGGCTGGTGTTCAATGATGAGGTGACCGCTCACCTCAGTGGGAAGGTCAATGGCCACAGTGTTAGAATCTGGGGCTCAGAAAACTCAGGTGCCCTTATGGAGCACACAAGAGACACACCCCAAGTAAAGGTGTTCTGTGCAATGAGCAGACGCAAGTCTACAGTTCCTTCTTTTTTGCTGAGAATGCTGTCACTACGGGCACTCCTACCTGGAAATGGTAAGAGAATAACTTACCTGTCCGGGCTCCAGCAGCGGCATGGCCACGCCGGGAGAGACATGCTGCTGAGCTCGTCCCTGGTGACACGACAGCATTCTTGGCAACAGGATGCAATGCTCTTTCTCCTCACAGCCGAATTGTGGAGTAGGATGATTGCTCAGCTGCTCTATTCCTGTGTGCTAGTGTTCTGACTAATGGAGCGCCGAGTCATGGACCTATCAGGTTCTGATCCTGGGACTCTGTGCTCTATGTGAACCCATTCCTGGCCTTATACCAGTGCCAGTGATAGCCTCTGAATCACTAGTTGTATTCCTGGTTCCTTGTTTCTGTGCTTTTAGGATTGCTCATTCCTCTGACCCCGGCTTGCATTTTGACCACTCTCTGTCTCTCGTTTGGTACTGCGTTGTCCATCTCGTTTATCTGTTGTAAAATTGTTTAGGTAAATGAATAAATTAGCATTCGTCGATATTAAATTATGGTAATGTAAATGGTATGATCTTTCTGGGATGTGAACGATGTAAAAACAGATGTGTTTTGTAAATCCTTTATGTGTAAATACAGTGAATGAGCCTCGATGGGTGTGTAAACGATTTTATGTGAACAACTTTCTACACTTCTCATAAAAATCCCTAAATCAGGAATGTCAAACTCGTAGAACCCCAGCTGTTCCAAAACTATTACTCCCAGCATGATGGAAGTTATAGTTTTGCAACAGCCGAAGGGGGCATGAGTTTGAGATCCCTGGCCTAAATGATAATATACTTGTCTAAATGCATAAACTACAGATTGGCGTGGTAATGAAAAGCTGGACGTGCTCAACCCCATATGCAGTGGCGCATTTATACCGGGGGGGGGGGGGGAGATCCTTCAAATGTGTGGATGTGATAAACAATCAAACAAAATAACAATAACTTTAACAAAGACAGGTGCACACTGCAGTCTTACTAAACCCTCATACTGGTGTAAAATTGAGAGACATATCCTACTGTGGAACACATGTCTGAGCCCGAGCACCGCGCCAAGGTTTCTCAAGTAGCTCGGGACCTAACGCTAAACCTACCTGTGCCGTATGGGCAATACCAGGAGCCAGTGGGCGAATTACAGGAGCGCAAGGTCAGACTCCCAGCAATCTCCCAGTAACCTCCAGCATGTGACCATGCATACAATGGGAGGAGGGAGAGAGCTCTGAGCCCCACCCAAGACTGGCTGATATAGCCCGGGCCTCACATGTGCACCAGAATGCTGCCTGTGGATGGGAATAAAGGCAGATTCAGACTAGGAGTTTCCACACCTCCAAACAATTCTATATATAAACTATAGATTGGAGTGGTAATGAAAAGCAGGAAGTGCTCAACCCCATATGCAGTGGTGCATCTATACCGGGGGCAGATCCTGCACTTGTGGTCCGCTGCTAATGGCAAAGCCCAGCAAAAATGCATACAATACAGCATACGGTACACATGTGCGGGTTTTAAGATGCATTTTTGGATTAGGTGTAAATCATGAAAGGACATATTCTACTTTTACTCTTTTTTTTAATTGATTCCTGATTTTGTTTTTTCAAAAAGCTTGAACGTGTGACCATTCCCAAATAGGTTTTTATTTTTATTTTTTTAACCAGACAACTCTTTTAATAGGTGAATCCAAACCTCAAAGACATCACCACACACATTTATTGTTACCCTAGCACATGAATGAAAAATGCATGGAAAAATTCCTGAAAATCTGGTCCATGGGGTATATATATATATATATATATATATATATATATACTGTATATATCTCCAAGCTACCCTAGTATCATCTCTCCTAACCTATATGTCCTTCACAGCCATTCCTCACCCTCCTCCCCTAACCCTCCGCTCCTACCCCCAGCTATCCCTCACTTCTGCTTCTATATGTGCCACAGTTTTCTAGTTAATCTGAGTCATAAATTACTTTAATTTTCTTTTTTTCCATATAATGCTGTAGTGTTGTCTTCTCCAATATGTGGATCTACAGCTGTAGCAACCACCGACAGGCATCAGGTTGGAAAGTCTCAGAGTAGAGGCTATTGTAAGGTGGGGCTGATTTTGTAGTGACTTTTTCTTCTGTTGACTTCAATAGGACAAACACCTGGAACAACTAGCCCCTGTATAATAAATGTGCAGTATGGCACTTGCGTTGTCAATGGAAACAGTCCTAGCAATATTGAAACAAAATTTGGAATTAGAATCATTAGATTTGGGGCTTATTTTCATTGGTGTGATAGTCATGCAGTTCTCTACTCCATCGTTCCCAATCCTCCTTTGAGGCACTACCTAGAGTAGTATTAGAACAAACTGACGAAGAACCTTCCCAGGAGTGTTTTTGTGCATTTCTAGTTTCAGTACTGCAACTGTAAAGTTCATATTTGACAATTTTCGCCAACTGCCACAATGTGAAACTTCTGTGGTTATAGTGTGTACCATCACAGAGAACCGTAGTTTAGTTTCTCTCAATCAAAGACCAGCTGAGTGTTACAGCTCATGCAGATCCTTTGTACGAAGGCTTACACAGAGCATGGAGTTTGCAGCAATGGATGCTGCATATGCAGAGATAGTCCATGGGCCTCTTCCTCAGGCATCTTTAAAAGACGCTGACCCTTTGCCTGATGATTTGGGCCCTTACTGGTTTGTGTCTCCTGATTTGGTACGTTGTCTTTTCTGGTCTGCCCCGCTAGTCTGTTTCAGCTTTGGCCGATCTATCACTATTTATTTATTTTGTCCCCATTATATTTTTCTCATAGAGGGCCCAGCACTTAATTAAGGAGGGACTGTCGACCAGTTGTTGGCCGTCAACTAGGACAGAAGGTGCAAATAGGTAGGGACAGTGGTTGAGGTAGCTCAGCATCTCACCAGTCCCCAAAGTGACACCAAATTCAAGATGTTATGCTAGTGTTTTTCCCATTGCATTGATTATATTAAGAATTGTTATGTGTAAACTTTCTTACCATTACATAGGGAGAAAATAATCCAAAAACATTACCAAGTGGAGGAATTACCATGTTTTCAAGTATTCAAGGCAGCTCTTGATTTTCTTTGAATCCCTGGATTTTTAAAAACTCCAGGGTGTGTTCAGTTTTGCAACCATGTTTGATCGTGATGCAGTGCATATAATACAGAAGAATGAAGCAACCATGCTGTCTGAGATTAAAATGCTTTTTTTGTATATGTATATATAGGGGTCTGAATTGTAAAAAGCTACTAACTCTCCTCGATCTTTCCCCTACATTTGATACTATAGCAAGAAGAAGGAAAAAAGAAAGTAGAGTGTGCGACTGCAAGATCAGACTACTCTGTGTTTTTTTTGTAGTCTGTTACCATGGAGACACATTGGTTTGCCTAAGAGCTTTAGATGCAGGCATAAAGGGAAAATATTTTGATACACATAGAGTCTGATGGAGCATGCTGTGATTGAAATCATACATTTTAGGCTATTATTACATCTAGTATCGGGATGAAAATGATTTATCAGTTACTAAACCAGATAGCGACCCCGAGAATGAAAGGTCCTCAAGTCTTCTCTGTGAATGGAGCGGTGGTGTGCATGGTGGTCTATGGCACTGACGGAGCTCTGCCTTCTCATGGAAGTGAATAGACGGGTGGTCCAACATGTGCTCTACCAAAGAGGGGACCGAGGGTCATAGTCAACCTCCACAAGCCAATATTTATCCCCTATCTATGGATAGGCAATAAATCATTTTTGTGGGGTAACTCCTTTAATGTGTTATACCCATCTCATACATTAGTTGCATGTCACTAGGATATGCCACCAATGTCATATAGGTGCAGGTCCCACCTCTGGGACCCACTCCCATCTCCAGAATGGGACCCCTGAAGTGAAGGTGAGCACCCGCACATGCACAGCCACTTCTCTATTCACCGCTATGGCACTGCCAGTAATAGCTGAGCACTGGAGCTCCCATATCGGTGAATGGAGAGTGGCACCGCTTGCATTGTGCACTTTCCTTCTTTTCAGGGGTCCCGTTCTGGAGATAGGAGCAGGTCCCAGAAGTGGGACCCACACCTATCTAACATTGGTGGCATATCCTAGCGTCTGAGATGAGACAACCCTTAATGATCTTAATGATGACCGTTAGGGCATACATCGTGCGCACGGGAGCACACAGCATCATAGGTTGCTATGATTCTGTGCGCATCGGGCCGCCGCGGGACTATTGCCCAGCACTTATATGATATTATAAGTGCTGTACAATAGCCCCATGGGCGGCCCGATGCGCACAGCATCATAGTAACCTATGATGCTGTGCACTCCCGTTCGCATGATGTATGCCGCTACGGGACATATGGCCCGCTCACGGACCGTATGTCTCGGAGGGCATACGGTCATGTGCATGAGCCCTTATGGTTAGTTTTCTTTTAAATGGTTTTCCATTAACTTCACTGGAATAACCTTGACCACGGGCACACCTTGTGCTTGGCCATGAGTTTCTTTCAGCAGCTGATTTGAATAACGCTTGAGAAGTGACTTGTTAACTTCTTTGAGGCAGATTTGATGGTGGTTTTCCATAGAAGTCCATGGGGAAGCAGAAAAACCTCACTCAAAAACTCTTGTAAAAAGGCCAACAAATGATAAAACCACAACCAAAATTTACCTGTTTTTCTGCTGCACATTTTGCCAAGTGAACCTAGCCTTATCGTCCAAAGCAACAGAAACCCAAAATGGACAGAGACTAGAGTGCCGGGTGTGCCAAGTACGGGGCACCAGCCAGCGACTCGGCCTCGACCTGGGCAATGAACTGAATCTTTTCTAGGAAAGCCCAGGTACAACGCTGTCTTATGTGCAGCCAAGCGATCTCTCATTGGCAGTTGAGGCAGAAAGATAACTAAAAATCGTGGAAATGGTTTTCTGAACACATGCTAATAAATCTAATTGGATTACAAATATTGAGCTTTTGCAAGCGGTTGGCAGGGACGGCCCTGTTCCCTAGCTGCTCCTGGAATGTACATTACTACATACTTTCCTTATTTGCCAATCACACCCGTGCAATTGACTAAATCATTTTTAAAGCGGGCTTGTTAGTGCTGCACTGGAAGCGGAGAAGTGGTTTCTCAGACAACTGCTGCCTGCTAATGACCTGATAGCGCCCAGCACCGGGGTGCTCCTAGACCAGGCACAAAGCTGTTGATTGCTTAATTGAATGTAAATTCTGTAGCTCCGTTGGCTAATTACCTGATCCTCCCGTGTCCTTCCAAATCAATAAACCACCATTCTCACAACAGCGCAGCCCTATCAATAGGAGATTGTGTCACGTATTAGGCAAGATAGATTTGCTCATGGGACGAATAGTCACTGCAAATATTTGGCTCCCTGTTCTGAGTTCCATTATGTATAATCTACCTCCAATGCATTAGAGATGATGGCAGTTAATGTAATATCCAGGATATTAAGAGACAGGCTATTTTTCAGCGAGGGAGAGGGAGCGGACAATGGGAATTAAGACCAATTAAGGCCATAGGAAACATTTATTAGAGAGGATTTCCACAGAAAAACTTTCGGGAATTTTTGAACTGACGATCTATTCTCTGGATAGGTCATCAGTGTCTGATCTGTGGGGGTCAGACACCCGGGACCCCCGCCGATCAGCTGTTTGTGGCAGCGGCACTCTCACCTTCTCTCAGCTCACCAAGCACAGTGCCGTACATTGTATAGCGGTTGTTCTTGGTATCGCAGCTCAGCCCCAGTCACTTTAATGGGGCTGAGGTGCGCCTAGGCCATGTGACCGATGAATGTGATGTCACATGGCCTAGGCAAAGCTGGAAGAAGGCCGCCACACTACTGAGAGCATCAGTGTCTTCTCAAACAGCTGATCAGAGAGGGTCCTGGGTGTTGGACCACCACCAATCAGATACTGATGACCTATCCAAAGGATAGGACAGGTCATGAGTTTTAAAGTCTCCGAAAATGTTCTGGTGTGCAAAAGTGGAATACTCCCATCATGCACCAAAATGTACAACTTTTTTTTATCCTTTTCCTTTTGCAAAAAGTGAGTGGGGTGTGGATGGCAGGGGACGGGTTGCTGGCGAGACAGAAAACTGGTACACACTACACCTGACACCTGCTCCAGCTTCTTGCTGGTAAGTGCAGCAGGCCTGGGAGGGGAGAAGTAGAGGATGTGAGAGGTGGTAGTGGCAATGATGGCAATAGTAGTACTCATGGTGGTGGTCCTTACTCTGATGCTCCTTGGGCCGTGCAGTACAGTGGGGGGTGCACCCTTTCTCCCCCCCCCCCCTGATAAGAGGGTCCTGCCTGGTGGTAGGTGGGAATGAGTTCTGGAGGTGCAAGGCAGGGATTCCTTGCCAGGGTACCAGACAAAGTAATACTGTGGCAGTGCAGGTGATGATTCAGAGCAATAATTATTATTTATTATTAAAGCGCCATTCATTCCATAGCGCTGTACATATGAGAAGAGGTATACATACATAATAATAACGAGGCCGGTTTTGGTGCAACCTGTGAATGAAACTTTACTGAAGAAAAATGGCAGCTGATAAACACACGTACTTGCAAAAGTAGATACAGTCTTTTCATGTTGCAACAGGTAGTTTTCCAACGGCTGCATATAGGGGATAAACAGTATAGTGGTTCCCTCTGAGTCCCTTTCCAGATAAACTGGAATCTTCCCAATTCAGCCACAGGGATGCAATCTCTCTCTCTCTCTTTTTCAGTCTGCATTTCTACATTACCCGGCTGCGGGGTGTAATCCTTTAGTAGATGGCCAATCTTTCTCTATAGTGTGGTAGGGTGCCTGAAACTTGTAACCCCAACCACAATTCAGTGAAGTCCACAACCGATATACATGTGTTACCTTCACTGGCTTTCATTTTCCAGCACTCTTCCTTGTAATGGATGCTAAACGTTCTACTAGACTCAATACTTCTATCCCTCAGAGGGTGACACTTGCTTCTGTTTGTTTTAACCAGCTACCTGTATTACAAACTAAGGGTGCTGGCACACGGTGCAGTTCTGACATGCATTCAGGATGCAATTTTCAATGTAGCCAGTTTAGCAGCCTCATTAAACCCTGGTTCTGCATAGTGGAAATTATTTAATTAATTTCAGCTAGCTACAATAAAAAACTGAATGCATGTCAGAACAACACTGACCACACACAGCCCCCAGATCAGCAGGGTAGGGCCAGCCCACACCAAGCAAATACATCTAGGACTGGAAAATCAACATATACAGTATATGCATATCCGGGGGCTGTGTTTAGTCAGTTAGGCTGTGTATAGCCTTTGGTAATTACAATACATTACAGTGACATGAAACCCCGTTAGCAGTGAACCACTGGGTCACTACACAATGAATAATTCTGGTGCATCCTAAGGCAGCGGATTTCTCAATTTAGACGGAAACATCAGTCTTAATGGATTTTCCTCAATGTCTTTACAAGGGTATTTAATGTTTTGCCTAGTTTAATCTTATACACAGATGGTAAAATCGTTCTGCCGACATCTATTCCTTACAGCCCCCCATATACATACATTTGACAAGTGTGAATGTTTTCTCAATAGGGAGAGGAGAGGGAAATAAACCACCACCATACTCCTCTGGTGATCTATCTCCCAGGAGAAAACAAGGATCGGGCATGTTGGAATCCAACAGCCAAGTTGTTCTTTCTCCAGAAATCTGCTGTCAGGGATCCACTAATGTGCATATCACCTTAAAGGTGTTATCCTATGATTAATGTAAAAAGTAAAAATCATATAGTACAGGGATGGCCAACATGAGGCTCTCCAGCTGTTGTAAAACTACGACTCCCAGCATGCCCAGACTGCCTACAGCTATCAGCCTACAGCAGGGCATGGTGAGAGTTGTAGTTTTACAACAGCTGGAGAGCCACAGGTTGGCCATCCCTGATATAGTACATGCCAATCTCTTTCTCTTTCTGTACTTCACATGCATCCACAGATCTCCCCACTCATTGCTTCAGTTGCTCAGCTATGGACGGTGCTGTGTTTGGTAAGCTGCAAGGAGGCCATGGAGCTCAGCGAAGCTCCAGTGAGTGCTGAGTCCCCAGGAAACATTTTATATCAAGGCAGAGTAAAACACATAACTTATTGCTAACAATTTTGGGGGTCATTTATGAACATTTTACGCCAGTTTTTGGTGTAAAAATGCTGCACAACCCCTTTTATTGTGACAAGTTTTTGTACCATGTTTGTCACTTAGGAGTATCGAGGGAGTGGCGGGGGCCTTCTGCAGGACATCGGTCCTGACAAATTTAACAACATTTAGGGCTCATGCACACGACTGTATGTATGTAGAACAGTCCTATCCTTGTCAGTAATGCGGACAATAATAGGACATGTTCTATTTTTTTGCGGAACGTAAATACGGACATACTGAAACGGAATGCACACGAAGTAACTTCCGTTTTATTTGCGGACCCATTGAAGTGAATGGTTCCGCATGTGGTTCGCAAAAAACGGGACGGACGCGGAAATAAATTACGTTTGTGTGCATGAGCTCTTATGCTTGGAAACAGGCATATATGCTAGCGAAAAACTACCCTAGCCAGTAGCTGGAGTCGTTTTTTCACCAGGCACACGGAACTCTAAAGGTGAGCTGTAATAAATTACGCAGCAAAGACAAGTGCAAAAGGGAAGTAAAAGCGCGGCGTAAAACGTGCGTCTTAGTAAATTACTATTATTTAATTGAAATTAATAGCGCTGTACATCCAGACGAGGCGACACAAATAGAAAAATACAGAGGGGTAGGGAACCCTGCCCACAAGAGCTTACAATCTACAAGATCACCCCCCTTTGCTAAAATTTCCTAAAATTGCATAAAATACACAACAGATGTCTATTGAGCCTCATAATGTCACGAGCCATAAAAGCCATCTCATGATCACCCTCATCATCGGAGACACTCACTACACTTAGCACAAGTAATTACCTCTTCTTGACTCTAATCAGACTGTTTACGTAAAATTTCACGGATCCTATCGTTTCCCTGGGAGGGCAATTATCAGGTAACAGCCACAGCTGTAAAAGAAATAAATGAGCGCCTACTGCAGATGGATGATATGGAAACTGCAGCGGGTTTTTATGTTGTCTGCTTCTGTTTGCTGATACATTTGGCATGTTACACACTGATCTCCCGGACGAGCGTCCATTATGGCTGACCGCTGGGGCGTGAAATCTAGTCGGTATTTAGAAGCTTTTAACAAATGGAAACTTCATGAGCGCTCTCTTCATGCCGTTTTAATGCACTGCTAAATGTTTGAGCGCATTGCACGCTATTAAATTAGGAAGTGTTTGTCATCTTTTTGAAAAGTTGTTATTTTATGCTTCATTTGATAAAACGTTGGCAAATAATAAGGGGCTGAAGTGCAAACTGTCTACTCGCCGCTCTCTGACTGTCCCTCAGCCTAAGGGCTCATGCAAACGAACGTATTTCCTTTCCGTGTCCGTTCTGGGGTTTTTTGCGGACCGTATGCGGAACCATTCATTTAAATGGGTCTGCAAAAAAAAAAAAACGGAAGGTACTCCGTGTGCATTCCATTCCTGTATGTCCGTATTTCCGTTTCGCAAAAAAATATAACATGTCCTATTATTGTCCGCATTACGGACAAGGATAGGACTGTTCTATTAGGGGCCGGCTGTTCTGTTCCGCAAAATGCGGAATGCACATGGCAACATCCGTATTTTTTGCGGATCTGTTTTTTGCAGACCGCAAACTACATACATATTTTTGCAGCCCGTGTGCGGAACCATTCATTTCAATGAGGCCGCAAAAAAAAACGGAAATGACGGCATGTGCATTCCTTGTCCGTATGTCCGCAAGTCCGTTCTGCAAAAAAACAGAACATGTCCTATTCTTGTCCGTTTTGCATTTTTACAATGGATCCACAAAAAAACAAAAACACAGCTGTCACACAGATGCCATCCTTTTTTTTCTTTTGCTGATCGCAAAATGTATACGGTCGTGGCATGAGCCCTAAGGCTGTTGTCACATTTTGGTTTTTTTTTCTAGTGTTTTTGAGGGGTTTTGGTCTTTTTTTTTCCGCCACTTTTTATGGAAATAATGTCAGTTCTTGGTGTTACATGGACCTTTGTACTAAATATTAAACGCAAGACAAACAGGTGTTGCTTTGTAGCTGAGTTTTTTTTCCATCTTGAGGTGCTTTTTTGGGCTCAAAGGTGTTTTTCAAATTGAGTCTGAGTCTTGTGTTTTTCCCCCCCTCATTGCCTGGTGTTTTTCTCCCATAGACATCCAAAAATGCTACTATGGCTGCTTTGACATCTGTGTTGGAGGCTCTGTTCGGAGCTTCCATCACAGAAATTGTGAAAAATAGCGGCAAGAAAAGTCCTGCTTTAAAATGTTCACCCGGACAGAAACCGAACGGATCCATTTACAGTCAATCGGATTTGTTCTGTTCGTGACAGTTATGTGCCTAATCCGATACGTCCGTTTATTCAGTTTTTCTGCTCCTATAAAAACAGAAAATACAAGCACAGATGTGAAAGCAGCCTAAAAACATTGATCAAGTCAGGCCTTTTGTTTTTGTTTTTGGCCCGGGACAAAACTGGGTGAGTAGGAACCCCTTTAAATATCATTTTTTTTTAGTCCTTTTGTTTCTGAATTTTTTTGAACATGTGATTTTTGGTGCCTTTCTCTATAGAGAAAAATGCCTGAAAAAAACATAATTCAACAAACACACCACTAAGGCTACTCTCACACTAGCGTTTTCGTTTTCCGGTATTGAGTTCCGTCATGGGGGCTCAATACCGGAAAAAAAATGCTTCAGTTTTGTCCCCATTCACTGTCAATCGGGACAAAACTGAACTGAACAGAACGCTCCAAAATGCATTCTGTTCCGTTTAGTTGTGTTTCCATACCGGAGAGCAAACCGCAACATGTTGTATTTTGCTTTCCGTCCTGGCATGCAAAGCAAGACGGATCCGGCATGACTCACAATACAAGTCAATGGGGACGGATCCGTTTTCTCTGCCACAATCTGCCACAATAGAAAACTGATCCGTCCTCCATTGACTGTCAATGTTAAAGATACCGTAATACAACCAGATCCGTTCATAACGGATGCAGATGGTTGTGTTATCAGCAACGGAAGCGTTTTTGCAGAACTTTGCCGGATCCAGTAAAAACGCTAGTGTGGAAGTAGCCTAAAAAGCCTTAAAAGTGCATGCAGTATGCAAAATATTGAAAGCTATTTTTGTGGCTTTTTTCTAGTGGTAGAAAAAAGAAAACACTGAGCAGATGTCTGTGCAGACGAGCCCTTAAAGGGATGTGTGACTTATACCAGGAATGTGGTATAAATACGGTGTAAATGGATCATCTATAGGATTGCTGTTGGTTGGTAGATAATGACAGTAGACTGTCACTGGCAGAACCGTTTGTTACATGATCTCAGTCAACCTGATAAAATAGCCCAAATAGCAAGGGAGATTTATCAAAACTGGTGTAAAGGTAAAACAGCCAATCAGATCCCACCTTTCATGTCTCAGAGCTCCTTTGGAAAAAGAAAGATGCAATCTGATTGGTTGCTATGGGCAACTAGGCTCAGTTCAAATCACTGTTTCATTTTCCATTTTTCTGATCCGTCAGAAGAACAGAAAAAAACAACCCCCCCCTCCCAAAAAAATTGATCCTTTACTTTGAGCATCCGTTGTGCTAATTTTGCATCAGTTTTAGCCATTTCCATCTGAGATCCGTTATTTTAGAAAGGAAGAAAAAGTCCTTTGTGAATGCTTAAAGTAAAGGATCCATTTTAGTTTTTTGTTTTTCTGTTCTTTGCAAGGATAAGAAAAACAGAAAACGAAACTAAGCCAGTTTGCCTTTACACCATTTTGATAAGTCTCCCTGTGTGTGTGTACGGAGATATTCTCGCCTAATACTTCTAGGGGAATATCATTTTATACATAAAGAATTAGATTTTTTTTTTACATTAGAGACAGAGGGCCTGTGCACTTCTATAATGGTTCTGTGCAGAATTGTCGTATGAGCCCTTAACCACTTCACATCCGGGCCATTTACCCCCCTTCCTGACCAGGCCTAGTTTTGCAAATCTGACATGTGTCACTTTATGTGGTAACAACTTTGGAACGCTTTTACTTATCCAAGCCATTCTGAGATTGTTTTCTCGTGACACATTGTACTTCATGACAGTGGTAAATTTTGTAAAAAATAAAAATTGACATGTGGGGTGTTTTGGTAAATCGCAGAATCAGGGTAATAAATTTTTGTTTTGCTGTTAACCCTCGATGTGTTAAGAATTAAAATGGATTAAAATGGAAAATCTGCCAAAAAAGTGAAATTTTGAAATTTCATCTCCATTTTCCTTTAATTCTTGTGGAACACCTAAAGGGTTAACAAAGTTTGTAAAATCAGTTTTGAGTAACTTGAGGGGTGTAGTTTCTACAATTAGGTCATTTATGGGGGGTTTCCACTATGTAAGCCCCACAAAGTTATTTCAGACCTGAACTGGTCCTTAAAAAGTGGGTTTTGGAAATTTTCTTTATTTATAAAATAATCCAAAATTTACCAAACATTTAGAAAAATTAGCAATTTTCAAAATTTCTATTTCTCTGCTTTTAAAACAGAAAGTGATACCTCATAAAATATTTATTACTTAACATTCCCATATGTCTACTTTTGTAAATGTCATTTAATTTTTTTTAGGACGTTTGAAGGCTTAGAATCTTAGAAGCAATTCTTAAAATTTTAAAGAAAATTTCCAAAACCCACTTTTTAACCCCTTAAGGACACAGGGCGTACCGGTACGCCCTATTTCCCGAGTCCTTAAGGACCAAGGGCGTACCGGTACGTCCTGACTTAAAATCGGCATTCCGGCGCCGCGGGGGTTAATCGGAACGGGATTTCGGCTGAAATCATTCAGCCGGCATCCCGTAACAACGCAGGGGGGGGTCATTTGACCCCCCCGTATCGGCGATCGCAGAAAACCGCAGGTCAATTCAGACCTGCGGTTTTCTGCGTTTCCGGTCCATTCGGGTGTCCGGTGACCCGATGAACCGGAAAAAGACTGCGATCGGTGGCGTAATTATACACCACCAATCGCAGTCCGAGGATTTGAGGAGGCGGTGCTGGCCCTGGTGCTGAACACTGCTGTCCAGGGTGCTGATTGGTGCAGGGGAGAGAGGCGCGAGATTCAAACTTCCTGCGCTCCTCTCTCCCCTCCTCTTCCTGTTCTGCACGAGCACCCGGCAGCATCGTCCAGCACCAGCTCCTGTGTCCCCCTAATCGCCATCCATCACCCTCCTGCACCCATCGCCACCCAGGTAGGTTAGGGTCAGTGAGGGAGAGGCATCGTTAGGCAGGGAAAGAAGGGAAAAGTTAGTTAGGAAAAAAAAAAAAAAAAAACTTTTAACTTTTACACAAAACTTTTTTTGATCCATCTATCAGACCCCAGACCCCCCCCTGCCACTTGCCCCCCCCCTACCAGCCCCCCACCACCACCAGCCCCCCCACCCCCTCCACCCATCCCCCCACCACTCCCCCCAACCCCCCCCCCCCCACCACCACCACTAGCCCCCTCACCACCACTTTTTTTTCTGCGTTCGCTGACTGGTCGGCACTTTTTAGCGTCCGTCCACTGTTAGCGCATCGCCTGCCCCACCGCTGATCAGCGTTGTACCGCTAATCAGCAACTTTTTTTTTTTCCTAACACTTGCCCTTTTTTCCTTTTTTTAGTACGCGAACACCCGTTGCCCCCACACACACGCACATATAATAAAGTTTTACACACACGCACACCTACACGCACACACACCCATGGCCCGCCGGGTGTTCTCGGCCGAGGAGGCATATGCCCAGATTGCCTCCGACTCCGAGAGCCCCAGTGAGGATGAGGATGACCCCACATTCCTCTTATCATCAGCATCCTCCTCATCATCATCGGATGACGATGAGCCACCAAGGCGGCGGAGACGCCGCCAGGCGGAGCCAGGGGCCGCACATGCTAGGGATCCTGTGGCCCACCCTAGTACGAGCCGCCCTGGGGTTCGTACTGGTTTCCCGGCCCACCAAATAAGTTCACCGGAGACCCCTGCCGATGAACTTAGCTGGTGTCCCCCAGTGGACTTTGAGCCTGAGATTCCGGATTTCGCTGGCAATCCTGGAATCCAGATTCCCACAGTGGGGTTTACTGAAATAGACTATTTTAGTTTTTTTTTCAGTAACCCACTGGTGAATTTGATGGTGGAGCAGACGAATCTGTACGCCCAACAGTTCGTCGCTCAAAACCCAGGCTCAGTTTTGGCTAGACCCGGTGGCTGGACGCCGGTCAGTGCAGCCGAAATGAGGACATTTTGGGGCCTCGTGCTGCATATGGGTCTAGTCCAAAAACCCAGTGTCAGGCAATACTGGAGTGGGGACGTCCTGTACCAGACCCCACTGTACAGTATGGTCATGACACGCTCCCGGTTTGAGGCCATCCGGAAATGTCTGCATTATTCCGATAATGCAGCATGTCCACCCCGAGGTGATCCTGCCTATGACCGGCTGTATAAGATACGGCCTGTCATCGATCACTTTGGGGCCACATTTCAGCAGGCCTACGTACCTGGAAGGGAGGTCGCGGTTGATGAGTCGCTCATTGCGTTCAAGGGGAGACTCAGTTTCCGCCAATATATTCCCACAAAGCGAGCGAGGTATGGCGTGAAGCTATACAAAATTTGTGAGAGTACCTCAGGGTACACTTACAAATTTCGTGTGTACGAGGGGCGAGATTCCCGTATTCAACCCCCAGAATGTCCCCCCACTCTGGGTGTTAGCGGGAAACTCGTGTGGGACCTTATGTACCCACTGCTGGATAATGGTTACCACTTGTACATGGATAACTTTTATACCAGCATTCCCTTGTTCAGGTCCCTTGCCGCCAGATCTACGTTCGCTTGTGGGACCGTGCGGAAAAATCAGCGCGGCCTCCCTGCCTACCCCCTCCAGGTACCTATCCCCAGGGGTGAGACCCGTGCACTTACCAGTGGAAACCTGTTGCTGGTCAGGTATAAGGACAAGAGGGATGTCCTTATGCTGTCCACAATCCACGGTAACGGCACCACCCCAGTCCCTGTGCGAGGTACCGCGGCAACGGTCCTCAAGCCCGATTGTATCGTCGACTACAATCGGTATATGGGAGGAGTTGATCTCTCGGATCAAGTCCTCACGCCATATAACGCCATGCGCAAAACCCGGGCATGGTACAAAAAAGTTGCGGTCTACTTGGTGCAGGTTGCCATGTACAACTCTTTTGTACTATCCCGAAGCGCTGGCAGCACAGGGACATTCCTCCAATTCTATGAGGCAGTCCTCAAGGACCTGATCTTTTCGGACCGGGAAAGAGCAGGCCGGAGTACCTCGGGAACTGGAGGCGCCCGGATCGTCCCTGGCCAACACTTTCCAGGTGTGGTCCCCCATACTGGAAAGAAGGGACGAACCCAAAAAAAGTGCAGAGTGTGTCGCAGGAGGGGGATACGGAAGGACACCACCACTCAGTGCGACACGTGCCCCGATCATCCGGGCCTCTGCGTTATCGATTGCTTCAGGGAGTATCACACTTCCATGGAGTACTAAATTTTTATAATCCCCAACAGTTCACTAGAGAACATAAAACACTATGGCTCTCAGACTTTGGAGACACGAAAACTATTTTTCTTTCCCCCAAAAATATTAGTTTTAGTGCAGGCATCCTCAAACTGCGGCCCTCCAGATGTTGTAAAACTATAA
Source organism: Bufo gargarizans (assembly GCF_014858855.1). NCBI lineage: Eukaryota > Metazoa > Chordata > Amphibia > Anura > Bufonidae > Bufo > Bufo gargarizans. The sequence continues at coordinate 358,742,741 of NC_058085.1, forward strand.
CTCCCAGCATGCCCAGACAACCTACAGCCATCAGTAGGGCATGGTGGGAATTGTAGTTTTACAACATCTGGAGGGCCGCAGTTTTAGGATGCCTGCTTAGTGTCTCCAAAGTCTGAGAGCCATACATATTGGGCATCGTCGCGTGCGTAAAAGTCGTCGCTATAAAAATAACTTTTGACCAAACGCCTCGGATGAACGGTGTTAAAAATATAAAATAAAAACGGTGCCAAAACACCTATTTTTGGGCAAAATTTCAATTTAAATCCATTTTGCCGGTAATAAAGCAAGGGTTAACAGCCAAACAAAACTAAATATTTATTGCCCCGATTCTGTCGTTTGCAGAAACACCCCATATGTGGTCGTAAATGGCTATATAGCCGCACGGCAGGGCATAGAACGAAGGGAACGCCATACGGTTTCTGGAAGGCAGATTTTGATGGACAGTTTTTTTTTTGACACCATGTCCCATTAGAAGCCCCCCCTGATGTAGCCCAGACTAGAAACTCCAAAAAAGTGACCCCATCTAAGAAACTACACCCCTCAAGGTATTCAAAAGTTACTTTACAAACTATGTTAACCCTTTAGGTGTTCCACAAAACTAAATAGCGAATGTAGAAACAATTTTAGATTTTAATTTTTTTGTTACATTGCCTCAAAAAAGAGTAATATAGAGCAACCAAATATCAAATTTACCCCAAAAATAGTCCCAAAACAACAACCACCTTATCCCGTAGTTTCCTAGATGGGGTCACTTTTATGGAGTTTCTACTCTAGGGGTGCATCAGGGGGCTTGAAAGGGTACATGGTGTAAATAAACCAGTCCAGCAAAATCTGCCTTCCAAAAACCATATGGCGTTCCCCTTCTTCTATGTCCTGCCGTTTAGCCAAATAGTAGTTTACCACCACATATGGGGTGTTTCTGCAAACTACAGAATCAGGGCAACCCATTTTGAGTGTTGTTTGGCAGTTAACCCTTGTTTTACTCCTAGAAAAAATTGATTATATTGGAAAATTTTCCAAAAAATTGAAATTTCATAATTGTTTCTCCATCTGCCATTAACTCTTGTGGAACACCTAAAGGGTTAACAAAGTTTGTAAACCCAGTTTTGAATACCTTGAGGGGTGTACTTTCTTAGATGGAGTCACTTTTTTGAAATTTCTATTCTAGGGGTGCAACAGGGGGCTTCAAATGGGACATGGTATAAACAAAACCAGTCCTGCAAAATCTGCCTTCCAAAACCCATATGGTGTTCCCCTCCTTCTATGTGCTACCGTTCGGCCAAACAGTAGTTTACGACCACATATGGGGTGTTTTTGCAAACTACAGAATCAGGGCAACCCATTTTGAGTGTTGTTTGGCAGTTAACCCTTGTTTTACTCCTAGAAAAAATTGATTATATTGGAAAATTTTCCAAAAAATTGAAATTTCATAATTGTTTCTCCATCTGCCATTAACTCTTGTGGAACACCTAAAGGGTTAACAAAGTTTGTAAACCCAGTTTTGAATACCTTGAGGGGTGTACTTTCTTAGATGGAGTCACTTTTTTGAAATTTCTATTCTAGGGGTGCAACAGGGGGCTTCAAATGGGACATGGTATAAACAAAACCAGTCCTGCAAAATCTGCCTTCCAAAACCCATATGGTGTTCCCCTCCTTCTATGTGCTACCGTTCGGCCAAACAGTAGTTTACGACCACATATGGGGTGTTTTTGCAAACTACAGAATCAGGGCAACCCATTTTGAGTGTTGTTTGGCAGTTAACCCTTATTTTACTCCTGGAAAAAATTTATTATATTGGAAAATTTTCCAAAAAATAGAAATTTCAAAATTGTTTCTCCATCTGCCATTAACTCTTGTGGAACACCTAAAGGGTTAATAAAGTTTGAAAAAACAGTTTTGAATACCTTGAGGGGTGTAGTTTCTAGAATGGGGTCATTTTTGGGAGGTTTCTATTATCTAAGCCTCACAATATGACTTCAAACCTGAACTGGTCCATAAAAAGTGGGATTTTGAAGATTTCTCAAAAATTTCAAAATTTGCTTCTAAACTTCTAAGCCTTGTAACATCCCCAAAAAATAAAATATCATTCCCAAAATGCTACAAACATGAAGTAGACATATGGGGAATGTAAAGTCATCACAATTTTTGGGGGTATTACTATGTATTACAGAAGTAGAGAAACTGAAACTTTGAAATTTGCTAATTTTTCAAAATTTTTGGTAAAAAATGTATTTTTTTATGCAAAAAAAATAACTTTTTTGACCCAATTTTAGCAGTGTCATGAAGTACAATATGTGACGAAAAAACAATCTCAGAACGGCCTGGGTAAGTCAAAGCGTTTGAAAGTTATGAGCACTTAAAGTGACACTGGTCAGATTTGCAAAAAATGGCCCGGTCCTTAAGGTGAAAATGAGCCCGGTCCTTAAGGGGTTAAGGACCAGTTCAGGTCTGAAATAACTTTGTGGGGCTTACATAGTGGAAACCCCCCATAAATGACCTAATTGTAGAAACTACACCCCTCAAGTTACTCAAAACTGGTTTTACAAACTTTGTTAACCCTTTAGGTGTTCCACAAGAATTAAAGGAAAATGGAGATGAAATTTCAAAATTTAACTTTTTGGGCAGATTTTCCATTTTAATCCATTTTAATTCTTAACACATCGAGGGTTAACAGCCAAACAAAAATTTATTACCCTGATTCTGCGGTTTACCAAAACACCCCACATGTCAATTTTTATTTTTTACAAAATTCATCTGACAGGGTAGATCATATGCTATTTTTATAGAGCAGGTTGTTACGGATGCATTGATATCAAATATGTCAACTTTTTTGTTTGTTTGTTTCAGTTTTACATAATAAAGCATTTTTGAAAAATAAATTATGTTTTTGTGTCTCCATTTTCTGAACGCCATATTTATTAATTTTTTTCTGCCGATCGTCTTGTGCAGTGGCTCCTGTTTTGCAGGAAGAGTTGCTGTTTTTCTTGGTACCATTTTTGGGTACATATGATTTTTTGATCATTCATTATAACACTTTATGGGGCAAGGTGATTCAAAAATTGGTTGTTTTAGCACAGTTTTTTTTAATTTCTTTTTACAGTGTTCACCTGAGGGGTTAGGTCATGTGATATTTATATAGAGAAGATCATTATGGAAGTGGCAATACCTAATATGTATACTTTTTCTTATTTATTTAAGTTTTACACAATAATAGCATTTTTGAAACAAAAAAAAATATGTTTTAATGTGTCCATGTTCTGAGAGCTATAGTTTTTTATATTTTTTGAGAGATTTTCTTATGTAGGGGCTCATTATTTGTGGAATGAGGTGACGGTTTTATTGGCACCATTTTGTGGGACATATGCATTTTTGATCACTTGGTGTTGTACTTTTTGTGATGTAAGGTGACAAAAATGGCTTTTTTTAACACAGTTTTTATTTTTATTTTTTTACGGTGTTCACCCGAGGGGTTAGGTCATGTGATATTTTTATAGAGCAGGTTGTTACGGACACGGCGATACCTAATATGTATACATTTTTTTTAATGGTGTTTATCGGACTGGGTCGATCATGTGATATATTTATAAAGCCAACCGTCACGGATGCGGCAATACCAAATAAGTCTATTTTTTTAAAAAATATTTTTACATTATTTTCTTTTTATTCCTTACTTGGGGAAATTTATTTTTACATGTGAAACCTTTTTTTTATTTTATTTTTTTAACATTTTTTTTTTTTTTTTTTTAATTTTACACTTTTCGTCCCCCATAAGGTCATACAAGACTTCTGGGGGACATTTAACTTCACTTTTTTTTTTCACTGTTGATTTCTCCTGTAACTGGGGCTGACATAGTAGCCCCAGTTACAGGAGAATAACACCCCCCAGAGAGGCTCTACAGCGCTGTACAGCCTCAGTGCAGGGCTGATCGAAGTCTGTGAAAGACCTCACAGCTCCTGTACTCACCCGGCTCCGGCCGTCCCATGACCGCCGGGCCGGAACAGGAAGTGCATAGCGCTTCCTGCACTGTATACATAGTGCTCAGCGAGCGCTGTGTATACAACGATCTAGAAGGCAGGGACACCTGGGCACTGTCCCTGCCTTCTCTAAGGGTTGCCCTGCCACTGAGAGCGGGCAACCCGATCTGCAGCTGCATGATTAGCGTGCAGCTGCAGTCTCTGAATGGGTGTTCAGGAACGTCCATTAACCCTGCTTTCACACCTGAGCGTTTCCCAAACGCGCGTCAGACGCGCGTCTCTGACGCACGTTTTTTGTAATAGTAAACGCGCGTTTGACGCGCGTTTGTGTCATTGACTGCAGTGTCCTATGGCCACAAACGCGCGTCAAAACGCCCCAAAGAAGCTCAAGTACTTGTTTGAGCGTCGGGCGTTTTACAGCGCGATCGTACGCGCTGTAAAACGCCCAGGTGAGAACCATTCCCATAGGGAAGCATTGGTTTTCATGTGTTGAGCATTTTACAGCGCGTTTGAACGCGCTGTAAAATGCTCAGGTGTGAACTTAGGGTCAGAGATATAGAACCACCTCCCGGACGTTTATAGTCAACGTGCGGACGGGAGGTGGTTAAACATTTTATTTTTTTTATTTTACACTTTGTGTCCCCCATAAGGTCATACAAGACATCTGGGGGACATTTAACTTCACTTTTTTTTTTTATCACTATTGATTTCTCCTGTAACTGGGGCTGACATAGTAGCCCCAGTTACAGGGGAAATACAGCCCCTAGAGAGGCTGTACAGCATAATACAGCGCTGTACAGCCTCAGTGCAGGGCTGATCGAGGTCTATGGAAGACCCGACAGCTCCTGCACACTCCTGGCCCCGGCGGTCACATGACCACCGGGACAGGAAGCGCATAGCGCTTCCTGATCTGTATACACAGCCCTCGACCACCCTGCAATCCATCAGTGGTGGTCATGCTTGCACATTATAGGATACAGCGCTGGCCTCTCTGTGGTAGTGAACATAGGCTGGTGCTTTTTCCTATAGTGTGCAAGTACAACCACCACTGATGGATTGCAAGGTGGTCATAATCCTAGTCTATAATGTGATTGAAAAATGAATCCAGACAGCAAAGGAGGCAATATGGACAATCACAATCAGCGGAGCACCTAGGAATTTTGTCTAGGCCAGGGGGGGTCCGAAAGGCAAAAAAAATGTGGCATGTGTAGCGTGCTGTGCCAATTCTTTTGCCCGCCTATTTGTCAAAGCCCCCTTCATATTTAAAAATGCTGGGTGCGTAGCGTGCTGCGCTGAATCTTTTGCCTTGTCATTTCTAAAAAGCCCTGCAGGAGAGGAAAACCTTTTTAGCCCCGCCCATTATTAAAAGCCCCTCCTTCATATAATAGGCCACTCCCAACAAACACTGTACAGCTGACATTCTATAGTTGCGGCCTGTCTCTACACATCATACGGAGAGGAGAGGCCTGTCCTGGCTGCACTGCCTGCTTCACATTATACAATAGACAGCAGGCTGCAGCCAGGAAGCTCCTCCGCTCTCCTCCCTCAACCGGCCCTGCTCAAGGCCTGTGGTTCCCCCCACCATCTGTCACCCGCCCGTGGCCTGCTGCCCTCTTTGGCCATCCTCACCCAGCTCTTAATCCTCCTTCTGCAAATGTCAGGAGGAGGAGCCGGAGCATCTCCTCTCCTACATAGCACCACATACCTCTTACATCCAGTGATGTCACCTTTGTTGTAGACGTTCTCTTTCTTCATCTTCTCCATTCAGACCAGACCGCCATGATGATTTTTCAGCCATCTCCCGTCTCTGCAGAGATTAACAAACAGACATTAGTTTCCCACATTTCCATCATCTTCACATCTTCTGAACACCCTTTCCTGCCACCCCCAATACTATACTGCAGAAACAGTCCCCCTGGAAATACTACTACCACACAGATAGGGCCCCCTTCAACAATTATTGGCACACAGTGCTCTAAAAAATATCTGTGCCCAGACACTAATAGTATAAAGATAATGTCCCCCAAAAATATTTGTGCAAAGCTGATACTATGCCAGGGTGCCCCACAAAGTAACAGTCCTCCCCAAAATCCCACCAATAGAAATAATTCTCTGCCAGAGCACACTTAGTAGTAATAATGCCCCTATAGTGCCCAGTAGTAGTAAAGCACCCCATAATACCCCCTAGTAGTAATAATTCTCCTTATAATATGACAGTACATGAAATACCCCCGCTTAGTGGCCGCAGTTGAGCTAATGTCCCCATAATGTATGCCAGTATAAAATACCCCTATACAGTGCCCCAGTAAATGCCCTGATAGTGCTCCTCTCGCCCTTCCCCTAGTGTCTCTATAATATGCCAGTAAAAAAAATGACCATTCTTAGTGCCCCCAGAAGATGCCCCTATAGTACTCCTCTCCCCCATAATGTGCCAGTAAAAAATGCCCCTTCTTAGTGCCACCAGATACCCCAATAGTGCTCCACTCCCCCATAGTGCCCCCAAATAATGCCCCATGCCCCTCAGGACGGCTATACAAATGAATATGGAGATGAGTGCTTCCACAATGGAAGTGCTCATCTCCTACTGCCCCCCACCGCCGCCGGCACAAGAACCAGAGTCGCGCTGCCTGTGGTGATCGGCGGTGCGGCCCTGAGGGATAATAAAAAATAAAAAAAATGTGCTGGTTGTTCTAAAATTCGCTGGTTGTTCTAGGAGGGGTCCAGACCCGCTGGACCACCCCTGTCGGTGTGCCACTGATGACAATACATTAGTAAGTTGCTTGTATTAACTTCCGCTATTATATCTGCCTTGACTGATTTTGAACCTCATTTATTGGAACAGGAATCTGCATCCATTACATGGATCTGGCCCACTGATTCCGATGAGCTTTACTGCAGTCAAAATAGGAGCCTGACGTCTCTTGGCCATATCAGCTCACATCCGGGCCTCACACCTCCTTAGCAGTTTGATGTTGGAGGACCTGTCTGGTGTGGACACCCCTCTAACATCCCTTTGTAACCTATGCTACTACTGGCACCAAGAGATCTCTTTGAGGACCCCTTAACCTCCCAAAAGGTGCTAATAACCTCGACTACTCTATATTAGACCATCTCTGACTGCCCTTATTCTCTTATACCATTTTGACCACTTCATGCTATTTCAGGTTTTCACACCAGGCGCTGGGACGCATGTGCCTTGTCATAAATTATGCGCCTTCATGGCATTCCAGTTTCGCCAACATGTACACCTGTATTCAGGCATAAGTGTTAGTAAATTTGCCAGGGCTGGGACTGCCCGACATGACTCTGCTCCACCCCTATCCCGTGAAACCGGCTGTGCGACTAAATATTGCTGAATAGCCGGTTACAAAAGGGACATGCGACTATTTTTTCGACTAAAATACTCACAAGTCCCTTAATAAATGATCCTCACTGTGCAGTGGTTTGCTGTAGAATACTGGTTCACATACCACCGATTTTGTATAGACTCCATTTGTAAAGGCCCCTTTACACAGGCCCAGAATTTGCCAGATAATTGCTCATTAGCGATTATCTGGCAGTGTAAAGGTGCCGCTGATTACCCGATTAATGGGCGAATCACTTTTTCATTGGGTAGCTGGATCGTTTCTGTAGGCACCAAAATCATCGTTTTCTGGCAGGAGAACATGCCGTCTAAAAAGCCTCTTGCTGCCGGCAAACAACGAGTCTGTATGGGCAGGAGCGATGGCATTGCCGATGTGTGGAGGAGATGGCTGCATGTAAATGCAGTGGTCTCCTCCACTGATGAGCAGGTGCTTGCCGGAAAGGAACACTTCCTTCCCGACAATTGCCAACTGAATCGGCTCATGTAATGGGACCTTTAGGCCTCTTGCACACGATGTGCTTGCCGTGCCCATGCTGCGAACCGCAAATTGCGGTCCGCAATGCATGGGCACCGACCGTGGGGGCAACCGCATTAAAATTGCGATCCCATTCACTTGAATATGGTCCGCGATCCGTCCGTCCCGCAAAAAGATAGGAAAAGTTTTATCTTTTTGCGGAACGGAAGCACGGAACGGAACACCACGAAAGCACTCCGTAGTGCTTCCGTAGGGTTCCGTGCTTCCGTTCTGAATCTCCGGATTTGCGGACCTATTCAAGTGAATAGGCCCGCATCCGTGATGCAGAATGCACACGGCCGGTGCCCCGTGTATTGCGGACCCGCCATAAGCGGGTCACAATACGGCCACGGGGGCACACTGTCGTGTGCAAGAGGCCTTAGGCTGTATGGTTCGGTACTAAGGAGCCGTATAAAACCTGTGCACACTGCTCTGCATAAAACTAAGGAGGCACATATACAAAATTATTCACAGTCCTCTTGGCTCCAAATTGGAGGTAATCTATTCTAGGGCAGGATAACTTGGCGACACAGCCCCATAGAAGGTCTTGGGCGCCGTCAAGTTTTGAGATCCGGCAGAGGATCTCAAAACCTGAAGTAAGGCTACTTTCACACTAGCGGTAGCCTTCTCTGGCAGGCTGTTCTGGCGGGTGAACAGCCTGCCGGATACATGCTGCCGCTAGTGCACGCGTGCCGCCAGAGGTCCGCTCCGGTCCCATTGACTATAATCGGGGCAGGCCAGAGTTCTGGCAGCAGCACAGCAAACATGCCGGAATAAAATTATGACATGTAGTCAATGGGGCCAGAGCGGACCTCCGACGGCACGCATGCACTAGCGGCAGCACGGATCCGGCAAGATGTTCACCTGCCGCAACAGCCTGTTGGAGAAGGCTGCCGCTAGTGTGAAAGTAACCTAAACTGATCTGTTTTGTCCCCATTCATTGTCAATGATAATCAGGATTCATCAGTTCAGTTGTGTTTTGGGGCCGGACACAAAACTGCTGAAAGCAGTATTTTTGTGCCCGGTTTGCAAAACTGAACAAACCTGAAAAACTACTTTCACACCTGCATTTATGCCTGATTCGGCAGGGATCAGCAAAAACGCTTCCGGTAGGGTACTTTCACACTAGGGGCAACAAACTCCGGCAGGCTGTTCCGGCAGATGAACAGCCTGTCGGATCCGTGCTGTCGCTAGTGCACGCGTGCCCCCGGACTACCGCTCCGGCCCCATTGACTATAATGGGGGCAAGCCAGAGTTACGGCGGCAGCGGCTGAAATAAAACTACGACATGTTTGCTGTGCTGCCGCCGGAACTCCGGCTTGCCCCCATTATAGTCAATGGGACCGGAGCGATAGTCGGGGGGCACGCGTGCACTAGCGGCAACACGGATCCGGCAGGCTGTTCATCTGCCGGAACAGCCTGACGGAGTTCCTTGCTGCTAGTGTGAAACTAGCCTTACTGATAATACAACCATCTGCATCCGTTATGAACGGATCCAGTTGCATTATCTTTAACATAGCCAAGACGGATCCGTCATAAACTCCATTGAAAATCAATAGGGGACGGATCCGTTTTTCTATTGTGTCAGAGAAAACTGACCCGTCCCAATTGACTTCCATTGTGGGTCATGCCGGATCTGTTTTGCTCTGCGTCCCATGACGGAAAGAAAACCACTGCTTGCTGTGGTTTGCTGTCCAGTATGGGAACACAACCAAACGGAACGGAATGCATTCTGTTCAGTTCCGTTTTGTCCCCATTGACAGTGAATTGGGACAAAACGGAAATGTTTTTCTCCGGTATTGAGATCCTATGATGGATCTCAATACCGGAAAATGTAAACGCAAGTGTGAAAGTAGCCTCTTACAGCTTTGTATTTAAGATGCTTGTGTAGAAATTGGTGCAGCAGAGATTGGGTGTGTCTGCCGGCAAGTTATCGACTGGTTCCAGAAGCAACAGACAGAATCATACACCTACCCCTGGGCTGTAATACGGTCTGTAACCCGGAATCAGAAAACCCTAAGTAGAGGTACATTCACGTGACCGTATGTACTTTGTGGTCCACAAAATGCGGATTCCGCAAAATTCGGATGACGTCCGTGTTGCATCTGCTTGTTTTGCAGACCCATTGACTTCAAAGGGCTCATGGTCCTCACCTGCGGCCAAGAATAGGACATGTTCTATCCTTTGTGGAATGGACATACGGACATCCTAATCCCAGTCCTTAGGACTGAGGTGGTGTAAATCAACACCAGAAGGGGGCTCCCTTTTCCCGATGCCTGCAGCTGTGGTCGGAGACGACTAATGTCAATGGACACATGGGTTGCTTCTGCATTGATGGAGTAGGACAGAGTAGTATCGCTGGTCATACTGATGTGTTCAGCAATCCATCCACCGTTATCAGTGCAGGTCGTCGTGCCGCACGTCAGACATTTCAGATCCATATGATACACAGTAGCCAGAGAGTCTTAAGAAAGCCAAGTTGGCCTCCATTATTGACAAGTAAACATTCCCTTTCAGTCATTTATCAGGCTAACTCAACATAATGGCCATAGGTTACCCGGGGTCAACAACCTGTAAATTTACATTCCTCGGTTGTTTGTCTGTTAAAATACATTATCGAATGACTATCAATTATAATCTGATTAATTGCTTTACTAGGTTTTTCTTGGGGGATGCTCTGTACCATAATCATGGGGTTATAATGTATAGCATTATCTTCATTCATCTATAGAGAAAATCCATCGAGGCTACTGTAACCAGGCACTTGACCATAGTGAACTAATCATTAACCGCATGCTTTCCTTTCATGCCGCTTGTACTTGCCATTATATGGAGAGACGGCAAAATCAAAGCAGACTGGAGATGTTATCTCACCGATTGTTTGAACTCAATTGTTTTCATTGATTTGAGGAAATGCGGGTTTATTCAGCAGGCAGAGGCTTGTCTACTATATGTTAGAAAAATGTCTTCAACCTTTCACTTGTACACTTGGATGAAAGATTCCGGCTGATGGCAGGGTTGCAACTGTCCAGAAATTTCTGGACAGTCCGTAAACATAGGTGACTTTTTACATGTGTCCGTGAAAAAAAAATTGATGTGTCCGTGATTTTTAGGGGGGGCTGATGGTACTTGAGTAGATGATTTTGGTGGTAATTATCATCATTTTACAGCTCACAGTAAATGCTGGTAATAAGTTCTTATCAGTATATTGAGATATAGACATATATTACAGATAAGCTTTATCATTCATTATGGTTTTCAAGTTTGTCTGTAAAAAAATGTTGGCTGTCCAGGATTTTGGGATAAGTTGTCCAGAAAAAAGAAAAATTTTGGTTGGCAACTCTGGCTGATTATCTCCAGTCTTTTGTAGAACTTCAACTTCCAGTATGAGAGCCTACGGCTTGAAGTTGTAGTTGTGCGACAGTTCGGAGACTGATATATTCCATTTCACTATGGAATATAAGGCTACTTTCACACCAGCTTCCATTACTGAGAATACAACCATCTGCATCCGTTATGAACGGATCCGGTTGTATTATCTTTAACATTGCCAAGACGGATGTGTCATGAACTCTATTAAAAGTCAATGGGGGCGGATCCGTTTTCTATTGTGTCAGATTTGTTCTGCATCCCAAGACAGAAAGAAAACCGCAGCATGCTGCGGTTTGCTCTCCGGTATGAGAACGGAACAGAATGCATTTTGGAGCACTCCGTTCTGTTCAGCTACACTTTGTTCCCATTGACAATGAATGATCCTATAACGGATCTCAATACCGGAAAATACTAATGCTAGTGCGAAAGTAGCCTAAGTTATATCTATGTCTTGGGTCATTTTAACGCTGACAGTGGAAAGCATGGCCTTCTACAGCTTGTACATGATAATCAGCAACGTTTTCTATAAAATTAGAAATGTAAGGGGATAGTTCACCTTGGACATTGGTGGCGTATCACTAGGTGTAAAGAAAAGCCATTTTTGTCACCTTACATCACAAAAAGTGCAACACCAAGCGATCAAAAAGGTGTATGTCCCACGAAATAGTATCAATAAAACTGCCACCTCATCCTGAAAAAAATTAGCCCCTAACTAAGACAATCGTCCAAAAAAATAATAATAGAGCTTAGAACATGGAGACACTAAAACATAATTTTTTTTGTTTAAAAACTGCTATTATTGTGCTAAAGTGAAATACATAAAAAAATATACATATTCGGTATTGCCACGTCCGTAACAACCAGCTCTATCAAAATATCACATGATCTAGCCCCTCAGATGAACACCGTTAAAAAAAAAGGCATTTTTGTCACATTACATCACAAAAATTGCAACAGCAAGTGATCAAAAAGGCGTATACCCCCCAAAATAGTACCAATCAGACCGTCACCTCATCCTTCAAAAATGAGACCCTACCTAAGAGAATCGGTCAAAAAATAAAAAAGCTATCACTCTCAGACAATGGAGACACTAAAATATGATTATTTTTTGCTTCAAAACTGCTATTATTGTACCAAAGTAAAAAAAAAAAAATATATATACATATTCGGTATTGCCACGTCCGTAACAACCAGCTCTATAAAAATATCACATGACCTAACCCCTCAGATGAAGACAGTTACAAAAAAAAAGGCATTTTTGTCACATTCCATCACAAAAATTGCAACAGCAAGTGATCAAACAGGGATATGCCCCCTAAAATAGTACCAATCAGACCGTCACCTCATCCCTCAAAAAATTAGACCCTACCAAAGAGAATCGGTTCAAAAATAAAAAAGCTATGGCTCTCAGACTATGGATACACTAAAATATCATTATTTCAGTTTCAAAAATGCTATTATTGTGTAAAACTTAAATAAATAAGAAAAAGTAGACATATTAGGTATTGCCACGTCCGTAATGATCCGCTCTATAAAAAAGTCACATGACCTAATCCCTCAGGTAAACGCTGTAGAAATAAATAAATAAATTAAAACTACGCCAAAACAACAAATTTTTTGGTTACCTTGCCCCATAAAGTGTAATAATGAATAATCAAAAAAATATATGTACCCGTAATTGGTACCAATTAAAACGTCAACTCTTCCTGCAAAAAACAAGCCAAGAAAAACTGCCAAAAAAGTGAAATTCTGAAATTTCATCTCCATTTTCCATTAATTCTTGTGGAACACCTAAAGGGTTAACAAAGTTTGTAAAATCTGTTTTGTATACCTTGAGGGGTGTAGTTTCTAAAATGGGGTCATTTTTGGGTGGTTTCTATTATGTAAGCCTCACAGAGTGACTTCAGACCTGAACTGGTCCTTAAAAAGTGGGTTTTGGAAATTTTCCGAAAAATTTCAAGATTTGCTTCCAAACTTCTAAGCCTTCTAACATCCCCAAAAAATAAAATGTAATTTTCTAAATGATCCAAACATGAAGTAGACATATGGGGAATGTAAAGTAATTACTATTTTTGGAGGTATTACTATGTATTATAGAAATAGAGAAATTGAAATTTGGAAATTTGCTAATTTTTCAAAATTTTGGGTAAATTTGGTATTTTTTTTATGAATAAAAAAGACTTTTTTTTTTTTTTACTCATTTTTACCACTGTCATGAAGTATGATATGTGACTAAAAAAACAATGTCAGAATGGCCTGGATAAGTAAAAGCGTTTTAAAGTTATTACCACATAAAGTGACACTGGTCAGATTTTTTAAAAATAGCCTGGGCAGGAAGGTGAAAACAGGCCCGGGGTTGAAGGGGTTAATACAGTTCCTATGTTTATGTGTTAAAGACAAAAGCAGAGTTATTTACTGTGACTTCATGTTTTGGATGTCATATAACAGTTACAGTCGGGTCCATAGATATTGGGACATCAACAGAATTCTAACATTTTTCGCTCTATACACCACCACAATAGATTTAAAATGAAACTGCAGACTGTCAGCTTTAATTTGAGGGTATTTACATCCAAACCAGGTAAATGGTGTAGGAATTACAACACTTTGCATATGTGCCTCTCACTTGTTAAGGAACCAAAAGTAATGGGACAGAATAATAATTATAAATCAAACTTTCACTTTTTAATACTTGGTTGCAAATCCTTTGCAGTCAATTACAACCTGAAGTCTGGAACGCATAGACATCACCAGACGCTGGTTTCATCCCTGGTGATGCTCTGCCAGGCCTCTACTGCAACTGTCTTCAGTTCCTGCTTGTTCTTGGGGCATTTTCCCTTCAGTTTTGTCTTCAGCAAGTGAAATGCATGCTCAATCGGATTCAGGTCAGGTGATTGACTTGACCATTGCATAACATTCCACTTCTTTCCCTTAAAAAACTCTTTGGTTGCTTTCGCAGTATGCTTTGGGTCATTGTCCATCTGCACTGTGAAGCGCCGTCCAATGAGTTCTGAAGCATTCTGCTGAATATGAGCAGATAATATTGCCCGAAACACTTCAGAATTCATCCTGCTGCTTTTGTCAGCAGTCACATCATCAATAAATGCAAAAAAAACTGTTCCATTGGCAGCCATACATGCCCACGCCATGACACTACCACCACCATGCTTCACTGATGAGGTGGTATGCTAAGGCAGTGTTTCCCAACCAGTGTGCCTCCAGCTGTTGCAAAACTACAACTCCCAGCATGCCTGGACAGCCTTTGGCTGTGCGGGCATGCTGGGAGTTGTAGTTTTGCAACAGCTGGAGGCACACTGGTTGGGAAACACTGTGCTAAGGATTATGAGCAGTTCCTTTCCTTCTCCATACTCTTCTCTTCCATCACTCTGATACAAGTTGATCTTGGTCTCATCTGTCCATAGGATGTTGCTCCAGAACTGTGAAGGCTTTTTTAGATGTCGTTTGGCAAACTCTAATCTGGCCTTCCTGTTTTTGAGGCTCACCAATGGTTTACATCTTGTGGTGAACCCTCAGTATTCACTCTGGTGAAGTCTTCTGTTGATTGTTGACTTTGACACTCTTGGAGAGTGTTCTTAATCTGGCCAACTGTTGTGAAGGGTGTTTTCTTCACCAGGACAAGAATTCTTTGGTCATCCGTGGACTTCCGGGTCTTTTGGTGTTGCTAAGCTCACCGGTGCGTTCCTTCTTTTTAAGAATGTTCAAAACAGTTGTTTTGGCCACGCCTAATGTTCTCACTGATGGGTTTGTTGTGTTTTTTCAGCCTAATGATGGCTTGCTTCACTGATAGTGACAGCTCTTTGGATCTCATCTTGAGAGTTGACAGCAACAGATTCCAAATGCAAATAGCACACTTGAAATTAACTCTGGACCTTTTATCTGCTCATTGTAATTGGGATAATGATGGAATAACACACACCTGGCCATGGAATAGCTGAGAAGCCAATTGTCCCATTACTTTTGGTCCCTTAACAAGTGGGAGGCACATATGCAAACTGTTGTAATTCCTGCACCGTTCACCTGATTTGGATGTAAATACCCTTAAATTAAAGCTGACAGTCTGCAGTTAAAGCACATCTTGTTCGTTTCATTTCAAATCCAATGTGGTGGTGTATAGAGCCAAAAATGTTACAATTGTGTGGATGTCCCAATAATTATGGACCTGACTGTATATATTGTGTTCACAGTAGCAGAAAAGATAATATGCTTTTAAGATTAATTACGAATGTAAGGTAAGCTCAATGATACAGCAGACACAACAGAAAGCATAGAGTTAAACTGTTGTTACTGCCCAGGAGTCTTGACCACAGTGTCACGACTATGGTTTGGTCGTGACTCTTTGTGTCGCATGCAGTTGTCAGCGGTCTGCTTGTTGTCTACCGCAGGTGAGGGCAGTTAGTATGTTGTCTCACGTGTGGTTGCCGCTGGCAACATGTTGTTGTTGGCAGTGTAGCAGCCTAAGCTGGTTGCCAGGCGGCTCGCTGTCAAGGCATGCGGTTGCATCTAGCAACATGTGTTTGTAAGTGTTTACTTTCTATGTTTGGTTTGCACGGGATTTAGTTGTGTGTGCATTTCCCCTTTAAGTGACACTTACCTTGTCTGGTGTTGGAAGGGTTAACTCCTTTCCAAGTATGTGTGTGTGGGTGTGGCTGCTTGGGCTATTTAGCTCCTGCTGGATGCCTATAGCTGAGGGGTACTCCAGCCATGCTTTATGCTGGAGTCATCCTCCTGGTCTCATATGCCATCTATCCAGTGAGGGCCACCCTTGTGGTCATAAAAATATATGTATGATGTTAAGAGGATGTTTTTATGCTCTTTATATTTATTGCAGCTATGGGTGTCCTGGGTACCTGTGTGATTTGTGTGTGCTGTTTCCTTAATGTTTGTGTGGACATCAGTACTTGTGCACGGGTTCCAGTCAGCGTGTCTGTGGCAGGTAGGTGTAGTACTGGTTTAACTCACCTTTCATATCCATATGCTGTATGTGTTTCCCCTCTCCTTGCTCCTTGGCCAGTAAGACTCCTGTTCGTCCGTGTCTAGGAGGAACAGGTCGTCTTACCCTGCTCCTAGTCCAGGGATTTCCTGAGGGCTAGTAGGGACCCTAGGTTCCGGAGTATGAGCCCTCCTACCATCTGGGTTGGCTCATACAGTTAGGAGTCAGGGTCAGAATTAGGGACAAGCTAGGAGGTGGCCTGCTCCCTGATCCTGTCGTCCTGGCCTAGCAGCTACCCTTATCCTATTGACATCGCACGGTTGAGGGTTTCCCCCACTCTCATCCGTGACACACAGCCAGTCTTACACTCATATACCTATAATGTTGCTCACTCACAAACAACAAAAACATACCCACTATAGTCAAAAATATATCCACTTTATTGCATAAAAATTCATATACACAATATACAACAATATAATGGTAATGATAAAAGGAAAACAACAGATAAGGGGGCCAGAATCATCTGACCTATGCTGCTAATACTCCCAAAAAGGTCTTCCACATGTCAAGTGTTACCATGTCCAAAGAATATGCATTATAAAACATGAATATCGCAAGATGGCCTACCTATTACTAAATGCATGGGTATATCCCTCAATACGGGTGGATCTCTATATCGAGTTCACATTTAGGATGTGTATAATAACACCCCTAAATAGATAGTCCCCAAAGCACTAATACAGCATGAGCCCAGGAAAAAACAATGGGACGGAGAAAATGGAGGAAAACAAAATAAGAAAGAATAAAAAAGCGGAAAATAGGGAAACAGAAAAAAGAAAAAAGAAGAAAAAAGAAGTAAAACGAAGAAAAGAACCCCCCCCCCCCCGAAAAAACAACAGCCCACAGCCTGGTCAGGAAAGCCAATAATGTGCCACAAATGTGCCACAAATGGCCAAAATATTATATGCGATACATACCACAAGACATGATTGGGGGTATACAGAGCAGCACAGGTCAGCAAAAATACCTCAATGCACGTTTCGCCTCTGCTCCGTCACCTCCTGACTAGTGTTGATCACGAATATTCGAATTGCAAATTTTTATCGTGAATATCGGCACTTCGAGAATTCACGAATATTTAGAATATAGTGATATATATTCGTAATTTTGAATATTCAAGATTTTTTCAGTACACATGATCCCTGAGAAGGCTGCAATATCTTTGACTTTAGGAGTAGTGCTGATTGCGAATTTTCGTAATGAGAATTTTCGTAATGAGAATTTTCGTAATGAGAATCAATTAGATAGTGAAAACTCAGATCGGATGGTATATTCTAACCCCCAGGCATTCCCATGGTGATGGGGACTCTTGTCGGGGAAGAGTATGCCAAAGTGGAACAACTGTACAGATTTAAAAAAAAAAGACGAATATTCGAAAAAACTAATATGTTCGATATAGTGCTATACATTCATTTTTTTCGAATATTCATAATATTCAAAAACAAGAATATATAGCAATATATCGAATATTCGAAAAAAACAAAAAACGAATATAGAGCAATTTAGCTAATATAGTGCTATAATCTTCTTTGAAGTTCAGATTGGAAAAAAATTACAACTATTAAAATAAAAGATTATAGCACTATATTAGCTAAATTGTTCTACATAAATTTTTTTTTCCAAATATTCGCTATATTGCTATATATTCTTGTTTTAGAATATTACTAATATTCGAAAGAAAAAAAAATATAGCACTATATCTAACAAATTTGTTTTTTAGAATATTCGTCTTTTTTTTCCATCTGAAGTCATGATTTCTCCCTGCTTAAGTTACTTAAACAGGGAGGAATCATGACTTCAGATGGAAAAAAAAGACGAATATCCTTAACCACCTCCCGACCGCTGTACGCACCGATGCGTCCGGGAGGTGGTTGATTAGTTCCTCCTGGACGCATCGGCGCGTCTTCTCGCGAGAGTATTTCGTCAGCAGCCTTCCGGCCACGATCATTGGCTGGCAGGCTGCTGATTTTCATTAGTAAATATGATGGGGTTATATGGCTGCTGTGCTCCTCTGCTCCTTCTTTTGGTCGGTTGGTTCCAGCAGAGGAGCAGAGGAGCACATCATTACTGTGAGTACCCACTACACCACACTTAGCCCCCAGATCACCCCAATTAACCCTTTGATCACCCCTTTTATCCCCCCTGTCAATCACTAGTGAAAGGAAAAAAGTGATCAGTGCAAACTGTCACTTTTTTTTTTCACTGGTATTGACCGTTAGGTTTCAGGTATAGTTTAGGCCCCTTGGTTAGGTAGTTTAGGGATCGGTTAGCGCCCAGCCCACCGCACCGCAGTCCGTTATTCGCTGATTAGCGTATCGCTAATCAGCATTTGTACTTTTATAGTATCTGGAAGTGATCAAAACTGATCACGGTCAGATCTATAATTGTACTAGTGTCACTTTAGTTCGCCCTCCACCCAAAACGCAGTGTTTGCCCGATCAGGCCTGATCGGTCGCCCACACGTGCGTACACCCACACCCGCCCCACCGCAGTTTTTTTTTGATCGCTGCACATTCACTTTACACGCACTGCGGCGATAAAAAAATCAGTTTTGATATTTTTTATCAACCGCAGCAGCCTCCGGTACTTCGCTAGCCTCCCATTTGTAAGACAGGCTTGCTTTTTTTTTCTTGGGTAGTCTCAGGGAATACCCCGAAATTTAGTTGCCCACATGTCTAACAGGGGGTATTCTTCTGAAGAGGCCTACAGGCTTCTGACCCAGTCGGATGAGGAGTGGGAACCCTCATCTGATGAATCCAGCGGGTCAGAATACGAACCTGTAGAAAGCAGTGGCTCTCTGACCCAAAGTTCGGACGAGGAGGCTGAGGTCCCTGATAGCACCAGGCGTACCCGGCCCCGTGTCGCTAGACCGCAGGTTGCGCAGGATCCGCTTCAAGAGCAGCAGAGTGGGGCTGGTGCTGTCGGATTACGTGGTGAGGCATACACCAGCAGCCCAGCCCTTCCTGGACCTAGTACCAGCACTGCCGTACAACCTGGTGAAGTAGCGAGCACCAGAAGGGCAGTTGAAGCTGGTACAGTGGCACGTGCAGTAGTGACCCCGTCGCAGCCACCGCAAAGACGTGCCCGTAGAGCCCCTAGAATCCCAGAGGTGCTGGCAAACCCTGATTGGCAGTCCCCAACTTCAGCCGCACCCGTAGTTTTCCCTTTCACCGCCCAGTCTGGAGTTCGGGTTGAGACAGCTCAGATCGATTCGGCCCTGGGATTTTTTGAGCTGTTCTTGACTGCGGAGCTTTTAGACTTAGTCGTGGCAGAGACAAACAGGTATGCCACACAATTTATCACCGCTAACCCGGAAAGCTTTTATGCCCAGCCTTTCCGGTGGAAACCAGTCCAAGTTTCCGAATTTAAAACTTTTCTGGGCCTCCTCCTCAACATGAGAAATGAAGAAATCCCAGCTGCTGTGTCTTTGTGAATAAGCCTCTTTTTATTTTCTCAAAGTAGAATGTCCTACAACCAGGACCGGTTTCGGCATACAAGCCTTTCTCAACAAATACTAGTATTTGTTGAGAAAGGCTTGTATGCCGAAACCGGTCCTGGTTGTAGGACATTCTACTTTGAGAAAATAAAAAGAGGCTTATTCACAAAGACACAGCAGCTGGGATTTCTTCATTTCTGATATATTGGAGGTTGCTCCTCTCCCGTGCAGCGTGCAACACAAAGGTGAAGTGCTGACCCATTTTCTTTTTCCTCCTCAACATGGGCCTGACAAAAAAGCATGAATTGCGGTCATATTGGTCCACGAACCCGATTCATCACATGCCCATGTTCTCTGCTGCCATGTCCAGGGCACGTTTTGAGACCATCCTGCGTTTCCTGCACTTTAGCGACAACACCGCCTCCCGTCCCAGGGGCCACCCTGCTTTTGACCGGCTCCACAAAATTCGGCCCCTCATAGACCATTTCAACCAGAAATTTGCAGATTTGTATACCCCAGAGCAAAACATCTGCATAGACGAGTCCCTGATACATTTTACCGGGCGCCTTGGCTTCAAACAATACATCCCAAGCAAGCGCGCCCGGTATGGGGTCAAATTGTATAAGCTCTGTGAAAGGGCCACAGGCTATACCCACAAATTTCGGGTCTATGAAGGAAAAGATCAGACCCTGGAGCCGGTCGGTTGCCCTGACTACCTGGGGAGCAGTGGGAAGACAGTTTGGGACTTGGTGTCACCCTTATTCGGCAAGGGGTACCATCTTTATGTGGACAATTTCTACACAAGTGTGGCCCTCTTTAGGCATTTGTTTATAGAACGGATTGGCGCCTGTGGTACCGCGCGAACTAGTCGCGCGGGCTTCCCCCAACGGCTCGTTAGCACCCGTCTTGCAAGGGGGCAGAGGGCCGCACTGTGTAACGAAGAACTGCTCGCGGTGAAATGGAGAGACAAGCGTGACGTTTACATGCTCTCCTCCATTCACGCAGACACGACAATACAAATTGAGCGAGCAACCCGTGTCATTGAAAAGCCCCTCTCAGTCCACGACTATAACCTCCACATGGGAGGGGTCGACTTCAATGACCAGATGTTGGCTCCGTATTTAGTTTCCCGACGCACCAGACGCTGGTATAAGAAGGTGTCTGTATATTTAATTCAATTGGCTCTGTACAATAGTTTTGTTCTCTACAGTAAGGCTGGGAGAACTGGATCCTTCCTCAAATTTCAGGAAGAGATCATTGCGAACCTCCTGTATCCAGGAGGTTCCGTGGCCCCATCCACCAGTGTAGTTAGCCGTCTACACGAGCGACACTTCCCCAGTGTCGTTGCTGGTACCTCAAACCGAGCGCCACCCCGAAAAAAATGTCGTGCCTGTAGCAGGAGTGGAATAAGGCGTGACACCCGCTATTTCTGTCCTGACTGTCCCGACCACCCTGCCCTATGCTTAGGGGAGTGTTTCCGAAAGTACCACACACAGGTACACCTAGCATAGGGATCACATCTCACAGGACAGGCACACAGGGCTATTAGGGCCCATTCACTCACAGCTGCTGCAAACGTCTCCTTTCACATGGGACAAAGTGCATAACGCACTTCGCCACATCTTTGGGCGATTTGCGCTTTGCACATTGACCCATGGGGAAGGAGAGGTTTGTTCTATAAAGGTAAAAAAAAAAAAAAAAAAAAACAGGTAAGCAAACAGGTTAATGTTTAGTTCCAAAAGTTAAAGTTACATGTTCTGTTCCAAAGTTAATAAAATTATTGCGTTGTGGCCTGGTTTTTTCTTTTTTTTTTTTTTTTTTGTCTTTTTACCTTCCAGGTGGACCAACCGATCTACTAGCTGCAGCACCGATGTGCATTCTGACAGAAGCATTGCGCTGCTGTCAGATTACACGCAAGTCGGTGTATGCGGCGCTGCAAGACGGGATTTTCTCCTCTGCAGTGACAGATACGTTTGCCGAGGCATACGAGCTGAGGAGGAGGCGGCGTTCCTATGCTTTGGCAAGCACTTTGTATATATATATATAAAAAAAAAAAATCCCGGCAATGATTTATTCATCCACATCGATTGATGCGAATGGAGAAATCTGGTTTGCCAGGGCATACGAGCTAAGTGGGTATGGATGTAGGGCGGAGCTCCTATGTCCTGGCAGACGCCTTTCCCCTCCATTTTTTTTTTTTGGCAGAGATTTTTTCATCCACATTGATCGATGCGAATGAAGAAATCTGTGCCGTTCATTTTTTTCTTTCAGCTCAGAGGCTGAACGGAAAAAAAAATCTCATTACCCGTATGCTCAATATAAGGAGAATAGCAGAAACTCCTAATGCTGGCCATACATGTAATGATTGCGGAGACCCTCAAATGCCAGGGCAGTACAAACACCCCACAACTGACCCCATTTTGGAAAGAAGACACCCCAATGTATTTGCTGAGGGGCATATTGAGTCCATGAAAGATTGAAATTTTTGTCCTAAGTTAGCGGAAAGTGAGACTTTGTGAGAAAAAACAAAAAAAAATCAATTTCCGCTAACTTATGCGAAAAAAAAAAAAATTCTATGAACTTGCCAGGCCCCTCATTGGATACCTTGGGGTGTCTTCTTTCCAAAGTGGGGTCACATGTGGGGTATTTATACTGCCCTGGCTTTTTAGGGGCCCTAAAGCGTGAGAAGAAGTCTGGGATCCAAATGTCTAAAAATGCCCTCCTAAAAGGAATTTGGGCACCTTTGCACATCTAGGCTGCAAAAAAGTGTGACACATCTGGTATCGCCGTACTCAGAAGAAGTTGGGGAATGTGTTTTGGGGTGTCATTTTACATATACCCATGCTGGGTGAGATAAATATCTTGGTCAAATGCCAACTTTGTATAAAAAAATGGGAAAAGTTGTCTTTTGCCAACATATTTCTCTCACCCAGCATGGGTATATGTAAAATGGCACCCCAAAACACATTCCCCAACTTCTCCTGAGTACGTCGATACCAGATGTGTGACACTTTTTTGATGCCAAGGTGGGCAAAGGGGCACATATTCCAAAGTGCACCTTTCGGATTTTGCAGGCCATTTTTTACACATTTTGATTGCAAAGTACTTCTCACACATATGGGCCCCTAAATTGCCAGGGCAGTATAACTACCCCACAAGTGACCCCATTTTGGAAAGAAGACACCCCAAGGTATTCTGTGAGGGGCATGGTGAGTTCCTCGAATTTTTTATTTTTTGTCGCAAGTTAGTGGAATATGAGACTTTGTAAGAAAAAAAGAGAAAAAAAAAAAAATCATCATTTTCCGCTAACTTGTGACAAAAAATAAAAAATTCTAGGAACTCGCAGTGCCCCTCACGGAATACCTTGGGATGTCTTCTTTCCAAAATGGGGTCACTTGTGGCGTAGTTATACTGCCCTGGCAATTTAGGGGCCCTAATGTGTGAGAAGTACCTCGCAATCAAAATGTGTAAAAAATGACCGGTGAAATCCGAAAGGTGCACTTTGGAATATGCGCCCCTTTGCCCACCTTGGCATCAAAAAAGTGTCACACATGTGGTATCGCCGTACTCAGGAGAAGTTGGGGAATGTGTTTTGGGGTGTCATTTTACATATACCCATGCTGGGTGAGAAAAATATCTTGGTCAAATGCCAACTTTGTATAAAAAAATGGGAAAAGTTGTCTTTTGCCAAGATATTTCTCTCACCCAGCATGGGTATATGTAAAATGACACCCCAAAACACATTCCCCAACTTCTCCTGAGTACGGCGATACCACATGTGTGACACTTTTTTGCTGCCAAGGTGGGCAAAGGGGCGCATATTCCAAAGTGCACCTTTCGGATTTCACCGGTCATTTCTTACACATTTTGATTGCAAAGTTCTTCTCACACATTTGGGCCCCTAAATTGCCAGGGCAGTATAACTACCCCACAAGTGACCCCATTTTGGAAAGAAGACACCCCAAGGTATTCTGTGAGGGGCATGGCGAGTTCCTAGAATTTTTTATTTTTTTCGCAAGTTAGTGCAATATGAGACTTTGTAAGAAAAAAATAAAAAATAAATCATCATCATTTTCCGCTAACTTGTGACAAAAAATAAAAAGTTCTATGAACTCACTATGCCCATCAGCGAATACCTTAGGGTGTCTACTTTCCGAAATGGGGTCATTTGTGGGGTAGTTATACTGTTTGGGCATTGTAGAACCTCAGGAAACATGACAGGTGCTCAGAAAATCAGAGCCGTTTCAAAAAGCGGAAATTCACATTTTTGTACCATAGTTTGTAAATGCTATAACTTTTACCCAAACCATTTTTTTTTTGCCCAAACATTTTTTTTTTATCAAAGACATGTAGAACTATAAATTTAGCGAAAAATTTATATATGGATGTCGTTTTTTTTTGCAAAATTTCACAGCTGAAAGTGAAAAATGTCATTTTTTTGCAAAAAAATCGTTACATTTTGATTAATAACAAAAAAAAGTAAAAATGTCAGCAGCAATAAAATACCACCAAATGAAAGCTCCATTAGTGAGAAGAAAAGGAGGTAAAATTCATTTGGGTGGTAAGTTGCATGACCGAGCGATAAACGGTGAAAGGAGTGTAGTGCCGAAGTGTAAAAAGTGGCCTGGTCATGAAGGGGGTTTCACCTAGCGGGGCTGAAGTGGTTAAAGGGAACCTGTCACCGGGATTTTGTGCAAAGAGCTGAGGACATGGGCTGCTAGATCGCCGCTAGCACATCTGCAATATCCAGTCCCCATAGCTCTGTGTGCTTCTATTGTGTAAATAAACCGATTTGATACATATGCAAATTAACCTGAGATGAGTCCTGTCCCTGACTCATCTCACATACAGGACTCATCTCAGGTTATTTTGCATATGTATCAAATCGGTTTATTTACACAATAAAAGCACACAGAGCTATGGGGACTGGGTATTGCGGATGTGCTACCGGCCATCTAGCAACCCATGTCCTCAGCTCTATACACAAAATCCCGGTGACTGGTTCCCTTTAAAAACGAATATATTCGATATAGTGCTATATATGCATACGCCTCACCGACAAGCGTCCCCGTCACCATGGGAACGCCTGGGGGTTAGAATATACCATTGGATCTGAGTTTTCAAGATCTCATTGATTCTCATTACAAAAATTGTCATTACGAAAATTTGCATTACGAAAATTCGCAATCAACACTACTCCTAACGAATATTCGAATTTGCGAATATTCCACGAATATTCTACAAAATATTTGCCGAATATTCTACAAAATATTTGCCGAATATTCTACTAAATATTCGCTGAATATTCTACTAAATATTGCGAATTCGAATATGACCCCTGCCGCTCATCACTACTCCTGAAGCATCCATATTTAGCTGGACCCGGTGTACCGGTCATATCAGTGACCCATCTACTATATACCTGAGAGGTCCTTGTGACCACTTTCTGTTTCTACTGTCTATTGATGAATATCTATTCAATTGATTATGCACTGTGAGACCCTATATAGTTAAAATCATCTATCAGGTTGAAGGATTGTTTGACATACACATACATATCTCTTTTGCCCCCTTTTGAGAATTGATCATGTTGGTTGAGGAAGATATATGTTTAATCATGTGGGCATTATAATGATGATTAACAACTTGTTGGTATCCCTGTTATAATCATGTTTGTCTGAGATTCAGTTCCCTTTTTGAGATCATCGGAGATCTATGTGCTAACAATCATGTGTTTTTTCGTTTTATATTGGTGTTGATTGACTACCATTGAATAATTACGTGGATCACATTCTGACCATAACCTGCTCTTGGTTTGATGAATTATTACCCCTTATTATTCCTCTAATGAATCAGTAATTGGGGAAACACGTTGGGATTGTTTAGGGTAATGAGAGGGTGAGACAGGACAGGCAGGGGACCACAGGCCACTCACCATTAGGGTGCTCCTGTGGGTTGAGGTATTAGCCAGGGATCTGGCAGGGTCATCTTTCCCTAGCGTACCCATTACTCTGGTCTCCCCTTGTCGTTTTGGTTTTGTGTTTATGGTCCATAATATAAAATAGTAGATGTGGATTGGCGGTTATGTATATTTTAGAGTAATATGAAGTGACTGAATATGAATTGGTTATTAAAGGTTTAGTTTTAACGTTTATGATCCACTGAAAAGTGGACATGTACAAGTTTTGTATGGCTGGAGTGTGGGTACTCAAGATCATACCATATGGAGGCCCCAAAAGAAACTGTAATAATGAAGAGAAATAGAGAAATCTCACCAACCATAGCATACTACATGGTGAGGAGGTTGTTCATACTTATTTAGAATATTACTATATCTTGTAGAGGTAGTAAACAGTGGTGAACATAGGTCAAAATGCCACCTTAAAGCCAAGATCAGAATTGGAGTTCCATTTTGGTGCCAGGTTTCTGTTCCCAGGAAAGGGTTTGTTTTCCACTCTAGGCACTTTCCATGATCATTGGGCCATGGTCTTGCTTCTGTAGATGGGAGTCCTTCACAGGTTCTCACCACACAGTAACAAATGCTAGAACATCCAAGGCTGGGCCCGCTTTCTTCAAGAGCTCCATAGCAGCAGCATGGCTGTCATCCATTGTATGAGTAATTTTGGTAGTAAATAATGAAACTTACTCATAATTGACTGCTGATTCCATTGCCCAATGGATAATGGTCATGCTTAGCAGTATGACATTAATTACATTATTTAGGCTCATGATATAAAGTCTTTCTGAAAAAGGTTAACAGTTTCCCCTTTCGTTTCGCAACCAGTAAAGCACCGGACACACAATGTTAATTCCTGATACTGCGCTGAAGACAACTGAAAGATTAACACATTTTAAAGGCATGAAAAGCTAGGTCAGCAAAACCTTGTTCCCTTTTCTTTTTGAACTGGAATAGTTTTAGACTGTAG
The DNA here is from genome assembly GCF_014858855.1 of Bufo gargarizans. Classification (NCBI taxonomy): domain Eukaryota; kingdom Metazoa; phylum Chordata; class Amphibia; order Anura; family Bufonidae; genus Bufo; species Bufo gargarizans. Next base: position 358,769,342 of record NC_058085.1, read on the forward strand.
CGATCAACATATTTTTGTCTTAAAATGAATCCTATGAGGAAGCAAATTTTAGTGATAAGGCACTTTTCAACTTTAAGTTACTTACTAAATCAAAGAGTTATTTCAATAGCCATTGGAAGGGTATTTCAGGACTGTATGATCGGCAGAAGGTACTAGCACTGGGATCCCTACCGATAATGAGAATGAAGGCCCAATGGCCTGTTTACATTCCCTGTGTCTGGTATTACCATATGGCCCCATATAACAGAAAAGCGTTCGATTGAAGTTCATACACAGCACTGTTTCCAGAGTGCTACGGTACAGAATACAGGTTGGACCACCATTGTTCTTTACCTAGGGTCCCCGCTAGTTTGTTTTAAGGATCAGTTGGTGTCATAGCACTTGGGCCCTCTGATCAGGCATTCCTAAGATATGTAGCTCAGGTCTATCCTTTGAGCATTAAACCTCATATGAGGCAAAAAAAGCACAGAAGAGTCTTTGCTTGGGTTTCATGGTGCCCATTAGCCAGTATCTAATCCAGGAGCCATAGACATAAGATTCATATCAGTGGATCTTGACAACAATCTTATGTCCACGAGGAAAGTTTGATTATCGATTGATGTATCCCATCACAGTTGATGTTAGATTCTGACCCATCAGATCCTATTGTTTTAGCAGTGATTAGTGGTACTTGAAGTTTCTACCAACATCCTAGCCCCTCCCCATTCAACAGAAAGGTACCCATTGGTTAAACTACCTTGGTCTACTAGAGGAGATGGGCAGCTCATTTGGTTGAAAGTTGTCTTTAGTCTATGCACAAAGCATAGAGATAGTCTTTGTGCTTTCTATGGGGTCATGGATAGAGGACATCCTGCCCTGGTTGCAAGAAGCTGGGCAGGACTTGCCAATTCAGAAAATAGTTATCAAAATGGTGGTGGAGAATTGGGTCAAGGGTCATGGAAGGGTGGTTAAGGAGGAAACAAACTCTGGACCTTCTAACTTAGGTTGCAAAATTGTAATGGAGGTCTAATTTCTATGAAATATTAGGAAACATGAGCAATTGTGGTTGGTTATTTTATAATAATTAACAGAGATGATTATGGTACAATTTATTTCAAATGCTGATAACTCCAGTTTTAAAGCATTAATATAAAATAAGGCGTTTAGAGAAAGTGCTTAGTGGTTTACATCTGAGGCTGGAACTGACTGTGCTTCTAAATATTACATGAAATATTTCAGGAAGTTATTCTTTTAGTATATTTCCACACACAAGCTATCAGAAGAAAGGGGCATTACAAATACAGCTATTCTGTTCTGTTTCCTTTCTACCAGTGCCCACGACTGAAATAACAAAGATGAAAAAGGAGGCTGACGCCCTTAATTGCTACCTGAATGGCTTGATGCACAAAGTCAAAAGGAAACTCTCTATAAAGAAATATCTACAGGAAATAACACAGCTATAAATTATAATGATATGTAAAAAAAAAACACTATTATTTTCGGAAAACTCTGGAGACAGTCAGGACTGGTGGGGAATGGTCTTTATCTTTATTTTTTATGTATCCTATATTTTCAGACCATAAATAAAATGTTATGTAATGGTTTGGGCACCAGTGGACAAGTAGGACATAGAGCAGGCAACCAAAGTAATAAATAGATTCGGTGGACTACAGTATGACTACAAATGACTGAGGGGTGACTTACAGGGGTTGTCCGGGCTTTTAATATTAATGGCCTATCCTCAGGTCCGACACCCGGCACCCCCGCCGATCAGCTGTATGAGGAGACGGCACGCGCAGTGCACTCATGCCGTCTCCCGTCTCTTTCCTGCTCTGGTGCTGCTTTTCCATAGACAGCAGCGATGAGCAGGAAGAGAGAAGGAAGACGGCACATGAAGACTCATTAAACAGCCAAACTGCTGATCGGTGGGGGCGTCCGGACCCCCGCCAATCTGATATTGATGACCTATCCCAAGGATAGGCCATCAATATTAGAAGCCCGGACAACCCCTTTAATAACTATGTATAAACATACCAAAGGCCAATACAGAGATCTTTCCCATTATCTATTTATATTCAGGACCAGGGGCGTAACTATCATAGTGGCAGTGACTGCTATGGGGCCCAGGGTAAGAGGGGGCCCAGTCTTAGTTAGGATTATCTCCTCTTTTACTGTAGGTGAAAACTTGGTCAAGACTCTACCCTCTAAAGGAACAACTTTTAGCAAATTAATTAAAATGGCCCAAGGGTCAGTGAAAGGGCTTAGGCAGAAACTTTTCTGTCCTGTGTGGGGGGCCTGGTTTGATCCTTGCTATGGGGCCCTTACATCTCTATGTACGCCACTGCCCAGGACTGTATAAGAAAGGAGTATCTGCTACATCTAGAAGAAAGAAGGTAGGGTAGAAGGGGATTCTCTACTGTGAGAGCAATAGACAATATGGAGCTCTCTGCCTGAGGAGGTGGTGATGGTGATCTCACTAAATAAGTTCAAGAGGGCCAGGAGGTATTTCTGGAGAGTAATAATATTACAGGTAATGGTTACAAAATTTTTAGATAAAGGTTGAAGATCTAGGGAGTTACTGTGATTACCAGATTTGAAGTTTGGAAGATTTTTTGATAAGAAATAATTGCTTCTACCCAGTGGGTTTTTACTTGCATTCCTTTTAGGCCTCATGCACACGACCGTTGTGTGCATCCGTGGCCGTTGTGCCGTTTTCCGTTTTTTTTCGCGGACCCATTGACTTTCAATGGGTCCGTGGAAAAATCGAAAAATGCACCGTTTTGCAGCCGAGGCCGTGATCCGTGTATCCTGTCCGTCAAAAAAATAGGACCTGTCCTATTTTTTTGACGGACAACGGTTCACGGACCCATTCAAGTCAATGGGTCCGTGAAAGAACACGGATGCACACAAGATTGGCATCCGTGTCCGTGATCCATGGCCGTAGGTTGCTTTCATACAGACGGATCCGAAGATCCGTCTGCATAAAAGCTTTTTCTGATCTAAGTTTTCACTTCGTGAAAACTAATTTCCGACAGTATATTCTAACACAGAAGCGTTCCCATGGTGATGGGGACGCTTCTAGTTAGAATACACTGCAAACTTTGTACAAGACTGCCCCCTGCTGCCTGGCAGCACCCGATCTCTTACAGGGGGATATGATAGCACAATTAACCCCTTCAGGTGCGGCACCTAAAGGGGTTAATTGTACTATCATATTCCCCTGTAAGAGATCAGGGCTGCCAGGCAGCAGGGGGCAGACCCCCCCCCCTCCCCAGTTTGAATATCGTTGGTGGCACAGTGTGCGCCCACCATCGCCCCCCCTCCCTCCCTCTATTGTAATAATTCGTTGGTGGCACAGTGTGCCCCCACCATCGCCCCCCCTCCCTCCCTCTATTGTATTAAATCATTGGTGGCACAGTGTGCCAACCACCATCGCCCCCCCCCTCCCTCTATAGCAGTAACAACATTGGTGGCAGTGTGCGGTCTCCCATTCCCCCCCCCCATCATTGGTGGCAGCGGAGTTCCGATCGGAGTCCCAGTTTAATCGCTGGGGCTCCGATCGGTAACCATGGCAACCAGGAAGCTACTGCAGCCCTGGTTGCCATGGTTACTTAGCAATAGTACAACAGTAGAAGATTCATACTTACCTGCTTGCTGCTGCGATGTCTGTGAACGGCCGGGAGCTCCTCCTACTGGTAAGTGACAGTTCTTTAGCAATGCGCCGCACAGACCTTTCACTTACCAGTAGGAGGAGCTCCCAGCCGGACACAGACATCGCAGCAGCCAGCAGGTAAGTATGAATCTTCTACAATTGTACTATTGCTAAGTAACCATGGCAACCAGGGCTGCAGTAGCGTCCTGGTTGCCATGGTTACCGATCGGAACCCCAGCGATTAAACTGGGACTCCGATCGGAACTCCGCTGCCACCAATGATGGGGGGGGGAATGGGAGACCGCACACTGCCACCAATGTTACTGCTATAGAGGGAGGGGGGGGCGATGGTGGTTGGCACACTGTGCCACCAACGATTTAATACAATAGAGGGAGGGGGGGGCGATGGTGGGCGCACACTGTGCCACCAACGATTTATTACAATAGAGGGAGGGATGGGGGGGGGCGATGGTGGGCGCACACTGTGCCACCAACGATTTATTACAATAGAGGGAGGGAGGGGGGGCGATGGTGGGCGCACACTGTGCCACCAACGATATTCAAACTGGGGAGGGGGGGGTCTGCCCCCTGCTGCCTGGCAGCCCTGATCTCTTACAGGGGAATATGATAGTACAATTAACCCCTTTAGGTGCCGCACCTGAAGGGGTTAATTGTGCTATCATATCCCCCTGTAAGAGATCGGGTGCTGCCAGGCAGCAGGGGGCAGTCTTGTACAAAGTTTGTAGTGTATTCTAACCTGAAGCGTCCCCATCACCATGGGAACGCCTCTGTGTTAGAATATACTGTCGGATCTGAGGTTCACGAAGTAGCTCATATCCGACAGTATATTCTAACATAGAGGCGTTCCCATGGTGATGGGGACGCTTCAAGTTAAAATATACCATCGGATTGGAGAAAACTCCAATCCGATGGTATAAAAGAACTCCAGACTTTACATTGAAAGTCAATGGGGACGGATCCGTTTGAAATGGCACCATATTGTGTCAACATCAAACGGATCCGTCCCCATTGACTTGCATTGTAATTCAGGACGGATCCGTTTGGCTCCGCACGGCCAGGCGGACACCAAAACAACTTTTTTTTCATGTCCGTGGATCCTCCAAAAATCAAGGAAGACCCACGGACGAAAAAACGGTCACGGATCACGGACCCACGGACCCCGTTTTTGCGGACCGTGAAAAAAAACTGTCGTGTGCATGAGGCCTTAGGTTCACATTGCATGATAATTCACGGTTAAACTAGACACATTTGGAGTCATTTTAGATGCCGGTTTTAATACCACTTGCACGGGCACATGATCCACCTAAGGCGGTTTGGCGAACAATGTGAAAAATTGCTTTTTTTTGTTATATGTTATATGTACAGTACTACAAATCGATGCAATAAAAAAGCTAAAAATGCATAAAAGAAACCCCACACTGTGCTGTCAATATAAAAATAAAAAAGACTCTCAAATTTAGTGAGGCAAAAATTTACATGACAAAATCTACCTTTTTAGCTTAGGTAATAAATATATCAAGGGCTATATTATTGGTTAACTATAATTAACAAGTCCCTAATTTGTTTTCATTCTCAGAATTACTCATTTCAGCCACAAAAGTGTCCCAATAATTATCTGCAATGGGGAACTTAATATCATCTACAATTGCACTGTCGCTGTCAGTAGTGGTGTTACTGACAGTTCTAGTGTGGCCTGTATTCAGCTGTAGGTACATCTCTAGGTGGAAATTGGTTTGAAACCCACAAATACCACGTCAGACCATTAGAGCTAAAACAGCATAACATTAGGGGATGGTAACACACATTTCACTCAAAATACTGTATCTCTTCAAGATGGGCATATGGCCATCCACATTTTTCTAATTTACAACCTGAGGTCCATATTTTTGTTCACTTTCCGAATACCAGTGTATAGGTATGTATGTAATGGAGAGGTGACCTAAGGCAAATATCAGTTCTCTCCACCAATGAGCTTGTGCTTTTTTGCTCCATACACCCAACTTTATTTTGTAATCTTGCAGTTCCTATAAAGAAGGGATGTCTACTTGGCCAACATGGTGGAGCCAGTCTGACTTAGGCCCCTCTCTCCAGATGCTCCATAATAACTGTCTCTATGGTATATTCATCCATGAACATCAGGGGCCAACTGGCTATAGACCTTACAGGGAAATTTGCCCGAGCCCTCGAGTCCTCGTGGCCGCCAGCCAGGTACATACCGATCAGATGCTCTCAGTAGTAATTAATGCACAGGTGCCCTCCTGATTTCAACTGCATCATTATCCTCAGGACTGTGATACAGTTGAATTCTGGGGACAGCAGTAATTTGTGCTACAATGTAACACTTAGTGCTGCTGGGGCGGTATTTTGTGCTGCACTACGGTATTGCTGGCCCCACCTATTTCTGTTGTCTCTGCAAACATGTGTTGCCCTGTCTTGTCAATTTTGACCCACCTACAACATGTGGCGTATTTTAGGTTTTTTCCAGGGCCACTTTAAGTTCCCAGCTCGCCCCCTGAAGAACATCAACAGTAATCATAACTATGCCATTGGATACCATATATCTAAGAAATATCTAAGAAATATCTTCCCAACATCCCCCAAAATGTGTTACATGTAAATAAAAGTAAAAAAAAAAAAAAAAAAAGGACAAACAAAAAAATATTCATTATCAGATGATTTCATATCTTTACAAACAATGGAACCTGACCAGTTATGTGGATGGAATGAATTCCCTGTTCTTTATTTGATCTATTTCAGTCATGAATAGCCTTTTGATCTAATCCTGGTGCGCTGTGTTTGTCACTGTTTCCCACATGGCATTAGATTTTACTTTGTGCCTTCAGGGGTGTTTATTTTTATATCTAACATTTTATTATTAGTTTTATGATTCAGAAACGTATAGGAAGTAATAGAATTTATTATATAAATTTTTCCATATCCTGATCGTTAACATGAACCTGGTTCCACCAATTAGTGAACAACAATACCTTTTATTTTTTACAAAAATGCAAATTAGCTCTCCTCTAGAAGGAAGAAAATTGGCAATATCCAACCCTCTAAACTTCCTTGAATTATAGCTAGGGATTTCAGCTAAACCAGAGAGACCCATCTGTAGACAGCTGTTTCGGGTTTCTTACCCCTCGTCAGTATAGTAGAGTTTACTGGTTGGCTGTAAGATGCTTTAGACAGAGTCATGGCTTTCCTTGAGGAGAAGTCTTACAGGCAATGATCTCTGAGAAGCACTATGCAAATTAGCTCTCCTCCGGAAGAAAGAAAATTTCCACTATCCAACCCTGTAAACTTCCTTGAATTATGGCTAGGGATTTCAGCTAAACCAGAGACACCCATCTGTAGACAGCTGTTTCGGGGTTCTTACCCCTCGTTAGTATAGTAGAGTTTACTGGTTGGCTGTAAGATGCTTTAGACAGAGTCATGGCTTTACTTGAGGAGAAGTCTTACAGGCAATGCTCTCTGAGAAGCACTATGCAAATTAGCTCTCCTCCAGAAGAAGAAAACTGTTTCTCAAGGGCCACCTATAGATAGCTTCCCTGTACGTCACTGGCCCACATTTACTAATGAGAATGCACCTAGATTTTGGTGTTACTTCTGCCAAACTATGAAGTAATTTGGCACATTAAGGTTTAGAGAAATTACTGGCGCCTAGTCCTTAAAGGGTCTGTAGCTTAACGGGAAAAGGGCATGGTTTTGTGAGTAAGGGCTGTGACCTTATATGTGGCATTTTGCACCAAAATTTCATTCTGCTAAAAAATTCCTTCTCAAAGTAAGCCACCAATTGGTATAGAGTTAAGTTGGGCATACTCATTCAACAGCTGTTGGTCAAACAATCGTTTGACCAACAGCTTTCTCTCTCCCGACTCATTCCCGGACTGGCCGAACGCGCATGTGTATTCAGTGGAGATGCTGAAAGACACTTCTGGCGGTTGCTTATCTCCCTAAAGAACAAAAGGATAGGTGAAAATATCAATTTTGCCTAGGTCTTCTCTCTCCTGATATCATCTGACAGGGAGACTCAGGAACTCCCCACATGCAATGGATTGTTGGCCGAACCACCAATTATCATTCAGCCTGACTATGAAAAATCTGGGGCAGGTCTTGTAATGGGTGTATTAGACTGCCAGATTTTCTGGCAGATGATCGCTAACAAGAATGGCATGGCGATCGCTCTTCCCCATGCCATGGAGGGCATTGCTGCATGTAACAGGCAGCTGTGTCCTCCGCTAGCTATCTGACGATTGCTGGGTGGTAACCTGACATTGGGGTGTCTAATACACCCTTAAAGGGGTTGTCTGGGTTTAGAGTTGAGCATTGAGAGTTCAGCCCCTGTGAGTTGAGCATCAGATCAGTTCATGCTCCGATGCTCTCCCTTGGTCTGTGCTGTATAGCGCAGGGCAAGGATTTTTTTTTCTTAAGATCTGGTGACGTATCGGGCTGTGCTTGGCAGAGGCTTCCACCGAGCAGTGAGTCCCAGTGTAAAACAGGCTAGGGCAGCGCTAAAGATCGCCCATCACTGACATCACTGGAAACTCTGATAGGTGGAAGCCTCCAAATAGCAGTTATGTCTGGGTTCAGCTCTGAACCCGGACAACCCCGTTAAGCTTACACCATCTGTAGGATTAGTAAATCTGATCCAAGAACCAGCTCAATGCAGATAAGTTTTGCTTCATTACATACTGTTCACACCTTGTCCACCGGTGAATCTTCACAGGCACGAAGCCACAAAGACCACGTGCCCAGCGGCCCTCTACATTATCAAGCGTGGAAAATATTACTGTACACTCAGAAACGGCTTTAAATAGAAAAGTATTATCTGCCAATACAATCAGTCCTATTATGAATATTACGCTGTCATTGAGTAACGTTCACATTGCTTCTGCTCATTCATGTGAATAGCCTCTCTCCGCTGTGTACTTAAAGTGAGGCTACACATTTATTTTCGGTATTTTCTGGCACTTATACTGTATAGCACCAATTCCACAGCGTTGTACACACAGTGTTTGTCTGCCACATCAGTCTCTGTCCACTGGGGCTCACACACTTATTTCTCATGTGCATCACAGGACACATCACCCTTCCCAATAAATAGGGTCACCAGTGCCCTGACCACCCACCGGGTCCTCACTTTACTCCTGGGTGGTGGTCACACTGCCTCGACCTTTGCTGCACTCACCAACACAACCTCTCTCCTTTCTAGTAAGGGTCAGACTGAGGTCTGAAGGCCTGGGGCCCTCATGACTGGATTTGGATTGAGTGAAACTTTAAGGATAGGGTGGGGGTCATAGTATTGTGAAGGATGAGCAAGTAAAGGAAGGGGGTGGAGAAGGGGGGGGCTTTATAAGGGTGGAAAAAAGCGCTGACTGGCAGCCATATTTTTGTAGCCATAGCTGAACTCCCACCCACCCTTTCTTTGTTTTTGTTTTTTTCTGGAATGGTTGAGTGGGGACTTTTGGTCACACAGACGAAAGCTAGCGGCTATGGAGGTGGGGGTCCTTGGAGTCTACGGTATAAGGCACTGGACTTCCTAGGTGCAGGAAAAGGGGTGTGGACTGGTGGAGATCTGTCCAGGTTCGTTGGGCTTGGGCCTAAGTTTTGATTGTTCTGCCTGAGCTGGCGTTCATCGGCTTCACAGGGGATAAAAAAACTGATTTACATAACATTTTTGGGGCTCCAAGGAACCCCCTCGGTCTTATTTGTTGCACTAGGAATGGTGTACCTGTGTAATGTTGGTCAGTTTGGCGGCCCTCAATAGTTAGAGGCCGGGATGTTATTTATGGTATTTTAGATTTTTATTATTTACATTGCATTAAGTTTAATAAATGGCTGCTGAGGTCAATTACCAGTGAATCCACTGACTGGTGTCATTATTAGCTGGGGACGGGATTATTTGATGGTGGGCTTTGGCCTAGTAAGGGGAAATGAGTTGACTATACCCTTAGTCATGTTTATATGCCAGGTAGAGTCCCTCTTTTGGAGTGACAGTCCTTACTTTTGACCCAAGTCCCTCCTTTTTCCCTACAAGCATATTTGCATTCAATAGTCTTCAGCTGTGTGTAACCCATTGGGGGTGTGCCCCTGTGCAGTCTGATACTGGTGGCACTGATTGAATAGTGACAAATGTTACAGGGACACGCCCCCAACTGGTAACAGCCAGCTGGACCTTTATTACAGACAGCTGGCAGTTAATTCATAGGAATAATAGAGGATTTGCACATCATAGCTTAATAAGAATTGATACTCCAGAATTGTTATTACATGGAGAATGCAGGTAGTTACTAAAACATGTCAGGAGAACTGACAACTGACTATTCAGCCTACCTCTGTCGAATATTTGGTTAGGATCTTCTCAGTGAGACAAATGTGCAATGTTTAAGGACATCTGGACGAAGGAAATATTTTTCACAACATATATTATGTAAGCTAAAGCAAAAAAAAAGGCCACTGTTTTGGAAAATATTAACTACAATTCCCATCATATCTGACAAGCCGCAGTTCCGTGAAGCAGAGACATATGTTGTGGTTACTTTATGGGTGAGTAAACCCCAGCATCAAGTTTTCTTTCCCCTTAACAAGCGGCATAGAAATGATAGATTTTGAATCATTTTGTATGTAATTTCTTGCCATTTCTTATTGACCTGGACTTGCCCTAAACCTGTGTCATTACAAATGGACTGTGCAGATTTAACCCTTATAAATTAAAGAGGAGCAGTCCCCTCTCCTGACATGTCTGTTTTAGTAATTACTTCCACTCCCCATGTGAAAACAATTCTGGAGCACCTGTTCTTATAACTCTATGATGTGTCATTCCTTTTAGGCCGCATTCACACATACGCGGATTTTCACGGACCACTGTCTGTGAAAACCCGTCCTGCCGAGTGCATGAGCGCATGGCGTCATTGGTTGTTATGACGCCGTGCGCTTCGTTCCGCCGCTGTACAGTAATACACTCGTATAGATCATGCAAGTAATTACTAAAACAGACGTGTCAGGAGAGGTTACAGGTCCTCTTTAATAGGGTTTTACGAGACTTTAATACTACATAGGAACATAATTTATAAGGCCGAAAAAAGACATTTGTCCATCTGTTATCCTGCAAGTTGATCCAGAGGAAGGCAAAAAAAATAAAAAACTGAGGTAGAAACCAATTTCCCTAATTTTAGGGGAAAAATTTCTTCCCGACTCCAATCAGGCAATCAGAATAACTCCCTGGATCAGCGACCCCTCTCTAGTAGCTATAGCCTGTAATATTATTACGCTCCAGAAATACATCCAGGCCCCTCTTGAATTCCTTTATTGTACTCCCCATCACCACCTCCTCAGGCAGAGAGCTCCATAGTCTTACCGTAAAGAATCCTCTTCTATGTTTGTGTACAAACCTTCTTTCCTCCAGACGCAGAGGATGTCCCCTCGTCACCGTCCTGGGGATAAATAGATGATGGGAGAGATCTCTGTACTGACCCCTGATATATTTATACATATGACCTATCCTCTGGAAATGGAACTTTCATATTATATCAATGCTCTAGGTGCAATATTTGCGGCACGGTACTCATCTGAAGTTGGGGAGAGAGGGCAAGATGAAAAGTTTGGCTTTCAGGATATTTGTCTCTGTACAGGAGAGATGGAAGGGGGTAACTGAACAGGTTTCCATCAAATCATCTCTCCTGTACAGTCATCAGTGGTGCCATGAAGGTGATACAGAAACTTGTCTTCAAGTTATCACCCATCTTACCCTCTCCACTTGTCATATTTAGTTGTTTTTTTTTTCTACTAAAGGAGAGAGTATTTGCATATCTAATCATCCTTAGCACATACACAGGACACTTGTCATCTCTGTGACTGATATGTTTACTGGCATCTGAATCGTGGAGATTTGTGAGAAAGATATGTGCATGTAGATATGCATGTGGCAAGTATGAACTCTGCACATCTTGTACTTTTATTTTTTGGTGGCATAGTGCATGTTAATATTCTGCTTAGGTCACACTTTTAGCCACAAAATTACATTTTAGACATTTTGTTTATTTTTTTATTTTTATTTTACAAAACTTTAAACATTGATGCAAAAAAGTCTATAAAAGGATTTATAAAGAACAGGCATGCTCAACCTGCGGCCCTCCAGCTGTTGCAAAACTACAACTTCCAGCATGCCTGAACAGCCTACAGGTATCGGCCTACAGCAGGGCATTGTGGGAGTTGTAGTTTTGCAACAGCTGGAGGGCCGCAGGTTGAGCATGCCCAACAAGTGCTAAGCATCTCTGGGAACTCCTTCAAGACTGTTGGAAGACCATTTCAGGTGACTACCTCTTGAAGCTCATCAAGAGAATGCCAAGAGTGTGCAAAGCAGTAATCAAAGCAAAAGGTGGCTACTTTGAAGAACCTAGAAGATGACATATTTTCTGTTTCACACTTTTTTGTTATGTATATAATTCAACATGTGTTAATTCATAGTTTTGATGCCTTCAGTGTGAATCTACAATTTGCATAGTCATGAAAATAAAGAAAACTTTTTGAATGAGAAGGTGTGTCCAAACTTTTGGTCTGTACTGTATATAGATATATACATTGTAAGTGTAGGCTACAAAATGAGACCTACTGTATGGATATCTGTACAATAAAAGGGAGAAGAATATGAGGAGGTTGCTGTGTTAGGTTGCTATAATTAATGTATCATGTGTTGAACAGGCCGTGGCCGGTGTGCATTGTGTAACACATCAGCACCATTTCATAAGAAAGCAAGAACAGTCAAAAATAGCCACTTGTGTAAAACAAAATCAGATTACTTTATAAGTCATATTATGCTGTGGAACAAACTAAAGAGTACGTACCCAGCAACTCATCCATTATTTCCTTGTTTCAATGCATCTAAAATTAAAAATAAAAGAACCTCTGCAAATGCAGAACTATGTGTCTCCACGGTTACACAAACCCTGCGTAGTCTGATCCTGGAGTCATGCTACCATCCATCTTTTCCCTATTTTCCTATTTTTCTATTAGTTACATTTGGCAAGTTAGGAGAATTAGAGGATAGATGGAAGGGAAAATGACTACAGGGTCATTCTTTTGCAGAATTTGTTTGTAGCCTCCAGCCAAAGTGACACGGTTTGCATAGGAACTGTAAACACAGAACGATAGGAGATTTTTATTTAAGATTTGCAAAGTTGCTTCATTTTCTAGTTTAAGAGAAATCGAGCAAAAATAGGTTGCAATGGTGGAAATAGCCTTTAATTTTTTCTGCTTCTATAGAATTCTAGAATTTGTTTTAATTCTGATATAAATATTTCTCTCAGATTTCTTTAGTTTTTTTTTTTGTTAGAGTCTTTTTTATAGTCTACAGCTGCATTCAACATTCTGTAGGCTTCAGAGCTGAAATCTCCCAGCATTTCTTGCTTGCAGTGTCTATACAGAATCTGTAAACAATCCTACTACACTATAAAAGCTGATCTTTTAAAAAGAATATATTGTCCGGAAATTCCATTTTGTTTAAATCAACTTTTTAGGTCAGTTATCGTTTTTAACCATTTCCAGATCTTCCTGACCAAGCCTAGTTTTGCAAATCTGACATGTGTCACTTTATGTGGTAATAACTTTGAACTGCTTTTACTTATCCAGACGATTTCCTTCATGACACGTCGTACTTCATGTTAATGGTAAATTTGGGTTGATATGTTTTACCTTTATTTTAAAAAATCCCAAATTTACAATAAATTGGGCAAAATTTACAATTTTCAAAATTGTTATTTCTTTGCGTTTAAGACAGACAGTGAAACCTCATTGTTAATATTTAATAATTAACATTCACGACATGTCTACTTTATGCTTGCATCATTTAATGTAAATGTAATTTATTAAGTCATTAGAAAGCTTAGAATTTTAGAAACCATTTTTCAAATTTCTCAAAACCAACTTTTATAAAGATCAGTTCAGTTCTGAATTGACTATGAGGGGTTTAACATAAAATAACTACTTATAAATGACCCTATTTTAGAAACTACACCCCTTAAATAATTCTAAACTGATTCTACAAACAAATCCACAATTTGTTCCCCTTTGTTCCTGAATATGGCAACACTCCATATGTGGTCATAAACTGCAGTTTGGGCACACTGCAGGGTTCAGAAGAGAAAGAGCATCATGGGCATTGAGGCCTAGTTAAGTGATTTATACAGCACTGACCAACAACTGAAGAGGTTTTGCAGCGAAGTAAAAAAAAAAAAGAAACTCCCTAAGAAGTGACCCATTTTAGAAACCACACCCATTACAGAATTTACCAAATCACATAGTGAGCATTTTGACCCCACAGGTGTTTTGCAAAAATGAATGCAAAGTAAAAATTTTAATTTCTTCACAGATATGACATTTCAGTGTCCAATATGTTGCATCCAGCGTATGCCAGTGTGTAAAGTAAGTCTTCTTATTATGCTGTGCTTCCTGGTTTTAGAAACACCCTACAGGGGCGCTTTTTTTTTTGCCTGAACGTATAAGAGGGCTCAGGAGTAAAAGAGCACCATGTGCCTTTCGAGGCCCAATATGATTTACACAGCTTGTGCAGAGTCTTCGGAGTGAAATAATAAATGGAACGCCTGAGAAGTGACCCTACTTTGGAAACTACCGTATTTTTCGCCCATAAGACGCACCTAGGTTTTTGGGGAGGAAAATAAGAAAAAAAATTTTTTTAACCAAAAGGTGTGCTTTTGGTGGGTTTGGAACTAATGGTGGTCTGTGGATGACGGACACTGTTTTGGGGGGATCTGTGGATGACGAACACTGTTATGGGGGGATCTGTGGATGACGGACACTGTTATGGGGGATCTGTGGATGACGGACACTGTTATGGGGGGATCTGTGGATGACGGACACTGTTATAGGGGGATCTGTGGATGACGAACACTGTTACAGGGGGGATCTGTGGCTGGCACTGTTACAGGGGGGATCTGTGGCTGGCACTGTTACAGGGGGGATCTGTGGCTGGCACTGTTATATATGTGCCATCCACAGACCCCCCACCCCATAACCGTGCCATCCACAGACCCCCCAGCCCATAACAGTGCCATCCACAGACCCCCCCCCACCCCTTAACTGTGCCATCCACGGATCAGCCAACCCCCCCGTGCTGGGAACTGATGTCCTGTCACTCACCGCTCAGCTCCCCGCGCTCCTCCCCTCCTTCAGGCCGACGCGCTCTGAATGGTGAAGCAGGAAGACTTCTCCCTGCTCCACCATTAAACCTGCAGCCACGGATCGCGCTGTCGGCCTGTGTGGGCGGAGCCTGCACCCTGGGAATCTGCATAAGCTCCGCCCACACAGTGCTGCAGAGCGATCTGTGTCTGCAGGGGAGAGAGGACTGTGAGCTTCAGGAACGGGACAAAGTGAGGAGTTACTGTGTTTTTCTTTTTGTTTGTTTTTTCCATAGAGGGGGCACAATGGGCATTGCAAATGTGAAGGGGGAACAATGGGCATTTCTACTCTGGAGGGGGCACAATGGGCATTTCTACTCTGGAGGTGGCACAATGGGCATTTCTACTCTGGAGGGGGCACAGAGGGCATTTCTACTCTGGAGGGGGCACAGAGGGCATTGCTAATGAAAAGGGGGAACAATGGGCATTTCTAATATGGAGGGGGCACATAGGGCATTATTACTGTGAAGGGGGAACAATAGGCATTATTACTGTGAAGGGGGCACAATGAGCATTACTACTATCAAGGGGGCACAATGGGCATTATTACTATTAAGGGGACACAATGGGCATTATTACTGTGAAGGGGGTACAATGGGCATTACTACTATTAAGTGGCATTATTACTGAGAAGGAGGCACAATGGGAATTATTATTATGAAGGGGACACAATGGGGATTATTACTATGAAGTGGGCACAATGGGAATTATTACTATAAAAGGGGCACAATGGGGATTATTACTGTGAAGGGGGCACAATGAGGATTATTACTTTGTTTTCTGATTTAATTTAGACTACTTTCACATGTCGTAGTTTTATTCTAGCCGCCTCTCAGCATGTTTGCTGTGCTGTGGCCGGACCTCCGGCCCGCCCCCATTTTAGTGAATAGGGCCGAAGTGGACTTCCGGCGGCACGCGTGCACTAGCGGCAGCACGGATGTGGCAGGCTGTTCACCCGCTGGAACAGCCTGCCTGAGAAGGCTGCCGCTAATGTGAAATCCTTAGCTGCTGTAACTGGGACTGTTGAAACGGCTCAGGGAAAAATGTCTGTTCCCTTAAAAAAATAATGAGTCATTTTGTTTACTATGCCTATCCCATGGTGTGTAACAATTTAACGTTAAGATTACTGCAGGGTGTGACCACCAAGATGCACATCCTGATCTCAAATACTGTAACTTCTGACAATCATAACACTTTCCTGTTTATTCATTTGTATAGTGTGTTGAACGGCTATGGACAGCTTTGAGGCATTTTTTAGTTAAATGCACATATATACTTGGGCTGAAAAGCATTTTTCTAATAGTGTTTTTATTTAATATGTTGCCCTATTGGCTTCCTGCAGCTTCCAGGTATCACAGTACACAGCGAGCTGCAGAATGTGGTTTACAGTTCAACTTTGATCAGAAAAAAGCTTAGAAGCTCAAGAGGGGCTGGAGAATGAGACGTCAGATGAGTCGTTTGACGGATTTGACTGTAAACAGCATTCTGCAGCCTGCTATATTCTGTGATACATTGCTGATACCAGCATCAGGAGGAGGTGAGGGCAGGCAACTGCCTAGGGCAGCCTAGTTGTAGATCAGTGATTGGGGCAACGCTGGACCTGAGAAGGTCAGTGACCACTGGACACCAGGTCACAGAAATGAACTCATTCATTTACATCCATGAGGTTTCCCTTAAAGGGATTGGCCACTATATGTATACTATTAAATGCACATGTGCTGGGAACCCCACATACAAGCAGCTAGCAATAGACGTTATTGAACCATCATCTACGAGTTGATGTTTTAATAATACCTAATTCATGTCTATTAGCCGGTCGTCTTACCTGCTTGTTGATGGAGGGTTATGGGACAAGTTCTGACCATCAACTGCCTTCATTCACTTACACTCCAGACGGACAAGGAAGCTTGTGCATGCGCAGTCCATCTGCATTGCAAGTAAATGGAGGCCTCTGATAGTAGGACTCTACGTTAGCGTCCATTTTGGGACTGCAGATCCTGCTAATAAACATGAACTAACCATTGGAAACCACTGAACTTTGGTGCTGATGGTTTGATACCTTGTATTGCTAGCCGCATGCTCTTACCAGCACATGTACAGCTAGTAATAGTGGGATAGTCCTTATCTGCCTAGAGCACAAAAATACCTTGTCCTAGCCCTGACTGATACAATCAAAGAAGTTGATTTGTATGTAGAAGGTGCCAAAAGATCAGCAGATGATATCCATAGTGAGTGAGGCTTACCTTGACAAATCCTTTTAACAATTTATAGACGGTAATGCAAGAAAAAAAAATAAACTTTCCAAGTCTAGCCGAATTTTTTTTTTTAAAACAACGTTCTAGGTTTCTACAGAGGCAAGCTGCCAAGTCGATATCAGGTGAGCTGAGCGCTTATGCCAGGGTTCCTCAGCAAATTTTGTTTATGTGACAAGCGCTGTCCCTTAATGATTCTCTGTAGAGGGGGAAAAAAAATACGTGAAAAACAACTGCAATAACTCCGACATGACTGGATTTCTTGTGATGTTCACAAGTCACCCGTGACTTTTTCTCCTTACGGCTCATTCAGATAAATGATGCAAAACTTGTCAGGACGTCAGTTGAGAAAAACGGACCAGACTGGGTTATCTCGATCCAGCTTTACGGCTTGATTCCATAAACAGCCGACTAAAGTTGTCAACCCTGCCTTTTTTTTTTTTTTGCAAGCTTTGTAAATTGATTTTAAAATGCATTAAACTCAAACCGTAGCAATCAGATACAGTAAATAGCAAAGAAAACAAGAAGTGAAACCTTCAAGCCACACGAGGCAATCAAAGTCTTTAGAGTCACGTGAACATCTTTAACTCTGGATACATTTTCCAGCACTGAAGGGGTAAAGCGGCAGAACCGCTGCACTTTTTAAAACAGACTTTTTATCTTTTTTTTTTGTACCAGTGACTGCACATGCACTCAAGTGATATGGAGCCCTTGGGGTCCACTCCTTTGATGAGCTGAATACACAAGAATCGAGTGTTTTGATGCAATCTGAGCTCTTACGTTTGAGTTCTAGACGTTCTGTGACTGAGGGGAAGTGATAAACATAACTTCCTGCCCAAAAAGCTGCTTAAGATAACACTTTCCACAGGCTGGAAGAGGGCACATGATGGTTTGTAGAGTATTAAAAGGGAACTGCTTGCGGTTGACAAATATGCCTTTTCATTTTGTTGTTGCAAGCGTGGCGAAACTCTCTGGACAGCTGTGCTATAATGGTTATTAAGGGCCATTGTAAGGGCTCGTACTTCCCGATAATGGCATCTCTTACAAGAGACAATAGTCTATACTCTGCTTCGGTTTCCTCATACCATCAATCCAGGGGCGGATTGGCCATAGAACCTACAGGGAAATTTCCCGGTGGGCCGATACCCCAGGGGGCCACTCAAGCCCTCCTCTCTGCTGCTGACCGGGTACATAATGAGCTCTCAACAGTAATTAATGCTGTGAGAATCTAATATTCATGTACCCGGCCAGCAACCGCACATGTCCTCCTGAAGTCAACTGCTGTGGCCCACCTCACCTCCTAAGCCCCCTGCTCCATAGACAACTGGAGGAGGAGGACAGAAGATGGTATTGATGACCAGCTTTTGGGGCAGTATATTATGCTACACCCAGGGTGCAGAACCTGCGGCCTGAGGGCCACATGCGGCCAATGATACCTTTCTGTGCGGCGCCGAACCATCTGGTAACAGACATGTATGTCTATGTCTTGTAGCTGCTCGCATGTATTTTTTATGTAGTCTCCCATTAGATGGAGTCCTAGAGGTGTAACCAGACATTTATGATATATAGTGTATGTACAATACGCCATAAATACAATATTTCAGTTGTTAATACCCATTTAAATTGTATTTTTTTCCCTTGTCGGTGGTTCACTCTGAAATTGTGGCCCGCAACCAGAAAACGCTGTGCACCCCTGTGCTACACTGTGTTATTTGGTTCTGCTGGGATGGTATTTTGCACTATAGTATTGTTGCCCCTGCCTACTTGTGTTGCTTCACCTTTTGCTAATTTGGACCTGCCTACAAAAAGGGGCCACTTTTAGTTTTTTTTTCCAGGGCCACTTTAAAGTTCCCAGTCCGCTCCTGCATCAATCACTGTTGTCCAACGATACACAGTCATGCTGAGAAAAGGGCCTTACATTTATGCCCTGAAAGAGGTCCCTCTGATGGGACCCCAAGAAATCAGCTTTCATCTTCTGGAGAAAGTGGCAGTAGGTATTTAGTTTCTCTGCAGCGCCTCTGCAGGAGATACAAAGCATTACATGCTGCAAAATGAAATGAATAAGTTGTCTGCCATGAAAAGTCCTTTGTAGCCATTTTCTGCTCCAGCCATTAAATGTTTCTACTCAATGAAAGACTCTTATGTATTAACTCAGAATTGGGTTTTCTAAAGGGTACAACATTTTTAATCCAATCAAGCGGCTACTGTTTAGAGTATACTGTTTTATATAACGGCTTAAAGGGGTTATCCCATGATTAATGTAAAAAATGAAAATCTGTCACCATACAGGACGACAAAACAATCTCTCTCTAACATAGCTAGAACCAGCCCTGGACCTCAAATAGATGCAGAGATCTCCACATTCATTCCTCTGATTGCTCTGCTGGATTTATTTCAAGCTGGCAGTTCAAGGCTGTGTCCTGTCTGCTGCTGTGCTTCCCTACCTAGCACAGCTCAGGGGACGTGTCCTTTCTCAGGGAGTGTGTCCTTTCTGCTGCAGCTCTCATCCTGTAATTGTCACCGTTTTTAACAGTAGATCTGGCTGGTGGCAATTGAAGCATGAATCTCAGCAATGAAAATATTATGAAAATAACAATTAGCAGGTGGTGCTCTACAGATACATTTTACGGCTTTATTCATTTTTTCATTACATGCAATTGCAAAAATATTCAGATCCAGATGCTGTTTTTTGCCAGATGCCGGTAAAAATACTTTTTGTGGGACAACCCCTTTAAATAGAATGGCATTACCGGACTCACATCTGCGCTTTTAATTCCGGCAGTATGTTCCGGCGGAGGAACAGACTGACGGAATTCACAGTATCCAGCATACATGTCGGCTTTTGAGCAGACAAAAAAACATTACAGGCACCTTTTTTTGTCTGGCTGAAAGGTGGCATGTATGCCAGAAAACGGGCAGATTCCCTGCTGGATCCCATTACCGTGAACGGGGATCTGGCGGTGCACAGTGGTATCCGGCTATGCTGGACACGGTAAACTCTGACAGTCTGTTCCTCTGCCGGAACAGACTCTATGAAGTTAAAAGCGCAGATGTGAACCCAGCCTAAGCCTGTCATTTCAGCATATTATAGTGTAGTGTCCCACTAGGTAAATGTGAGCACTACACAAGGGTCAATTGGGCCACGTGGTACTCCTACTCCTGAGGGACAGTGGCAGTGTATTTAACAGTCCATTTTAATGTATTTTCATATGCTTTTATGTGTATTCTCCCCTGTTAGCTGTGCAGCAGGCCTCTTAGGGTGCAGTTCATCATCCTAGACACTAGAGGGAGATAGGGAGCCCCTAGTATATATATTCAGGCCCAGACAGGGAGGAGTTAGTCTGTGTAGTCAGGAGTCTGTGGAGAGACAGAAGTGAGAGGGCACCAGCCAGAGTCAAGCTGAGGGCCTCCTCCTGACATGCAGCTAGTCAGCCCAGGCTTCTAGTTGCCACCAGGAGGCTAGTGGAGGAGTATAGTCTGCCTGAAGTTCTTGAGCCTGAGTTAGGCCTCTTTCACACTTGCGTTGTCCGGATCCGGCGTGTACTCCACTTGCCGGAATTACACGCCGGATCTGGAAAAACGCAAGTGTACTGAAAGCATTTGAAGATGGGTCCGTCTTCAAAATGCTTTCAGTGTTACTATGGCACCCAGGACGCTATTAAAGTCCTGGTTGCCATAGTAGTAGTGGGGAGCGGTATACTTACAGTCCGCGCGGCTCCCGGGGCGCTCCAGAGTGACGTCAGAGCGCCCCATGCGCATGGATCATGTGATCCATGCGATCACGTCATCCATGCGCTTGGGGCGCCCTGACGTCACTCTGGAGCTCCCCGGGAGTCGCATGGATGGTAAGTATACTGCTCCCCCGCTCCCCACTACACTTTACCATGGCTGCCAGGACTTTAGCGTCCCGGCAGCCATGGTAACCATTGAGAAAAAGCTAAACGTCGCATCCGGCAATGCGCCGAAACGACGTTTAGCTTAAGGCCGGATCCGGATCAATGCCTTTCAATGGGCATTCATTCCGGATCCGGCCTTGCGGCAAGTGTTCCGGATTTTTGGCCGGAGCAAAAAGCGCAGCATGCTGCGCTATTTGCTGCGGCCAAAAAACGTTCCGTTCCGGAACGGAAGACATCCTGATGCATCCTGAAGGACGGACTGTCCATTCAGAATGCATTAGGATAATCCTGATCAGTATTCTTCCGGCATAGAGCCCCGACGACGGAACTCTATGCCGGAAGAAAAGAACGCAGATGTGAAAGAGCCCTTAGCTCAGAAGATTCACCCCAAGAGAAGAGTTTGCCTCCTGGGAGAAACCTGCAGTTCCCACAGAGCAAAGAGCAGAGCAGAAGAGTATTCCAGCCAGACAAGTAAGCTGAAGGGCAGAAGGAACATTAACCTAAAGTAAGGGATATATACCTGAGGAGGATTGTTACCAAGGATAAAAGCCAGCATTAGGGCATCCGGGCCTTGGGATACAGACAGCCAGGATATCTGAGGAATAGTGCAGCCTGGTCTGTGAGTGTTGTTTTTACCCTCTGAGTATCTTGCAAAGAACATTACCTGCCATTGATGTAAAAGCCTGCTATTGATTGCTGCTGCAAAGTGGAACTGAACTCAAACTGTATAAAGTTGAACTGTTTCCAGTAAAGAAAGTTTGGTTCACCACAACACCGTGTTCCTCACTTATTATTACTATAAATCGTTGTGCCACCGTTACAGGCACTGGCGTCACGAACCTTAAAGGGACCTTGCCCCAGGCACATGAAACACCTGCAACATCCAGGGCACCCCATCCACCATCAGGCCTGGTCCCTAAATACAGAGAGTGCCCCAGAGGACCCCTGTGCCAGCCTCTCCATCACTGCTGTACGCCTGCCCAGGGTCTCGCTACAAACTGTGAGTAACCCTCGTTTGCCCATTAACCGTGACCTCACATCGCAATACCCTGCAGGGCGGCGTACTGCAATAGGTCCATACAAAGCATATAGATCTTTCCCCAACAAGAGGTTGGGGAACGTTTCCTAACACTCCCATTCTATGCACACAATAATTGGGTCAGATTTATGAAAATTTAAACAGTACCAAAATAAATTATCTTAGTGGCAACAGGGTTGTAGCTATAGGGGGTGCAGAGGTAGCAATCGCTACCAGGCCCAGGAACCTGAGGGGGCCCAAAGACTCTTGTGCCACAAAAGAAGACACCAGTATTATAGAAAGTGCATGCAGGTAGTAACACCTATGGCTGGAGGGAAGGGGTAAGGTCAAGAATTTAGTATGGAGGGCCGGCTATGTGCACAAAGGCACAAAGGCTATGTGGTTTCCTGCCCCTGACCACAAGGCACTGAGGGAAGGGAGCCCCAAGCTGAACTTTTTCACCAGGGCCCACAGGTTCCCTACTCAACGGCGGACACGCCGCGTCACGACACATGTTTACATATACGTAAACCATATATATGCAACACACATACATAAATATATTATATATACACTAAACACACACATACCACCCAACTGTGGAGCTAAACTATCAGTGTTACGCAAAGCAATGGAAGCGAACATCTCCAGCTGCCCTGCCGCCGCCAGAGCACCAGATCTGGACTCGGTTCCGGATCAGTAACACGGTTCTCCGATCCAGTTGTAATTTTAACAACTGGATCTGGAGAACTGGAGGGAACTGGCTGAATCCCATGCCTGACTACGCCCCTGTTGAGGGATCCCTTTCTAGTGCTTGTCTCAAAGCTCATATTTGCCATCTTTTTATATGGGGCCTACGGGAGACAGGACATCTGCACTGAGTGAAGCACGATGTTAGACATTGTTTGGGTGTTCGCAAGCCATTTTGCTGAAAAATGCCACCAATATGCACCCTTCGAGTGGCTCGCCATTCTCTCAATGGACCGTTGAAATTCATGGAGGGCTACTTTCTAGAACAAAGCAGCTCTACCTCTAGGCCTGGAAGATTTACCAGCTCACCTTTTTCAGAAACCTCCCATACAGTGAAGGAGAGTTGACAAGTATGATTTTGCTGCATGTCCTTTCTGAACGGGGATGTCTCTGATAGGATAATCCAGAAAAGGGGTTGTCCATGATTAGAAAAGAATGGTTGCTTTCCTCCAAAAACTGCACCACGCCTTGCCATGGGTTGTGTGTGGTATTGTACAGCAGCTCCATTTACTTGTGTAGAGCTGAATTGCAATACTAAACACAAACCAAGGACAGATGTCTCGCCGTTCCTGCAAGAAAACAGCCGTGTTTTGCTAATCCTGGAAACCCCCTGAAAGATCTATGTTGCTCCTGTTGAATCAGACATGGCAGGCACTTTTATTTGCACTTTTCAGTTTACCAGATATTGAAATAGAAAGGGAGAGCATGCTCTGGTCAGGATGCAGGTCCGCCAGCTTGTCCACCGTTGCCTGCTCAGATAGCAGAACATACTTGTCATTGTTTCCATTCTTGCTAGATGTGGCATTTGCAGTAAGATCTTTAACATCAAGGGTGAAGACATGTCTTCCAGAGGTGACAATTTTCAGACATGGAAATGCAGACTTGTGTTTCTTTTTTTTTTGTGGCTAAAACCCCTTCCATACTGTAACTGCAGCATTAACCACACTGCATGGCCCCTTCCTGGCAAGGCTGGATTTCTTTAATTCAGTAGTCATGGGTTTCCTGTGTAGCTGACCAGTCTGCTCACTGTGATCTATATCTTATTCAAAATGTTAAAGTTGCCCATACAACTTCAATAGCTGTCGGCTGAAAGCTGGCTTGACTGGTGGCCATCTCTCCAGACTCCCCCCCCCCCCCCACACACACACATTCGATTTGGATGAGTATGGATGTGTTCTCAATGGGAAGAAAGAACAAAGCCGCTGCCAGACACTTCTGATAGCAGCTTATCTCCATGGAGAACAAAGTGATCAGATACCAAAAACTCAGTGCTCCCGATCCTTCTTTCCCCTTACTTCATGTGTCAGGGGAGAGTTGTGAGCTCCCCATACTGTACATGTTATAGATTGTCAGCCGGTCCAGCTGAAAATGGCGGGTATGCTGCAGCGCAGGGGCCATCTCTCAGCTCGCCAATCACAGCGCCGTATATTGTATAGTGGTTGCACTTGGTATTGTGCTCAGCCCCATTCACTTCAAATGGGCTGAGCTGCACCTGGGCCAGGGGACCAATGAACATGACTAGGGATGAGCGAATCGACTTCGGATGAAACACCTGAAGTCGATTCGCATAAAACTTCATTCTAAGCAGGAGCTCCGTACTGTATTAGAATGGATTGGCTCAGATGAGCCGAAGTTATTGCTATAACTTCATAAAACAATTTCTACTGTAAAAAAAACAAACATTTCCCTAACTCGGGTTCGGTTCCAACACGATTCGCTCATCCCTAAACGTGACATCACAAGGCCTACTGCGAGCGCCAGTGTCTTCTCAAACATCTGATCGGTGGGGGATACTGATGACTTATCCAGAGGAAAACCTTTGTAATACCACATGTATTTTAAATGTTCTAGACCAAGGGGGTCATTTATGATCAGATATACACCATTTATGGCGTATATCTGTCGCAGATTGTGGCACAAAGGTTATTTGCGCCGCAAGCTGCGACTTTTCCCCGCTCACGCTGGGTCTAAAAAAGGGGGATGTCGTGGTTGGGGAAGGAGGCGGGCTGGCAGGCCCATCACAATTAGGATCTTCTAAGCCTGTTTTAGGCGTATCATTTATAATTTTCTTGCTGGCGTAGATTTAGACTGGCGGTGGATAGGCCGAAGTTATGTCGAGGCCGGCGCCTCTACATAACTTCAGGGGATCCACCGCCAGCGCTGGGGTTATTAAGACCGGCATCTAAAATGCCAGTCTTAATATGTCACATTTCAAATCCCATAACTATTTTTATTTTTGTGTCAATATAGCCCTACCATGGTTTGTTTGCTTTTGTGGGATAGGTTGTAGTTTTAATTTATTATTTATTTTGAGGTGCATGTAATTTGCTGTTATTATTTTTGTAACTTTTTATTTTTAGTGGGAGGGGGGGGAATGCAAAACAACCCTCCAAAGAAAGGTTTTTATTTATTTTTTACTGTTTGCTATGGGGTAAAATAATAAGTAACTTTCTTTTATGTGGCGTGTGATTGTTGAGGTACCTTCCTAATACGTAAGGTAAATCATTTAAAAAATGGTGAATTTTTTTTTTCATGTTTCTATTACCAGGAGCATTGTGAATATGACATTATTCTGCCTGATTCTAATCCATCAGGTGAATAGAAGGAGAGGCTTCGGTGTAAATTGCTCTCTCTGCCCTTCCCATTGTGCTGAGAGACATCTGAAGTTTCGGCCGTTTTCAGAACCATTGCAGTCTATGGGGCTTTTCGCATGGCCGTTTTATTTTTTTTATGGCCAGTGAACAGCGGCCGTCAGAAAATCGGCAATCTATTTATTTATAGTGTGCCTAAATTTTAAGTTAACTTTTTAGAATAAGGGCCCTATTACACCAACAAATCCTGCAGGCGATTGTCAGGAGGGAAGCGTTCCTTCCCGGAAATCACCTGCTTGCTAGCGGAGGAGACGGCTGCTATTACATGCAGCGATCTATTCCTCAGTATGGGGAGGAGCGATCATTAATGTCTCCATACTGATTCATTGTTTGCCGGCAGCAGAGCGCTGATTACACAGCGCGATCTTCACCTCCACAGACTTCTATGGGATGATGCAATCTGATCCTTTAGTGAGCAGGCATCCATTCGCTCTTGGTCTCATGAGACAGATTTCTCACAAAGTGAGTCAGAAAGATACTTTAGAAAAAGTAGGTGGTGCGGGGGGAGAAAAGAACAGATAACTATAGATCAAGGTAAATAGATTGCAAAGTTTCTTATATTCACATGTACTACTCCATTTATGGAAGGTTGTGTGAACATACAGTGAGCCTTTAACTACAGTCCTGATCAAAAGTTTAAGACCACTTAAAAAATGGCAAAGAATCATATTTAGCATGGCTGGATCTTAACAAGGTTCCAAGTAGAGCTTCAACATGCAACAAAAAGAAATGGGAGTGAGACAAAAAAAATTTGAGCATTCAATTTTATGAAAACAACAATAAACTGAAACAGGCTGTTTTTCAGCTGATCAAAAGTTTAGGACCATGTGCCTTTAAAAGGCCAAATCTGTGCAAAGATGTGGATTCATTGTCATTTTCTGTCAGGTAGTCACACGTTGTGATGGCAAAGGCAAAAAAACCTCTCCCTTTTTGAACGTGGTCGAGTTGTTAAAGGGCTTCTGTCACCCCACTAAACAGATTATTTTTTTTTTGTCTACTTATAATCCCTATCCTGCGATATTGCTATACCTTATGTTATTAATAATTTTCGTTCAGTAGATTTTGCAAAAAACGTACTTTTATGATATGCTAATTACCTTTCTACCAGCAAGTAGGGCGTCTACTTGCTGGTAGCAGCCACAGAAAACCGCCCCCTCCTCTTGTTGATTGACAGGGCCAGCCGCGATCTCCTCCTCCGGCCGGCCCTGTCAGCATTTCAAAAATCGCGCGCCTGTGTTGATTCGGCGCAGGCGCTCTGAGATAAGGAGGCTCGCCTCCTCAGCACTCCCTCAGTGCGCCTGCGCCGATGACGTCACCAAAAGAGAAGACGTCATCGGCGCAGGCGCACTGAGGGAGTGGGGTGACAGAAGCCCTTTAACAACCCGACCACGTTCAAAAAGGGAGAGTTTTTTTGCCTTTGCCATCACGTGTGACTACCTGACAGAATATGACAATGAATCCACATCTTTGCACAGATTTGGCCTTTTAAAGGCATGTGGTCCTAAACTTTTGATCAGCTGAAAAACAGCCTGTTTCAGTTTATTCGTTGTTTTCATTAAATTGGATGATCAAAAAATGTTTTGTCTCACTCTCATTTCTTCTTGTTGCATGTTGAAGCTCTACTTGGAACTTTGGTAAGATCCAGCCATGCTAAATATGATTTTTTTTGCCATTTTTCAAGTGGTCTTAAACTTTTGATCAGGACTGTATCTTTTCTATATCAAAAGTTTGACTACAAATACCCATAAAAAGGCATTTCCTAATTTTCAATTTCAAAATATGTCATGTTTCCCAGTGTGATCTACCTTTAAAGGGGCATTTCTATCAGAAGTTTTTTTTTTTGTTTTTAAACTCAATATTCCTAGAATATTGAATAATTGAATATATTCATATTTAATGTTTGTACCTTTTGACTTTTTTCATTTAGGCAATACTATACAATTAAAAATGAAATACTAAATATTGTCCTTCTGTAGCAGTCAACACATTTGGGGGGTACTCTCCTTGGGGACAGCACCTTAATCGCAATCACCTCAAAACAGCTGTTTGCAGATGAGATGCTGACTTATTTAATATCCGAGTCATGTCTTAAGGCCTAGTTAAAGGGTGGAACATTGACTTATAGGATAGCTGCCTTACATCTGGTGGCATCAGAGGCAGAGCTTGTTAAGAGCTCATTTGCATCCCTTTCTTCCCTGTATTAGTAAGCAATTCAATGGCAGTTTACTGCTGCTGTGAGGGGAAGATGTTATCTGCAAGGTAATCCTCATTATAGTAGGTGCAGAAATGAGACAGCAGTATGACAGTTCTATAGTTTTATTGTTAGGCTTAGATAAAGTTGTCCATAGAAGTGTATTGCATTGGTTAGTATAATGTGAGATACTCTAATTGAATCATTACAGGGGAGAGCCTTCTGGTCACAGTAATGGTCATAAGGATAGTTTGACTAAAAAGTTAGCCTTGCTAAAATTGCAAACAAGGAAGCAGTTAAAGAGCCAGGACAGGAGGAAGAATACATGGAGTGACTTCAAAAAATTATATCTAGAAAACCATCCACCTGTTTTTATATAATAAAAATTACATAGAATATTCACCTATAGGTTGTTAGTATGTGATAGACATGGAAGTAACCCTTTTCGTAAAGTTAAAGATTGCCTTTTTTCTTGTAATATGGTTCCAGACTGGATGGTTATTAAACGCTCTTCGGTAAGGCTACTTTCACACTAGCGTTTTTTATAATTTCGCTATTGAGATCCGTCACAAGATCTTAATAGCGGAAGAAAACGCATCAGTTTTGTCCCCATTCATTGTCAATGGGGACAAAACTGAACTGAACGAAACGGAATGCATTCCATTCCGTTTGGTGGCGCTCCTATCGCGGACAAAATAATGCGTTTTTCTGTCCGCCATGTGGTGCGGAGCAAGACGGATCCGTCCTGGCACACAATGTAAGTCAATGGGGACGGATCCGTTTTCTCTGACACAATAGAAAACGGATCAGTCCCCCATTGACTTTCAATGGTGTTCATGACGGATCCGTCTTGGCTATAGAAGACATAATACAACCGGATCCGTTCATGACGGATGCAGGCGGTTGTACAGACGTGGACAAAATTGTTGGTACCCTTTGGTCAATGAAAGAAAAAGTCACAATGGTCACAGAAATAACTTTAATCTGACAAAAGTAATAATAAATTAAAATTCTATAAATGTTAACCAATGAAAGTCAGACATTGTTTTTCAACCATGCTTCAACAGAATTATGTAAAAAAATAAACTCATGAAACAGGCATGGACAAAAATGATGGTACCCCTAGAAAACACAGAACATAATGTGACCAAAGGGACATGTTAATTCAAGGTGTGTCCACTAATTAGCATCACAGGTGTCTACAACCTTGTAATCAGCCATTGGGCCTATATATATGGCTCCAGGTAATCACTGTGTTGTTTGGTGATATGGTGTGTACCACACTCGACATGGACCAGAGGAAGCAAAGGAAAGAGCTGTCTCAAGAGATCAGAAAGAAAATTATAGACAAGCATGTTAAAGGTAAAGGCTATAAGACCATCTCCAAGCAACTAGATGTTCCTGTGAGTACAGTTGCACATATTATTCATAAGTTTAAGATCCATGGGACTGTAGCCAACCTCCCTGGACGTGGCCGCAGGAGGAAAATTGATGACAAATCTAAGAGACGGATAATCCGAATGGTAACAAAAGAGCCTAGAAAGACTTCTAAAGAGATTCAAGGTGAACTTCATGCTCAAGGAACATCAGTGTCAGATCGCACCATCCGTCGTTGTTTGAGCCAAAGTGGACTACATGGGAGACGACCAAGGAGGACACCATTGTTGAAAACGAATCATAAAAAAGCAAGACTGGAATATGCCAAACTACATGTTGACAAGCCACAAAGCTTCTGGGAGAATGTCCTGTGGACAGATGAGACAAAAATCGAAGTTTTTGCCAAGGCACATCAGCTGTATGTTCACAGACGAAAAAATGAAGCATATCAAGAAAAGAACACTGTCCCTACTGTGAAACATGGAGGAGGCTCTGTTATGTTCTGGGGCTGCTTTGCTGCGTCTGGCACAGGGTGTCTTGAATCTGTGCAGGGTACAATGAAATCTCAAGACTATCAAGGAATTCTAGAGAGAAATGTACTAGCCAGTGTCAGAAAGCTTGGTCTCAGTCGCAGGTCATGGGTCTTGCAACAGGACAATGACCCAAAACACACCGCTAAAAACACCCAAGAATGGCTAAGAGGAAAAAATTGGACTATTCTAAAGTGGCCTTCTATGAGCCCTGACCTCAATCCTATTGAGCATCTTTGGAAGGAGCTGAAACATGCAGTCTGGAAAAGGCACCCTTCAAACCGGACACAACTGGAGCAGTTTGCTCATGAGGAGTGGGCCAAAATACCTGCTGAGAGGTGCAGATGTCTCATTGACAGTTACAGGAAGCGTTTGATTGCAGTGATTGCCTCAAAAGGTTGCGCAACAAAATATTAAGTTAGGGGTACCATCATTTTTGTCCATGCCTGTTTCATGAGTTTATTTTTTTACATAATTCTGTTGAAGCATGGTTGAAAAACAATGTCTGACTTTCATTGGTTAACATTTATAGAATTTTAATTTATTATTACTTTTGTCAGATTAAAGTTATTTCTGTGACCATTGTGACTTTTTCTTTCATTGACCAAAGGGTACCAACAATTTTGTCCACGTCTGTATTATGATAACAGAAGCGTTTTTGCAGATCCATGACGGATCCGCCATAAAAGCTAATGTGAAAGTAGCTTAATGTGTCTCGTGTTCCAGACTTTACATTTACAGAGTAATTCTACAGTACTCTTATACCCAGTGTCAGACTTTTCCTGTTGACTTTGTGACCACAGTATTAGGGCTCTTTCACACCTGCGTTCTTTTCTTCCGGCATAGAGTTCCGTCGTCTGGGCTCTATGCCGGAAGAATCCTGATCAGTTTTATCCTAATGCATTCTGAATGGAGAGAAATCCGTTCAGGATGCATCAGGATGTCTTCAGTTCCGGACCGGAACACTTTTTGGCCGGAGAAAATACCGCAGCATGCTGTGCTTTTTGCTCCGGCCAAAAATCCTGAAGACTTGCCGCAAGGTCGGATCCGGAATTAATGCCCACTGAAAGGCATTGATCCGGATCCGGCCTTAAGCTAAACGTCATTTCGGCGCATTGCCGGATCCGACGTTTAGTTTTTTTCAATGGTTACCATGGCTGCCGGGACGCTAAAGTCCTGGCAGCCATGGTAAAGTGTAGTGGGGAGCGGGGGAGCAGCATACTTACCGTCCGTGCGGCTCCCGGGGCGCTCCAGAGTGACGTCAGGGCGCCCCGAGCGCATGGATCACGTGATCGCATGGCACGTCATCTATGCGCATGGGGCGGTCTGACGTCATTCTGGAGCGCCCCGGGAGCCGCGCGGACTGTAAGTATACTGCTCCCCCGCTCCCCACTACTACTATGGCAACCAGGACTTTAATAGCGTCCTGGCTGCCATAGCAACACTGAAAGCATTTTGAAGACGGATCCGTCTTCAAATGCTTTCAGTTCACTTGCGTTTTTCCGGATCCGGCGTGTAATTCCAGCAAGTGGAGTACACGCCGGATCCGGACAACGCAAGTGTGAAAGAGGCCTTACTTAAAAAGTATTTCCTCCTAGAATGGAAAGAATCACTGGTGAAGGGAAATAAAGATTCTTAGTCTAGTTACCGATGTCTGCCGTTAGGGCTGTCTTAAGATTTTCACTCAACTTTCCTGGACTCTAGAATAGCAGGAATGAAGGTTGAATCTCAGCGTAACTAGTGAGACCGGCCAATCGAGAGGATAACGAACCTTGTTGGAAAATCTACTGGTGACAATTGTCAAGCAGCTTTTCTAGAAACAGTTAGAGGGAGGACACACATAACGGTGGTCGAAAACCTTACCCATATGTGGAGGCACAATTTTCTGATTAATAGTAAATGGCCAATTTTTTTTTTTATTATACTGCAGTTTGTATAGTGTTAATATTTAAAGGGGTTCTGCACTTTGTTTAAACTAATGATCGGTGGGACACCCGCCGATCAGATGCTGATGATCTATCCAGAGGATAGATCATCAGTTTAAACAAAGTGCAGAACCCCTTTAAATGTCGTATTGTTATTGGATTACTTTATGTATGGAGTCTTTACTCTGTCATGGTATGTTTGTATTATTTGAGCAATATATGGTGGTATTTACTTTGAGTGGCTGTATTTTTCCAGTGTAAAGCGGTTGCAGCATTGTATGGCCGTGCTATTTAGAAAGCTGTCTGGTGTTACAGCAGCCTCTGCGAGCTGATGCTTTACCAGCTTGCCTTGCCCTGCGGCCCAAACGCACCTCCTCCTGCTTTCTCTCTGGGGGGTCATGCTTTTTGATCCACTCTGCCTCTCCCAGCAGGCTGTGGCCTGCTTCCAGCAAGGCGTCTCCTCCTCTTCCCATAGGCGCTCCTTCTGGCTCTTAAAGAGCCAATGTGCATGCATCCTAATCTTCACCAGCTGGTATGGGAGCGTGCCTGAGCAATAGATTCCTGAGATGGTGTGCTATTATTGTTTGTCTGCCCATGTACTGACCTCTGCCTGTTTACTGTACTCCGACCCGCTGTTTTCTGACCTGACCTGTGTCTGACTTCCATACTGACCCTACGTTGCCTGCTCTAACCTCAGACTGTTTCTCTTTAGCACTTACTCTGCAGCCCTGACCTCAGCCTGTCCCGAGCTATGATTTTGCTTGACCCCTCTGTTCCCTGCACAAGTATCTCACCTCATGGGTCAGCTGTCAACCACACAGAGTCTACTCTGGGAGGTAGCAGCCTGGTGGTTCCTCTTCAGCAAAGTCTAGATCCCTGTACAGGGGTTAAAGTCTGAATACCAGGGGACTGCTGGATAAGGCCCCTAGGATTTGCCCAAAGTCAAATCTGTTGGTTGACACAGTGGTTCCACCCCCTTAACATCTGGAGGTGTTTTTTTGGACAATATATGGCACTGTTATGTGGACCACCATAGCGTTTGAGTAGAGATGAGTGAATCGAATTCCACGAAGTGGAGATCGATCCGAATTTCAGGATAAATTCGATTTGCCTCGAAGCCGAATTTACTTGTGCTTCATGTTAAAGAATCAATTTAACCTGAAATAGTGTAAAAACAAAAAAACTCATACTTACCTCCTCCATTTGCTCACGACGGGCTGCCAGCCGCCATCTTGATTGAAGATCTCGGCCGAAATCCTGTGCATGGTGACATATGACGTCACCACGCCAGCCGCGCAAAATTTAGCTCCAGATTTCAAAGTAAGTTGGCAGCGACCGGCCTTTCGCGAGCAAATGGAGGCAGTAAGTTTGATTAAATATTTTTTTTAATGTTAATATCACACAGTTTTTACACTCAGATGCCGCGATCATGTATGAACATGGCATCTGAGAGGTACAAAGATACGAGGTGGCGCTATCGCAGCTCCCTCTCATTGCACCCACTACTTACAAATAAATGCGCTTCGTGACAAAGTAATTCATCACAAAGCACATTTTTAATTGTAAAATTCGGCGAATCAGCCAAATCGAACTTTTCATAAATTCGCTCTTCTCTATGTATGAGTATGGTATAGTTATTTGTACACACTGTGATTATACACCATATTGAGAGCCTTAAAGGGGTATTCCCATCATCAGTTTTTATACTTACCTGCGTCCAGCGTGACGTTCACTTCCTGGATTCGGCTGGGCTTGATTGACGTCTTCACCCGGCTGGGCCGCGCTTGCGCAGAAGACTGAAGTTTTTCTCCCGGCCGGGCCCCGCAATGTCTTGAACGCGCACGCCGCCGCGCATGCGCCATGGTGACTTATTCCTGGCCTGTATAGTACAGAACTGGCGTGCGCGTTCGCGGCTCTGTACTATACTGGCCAGGAAGAAGTCATCATGGCGCATGCGCGGCGGCGTGCGCGTTCAGGACATTGCGCGGCCTGGCTGGGAGAAAATCTTCAGTCTTGAGCGCAAGTGCGGCCCGGCCGGATTTGACAGGTGGGAGGTGGCCGTAACCAGGGGAGACGAAAGACAACAATCAGGTAAGAGGGGACTTATTTTCTCAAAAAGGGTGGGAATTGGGTAATAAAATGTATTTACAAAAATGATCACTGTCAAATCATTAAGAGATTTAACAGTGATCATTGTGATGAGAATACCCCTTTAACATAAGGTACTTCAAAGGGCAACATCCAGAGTAAATGATAGATCATCTGTACACCCTGTCCATGGATGTGGTGTAAAAACAACAGCAGCTTAGACCTGTCTTTATTTTATGTGTAACTTAGAAGCTCTGCTCACTTTTTCCAACACGTTTGCCTGTGTTGGAGTAAGGCCTCATGCACACGACCGTTGTTTTGGTCCGCATCTGAGCTGCAGATTTTGCGGCTTGGATGCGGACCAATTCACTTCAATGGGGCTGCAAAAGATGCGGACAGCACTCCGTTGCTCCGTTCCGTGGTCCGCAAAAAAAATATAACCTGTCCTATTCTTGTCCGTTTTGCGTATCCACAATTTGCGGACCTCAAAACACACAATGGTCGTGTGCATGATGCCTAAGTGGCACATGGGCTTCATAAATATGTCGCTCACCTGTGAGTACAATGATGAATCTGCCCCATTGACTATACACGTCACAAGTCTCGCCAGTGTCATCTGGCCTTTTTATAATTAGAATATCCTCTCACCTGTTACTGCTGCAATATCTTGTGATAGGATGAACTACTCACTTCAGTGGAATATGGTAGACAATCTACAAGTAATGTCCTCTGTACAACTGTCACAGGAGGGAATATCGATTTGCTACTCTGGTATGAAAGTCAGACAAAGTTTACTTTTAGATTATAATTAGTCATTTAACTGTGCTAATGTTTAAACTGGGTTTGAGAAAAGTGAGCTGTCTCCAGATAACAAGCATGGACATTAACTTTTTGAATGCTGGAAGAAAATCAAGCCATCATACTTAAACCCTGAAGGACTTGTTTATTTCTTCCCCGCCATCCAAGAGCCATAACTTTACTTTTCTGTTGACATAGCCAGATGGACTAAAGTTGTATATTATTTAATTGCGTCACTTAATTTACTATATCATGTATTGGAAAATGGGGAAAAAATCTCTTTGTTGGGTGTCACTGAAAAAATGCAATTCTGACATGGTTTTTTCGCTTTTCTGTCTTCAGTTCAGCGTTCACTGTAAACTATCAATGACATGAGAAGCGTATTATGTGGGTAGGAGTCTGCGATACCAAATTTGTATAGTTTTTATTTTTAGTACTTTTGATAAAAAAAACTTTACTTGCATCACCATATTCTGACACCAATAACTTTTCTATATTTCTGTCTACAGAGCTGTGTGAATTTTAGGTTTCATATGACTTTTTGATCATGTTTTATTCCTTTTTTTCTGGGGCTAGGTGACCAAAAATAGCACATTGTCTATTTTTACACTTCTATTAAAGTGTTTACTGCACAAAGTAATATTTTTGTAATTTAATATTTTGAATTATGTTTTTTTAATGTTTTATTTAGTTTTATATGTAAAATGGTAAAATGTGGTAGTTCGAATTTGTACAAATTTTTGTATTTTTAAAATCATTTTAAAAACATTTTTTACTGTCATTTTTAGTCCCCTTAGGAGACTTTAACGTGCAATTTTTTGATCACTTATTCCATAGATGGCAATAGAGTACTCGTGCAGTCTATGGGATTTTGCCAGCCTTCCTATTAAGCCCTGCCAGGGCTTAATAGGAATACCTTCCTAATGTGGTCCTGTATGGAGGAACCCTATGGTAGCATATGGTGTGCCTATGACCCCCGAATCTTCATAATACAGAGCCACTTATACTCTGTTTACCTCTGCACAGGTAAGAGGCCTTAGTGGGACCTTCAGGAGCGTCATAAGAGTGGAGCACATAAGCCTTCACTGCTGTGGACTACCAGGGCCTTTACCATCAATCCTTTTGCTGAACTAGCCCAACACAGCCTTTACAAATAACCACTCCACTGCCCTAGACTAACAGGAACTTTACCATTAACCCCATCATTATATACGTTTTGTATGGTAGTATTATGTAGAAAATCAATGGCTTTTTTTTTTAGGCATCACATGACAACATAATGTAGTAGACATACGGACATGTTATATAGGTACTATATGATATTATTTGGCGGTATTATTTAAGCATTGTGTGGTGGCATTATTTGGTTTATGAATGGCAGTATTATGGAACTATTGTATGGAAGGATTATTCAGCAATTGTATGGCTATTTAAAGGTATAAACATTTGGATAAAAAGTGCACATTTTGGAATATCTTCTTCATGCTCTAGTTTTATACTGTCTAAACTTAAAGAGGATGTGCCACGAACCACATTTCAAACCAGCACCTGGATCTGAATACTTTTGTAATTGAATGTAATTAAAAATGTAGTATAGCCACTAAGAAATTCTATAAAATGTATCTGTTTAGCGCCACCTGCTGTTTGTTCTTTTCCTTATTTTTTGTCCATCTCACTGAGCTGGTCACACACGCTCAGCTTAAATCTTCAACTGCCACCGGCCATTTGTTCCGTTAGAAGCTGTGACAGTTACAGAAAGAGAGCTGCAGCAGAAAGGACACGCGTTTTGAGCTGCCAGGCTGAAGATAACCTAGTAGAGCAATGAATGGGGAGATCTCTGGACCCATGTGAGGTACAGGGCTGGTTCTAGCTTTGTTAGAAAGAGACTGTTATATACTATATGATGTCTGATTTTAATTTTTTACATCAATCATGGCATAACCCCTTTAATTACAATCCTCTAATAATTTTGTCTACCTTTCCTGATATAAAAGTATTTTATCTGGGTCTTTACTCTTCTTGTGATTTCATGAATGTTTTAATTTTTTTTAACATATGTGCATTTGTGAACACGCAGTGAAGATGTGTTCATTTTTATGCACACTTTACAACAAGCTTCTTTATAATTTTCTGCCCCATTTCTACTGCCATTTCCATAAACAACCTCCGTTATATCAAGCGTCCAATGCCCCAGATTAATAGTCTGTACAGAACCTGGTGCCTGCAGTATAGTAGATAGCAGGCAAAAAGTGAGTGTGTAAAATTATTCTGTACTACACTTCAAAAACGTGAACTTCTGGTGTTGACATCACATTGAGTCAAAAGTCTTATCACGGCATTTACCGGTATGTTACAACATATCTGTAAATATGAACAGTGAAGAAATATATCCGTCCATGTCACAGTTGCTGACAAGTCATGGGTAGAATATATAAGTGACAGAAGGCATCCTGTGGTATCTGGCAGCAAGGTGCTGGTT
This sequence comes from Bufo gargarizans, assembly GCF_014858855.1. Taxonomy (NCBI): domain Eukaryota; kingdom Metazoa; phylum Chordata; class Amphibia; order Anura; family Bufonidae; genus Bufo; species Bufo gargarizans. The sequence goes on from NC_058085.1 coordinate 358,806,141, forward strand.
TGTAGAATTTGTTTCATGGTAGAACCCCTTTAAAAAGAACCTGTCAGCGGCAAAAACCACCCAAACCGCCAGCAGTACCTTCAAGTAGCCGGCAGTATGTTTCTAATGATGATTTTCTTCCTGCAGTCAGATGCGGTAAAAGCAGGAAAAAAAGATCTTTTATCCCCTGAGTGCGCTATTTTCGAGTCACTCTTGAAGTTAAGCGGGCAGCGGCCTCCTTGCTTCAAGTCACGGTAACCGTGCCCCCTTCCCTGCCCCTTCTCTGTGACTGACTGTGCTTATGCCCGACAGCCTGCTGGCTTTGCCGAACAGTCGGCTGTCAGTCACAGCGAAGGGGCAGGGAAGGGGCGCGGTTACCGTGACTTGAAGCAAGGAGGCCGCTGCCCGCTTGACTTCAAGAGTGATTCGAAAATTGCGTGCTCACTGGATAAAAGATCGTTTTTTTTCCTGCTTTTACCGCATCTGACTGCAGGAAGAAAATCATCATTAGAAACACACTGCCGGCTACTTAAAGGTACTGCTGGCGGTTTGGGGTGGTTTTTGCCACTGACAGGTTCCCTTTAAGTTATCCTAACATAACAATTCAATAACCGAATAGGTGGTGCAGTAAAGTATAAGAATAGTGTGTCCATGTGATATCAAGAAACTACACTTGGATGAGGCATCATTGAGCTTTCCAAGTAATGCACTACACTGTAAATACGGAGCAGGCATGTTGACCGCATCACTCACCTATCCCAGCAGGTGGTCTGTTCCTGTTAGTTTTGGGATTTCTGCCAGCCATTGACTGGTCACTTTAAGGTATTTAAGGTACCTTCCCCTAGAGGATGGTTTCTGAACTTTAGGTTTCTAGGTTCTGAGTTTACCAGTAAAGATGTGCTTTTCCATTTGTCTTCCTGAATTTTGACCAATTACCGATTCAGATTTTCTGCTGCCTGCCCTGACTTCTGCCTTTTTATTCTATTGACCCTCTGCTGCCTGGCCTGACCTTGGGTTCTTTTATGGATACGCACAAGCTCTGCCTACCCAGACCTCGGAATGTTTCTGGCTAGGATTATAGCCTGATTCCTCAGTGCTTCACACCAGGACTATTCCAAGAGATAGCAGTTGGTGGCTCCTCTCAGCGAACCTCTGTATAGGGGTCCTGAATACTAGGCGATCGCCAGGATGATGCCATTAGGAATGGCCTTAAGCCAAACAGATTGGTTGGCACAATGGTCGCACAACCATTGTCCATTACAGTCCGTTGTCCTGTTTTAAAGGGGTCATCTGGTGGCATTACATTTTTTATCTTTGTGGCAGAATGTTTTTACGATCAATAGTTTTTTATTAGAGTATATGCTCTGTCACATGGACATGTACAATAAGCATATGGTATCATTCGAGTCCCGAATTGAGAGGATTAAATCTGAGCAATATTCTCTTTTTTTCAGGTCAGCATAATAAAGAAAAAGAAATAAACAGGAAGAAACAAAAACATATAGAGCAGTGCCATCAACAAATCCTTAATAATCCGTGAGATGTAGAATCCTAAACTGTTATTATAGAGTCTGTTGGCTCTGTCATGTCCCTCACCACCTTCCGAGTACCTGTCTTCAGAGCTCGACGCGGTGGTTGATGTTGGGTACAAACAGGATGCCCAATCTCTTTCATACAATGCTGATTGTAAAATTTTTGTGGGCTAACATTTTTTCGTACGATCTGGTTTCTTCTACCGCTCTCACTATCTCCTGATGCTTTCCACTTTGTTGTGATTGCAAGCTTGGTGGCGAGGAATTGATGCATCGCGATTGTCCTCAATCTGTATGGTATTTTAGTGAGATCAATCAGCAATAGAGCCAGGGCAGGGTCTGGGGCTATCTTACCTCCAGCCGCACCGGAAACAGCATTAAACACCTAGGACCACAATGCAGACATCTGAGAACATTCCCATAACATATGAACAAGCAACCCTTTACCACCACATCCCCTCCAGAAACCTGGAAATATTGCACCAAGTCTCATTGGGGTGAAATACCACCTGAGCATTGTTTTCATGTAAGAGTCTAAGTGTGATGTGCATTTAAGATTGGATACTGCAAATCTCATTGCCTTGGACCATTGAGCTGTGGAGAAATTCTGTTTCAGGTCTGCTTCCCACGCTAAGAAAGGGGCCACTTTGGTAAAGGACTCTTGATCGTCCAAATATGAGTAGATTGGTTTTATCCCTGAGTGAACAGCACCTGTCAGGGACCATTGTGTTAGAGGTTGCAGGTTCCCCTTAGTTTTGAACGAGGGGTTATCTGTCAAGAGATGTCTAATTCTTAGGTATTTGTAGAATTTTTGGTGTGAAATATCTCCTTTGTATTTCTTCAAAGGACTGTAAGGAGGAGTTAGTCAGTAAGTCACCCACTTTACTGATTCCTCTGTCCCTCCAGGACTTCACAGACAAGTCCGGGACAATGCATTGAAAGGATTCGATCGGTGTAAGGTGGGCCATTGAAACCGTTGTACCTTTACCTCTTTCATGATAGGTCTTCCATAAGGCCACAGAGGTGGATGTGAAGTAGGGGGGATAAGACTAGAAAAACCGTCGTGCAAAGAGGCCATGAGAAGTGCCTTCAGGTTCCACCCTGGGGCTTGTGACTGCTCAATGTGTACCAATTGTTTGCCTATATCACCCACCCACCAGGCCCTCAGTTGGTTTATTCTTGAGGCTCAATAGTAGTCAAAAATATTGGGTAGACTCAGACCGCCATTCCTTTTATTTTTACGGATAATGCTTTTAGCTATCCGTGGTCTGCCTTTGATCCAGACAAATTTGTTTAACATCTTATTGGTTGCATTAAAAAAAGGAAGAAGGAATCGGTATGGGTATGGTCCTAAATAAGTACAACAGCTTCAGAAATGTATGCTGTTGGAATGCGTCCCATCCATGACAACTCAGTCTTAGCCATATTGTCCAGCTCTGCTTGCAGTGACCGAAGGAGAGGAGGGAAATTAGCTTTAAATTACAAGTATTGCACTTCAGACTCCTGCCAATCTAAGGGGAATTGTTTCTTTAAGTGTGCCAATGATCTGCTCGAAAGTCACAAGGCAAGGGCCTGGGATTTACCCTCATTAACCTTGTAGTATGAGAGAGTCCCATATGAGTGAATAATTCTCATCACTGATTCCAAGGACGAAGCGGGACTGGTTAAGGTAAGGATGATATCATCCGCGTACAGTGATAGACGGTGTTGTCTGTTTCCAATCTGTACCCCTTCTATTTCAGATGTCTGGCGAATTGCTTGAGCTAAAGGTTCCAGTGATAGTATAAATATGAGGGGCGATAGAGGACACTTCTGCCTCGTGCCGTTGGACAAAACGAACGGGTAATTTATCTTGTGGAGCACCGAGAAGACAAAAGACCAATTAACGCGGTTAAATGCCTTCTTAGCGTCCAGAGTAACAAACACTGCAGGTATCCCAGCCCAGCCAACGAACTCTATTAAATGTAATACTCTTGTAGAATTATCTGTGATCTGCCGGCCCTGTACGAATCCGACTTGGTCAGGGACCACTAGAGATGGTATGATTTTGGCTAGACTATTCGCGAGTATTTTCGCGTAAATCTTGAGGTCTGTATTCAATAGGAAAATTGGTCGGAAGTTTTGGGGGACCGATGGTTCTTTCCCTGATTTTGGCAAAGTTACAATGACTGCCTCTAGCATTTCGCTAGGCATTCTCCCCTCTGTCATGGCGCGAGACAGAGATGCGTGGAGGTGGGGAGTTAAAACTTTTGAGAAAACTTTATAATATGAGTTGGAGAGACAGTCTCGGCCAGGACTTTTATGGTGAGGCAGTTGAGTTATTATTCGAGTGATCTCCTCCAGGCTTACGGGGTCACATAATGAATCGTGTTGCTGTTTATCAAGGGATGGTAGTGCTAGGGACTCTAGAAAATCCTCTATCTCTTGGGATGAAACTTGTTTAAAGCCCGGTTCCTCTGATAGGTTGTATAGTTGGGAATAATAGGACATAAATCTATTGGCGATAGCTTTAGGATCGTAGATCTTTTGGGTTTTAGAGGGGTCCCAAAGATATGCGATGTGTGATTTTAGGGCTCTAGATTTAATTATCTTTGCTAGTAAGCTGCCAGCCTTATTGGCTTGAGAGTAGTACATAGCTTTTACTTTCTTCAGTAAAAGATCATATTTATCTAAAAAACTTTCCCTAAGCTGCAGTCTAAGGGATCTCAGCTTTTCTGAAAGCTCCGATGAAGGGAAGGCTTTATTTAGAGCTTCAGTGATTTGGATTTGTGAGAGTAACTTCTCCCTGAGTATTTTATCCCTGTGCCCTATTTTGATTAGGACTCCCCGGATGAAAGCCTTATGAGCCACCCAGACTACTGCCGGGTATGACACTGATCTGGCATTAAACTGGAAGTATTCTTCCAGGGCTTGGATCACCTCAGCCTGGTATAGTGTGTTGGCCAATACATACTCGTTTGCTCTCCAGAGCAGGTTTGGTGCAGTTGTAAATTGCTCAGTGACATCTAGTGCTACGGGCGCATGATCCGACCAGGTAATCTGGCCTATACTAGATTTTTCCGCAGCCGAAAGGGTCTCACTATCCAGTAGGATCAGGTCAATGCGTGAATAGGAGTGTTGGGCAGGCAAATAGTAAGAGTAGTCTCTTTCGGAAGCGTGGTGAATAAGCCAAACGTCATATAAAGAGTGTTTTAATAAAGATTGTGTTAAAAAGTGGGGGCTATTCCTAGCTGAGGTGGAGGAGTCTTGGGAGGGGTCTGGGACCATATTGAAGTCCCCGCATTTGATGCTCCTACTTTTCCGCACTGACTGCACCTTGTTGAGTAGTCTATTTAGAAAGTGTTGTGGTCTCACATTTGGGGCATAAATCCCTACCAACGTGTATAACACATTATTCAAAGAACAGACATGTATAATATACCACCCTCCGGGTCGATGGTAGAGGAAACAGCGGTGTGAGCTACAGAATTCCTGATTGCCATGAGGACCCCCCGCTTTTTCCCCTCCCCATGGACCTAAAGTATAACCGGGAAGCAATGGTGTTTTATCCTTTCGGCCTCTGTAACAATAATATGTGTCTCTTGGGCACAAAATATATCACATTTAAGTGAGAGGGCCTCCTTCCACATCATCCGGCGCTTGTAAGGGCTATTAAGGCCGCGTACATTTAGAGAACCTATTTTCAGCACCATGGTGATAGAAGTATTGCTGTAACAGATAAGCTCTTGTCTGAGGTGGAAGGGGGTATACCATTCTTTGCAAGGCAGTACATGGAGATACATTTTTGTATAGTCAAGGCTCTATCAAACATTAGATACAAAAGGTGAGGTGAACCGGAGAAGAAAACGTAAAAAAACTGAAACGCTCTACCCAAAGAAAGGGGTAGATGTGGAAAAGAACAAGAGGCTTGCGAAAATGCCCCTTTTCTACTTGCGGGAGAAGTTCAGACATGCACACCGAGGGAGGTGATGCTCATCCGCTCTAGTAGTGTACAGGTAGCTAGAGTTATTGAACCCTTCAACGATTCTTCTTCTGGCGTCTGCTCTCCACCAGGTGCCATTCGTCTTCATCTGTAATGCGTGGGGGAGTCTTGCGGATTTGCGAATCCTCCACATCGATGTTCCATGAGGCCAGCACCGCCTTTTCTTCATCCACTGATTGGATCACCACAAAGGAGCCATTCTTATGGACTAGAAGCTTAACTGGGAAACCCCAGCAGTAGGCAATGGAGTGTGCTCTCAGTGCTGAAGTTATCGGAGCCAGATTGCGGCGTAGTTGTAAAGTAGCCACTGAGAGGTCGGCAAACAATTTAATTGTCTGATAAGGTGCCGGTAAGGTTTCCAGTATTCCTAGCATTGGTCAGGACACCCTCCTTGATGTGGTAGAAGCGGATTCTAGCCAACACGTCCCTTGAGACATCCTCAGACAGGTGTTTCGGCTTAGCTATCCTGTGGGCTCTATCTGTGATTAAGTTTTGCTCGGTACTCGGTACATGTTGGTAAGAGCAGTTTAATTAGCCCTTGTATGTAATCTTGGAGGCACGCAGGTGGAATACTCTCTGGCACCCCTCACAGTTTCAGGTTATTTCTGCGGGACCGATGCTCCAGATCAGCCACTTTTGCTCTAAGTTGTGCCATCTCCTCAGTCAGGAGGTCATGAGAGTCTATAAGGTTATTGTGGGAAGCCGCAAACTCCCCCATCTTGACTTCCACATGTTGTACCCTGTTCCCCAACTCTGCGACAGATGATTGGATCAGTACAATTAGCTGGGATAGATGTGTTGACATGGAGTGATTAAATGCTAGCAGCATATCTTTAAAAAGAATACTCAACGCTGGTTTATCATTAGTGGGAAACTTTTGCAGTACCTCTGTTAGCGTAGTGGAGTCCTTCTGACTAAGGCGCAGTTTGCCACCATTCTCCTCCTCGGAAGGCTCCTGCCTCCTAGGCCTCTGCTTTGCCGGGCTGGTGGTGGGGGTGTCCCGCGCTCTGGTTCCCGCTGGTAATGAGCTCAGACCAGCGGCGCTCCCCCCTTCCCTGTTCCACTGCGATCACGGCTGATGTAATTTGCCTCTGGGAGCTGTCTGGGTGCTCGGGGCTCCGCTGTTGCGATCTGCCGCCGACTGATCCGCTCGGAGAGCGGGAATCAGAGGAAAAGGTCGGGCTGGAATCAGGTGCGGCAGGTGAGCTGTTGCTGCCGGCGCCATCTTTGCCCCGTTCTTGGCCAAAGAAGAAATCCAGCTTTCCATGTGGCTTTAAACTTCTCTTCCCTCTCGTCATCATGAGGGTAGGTTGGTAGCATTGGTGAGTGCTTTTTCAGCTGAAATAGTGATATTTAAAGGGATCTTGCAGGGCTGAAACGCTATACAAGAGCAGGAGCTCTGAATCAGGCTGCCATCTCACTCGGCAGAATGTTGTTTTTTTTAAACAAAAAAATTAAATAACCTTACCGATTCCCCACAGCTGCCATTCTGATGCCCCCTTTCCCTGCTGATCTCTACTTCTAGGTCATAGCTGGACACATAGAAAATGTGAGACAGAAGTTACTTGCTCAGTCAATCACAGGCCTCAGTGGAGATGCACCTCAGCCAGTAATTAGCTAAGCATTGCATCAAATTAGGATCAGAAAGTGGAAGGCAGCAGGGGATCAGTGGGGTGAGTAATGATACTCTTTTCTTAACCAATTCTACTCCATATATAACAAAACCCTTTTAAGGTGTAACATTCTATTTTCAATAATGTTAAAAATAACCTGTATAGGAGCACACTTTTGGCTGTCCGTAGCCACCACCAGGGGAATCTAACCACATACTGATTTATAGACCTTATACAAGGGTCAATATTTGCCCATTCGTTCAGCTGCATTTATATGCAGAAATCTTTGCAGCTCATTGGTCGGGTCATTGGCGGCACATTCACATGGGCCAGTTATTGGAAACGAGTGTCTGTCGAATGTTCATTCCTGATGATTAGCCCGATAATCTGTCCATGTAAATAGACCCTTAATACAGCTAGAAATTAGAGTTGTATAAATCTATATACAGTTTTTTTGCATTGCCAAGATATTCCATAACTTTCTGATTCATAGGACATCACTGCTAGGAGCCCCACTGATGGCAGCAAATGAACGCAGCTATCTTGCCATTCCGGCACTCTAGGTCAGAATTGGCACCATTTTACCTTGTTTCTAGAAACTAATAGGCTATTAATGATTATCATGAGTTTAAATGACTGCTCCAACAAATTAAAGGGATTCTGGGCGGTCTATTCTAAGCATAGGCCATCAATGTTTGATAGGTGGAGATGCAATCTCTAGAAGCACTGATGATCAGCCTATTGAGGGCCCTGCAAGTGACATCCCATTCGTTGTGTACACAGTTACAGTGCCATCAATAAGTGTGGCTGTGCCTGGTACTGCAGCTTGTCCTATTCAGTTAAATGGGACTGTAAACAAAGTACACATGGGGGTCATTTATTGAACAGAAAAATTCCTAAATTAGTCATATTTCAGTCGCAGACTGCGGTGCAAACGTCCTTTGCACTGCAATCTGTGACTTCTCTCCGCACCAGGTCTGAGAAAATGGATGTGGCGTGGGTGGGGAAGGGTCGGGACGGGGGGCCCGTCTCATATACCATTTTTTACACCTGTTTTAGGCCTAGAAAATGGTCTAAATGTAAGACAGCTAAAAAGCCTCTACATAACTGTGGCAGATCCACCGCCAGTGCAGGAAGTTTAAGACCGGCATCTAAAACAGGGATGCTCAACCTACGGCCCTCCAGCTGTTGTAAAACTACAACTCCCACAATGCCCTGCTGTAGGTTGATAGCTGTAGGCTGTCCGAGAATGCTGGGAGTTGTAGTTTTGCAACAGCTGGAGGGCCGCAGGTTGAGCATGCCTGGTCTAAAAATTAAATGTGCCCCTGGGTGCTTACATTATGCTGGTTATGGGAGTGATGGCGTTCCTGAGGTTGGACCCCAGATAATCAGACATTGATGACCTGTAACATACTATGTGTGACACGAGCGTCACTAAAAATGTGTCAGGTTGCACTTCGTTAGAAGTGGTTTGGCAACTATCTCCTGTAAACAGCACTTGTGGTGTCATCCTTTGATAATCTGATTTGATAGCAAGAAAAAAAAATCAGTTTCATTAGAAAATATCGATGCAGGGTGTAAAACATTAATGTCATCGCTGTGAAAATCTTCCATCGTAGCCACAACAAAGGCACTTTATTTAATGTAGGGTATCCACAGTGCAATTCTTGTAAGAAAGAATGCACATTTCAAGCAATCGTACAAGGCTGCCTTCCTGTTTAATTCCATGTCACACCAATCTATCTCTGTTTAGACGATGACATCCTTCCTCGCTCCACTACGGCACATTAAGGGGGTTTTGCGAGGCCCTTTCAATTGTTCATTGAGCTCAGTGACAACATTGCTCCAAAAATTAACCAACGGTGACAAATCTTGGCAGCGACTCAAGAACGGTTTCAGGCCTGTGATTCATTAGTTTGTGTAAAAATAGCTAACCGTGTTTATAGGTGAGTCTGTCGGCCTCAAAAGAGATGACTTTTAGCTTTGAGCGTAGATTAAACAACTTTACCGGGACATTGGGCTAATCATCTATACAGCGTATCTGTCAGATGTAAGAGCGATTGGCAATAAACTTAAATCGTAGGACCCATAACCCATGATATTCGCTGGAAAGAGACATTTAAGTTGGCAATAAATTTCCGAGTTAAAAACCGCAGTTAAATATTTGTGTTCGCAGCTCCTGTGTTTCACAGACTAATTAAAAGGACGGAATTCGTCTGATTGTATCTCTAAAAGGGTTGTTGTCTTAGTCCCTTTCTGACGGTGGAAAGAAAAGCATTTCACCTCCTTAAGGGCTTTTTGGACCTCCATAAATCGCCGCGCTGAAGACAGAAATGTGACTCAAGTGCTCTTAATACTGCTCTTTATAATGCTCTTTATGTGCATTGTCAAGGTGAGGTTCCATTACCTCCTTTGTGATATAGGGGATCTGCACTTGTGCCGCTATTGCAGCTTTAAAGGGTGGAGGTCAAGGTACAAGGTAAGATCAATTATTATCATGTTTCCTTAAAGGGGTTGTCGCACTTTAGCAAAAGGCATTTATCATGTGGACAAAGTTAATACAAGGCACTTACTAATGTATTGTGATTGTCCATATTGCCTCCTTTGCTGGCTTGATTCATTTTTCCATCACATACACTGCTCGAATCATGGAATTATGATCGACTTAAAGGGGTTTTAAAGGATTTTCATATTGATGGCTGCTCTGTGAGCACTTAGGCCTCTTCCTACCTCATGTGACGTCACGTTCACAGGCCACATGGCCTAGACGCACCTCAGTCCCATTCAACCCTGGCAACCAGCATTATAATCACTGTTGCAGCCTGGGCCTGGGAAAGAGTCATGGCTACCTGAAAAGAGTCACATCTATACATGAGCCGTTCTCCTTCTCTATATGAGCTTCTTCCTCCTCTTCCAGGGTGAAAGCTAAGGTATAAACTGCTAATCATCAGCAGGTGGGTGGGAAATGTAGAAAATCACGAATAGGCGTGACTCTTTTCAGGCTTCCATGACTCTTTTCAGGCTGCCATGACTCTGATGATGATAATGCTGGACCACTTAGATTGGGGGTCTGATCTAAGTCTGATGAAAAACATTTTTCTCTAAAATCTGGGTGCGTCTTATAATCCGATGCATCCTATAAAGCAAAAAATTCTGTACTTTTAGCTCATGAGTGTGAAATCAGTGTGTCTGTCACTACTCTGTCCTGCATATCTCACACATATGGCACCCGACCAAGCATGAAGTAGTATGGAATGGAGAGACTCTAGGTGCCACTATGCAGCCTACTGACCACAGCTCTGCCATGTGCATAAGACTTCAAAGTGTATCTCCATCTTTGATCATCATCTCGTTCTTAGGTAGAAAAACACTGTTCTGATTAATTACTCAGTCTATCTCATAGCAGTCACAGCTCAGCTTTTCTGAGATAGATCTCTAAATCCTCTGCGTAAGCATAGATTGGAAACATAACATTCTGACTGCCAGTAGCCACCACTAGAGGGAGCCCAGGAGTGTACCTAGTTATTGAGATCAATGTATAACAGTGTGCACTTATCTCCTAAGTTCTCCCTAGTGGTGACGTCAGTTAGTCAGAATGCTATGTTTTAAAGGGCTATGCCATCACTTTATAATCAGTGGCAGGTCGACCTCATGGACCCGACCAATCCAAAGAATGAAGGGGACACAGTAAAGATTAAGTGCTGTGGCCTCACTACTGTCTTTATCTGCATAGAAGGGTCTCAGCCACCTGATATAGTGCGGCTCCACTCAAGTGAATAGGGCCATCTGCAGTTGTCTCCACAGCTAGGTGGCTGGGAGCAATTTGGAAGGAAAACCCATATAGGGTCCACATCACCGAATCAGCAATGTGGTTTATGCACTCTCAGGATCTGTGGGGGTCCCAGAGGACAGACTTCCACAGATCATAAAGTGATGGCCCATTCTAGCAATAAGCCACCACGTTATGAGATGGAAATACATCTTTACATTTCCATACAATGAAACCTCTTTAAAAGACCACCTTTTTTGAGAAAATCACTGCTTGTCCAGACCAGATATTCTGGGACAGATTTCTTACTTCCACACTATATTATGCATACAGGCCATCTTCTTGTAGAAAACCCCCTAAAAGAACAGTTTTTAATACAATTGGGAACCTGTTAAGAATATAAAATAGATGGCTGAACATGAAAAAAAATTTTTTTATAAACATTTCAACCCTTGGAATAAAATGTTTCAACTTAAAGCCAGGTTCACATCTCTGTTTGGTATCCCTGTAGTCTGTCCCGGCAGAGGGCACCATCCGATCTCTATTCACTATAATGGGATCTGCGCAGTTTCCTGCATGAATACTGACTATCTGCCAGAAATATATCGCTGCACGAATAAATGCCGGGTATCTGCCAGAAAAATGCTGGCTATCTGGTGGCTATCTGCATGCGATGCTATTTTTCTAGGAGATAGCCGGCGCGTATACGCGCAGCTGTATTTTTTAGGGACATAGCTGTCATTTATGCTGGAAACCTGTCGCATCCCATTATAGTGAATGAGGATCGGGCGGTGATTGACTGCGGTGATAATGGTCATTCTGGTTGTCTGCTCCTCTGCCAGAACAGACTATTGGAATACCAAAATGAAAATGTGAACCTGGTTTCTTCCTGTGAGCTTTAAAGGATTGTTCTGGAGATACACATTGTTAATTAGGGACACAGGGACTGGATAAAGAGTCCTCATGGCAGGGTTTAATGACCACTCCTCAGTGATAAGGGGTTAATAAGGCCTCACTTTGTTTTAGAAGGGATTACGCCATTATCACAACTCCTAGGACATCACCACTCTGTAAAGATAAAGGGAGGCCATACACTGTGTCATTTTCATTTCTGGGTGACAGAGGGAAGGAGTTTGACCGGACTGCATGAGGATTAGGGTCCATTCACACGTCCGCAAAAAACACAGACACCTGCCATGTGCGTTCTGCATTTTGCGGACCGCACATGGCTGGCACTATAATAGAAATGTCCGTGGCTGCGGACAAGAATAGGACATACTCTATTTTTTTGCAGGGAACAGAAGTGCGGATGCAGACAGCACATTGAAATGAATGGGTCCACACCCGTTCCGCAAAATTGCGGAATGGATGCGGACCCATTTATGCAGACGTGTGAATGGACCCTTACGCTGGGTTCAGACCTGAGCGTTCGCGATGGAGCGCTCTGTATGCGCGATTGTACGGGCGTTTGCAATCGCGCATACAGAGACAAGCGAACACCTATTTTCGCGTGTTCCCGCTGAAGTCTATGTACGGGAACGTGCGACAAGACGCCCCAAAGAAGCTCATGTACTTCTTGGGGCGTCGGGCGTTTTACAGCGCGATCGTACGCGCTGTAAAACGCTCAGGTGAGAACCATTCCCATAGGGAATCATTGGTTCTTGCCTGTTGAGCGTTTTACAGCGCGTAGGAACGCGCTGTAAAACGCTCAGGTGTGAACCCAGCCTTAGGCTAGGATTACACAACGACATTTGTCACGCAACATTTTGTCGCACCGATGTTGCGCGACAATTTTTATAATGTCTAAACCCATTCAAGATGTTTTTTTTCTGCGACTGTTGGGTCGCAGTTGCAGCATTTCGCAGCGCGACACCATAGACTATCAATATAAAAATTGTAGCGCGACATTAATGTCGTGCGACACATGTTGCAGGGTAGTTGTGTCCTCTCTGTTGAGCGACTTATTGTCGCGCGACACATGTCGTCGTGTAGCCCTAGCCTTAGTCCTATTCCTTGAGGCTAATCTGCAACTATTCCTTGTGGAATCTACAAGACAAATGAACATATTCATCTGCATGTAACTGAAGTGTAAAATATCTGTTCACTTTAAATGACTGCCAAAATCTTCATCCTGAATGTGTGAATGGAGCCTTAGGCCTTTCCATGGCCATAACAACAAAAAAAGAAATACAAATTCTTAGATAAGTAGAGGTTTTATTATAATACAGCAGAATATAATTCATTTGCTCACCATGCAGCCCCAGATCCATAGGACCCCAGTGAGTCCACAAAGTAAACCCGACACAAATGCAAATATATCAGGCAGATACTGGAGCACAGTGGAAAACTGCAAGACACTATTTATACTTCTATGCAATAAAATTAGACATGAGCAAATTTCCCAAAAATGTTTTCTTGTCCGGTCAAATCGGCCATCGGGTTTGATTCGGTTTGAAAGTTGTGTATGACACTCTGGGGTCTCCTAAGACTGTATCCAATACCTTTCAAATCTTTTAACGCCAGGACAACATATTTTAATGTCAAAGTCACAGTGACATATATGGCTATGGTAAACACATGGTAGTCAGTGGTGAAAAAAAAACCAGCCTGTTTAATAGCAACATTTTTTTTTAAATCAAAAGGTCCAAATTACCCCTATTTAGAGGCAGATGCCTTCCTCTCTGGCTACCATTTTATGGCATTCATGTGTGATGAATCACAAAAGTTTTGGTATCGGATATGCCGAAATTATAACCTTTTGGGAAATTTCTAACATATTTGATTCACGTAGAATCAATTTAGCTAATTTCTAAAAAAAAATAAAAAAATATTGAAAAATACATTTTAATAATAGGCTGAATTGTTTAGGGGTTGCACCTTTGAAATACTGAATGCTTACAAATCTATAACATATCTGCATAACATATTTAAAAAAATGGAAGGATAAAGAAATGAAATTTTTATTCCAAATATTCTCACTTTCTGTGTCGGAATTCCAAGTATCTCAATGGCCTTCAATTGGGTTGTGTTGATTTCCTCATTAATCCTCATTACCAATTGTTTATCCAGTTACAATTATCCCCCGTCTATCTAAATCAATGCAAAAAGATTGCCTTGCTTAGTGAACGTTTCCACAATGATCATAATGCTTTCCACTGTACTAAACCCTTTAACTGCTTAATCAATCTAAACAGAGATACACGTCCCATGTAAATCTTATCAAATCGCAAATATAATGGGCTTTTTGTTTGCAGGGTGTCGATTGAGCTCACAGGCTTTGATAATTCTCCTAGACGGTCAATAAATAGAGAGTCACTTACATGGCCAGTAGGAGCCTAACTAAACTATTTAATCTCCGAAATGACAGGCAAAACAATGAACCCTGAACTTAATCCTCTCTGAAAAAATCAAGGCTCTGAGTGCTGCTCAAACAGCTTCTTAGTGGACACTCCAGATATCTTGCGTACATCTACAATGCTACCAATGCTCAAGATTCCTAGTCGTGTCTTCAAACTGATTCCTTCAAAGGCTTTTAAGAGCAAAACAAAAAGAAAACAATGTAAAGTCAGTTATGAAGACAACCTCTTTGTATCTACTCTGCCTGGGCACATGGACTTCATGGAAGAGGGAGCCTCCAGTTTGGAAATTACCTTTAGGGAGTAGAGATGCTAACAAAGATGGGCTCTCATTCTGGTGGACGCAGTCCGGTTGGACATTTATTTATATGGTGGACTTTATCAGTAATCCTGGGAACTTAAAGTGGCCCTGGAAAAATAAAATAAAAGAGTCCCCATGTTGTAGGTGCATCCAGATTGACAAAAAGTGTGCAAGTATGCAGGGATAATAGATGTAGGTGAGGCCCGCAGTAGCTTGGTGCAGCACATAATACCGCCCCAGAAGAACCAAATACAACAGTGCAGCATAAAATACTGCAAATTGCAGTATTCAATTGTATCACCCTCTTGAGGATAGTGAGGCCTCCTAAGTACCTGATGCTCCTCGCATTAATTCATGCTGAGAGCATCAGATCATTATGTACAAAGCCTGGCAGATTCGAAGCGGGCTTGAGCAGCCCCCTGGGCATTGGCCCATCAGGAAATTTCCCTGTAGGGTGTATGGCCAATCTGCCCCTAAATCCTATAATCACTATGACAGCTAGATTTTGTGCTAACTGTATATGAACTGCCCATACACCTTCAATAGCTGTCAGACGGACACTTGTTCTGACAACAGCTAGCTCTCCCGAACCATCCATGATGGTCAAGCGGGTATGTGTTTTCAAAGGGGAGAGAGGAGAAGGTTGTTGCCAGACACCTCTGGTGGCTGCATATTTCCAGCTAGAACAATCGAGTGTTGAACTTCAAAGATGATGTTGTGAGCTCAACATACTTGTCAGACTGTCAGCTGTTCGCACCAAAAGCAACAATGGTATAATGTGTATGGGGGCCTTTACTGAAGGATCAAAGACATAGGTTAGCTTTAATCGACAGCTTTGTCCGATACCCCCTAAGAATGTACGTGTGGAATGGCTGTTTTTTTCAGTAGAAAGAGGGAGATAATTCCCTCCTGGGGGAATAGATTTTGTCAAGTTCAACTGTTACTTAGCAGTCCAACATGTCCAGTCATTGCCTGCTTGGTTGAGAGCTATCTGTCCCGATCCTCCAATTGCACGAGACGGCACAGACGCGAGATTTACAGGGTAGGCAGTAGGAGACCAACGCCCTGTCAGTCTAATGTAGCAGGACGTGGCCAGAGGTGGGAGAACGGAGCCTCTAGGGCAACGCCCCCCCGCTCCTAGAGGCTAATTAACATATTATACAAGTTATATTTCTGGAGTAACAGGGGCATAGATAAAAGTAGGAATAGACTAGTTAGGTTCAGCTGACATTAGCACATCGCTAATGTCAGCTAGTTTAATAGGGTTAATTCTGGTGACAGAAACCCTTTACCATTAATCAGATATGTATGGGTGGCTTATGTAAAGTTGGTCACACACAGCCTAATAATGCTCCCAAACTCGATAACCAGACTGCTAATCAGCTATGTAAGAGACTGCTGAGAAGTTCTTCTGATGGAAAGCTTTCATTATGACTCAAAAACGATTTCCACCAATTGTCCATGTTGCCAAGACATTTGGTTGTCAGACATTGAGGATTAAATACATCTGAATCACTTCATAACATTATGATTGCGGTCTATGACTGGTCTGCTAGAACTTATCTTGAGTTGGGTAAGAAACCTCTGCTTGAGTTCCTTAAACGTGACTCTCTTGGAAAAGGCTAAAGAAAATGTTTTTTGCCTAGATAGAAGGGTCCTCCCACCAGGAAAGTCATACTCAGCACATGCGTGCATAGAGGGTTGTTCCTCCCAGGTGGCCCATGACAACAACTGCTGAAGACCATGCAGACTCATGGATCTCTAGATCAGCACAGACCAGTATAACATTGGGGGGGGGGGCACCTTCGTTTTTCTTTAGAGAGTCACTTAAAGAATACATTTGATGGAATATACTATTTAATGTATTTGTTCCCCTTCTTATGTTTGCACTATTTGTGACGCTGACATTTACCAATGGTGCCACCAATATAAATTATTTTTAGGATGAGTTTTATCATTGATCTTCTCCTTCATTCGCACTGGCTAAGAATTGTTGAAGGGAAAATTGTCACCCAAAAAATTCCCTGGTAAACCAGGCACAGTGCCAGCTGAATATAATGATACCTTTCATTTAGTAATCTGCTGCTTCATTCAGGGAAAAAGTACTTTTTATTTATATGAAAATATGCATTTAAGTGCACTAAGGATGGTCCCAAGTAACTGTGCGCACCCCTGCTTGTCCGGAAAGCCCCCCCACCCTCTCCTTTACTAACAGGGTCAGGTCCCTGCATAGTCATCTCATCTGGTCGTCCAAGTCAAGGAGAAGGAGGGGCTGGCAGGAGCAAGGGTGCACCGCGTGTCTTGGGACCGCCCTCGGTGCACTTAACTGCTCATTTCATTGAAGCAACAGATCACCAAGTGAAAGTTATCATCACATTCAGCTGATCTAGCCCTACAAGGCATTGCACCTGTTTTATCAGTGAATTTACTGGTGACAGATTCCCTTTAAAGTGGCCCTGTCAGCATGATCAACCTATTAAACTAGCCTACTGACTGGTAGGGTTGATCATGCTGATTAAAACAATATATTTTTTCACTCTTTACCTGATAGCATTGGTGAGATAAGCAGACTTTTATCCATACGCAAATTAGCATTTGGAGCACCGAGGGGCAGGCAGTAGCATTTCGAGGACCCCTACAGCGATGCCGCAGTGCTCAGAACACAGTTGATTGACAGGACAAGACATCAAGACGGCATCAGAAGTGCCGATGTCTCTGAAGCTATCAGTGCCCCTCACCAATGCTAAGAGGTACAGAGTAAGGAAATATATATTTTTAATCAGCATGGTCAACCCTACCAGGCAGTATGCCTGGTTTAATAGGGCTGATCATGCTGTTAGGGCCACTTGGCCAGTGTGTAGTCTTTTATTTGACTGATCAACCCTTAAAATGCATCTACAAGTAACATTATAAAAGATCTGTAGATACAAGCTCCACCATGAGGTCAAACCGGCTGAGACGCATTGATGTAGACACCCTATCTACTCTGTAATGGCCCCTGGCACCATGGTGTAGATTAGGAAGGGGTCACTCGTACTGTCACATAATGTACTATGTTTATTTCCTCAGAGAACTGATTATTCCACGGCTCAGACTTATCCCCTGATCGCTCGTCAGACATTTGTAGGTCAACGATTGCAATGATATTCATTAGCTTGACAAAAAGAGAATCTTATGTTACGTCAATTGGTTGGGTGATGGGTATGATAACGTAACTAGTAGCATAATCTTATCTGGTGAATTGAAATTTCCACATTCTGGTTGAAAACGAGTGAAAAGTAGAGTGTTCATAGCCAGTAATTAACATTAAGGCCCCTTGCAGACGAGCGTGTCCGGATTAGGTTCGGACGCATTGCTTCTGTGATCAGGGAAATTGTGCAAGTAGGTAACTAAACTGACTGCAATTGCGTTCCGATGTTCAGTTTTTATCGCGGGGGTGCAATGCGTTTTGCACGCGCATGATAAAAAACTGACTGTGGTACCCAGACCCGAACCCGGGCTTCTTCACTGAAGTTCAGGTTTGGGTTAGGTATTCTGTATATTTTATTATTTTCCCTTATAACATGGTTATAAGGGAAAATAATAGCATTCATTAATACAGAACGCTTACTAAAATGTGGCTTTAGGGGTTAAAAAAAAATAATTAACTCACCTCATCCACTTGTGCGCGTAGCCGGCATGTCTTCTTTCTTCTTCTTTCAGGACCTGCCAAAGGACCTTTGATGACGTAATCGTGCTCATCACGTGGTGGGCGCGGTGACGTCAGCGCAGGTCCTGCTTAATAAAGATAGAAGATCACGTCATCAAAGGTCCTTTGGCAGGTCCTGAAAAACGCAGAATATAGAACATGCTGCGATGGATGCGTGAAAATCACCGCTCATCTGAACAGCCCTATTGAAATGAATGGGTCCGGATTCCGTGCAGGCGCAATGCGTTCACCTCACGCATTGCACCCGCATGGAATTCTCGCCCATGTGAAAGGGGCCTAAGGGTTTGCGTGTGCTGGAAGGGAAGGACTTTACATCCTTCTAGTAACTACATGTAATACAGCATATTACATAACACCGGAGCTGAATCTGTTCTGCACGTAGCCTATAATTTCATTACGAAAGAGATTGAATAAATCGGTGAATTATGAGTTATTATAAATGTCAGATCACATCACATCATTATTTTGCAGTGAAAACAATTAGATCTAAAGCGCCACAACACATGCAAAAGCTGTCCTAAATGCCTTCAGACCAATGTAATGGCTCACATACTAAATACTATATAATACAGTAATAGCCTAATCACCAAAAATGAAAGAAAAAAAAAAAAAGTGAATAGAGCTGTGGACCGACATATGCAACACTAGAGAGAGGAATTGTGGACCTCTTATTCTCAAGATTGTGGGGGGTTCCCAGTGGTCAGAGCCCCCACAACCTACTAATTTCTCACCTATTCTGTGGACAGGTGATAGGATAACGCCTTGTGTATTAAAAGGGTTATGCCACAAATTTAAAACAGTTTTTAAGGGCTCATTCACACAACAATCCTTTCTTTTTTGGATTGGATGTGGACCGATTTACTTCAATGGGGCCGAAAAATAGATGCGGACATCACTCCTTTAGGATGTCCGCATCCGTATGTCCGTTCCATGGCCCCCCTTTAAAAAAAATAGAAAATGTCCTATTCTTGTCCATATTACAGACAAGGAAAGGACAGTTCTAGAGAGGGCCGGACGTTCCATCCTGCAAAGTGCGGAACGCACAGGGCCGGTATCCCTGTTTTGCGGATCCACAATTTGCCGTGTGCATGAGCCTATACTTGGAGGACTTTTTACCTTTCTGCGAGTGGGCAGCAGCTCATCGAGAACCTGCATCTCCCAGGAGTTTGCAAAAAGCTCTTGTTACCCCCTTCCTCCCCTGTATTTAAAATAGTTCATCACATATAGAAATACATACTCCCTTCCTCTGGATCAACTTGCAGGATAACAGGCTGAACTGGATGGACGGGTGTCTTTTTTCAGTCTCACAAACTATGTTACTATGTAATACTCCCAAAATGTCCTTCTCCACCATCTAGGGAGAGATTCAGTTGTACAGGTCCTTCTAAAAAAATTAGCATATTGTGATAAAGTTCATTATTTTCTGTAATGTACTGATAAACATTAGACTTTCATATATTTTAGATTCATTACACACAACTGAAGTAGTTCAAGCCTTTTATTGTTTTAATATTGATGATTTTGGCATACAGCTCATGAAAACCTAAATTTCCTATCTAAAAAGATTAGCATATTTCATCCGACCAATAAAAGAAAAGTGTTTTTAATACAAAAAAAGTCAACCTTCAAATAATTATGTTCAGTTATGCACTCAATACTTGGTCGGGAATCCTTTTGCAGAAATGACTGCTTCAATGCGGTGTGGCATGGAGGCAATCAGCCTGTGGCACTGCTGAGGTGTTATGGAGGCCCAGGAGGCTTCAATGCGGCGTGGCATGGAGGCAATCAGCCTGTGGCACTGCTGAGGTGTTATGGAGGCCCAGGATGCTTCGATAGCGGCCTTCAGCTCATTCAGAGTGTTGGGTCTTGCGTCTCTCAACTTTCTCTTCCCAATATCCCACAGATTCTCTATGGGGTTCAGGTCAGGAGAGTTGGCAGGCCAATTGAGCACAGTAATACCATGGTCAGTAAACCATTTACCAGTGGTTTTGGCACTGTGAGCAGGTGCCAGGTCGTGCTGAAAAATGAAATCTTCATCTCCATAAAGCTTTTCAGCAGATGGAAGCACGAAGTGCTCCAAAATCTCCTGATAGCTAGCTGCATTGACCCTGCCCTTGATAAAACACAGTGGACCAACACCAGCAGCTGACATGGCACCCCAGACCATCACTGACTGTGGGTACTTGACACTGGACTTCAGGCATTTTGGCATTTCCCTCTCCCCAGTCTTCCTCCAGACTCTGGCACCTTGATTTCCGAATGACATGCAACAGTCCAGTGCTGCTTCTCTGTAGCCCAGGTCAGGCGCTACTGCCGCTGTTTCTGGTTCAAAAGTGGCTTGACCTGGGGAATGCGGCACCTGTAGCCCATTTCCTGCACACGCCTGGACACGGTGGCTCTGGATGTTTCTACTCCAGACTCAGTCCACTGCTTCCGCAGGTCCCCCAAGGTCTGGAATCGGTCCTTCTCCACAATCTTCCTCAGGGTCCGGTCACCTCTTCTCGTTGTGCAGCGTTTTCTGCCACACTTTTTCCTTCCCACAGACTTCCCACTGAGGTGCCTTGATACAGCACTCTGGGAACAGCCTATTCCTTCAGAAATGTCTTTCTGTGTCTTACCCTCTTGCTTGAGGGTGTCAATGATGGCCTTCTGGACAGCAGTCAGGTCAGCAGTCTTACCCATGATTGCGGTTTTGAGTAATGAACCAGGCTGGGAGTTTTAAAAGCCTCAGGAATCTTTTGCAGGTGTTTAGAGTTAATTAGTTGATTCAGATGATTAGGTTAATAGCTCGTTTAGAGAACTTTTTCATGATATGCTAATTTTTTTAGATAGGAATTTGGGGTTTTCATGAGCTGTATGCCAAAATCATTAATATTAAAACAATAAAAGGCTTGAACTACTTCAGTTGTGTGTAATGAATCTAAAATATATGAAAGTCTAATGTTTATCAGTACATTACAGAAAATAATGAACTTTATCACAATATGCTATTTTTTTTAGAAGGACCTGTATATTTCCATGAATTTTGAAGTGGGGATCGCTTCACTATGAGATCGCTACACCAGCACTGAGGGGAAGGGAGCAGGGAAGCTACTGGGCATGTTAGTCCACCTCTGAATGCAGGAGAAGGTAAACAGCAGGGGGCGCTACCAGAGAGGAAAATGTAAGAAGATGAACAATACTTTTATTGCATGTATATTGTAGTAATACTTCATTCGAAATGCCCTATTTATTGCACAGAGCAATGCAACACTGCCACAGATAGTTACAACTATGAAAGTGCAATGTGCAACAAAATATATTAATAACTAAATCAATCATCTGTAAAAACCTGTAAAGCAATCCACTGGAATATATATGTATCATCAGTCATTAGAAATAGCTAAATTGTAGCTGAAAATCACAGGTCACCCCTCCATTAATGTCCTCCTTCACCATTATGGCTCCACCCCGACATACGGTACGACATTTCCAGGGACAAAGGCTGTGCCAAAATGTATGTTGTTGTTACTTATGATCTTTGGCTACAATTTTGCTATATGTAATCCAGATGATTGCTATATGGGTGCAGAGACGTTTTAACAGAGCAGATTGCATTAGGTATCAATATACTGTATATAGCTAATTTTCAAGCATGGTTGCTAGGAGATGATCGGGATGGGGACCCGATCTTTATTATTTTCCCTTATAACCTGGTTATAAGGGAAAATAATAGCATTCTTAATACAGAATGCATAGTAAATTAGGGATGGAAGGGTTAAAAAAAATATATAATTAAACTCGCCTCATCCACTTGTTCGCGCAGCCTGGCTTGCCTTCTTTCTTCTTCTTTGAGGTCCTGGGAGGAAAAGGACCTTTGGTGACATCACTGCGCTCATCACATGGACCATGTGATGAGCGCAGTGACATCACCAAAGGTTGACGCCCGTGTGAAAGAAGCCTAAGGCTACATTTACATGATGTGTGACTGTGTGATGGTGTATTGTTTTAACTGCCATCACCAGGCTGCTTTCAGAACCAATTGAAGTCAATGGGGCTATTTACATGGCCATTTTTCTAACGGCCAATGAATAGTGTAAAAAAAAATAGGACGTCATATTATGACCATTTTCACGTCTATATGGACCCCATTGAAATCACTAGGTTACACTAGTGAAAAGTGGCCTTTTAGATGTAAAAAAAAAATACTCACCTCATCCACAGATAGTCACTTCTCACTTGATGCAGAAGGACCTGGGAGGACAAGTCCTTCTGCATCAAGTGAGGAGCGACTGTCCCTGCAAATGGATGAGGGGAGTCATTTTTTTTAACACAAGTAGAACTGGGGACACTAACTGGAGCATTATTAGTACTGGGAGCCACTAATGGGGGCATTCGTTATGCTGGGGGCCACTAATTGGGTCATTAAAATCATGGGGGGCATTAATGGGGTAATTCTTTATTCACACTGGGAGGCATTAGGGGGACCATTATTAATGTTAGAGGGCACTATGGTGGCCATGTGTTGTCCAGGGGGTGCTATGGGGGGGTATTAGGCATACTGTGAGGGCATTAAAAACAGATGCAAAATGGACAGACAGACAGAAAATGGATGCACACATAGATGCAAAGTGGTCATGAAAAACGGACAGTGTCCGTTTTTAATGGCTGTTTTTTTTATTATTTTATTTAGTTATGTGAATGTAGCCTAATATGTAAAGCCTCATTTCTCCTAGTGCTGCAGAAACATATTGCAGCCTATTACAGGGTGTCCCAGCGAGTCTCTTGTTTCCCAGGACCCTTCCAACAAAAAGTAAATTGACCGACATGAACACCCCCTTTAAATAGTCCTGGCGGACCAATAAGAAGCTGGAAGGTTGGATCTTGGTTGGAGTCTGCAAGAAGTGATTTATTTCCACAGCTATGAACATGTCAAGGGGGGCAGCGTCATGAGAACGTGGACAATGAAAGCTATCTGTTATTTTTTTCTTTTACTTGAATCGCTTACGTAATGACAGCGCCTTCCCGTATTATATTTTTTCCTGATTAATCTAGGATGTTGTTATTGTATGAAATAAAAATGAATGCAGCTGAATTTTCTGGCCGCATTATCCTGCTTGTTACATTTCCTTTGCATTCATATATTTCCATCGTTACATCCTGATTACTTCCTGAATAACAAAGAAGTTAAAAATGTATTCTTTAAAAAAGGAAACATACAGGTGAACTGCTGAACCCTGGGCACAATGTGATCACTCTCAACCCGAATTGTTCATTTTCCCTAATCTCTCTCACTTGGAAAATGAAAAGACGGAAATGACTAAAATCTATCAGTAACAGCCACACATCCATAACACTAGCTCCCGTTAGATGTCTCTCTATTATTCCCCAGTTGAGTATCACACTGTGTATGAGTCCGCCATTATATCTGCATGTGTCACCTGTCACCCGATAGTCACAACCAATTCACACTGTTTTCACCCTTAAGCCGGACCCTTAGCACTATGGGCCTTGCCCCTTTCCTTCTAAGCCATGCCTCCGTCTAATGTGGTGCAAAAAATATCTAAAAGACATAATAAACGTGGTGCAAGGTGTATACCAGTGGCATGACTGGGCCCCACAACAAATTGTATTATTTACTGGTCACCCCAATATCCCCCGCCAGCAATCCTCTTCTCCTGTGCAACCCTCTCTGCTATGGCTAGTCGAGGTAGCTCTCTCAGACCAGGCCCGGCAGCCGCTCCATCCGATTCCTAAACGTATATACTGTATGTCACGTCACTGAATATAATGTCATAGTATAATACTGTTGAGGGGACCCTGTCAATCAAATTCTTCAGTCCTCCTCCTGGGTGGGTGCATTCTGATTTCAGGCCACGTAGCAGCCTCTTCCCCTGCTTCCACTATAGCTACATCCCTGGCAGGTGCGGTAGATTTAGTCATAAATTGCACTAGGATTCTGGTGCATTTAAAATAGTAAACCTCTTCCATTATTTTGGCTGATTGCAGTTGCCACTAGAGGGCACTTAGGAGTTTACAGCATTCCATCCCAGTATGTACTAAGCTAATGAGCTCCCTCTACTGGCGGCTGGTGGTAACTAGAATGTTATCCATTCAATCTATGTCTATGTAAGTAATTTCTCACTGAAAAAAGTAGCTTCTGTGTCACAGGGTTTGTTGTGGGGGAGGCTCACAGCTTTATCCTACCTCACAGTGCACTGGTGATACCACTATGGAGGCATGTGAGAGTCTGGCTGTGAGTTGGTTGCTAGCACTGTTCAGACCCTGTTCACACACCACGGATAGTTGAGTGGTAGGACCCCATGCTTGCTGAGACACCGTGACGTGGTGCATGAGGGGCTCCGATATGTTCCTGACTGGAAGATATTGGCAAAGTTCTCAGCTTTTAACATCGGCCTGAGGAATTAGCTGGTATTGTCAGTTGCGTATCATTTTGGTGCATTTTTTGCAGTGATTTGTGTATGTAAGTCATTTGGAGCGCTGCATCAGAAAAGCAAAGCCCTATGAAGATATTTTAAGAAGTTGATTAGGACATCTTTGTCTCATGACCAGGACAGATTTTTATGCACTGGGATTAAACAATTAGTTCTTTTTAAATGAGATCTTGAAAACCACCAGGAATAGTTAAAAGTATAATGAAATAATAACCTTTTCTAATTTTTATAGGGAAAGAATAAGTAACGCCAGAATGCCCCTTCAATAGGTAGCATTGGCCCCTGGTGCCTGTTTGGTATGTGGGCGGCTCTATTACACATTTTGCCCAGGAGCTTCAGACTACTTCCTTTGATCATCGGAACTAAAATAAGTTGGAATGGAGAAGAGGAGCAGCAATGATGAGTAATCAGTTACGATCTGACTTCTGACCATATGATAATGAGGCCTATGTACAAAGAGTGTAGACTTGCTGCAACTTTTCAGTAGTCCTTATGCATGCGATGTCAAGCGCCATAATATGGTTTGCATTTTAGTGCTTTCTTGCCGGAGCCTGTGTGCACAACAGTGTATTCGAAAAGTCTTCAGACCCTTTCACTTTTTATGTTGCGGCCTTGTGTTAAAATAAAAAATAAAATAAAAATTCCCCCATCAATCTGCACGCAATATCCCATAATGAGAAAGTGAAAATGTTTAGAAATTTATGCAAATATATTAAGAAAGGAAAAACTAAAATTTCACATGGACATTATAAGTATTCAGACCCTTTGCTATGACACTTGACATTTAGCTGTGGGGGATTCCCATGTCGCTAGAGCATCTTTGAGATGTTTCTACACCTTGATTGGAGTCCACCTGTGGTAAATTCTGTTTATTGGACATGATTTGGAAAGACACATATGTAAGGTCAGCTGACAATGCATACCAGAGCAAACACCAAGCCATGAGGTGGAAAGAACTGCCTGTAGAGCTCAGATACAGGATTGTGTGGAGGCACAGATCTGGAGAAGGGTGCAAAACATTTCTGCCAGTACAGTGGCCTCCATAATTCTTAAATGGGAGAAGTTCGGAACAAAAAAGCACCTAAAGGACCTCAGATTGTGAGAAACAAGACTCGCTGATCTGATGAAACAAAGATTGCATTTTTTTTCTGTCATGTCTGGAGGAAACCAGGCATTCACCATCCCTACAGTGAAGCATGGTGGTGACAGAATCATGCTGTGGGGGGCTTTTTTTTAGCAGTTTGGACAGGAAGACTGGTCAGGTTTGATGGAAAGCGAATAGAATTTCCTTGAGTGGCCAAGCCAGAGCTCTGACTGGAACCCAATTCAACATCCTTGGAGAGACCTGAAAATGGCTGTCCACCGATAGTCCCCATCCAACCTGACAGAGCTTGAGAGGATCTGCAGAGAAGAACGGCAGAAAATCCCCAAATCCAGATGTGCAAACCTTGTGGCACCATACCCAAGAAGACTGGAGACTGTAATCGCTGCTAAAGGTGCTTCAGTTAAGTCCTGAGTAAAAGTTCTGATTACTTACAGTAAGTCAATGCAATATTTTAGTTTTTTCCTTTTCAATAAAAAAAAAAAAAGAAGATTTCTAACATTCTGTTTTCACTTTCTCATCATGGGTTACTGAGTGCAGAATGATGGGGAAAAACGGGAATTTTTTCTATTTTAGCTTAAGGCCGCAATATAACAAAAGGTGAAAAGTGTAAGAGTCTGAAGACTTTCCGAATGCATTGTTATTGTCTTTTCAAGATGGTGGTGGACCACTAAGCTTACTTAAAGCTGCTTGTAGACCCCTCCCACCTTGTATTTTAGCAGGACCCATGGTGCACTTATGTCGTTTGTCATTAAAAAATTTCTAAGAGTGGCAACATCTGCACCTGACCATGGCAGATCCATATCTCGATAGCCGTCATTCCGAGTTTGACGCACCCTTTCGGTGACCACATTCAGTAGAAAATTGTGTAAAATGGACATTATGACTCTCAGGTAGGGCCAGCTTTAGATTCAATATGAGGAATCTTACAAGCTTCCTAGTCTCAGCGTCATAGCTTTGTCAATGTAAGATAACAAGGCCTACTGGCAGATAGAAAATCTTCAGGAAATGGAGCCTCCTTTTATTTCTTTATCTCTGCTTATCCTGATAGCATTCTATGTTATAATGTAATCTACTTCTATGTGTTTGCCTGTGATATGCTGGTCACATATGTTCAGTGATATCAGCCAATGACTCGTTATCATATGTGTGTCTTCCCAAATTTACCCTCATTCCTTGGTAAGCCAATCAAAATCACGTCAGACAAGGAGACGGCAAGGGGTGGCCTGTATTACCCTAGCATACCCCTCGTCATAAATTAGGTGCAGTATCCATTAGCGCCTCGGGTTATCATACTTGTCTATGACAGCTTTGCCCCATATGTATAACTTGGATAAAATGGGTGAGAAGGGGGTGACTTTTTTAATTACAATTTATTGTAAATAGTTAATATGACAAATAAAGCACAGAAGTTACGGATGCAATATTTCTTTATTTTTAATTTTTTCATTGCCGTACGCTGTAAATTTGCAAGAAAAAAAAAAAGTTTACGGAAACAGGTGATCAGAGGCCAGCCACAAAAATATCTATTCTTCTGTACTTCAATGTACAGACGTGAGTTCCAGACCGCACAGTGCCTGTGATTTATTATGTTCACAAAACAGGAAAATGTTCATTATCAAATACTGTGAGAACAGTGAAGTAATTGGCCTTTATTTCATATGAAAAACTGTTGATTGTTGCTTTCCTGGCAATCTCTCTGAACACAGCGCTTCCTGTTAAAATGAATCAGCAAATGTTGCAAAGGGGACCGATTGTTACTGCCGGGCGATACAATGTAACAAGCATCTTATCTTCTGAAACTGCTTGTTACCCCTGATCTTTCCAGTCCTCTGAGCGCGGTGCTACACATCCAATGGCCATATATTATCTCAGGCAGATTATTCTCGGCAGCAGGAAGCAGTCCAATCTAAATCTGGTAACATTACACTAATAATACCCAGAGAGTAATGGGTAGTCTTACGTAATGTCGTGTAAATAAAAAAAAAATATATATTCTGATATGAATACTTTTAGTCCACCTTATCAAGTCTTTTCTTTGTTCATGTTTTTGGAAATTTGGTATTCAGAGCTGATCACACACATTAAAATGACCACATCCCCAGTCATTAAAGGGATTGTATTACATACCATTCACACTTTAGTATTTGATTAGTATTTTTTAGTTTTTTTTTCTTTAAAGGGGTTTTCTGAGAGTTTGATATTGATTACGTATCCTCAGGATAGGTTATCGATATCTGATTGGTGGGGGCCTGACTCCTGGGACCACTGTGATCAGCTGTTTTACGGGCCCTGTTCATCGGTCATACGGCTTAGGCACAGCTCAGTCCCATTCAAGTAAATAGACCTCGGCTGCAATACCAAGCATAGCCACTATACAGTATAGGGCAGTGTGCTTATTAAGCGGTGAGGAGGCCACGGTACTCACCAGCGTGCCACAGCCTCCTCAAACAACCAACTGGGGAAGTAATTGGCCTTCATTTTATCTAAAATATGGAGGGGTGTCAGTTGTCGGACCCCCACTGATCACATAATGATGGCCTACACTAAGAATAGGTCATCAATATTAAACTCCTGGAAAGCCCCAATAAGATAAAACCAGAAGTGAATTCTAAATGCCGGTAATATATAAGGAGAACATTTATATGTCTTCTCTTTCTCTAAATCCACTCCTGATCTTGGCTTAAAGGGGTTTTCCAAGATTTTTTATACTGATGACCTATCCTCAGTATAGGTCATCAGTATCTGATCGGTGGGGTCTGACACCCGGGGCCCCTGCCGATCAACAGTTTGAGAAGGCTCATAGTAGTGCCACGGCCTTCTCTCTGCTTGTCCTAGGCCAAGTGACAACACATTGATGTGTCACATGGCCTAGGAGCAGGTCAGTCCCATTCAAGTGGATGGGACTGAGTGTGATACAAAGCACAGCCGCTATACAATGTACGGTGCAGTGCTGGTGACCATGGAGAAGGCCGCGGCGCTCACAGGAGCACCGCTGTCATCTCAAAACAGCTGATGACGGGGGACCCGGGTGCTGGAGGATGTGCTTAGACCAGTTCTCCACTTTCCTCAGAAGTCGTCTCCTCAGTCTAGTAATTTATACAAGTTAAGTAGCCGGTGGTCTGCCTTTACAGTGAACATCTCCCTACTACATCCCTGTGGCGGTACCTGAATGTTTAGTAGAGCCTCCAGTCTTTGCCATGAAGACAGAGCCCATCCCAGCACTGAAACAGGTCCTGCCTCATCCACAGGGGACAGCCGCCATTTACTTTGAGATTGCCAAACCACCATGGCCACAAGTCTCCTGAAGAGATTCTACAGAACTAGCTTCTTGTGTAGGGAGTTACACAGGCATGGGATTCAGCCAGTTCTCCAGATCCGGTTGTTAAAATTACAACTGGATGGAAGAACCGTGTTCTCGATCCGGTGCTCTGGCGGTGGCAGGGCAGCTGGAGATGATCGCTTCTATTGCTTCACGCACCGCTGATAGTTTAGCTCCTTAGTTTGGTGGTATATGTAGTGTATATATGGTGCATTTATGTATGTGTACCATGTGTGTGGTGTATTTATGTATGTGTACATGTATATGGTGTATTTATGTGTATGTGTGTTCCATATATATGGTGTACGAATATGTAAAACATGCGTTGTGACGCTTGTGTGTCCGCCATTGAGTAGGGAGCCTGTTAAAAATCTGAATCCCACCCCTGGACTTACAATTTGGAAAGAAGGCAACAGCCATAGCCGCCACCATCATCATAGGTCTACTATTAAGCATGTATTAGACAGGCAGATTATGCAGGCGATTGTTGGGAGGGAAGCGTTCCCTCCCGGCAATCACCTGCTTGGTAGCGGAGGAGATTGCTGCTATTACATGCAGCGCTCTCCTCCTCAGTATGGGGACAAGCGATCGCTATGCCATCACTCGTCCTCATACTGAATTATTGTTGGCTGGCACCGGAGCGTGTTTAGACACCACAATCTGCAAGCCGGTAAACAATGATTTTTAAACTTGTTGAAAGATTGGGATTCCCTGATAAACGAGGGTTTGCTCGGGTAATCGGTGGCAGTATTACACTGCCAGATCATCGATAACGAGTGTTTATACGAAGCTTGTTAGCGATGATCTGCCAGGCTCCTGAAGCTCTGCACATCCTGCCCAGGCAACAGGCTAATATTAGTAGGGACTGGACTGTTTATTAGAGATTTCCTCCATACTCAGCACTCTCGTGGCAGATATAGAAATGACCTCCGCTTCAATAACATTCATTTTTGAAGGTTTATGGTGTACATTCTTCTGACAAGCTATATTTCTGAGTCATCCCATTTTTGGTTTCGACCACCAGGTGGCAATATATCCCAGCACAGCGCTTTCTCAATAGGCTGTCCGATATGACTCAAGTTGGTTGAAAATATACACATATTGAATTCGTATCTCTAGAATTTCAATTGACTTGAGTCATATTTGGCAAGGCGTATTTCTCACTTATTGTTCCCCTGATCACCTGATGTTTGGTAGCAAATTGTCTTATAGGACGTACTGAAACCAAGATCTCATACTTGTTATAACTAGAGTCTTTCTTTGAAGATACCTTGTGATTTCCTTTACTGAAGACAGCTTGGCGATGTAATATTGAAATATTACAATATTGTAGATGCTCAACTATCCTACTCATGTGCCGCATCCTAATACACCTACACAAATGGATGGTTAGGCTACTTTCACACTTGGTTGTTTTCCGGGTATTGAGATCCGGCAGAGCAGGGGCAGTTTGGCCATAGACCTTACAGGGAAATTTCCCGGCGTGAGCCAATGCCCAGGGGGCCACCTGGGTCCTTCTCACGGCCGGCCAGTGGAAGTTTTTGGGTATGTATGTTGTGCTGCTGGCAGTATTTTGTGATGTACTGTGGTATTTGGCCCTATTGGGGTGGTATAATGTGCCACAATATGGTATTGCTGGTCCTGCCTTCCATAAATTTGAACCCAACTAAAAAACGAGGCCACTTTTAGTATTTTTTCCAGGGCCAATTTAAGTTCCCAGTCTGTCTCAATACCAGAAAAAAAAAGTAGATCTGTTCAGCGTACATCAGGACGTCTTCTGATCCTGCAGAATTTATTTTTGTGACTGGACACAAAACTGCTGCAAGTTGCGGTTTTGTGTCTGGTCATAAAAACAGAAAAAAACTGATCAGACACTAAAAACAATGTATTTTTTAGGAGCCTAAAAACCGGATCCGTCACCCATTGACTGTCAATGCATTTAGTGACGGATCTGTTTTTTTACGTTTTGATTTCACACAACCGCATCCTAACAGAACGGATGCATCCTGATGAGCAAAATCAAAAAGGATCCGTTCAATTCCGGTATTGAGATCCTCTGCCGGATCTCAATACTGGAATTAACAACACAAGTGTGAAAGTAGCCTTAGGTAGATAAAAATTAGCGTGGCCTCAAAATCTTATAAAACATGAGCTTGTAATAAGCAAAATCCAGCTTCATACTAAAACTTGGATGATCGTTAAAATGAGGACCCTTTACAAGCCACGGTTAGGGTTAATGCCAGCCATTGAAGCATGCTGAGTAATATTTCAATTTGTTCCAGGGAAGCACTGGGATCTTAAAGTGGCTCTGGAAAAAAATAAAATAAAAGTGGCCCCATGATGTAGGTGGGTCCAAATTGACAAAAGACGGGACAAAACAAGTAGGAAGGGCTAATACAAATAGGCGGGGTTGGCAATACCATAGTGCAGTACAAAATACCGCCCCAGCAGAACCAAATATCACAGTGCAGCACAAAGTACCGCCCCAGCAGAACCAAATATCACAGTGCAGCACAAAGTACCGCCCCAGCAGAACCAAATATCACAGTGCAGCACAAAATGCTGCCGCCCTCAGCACAGTATTCAATTTCTGAGGATGGTGCTACAGTTGACTTCAGGAGGGCACCTGTGGCCGTTGGCCAGATGCATAAGTACCTAATGATCCCGGCGTTAATTAATGCTGAAGGAGTCAGCGGTGGCCCCCCTGGACATTGGCCCAACAGGAAATTTCCATGGAGAATCTATGGCCAATTGGCCCCTATTTGGATGTAATGGTTTCAGAGGTCATGAAACCCAACTGGTGGATTTCTGGTCTCTGAAGTAGAGGATACCGCATTGGTCCTGAAAGGCATGAACTCCAGCATAGCCTCAGTCTGTACTATAAAAATTACTTAAAGGGAACCTGTCACTGGGATTTTGTGTATAGAGCTGAGGACATGGGTTGCTAGATGGCCGCTAGCACATCCACAATACCCGGTCCCCATAGCTCTGTGTGCTTTTATTGTGTAAAAAACCTGATTTGATACATATGCAAATTAACATAAAAGAGTCATATCTTACTTGTGTGACCAGAGAAGAGTCATATTTTCAAGCTCTGACTCATCTCAGGTCAATTTGCATATGTATCAAAATCGGGTTTTTTACACAATAAAAGCACACAGAGCTATGGGGACTGGGTATGGCGGATGTGCTAGCGGCCATCTAGCAACCCATGTCCTCAGCTCTATACACAAAATCCCGGTGACAGGTTCCCTTTAAAGGGTTTGTCCCATCATTAATGTAAAAATGAAAATCAGACATTGTATATATAGTACATGACAATCTCTTTCTAAGGGCTCATTCAGACGGCCGTATGCTGTCCGCAAAAATACTGAATGATATCCGTTTTTTTGCGGTTCTGCAAAAAAACAGATAGCATTCAGTATTTTTGCGGACCCATAGACTTCAATGGGGCCATGTCCTGATTTTCACGGACAAGTTTAGGACATGTTTCATTTGTTTTGCAGAACCGTGGAATAGAAAAGGGCCCCATAGAAGTGAATGGGTCAGCATCTAATCCGCAAAAAAACGGATCTGCATTTTTTGCAGATAGCATACGGCCGCCTGCATGAGCCCTAACAAAGCTACAACCGGCCCTGTACCTCACATGGGTCCAAAGATCTCCCCAGTCATTTCTCCACTTGCTGTGCTAGATTTTCCTCAGACTGACACCTCAGGGCAAGTGTCCTTTCTCAAGGAGTGCGTACTTTTCCGGGACATGACCTTTTCCGGGGGACATGTTTCTTAGACCGCTCTCTCCCTGTAACTGTCACAGCTTCTAACACTAGATATGATTGGTGGCTGCTGAGGGATGGAACTGAGCATGTGTGGCCGCCTCAGTGAGGTGGACGGTAGAATATGGAAAAGAACAAAAACAGCCGGTGGCGCTACACAGATACATTTTATCGGTGGCTATACTCAATTTTATTTACATGCAGTTACAGAAGTATTCAGATTCAGATGCTGATTTTAAGAAAATGTAGAATATTTTTCATGGGACAGCCCCTTTAACTACCAAAAAAAGTTATTATCTTGGAAGCTTATTTTAACACGAGCCCTTGCCTTGTGAAGGCCAGCTGCCACTGAGTTTTCAGTATTTCTCTGCTGTTGTTGCCATCTAAAAGAAAGGCATTAACATCTGTCTACAGGACCCTCCATGACAGACAAATGACGTTGACCTTGCTGCATTCTGACAAACCGTTCTTTAATTTGAAAAGGAAAAAACCTGGCACCTTGATGGAGGAGGTGTGGAACAGGCTATGTCCTCTATCACAAGCCTTGACACCATATTCACCTACTTAAAGGGGGTGTCTCACTTGAACACTATTTGGTGGCTTGGAACGTGGGCGCGCACATAGGCTAGTGTTTTTTCCTATAGTGTGCAAGCACGACCACCACTGATGGATTGCAGGTTGGTCATAACCATGGAAACGAGCAGTGTATAATGTGATGAAAAAAAGAATACAGCCAGCAAAGGAAGCAATATGGACAATCACAATACATTAGTAAGTGCCTTGTATTAACTTTCTCTACATAATAAATGCTATTACTGACAGGGCCGGCCTTTGGGGTGTGTGAGCTGTGCGGCCGCACAGGGATCCATGGCAACAGGGGCGCCCGGCGGCCATGGCCGGGCCGACAGCAAGGAGGCTCCTTGGCCGGTGTAGCGACTGCCACAAACACCACACACTGTAACGACATGCAGGACGGCGGCGGCCTTCTCTCACCTCCCGGCAGCGCCCTTACTACTTTATAGACGCCCTGCCTGTGTCACAACCTGCACGCTTCTCATTTATGAGATTCAAATCCGACGAATCCCAGGCAGGGCTGGCCTTAGGTGTTCAGGCGCCCTGTGCGAGCTAATCTTGTGCCCCCCCCCCCCCACCCCCTGTTCACCTAAACATACACAAAGAGGAAAACAATCTTTGTAACAAACTTTTTTTTTACTACAGATAATTTAAAGAGGACCTTTCACCTGTAAAAACAATGTGAACTAAGTATGCTGACATGTAGAGCGGCGCCCGGGGATCTCACTGCACTTACTATTATCCCCGGGCGCCGCTCCGTTCTCCCGTTATGCCCTCCAGTACCTTTGCTCTGTAAGTTATAGTAGGCGGAGTCTTCCCTTGTCCTGTGGGCGTCTCCTTCTCCTAGGCTGCAGCGCTGGCCAATCGCAGCGCAGAGCTCACAGCCTGGGAGGTTTTTTTCTCCCAGGCTGTGAGCTGTGCGCTGCGATTGGCAATGAAAAATCCTCCATATAACTCCCCATCTAAGGCTACTTTCACACTTGCGTTGTTTATTCCGATACGGTTAGGATACGGTTGTGTGAAATCATAACAGAGAAAAACGGATCTGTCGTTAAATACATTGAAAGTCAATGGGTGACGGATCCGGTTTTTTAGTCTCGTCAACAACAAAAATGGATCAGTCACCATTGACTTACATTGTTTGAGTGCAGGATCCGTTTTTATGACCGGACACAATACCACTGATATCAGTGCAGCGGTGGATAATAATCTCCCTGCATTTTTTCTACAAGGGACAAAATTAACGAAGTGACTTTTATATTACCTACCATCAAGGACCTCTTTTGGGAATTTATATAGATGACTTTTGGTATAAGGCACTCAGCCTGGCTATGAGCTGTGCGCTGCGATTGGCCAGTGCTGCAGCAAGGGACACGCCTCCTACAAAAAATCAGTCCAGTACAACAGACGGAGCTGAGACACCGGAGCCTATACCGGGCGAACGGAGCGGCGTCCAAGCATACTAGTAAGTGCAGGGGGACCCCTGGGCGCCGCTCTGCCCACAGATAGAGTTAGTTTTTACTTTGTATACTAGTGAAAGGTCCTCTTTAAGTATCGAGATAAAATAATCCAAACTCCAGAAGTATTAATCCCTTCCCGCACTATGCTATAAATGTACGGCTTGGCAAGTATTACACGGTACAATTACTGCATAGTGACGGCAGTGGCTCACATACAGCTGACACCATGCTGCAACGGCTGAGAGCGCCGATCCTGACCGTTTAAGCACTAAGGGCTTTACACAGGGAGGGGGCTTCTTCTCTCCCCATCAGCCCGCCCGAAATATGATTGCAGGGTCTCGATGGTTGCTATGTACGGAAGCCTGTCAGGCCCTGCCAGACGAGAGGTCCGATAAGGCCAAGTGTCATAAATAAATAAAAAAAACACGTAAAATACACTGTAATAAATAACTATTACATTGTATTGGACTGTTGTATGCTCAAGTACCCTAGTGGGATTTGAAAATAAAAGAGGAAAAAATAGCTTTTTCCCGTATCCCCTTACTTATAATTGGTTAAAAAATTAAAAAAAAAATTAAATGATACATAATTTGTATTGCCATGTCCATAATAATCTATAAAAGGATCATGTTAATTATCCTACATGTTGGATACTATAAAAAAATAAAAATTTAAAACAATGATGGAATTGCTGTTTTTTTCACCTCACCTTCTGCAAAAAAGTGATCAAAAAGTCATATGAACACAAAAATGGTACAAGTAAAAACAGCTTGTCCTGCAAAAAACAAGCTCTCACACAGGTACCTCAACAGAGAAATAAAAAAAGTCATAGATAGGGCAATGCAAAGAAAAATAAAAGGTTTTTAATTAAAAAGTGATTTTATGATGCAAATGTAAAAAAAAAAAAAAAAAAAAACCGATAAAAAAATATATATTTGGTATCACAATATTTGTATCAACCTGCGGAATAAAGTTATATCATGTATACCGCATGGTGAACCCCATAAAAATTGAAAAAAAAAACTGATAGAATAGCATTTTTGCCCACCTCACCTCCCAAAAAAATGAAATAAAAAGCGATCACAAAAATCATATGTACCCCAAAATGGTATTAATAAAAACTGCAACCTGAAATGGTTCCTGAAAAACTTCTTAAAATAATGAAGAACCCAAACTCCACCAGGCGCTCCTTAAAATCTGAAGCCATTATTTGAGTCAATTTGCACTTTAGGGACATATAAAGTATATTTCTAAAAAATGTAGAATAAGGGTAATACAAGACTATCAGTTCTATTTTATTACCTGCTGTGCTCCCAAAATTCATTAAAACTGAAAATCAGAAAAAAAATGACATTTTTAAATTTCACATTAATTCCTGTGAAGCAATGAAAAAATGGCAAATTGGCCATTTTGACCCTTTTTTTCTGTTATGCCATTTGCCGTATTGGAAAAATATTTTTATATTTTAATAGTACGGGCGTTTTCGGTTGCGGTGATACCCATGAGGTTTATATTTTTTGTTATTTAGGTATTTATTTTTTATTATACGGAAATGGGGGTGATTTCAACTTTTATATATATTTTTTTTTTTTATGATTTTGAAAGTCATATATGAACATATAAAATGCATTCTTTTTTATTTATTTTTTATTTTGAACAGTCATGGATTTTTAAACTGGACTTATTACTGAGAATTGCTCATTTCTTATGTTGGCCTGCCACCTGGTGGCCAAAATAAGAATTGCAGTTTAAATGTTCTCAGCCTCTTCAAAGAGGCTGAGCGCATTCAAACCAATTACCGGCATCCCAATTGGCCACAGGGGGTGCCGGTAACGCTCCTGGAAGCGTAAGCTAAAGGCTTTAATTACCGCGATCGTCATTATTGCCGGTCGCGGTAGTTAGCCGCAGGTCTCTGCTGTTTGAAACAGCAGAGACCTGCCGGCCATGACGCCTGCTGCACGTGCGAGTGGGCACCATGTTTGCCTATCGCTCCAGCGCCGTACAAGTACGGCACTGGTAGCGAAAGGGTTAATATATGATGATACCTATCATGTTTATTTTTTAATCGTTTCTTTTTATTTGTAAAATGGGGAAGGGGAGTGATTTAAATTTCTATATCTTTAAAAAAAAAAAAAAAATGTTATATGTTTTAAAACATTTATCTTTAGGGCCCCCTAGGGGACTTGAACATGCGATTGTCTGATCACTTATACCATAGACTGCAATGGCTTATTGCCTCAGATGCCATGGTCGCAATCACAGGGGGTAAAAGTCCGTGATTGTAGTGGACTCTGATCACAGATTCTGGTACTGGGTGTCAGCTGTGTAAAACAGATTGATCATTTTACACGCAGCGATCTCCTCCTCAGTATGGGGAGTAGAGATCGGTAATGCCATCGCTCGTCCCCATACAGAATCATTATCATCATCAGCAGAGGCTGTTTAGACGTCACAATCTGCTGCTGGTGAACGATGATTTAGGTGTCCGCACCAACAAACTATTACCAGAGGAGCAAGCATTTCGCTCATTCATTGGGTAATCGGCTGTCAGATTATCGCTAACGAGCGTTCCTACAAATGCTCCTTCACAACAATCTGCCTGAATATCAGCAGTGTCAAGGGGCCCTAAAATATGTCAAATACAACCTCGCTAACAACTCTTATATCGTCCTTGCGTGACACCACAGATGATCACAAGTTACTGTAAAATCTATTATCTCTGAACAGAATAATGTCATTGTCCTATATACTGTTCAGTATAGATTACTGCATTAAAACAATTGGATTAGCTATGGGATGTCGACTAAATGTCTTCCAGTTGACCTCCATTGACAGATACAGTAGGTGATGACCAAGATCATGCGGCAGCTATGAAGGACCAGTTGTGTTACAAATGTCTACAAAACGGTGTAATAATAACATATAGAGAGAAAGTCATATCATTTCAGCAGGACTGTTCTGTGTCGTGATGCCCTCTAGTGGTTGATCCCATTCACAACAGTTACAACACTACACAAAATGAAATTTTTGAAATTCCCAACTCAAGGCTTAGGGTCCATCATGCACAGGGTGTTTGAGCCTTCCCTCATTGAAGCATTTCTGGATATTTACCTCTGTTGGTGTCATAGTATAGTTTGGTATATGGTGCCCATAAAAATAAAATACACCAAGTGTTACACCAAAAAGCTGCAGTGGATAGGCAGGCAGTGCTTTCTAATAGCTGGAGGTTAGAGAAGTCAACTTCCATTTGAAAATTTGTCACAGGGGCCTTTGGAGAACTGATGCTAGGGAGGCTTGTCCCCGTCACGTCTGGCTAACACCCCCATCCCCGGATGTTTTGATCTATGCGACAGGGAGTTGCAGCGGCGGTCATCAGGAGCGACCCGGGTGCCGGGGTAAGTATAACCTGTATGAGATGCCCGGGAATTTTGGGGGGCATTATAGGGGTTGGATAACTCCTTTAAACTCCTAAAAAAAAACATCTCTTGGCTGAACACCGTTCAAAAGTTTGCAATGAGGCCGAACCTTTCCTAGTTTAAGCCCCTGTCGAAGCGTTAAAATGCAGCATGATAAATCTGCTTTATCCCGACAGCAGAAATTGGGGGACAGCCAGACTGCGCTCATACCCATTAGATTGTTCGCAGATATTTTTGCTATTATTAGGAACTGCTGACAATGATCTAATGTTTATGTCTGCAGTGTCCCAGAATCGGGTACTTGCAAAATTGATTATTGTCATTTATGCTTCTTGGTTCTACGTAATGTTCTGATGTATTGTATTCTACCTGTATAGTTTTATATGGATAAGTTAGGGTTAACAATCCTGACTTTGCCTTTGTAGGAGGCTAGGAGATGGACCTAGGTCTGCCACTAGTTCATTCTAGTGTTAGCTGAGAAAGAGAGAGGAGATACATGTGCTCACTCCTCGGAAAACCTAGGCCTGAGAATTACTATCTCTAAGATATTTGCATCGAGAAGGCCATCTCTACTCTACTGTACTCCAGAGAGATAAAGAAAGAACTAGAAGGTCCAGAATCTGCAGGGCTGATCATTGGAGTCAGTCAGTAAGGTATTCGCTTTTTAAGGCTGATATTACTCTAGTGAGAGGGACATTGCTAAGACACCCCTCACACTTTCACATGGTCCTGGCCAGCCGAATCTTAATCCTGTACCCCTCAGCTGGGAATAACAGACACGTTTGCAAGAACCTTATTCAGGGCCGGCTCCAGGTTCATGTGGGCCCTTGGGCGATAAAGTCTCAGTGGGCCCCCTTGTAGCATTTTGCACGGCGCTTACAGCAATGAAACTGGATGTATTATAGAACAAATACCTTACACACAACATGCTACAGAGCGGGTATATGGGAATCAGTCCTTATGTGCCTACTTTTATTTTCTACCCAGTGTTTAAGTCCCTCAGGTCTACTCACAGATTTGTGCCCCTCACAGTAGATATGCCAAGATATGTGCCCCCTCACAGTAGATATGCCAAGATATGTGCCCCCTCACAGTAGATATGCCAAGATATGTGCCCCCCTCACAGTAGATATGCCAAGATATGTGCCCCCCTCACAGTAGATATGCCAAGATATGTGCCCCCTTACAGTAGATATGCCAAGATATGTGCCCCCTCACAGTAGATATGCCAAGATATGTGCCCCCCTCACAGTAGATATGCCAAGATATGTGCCCCCTCACAGTAGATATGCCAAGATATGTGCCCCCTCACAGTAGATATCCCAAAATATGTGCGCCCTCAACGTTGATATGCCAAGATGTGTGCCCCCTTCACAATAGATATGCCAAGAAATGTGCCCTCTTACAGTGGATATGCTAAGATATGTGCCCAGTGCCCCCTTCACAGTGGTTATGCCCAGATGTGCCCCCTTCACAGGAAGGGGAAAAAAACAAACAATAAATCCTCCTGGCCTCACCCGGCTCCTCCCATGATCTGCGCTCCCCATCATCAGCAGCAGGATACTGTGACACATGGCGCTGCTGTGTAGGAGGAGCAGAGGCCGATTCCCAGCCTGCCCCGCTCCTCCTCCTACACAGATCAGCAGGACCATGTGTGAGGACATTGTGCTGCTGTGGTGCGCTGGTGGCTCAATGGTGGAGTGTGGAGCAAATAGTTCCCTGCTTCAGTGGCATGCCTACGGTGTTGGGCACCCGGGGCGGGTCCTTTCCCGGACCCCCACCCCCCAATACTTTCAAAAAAGTTGTACCCCCGCACAGTAGTATTGCCCTTATTGTACAACCTCCACAGTAGCTTTGTACAGATGTGTGCCCTCTCACAGTAGTTATGCCCACATTGTGCCCTCTCACAGTAGTTATGCCCTCTCTGTGCCCCTTTCACAGTTGTAATGCCCTATCTGTGCCCCCTTCACAGTAATAGTCCCCATTGTGCCCCCTTCATAGTAATAATCCCCATTGTGCCCCCTTTATAGTAATAATCCCCATTGTGCCCCCTTCATAGTAATAATTCCCATTGTGCCCCCTCCATAGTAGAAATCCCCATTGTGCCCCCTTCACAGTAATAATGCCCACTGTGCACCCTTTATTGCAGTAATGCCCTCTGGCTCTGTGCCCCCTGCATAGTAGAAATGCCCATTGTGCGCCCTTCACATTAGTAATGCCCTCTGTGCCCCCTCCATAGTAGTAATGCCATCTGTGCCCTCACCATAGTAGGAATGCCCTCTGTGCCCCCTCCATAGTAATAAAGACCTCTGTGCCCCTCCATAGTAATAGTCCTCTGTGCCCCCTCCATAGTAATAAAGACCTCTGTGCCCCCTCTATAGTAATAGTCCTCTGTGCCCCCTCCATAGTAATAGTCCTCTGTGCCCCCTCCATAGTAATAGTCCTCTGTGCCCCCTCCATAGTAATAAAGACCTTTGTGCCTGTTATGGCCTCGGTGTTGTGCGCCGTGACACGTTTGCCGTGCATGCCGGTTGCCATTGGCAACTTGTTGTCGGCTTGTATGTGCTTTGCTCCTCTTCTCCTGGTTTCTCCTCTGTCTGGTGCTGGAGGGGTTAACTTCCTGGCTGGGTGTGGCCACTAGGGTTTTATTACCTGTTGCTCCCTGGCTGGAGTCAGTTGTACTCCAGCCGTTGTTGGTACTGGAGCTCTGCTCCAGTCCAGGGTGTTCTATTTGCCCAGTCCTTGAGGGCCACCTAGTGGGACATCGATGTCTCTGCCATGTCTTCTATGTCATCCCGTTGTCTACCTTCCCTGCACTACCCTTGCATATGTTTGGTGATGTTTATGTATGGGTGGTTGTTGTCTTGTCTAGTTGTGGTTACATGTCTGGTCTGTGAATGGGTCCAAAACGGCGGCTCGGATGTGGACCAAAACAACGGCCGTGTGCATGAGGCCTTCATTGCAGTTAGAGATGTGCTTATGGCACATCATTGACTTCTATGGGAGAATTTTCTAGACATACTTTATGA
This sequence comes from Bufo gargarizans, assembly GCF_014858855.1. Classification (NCBI taxonomy): domain Eukaryota; kingdom Metazoa; phylum Chordata; class Amphibia; order Anura; family Bufonidae; genus Bufo; species Bufo gargarizans. The sequence continues at coordinate 358,847,491 of NC_058085.1, forward strand.
GCTGCGCAGAGGTCATTGTGCAGGGAGGGGGAGTAGAAGTTGTGACCATCACCTATTAGAAATGTTGGATCCTGTTATCTATACATTCATCCTGCCTGTGATGATAACTACTGAAAAGTGAGACGACTACCGGAAAGTCTTCACAGAACAGAAAGTATGGGCATATTATTAGGCATCGTGGACAGGATTTGAAGGTTTTAATAGATAATAAAAATAACCACCAGAATTTTTTTAAAATATGTGTTTAACTGCTTTTACCATAGTCTGCAATAGAATATTATTGCAGTCTATGGGATTTTCATTGGTTGATTGTTATGACAGCATCGGGAGCCTTCAGCATCGCAGGAGAAGCTAGGGAGGCTTGTCTCAATTGTGGCCTGCTATTGGCTGCTCCCCCTGTCACCGGATGTTTTGATTTCCGCAACGGGGAGATGCAGCGCGTGTGCCGGGGAGCAGGTAAGTATAATGTATATCAGGGGCCCAGACATTGGGGGGCACGTTTCAGACTTTAGATAACCCCTTTAAATGACCAGGGTGTGAGTGATCTCTGATCCCAGTCACTGCATTCGGGTGTCTGCTGTATTATACAGCCGACACCCGCCATGTATGGAGCTTTAAAGGGTTTCTACCACCAGAAATACTGTTATGTAGCTGACTGACATTAGCGATGCGCCCATGTCAGCACTACATAACAGTATGTTTCTAATGTTATTCCCTGCAGCCGTTTTTGTTGAAAATGCACTTTTATTATATGCTAATGAGCCTCTAGGTGCTATATGGGCGTAAAATCAGCACCTAGAGGCTCCGTCCACTCACCCTGTATTCCGCCCAGGTCCTGTGTTGTGCCCACCCAGCTCCTCTTGATTGATGCCACTGTTCCCTGCATCGTTGGCGAAATCCCGCGCCTGCGCCGTTCACTTCTGTCTTCGGCGCAGGCGCAGTGAGTGAATGATGCGATCCTGGTGCCGGCTTCCTCACTGCGCCTGCGCCGACTACGTCACAGTGAGGAAGCTGGCATCAGGAGAGGGCCCTTCACTCACTGCGCCTGCGTCGAAGACCGAAGTGAACGGCGCAGGCGTGGGATTTCGCCAACGATGCAGGGAACAGTGGCATCAATCAAGAGGAGCTGGGCGGGCAGAACAGGGGACCTGGGCGGCATAATGGGTGAGTGGCGGAGCCTCTAGGTGCTGATTTTACGCCCATATAGCACCTAGAGGCTCATTAGCATATAATAAAAGTGCATTTTTAACAAAAACGGCTGCAGGGAATAACATTAGAAACATACTGTTATGTAGTGCTGACATGGGCGCATCGCTAATGTCAGTCAGCTACATAACAGTATTTCTGGTGGTAGAAACCCTTTAAGGGGGTTAAATCTGCTTTAGAATCCAATATTACACATTTGCTGATGCGAACACAATTTCTCCATGCATTGTACATGTGTTTCCAATGAGCAAGAATTAGCACAGGAGAAAACTGCATAATGAGTATATTTCTAAGAAATAGAAACAATTCAACAAACGTCTATGTGACAATGAGAGTTCTGCGCCAAAGGGCAAACAAGTACCATGTTCAAGTTTTGAAGTGCCCTTAAAGGGACACTATCATATTTTTTTTCTCACATATTAAATGAATATTTGATGTTATTATCATTTACTTTTATAAAAACCAGGAGGATGGTTTGCTGGATATAACTTTTTGAAGTCACTCCATGTATTTTACTTTCTGCCCTGTGTCTTTAAAGGGGTTGTCCCGCATAAAATATTCTACATATTTTCAAACCAGCGTCTGGGCCTGAATACTTTTGAGATTGTATGTAATTAATAAGTTAGCACCGTGTTATTCAATCAAATGGATCCATATAGTGCCACCTGTCGTTTGTTCTTTTTGTCCACCTTGCTAAGGTGGAAGCACATGCTCAGTTCCATCCTTCATCTGCCACAAGCTGTGATAATTACAGGACACTCCCTATGAGCAAGGACATGCTCCCTGAGCTGCCATCTTGAAATAAATTTAGCAGAGCAATTAGATTCATGAATAGGAAGATCTCTGGATCCATGTGAGGTACGGGGCTGGTTCTAGCTTTGTTAGAAGAGATTACCATGTACTACATGATGTCTGATTTTTATTTTTTACATTGAATATAGATAACCATTTTAACTTCCTCTTGGTTTGGACTCCGATTATTGACTCTAACTAGAGTTGGAAGGGAACGAGTGACTCAATTAGAGCATCAACTGGGCGTTCCGCTTTTCAGGCGGTCGGCACATAGTATTGTTAAAAGAAAAGAAGCTCATAAATTGTCATTTAATGGGAAATCCTGGAATTTATTAAAAATTCAGGAGAGTGGACTGATCATCTCTAAGGGTTTATGCACATGGACATGTGTGCCCCGCGCCCACACTGCGGCCCACAAACAGCGGATCCGCAATATACGTGCACTGGCCCTGTGCACTCCGTATCACGGATGTGGATCCATTGACTTGAATGGGTCTGCAATGAACAAGATATGGAGCGGTGCGTAGAGGAAGCGCGGATCGGATGCCCACGGAAGCACTATGAAGCGCTATTGTGGGATTTCGGTCTGTGTCTCCGCACCGCAAAAATATAGAACATGTCCTATTTTTTGTGGACCATCTCTTGCGGATCGTGGATCCATTCACGTGAATGGGTCCGCATCCACAAATGGTGTGCACACGGACGGTGCCAGTGCATTGCGGACTGTAATATACGGTCCACAGCATGGGCACGGGGCACACACGTTCGTTATCAGATTGATTTACGATTATCTAACTAAAAGCTTTACTTCTAAGTGAAGCTAATGGGAGATGCAGGGACATGGCGTCAAGAACAGTGCTTCAGTCCTTACAGAGGACCCGTCCCCTCTCCTGACATATCAGTTTTAGTAACTACTAGCATCCCCCGTGTAATAACAGTTCTGGGGCGTCTATTCTTATGACTCTATGTTGTGCCATTCCTTTATTATTCCTGCTAGAAGTTATGAATTAGGGCTCATTCAGACATCTGTATCCGTTTTGCGTTTTGCCTATTCATTATGTACAACTGTAACTGCATTTTGCAACAGGCACTATAACATTACCACATGTTGCTTGCAGGTGGAATTGAAATATAATCAGGTATATACCAGTCACATAAGTGACATGTGGAAACTGCCCCTACGACATCACACGTGTGTGCAAAATTATTTTAGCTTAGTTTATAAATGTAACTCATATAACAGCTAAAACATTATTATAATATTAACAGGCACACTTTTTATTACTACACCTGTTACCAAGTGCACAGTAGGCTGGCCGTGATGCTTGACAGACCGATCTTAGGAAACATAGGGGGTCATTTATTAAGACCGGCGTTTTAGACGCCGGTCTTAATAAAGCCCTGCACTGGCGACGCCGGCCTCTACATAACTTCGGCGTATCCAGTGCTGGTCTAAATGTAAGCTTGCTGGCTGGCTTACATTTAGATCATTTTCTACGCCTAAGGCTACTTTCACACTAGCGTTAATATTTTACGGTATTGAGATCCGTCATAGGTTCTCAATACCGGAAAAAAACACTTCCGTTTTGTCCCCATTCATTGTCAATTGGGACAAAACGTAACTGGACAGAACGGAACGCTCCAAAATGCATTCCGTTCCGTTCTCATACCGGAGAGCAAACTGCTGCATGCTGCAGTTTGCTTTCCGTCCTGGGATGCGGAGCAAGACGGATCCGTCATGACCCACAATGCAAGTCAATGGGGACGGATTGAAAGTCAGTGGGGGGCGGATCCGTTTTCTATTGTGTCAAAGAAAACGGATCCGCCCCCCACTGACTTTCAATGGAGTTCATGACACATTCGTCTTGGCAATGTTAAAGATAATACAACCGAATCTGTTCATAACGGATGCAGACGGTTGTATTATCAGTAATAGAAGCGTTTTTGCTGAGCCCTGCAGGATCCAGCAAAAACGCTAGTGTGAAAGTAGCCTAAAACAGGCCCGTCCCCCTCCCCAACCACGTCACGTCCCCTTGCTTAGACCTGGCGTTAGTGGGAAAAAGTTGCAGATTGAGCCCTAAATAACCTTTGCGCCACAATCTGCGCCAGAAATACACCTAATATAGGTGTATTTATGATCGTAAATGACCCCCATAGGTGGCATGGGTTTGACTCCAAGCTCCAAGTTGTATCATGCTGTAATACAGCACCTATAGAGGTCTACAGGGCCCTACTATACCTCTTTGGGCCCTGTTACAATAGTTCAGATAGTCCTTCCAGCATGTCTTCACAGCCCATCAGAAACGTTGTGCTGTATTGCTACGTGTTTTCCCAGATTTTTATATTAATGGTTTATTGCTAGGATAAGCTAATATGAGATTGGCCAGGGTCTGACTCCCAGGACCCTCACCGATCAGATGTTTGAAGAGCTTACCGAGCACAGTGCTGTCCATTAGAGGTATCACAGCTGAGGCCCATTCACTTCTAAGGGACGGAGCTGCGCCTAGGCCGTGTGACCGATGATAGTGAAGTCACATGGCCTGAGAAGAGGCCTAAGCGCATACAGAGTCTCTTCATTGGGAGCGGGTGCTGGGAGTCGGCCCTCCATCGATCAGATATTGATGACCTATCCTGAGGAAAAGCCATCAATAACCCCTGAAAACCCCTTTAAGTGACACATAGGTGCAACAGCCAGGAGTATTGAAAAAGTCTCAAAAGACCAGGAGCAGTTCAGACAGTTTAGACAACCGCAGCGAACCCCGGAGGAGCTGGTGCAGAGGATGGGAGTGGTGGTGGCCCTGATAAAGTATTTCATGCTGTTCTCCTTCAGACTTTTGCTCTCTGGGGATCTAATTAAATGTAACAAAATGTTTTTACTAAGTGCAATGTAGAACTTCAAATATGTTCAGTAGCAGCAGAATTCAAGTGCAAGGATTATGGAGGCAGGTTGGATGGTGGCAATTTAGCACGTAGGTGGTGATGGGTGTCTTAGCCATGGTCCCTTACCTTTCAACAGTGTATTTAATGCTGGTTCACTTGAGGCTTGGATTAAACAGATCTTGCTGGAGAAATCCTATTTCAGAGCAGGAGCTCTGCAGTGTGCTTCATCTCTCCTCTGTCTCTGGACAGAAACACCCCCTTCTAGCAGGAAACAGCACCAGCCCACTCCTACCAAGAGGGGGGGAACAGGGTGGTTAGCCCTTTTCCTTGCCAATCATTGACATCCACATACTTACTAGTAACAACGTCCATAAGCATACAATAAAATACATAACAGTATAATAAATACTAAACTATTTACAATATTGCAGTACCCTCAGGTACTGGAATGCAGACGTATCTACTAAGAGCCTCATTGCATCCTTAAGGGTCTGCTGAAACCCTTGAGAAAGAGAGAGAGAGAGAGACAAAAAGGAGTACTACAACCTCCATCATTGCTACTGTCCATACGCTGCTGTTGGGAAAGAATTGCACTTGCTTTGGAACTGTGACTTGTTATTGCCTGATGAACTACTACTCCCATTTTGCACTTTAGTAAAGAGAGACTTTATTTATTGCAACCAACGGGCCTGATAACTGATGGCAACATCCGACGGCCCCTTCATTTGCTGTCCTGCCTCGCACTTGGACAAACACCTAACACCAAAGGCACCCCAACAAGCAAGAGCCAAACACCTGGAATTGACTCTAAGGAAGAAAGGGTATACCCTCCAGTCACTGCACGGCCCGTAGGGAGCACCAGCATGGACATTGCCACCATAATCTGTGAGTACTACCACCACCCTCAGAGCCCCAACTACCATTCCCATACTCCACTCCTCTTGCTGGGCTCTTTGCACCTACAGAGTAATAGTTCCCCCAATTGCCCACACAATACTAGTGCCCAAAGCAGTATACAGGTGAATGCGGTCATGAAATCCCGTCGTGTGAATGTACCCTTAGATATACTGGTGTCACCAAATGCTCAGCCAACGTGATCAGTAACTTCACAAATAAGATAACTGGAAACGCAACCAGGTGAAAGGATTTAGGCAGAATGACATAGATATGAGTTCTATGCCAGCTGAACTGTTCTTATTTACATGTAACATTTTACATAAGGCTACTTTCACACTCACGTTTTGTGCGGATCCGTCATGGACGGATCCGTTCAGATAATACAACCGTCTGCATCCGTTCAGAAAGGATCCGTTTGTATTATCTTTAACATAGCCAAGACGGATCAGTCTTGAACACCATTGAAAGTCAATGGAGGACGGATCCATTTTCTATTGTGCCAGATTGTGTCAGTTAAAATGGATCCGTCCCCATTGACTTACATTGTGTGCCAGGACGGATCCGTTTGGCTCAGTTTCATCAGATGGACACCAAAACGCTGTAAGCAGCGTTTTGGTGTCCACCTCCAAAGCGGAATGGAGACTGAACTGATGCATTCTGAGCGGATCCTTTTCCATTCAGAATGCATTAGAATGCAAACTGATCTGTTTTGGACCGCTTGTGAGAGCCCTGAACGGATCTCGCAAACAGAAAGCCAAAACACCAATGTGACAGTAGACTAACATGAGTAACAGAGTAACATGATTATTAACAAAGAGCACATGCACACGCGCTTGTGGACATGTAAAACAAGCATGCAAAGTTAATCACTGCAGAAGCATGTGGTCTACAAAGATATGTAAAATTGAAGTGACATCTGGGAGATCCAAGTAGAGATGTGTTTAGTGCAGTGCCCCAAAATGAAAGTATTTTATTTAAATCAAAAGTAGTGCATATGACCCTCTTTTTATGCACCAAAACGAATACAGAGCTCCAGACCACCTCAACAAATATGGTCCACAGTCCAGACCCTCAACAAATACTGACCCCAGACCAGACCCCCTCAACAAATATGGTCCTCAGACCAGACCCCTCAACAAATACAGACCCTTTTCAACAAATATGTCCCCCAGACCAGACCCCTGAGCAAATACAGACCCCAGACCAGACTGCCTCAACAAATATGGTCCTCAGACCAGACCCCCTCAACTAATATGGCCCCCAGACCAGATGCCTCAACAAATATGGTTCTCAGACCAGACCCTTCAACAAATATGGACCCCAGACTGGAACACTAAATACAGACCCCAGATCGGACCCCTAAAAAAATACAGACCCCCGAACAGACCCCCTTTACAAATATGGACCCCAATTCAGACCCCTCAACAAATACAGACCCTACACCAAACTGCCTCAACAAATATGGCCCTAAGAGCAGACGACCTTAACAATACAGACCCCAGACTGCCACAACAAATATGGTCCTCAGACCAGACCCTTCAACAAATATGGACCCCAGACTGGAACACTCAATACAGACCCCAGATCAGACCCCTAAAATAATACAGACCCCCTTTAAAAATATGGACCCCACACCAAACTGCCTCAACAAATATGGCCCTAAGAGCAGACATCCTTAACAATACAGACTCCAGACTGCCGCAACAAATATGGTCCTCAGACCAAATCATTCAACAAATACAGACACCAGATCAGACCCCTTCAACAAATATATACCCCAAACCACGTGAACTGAATTTACGTGTTTAGATTTTTTGTAGACTGAGCACGTTTTGGTCATTCTGGCAACCATTTTCAACAATAAGGACATAGGGATGGCAATTTGCAAATTTCTTGATTTTAAATTTAAATACAGACCCCAGACACAACCCCCTCAACAAATATGGTCCTCACTCCTCAGACCAGACCCCTCAACAAATATAGACCCCAGGCCAGACTGCTTCAAGAAATATGGTCCTCAGACCAGACCCCCCCAACTAATATGGCCCCCAGACCAGACACCTCAACAGATACAGACCCCTGACCAGACTGCTTCAACAAATATGGTCCTCAGACCAGACTCCCTCAACCAATATGACCCCCAGACCAGATGCCTCAACAAATACAGACCCCAGACCAGACTGCCTCAACAAATATGGTCCTCAGACCAGACCCCTCAACAAATACAGACCCCAGACCAGACTGCTTCAACAAATATGGTCCTCAGACCAGACCCCTCAACAAATACAGACCCCAGACCAGACTGCCTCAACAAATATGGTCCTCAGACCAGACCCCTCAACAAATACGGACCCCAGACTGGAACACTCAATACAGACCCCAGATCGGACCCCTAAAAAATACAGACCCCCCAAACAGACCCCCTTAATATAGACCCCAATTCAGACCCCTCAACAAATACAGCCCCCACACTAATCTGCCTCAACAAATATGGCCCTAAGACCAGACCACCTCAACAATACAGACCCCAGACTGCCGCAACAAATATGGTCCTCAGACAAGATCCTTCAACAAATACAGACACCAGATCAGACCCCGTCGACAAATATAGACCCCAAACCACGTGAATTGAATTTGCGTGTTTAGATTTTTAGATTTTTTTTTGTACACTGACCATGTTTTGGTCATTCTAGCAATAATTTTTAACAATAAGGACATAGGGATGGCAATTGGCAAATTTTCATGACTCATCTGCCAGTTTCTCTCCAATAATGCTCAATAGGAATGAAACTCAAATGAAGAAAACAAAAAATATGTGCATCAAAAACTTCAAAAGTCACGTCTTGCAGTTCATGGCGCTGCAGAAAGGACTAGGACATTTTTTCGGGGGCACTCTGTTGACGTTTACTCCCTATTGCAAATCCAAAATGGGAAAAGTTCTGAGATGATCTCCCATATGGATGACCAGCCACCAGCCACGTTCACATCTATCAGTCACTGCTCTGTTTTGTTATCTACAACCAGGTTTCCTTTGTTTGTTCCTATAAGTCTGTATTCAGCTTTTTGAAGGTCAGGTTGGGGCAAAGAATTTTCTGCCTTTTGTGCTGAGTAAAGTATTTTTTTCTCTGTAAAAACAAAATCCGAATCTGCAGTTGAGGATATTTCATGATCCAGAACTATGGCAGCGATCAGCAAAGCTGAAATGCAATTAGAAGAACAGAATGGGGAGAAAATATATGAGAAAGCGTGCGCCGAGATCGAGACCCTGGAGCTGCCCCTGGGATCTACACTAAGGTAAAACTGTTTTCTGGTCTGAGGCTAATTAATCCTTTAAGTGCTGGAGAGCATCTACCTAATTCTTTATGTACGTAAGTCTATGGTCCTACAACATCTCTGTCGTTCACCTATCCGTTTTGGGCATCTCTTTTCCATTTTTTCTGTATATTGAGCATTAACATATAAATAATACACTGTCCAAAAAGATATCCATGCCACGCATTTCTATGTAAGGGTCATTATTGTTAGTCCCGAAACGAGTAGAAATGTATGCGCCCATGTCGTTCCCTGTTTGGTTTTAAGGACGCACAGTAAAGTCTCTACGGTGTTTTGTCGGATGCCGGAGAATTTCCGTTGCTTTCCAAGTTCATCAGTTTTATTTTCTATACATTTTCCGTGCATCTGGGACCACAGAGCGGGTGAACGGTAAAAAGTCTCTTCTTCTTTGTAATCCATGCCATACAGTACCCACATAATACAGCCATTCAGTGCTCAAACACTGCTTCATAATACTTGAGTACAATGGCGGAGCAGGGAGCCATCAGCTCCACCATTCACCCTGTGACCGGCAGTGTGTTGCTTGCGTGGGCGATGATGTGACGTCATTGCACCTTTGTGCCTACCGGCAGGACAGGCTGCAGGTGATAGGCAGTAAAAGTTCTTCTCCATTGTTATGTGGGCTAAGGGGGTATTCACCCATTAAAGGGGCACCATATTGTGTTGAGGGCATACAAGGTGGCACTATTATGTGTTGGGGTGCACAGACTGGGCACAATATTGTGTTGCAGGGCACATAAGGGGGCATCATAATGAGTTTGGGGGCACATAAGGGGGCATATTCTGTGTTGAGGGCACATAAGGGGAACCAGCTTGTGTTGGGGGGGCAAATAAAGGGGCATTATAAGAGGCATAATACACTGTGAAGGGCACAAAAGGGGGCATTATTCTGTGTTGAAGGCACATAAGGGGCACCATATTGTGTTGGAGGCACATAAAGGGGCATTATAAGAGGCATTATTATAATGTGAGGAGCACATAAGGGGGCATTACACTGTGTATGGGGGGTACATGACAGACATCATAATGTGCTTGGGGGCACATCAGGGGGCATTATTCTGTGTTGGGAAAACAAAAGGGGCTTCATACTGTATGAGAGGAACACAAGGGGGCATTATACTGTGTGTGTGTGTGGGGGGGGGGGCAAATAAGAGGCCACCATATTAGCGGTGTGATGGGGTGGAGCTCAGCACCGCTATGGTAGGGGGATTAGCGGTGCTACAGGGTGGAGCCTCATTCTCAAAGTCGCTGCCTCTGTACTCTGGGCTCAATCATGCAGGGCAAGCCAGAGACTACTGGGTAGGGCCTATGTGCACTGACCGGCATGGCCCCATCCATGGTGCACCAAAAACCTATTTTGCAGACAAATTAAAAGAAGAATTTCTGATGATTACTGGACAACATTTTCACAATAAAGGCATGTGTAGGTTGCAGGGCACCTACCCTACATGGTACTATACTTAAAGGGGTTGTCAGTGTTCAGAGCTGAACCTGGACATAACCCCTTCTTCAGCCCTCCATCCCCTCTGAGTGGAGCATTGGAGCATTTCATGCTCTGATGCTCTCGGCAAGGGCTTTTTCTTCATATCTGGTGATGTACCCGGCTTTCTTACAGTATGCTAGGGGAAGGTTTCTGCCCAGCAGTGAAAACCCGGTGACGTCACTGGCACTAATGGGTGGTCTTTAGCGCTGCCCTAGCCTGTAAAACAGCCTAAGGCAGCGCTAAAGACTGCCCATTAGTGCCGGTGATGCCACCGGGAACGCTGCTAGGCGGAAGCCTTTGCCTAGCAGTGTAAAAATGTAAACAAACAGCCCTTGTCCTGTGCCGTGCAGCGCAGGGCAGGGCAAGGGAGAGCATGAAATGTTCCGATGCTCCACTCACAGGGGCTGGAGGGGTGAAGAACGGGTTCTGTCTAGGTTCAGCTCTGAACCCTGACAACCCCTTTAATGGAAAAGTGATTTAGCAGCCAACAGTCTCCTTTAAATTCAAAGGGTTAAAGAGGACCTGTCACCGCTCCTGACCTACCTGTTTTAATAGATCCATGCATATTCCATGTAATAACAGTTCTGGGGCATCTATTCTTATGGCTCTATGTTGTGCCATTCCTTTATTATTTCTACTAGAAGTCATGAATGAATTGCTAGCAGTCTGCAGTAAGGGTACAGAGGGGCGGTAACCAGTTGGGGGCGTGTACCTGCACAGTCAGAAAATGGCAACACTGATTGGATAGAGTCAGACTGTGCAGGTACACCCCCGCACTGGTTACCGCCCCTCTGTACCCTTACTGCAGACTGCTGGCAATTCATTCATGACTTCTAGTAGAAATAATAAAGGTAATGGCACAACATAGAGACATAAGAACAGATGCTACAGAACTGTTATTACATGGGGAATGCATGAAGCTATTAAAACAGGCAGGTCAGGGGTGGTGACAGGTCCTCTTTAAAAGCCCTAATATTTCATATTCTCCATCGGGAGGTACAGACAGCTCAGCATACTCTTGTTACAGAAAATCCTCTCTCATTTATCCCGCTGTGATACAGACATGTGCTGCAGAGTCTAATGAGGCCGCGGCTGATAATTGGTACAAAAATAATTCTGCACTACAGAATTCCCCTCAGTGCTGTACCTGCTCATTAGCCAGCATATAAGAAGTGAGGCCGTGAAACGGGCAAAAGCTGTTTTTGGGGATGTGTTTTTACAGCTTAAGGCCAATTTCACAAGAGCATCTAATCCACGTCAAACACAAGGCCCGCAGCCTTCTTTTTTGTGACCCGCCAGCGTGCGTGATTAGTGCCACAGAGTATATTTACAATCAGCAATCACATTTCCGCCGCCACAGCTCCAACTCCAGGCTCTGTGGGGGCAATATGGCGCCAGGCTCTGTGGGGGCAATATGATGGCAGGCTCTGTGGGGGCAATATGGCATAAGGCTCTGTGAGGGCAATACGACTGCAGGCTCTGTGGGGCAATATGGCGCAAGGCTCTGTGGGGGCAATATGGCGGAAGGCTCTGTGGGCAATATGACAGCAGGCTCTGTGGGGCAATATGACAGCAGGCTCTGTGGGGCAATATGACAGCAGGCTCTGTGGGGCAATATGACAGCAGGCTCTGTGGGGCAATATGACAGCAGGCTCTGTGGGGCAATATGACAGCAGGCTCTGTGGGGCAATATGACAGCAGGCTCTGTGGGGCAATATGACAGCAGGCTCTGTGGGCAATATGACGGCAGGCTCTGTGGGCAATATGACGGCAGGCTCTGTGGGGGCAATATGGAGCCAGGCTCTGTGGGAGCAATATGGCGGCGCAGGCAGGCTGTGTGGAGTTAATATGGCAGCAGGCTCTGTGGCTCTGTGGGGGCAATATGGCGGCAGACATCCATCCAGAAAACAAGGTAAGCATTTTTACAAACCTGGTTTGTGTTATTTAACAATATGTTCACATCTGCCTTAGGGCTCATGCCCACAAACGTAAGGGCTCCATGCCCATGCTGCAAACTGCAAATTGCGATCCACAATGCATGGGCACCGACCGTGGGGCAGCCGCATGCGGACCCTATTCAAGTGAATGAGTTTGCGATCTGCATCCGACAGTCCGCACCGCAAAAAAGTAGAGCATGCACTACTTTTTTGCAGTGCGGATCGAGGCACGGCCAGAAACACCACGGAAGCACTCTGTAAGGCCAGTTTTAGTTTTTTTCCAAGGGCCACTTTAAGTTCCCAATCCGCCCCTGGCTGCAGTGTTATATAGGATGTCACTACTGCGGCCAATCATTGGACTGACCAATGTACACACGAGACCACAGAGGCCAGTGATTGGCTGCAGTGTTATATGGGGCTTCTCCTCTGCAGCCAGTTACTGGACTTAGCAGTATAAACAGGAGACCACAGAGGCCAGTGACTGGCTGCAGTGTTATATAGGGCTTCACCTCTGCAGCCAGTTACTGGACTCAGCAGTATACACACGAGACCACAGAGGCCAGTGACTGGCTGCATCGTTATATGGGGCTTCACCTCTGCAGCCAGTTACTGGACTCAGCAGTATAAACAGGAGACCACAGAGGCCAGTGACTGGCTGCAGCGTTATATGGGGCTTCACCTCTGCAGCCAGTTACTGGACTCAGCAGTATAAACAGGAGACCACAGAGGCCAGTGACTGGCTGCAGTGTTATATAGGGCTTCACCTCTGCAGCCAGTTACTGGACTCAGCAGTATAAACAGGAGACCACAGAGGCCAGTGACTGGCTGCAGCGTTATATGGGGCTTCACCTCTGCAGCCAGTTACTGGACTCAGCAGTATACACACCACAAAGGCCAGTGACTGGCTGCAATGTTATATGGGGCTTCACCTCTGCAGCCAGTTACTGGACTCAGCAGTATATATAAGACCACTGAAGCCAGTGCTTGGTAGCAGCGCTATATGGGATAACGGGGCTGCAGTCCAGCTGACAGGACTACAAGGCAGTGTTGGATCAGAAGTGGATCAGGAAGAATAAATAAAAATTGGAAAAACCACTGAGAAAATATATCTTTTTCCCCTATGCATTATACCTTACTTTCATATGAGGATGAAGTGTGAGAGGCTGTAACTATAGGGACACACCGGGACATTACCGGACCTCCGCTCATCACCGGCGTCCCTGGATGACACTGACTGACAGCGGCCGCAGCGCTACCTGTCCGGGCCCCGCCCCTCACACAGCAGCACGTGCTCTAGCGACCCCTAGCGGCAGCTGGCTGCATCTCTCTACCTCTTACACACCAGCAGCCGCAGCTTGTCACCGGCAGCCCCGCGCCCCCTAGTGGCAGCTGTCGGCATCGCTCTACCTTCAGTACTCCAGCCGCCGCAGCCTGTCACCGGCAGCCCGGGCCACCTAATAATCTGTGCAAGATGGCGGAGGGCGAGAGCCTGGAGAGCGTGACCGAGCACGAGAGGATCCTGCAAGAGATCGAGAGCACGGACACGGCCTGCGTGGGGCCTACGCTCCGGTAAGAGGGAGGGCTCCAGGTGATTGAGGGCTCATTGATTCGTTGCCGGATCGGATTTCCTCCTTTGTCTCTCGCCCCCTCCCACACCGGCCTGAGAGTGGTCCTGCCGCCCCCGGTCTGCAGCCTGCCCCCCCGGGCATCATCTCCCCGGAGACTGCCCTATTGTGTACTGCTGTCATACCGCAAGCTGGAGTGACGGTGTGAACTGTGCTGACAGCAGGAGGCGGCTGCTGGTCGTGATACAACAGGATGGAGTACCTGTGTGTATACGGGGCAGGATGGAGTACCTGTGTGTATACGGGGCAGGATGGAGTACCTGTGTGTATACGGGGCAGGATGGAGTACCTGTGTGTATACGGGGCAGGATGGAGTACCTGTGTGTATACGGGGCAGGATGGAGTACCTGTGTGTATACGGGGCAGGATGGAGTACCTGTGTGTATACGGGGCAGGATGGAGTACCTGTGTGTATACGGGGCAGGATGGAGTACCTGTGTGTGTGTATACGGGGCAGGATGGAGTACCTGTGTGTGTGTATACGGGGCAGGATGGAGTACCTGTGTGTGTGTATACGGGGCAGGATGGAGTACCTGTGTGTGTGTATACGGGGCAGGATGGAGTACCTGTGTGTGTGTATACGGGGCAGGATGGAGTACCTGTGTGTGTGTATACGGGGCAGGATGGAGTACCTGTGTGTGTGTATACGGGGCAGGATGGAGTACCTGTGTGTGTGTATACGGGGCAGGATGGAGTACCTGTGTGTGTGTATACGGGGCAGGATGGAGTACCTGTGTGTGTGTATACGGGGCAGGATGGAGTACCTGTGTGTGTGTATACGGGGCAGGATGGAGTACCTGTGTGTGTGTATACGGGGCAGGATGGAGTACCTGTGTGTGTGTATACGGGGCAGGATGGAGTACCTGTGTGTGTGTATACGGGGCAGGATGGAGTACCTGTGTGTGTGTATACGGGGCAGGATGGAGTACCTGTGTGTGTGTATACGGGGCAGGATGGAGTACCTGTGTGTGTGTATACGGGGCAGGATGGAGTACCTGTGTGTGTGTATACGGGGCAGGATGGAGTACCTGTGTGTGTGTATACGGGGCAGGATGGAGTACCTGTGTGTGTGTATACGGGGCAGGATGGAGTACCTGTGTGTGTGTATACGGGGCAGGATGGAGTACCTGTGTGTGTGTATACGGGGCAGGATGGAGTACCTGTGTGTGTGTATACGGGGCAGGATGGAGTACCTGTGTGTGTGTATACGGGGCAGGATGGAGTACCTGTGTGTGTGTATACGGGGCAGGATGGAGTACCTGTGTGTGTGTATACGGGGCAGGATGGAGTACCTGTGTGTGTGTATACGGGGCAGGATGGAGTACCTGTGTGTGTGTATACGGGGCAGGATGGAGTACCTGTGTGTGTGTATACGGGGCAGGATGGAGTACCTGTGTGTGGTGTATACGGGGCAGGATGGAGTACCTGTGTGTGTGTGTATACGGGGCAGGATGGAGTACCTGTGTGTGTGTGTATACGGGGCAGGATGGAGTACCTGTGTGTGTGTGTATACGGGGCAGGATGGAGTACCTGTGTGTGTGTGTATACGGGGCAGGATGGAGTACCTGTGTGTGTGTGTATACGGGGCAGGATGGAGTACCTGTGTGTGTGTGTATACGGGGCAGGATGGAGTACCTGTGTGTGTGTGTATACGGGGCAGGATGGAGTACCTGTGTGTGTGTGTATACGGGGCAGGATGGAGTACCTGTGTGTGTGTGTATACGGGGCAGGATGGAGTACCTGTGTGTGTGTGTATACGGGGCAGGATGGAGTACCTGTGTGTGTGTGTATACGGGGCAGGATGGAGTACCTGTGTGGTGTGTGTATACGGGGCAGGATGGAGTACCTGTGTGTGTGTGTATACGGGGCAGGATGGAGTACCTGTGTGTGTGTGTGTATACGGGGCAGGATGGAGTACCTGTTGTGTGTGTGTGTATACGGGGCAGGATGGAGTACCTGTGTGTGTGTGTGTGTGTATACGGGGCAGGATGGAGTACCTGTGTGTGTGTGTGTGTGGTATACGGGGCAGGATGGAGTACCTGTGTGTGTGTGTGTGTGTATACGGGGCAGGATGGAGTACCTGTGTGTGTGTGTGTGTGTATACGGGGCAGGATGGAGTACCTGTGTGTGTGTGTGTATACGGGGCAGGATGGAGTACCTGTGTGTGTGTGTATACGGGGCAGGATGGAGTACCTGTGTGTGTGTGTATACGGGGCAGGATGGAGTACCTGTGTGTGTGTGTATACGGGGCAGGATGGAGTACCTGTGTGTGTGTGTATACGGGGCAGGATGGAGTACCTGTGTGTGTGTGTGTATACGGGGCAGGATGGAGTACCTGTGTGTGTGTGTGTATACGGGGCAGGATGGAGTACCTGTGTGTGTGTGTATACGGGGCAGGATGGAGTACCTGTGTGTGTGTGTGTATACGGGGCAGGATGGAGTACCTGTGTGTGTGTGTGTATACGGGGCAGGATGGAGTACCTGTGTGTGTGTGTGTATACGGGGCAGGATGGAGTACCTGTGTGTGTGTGTGTATACGGGGCAGGATGGAGTACCTGTGTGTGTGTGTGTATACGGGGCAGGATGGAGTACCTGTGTGTGTGTGTGTATACGGGGCAGGATGGAGTACCTGTGTGTGTGTGTGTATACGGGGCAGGATGGAGTACCTGTGTGTGTGTGTGTATACGGGGCAGGATGGAGTACCTGTGTGTGTGTGTGTATACGGGGCAGGATGGAGTACCTGTGTGTGTGTGTGTATACGGGGCAGGATGGAGTACCTGTGTGTGTGTGTGTATACGGGGCAGGATGGAGTACCTGTGTGTGTGTGTATACGGGGCAGGATGGAGTACCTGTGTGTGTGTGTGTATACGGGGCAGGATGGAGTACCTGTGTGTGTGTGTGTATACGGGGCAGGATGGAGTACCTGTGTGTGTGTGTGTATACGGGGCAGGATGGAGTACCTGTGTGTGTGTGTGTATACGGGGCAGGATGGAGTACCTGTGTGTGTGTGTATACGGGGCAGGATGGAGTACCTGTGTGTGTGTGTATACGGGGCAGGATGGAGTACCTGTGTGTGTGTGTGTATACGGGGCAGGATGGAGTACCTGTGTGTGTGTGTATACGGGGCAGGATGGAGTACCTGTGTGTGTGTGTATACGGGGCAGGATGGAGTACCTGTGTGTGTGTGTGTGTATATACGGGGCAGGATGGAGTACCTGTGTGTATACGGGGCATTTCTAATGATGGGAGTGAGAAAACTTCAGATTGCACGCTGACGGTGTCCGTATTTTTCCGATCCGTGGTTTGCGGACTAAAATACGGACACGATGGTGTGCATGAGGTCCGACTCCTGGGGTGGTCAGACCAGCTTGTATCTAGTAGCCCCAGTATGCATGTTACACGTTACTGTAGTAAGTCCATATTCTAAGATCTGCCTTAGGCCTCAGGCACACGACCGGTCGGAAGCGGACCCATTCACTTCAATGGGACCACAAAAGATGCGGACCGCAGACTGTGTACGTCTGTTCCACGGCCCCGCAAGAAAAGGAAAAAAAACATGTCCTATTCTTGTCCATATAACAGACAAGGATAGGAGTCGTCTACCGAGGGCCGGAAATGCCGTACACACACGGCCGGTATCTGTTTTCTGCGGATCCGCACTTTGCGGACCGCAAAACGGACACAGTCGTGTGCATGAGGCCTTATGGTCACAATACCCAGAGCCCCTGTGGTCCTGAAACACGGATTTCCCATAGAAGAGTACATGTCTGAGACCTGCACCCATCTGCAGCATGGGGGTCCCCCAATCCCATCTTGCCTCGTGAGCCGTATCCAAACAAAGGGTCAATGGGCAGGTTGTGCACCACCATGGAAAGTTAGAAGTGAATGACGAGAGCTGCTTACTTCTCATTCACAGGTAACGGCCTCACCTGGTGGGGCTCGGGAGATTGGCCTCAGGATCAGATCCGAGTCCTGGCTCCTACAGGATCCGGCCGGCGCTCTGTGAGCTCTTAGGCGTCTTCGTAGGCCGATGACATCACCGTGCATGGCCTCAGCACAGCGCAGCCATTCAAGTGAAGGGGCTGAGCTGCAATACTAAGCACTGCCACTGTAGAATGTATGGCGCTGTGCTTGGTAAGCAGTTCGCAGTGCTCACCGCAGCTCAGCAGGGGGGGCCGGGAGTTGGACCCCCACTGATCTGATATTGATGACCTATCCTGAGGATGGTCCATCAATATCAAAATTCTGGATAACCCCGCTCCATGTGTAAGAATTGCTTTATATTTCTCAAGTTTTGATCACATCTCCCAAGTCCACTAATGCTGACCCATTGGTTGGTTGCACTCTGCCATGTTTAAGGAGGACCTGTAACCCCCCGATGTCTGTTGTAGTAACTATTGTGATAACTATCTCTTCTTATGACTTTGTGCCATTCCTTTATTATTCCTACTAGAAGTTATGAATGAATTACTAGCAGTTTGCAATGAAGGTCCAGCTGGGTGTTACCAGTTGTGGGTGTGTCGTACAGAGGCGTGAGTAGGGCGGTGTGGGACATCCGTGGAGTGCCCACAGTTATGGCAGCGTGTATATGAGGCTAGTGCCGTTTCTTCAGGAGCCTCTTCAATTCCGTACCATAACCTGTACGCCACAGTCCCCGTCCTTCCTATTCCCGGGAAGACGTTTCTTTTAGCGCAGAAAAGAGTAACTTGGCTTTATTTCATTGTGCACGAAGAAATTAGATTTGTTATGAATGACTTTATCACAAATCGCATTCCATTTTATATAGTGGGCCTTATTTTTACGGACCGTCCAGGAATTACTGGACGGTTGGCAACCCTGGTCCCACCTCTAAGACCCACCTATCGCTAGATCGTGCCCCCCAACCCCTTAGATGGCTTGGATGCAGTGGTTGGAGCTACGGAAACACCCAAGCCAGCTGTACGATGCTGTTTCCATCGCTCCTACCACCTCTGGCTATCTTTTCCAGGCGGGATGAGGTCGGGGGGCCCGTACAGAGATGTGAATACCCCTTTAAATTCATCTATAGTTATTAGGGTCCATTCACACGTCCGTTTTTTCTTTCCTGATCTGTTCCGTTTTTTCAGGAACAGATCAGGACCAGATCTGGACCCATTCATTTTCAATGGGTCCTGGAAAAAATCGGACAGCACAATGTGTGCTGTCCGTTTCCGTTGTTCCGTTCCGCATGTCCGTTTAAATATAAAACATGTCCTATTCTTGTCCTGAAAAATCGGATCCTGGTACAATACAAAGTCAATGGATCCGCAAAAAACGGAAGACATTCGGATGTCATTCCGTATGCCATCCGTTTTTTGCGGATTCCGTTCCTGGAAACACATAACAAATTTTTTTTTTTTTTTTTTTTTTTCAATTTTTTTTCAAAGAAATCCAAACAACTTTATTTGATTATTGAAATGTATACATGTTTCCGTTTTTTGCGGATCCGCAAAAAACGGATGACATACGGAAACATTTTCAGGAACAACGGATCCGCAAAAAACGGACCGTTTTTCAGGATGAAAAAAAACAGGACGTGTGAATGGACCCTTACACTGAATAAACAGTGTAATATTACAAGGTATGTACGGTATATTGTACGTACTGTATATAGCGCCATTCTTTCAGTATAACATAAATTACATTATCCAATTATCGTAATGCAATTTTATCATCTTGGCGGATTATATGCCCATATGACACCGCCATAGATATCTCATGTATGTGGTGATATGAACCAGCCTTGTGTCAGCAGTAAAGGCTGCTCGCTCATGTGACGCTCCTTCCGCATCCCCCTCGGGCTCCAGTCCTTCCAGTACAATACTGGTCTTTGAGGCTGTGATTATTAACAATGTGTTTATTATCTTGGCCACCACAAATCCTGGGCGTAGTTTACAGTTCGACTCTTGTACTGTCATTACCGTGCTGGTTTCCTCGTCTTTCGACACGTCACAGCGACCCATGAGAAGATATTGGCTGACCTTGAACCCCTTCCATTTATCTAACTGAGGGGGCGTCTATATAAAGGCAAACCTCCTGCTGTGCAATACTACATTTCCCCTGCAGTGGCCGCTGCAGGGAAAGTGTACAGCTTGCCACAGCTTCCCCGATCACTTGGGCACACTACGATCATCTGTATACTGGGCCGCTATGGTTTGCAATATGGGCTGCCTTTATGAGAAAACGCCTTCAAGACTTAGTGGGGACTTAGTCATAAACTAGGTTGTTTGCTAAATAAAAAAAATTACATTTTTAAAAATAAAAAATATAAGTGAAGCTGTGCTATCGATCATGCACACGACGTATATTTTTTTTCCGTGTCCGTTTTTTTTTTTTTTTTTGCGAATTGTATACGGAACCGTTAATTTCAATGGGTCTGCAAAAAAAACAGAAGTTACTCTGTGTGCATTCTGTTTCCGTATGTCCGTGTTTCCGTTCCGCAATAAAATAGAATGTGTCCTATTATTGTCCGCATTACGGACAAGGATAGGACTGTTCTAATAGGGGCCAGCTGCTCCGTTCGGCAAAATACGGAATGCACACGAACGTCATCTGTATTTTTTGCGTAAATCGTTTTTTTTGCGGACTGCAAAATACATACGGTCGTGTGCATCAGGCCTTAGATGACTGATGCTAATTGAAAAGGTATGCCCAAAACCTGAGGGTACGAACAGGCCGCCCCGTATGGATGAAACTCCGCCCACAAGCCTGCGTGATTTTGTGGTTAAAACTGAGCTATTATCTTAAAAATCTTGAGGCCATTAATCCCCCAGATGTCTGCAGGTTCCCGTCCACTGGCTGCAGCCAGACCGCCCGTTCCTAACTTGAGGCTGCCCTACTGAGAAATTGTGATTCCTGTTGTCATGGAGACCACATTGCCGATCCTGCCAATCGGTTTTATGGCACTTTTATTTGTCTTGTGGTATTTTTGTGTGTATACACTAATGTATCTGATGAAGCCATCAACAGGCCCAGGATAACGCTGAAGGAAATACAAGAAATAGTCGCCGTGTCCGTGACTGATTCGTCACTGGGCTGCGTATAATGAATATGATGTGGTCTTTGGGCATCCCTGCATATAGACTCTATTCAGAATAAGCAGGAGCCAGGCAGTGAGAAATGATAACAAATTAAATTTTGTAAACTTCTTTAACCCCTTTCCGCTCAGTGACTCACTATTACATTGCAGATTGTTAACGCTCAGGACAGTTATGGTGCCGACTCAGGAGCTGGGCCTGCGCCAAAGCTTGTTGGCTTTATACAGCTGGCACCTGCTCTCACTGCTGGGATCGTCAGTTTCTCTGACTGTGACATCTGAGCTGTTAGAGGGAGCTCCCTTTGTCCTCCATTGCGCTTGCGAGGGTTGTCATGGCAACCGGGCCCCTCTGAATGCCCGCCGGGCCGCTATCGCACCCTGCCTGTCGTGTGATATAGTATAGACTGCCCGTAGACTTAAGTATTACAGTACATAGCGCAAGCGATCAAATGATCACATTCCCATTAGGGAACTGAAACGTGAAAAATCCTTGAATAAAATTTAACATACAGTACAGACCAAAAGTTTGGACACACCTTCTCATTGAAAGAGTTTTCTTTATTTTCATGACTATGAAAATTGTAGATTCACACTGAAGGCATCAAAACTATGAATTAACACATGTGGAATTATATACATAACAAAAAAGTGTGAAACAACTGAAAATATGTCATATTCTAGGTTCTTCAAAGTAGCCACCTTTTGCTTTGATTACTGCTTTGCACACTCTTGGCATTCTCTTGATGAGCTTCAAGAGGTAGTCACCTGAAATGGTTTTCACTTCACAGGTGTGCCCTGTCAGGTTTAATAAGTGGGATTTCTTGCCTTATAAATGGGGTTGGGACCATCAGTTGCGTTGTGGAGGAGCCAGGTGGATACACAGCTGATAGTCCTACTGAATAGACTGTTAGAATTTGTATTATGGCAAGAAAAAAGCAGCTAAGTAAAGAAAAACGAGTGGCCATCATTACTTTAAGAAATGAAGGTCAGTCAGTCCGAAAAATTGGGAAAACTTTGAAAGTGTCCCCAAGTGCAGTCACAAAAGCCATCAAGCGCTACAAAAAAACTGGCTCGCATGCGGACCGCCCCAGGAAAGGAAGACCAAGAGTCACCTCTGCTGCAGAGGATAAGTTCATCCAAGTCACCAGCCTCAGAAATCGCAGGTTAACAGCAGCTCAGATTAGAGACCAGGTCAATGCCACACAGAGTTCTAGCAGCAGACACATCTCTAGAACAACTGTTAAGAGGAGACTGTGTGAATCAGGTCTTCATGGTAGAATATCTGCTAGGAAACCACTGCTAAGGACAGGCAACAAGCAGAAGAGACTTGTTTGGGCTAAAGAACACAAGGAATGGACATTAGACCAGTGGAAATCTGTGCTTTGGTCTGATGAGTCCAAATTTGAGATCTTTGGTTCCAACCACCGTGTCTTTGTGCGACGCAGAAAAGGTGAACGGATGGACTCTACATGCCTGGTTCCCACCGTGAAGCATGGAGGAGGAGGTGTGATGGTGTAGGGGTGCTTTGCTGGTGACACTGTTGGGAATTTATTCAAAATTGAAGGCATACTGAACCAGCATGGCTACCACAGCATCTTGCAGCGGCATGCTATTCCATTCGGTTTGCATTTAGTTGGACCATCATTTATTTTTCAACAGGACAATGACCCCAAACACACCTCCAGGCTGTGTAAGGGCTATTTGACCATGAAGGAGAGTGATGGGGTGCTGCGCCAGATGACCTGGCCTCCACAGTCACCGGACCTGAACCCAATCGAGATGGTTTGGGGTAGGCCTGCACAATATATCGCCAAAGCAATCGCAATTAATCGCCATATCGCAATCGCCAATTGGCCGACCCAAAAATGCTGCAATTATATTACCATATTTTTCGCTTTATAAGACAAACTTTTTCCCCCCCAAAAGTGGGGGGAAAATGGCAGTGCGCCTTTATAAAGCGATGGTTGACTTTTTACGTGGTTGACACGGATGTATCGCCGGCCGCTATGCTGCACAGCGCGGCCGGCGATACATCAGTTACAGTATGGGGAGGGAGGAGGGGCTGGAGGCAAGTCGTTATTTTAATGAACAACATGTTCTTTTATTTATTCTATTTTATTTCTGTTCTGTGCAGTGCTATTAAGAAAATGGCAAGTTTTTTATTTTGTACTTTTGCAGTAATGCAAATATGTTATTTAATTTAGTAAAAGATGTTTTATTTTGAAAAACACTGTGCATTTCAGTTCTTGAGTTAAGCATAACTACATTTCTGCATTATCAGTAATTTGTGTGTGCTTTTGCCTTGAAAATCCAAGCAAATAGACCTCTAGCACAATTCCCTTAAAATATCGCATACCGTTATCGCAATTTTTAGGGCCCTAATCGCAATCGCACAAAATTCCCATATCGTGCAGCCCTAGTTTGGGGTGAGCTGGACCGCAGAGTGAAGGCAAAAGGGCCAACAAGTGCTAAGCATCTCTGGGAACTCCTTCAAGACTGTTGGAAGACCATTTCAGGTGACTACCTCTTGAAGCTCATCAAGAGAATGCCAAGAGTGTGCAAAGCAGTAATCAAAGCAAAAGGTGGCTACTTTGAAGAACCTAGAATATGACATATTTTCAGTTGTTTCACACTTTTTTGTTATGTATATAATTCCACATGTTAATTCATAGTTTTGATGCCTTCAGTGTGAATCTACAATTTTCATAGTCATGAAAATAAAGAAAACTCTTTGAATGAGAAGGTGTGTCCAAACTTTTTGGTCTGTACTGTATATATATAATAAAAAAGGTAAACATAATTGTATTGCCGCATCTATAATGACCCCCTGAGCATCGAACACTTAAATAATGGTAAAAAAAAAAAATAGAGGGCTATGCGTTCCAGACTTCAGGCTGTAATTGACTGCAAAGGATTTGCAACCAAGTATTAAAAAGTGAAAGTTTGATTTATGATTATTATTCTGTCCCGTTACTTTTGGTTCCTTAACAAGTGGGAGGCACATATGCAAACTGTTGTAATTCCTACACCGTTCACCTGATTTGGATGTAAATTCCCTCAAATTAAAGCTGACAGTCTGCAGTTACAGCACATCTTGCTCGTTTCATTTCAAATCCATTGTGGTGGTGTATAGAGCCAAAAATGTTAGAATTGTGTCAATGTCCCAGTATTTATGGACCTGACTGTATGCCACTGTATAGGTGTACTTCACCATTCATCACCCATGGGCCCTCATGTTAAGAAAACATATAGCACCCATTGGAGGAGGGGGCCCTAGGAATATCTTTGGCCAAGCGGAACATGCACAATATATGTACCCAGGATAGGGGATAACTAGAGGACCTTTCACTGCTTCTGACATGCCTGTTTTAATAGCTTCATACATTTCCCATGCATCCTTTAATGCATTCTATTGTTATGGCTCTATGTTGTGTCATTCCTTTATTATTTCTACTAGAAGTTATGAATGAATTGCTAGCAGTCTGCAGTAAGGGTACAGAGGGGCGGTAACCAGTTGGGGGCGTGTACCTGCACAGATTGACTGTGCAGGGACACACCCCCAACTGGTTACCGCCCCTCTGTACCCTTACTGCAGACTGCTAGCAATTCATTCATGACTTCTAGTAGTAATAATAAAGGAATGGCACAACATACGGACATAAGAACAGATGCTCCAGAATTGTTATTATATGGGGAATGCATGAAGCTATTAAAACAGACATGTCAGGAGTGGTGACAGGTCCTCTTTAAATTGGTGTTTGTCTCAACAGTAGGACGACCCCCAATCTAATACCCCGGAGACCCACCAGAAATGAACGGAGCGGCCAGTTGGGCATGTGTACAGCTGCTCCATTTATTTCTATGGGAGTTCTGAAGATAGGTGAGCGCTGTGAAACTCCCATAGAAATGAACAGAGTGGCTGGGCGCATGCCCAACTGGCCGTTCATTTCTGGGGGCTTCATGGGGTACGGGGCCTCCTGTTCTTATGATAGGTGGGGTTATCCTGTGGATAGGGGATAACTTTATATAATCACCAACACCCCTTTAAACACTGCATCACGAAGGCCCAAAATGGTCCACAAGTTTATTTCTGCCACTTTGCAGTCCTGGAAAACAGTGTTGGCGGATAAAGCCTGGATGAGACCAGAAACGTTTAAAGGATGACATCTTGGATCCACTGCAGCTTTTGCCTAAAAATGGGTTCAAATTGTGCAACAAGCTGTGCTGTTTCCCCCTTTTTTTACGCCTCTTTCACACGAACGTGTGCGCTCTGTTGCCGTATTGTGGACCGCATTTGCGCATCCGAAACACACTGGTGCCTTTCCGTGGGCATTCTGCATCACAGATGTTTACCCATTCACTTAAATGGGTCCACAAATCTGGAGATGCGGAACGGAAGCACGGAACGGATCCCTATGGAAGCACTACGGAGTGCTTCCGCAAGGTTTCGTCCTATACTTCTGTTCCGCGAAAAGATAGAACAGGTTTTGGGCATTAAAGTGAATAGGTCTGCGATCCGCTGCGGCTGCCCCACGGTTGGTGTTTGTGCATTGCAGCCCGCAGCACGGCCACCGGGCGCACACATTCGGGTCTGGGTACATTCGTGTGCAAGAGGCCTAACAGATGGGTAGCAGGGAACGAGAAGAGAAGAAAGTTGATGGGATGTGGTTACCTGTTTTTCTGAAAATAACGTCAGCGTTTCTGGACCCAGGTTATACTGAGATCCTTCAAGGAAAAAAAAAAAACATCTGGTGCTATATAATGTGTAAAATATAAAATACATATCTCCTGCAGGCTCCGTTATGGGGCCATTGGACCTTTGTAGTTGTAAACCCTCACACCATGAAACAGTTGTCATATATTGTATGGATATGTATTTGTGGTTTGATTTTTGTTGTTGCGCGCCTCATTTTTTGACCGTTGTGTCCGCAATTCCTTTTCAGTAAGATATTGATAATTGCAGACATTGTGGTTTAGAGGTGCCATCCCCTCCAAATCCTTATTGGATACAGGATTTTTTGGGGTATGTACGTAGATACTATGATACCCATGGGCAGAAAAGTTTAAATCGCCAGGTTATCAGTGCTCCCAAAATGTGCTGCTGGCACCCATCGTTTTGTGATGTTCTCTGTTTAGGTCCTTTATCAATGGCCAGACAATAAGAAATATAGAGAGTGGTTTAGGTGACCCCAGAAGATTACAGCCGTGGTCTGCAACCTGTTCTGACATTGTCACCTTTAGGTCCAGATTTATGGATTCAGATTTTATTCCCTCACACCCTTTATGGGATCTCTCTGTTCGGAGGAGCAAGAGCCGTGGTGCGCTCAGTTGGAAGGACTACACATGGCAATAAATGTTCTGCATCTGCTCTGCTGGCCTACGTGCTGTGTAGGAGTGGAGATGAAAACAGTCCTAACATGTTCTCGTATAATAGCGATCATTACACGGTTAGCATGCTCTTTCATAACCCGGCCTGGCATCATACACCATATTATTACTGTAGGGCAATAGTTTAAGTACAACACCGCCTACGCCTGGTGAAAGCAGCTTGGTCATTAGTGGTGGCACAAGTTCCCGGAGAACTGAAACACCTTAGGCCTATTCACACGGTCAGTGTTTGCAAGGCCCCTTTCACACGGGCGAGTATTCCGCGCGGGTGCAATGCGTGATGTGAACGAATTGCACCCGCACTGAATCAGGACCCATTCATTTCTATGGGGCTGTGCACACAAGCTGTGATTTTCATGCATCACTTGTGCGTTGCGTAAAAATCGCAGCATGCTCCTCTTTGTGCGTTTTTCACGTAACGCAGGCCCCATAGAAATGAATGGGGTTGCGTGAAAATCGCAAGCATCCGCAAGCAAGTGCGGATGCGGTGCGATTTTCACGCACGGTTGCTAGGTGACGATCGGGATGGGGACCCGATCATTATTATTTCCCCTTATAACGTGGTTATAAGGGAAAATAATAGCATTCTGAATACAGAATGCATAGTACAAAAGCGCTGGAGGGGTTAAAAAAAATAATAATAATTTAACTCACCTTAATCCACTTGTTCGCGCAGCCGGCATCTCTTCTGTCTTCATCTGTGAGCAATAGGACCTTTTGATGACGTCACTACGCTCCTCACATGATCCATCACCATGGTGATGGATCATGTGATGGACCATGTGATGAACGCAGTGACGTCATCAAAGGTCCTATTGCTCACAGATGAAGACAGAAAAGATGCCGGCTGCGCGAACAAGTGGATTAAGGCGAGTTAAATTTATTTTTTAACCCCTCCAGCGCTATTGTACTATGCATTCTGTATTCAGAATGCTATTATTTTCCCTTATAACCATGTTATAAGGGAAAATAATACAATCTACACAATCTACAATCTACACAACCCTGAACCCAAACCTGAACTTCTGTGAAGAAGTTCGGGTCTGGGTACTACAGTCGGTTTTTTATCACATTGCACCCGCGCGATAAAAACTGAACATCGGAACGCAATCGCAGTCAAAACTGACTGCAATTGCGTTCCTACTCGCGTGGGTTTGCCGCAATGCACCAGGACGCATCTGGACCTAATCCGGACACGCTCGTCTGCAAGGGGCCTATGCCAAAACCAAGAGTGGGTCCAAAACACAGAAGAGGCACAAATATTCATATTATACTTGCAGTCCTGGTTTTGGCTTACAAATACTGACCAGATACTGACCGTGGGAAAGAGGCCTTATGGTGGTGGAGCCCACATCAGCCTATGGTTAAATAGCATCTGTCAGCAGATCTGTACCTATGACACTGGCTGACCTGTTACATGTTGGTCCCATGTTCATATCTGCCTGCATTGCTGAGAAATATTCTTTAATATATGCAAATGAGCCTTTAGGAGCAACGGGGGCGTTGTCGTTACCCCTAGAGGCTCTGCTCTCTCTGCAACTGCTACATCCTTTTCACTTTGACTGTCTGGTCCTGTCAATTAAAGTGCAGAGGGTGTAGCAGTTGCAGAGAGAGTGGAGTAATGACAACACCCCCGTTGCTCCTGGAGGTCATTTGCATATACTAATACATAATTTTTCCCAGCAATGCAGGCACATATGAACACGGGACCAACACAGACGCCTTCAGCTGCCAAGCGCACATGTAACAGGTCAGCCAGTGTCATAGGTACAAACCTGCTGACAGATGTACTTTAAAGGGAAACTGTCACCGGGTTTTACCCATTTAAATGGCCCCCACCACTCTGTAAGGCTACTTTCACACTGGTGTTTTGGCTTTCCATTTCCGAGATCCGTTCAGGGCTCTCACACGCGGTCCAAAACGGATCAGTTTTGCCCTAATGCATTCTGAATGGAAAAGGATCCGCTCAGAATGCATCAGTTTGTCTCCGTTCCGTCACCATTCCGCTCTGGAGGCTGCTTGCAGCGTTTTGATGTCCGTCTGATGAAACTGAGCCAAACGGATCCGTCCTGGCACACAATGTAAGTCAATGGGGATGGATCCGTTTTCTCTGACACAATAGAAAACTGATCCGTCCTCCGTTGACTTGCAATGGTGTTCAAGATGGATCTGTCTTGGCTATGTTACAGATAATACAAACGGATTTGTTCTCAATGGATGCAAACGGTTGTATTATCAGTGCGAATCCATCTGTGCAGATCCATGATGGATCCCGCACCAAACGCGAGTGTGAAAGTAGCCTAACACACGTAAGCCCCTTTTTAAATGTATGGCTATATATTCACAGTAGCGCCATTATTAAAAACCCCAGCACCGTGTGCTAATATTGGTTGGGGTATCTGCTAGGTCAGGGATGCTCAACCTGCGTCCCTCCCGCTGTTGTAAAACTACAACTCCCATAGTGGGACCCGCAGCTATCTGATAATGGTGGCATATGCTAGCAATATGCCACCAATTTACCCCTGACTAATCCATAGAGAGATTTGTGTTTGCAAGTACCCTATTCTGGGGTACTGCACAGACAATGAAAGCATGGCGATGTAATCACTGTGGTCACCGTCATAAGTAGGAACCTTTTATAGGAGTCAAATCTAGTGAATTTCCTTTTAATTTTGCAAACGCCGTGGAGGAACCGCTGAGGAACCACTTTTTTATTTGTATACCCTGAACACAACTGGATGTGTTGTTCACTTTTTACTATTGCATCAATATCAGATTGGCAGGGGTCCGACTCCCGGCATCCCCACCGATCCGCTCTTTGAAGAGAAGGCCGCGCTCGTACGTCTCCATTGTTTACCTGCTCGGCATTGCAACCACAGAGATGAGCACGTGTAATTACAGCTCATCTGTCTCCATTGACTTCGATAGAAGTGAACGGAGACTATTTAGTTGTAATTACACGTGCTGATCACTGCAGTGGCGACGAGGAGCAGGTAAACAGTGAAGGGACGGCAGCTCTCATACAAGCACTGCTTTCTCTTCAAACAGCTGATCGCCAGGGGTCCCGGGAGTCCGACCCCCGCCGATCCGATATTGATGACTTGTCCTCATGATAAGGTCATCAATATCAAGAAAACAACTCCTTTAAGCCGCAATCCATGTAAGATGCAAACTCATTGTCATTGATTTAAGGGGTTTCCGCTCCCCCTCCCAGCAATAATGCCACCGTGGGTTCATTCTGATTTTGCAGCTTATCCCGTTCAAGTCAGTGGACATGGACAAGAGTGACACTCCCTGTTTTCCAGTCCTTGGACAACCTCTTTAAATTTTACAGAAAACACCATGAAATGTAATACGCGGTCATGTTGAGCCTGATGCTCTATCTAGAGGCAATTGAAGAAGATGTTGAGCTGGTGACCCCCTCACCTCCATGAGAGCTATACCCGGTCAAAGGGTTAATTGTTCTCTACCCAAACGGCCTGGCAAGAAAGAGAAGGAAGGCGGTTATATCAGGAGGGATTTCCTGCCTCGGACTTATTGAGCAGTATTTGACCACTGATTGACTCCCAACGCTTTCTTAACGTTGTGCCTGTGCAGGAGATAAGGACCTTCTCACAAGATGCTTGACGATAGCATCTTTACACAAGCGAATACATGTAATATATGGGGCGATAACACGTCGTTATCCCCTACGGTTACAGCCCCAGTCCTTGTCAGGGCGATTAAATCTTACTAAGGAAGTCCGTTATACTCAGGATGGCGCGCTGCCGGGTTACACAACTTCTTCTGAGGAAGTCATGTTGCCTCAGATTGTAACAGTGAAGTGATTGCCCCCATCGTGGGGTTTTGTAAAGTGCAGAACCTGAGATAAAATGCTCATCATGGGGTGAAATAATCCAGAGAATGATGGTCTGTGGCCTGGAAAACCTCCAATTATGACTCCCCTTTCCAAGGCTGGCAACTTTTTGGATTCTTTTTTTTAGAGTAAGCAGCTGCATTTTATTTTTATTTTTTTCTAATAATTTTTTTTATTTTTGTCAATTTGTTTTATTCTCTGGGGGACTGGAGGGACTTTGTGTGAAAAATGTCCCCTGGTCTGGATGTAATTTTTTTTTTGTGGAAAATAAAAATCAACTCCGTACTTTACATCCATAGACAAGATGGTATTTAAAATGGGCGCTCAAATTTGAATGGGTTTTCTGACCATGACGTCTCCTTGAGGCTAATTTCACACGAGCGAGTTTTCCATCCGAATGTGATGCATGTAGCGAACGGACAGTTAATGTCAGTGGGTCTGTGCACGTTTTTGATGCATCATGTTTGCGTTCAGGGAAAATTGCTGAGTGTTTTACATCGTCCGTTAGAAATGAATGGGGCTTGTGTGAGAAATGGAAGACAGCCGGACGCAATGAGTTTTTCACTGATGTTGCTAGGAGATGCTGAGTGTTAGGGCTCATGCACACGACCGTATGTATTTTGCAGTCCGCAAAAAACGGATCTGCGAAAAATACGGATGACGTCCGTGTGCATTCCATATTTTGCAGAACGGAAACAGACATATACGGAAACGGAATGCACATGGAGTAACTTCCGCTTTTTTGTGGGCCCATTGAAATGAATGGTTCCGCATACAATACGAAAATAGAAAATACGGTCGTGTGCATGAGTCCTTACCCTTTAGTGTTTCTTCACGCTTGCATCTGCTTGGAAAATACTGAAATCTGAATGCAATCTCATGCAAAACTGTATGCAAAAGCATCAGTCCACTCGGTGCAGATCACCAGTACCAGCAAAGTGTATGAGATTAGACAGATATCATGTACAGTTTACTTTTTTTCTTAGGTGCGGAAATTGACCTGCTGTGCGGATTTAGAATTCTGCAGCGTGTCAAGTGCTTTCGTGTCAAGTGTTTTCTTGAATTCCAGACTTTTCAATGGAAGGGTGAGATCTGCAGAAAATACACATGAAATCCCCACCCCAAAAAAACGCACCAAAACCACAAATAGTGTGGATTTGTGTGCGGTTTTTGGTGCAGTTTTCATGTAGATTTTCTGCACGTAAATCCGCACCGTCTGCTGGTACCCTTAAACGGGGGCGTTGCCGTTACACCTAGAGGCTCTGCTCTCTCTGCAGCTGCCGCGCCCTCTGCACTTTGACAGGATCAGGCAGTGAAAGCATCATCACTCCTGGCCCTGTCAATCAAATTATAGAGGGCGTGGCAGCTGCAGAGAGAGCAGAGCCTCTAGGTGTAATGGTAACGCCCCCGTTGCTCCTAGAGGCTCATTTGCATATATTAAAACCTAATTTTTCTCAGCCATGTGGGCACATACAAACATGGGACCAACACAGAGACGCCTTCAGCTGCCAAGTGCACATGTAACAGGTCAGACAGTGTCATAGGTACAAAACTGCTGACAGATGTCGTTTAAACACCTGGAAAACCCCTTTGACAGCTCGTTCACATATGAATAGGCTGAGCCAGCCATTGTGCCTGGGTAAAAAGCAAATGCCCACCTAGAGGATTGGTGATGTACCAAACACTGGGTTTCATCATACATCACGCCTTCTTTCTGTTTCTTTTTGATGGACCTTTTCAGTAAGGACGTGTGTTGGAAATCTGTTAGCCATTTGCTGAATTTCCATCTGAGGCGCGGCACATTAGGTTATTACCACCCCTGACCCGGTCCTGGAGCAGCTAGCTTCGACTAATCATACAGGCCTCTCATACTGATCAGTCACTCAGTGCTGGTGATAATATGGTTTGGATTTGCAGGACGTTCCCGAATCTTGGCACGGTGTCCTCGCACTTGGATGTTAATAAAGCCTCTGGAAACACCTGTTTCCCGCCCTAGAGAATCAGCGTTTCTAGAGAACACTAAAGATCGCGGCTGAACCTGTGCAATAACTTACAAAGGCTTTTCTATTTTCTTTTATTTAACACGTCATAAATCATACCGCCAGGATGTGCACTCGCTATTGGTTTTCGTGTCTGCTAACAAATATCAAATTGGTTTATGCTGGACTGCAGAGACGGTTCAGACAGTCAGGTGCCGGACAAACGTGTGTAATGGCGTCTGCGCTCGCTGCTGTCTTTTCGGTCTCTAAAAATATTCCGGGAATTGTCTATGTATATTACCGCTGATAAATGTAAGGTTATGTACAGTCACCAGTGCCTGCTAAATGGAAAACCACTAGGCTGAAATCAACATGGAAAAGGACTTTTGGATCAAGTAAGGATCATGTCCGGGGCAGGTCATCAATACTGTAATTACCCCCTGAACAAACCCTTTAAATGAGGCTGGGACACCCTGCACCCCTACCAGTCAGCTGTTTGGGTGTTACTCGGGCGTCAGAAGTACACAGCACTGTCAGATGGGTAATGAACAGAACTCATCAGTGCAGTGACTTCAGTGAGAGCAGTGCTGCAGTGTCCAGCAATCTGTATGTATGATGGTGCTCTGTAGCCCCAGCTGATTGGTGGGGTTGCAGGGTGCTGGGGTCCTGCTGATTGAGGATAGGTCATCACTTTTTAAAACCTAGATAACCTCTTTAAAGGGGTATTCTGGTTATAGAAAGTTATAGAGGACAGCCATCAGAAATGGACGGAGCGGCTGGTCGGAAAAGCATGCTGCTGCTCTATTCGTTTCTGTGGGAGCACCGGAGCACTAGCAGTGTTTTCCATAGACAGCACACCTACCTATTGATTTTTTTCTAAACCAGTTGTTTGTTACCACCAGCAGCCATGTGATTTCCCATAGCCACTGTCACTTTAAGGGCATGTTCAGATGAATACAATAAAAACAGATGCGGAATCTGCTTTAGGATTTTGCACGTTTTTTGAGATGCTATTATTTTCTCATGACGCAATGTTTAGCATTTTGCCAATTGTCAATTCCATGCGAAATCTGCATCGAGAATGGACAAGTCACTGCAAGCAAAAAAAAGAATGCTCAGAATGACGGACATGTTCTATCCTTTTGCGGAACGGACATACAGAAACGAAATGCACCTGGAGTAACTTCAGTTTTTTTTTGTTTTTTTTTGCGGATGCATTGAAATGAATGGTTCCACATACGGTTCGCAAAAAACAAACAAATGGACACCGAAAGAAAATACGTTTGTGGGCATGAGCCCTGAATTCACATCTGATAATGGGGAAGATCTGCACGCGATTTTGGCCTATTTTTTTGTTGTGGAATCCGTGCCAAACAAACATTAGTGTGAACAACCCCTAAAAATTTATTCAGACTCCAAATGGAATCTCCCTACCGATTGGGCCGAATCTGTATTTCAAGAATAGTAATATTGTGTATGCTTAAAAAAAACATTTTTATGGTTGTCCCTCTGCAGGAAAGGCATTGCATGTTCTTCTGATGGGACTGATCCGTGTTAGAAATCATGGTGCAGGGCGCAGTGATGAATTACGGTGAAATTTTGCTTATTTTGGCTGTGAAGCTGCCTGGACTCTGCCCCTACTTAGACGGCCTCAGGAATGTGCTTACCCCTCCTGTATATTCATGTGTGACACTGGTCAGAGGGCACGTCGCCTCTGTTTTACATGAGACTGATCTTGCTAGAATGGCACCTTTTGCAAGCAAGAGTCTCTGTGATAATATATCTGCAGGGAGGTAGGGCGATTAAACCCCCTGCCCTTACTGTACATGTAAGTTCTGCAGAAGACAATTTACTGTTCGTAGCAGCCTATGGCCTCATGCACACGACAGTATTTTTTCACGGTCCGCAAAAACGGGGTCCGTAGGTCCGTGATCCGTGACCGTTTTTTCATCCGTGGGTCTTCCTTGATTTTTGGAGGATCCACGGACATGAAAAAAAAGTCGTTTTAGTGTCCGCCTGGCCGTGCGGAGCCAAACGGATCCGTCCTGAATTACAATGCAAGTCAATGGGGACGGATCCGTTTGACGTTGACACAATATGGTGCCAATATGACCTGTCCTATTTTTTTGACGGACAACGGTTCACGGACCCATTCAAGTCAATGGGTCCGTGAAAGAACACGGATGCACACAAGATTGGCGTCCGTGATCCGTGGCCGTAGGTTGCTTTCATACAGACGGATCCGAAGATCCGTCTGCATAAAAGCTTTTTCAGATCTAAGTTTTCACTTATTTCCCTTCAGGGACCCTCTGGACCCGGGATTTCAAATACTTAAGGTTCAGATAGCCTGGCGGCTAATAGATTCCCGTTTTCGGTCTAATTTAAAATATAACGTTTATTACATTTTCTTTAAAAATATATACGGGAAGGCAAAAAAGAAAAAAGAAAAAGAATATTTTAAAATTAAGGTACTGTTGTGCTGGCAGCAGTAATATTTTCTTTTACAGTAGTTACTGCTTTTATTTGCAGTCTATTTTCTCTACCACTCTATCCTATATAATTACTCCTTTTCAAAATCCCTACTCTGGTTTAATGGAAGTGTGACGAGATAACTTCTCTCTCTAGACTGATAGAGAGAAGTTATCTCGTCACACTTCCATTAAACCAGAGTAGGGATTTTGAAAAGGAGTAATTATATAGGATAGAGTGGTAGAGAAAATAGACTGCAAATAAAAGCAGTAACTACTGTAAAAGAAAATATTACTGCTGCCAGCACAACAGTACCTTAATTTTAAAATATTCTTTTTCTTTTTTCTTTTTTGCCTTCCCGTATATATTTTTAAAGAAAATGTAATAAACGTTATATTTTAAATTAGACCGAAAACGGGAATCTATTAGCCGCCAGGCTATCTGAACCTTAAGTATTTGAAATCCCGGGTCCAGAGGGTCCCTGAAGGGAAATAAGTGAAAACTTAGATCTGAAAAAGCTTTTATGCAGACGGATCTTCGGATCCGTCTGTATGAAAGCAACCTACGGCCACGGATCACGGACGCCAATCTTGTGTGCATCCGTGTTCTTTCACGGACCCATTGACTTGAATGGGTCCGTGAACCGTTGTCCGTCAAAAAAATAGGACAGGTCATATTTTTTTGACGGACAGGATACACGGATCACGGCCTCGGCTGCAAAACGGTGCATTTTCAGATTTTTCCTGATTTCCGTTTACTGATTCCTGATGGAAAAGGGGGCGGTGACCACCTCGCCATCATAAAGCGACAGAGGGGCGAAATAAGGGAGTCTCCCATGATGTGGGTGTAAATAAATTGTGGGAAGCGAACGGCATCCGGATGTGCCGTCCGCGCATGCGCCCATCCAAGCCGGCCCGTGCTGCGTTCCAAAGACCGGATATAGCAGCAAGTGCCGGCTCACAGGGCTCCCACTGCGTGTCAGTAACCGGAAATGACATAGGTCCCTCTGTCGCTTTATGATGGCGAGGTGGTCACCGCCCCCTTTTCCATCAGGAATCAGTGTGCAGCTGCAAGGTATCAGTACGTTGATTACTTAGTATATATATCTGATGATTGCCATTAGGAACCAGGCACTCCTGAGGAAGCCAGCAAGTCTGGCGATACGCGTTGGGCTTTTCTTCTGACCGCCACAGACACCCCCCATCATGCCATTTTTATGATAAGTATTTATTATCTATTGTTGATGGATTTCATGCACTTTATATTATTACATGCTGATTGATGTGGGGGTTCATATATGCATTTGTGGTGATTCAGATGGGCATGCGCCGATACACGGCTTACGTGGCCCAGATTTGTTGTATACAACGATTTTAAATATCTTTTTTATGTTGTGTCTGTTGCCTTAATAAACTTATATTTTTGTAGATGTGCGGCTCCCATTTCGGTATTCTTTTTCTCCTTCGTTACGTAATGACGTTTCCTGTCACTGTGATCTGGCCGGTCAGTGCAGTCATAGGGTCATAGGACCTCAGAGCAACCAATCAGAATCCAGCTTACTGCAGTGCGTTGAAGATCTGCCTCTCTGAGGGGCTCCAATAGGCTCATGTGCATAAAAATTAAATTGAATATAAGAAAAGTGTCATTTTACTCAGCAGGATCAAAGCCACCAAACATCGTAATAAGGTCGATCCTTCTGATAAATGCTCTTTAAATTATATACTTCAGACCTACTTTATTGTTACCCTTTGAGTATTTTACTGTGACTCGTTCTCGGTGGATGTGTTATATGGACGCTGTGTTCTGGATTCAGTCGTTCAATAATTAATTAGATTCTTCTCTTACTATTGATCAACCTCTTTAAGGCTTAAAGGGCCACTGTGCTTGTTGCTCAGGGTTGGCACATGACCAGCCTACATCCCGGATCACGTTTTATCGTACTATTGTGTGCTGTTCAGCTGCTTTCTCACACAGTGACTGTTTTAGTGTAGTTTTATACCAAACGTCTCCATGAGTACAAGTTATTCTACTTAGTCTTAGGTTCCATTCACACATCCGTTTTTTCTTTCCTGATCTGTTCCGTTTTATGCGGAACAGATCTGGACCAGTTCTGTACCCATTCATTTTCAATGGGTCCTGGAAAAAATCGGACAGCACAATGTGTGCTGTCCGTTTCCGTTGTTCCGTTCCTCATGTCCGAAAAAATATAAAACTTGTCCTATTCTTTTCCGCAAAAATCGGATCCTGGTATAATACAAAGTTAATGGATCCGCAAAAAACGGAAGACATTCGTATATCATTACGTATATCATCCGTTTTATGCGCATTCCGTTCCTGGAAATTAAATCCTGCCCACAAAAACTTTTTTTTCAAAGAAATCCAAACAACTTTATTTGCTTATTGAAATTTATACATGTTTCCGTTTTTTGCGGATCCGCAAAAAACGGATGACATATGGAAACATTTTCAGGAACAACGGATCCGCAAAAAACGGACCGAAATTCGGGATATAGAAAAATACTGACGTGTGAATGTAGCCTTACTTTCATATTCAGAAGAATCGGCAGGTGTTGAATGATGAATTGGTATTATAAATGCTATCCCTTTAAAGAGGACCTCTCACCGCTCCTGACCTGCCTGTTTTAATACATTCTTACATTCCTCGTGTAATAACAGTTCTGGAACATCTATTCTTATGGCTCTATGTTGTGCCATTCCTCTATTACTGTATTTCTACTAGAAGGTTACAAATACATTTCCAGCAGTCTGCAGTAAGGGTACAGATGGGTGTTACCAGTTGGAAGTGTGTCCCTGCACAGTCTGACACTATCCAATCAGTGGTGCCAGTGTCAGACTGTGCAGGGACACCCCCCCAGCTAAGACCCATCTGGGCCTTCATTGCAAACTGCTAGTAATTTATTCATAATTTCTTGCAGGAATAATAAAGGATTGGCATAACATAGAGCCATAAGAATAGATGCTCCAGAAGACTGTATGTGTTGAATCCCCTTTCCAAGGTCTGTGCCACACTGATTGGGCAGTGTCAGAGTACGTAGGGACCCCCCCCCCCCCCCCAAATAGAAAGACCCAGTCGTCAATTTATTCATAAATTTCTAAGACAAATAACAAAGGAACAGCACACTGCACAGATCCAGAATTGTTATATTATGGGGAATGCAGGTATTTCCTAAAATGGACAAATCGGGGAATTTGACAGGTCCTGTTTAGCTATACTAACTTACCTGCAACATTCGTGTTAAAGGATATGTACACTTGTGCATCATATTTTGTTACCCGGATGCATCTATTATAGCACCTATGCAGATGGCCTTTATTAAAATTCTCCCACAGTTTTCTCTGCAGAGCTGTGTGTCTGCAGAAACTATTGGTAACCTACATACCGCAGGAAGCCACAGGCTCGGAGGCCACAGTGGGAAGTGACGCATTGTGGGGGTCTTTTATCAAACTGGTGTAAAGAAATACCTGCTTAGTGACCAATCACATTCCACCTTTCATTTTTCAGAGCTCCTTTGGAAAATAAAAGGTGGAATCTGATTGGTTGCTATGGGCAACTAGGCTCAGTTCTACTTTACACCACTTTGAGAAATCTACCTTCCTGTACGGGGCTTGCAGCTTACATGGCGTTTCTGTGACATATTGTTATGCAGTAATTTCCCTGCTGTCGTCGTGTACGGTGTCACCATTCAGTCTTGCTACGCGGATCCTATAATTATCAGAGTTTTCCATCTTTCCCTCCTTCTCTCGGGAAGCAGAGTCCTATTTTACATTTCCCACAACCCCTAGAAGAGCGACCTATATTTAGTACCATGTTCTCCCTTCCCACAATGATAGGTTACACACAGCCCTGGCCTGCTGTACTGCCATGCTCCGCCTGTTCACCTCACGCCGGGGCTCATTTACAAAGACGCCTCTCTTTGTTTCCCCTCGCGCTGCCGGACGATTAGCCTAATTTATGACGAGGCGCGCGCTTGTGATAAATTTAGTCAACGTGTATGCCTGTTTCCAGAGTCCTGGCTCTGTCCCCGTCCTGCTTAGTTGGTGAAAACTTGACACCGGCTGTGCGAATAAAAGGGTTTTCGGAGACTTTATAACTGATGACCTATCCTCAGTACAGGTCATTAGTATGTGATTGGTGGGGGTCCGACACCCGGGTCCCCCGCCGATCAGCTGTGTTAGAAGGTACCAGCGCTCCTGTCAGCTCTGCGGCCTTCTCTCAGGTTTTCCCAGGTCAGTGACGTCACGGTCACAAGGCCTAGGAGCAGCTCAGCAACTTAGAAGTGAATGGGGCCGAGCGCGATACCAAGCACAGCCGCTATACAATGGGCGGCGCTGCTTGGTTAGCACGGAGAAAGTCGCGGCAGTACTGCAAGCACTGGTGCTGTCTCAAATAGCTGATAGTCGGGGGTCCCAGGTGTCATACCTACACTGATTAGAGGATAGGTCATCCGTTCTAAAATTATGGAAAACCCTTTTAAGTGTCCATTCACACGTCCGCACCCGAACTTCTGGTCCGCAGCTCTGCAAAAGATAGGACATGTCCTATTCTTGTCCGCAGCTGCGGACAAGAATAGGCATTTCTATAGCGGGTGCCGGCCAGGTGTGTTGCGGATCCGCAACACACCACGGACGTGTGAATGGACCCTAATATTGTTGCACGGCCGTTTTTATCAAGTCCCTTGATAAATAACCCACACTGGGATTTGATGTAGAATCGGCCGCGGTTTTTGTGAACAAAATGTGCCAAAATCTGCATGGAAAATCCACTGTGCGAGCATGGCCTAAGGTCTCTTTCACACGAGCTTGATGGATTGCTTCCGGATGCGTTCAGGGTGCGTTCAGTGAAACTTGCACCATTTTGCAAGCAAGTTCAGTCAGTTTTGTCTGCGATTGCGTTCAGTTGTTCAGTTATTTCTGCGCGGGTGCAATGCTTTTTGATGCATTTTTCAAGCGCGTGATAAAAAAACTGAAGGTTTTACAAACAACATCTCCTAGCAACCATCAGTGAAAAATGCATTGCATCTGGACTTGCTTGCGGATGCAATGCGTTTTTCACTGAAGCCCCATTCACTCCTATGGGGCCAGGACTGCGTGAAGACGCAGAATATGGCCTCATGCACACGACAGTTTCATTTTTTGCGGTCCGCAAATTGCGGATCCGCGAAACACGGAAGCCACCCGTGTGCCTTCCGCACATTGCGGAACGGAACGGGCGGCCCATTGTAGAAATGCCTATTCCTGTCTGCAAAACGGACAAGAATAGGACATGTTGTATTTTTTTTTGCTTCTTTTCGGCCCCATTGAAGTGAATGGGTCCGCATCCGAGCCGCAAAAGCTGCGGCTCTGATGCGGACAAAAAAAAAACGGTCATGCGCATGAGGCCTATAGAACAGGCTGCGTTTTTCACGCAACACAGAACTAATGCCCCTTTCACACGAGCGAGAATTCCGCATGGGTGCAATGTGTGATGCGAACACATTGCGCCCGCACGGATTCCGGACCTATTCATTTAAATGGGTCTCTGTACATGAGTGGTGGTTTTCACGCATCACTTTTGCATTGCGTGAAAATCGCAGCATGTTTCTATATTCAGCGATTTTCATGAAACACTGAAGTGAATGGGGCTGCGTGAAAATCGCATCCGACAGCAAGTGTGGAATGCGATGTGATGCAATTTTCATGGATGGTTGCTAAGCAATGTTGTTTGTAAATATTTATTTTATTTTTTTATCACGAGCGTGCAAAATGCAGTAAATCTCATTGCGCCCACGCGATAAAAACAACAAAAACTACTGAATGGCTTTGTTTGCGAAATCCCGCAGTTTTCACTGAACGCGTCCGATACGCATCAGGACCTAATCCGGACATGCTCGTCTGCAAGAGCCTAATGCGCGAAAAAATAACGCTCATGTACACAGACCCATTTAAATGAATGGGTCAGGAGTCAGTGCGGGTGCGATACGTTCACGTCACGCATTGTACCCGCGCAGAAAACTTGCTTGTGTGAAAGGGGCCTAATAGTTACACTACTGAGGGCCCCTCCTGCCGATAACGTCCTATCAGGGAGCTGTCATATATCTTCCCAATGTGTGTTTGAAACCCACTTCATAGGGGGAGCGTCGCCTTCAAGGGCGTCTCCATGTGCCTGAACCCTGCGTTATTTAGTGTTTGCTGTTACATTGTGTCTATAGAGTTTGTCATCTCCTGAGCCTCTGCCTCCTCTTTCACCAGTTATCTCCTATTTTTTTGGGTGGAGATAGCTTTTCACTGTGATCGAGGGATTGCGCTCAGTTTTCTGGTTTTACAGGAAAAAGATCAAGTGCGAATGACATTATTGGTCGTCGCTTTCTAAAATAAGTGAACCCGGAGAGAAGAAAACAGCTTTTATTTCATGGTTTTGTTATTTCAACAGCCGACGGCCGAAGATAAAGGAAAGGTGCAGTATCTGCGGCCAGCACAATGGACAGGAAAGAGGAAGTCAATTACAAATCTGGAGCTATAGATTATCACCCGCGAGCTTTCAAGCGAGCGTGTCCCTTACCAGCCAGTCATTCCAGGGCTCCCCGCATAACAATGACCCCCCTCATGTAGATCATAGAGAGCATTGACCCCGGCTATAGGAAGCAATGTTAACAGGCAGACTGTGCTCTAGCCCTTCCTGCTCCTGCAAACAGGATGCTATTAGCCAGGAAAAAAAATAAAAAAACACAGCGAAAATGCACATTTAGGGAAACCCAGCGGAGAGATCTCCAAGCATGCGATGCGAAAAGAAAACACTCATTTCTGTGCGTCGCTTTATTATCTTTACGTCGTTATCCGTATTTTCTCATCATCTGGCTTTTTATTTTATAGTTTATCGGAATCCGCGCCTTCAGATGTCGCTCATTTCCTGGGATTGCACAAAAATGTCGTAGAATGGTTAAAGGGTGACATCATGAGCGGTTTATTTTCCTTGTAAAGGGTTGGTCTGGTTGAAAAAAAAAAAAAGCTGCAAATGTTGTAAAATAAAAAAAATAAAAAAAACGCTACTCGCCTCTTTAAGCCTCTGCCGATCCAGCACAGTCCCCCTGCCGGTCTTTGTTTGCAGTGTGTCAGCCATACCGTCACATGCCATACTTACTGGCATCATAGCTCTGCACCGAGCGGTAATGCCAGTAGTATGGCAGGTGCCCGCTGAGGACAGCCGGAACTACTACAGCATCTGTGCTGGATTGGAAGACATTGGAGAAGTGTGTACTGGTTATTTATAAAAAAAATTTATTCTAAATAGTTAGTGGCTATTTATTATTATTATTATCACTATAAATATTTATAATTATCCTATGTGAACTTTTTGAAGCACATCTTAGTATGTCCGGTCACGTGTGACTGTATGGATTTATATATGTACACCAAAGCGTGGGTGCTCAACCTGCGGTCCACAACTACTGGGATATTGTAAAAAACCCCAGCTGCCATAATGGCATAACTCTCCTTAAAGTGGCCCTTGAAAAAAAACTAAAAGTGGCCCCATGTCATACGTTTTCAGATTGACAGAAGGCGGGGACAGCAGTTCTTTAGTGCAGCACAAAATACCGCCCCAGCAGAACCATATACCACAATGCAGCACAGAATACCGCCCCAGCAGAACCATATACCACAATGCAGCACAGAATACCGCCCCAGCAGAACCATATACCACACCGCAGCACAGAATACCGCCGCAGCAGAACCAGATACCACAATGCAGCACAGAATACCGCCCCAGCAGAACCATATACCACACCGCAGCACAGAATACCGCCGCAGCAGAACCAGATACCACAATGCAGCACAAAATACTGCCCCAGCAGAACCATATACCACAATGCAGCACAAAATACCGCCCCAGCAGAACCATATACCACAATGCAGCACAAAATACTGCCCCAGCAGAACCATATACCACAATGCAGCACAAAATACCGCCCCAGCAGAACCATATACCACAATGCAGCACAAAATACTGCCCCAGCAGAACCATATACCACAATGCAGCACAAAATACTGCCCCAGCAGAACCATATACCACAATGCAGCACAAAATACCGCCCCAGCAGAACCATATACCACAATGCAGCACAAAATACCGCCCCAGCAGAACCATATACCACAATGCAGCACAAAATACTGCCCCAGCAGAACCATATACCACAATGCAGCACAAAATACCGCCCCAGCAGAACCATATACCACAATGCAGCACAAAATACTGCCCCAGCAGAACCATATACCACAATGCAGCACAAAATACTGCCCCAGCAGAACCATATACCACAATGCAGCACAAAATACCGCCCCAGCAGAACCATATACCACAATGCAGCACAAAATACCGCCCCAGCAGAACCATATGCCATAATGCAGCACAAAATACTGCCCCAGCAGAACCATATACCACAGTGCAGCACAAAATACTGCCCCAGCAGAACCATATACCACAGTGCAGCACAAAATACTGCCCCAGCAGAACCATATACCACAGTGCAGCACAAAATACTGCCCCAGCAGAACCAGATACCACAATGCAGGCGGTTGTCAGTAGGTTGTAAACCATTACTAGCTGAGCTCCCTGTCTGCAAGAACGAAGTTATCCAAACTATAAAACATGCCCCCCAGTGCCCGGGCCCCTCATATCGATTATACTTACCCCCGCTCCCCGGCACCCGTGTCGCTCCTGATCCCCACATGACCGCTGCTGCATCTCCGCCGGATGTTTTAATCCGTGCGACGAGGGGGAGCAGCCCAATTGCGTGTTGTGACACGGACGACCCTCCCTAGCATCACGGGTGATTCTAGGGAGGCTCGTACCTGTCGCGGCCTGCTATTAGCTGACGCTCTTCCCCCTGTATGTTTTGATCCGTACGACGGGGAGATGCAGCGGCGGCCGTGCGGGGATCAGGAGCAAGACGGGTGCCGGGGAGCGGGGTAAGTATAATCTATATGAGGGGCCCGGGCATTGGGGGAACTCTGTTCCTTCCGCCTGCATACTGAACCATAAGGGTACAGCCGCGCCGTCGGGTTTCCTGATGAAGTTTCAGAAGAAAGAAGATACGACTTCCTGGTTTTGGCTCCCAGAAAGTGGATAATGGGGATTGTATGAAAATATTACTCAGACTGAACGATATTTTCGTACAATCCCCATTTTCATATTATTATATATATTATTATACAGCTCAGACCTATATTACGCTGTCCCGGGTATGATGTCCTCCTTTTAGGGGTTGTGGTTATGGCCACCCTAGCCTCCTTGCCCAACTGTATCTCATCTTGTATCCAAGCTAGAGGCGGCCCAACTGGGTCCTAGAGCCTGCTTTAAATTAAATAAACCTGTCCTTTTGCCCTAATACTGTAATCACTTACAAATATCATAATTACATCCCCACCTAGAAAGTTTCATTCCATCCCAACTACTTCTTGGTGCAATTTTTGTCCAAGACTGTTCATCAGTGTACTCTCCTTTCGCAGAGCAGAGCGTTTGTATCGCCCCCTTGAGGAGAAGGGGATCATATCTGTGCACCACTTACTCCCATCATCCATTGCCAAGTATATATTAAACTCTGTAGGATATTCTGATTTCATAAGACACAGTTCCAATAATCCATGTTGACTTCAGCAGCCGGAGGAATGTCTGCTGCTGTATATAACACAGTGCACAGTGCCACTCACTGGTCATTCCAGGTACTGCATGCGGAAAACTTTTGTTGCCAGTCTTTGCTCTTCTGTAGGGGGATATAGCCATTCTATAAAACTCAAGTTGTCCGCTTCAATAAATTGTCATTTTAAGAAATATATTGCTCTACATTACCTGACCCCCTTCTTTTTCCCGACCAAAATAAAAAA
The DNA here is from genome assembly GCF_014858855.1 of Bufo gargarizans. NCBI lineage: Eukaryota > Metazoa > Chordata > Amphibia > Anura > Bufonidae > Bufo > Bufo gargarizans. The sequence goes on from NC_058085.1 coordinate 358,892,269, forward strand.
ATGTTGCAACCCTGATAGAAAGTTGCAAAACTTGGGACATGACGATTGATGAGTGTACATATGCCAGTGTGTGGAGTTTGCCAGGTTGATACATTTTTTCCATCTCGTCCTCCATCCCCCATGATTCCGGGGTCAGAGAGTACGCAAAATAATGATGTGCACCATATCGATGGATTTTATGGCCTCTTGGTGGGGTGTTTTATGGGGCTGTGTAATGTTCTTACTAACGTGGCCCCAACTTGTGATCAGCATTGTTCTTCGGTGACTAATTTTCCAGCCAAGCCGTAGCCGCTTCTAGTGTCTCCCACCGGCGGACAGCGTGTGCGCTGCTGTTACACATTAACAATGGAGAAACCGCAGCTCAATGGCAGGAAGCACCTGGCAGAATGTGAAAAATACAGGAGAAGCCGGGCTGGATTTAATAGCACATCTGCGGAAAGTAAGCGGCCGAAATAAACTAAATACGCTTTCCGCACGGTTATCGGAAGATGTTAATTTATAGTCATATCAGTGAGACATAATGACATTTACAGCATTTCCCAAGTAAGTTGTATCTGTTTCTGGGAAAGCTGGGGGACAATCGGCATGACTGCCATTACAGATCTCAAATGGACTGGCACTGCAAGGAAACAGTAACTCTGTGGCATATGTCGCCCGTTGACCCGTCACAGCTACTCCGATGTCCCAAATGGCATGGGCTTCCTATGTAAATTCTTTCAGAAATGATTGTCACCAATTAGGGTGGCGTGAAGTGCAGGTGGTGCACTGTACGGCACCGAATGAGGCATGTTATTACTTTATTACATCGCTTTACAGACATTGGCATCACACTGTCCCCAATGGGGCTCACAATCTAAGCTCCCTATCAGTATGTCTTTGGAGTGCGGGGGGAAACCGGAGGAAACCCACACAACACGGGGAGAACATACAAACTCCATGCAGATGTTGTCCTTGGTCAGATTTAAACCCAGGACCCCAGCACTGCAAGGCACCAGTGCTAACACTGAGCCACCGTGCTGCCCAAGCATGTAAATTCTTGCAGGAATCTTGACTTTACTGTACAATATATACATGCTGGCACTACACTGGAGGGAATGGTACTTTAAAACATTGCAAAATGTACATACGCTTGGCGGTTGCAGTCACTCAATATGAGGGTATAGTCTCTTGGGGGTTACAGTCTCTGGAAGGCACATTGTGCATAATGGTTCCCCTCAGAGGCACAGTCTTTAACCTTTCTACAGTTTGTATTTACAGTGTTACTAATGATAAGGGGTAACTCCCTGACCCAGGAGAAGCCTAACGGGTGCCTTAGCTCAGGGTCTTCTCTCTCTGCAGCTGGCACACATGACTTGGCCTTTACTCCTCCCGAATCCAGTGACTGACGCACAGACCAGGCCGTTGTCTTCTCTTTGGTCCCATGACTATAGCCCTTCTTGCCTTCTCTTCCCATGAAGCCATCTTCTCACCGGGCCCTTTGGCAGGGATGGAGACTCCCTCTCCTCCCACACTCATTGCTGTAGCCGGTCTCATCTACAGTTGTCTCCCCTCCTGCAGCCAACGCATCTGCTGGTCATCTCATCTACATCGGTCATTATGGTGTCTGCATCCATCTTCGGGTCTGTACAGCCACAGCGACTGCTACTGCACGTCCCTAGCCAGGGACTATTGGGCCTGGTCTGCAGCCATTATTTTTTGGGCAGACCTCCAGGAAAGAGGATGCATGGCTAAAATGGTGGCTGCTGGCTAAAATGTCACTTTTTGGGGTCATAATCGCAGGAGGGACAATGTTCTCCACCTGCACACACTGATCCCCACTTACCTGCTGCAGCAGCGGGTGCAGCAGGCCTATGTTCGGTGCTCACGCCCAGCGGGCAGGTGTATGTTATATAAGTACACGCCACACAAGACAATCTGCAGTCTATCTGACATGGTGCCAACTTGGCACTTTTCCTAATCCTTCGTCACTGCTCGTCATCCTAGAAGGCCAAAGTAGCAGCTCTGCCAGGCAATTAAAGGATCCGCAGCTGTGCCGCCCCTCACTCAGAGGGAGCTGCTCTTACCTTAAGGCTGCCGTGACTCTCCCACCTTACATCAGTTCTTCTTACCCTTTGTCATAGAATAAAAATAGATGCAACTTTACACTTTGACATTTTTTTATACCCCACTTACTGTGGATTTTCAATCTACAGCGTGGACTAAAGAGTTGCAGATTAGTCCCTTTGAATGACCATCATTAATCCTTGTGTGAATCCGCTGGCAAATCGGAAATTCTAACTCAAATTTCTGCCATGGGTTATTTAAAAAATTGGTCAGATTTGCCAAGGGCAAATATTGAACATGTGAACATAGCCATAACAATTTACTGTATAATTTGTGTTTGGCAGTGTTAGAACGCCCCCTAGTGTTTATTTTTAAACATTTCTCTTTCTACACTTGTTTCTTCTTCAAGTGATGGAACATGATGGGATATACTGTATAATCAGATACAGATCTTCTTCCTAATACATGATATTGCATTTTAAGGCAAGGCGGTATGTGGTTGATGATTTACTGTATGAATACCATCTGCCCCCAAAATTAAGGTAAATTGTTCTTTTTATTTGTCACACTCGGTTCTTAAAGTGAAGAAAACTTTTCAACATGTCTTGATGGCACTTCCTTTAGGGGCGTCAGGAGCGTTTCCACTACATTCACTCAGTACCCCCCCCCCCCTCAGCTTTCCTGCTGGTGATAAGTAGCGCAAGGGTCAATGTCAACATTCCTTGTGTTCTGGTGTAGTTAAAGGGGTCAGGATTTTATTGGTTTTTAATAGATATGCTCATAAATAATGCAATCGGAACATCTTCAGACCCTTTCACTTTTTTTTCACATTTTGTTATGTTGCGGCCTTATGCTAAAATAACAAAAAAAAATCAAGCCCCCCCCCCCCCCATCAGTCTGCACTTAATTTTCCAGAATGAGAAAGTGAAAACAGAATTTTTGAAATTTTTGCAAATTTATTAAAAAGGAAACTCTAAAATTTCACCTGGACATAAATATTCAGACCCTTTGCTGTGACACTTGGAATTTAACTCTGGGGCCTCCCATCTCTCTTGATCACTTTTCTAGATGTTCTACACCTTGATTGGAGTCCACCTGTGGTAATTTCAGTTGATTGGACAAGATTTGGAAAGACAATCCCTGTCTAGAGTTTTACGGCTGACAAAGCATATCAGAGCAAACACCAAGTCAAGAGGAGGAAAGAACTGCCTGTGGAGCTCAGAGACAGGACTGTGTGAAGGCATGGATCTGGAGAAGGGTGCAAAACATTTCTGCTGCACTGAAAGTTCCCAAGAGCAGAGCGACCTCCAAAATTCTTAAATGGAAGATGTTTGGAACAACCAGGACTCTTCTTAGAGCTGGCTGCCCCCACCAAGCTAAGTAATCTGGGGAGAAGAGCATTAGTAATAGAGGTGACCAAGAACCCAATTGTTTCTCTGGCTGAGCTTCAAAGATCCTGTGTGCAGATGGGAGAAACTTCTAGGTCAACCATCACTGCAGCACTCCACCAATCTGGACTTTATAACAGAGTGGACAAAAAGACACATAAAAGCCTCCAGGTGTTTGCAAAGAAAGCACCTGAAGGACTCTGACTGTGAGAAACAAGATTCTCTGGTCTGATTGAATTTTTATACCTCCATTCTAAGTGTTATGTTTGGAGTAAACCAGGCACTGCTCATCACCTGCCCTTTACCATCCCTACCGTGAAGTATGGTGGTGGCAACATCGTACTGGTGGGGGTGTTTTTCAGCTGCTGGGTGGGACAGAGAGACTGGTCAGGGTTGAGGGAAAGCACAGAGATATGCTTAATAAAAACATGATCCAGAGTGCTCTGGACTTTAGATTGGGCTGAAGGTTCACCTTCCAACAAGAGAAGGACCCTAAGCACACCGCCAAGACAACACAGCAGTGGCTTAGGGACGACTCTGTGAATGTCCTTGAGTGGCCCAACCAGAGCCCTGACTTGAACCCAATGGAACATCTCTGGAGAGACCTGAAAATGGCTGTCCACCGACGGTCCCCATCCAACCTGACAGAGCTTGAGGGAATCTACAGAGAAGAATGGCAGAAAATCCCCACTTCCAGGTGTGCAAACCTTGTGGCATCAACCCCATGAAGACTGGAGGCTGTAATTGCTGCCAAAGGTGCCTCAATTTAAGCCTGTATGATCACTAACAAGCATTCATATGAATACTAGTTAGCGATCATCTTGCAGTGTAATACTGCAGCCCATTGCCAGATGAGTGATGAATTCAAATCTTTTGACAGGTAAAAAAAAACTCATTGCAGAAGGCAGATTGTGGTGTTTAAAGGGCTTCTGTCACCCCATTAAACCGTTTTTTTTTTTTTCTTTACTAATAATCATACATAAGCTAATTAATGATTTTCGTTCAGTAGAATTTGTTAAAAATCGATTTTTGAAATATGTAAATTACCTTGCTACCAGCAAGTAGGGCGGCTACTTGCTGGTAGCAGCCGCGTCCTCCGATGGTAATGACGCCCCCTCTGCTTGTTGATTGACAGATCCCGTCCGCTGGCCCTTTCTCTGCTGGCCCTGCCTGTTTTGATTCAATATCTGGCGCCTGCGCCGCGGCCGTACCTCTCTTCAATCTGCGCAGGCGCACTGAGAGGCGGCCACTCGCTCGGCCGCTCCATCCTCAATGCGCCTGCGCCGATGACGTCACATCTACACCCGGCGCAGGCGCATTGAGGATGGAGCGGCCGAGCGAGTGGCCGCCTCTCAGTGCGCCTGCGCAGATTGAAGAGAGGTACGGCCGCGGCGCAGGCGCCAGATATTGAATCAAAACAGGCAGGGCCAGCAGAGAAAGGGCCAGCGGACGGGATCTGTCAATCAACAAGCAGAGGGGGCGTCATTACCATCGGAGGACGCGGCTGCTACCAGCAAGTAGCCGCCCTACTTGCTGGTAGCAAGGTAATTTACATATTTCAAAAATCGATTTTTAACAAATTCTACTGAACGAAAATCATTAATTAGCTTATGTATGATTATTAGTAAAGAAAAAAAAAAAAAACGGTTTAATGGGGTGACAGAAGCCCTTTAATAACGATCTGCCGCCGGTAAACGCTCCTCAACATTCTGCAGAGGAGATTGCAACATGTAATAGCAGCGGTCTCCTCCGCTAGCGAGCAGTCAATTGCCGGGAGGGAACACTTCCCCACCGACAATCATCCGCCACATCGGGCTGTGTAATACAGGCTAAAAGGGGTTGTCTCATCTGAGACAATGGGAGCATATCGCTAGGATATGCTCCCATTGTCTGATAGGTGCGGGTCCCATCCTAAACGTTTCGCAGTCGTCTTCCATTCATTTCTATGAGGCCACTGAAAGTAGCCGAGCCCTGGCTCGGCTATTTCTGTCAGGCCCATAGAAGTGAATGGGAGCAGTGGTCGGTCATGCACAGTGCGCTCCCATTCACTTGTATGGGGAGAGCGCTTGGTGGTGGCCGGACCGGAGTCCTCCAGCCACCACTTTGCCCGCTCCGTTCTCAATATAGGTACGGGTGCCAGCGGTGGGACCTTGGAATATGACCCCATGGTCTCAGATGAGAATAACCCTTTAAACCCTGGTTAAAGGGTCTAAATACTTATGTCAATGCAAGATTTTTTTTCTTTTTCTTTTCAATAAATTAGTAAAGATTTCTAACATTCTGTTCTCACTTTCTCATTATGGGGGATTGAGTGCAGATTGATGGGGGAAAACTAGATTTTTTTAAATTTTAGAAAAAGGCCGCAACGTAACAAAAGTGAGAGTCTGAAGACTTTCTGCACTGTAGTTGCTTACCCCATGTACATCTTCCCTATGCCTTCCTTTTTAATATTTGGCCCCTCCCGACCTGTTTTCACCATGTGAACAGATCCCTCTGATTTGTTTCCATCCTGTATGTAGCATTTCTTGCTACTGCATCCAACCAACACCATGATGCGCTTCTCCTTGCTCTGCCGTAGGGTAGCACCAGGTGTCGAACCTTCGATACCCAACCAATACGATACCCGGATTAGCTTTTTCTGGATACTAGGCTGCGCTACTGTGGAGTTAAGTATCTTTTCTCATTACAGAACAACAGTGAAGAAGGAAGGAAGGAGGGAGGGAGTCCCCCCCACTGTGATGCTGCTGCCACCAATTAAAACATTAAGGGGAGGGGGCTCTGAAGCTGCCACTAATGAAAATGCAAACCCCTAAATGCAAATGTATGGAGCGGGCTGCTGCAGTGAGTCCACTCTATATGTGGTGGGTGTCGGCTGTATCATACACCCGGCTGCAATGACGGGGAACAGCGATCCCGCCGAACCCCGTCATTTAACCCCTCAGGTGCCCATCTGCACTCAATGCACCCCCATACAGTACTGGCTATAGAACCCCCATACAGTACTGGTTACAGGACCCCCATACAGTACTGGTTACAGGACCCCCATACAGTACTGGTTACAGGACCCTGGACATATTCCCACCCTAGAACTTGCGACTGGGGCAGATGACCTGCGTTAGGTTGGACAGTCCGGTTTCGTAGCTCCCATTATTTTAGGATATCGGAGAACTACTACTCCCACCATATCCAAGCTGTTATTGTAGGCTAGCAGAGAACTAGTTGCCTGATTGGAGTCGGGAAGGAATTTTTTATTCCCCTAAAGTGAGGAAAATTGGCTTCTACCTCACAGGGTTTTTTTTTTTTTGCCTTCCTCTGGATCAACTTGCAGGATGACAGGCCGAACTGGATGGACAGATGTCTTTTTTCGGCCTTATGTACTATGTTACTATGTTACTAGTTCCAGCATGTACAGGCTGTTATAGTAGAATATTATAGGAGAGAAGAACTACAACTACCATCATATTCAACCTGTTATTGTAGGCTATCAGAGAAGAAAACTACAGTTCTTAGCATGTACAGACTGCAACTGTAGGCTATTAGAGGAGAAAACTAAAACTACGAGCATATCCTTAGATCTGTAGGATAAAAACAATACTTTAACTTTTCCTTCTCCTACACCATATCTTCTCCTCTCCACTGCTGAGCTCTGCCCCCTCCTGCACTTATACATGACAGTGACATCATTGCAGGTCCTACACCATATCCATACCTCCCAACTTTTTAGAAAAGAAGGAAGAGGGACACTATGTGCAGGGTGCACTAAGCCACGCCTCTAACTCCACCCAAAACATGGGTCCCCTGATAAAATGTCCAGTAAAGTGCCCCCTGATAGTAATATGCCCTGTAAAGTGCCCGCTGACAGTAATATGCCCTGTAAAGTGCCTGCTGACAGTAATATGCCCTGTAAAGTGCCTGCTGACAGTAATATGCCCTGTAAAGTGCCTGCTGACAGTAATATGCCCAGTTAAGTGCCCGCTGACAGTAATATGCCCAGTTAAGTGCCCCCTGACAGTAATATGTCCAATAAAAAAAATAAACTCCACATACTTACCTCGTTCCCCAGCAGCAGCAGCATGACACACGGAGCTCCCGACTGGCCCTGCCCCCTACCCCCTACCCAGACCTTCAGTGTGTAGCGCCAGCAGGGGGGACGAATGATGAAGCAGAGACCCGACCGACGGCTCTTGCTTCATCATTACAGGCAACTGTCTCTGCTTCCTATGGATGCAGAGACAGCTGCCAGAAAGTGGGACATACCTCCCCTGTACCGGGACCTCGGGACAACCACTGAAAACCGGGACTGTGCCTCTGGATCCAGGACGGTTGGAAGATATGCATAACTTCACTTCTCCACTCCTAAGGTCCACCCCCTGCTGCACTGATCACATAATGGTGACATCATCACAGGTCCTACACCATATCTTTTCCTCTCCACTGCTGTGCTACACCCCCGCTTGCACTAATCACCACTAATCGCATGAAGGTGACATCACAGGTCCTACACCATATCTTGGCCTCTCTACTGCTCTGCCCTCTCCTGCACTGATCACATGACAGTGATGTCATCACAGGTCCTTCAGCTCTTTCAGAGCACCAGGTGCAGTCAGTAGTCACTCCCCTCATCCCCTCGGTCAGTCTGTGGCTGCAGCGTGCGCCCTAATGACTGCACTGAGGGACAGAAAAGGAGGTCTTCCAGGTATCCGTTCAGGCCTTGAACCGGATAGGAGGCTGGGCCGTCTGGCATAAAACCGGACGTCTGGCCACCCTAGCAAGAATGGGTAGAGAGGACTGTGCGGCCGTGATTGAATAACACGTTAATGATCGGGCAGAGCGCTCGTGAGTGCCGTTATATGGGTGCAAATTTTTCCTAACCAAGGGAAATTTTCAGACTAGACCTTGAAGTCACAGTAGGCCTCCCGCTCACTGCGTACAGGTGCAGGGAGACCATGTCCGTAACTGACCCCTGCGGCTCGATGAATTAAAGCCGATCAGCAAATGACTTTTTTAATTAAATCTTATGAGGGTTTATTGCATTGAGGACATCGATAGAGAATAATTGATGGATCAGAAGGTAAACATGCACCGAGGCGGAGATGTGAGCTTATGGCCCTCTGCAGCTGCCACGTGTCCTCCCGTCAGCAGGATCTGCAGATTACTGGCGTGTTGTGTCCAGCAGTGTCATTTATTGTCTGCAATGACTGGATGAAAACTTCCTGCAGTCATGAATGGAGTGTTTTATTGCTTGGTGCAGCTTCATTTTCCATTTGCACACATCCCGGTTCGCGGCTCATTCTGCTGAGGTTCTGGTAGTGGTTTGTTACCTTATTATATCACATCTGATAATAGGCTTGTGTACACCAAGGAATAGTACCGGTTTTATATACAGTAGATATACCGCTACATGATAATATTTCAGCAGCGTCATAGAGGAGCCGTCCCCTCTCCTGACATGTCTGTTCTAGTAACTACCTGCACTCCCCATGTAATAACCGTTCTGGAGCGTCTATTCTTATCACTCTGTTGCACCGTTCCTTTATTATTCCTGCAAGAAATTATGAATATATTACTGGCAGTTTGCAATGAAGGTCCAGGTGGGTCTTTTTGGCAGTGCCGGACTGGGGATAAAAACCAGCCCTGGAAAAAGTTGCACACCAGCCCCACAGCATTGCGTCATTATTTACTTGTTTATAATAGGAGAAAGCGTTCATTTTAAAACACGTGTGTAAACACGAATATGAACTTTGCCCCACGATAGCTCTTTTGTAGAACCCCCATTGTTCATATTATCACAGTGTTTTCCCAACCAGGATGCCTCCAACTGTTGCAAAACTACAACTCTCAGCATGCTCAGACAGTGTTTTACCACGCCCTCTGACCCGCCCCTTTTTTGTTGGCCACCTATTTAATGATTGTTGCATGCAACATTTTACTTGACCAGCTATTTTAGATATTCTACGGCAGTCCTGTTACAATCCCCCCCCCAATGAGCCTTTCGACCAAAATCTCGGCCATATGCTGCAAAAAAATATATATAATCTGCAATGTAAAATCGATAATAAAGATCAACTACAAACAAACATATTTCACATGAAAATGTACAGTTACTTGGCTTGGCCCTTGGGGATCTCGGACGCCACTTCCACACTTTGGCCGGGGGCTCGGCGGAGCTGATGTGTTTTATCCTAATGAGAAAGATTTCATAATAAGGATTTGGAGAAGGGGAAGAGGGATAGCAGAGCAGGGAGAGGCTGGTGCTGCTACTAGGGGGCTCATACCATGGGGGAGTAATAACGCCCACCATAATGCCTTCCCCCAGTAGAAATAATTCTCCTTATAATAGACGGTGCAAATAAATACCCCCTTGTAATGCCCCCAGTTGAGCTAATGTTCCCATAATGTGCCAATATAAAATACCCCTTCTCAGTCCCCCCGTAGATGACCCCATAGTGCTTGTCCCCCCCACCCATAGTATCCACCATAATGTGTCCCAGTATAAAATATACCCCTTCTTTTTAGCCTCAGTAGATGCCCCTATAGTGCCACCCAATAATCTGCCAGTAATAAGTGCCCCAATAGATGCCCCCAATCATGTGCCAGTAAGTTGTGCCCCCATAGATGCCCCCCAATCATGTGCCAGTAAGATGTGCCCCCATAGATGCCCCCCAATCATGTGCCAGTAGTCGTCCTTATGTGCCAGTAGCCCCCCCTTATCATGTTCCAGTAGCCCCCTTATGTGCCAGTAGCCTCCCCTTATCATGTTCCAGTAGCCCCCTTATGTGCCAGTAGCCCCCTTATGTGCCAGTAGCCTCCCCTTATCATGTTCCAGTAGCCCCCCTTTATCATGTTCCAGTAGCCGCCCCTTATCATGTGCCAGTAGCCGCCCCTTATCATGTGCCAGTAGCCGCCCCTTATCATGTGCCAGTAGCCGCCCCTTATCATGTGCCAGTAGCCGCCCCTTATCATGTGCCAGTAGCCGCCCCTTATCATGTGCCAGTAGCCGCCCCTTATCATGTGCCAGTAGCCGCCCCTTATCATGTGCCAGTAGCCGCCCCTTATCATGTGCCAGTAGCCGCCCCTTATCATGTGCCAGTAGCCGCCCCTTATCATGTGCCAGTAGCCGCCCCTTATCATGTGCCAGTAGCCGCCCCTTATCATGTGCCAGTAGCCGCCCCTTATCATGTGCCAGTAGCCGCCCCTTATCATGTGCCAGTAGCCGCCCCTTATCATGTGCCAGTAGCCGCCCCTTATCATGTGCCAGTAGCCGCCCCTTATCATGTGCCAGTAGCCGCCCCTTATCATGTGCCAGTAGCCGCCCCTTATCATGTGCCAGTAGCCGCCCCTTATCATGTGCCAGTAGCCGCCCCTTATCATGTGCCAGTAGCCGCCCCTTATCATGTGCCAGTAGCCCCCCTTAAGTGCCAGAAGCCGCCCCTTATCATGTGCCAGAAGCCGCCCCTTATCATGTGCCAGAAGCCGCCCCTTATCATGTGCCAGAAGCCGCCCCTTATCATGTGCCAGAAGCCGCCCCTTATCATGTGCCAGAAGCCGCCCCTTATCATGTGCCAGAAGCCGCCCCTTATCATGTGCCAGAAGCCGCCCCTTATCATGTGCCAGAAGCCGCCCCTTATCATGTGCCAGAAGCCGCCCCTTATCATGTGCCAGTAGCCACCTTATCATGTGCCAATAGCCCCCCATGTGCCAGTAGCCCCCCTTATGTGCCGCCTGCACCGGCCTCTGATAGGCTGCCGGCCTAGTGCTGGGAGCCTATCAGAGGAACAGGAGGGGACACACCTCTCCCTCCCCTGCCTCCTCAGGACGGCGATACAGATGACTATGGAGATCAGCGCTTCCACAATGGAAGCGCTCCTCTCCTGCTGTGCCCGGCCGCCCCCACTTGTCACCAGGGCCGCGGCACTCAGGCCTGCCGGCCTAATGGAAAATTTCCCGGTATCCCGGCAGGCCAGTCCGGCCCTGCTTTTGGAGAGGGGGGTCCCTGCACAGTCTGACACTGGCATCACTGTTTGGATAGTGGCAGACTGTGCAGGGACCCCTTCCCCCCCCCAAACTGGTAACACCCATCTGGAACTTTATAGCAAACTGCTAGTAATTAAAGGGGTTGTCTCGTCTGAGACAATCGCTAGTATATGCCCCTATTGTCTGATAGGTGCAGGTCCCACAGCTGGGTCCAGCACTTATATTGAGAACTGAGCAGGCCAAAGTGGTGGTTGGAGGACTCCTGTCCGGCCACCACCGAGCGTTCTCCCCATAGAAGTGACCGCGCAACACTGGCCACCGCTCCCATTCACTTCTATGGGCCCGACGGAAATAGCTGAGCCAGCGCTCTGCTATTTTCAGTGGCCCCATAGAAATGAACGGAGGGTGGCTTCGTATGGGCAGTGCACCCTCCACCACTTTCGGGGCTCCGTTTAGGAGATAGGTGAGGGTCATACCTCTGGGACCCTCACCTATCAGACAATGGAGGCATATCATAGCGATATGCCCCCAATGTCTCAGATGAAACAACCCCTTTAATTTATAACTTCTAGCAGGAATAATAAAGGATTGGCACATCATAGTTATAAGAATAGATGCTTCAGAACGGTTATTACTTGGGGAGTGCAGGTAGTTACTAGAACAGACATGTCAGGAGAGGGGACAGCTCCTCTTTAAAAGAGGCTTACTAACAGTGCTGTGTACATAACGTTATATTGTATTAGAACGTTTTTTAAATTGCTTGTTTATTGCCAGTGTCCACAGTCCTGGAGATACTGACATTGGGGCAGATTTACTAATCCTATAGATGGGGTCAGCGCTGGACATGTTAGGTAGGCGTTCTGAGAGGGAATCAAAAGAACACCAAGGAGCACCATGACAAGTGTGTAATGGCAGTATGTAGACCCAGGAACATTATTAAAAATGATTTATCATGTATTAATATTATGTTTTTTGAGATCTGAACAGGATCTCAACCACTTAAAGGGCATCTGTCAGCAGTTTTGTACCTATAACACTGGCTGACCTGTTACATGTGCGCTTGGCAGCTGAAGGCATCTGTGTTGGTCCCATGTTCATATGTGCCCGCATTGCTGAGAAATATGTTATTATATGCAAATAAGCCTCTAGGACAGGAGTAGGCAACCTCCGGCACTCAAGATGTTGTGAAACTACAACTCCCAGCATGCATACTTACTCTCCTCTTCTAAGAACTCACATAGAAATGAATGGAGCATGCTGGGAATTGTAGTTTCACCACAGCTGGAGTGCCGAAGGTTGCTGATCCCTGCTCTAGGAGCAACGGGGGCGTTGTCATTACACCTAGAGGCTCTGCTCTCTCTGCACCTGCATTGACAGGGCCAGGCAGTAAAATCATCATCACACCTGGCCCTGTCAATCAAAGTGCAGAGGGGCACGGCGGCTGCAGAGATAGCAGAGCCTCTAGGCAGGGGCGGATTGGCCATAGACCATACAGGGAAATTTCCCGGTGGGCCAATGCATAGGAAGGCTACTCAAGCCCTCCTCACGGCCCCCTGCCAGGTTCCTAATGATCTGCCACAGGTGCCCTCATGAATTCAACTGTATCGATATCCTCAGGACAGGGATGCATTTGAAGACTGTGACGTAGGTGGCAGTATTTTGTGCTGAACTGTGGTATTTGGTTCAGCTGGGGCGGTATATGCTCTGCCCTATGGTATTGCTGGCCCTCCTACTTCTGTTGTACCTTCCTAATATTGTTGCCTTCATTTGGTCCTGCCTGCAACATGGGGCCACTATTCGTTTTTTTTGTTCAGGGCCACTTTTAGGCTACTTTCACACTTGCGGCAGAGAGATCCGGCAAAACGTATGCCAACTGATGGCATTACTAAGACTGATCAGGATCATGTTCAGTCTTAAAAATGCCTGATCAGTCAAAAAAATGCATTGAAATGCTGGATCCGTCTTTCCGGTGTCATCCGGCAAAACGGATCCGGCATTTACTTTTGTCACCTTTTTTTCGGTTTGCGCATGCGCAGACCAGAAGGACGTATCCGGCACTAATACATTCCTATGGGAAAAAATTCAGGCAAGTCTTTTTTATCGCCGGAGATAAAACCGTAGCATGCTACGGTTTTCTCTTTTGCCTGATCAGTCAAAATGACTGAACTGAAGACATCCTGATGCATCCTGAGCGGATTACTCTCGATTCAGAATGCATGGGGATGAAACTGATCAGTTCATTTCCGGTATAGAGCCCCTGTGACAGAACTCTATGCCGGAAAAGAAAAACGCAAATGTGTGAAAGTACCCTTAGTTCCCAGTCCACCTCTGCGTGTAACGACAGATGCCCTTTAAAAGGGTTGTCCAGCCCCACATCAGCTTTTAGACCCCCACCCACCCTGTGGGACCTGTCGGGTGAAACATACAGCGGGCATGTGACCCAATGACGTCCTGCTTGGGGGACACATTACCTCTGAAGCCAGTCATTGGCTGCAACGGCGTGCGCAACCCCTGCCGGTGATGGATGTTTACTTGTGCTGAAGGTACCAGAATGGAGAGACGGGGAGCAGGTAAGTATGCTTCTCCCGGCGGGTCCTTCATGGCGGGTGGGAAATAAAAAATGTATGTGGGACTGGACAACCCTTTTAAACCAGTTAAGATCTGAACAGTTGTGTAGGTAGTAATTGGATTCTCAAAATGTACCTTGGACCAGCAGTTCACAGAACAGTACAACTGGCCATACACTTAAGATACCTGATGGCTAAACACTCTTTTGGCCGACCACTATCTCGCCGGACCCCCCAAACACATACACGTGGAATTGCACATCCTCAGCTATGTACTGTACAATACATATGGATGTGAGTTCCCTTTACCGTATCAAAGCTGCCGGCGGGTCCAGCTGATTGTGATGAACATCAGTGTTGCCCTCTCACTAGGGCTGCTATGGCTTCTGCGGATACATATAATATAAATCATCTACACACGATGTGTCCCCGTAGTCTTTTATGATCTGTTAGAAGTGATAATAATAAAATGGAAAAAGTAAAGGTTGAGGACATAATAACAGGAATGATAAAATCACATCCAAACAGCCCTAACCCTGACCAGAACCCGTCACATATTATATATAAACCATATGTGTGTGTGATCAAACGCAATAACACCATAACTGCTAAAACTATATATATAATATATACAGTACAGACCAAAAGTTTGGACACACCTTCTCATGCAAAGAGTTTTCTTTATTTTCATGACTATGAAAATTGTAGATTCACACTGAAGGCATCAAAACTATGAATTAACACATGTGGAATTATATACATAACAAAAAAGTGTGAAACAACTGAAAATATGTCATATTCTAGGTTCTTCAAAGTAGCCAGCTTTTGCTTTGATTACTGCTTTGCACACTCTTGGCATTCTCTTGATGAGCTTCAAGAGGTAGTCACCTGAAATGGTCTTCCAACAGTCTTGAAGGAGTTCCCAGAGATGCTTGGCACTTGTTGGCCCTTTTGCCTTCACTCTGCGGTCCAGCTCACCCCAAACCATCTCGATTGGGTTCAGGTCCGGTGACTGTGGAGGCCAGGTCATCTGGCGCAGCACCCCATCACTCTCCTTCATGGTCAAATAGCCCTTACTTTCAAAGTTTTCCCAATTTTTCGGACTGACTGACCTTCATTTCTTAAAGTAATGATGGCCACTCGTTTTTCTTTACTTAGCTGCTTTTTTCTTGCCATAATACAAATTCTAACAGTCTATTCAGTAGGACTATCAGCTGTGTATCCACCTGACTTCTCCACAACGCAACTGATGGTCCCAACTCCATTTATAAGGCAAGAAATCCCACTTATTAAACTTGACAGGGCACACCTGTGAAGTGAAAACCATTTCAGGTGACTACCTCTTGAAGCTCATCAAGAGAATGCCAAGAGTGTGCAAATCAGTAATCAAAGCAAAAGGTGGCTACTTTGAAGAACCTAGAATATTACATATTTTCTGGTGTTTCACACTTTTTTGTTATGTGTATAATTCCACATGTGTTAATTCATAGTTTTGATGCCTTCAGTGTGAATCTACAATTTTCATAGTCATGAAAATAAAGAAAACTCTTTGAATGAGAAGGTGTGTCCAAACTTTTGGTCTGTACTGTGTGTGTATATGTATATGTGTATATAATATATAGTGTGTGTATATCTATATATCTATCTATCTACGCAGTAGTATATATCGTTTCACTTGCTTTGATGGTTGTAATGAAAGGTTGAAAGTCCTAGGATATCCACTAGGTGGCGCACAATGTATGTACTATAAGAGTGCCTGCTGTACTGTATCCATGTACAGTATTTTTTCTTTTCCCACATACTACATACATACACAGGTTACAGATCTGTATTATGCCTTCCAGCACTGTACAGTATTAGGTTTTCTGTCCCCCGAATCGGTGAAAGTATGTTTTCAAATGGACAATTATTAAAAGACATGAATGAATCTACTGATATTGACCATGAATATGTAATATTTGCACCTTAAAAGGCTTTTCTGAGATTTTTTTTACTGATGGCCGATCCCTCTGGATAGGTCATCGGTAGTGATGAGCGAACTTCTGTTTTAAGTTTGGCGTCTAAAGTTCGGCTTCCGGTTAGCGGAGAATCCCGATATGGATTCCGAATACCGTTGTGGTCCGTGGTAGCGGAATCAATAATGGCCGATTATTGCTTCCGCTACCACGGACCACAACGGAATTCGGAAACCATATCGGGATTCTCCGCTAACCGGAAGCCGAACTTTAGACGCCGAATTTAAAACAGAAGTTCGCTCATCACTAGTCATCGGTACCTGATCTGTGGGGTCCGACTCTCGGCTCAGCTGTTTGAGAAGGCACCGACGCTCCTGTTAGCGCCACGGCTTTCTCAGTGTTAACCAAGTACAGCGCCGCACACTGGATAGCGGCTGTGTTTGGTATCGCAACTAATCCCCATTCACTTCAATGGGGCTGAGCTGCTCCTAGGCCACGTGACCGATGAATGTGTCGTCACTGGCCTACGGAAAGTGGCAAGCTACTGCAAACGCCGCTGCCTTCTCGAACAGCTGATCAGCGGTAGTCCTGGGTATCAGCCCCCCACCGATCAGATACTGATGACCTATCTAGGTCATCAGTTGTAAAGTCTCGGAAAAACCCCTTAACCTATAGCGCCGTATATATATGGCATTATGCGTCTGCATGTGTATTTAGCTGGGCTCTGCAGTGGGCCCGCTCCATACGCACCATGTGCCAGCTGTATCATACAGGTCCTTCTCAAAAAATTAGCATATTGTGATAAAGTTCATTATTTTCTGTAATGTACTGATAAACATTAGACTTTCATATATTTTAGATTCATTACACACCAACTGAAGTAGTTCAAGCCTTTTATTGTTTTAATATTGATGATTTTGGCATACAGCTCATGAAAACCCAAATTTCCTATCTCAAAAAATTAGCATATTTCATCCGACCAATAAAAGAAAAGTGTTTTTAATACAAAAAAAAGTCAACCTTCAAAAAATTATGTTCAGTTCTGCACTCAATACTTGGTCCGGAATCCTTTTGCAGAAATGACTGCTTCAATGCGGCGTGGCATGGAGGCAATCAGCCTGTGGCACTGCTGAGGTGTTATGGAGGCCCAGGATGCTTCGATAGCGGCCTTAAGCTCATCCAGAGTGTTGGGTCTTGCGTCTCTCAACTTTCTCTTCCCAATATCCCACAGATTCTCTATGGGGTTCAGGTCAGGAGAGTTGGAAGGCCAATTGAGCCCAGTAATACCATGGTCAGTAAACCATTTACCAGTGGTTTTGGCACTGTGAGCAGGTGCCAGGTTGTGCTGAAAAATGAAATCTTCATCTCCATAAAGCTTTTCAGCAGATGGAACCATGAAGTGCTCCAAAATCTCCTGATAGCTAGCTGCATTGACCCTGCCCTTGATAAAACACAGTGGACCAACACCAGCAGCTGACATGGCACCCCAGACCATCACTGACTGTGGGTACTTGACACTGGACTTCAGGCATTTTGGCATTTCCCTCTCCCCAGTCTTCCTCCAGACTCTGGCACCTTGATTTCTGAATGACATGCAACAGTCCAGTGCTGCTTCTCTGTAGCCCAGGTCAGGCGCTTCTGCCGCTGTTTCTGGTTCAAAAGTGGCTTGACCTGGGGAATGCGGCACCTGTAGCCCTTTTCCTGCACACGCCTGTACATGGTGGCTATGGATGTTTCTACTCCAGACTCAGTCCACTGCTTCCGCAGGTCCCCCAAGGTCTGGAATCGGTCCTTCTCCGCAATCTTCCTCAGGGTCCGGTCACCTCTTCTCATTGTGCAGCGTTTTCTGCCACACTTTTTCCTTCCCACAGACTTCCCACTGAGGTGCCTTGATACAGCACTCTGGGAACAGCCTATTCGTTCAGAAATTTCTTTCTGTGTCTTACCCTCTTGCTTGAGGGTGCCAATGATGGCCTTCTGGACAGCAGTCAGGTCGGCAGTCTTACCCATGATTGCGGTTTTGAGTAATGAACCAGGCTGGGAGTTTTTAAAAGCCTCAGGAATCTTTTGCAGGTGTTTAGAGTTAATTAGTTGATTCAGATGATTAGGTTAATAGCTCGTTTAGAGAACCTTTTCATGATATGCTAATTTTTTGAGATAGGAATTTTGGGTTTTCATGAGCTGTATGCCAAAATCATCAATATTAAAACAATAAAAGGCTTGAACTACTTCAGTTGGTGTGTAATGAATCTAAAATATATGAAAGTCTAATGTTTATCAGTACATTACAGAAAATAATGAACTTTATCACAATATGCTAATTTTTTTAGAAGGACCTGTATAGCCGACACCCGCCAGCACTGAAAGGACGCGGCGATCGGGCTGCCCCTGTCATTTAACCCCTCAGGTGATCGCAGGACCTGTGAGTGAAGGCGGAGGGATGCGGCTCCCTCTTCCTTCCGATCGGAGCCCCAGCAGTGAAATCGCGGGGCTCTGATCGGTTGCCATGGCAGCCTGGACGCTGCTGAAGTGATTCAGGCCTGCCATGGCAATCTCCTTAGGCCTCATGCACACGACCGTTTATTTTTTAAGGTCCGCAAAAACGGGGTCCGTAGGTCCGTGATCCGTGACCGTTTTTTCGTCCGTGGGTCTTCCTTGTTTTTTGGAGGATCCATGGACATGAAAAATGAAAAAAAAATCTAAGTCAAGTTTGCCATTGAAATGATAGGAAAAAACGGACACGGATCATGGACACGGATCACGGACACGGATGACAATCTTGTGTGCATCCGTGATTTTTCACGGACCCATTGACTTGAATGGGTCCGTGAACAGTTGGCCGTGAAAAAAATAGGACAGGTCCTATTTTTTTCACGGCCAGGAAACACGGATCACGGATGCGGCTGCCAAACGGTGCATTTTCCGATTTTTCCACGGACCCATTGAAAGTCAATGGGTCCGTGAAAAAAAAAAATGGAGAACGGCCATGGTCGTGTGCATGAGGCCTTACTGAGCTATGTAAGAGGCACAGGGCAGAATGGAGTGTGTAAAAATCCTATTCACCGTAATAGATCTCTATTAAGGTGAATAGGAGAGGGGATCAAAAGATCCCATGTACAAGGGGGGGGGGGGCTAATATTATTTTTTTTTTAAAGTTTTAAAAAGTTTTTTAAAAAACACCAATATATTAAAAGTTTTTAAATCACCCCACTTTCCCAATTTTTCATATAAAAATATATAAACAATAAAAAAAAAACATATTTGGTATCTCTGCATCTAAAAATGTCTGAACTATTAAAATATAAAAAAAATTGTCCTGTGCGATGAATGCCGTAACTGGAACAAATTAAAAACAATCGATTTGCAATTTTTTTTTTGTCATCTTGTCCCACCAGAAAATTGAATAACTGTAATCAAAAAGTCTTACATACTACAAAAATTGTACCAAAAAAAACTACAGTTTGTTACGCAAAAAATAAGCCTTCATACAGCTCTGTAGACCGAAATATAAAAAAGTTATGGTTGTCAGAATATGGTGATGGAACGAAAATGTAGATTTTTCCAAAGGTTTTTTTTTTTTTTTTAAAGTAGTAAAACAAAAAAACTAAAATATTTAGGTTTGGTATTGCCGCATTTGTATTTAGCTGCAGAATAAGGACGTCAGGTCATTTATAGTACACTGTGAGCGCTGTGATGTAAAAACCCCAAAAACCTTGCCAGAATTCTGTCTTTTCAATTTTGCCACACACAGAATTTTTTTCCCGTTTTCTAATAGCAGACATAGTAAATTAAATGGTGGCATAAAAAAATGCATCTTGTCCCGCAGAAAATAAGCCCCCCTATAACTATGTAAATGGAAAATAAAAAAGTTATGGCTATTGGAATCGACCGATTATCGGTTTTACTGATATTATCGGCCGATATTGAGGATTTTAACTGTTATCGGTATCGGCATTTATTTTGCCGATATTCCGATAACAAATCGGGAACACAGATCGCGCTGCTGTCAGCGCTCTCCGTGTTCCCTTTGCAGCACAGGGGAGAAGGAAGCAGTGTCTCCCTCCCCCTGTGCTGCTGCTGCCGCTGCAGCCAATGGGAGAACAGGGAACAAGAGGAGGGGAGGAGCTATGGCCACTGCGCCACCAATGATGTTAACTTACTCATTTATTCAAATTGAACAGGAGGCGGGAGCTGCAGAATCACATAGCCGGCTCCCGACCTCTGAGCTGTAGCTGCGATCTACGGTAGTTAACCCCTCAGGTGCCGCGGATCGCAGCTACAGCTCAAAGAGGTCGGGAGCCGGCTATGTGATTCTGCAGCCAGCTCCCGCCTCCTGTATATGAATGAATGAGATTTATTTTCATTGGTGGCGCAGTGCGCCCGCGGCCCCCCAACCCCAGTATTAACTAACATTGGTGGTGCAGTGCGCCCGCGGCCCCCACCCCCACCCCAGTATTAACCACATTGGTGGCGCAGTGCGCCCGCGGCCCCCCCACCCCAGTATTAACTAACATTGGTGGCGCGGTGCGCCCCCCCCCCTATTGATCGTTGGTGGCAGTGGCCACAGGATCCCCTCCTCCTCCGATCGGAGTCCCAGCAGTATAATGCTGGGGCTCCGATCGGTTACCATGGCAGCCAGGACGCTACTGAAGCCCTGGCTGCCATGGTAAGCTCCATGCTGCTGTGTGCAGAAAGCACACAGCAGCAGGGACAGTGTGAGCTCCTATTCACCCTGATAGATGTCTATCAGGGTGAATAGGACAAGGGTTCTAGTCCCTAAGGGGGCTAAAAGTTAGTAAAAAAAAAAACAACAAAAAAAACCACCAAAATATTAAGTATAAATAAAAAAGAAAGATTTACCAAAAAAAAATAAAAATACACATTAACAATAAACATTCATTTTCAGCAGGAATTTTTTATTTATTTTTTTTAAATGAAAATTCACATAATATCGGTATAAATTATCGGCTATCGGCCTAAAAGTTCACAAATTATCGGTATCGGACCTAAAAAATCCATATCGG
The DNA here is from genome assembly GCF_014858855.1 of Bufo gargarizans. Classification (NCBI taxonomy): domain Eukaryota; kingdom Metazoa; phylum Chordata; class Amphibia; order Anura; family Bufonidae; genus Bufo; species Bufo gargarizans. Next base: position 358,913,220 of record NC_058085.1, read on the forward strand.
TCGATCCCTAACAAGGAAAGTCCGCAGCACTCCTTTAAGTAAAAAAGTGAATTTTATTCACACATGTCAGACAACGTTTCGGTCCTCTCACAGGACCATTTTCAAGTCAAGTGAACAAAAAAGTGCATAGTGCAAAAATAAATACAGCTCTACAGCATGACACCATCCATTATCAGCCAATAGAGTACTAGTGCACTCCCATTCATGGGTGGACTACAATTCATATAATTAACTCCATATATTGCCGTGCATATCAACTTCAGTAGCAGTACATCAGTGTTACATTCAATAGTAATTCATCATAATATGTGTACATAAAGTGTATATAATAAAGTGAACCGTGCAGTTTTTAAAAAAATTCTTGACTGTATTACCTTGCCTTAAGCCTGCTGGAGAGCCGAGAGAGTTTGTGGAGAAGGTTTGTGGAGAAGGCGTCTCTACATGTGTCTGAACACGCCACTCATCCGCGTCCTCTACTCCTTACTGCGCATGTACTCAGCCCTGTTCCGTTCACGCAGCTTCTAATGCTCCTACGTCACCTCTATGGTGGAAACCAACGCGATGACGTACGGTCGATCACGTCCAGGCGCCGCACACAGACGAGTCTGCGTCAGCGTATGGACAGATCGTTCACGCCCCATCACGAGTACCTATCCACCATCTTTTTTTAGGTAATATTTTCGGGCAAAAGTATCATGCCTCCATAACTCACATATTTATCTCGTCTCCATCTATATACGGCCCGGCACTGGCAAAAAAAGTCAGCTTCCATTTATATCATCAGGCAAATCATTGTAGTTTTCCATTTAAATTCACTGCATGTAGAGAGCAGACAACATCAGGGTATAGGCTATGTAAGCTGGGTATCTAGCTAACCATTCCTCCTGTCACCCTAAATTCTACATTTAACCCTTTGGGTTTTAGGGTATCGAGCCGAAAAATCCACCTAAGTTCAGTTTTTTTTAATTTACTTAATCGATCACCTCCTCTTTCCAATGGTTTAACATGATCTATAATCATAAATTTCAAGTCACTTTCTTTATGATTTTTTTCGGCAAAATGCTTTGATACGGGCAGATCTCTTCTTTTATTCCTAATAGACTGCCTATGGTTATTTAACCTGGTCTTTAGATCGCAAGTGGTTTCACCAACATATAATTTTTTACAAGGGCACCATAGTACATATATCACCCATGACGAATCACAGGTGAGATAATGCACTATATCAAAGGTCTCGCCCGTGTCTGGATGTGCGAACGTCGATCCCTTGACCATCAGTTTACAGTTCACACATCCCAGACACGGGAAAGAGCCCGTGCGCCTTGTTTTGAGGAATGTCTGTCTGGATTGTCCTTTATCTGGTACTTTGGAGTGTACTACCTTATCCCTGATGTTGCCTGCTCTTCTATATGCCATCATCGGCACACTTCTAAATGCAGCAACATTTGGGTGTCCACTACTCAGTAAACTCCAATGTCGCCTTACTATTTTTTCAATTTCAGGACTCAACTCGTTATATGATGATACAAACGGCATTCTGTCATTAGTTCTTCTAGTTTTCGGGGTCAATAACTCATCTCTGGGGATTTTTTTAGCCCTTTCTGCATGTCTTTTCACTAACTTTCTAGGGTATCCCCTGTCTATAAAAGATTGTTCCATATTTTTCATTGCTGTACACATATTCTCATCCTTATCAACAATTCTCCGCACCCGAAGCATTTGGCTAAACGGCAGAGAATCTACCATCCTTCTTGGATGCCCACTGGTAAAATGCAATAATGTATTCTTATCTGTGGCCTTAATGTTTAAATCCATATGCACCTGTTCATCCTCAATGTATACTTGTGTGTCCAAGTATTGCACCCGGTCAGTCGATGCCGTTAACGTAAACTGGATCTCCCGATCAAGGGAGTTCAAGTATACGTGAAAATCCATCAACTGATCCATGGTGCCATCCCAAATGAGGAAAATGTCATCTATGTATCTCCACCACGACAACACTTGATTGAAGTGGGGAGATACATAGACGAGACGCTCCTCAAATGACCGCACAAAAATATTTGCATAAGTGGGCGCGGAATTAGAGCCCATCGCCGCGCCCATCTTTTGCAAGAAAAATTGTCCCTGGAACACAAAATAATTGTTCCTCAAGGACAATTCCAACAATGTCAATATAAATTGTCGAACTGGGGCGGGATGCTCCGAATGTGCCAACATCTCCGCCACAGCCGACAAGCCTTTGTTGTGGTCAATCGAGGTGTACAACGACACTATGTCAAAGGAGGCTATAATGGCCCCCCTTGGTACCTGCATCCCTTTAATCTTGGTGATGAAGTCTCCGGTATCCCTAACGTACGATCTAGCACCCATAGCATATTCTCTCAGTATCTTATCCAGAAATACATTAATATTGGATAGTATGGAGCCCCTACCCGAAATTATCGGCCGACCCGGAGGGTCAACCAACCTTTTATGTATCTTTGGTAATGCATATATCGTGGGTGTAACCGGGGACTTCACCACCAAAAAATCCTTAAGTTGTCCATCAATAATGCCACTCTGCATCGCCTCAGTCAGATGTGCATCAATTTTCCTTGCAATGTCGAACCTGGGGTCCCTGGCCAATGGCTCGTAGACGCCAGGTTCGCTCAATTGTCTTCTTATCTCCTTAACATACTGAATGGTGTCCATCACCACGATCCCACCACCCTTATCTGCGGGTTTGATGGTGAGATCGGGGTTACTGGACAATCCCTCCAGTGCAGACATTTCCTGTGTCGAAATGTTTGGCCTCATATACATACTGGGATGAGTATTTTTTCTCAACATAGCTACATCTCTTTTGACCGCTTCAGAGAAGCATTCTAAAGCATGTGAATTGACAAGTGGAACAAAATCACTTTTTAAATACAAATTTCTGCACTAAAGGGAGTGCTGCCTGAATCTTTTTATGGATCTATTGTCGACCGAAGGCGCTGCACCCGACCCTACCAACATTCAAGGTAGTATGTCCCAATATGGGGACAGTGGCATACATGTCTTTGCCTATAGTGATGTGGACATACAGAGGATTATGGGAAATGTAGAGGGTAATGCTGCCTTCCTTGATGTACCCTCCGCGATTAATATTAAGAGGGATTATGAAGGCACGTCGAAAAAATTATTATCCACTGAGCTACATACACTGACGTTGGCTCAGTACTACAAAAGTAAACGCATACCAAGGGGCATGCGATCCCGCCTAAAGCCGAATATGTTTTCACAAGATGGTGATTTTAGAGCACGTTTTGAAGCTATATCGAATAAATATGCGATGGACATTATGTTGCTCAATATTGAGTTTTCTCAGAAGGAAATGGCCGTGCTGAAAAGCAAATTGCAGGACACTGAACAACAGTTGAAGGCAACTGTGTCCACTAATGAGGCTGATACATTCCTTGAGAAACAACGATTATTTTTGGATAAAATGCGGAAAGATCTGGAGGAGGTCAAAAGATCAAAATGGCATAGAGATCAGAGTGACTATACGTCTGGCCATGTTTATGTCTGGGAGCAACCCTGGCGTATGGACAGGGGTCCTTTATCAAAGAAAACACCTAAATGTAATAAAGAAACCAACAAATGGGTGAGAAACAAAGATGCCAATGATGACCTTAACTCTAGCCAATCTGGAACTTTTTTAGGCTCACGAGCTGCTATGGGAGACGCCCCACGAGACGGGGAGGGCTCAGACATAGAAGAGCCTGGAAAAACCAGAGCGCAGAGATTAATGAGGACCAACAACTCCAAACAGCTGAATACAAACAAGAAAAAATAGAATCGAATGTGGTGGTCAACATTTCATCCTATACATTGACTGAGCATGAATTGAAAGCCCTAAATAAGGGATTGTCCTTTTGCCCACAGGCTAGGCCGGATTGGTTTCAGTTGGAACTGGACTTGAACCGCCTCCTCAGGAATCTTAAACTGAGGGTGTGGTTCGACTCCGGTTCCACTGATGCCATGAAGGTAAATGCTAATGAATCTGGTAATGCTGATGGTCAACTTACTTTGAAACAGTTTGATTTGTATTTAAAAAGTGATTTTGTTCCACTTGTCAATTCACATGCTTTAGAATGCTTCTCTGAAGCGGTCAAAAGAGATGTAGCTATGTTGAGAAAAAATACTCATCCCAGTATGTATATGAGGCCAAACATTTCGACACAGGAAATGTCTGCACTGGAGGGATTGTCCAGTAACCCCGATCTCACCATCAAACCCGCAGATAAGGGTGGTGGGATCGTGGTGATGGACACCATTCAGTATGTTAAGGAGATAAGAAGACAATTGAGCGAACCTGGCGTCTACGAGCCATTGGCCAGGGACCCCAGGTTCGACATTGCAAGGAAAATTGATGCACATCTGACTGAGGCGATGCAGAGTGGCATTATTGATGGACAACTTAAGGATTTTTTGGTGGTGAAGTCCCCGGTTACACCCACGATATATGCATTACCAAAGATACATAAAAGGTTGGTTGACCCTCCGGGTCGGCCGATAATTTCGGGTAGGGGCTCTATACTATCCAATATTAATGTATTTCTGGATAAGATACTGAGAGAATATGCTATGGGTGCTAGATCGTACGTTAGGGATACCGGAGACTTCATCACCAAGATTAAAGGGATGCAGGTACCAAGGGGGGCCATTATAGCCTCCTTTGACATAGTGTCGTTGTACACCTCGATTGACCACAACAAAGGCTTGTCGGCTGTGGCGGAGATGTTGGCACATTCGGAGCATCCCGCCCCAGTTCGACAATTTATATTGACATTGTTGGAATTGTCCTTGAGGAACAATTATTTTGTGTTCCAGGGACAATTTTTCTTGCAAAAGATGGGCGCGGCGATGGGCTCTAATTCCGCGCCCACTTATGCAAATATTTTTGTGCGGTCATTTGAGGAGCGTCTCGTCTATGTATCTCCCCACTTCAATCAAGTGTTGTCGTGGTGGAGATACATAGATGACATTTTCCTCATTTGGGATGGCACCATGGATCAGTTGATGGATTTTCACGTATACTTGAACTCCCTTGATCGGGAGATCCAGTTTACGTTAACGGCATCGACTGACCGGGTGCAATACTTGGACACACAAGTATACATTGAGGATGAACAGGTGCATATGGATTTAAACATTAAGGCCACAGATAAGAATACATTATTGCATTTTACCAGTGGGCATCCAAGAAGGATGGTAGATTCTCTGCCGTTTAGCCAAATGCTTCGGGTGCGGAGAATTGTTGATAAGGATGAGAATATGTGTACAGCAATGAAAAATATGGAACAATCTTTTATAGACAGGGGATACCCTAGAAAGTTAGTGAAAAGACATGCAGAAAGGGCTAAAAAAATCCCCAGAGATGAGTTATTGACCCCGAAAACTAGGAGAACTAATGACAGAATGCCGTTTGTATCATCATATAACGAGTTGAGTCCTGAAATTGAAAAAATAGTAAGGCGACATTGGAGTTTACTGAGTAGTGGACACCCAAATGTTGCTGCATTTAGAAGTGTGCCGATGATGGCATATAGAAGAGCAGGCAACATCAGGGATAAGGTAGTACACTCCAAAGTACCAGATAAAGGACAATCCAGACAGACATTCCTCAAAACAAGGCGCACGGGCTCTTTCCCGTGTCTGGGATGTGTGAACTGTAAACTGATGGTCAAGGGATCGACGTTCGCACATCCAGACACGGGCGAGACCTTTGATATAGTGCATTATCTCACCTGTGATTCGTCATGGGTGATATATGTACTATGGTGCCCTTGTAAAAAATTATATGTTGGTGAAACCACTTGCGATCTAAAGACCAGGTTAAATAACCATAGGCAGTCTATTAGGAATAAAAGAAGAGATCTGCCTGTATCAAAGCATTTTGCCGAAAAAAATCATAAAGAAAGTGACTTGAAATTTATGATTATAGATCATGTTAAACCATTGGAAAGAGGAGGTGATCGATTAAGTAAATAAAAAAAAACTGAACTTAGGTGGATTTTTTGGCTCGATACCCTAAAACCCAAAGGGTTAAATGTAGAATTTAGGGTGACAGGAGGAATGGTTAGCTAGATACCCAGCTTACATAGCCTATACCCTGATGTTGTCTGCTCTCTACATGCAGTGAATTTAAATGGAAAACTACAATGATTTGCCTGATGATATAAATGGAAGCTGACTTTTTTTGCCAGTGCCGGGCCGTATATAGATGGAGACGAGATAAATATGTGAGTTATGGAGGCATGATACTTTTGCCCGAAAATATTACCTAAAAAAAGATGGTGGATAGGTACTCGTGATGGGGCGTGAACGATCTGTCCATACGCTGACGCAGACTCGTCTGTGTGCGGCGCCTGGACGTGATCGACCGTACGTCATCGCGTTGGTTTCCACCATAGAGGTGACGTAGGAGCATTAGAAGCTGCGTGAACGGAACAGGGCTGAGTACATGCGCAGTAAGGAGTAGAGGACGCGGATGAGTGGCGTGTTCAGACACATGTAGAGACGCCTTCTCCACAAACCTTCTCCACAAACTCTCTCGGCTCTCCAGCAGGCTTAAGGCAAGGTAATACAGTCAAGAATTTTTTTAAAAACTGCACGGTTCACTTTATTATATACACTTTATGTACACATATTATGATGAATTACTATTGAATGTAACACTGATGTACTGCTACTGAAGTTGATATGCACGGCAATATATGGAGTTAATTATATGAATTGTAGTCCACCCATGAATGGGAGTGCACTAGTACTCTATTGGCTGATAATGGATGGTGTCATGCTGTAGAGCTGTATTTATTTTTGCACTATGCACTTTTTTGTTCACTTGACTTGAAAATGGTCCTGTGAGAGGACCGAAACGTTGTCTGACATGTGTGAATAAAATTCACTTTTTTACTTAAAGGAGTGCTGCGGACTTTCCTTCTCTACTGAATTTGTCCCATATCGAGGGACCACCGCGGGCACCTGCATTATTTCTGCACTAAAGGGAGTGCTGCCTGAATCTTTTTATGTGTATATATATATATATATATATATATATATATATATATATATATATAAAATATATGTGTATAGTCAGGGCCGGTTTTAGACAAAATGTGGCCCTGGGCAAAATCAAAAGTGGGGCCCCAAATCTTGTAATAATGTGCAAAAAACACAGTCCGACACCTGACACCCCCGTCGATCAGCTGTTTGAGCATATGGTGCATGCTGTTTACTGCTGCTGTCCCATAGACATACAGCGGTGAGCAGGAAGAGAGAAGGGAGATGACACATGCACACAGCTGCTGAGCTCCGCCTCCTGCACGTGACATCATCGCAGGTCCTACAGCTCCAGTTAGGAGAGTGTTGCTGGTGTCCTGAGCTGTCAGTTTGCAGAGCAGCACTGTGGTAATGATTTGTGTTATGTGTACAGGGAGGGGGCTTTAGGCTACTTTCACACTTGCGGCAGTGTGATCCGGTGGGCGTCGTCGGAACTGGCCGCCGGATCCGCCGCTGACTGAAAGCATTTGTGAGACGGATCCGGATGCGGATCCGTCTCACAAATGCATTGCAAGGACGGATCCGTCTCTCCGCTTGTCATGCGGACAGATGGATCCGTCTTGTACATTTTTTCACTTTTTTACCGATATGCGCATGCCGGAACGACGGATCCGGCATTCCGGTATTCTGAATGCCAGATCCGGCACTAATATATTCCTATGGTAAAAAATGCCGGATCCGGCGTTCAGGCATGTCTTCAGTTTTTTTCGCCAGAGATAAAACCGTAGCATGCTGCGGTTTTCTCTTTTGCCTGATCAGTCAAAACGACTGAACTGAAGACATCCTGATGCAAACTGAACGGATTGCTCTCCATTCAGAATGCATGGGGATAAAACTGATCAGTTATTTTCCGGTATAGAGCCCCTGTGCAGGGAACTCTATGCCGGAAAAGAAAAACGCAAGTGTGAAAGTAGCCTTACACTGTATTATAAAGTGCAGCTTTTCAGCTGTCCGCCTGTTTGCTTCCACGGACGTACAGCTGAACTGAAGCATGGGGCCCCTTAGACGATGGGGGCCCGGAGCAATTGCCCAGCTCCTGGAGCGCCGCTGCCTTCTCAAACAGCTGATCGAGTGTCGGATCCCCGCCGATCAGATGCTGAAGATCTATCCAGAGGATAGATCATCAGTTTAAGCAAACTGCAGAACCCCTTTATACTAAAGGGTCAGCTTCTAGCACCACATTCCCTCCAGTGTTTACCAGCACACTCAAGTGGGAATAGGTCTGAGCTGTTGTACCAGACACACTACGAAAAGTAAAAGTATGGAACTGTACCCATTTAATCAGCTGATAGGCGGGGTTGCCGGGAGTTAGACCCCCGCCTATCTGATGTTGATTACCTATCCTAAGGATTTGTTATAGCCTTTAAATGTAAAATTTCACCTTAATGATCTATAGACAACTGTAAAGAAATGAGTCATAAACATAATGTCTACCTTTGCAATCAATAAAATTCATTGGCTTCTGTCAGCAGTTTTGACCATGCTAAACTACTGACAGCGTTTGGTGGGAGCTGGGGAGAGCAGTACAGTATATGTTTTATTGAGCTTTGATCATCAGGAGTAGTGTGAATATGAACTTTTATTCTGCCAAATTCTGCTTCTGCAAGTGTCCTGGAAGTGGGGCTTCAGTGTGAAGTGCCCTTGGCAAGGATCTTATTCACAGCCCCCCCCCCCCCCCCCCTCTGCTCTGAGTGACAGTTGTACTGGTGTCCTGGTTGGATGCAACATTGGTCACCCAGAGCAGAAGGGAGGGTCTGTGAAGCAGCTAAATGCAGGGAACACCTCCCCCTCCAATGCACTTGCAGGAAGAATCTGGCAGAATAAAACATAATATTCACACACCACTCCTGATAATAAAAGCTCTGCAAAAGGTGTGTTTCTAATGCTGTCTCCAACCCCTACTTGGTGCTCTCAGTAGTTTAGCAGGGGCAAAACTGCTGACAGACTCCCTTTAAACAACTCTTCTAATAGTTATTATAAACATGCTACTGTTTTGTGTGTGCAGGTCCTATGCAGACCTACAGTCAGGTCCATAAATATTGGGACATCAACACAATTCTAACATTTTTGGCTCTATACACCACCACAATGGATTTAAAATGAAACAAACAAGATGTGCTTTACCTGCAGACTGCCAGCTTTCATTTAAGGGTATTTACATCCAAATCAGGTGAACGGTGCAGGAATTACAACAGTTTGCATATGAGCCTCCCACTTGTTAAGGGACCAAAAGTAATGGGACAATTGGCTTCTCGGCTGTTCCATGGCCAGGTGTGTGTTATTCAGTCATTCCTACTGCAGTGGTCAATAAGACCTAGAATCCCTTTAACCTCCTCCCGTCACACTAACGCCGAAAGGCGTCAATGCTGCGGCGCTCCCAGGTCACACTAACGCCAATAGGCGTCATCTCGCGAGACGCGAGATCTCCTGTGAACGCGCGCACACAGGCGCGCGCGCTCACAGGAACGGAAGGTAAGCGAGTGGATCTCCAGCCTGCCAGCGGCGATCGCTCGCTGGCAGGCTGGAGATCCGAATTTTTTAACCCCTAACAGGTATATTAGACGCTGTTTTCATAACAGCGTCTAATATACCTCCTACCTGGTCCTCTGGTGGTCCCTTTTGTTAGGATCGACCACCAGAGGACTCAGGTAGGTCAGTACAGTCGCACCAAACACCACACTACACTACACTACACCCCCCCCCGTCACTTATTAACCCCTTATAAACCCTTTGATCACCCATGATCACCCCATATAAACTCCCTGATCACCCCCCTGTCATTGATCACCGCCCTGTCATTGATCACCCCCCTGTCAGGCTCCGTTCAGACGTCCGTATGATTTTTACGGATCCACGGATACATGGATCGGATCCGCAAAAAGCATACGGACGTCTGAATGGAGCCTTACAGGGGGGTGATCAATGACAGGCGGGTGATCACCCATATACACTCCCTGATCACCCCCTGTCATTGATCACTCCCCTGTAAGGCTCCATTCAGACGTCCGCATGATTTTTACGGATACATGGATCGGATCCGCAAAACACATGCGGACGTCTGAATGGAGCCTTACAGGGGGTGATCAATGACAGGCGGGTGATCACCCATATACACTCCCTGATCACCCCCTGTCATTGATCACTCCCCTGTAAGGCTCCATTCAGACGTCCGCATGATTTTTACGGATACATGGATCGGATCCGCAAAACACATGCGGACGTCTGAATGGAGCCTTACAGGGGGTGATCAATGACAGGCGGGTGATCACCCATATACACTCCCTGATCACCCCCCTGTCATTGATAACCCCCCTGCAAGGCTCCATTCAGACGTCCGCATGCGTTTTGTGGATCCGATCCATGTATCCATGGATCCGTAAAAAATCATGCGCATGTCTGATTGGAGCCTTACAGGGGGGGTGATCAGTGACAGGGGGGTGATCACCCTGATTACCCTGATCACCCCCTGTCATTGATAACCCCCCTGTAAGGATCCATTCAGACGTCCGCATGCGTTTTGTGGATCCGATCCATGTATCCATGGATCCGTAAAAAATCATGCGGATGTCTGAATGGAGCCTTACAGGGGGGGTGATCAGTGACAGGGGGGTGATCACCCTGATCACCCCTGTCATTGATAACCCCCCTGTAAGGCTCCATTCAGACGTCCGCATGCGTTTTGTGGATCCGATCCATGTATCCATGGATCCGTAAAAAATCATGCGGATGTCTGAATGGAGCCTTACAGGGGGGGTGATCAGTGACAGGGGGGTGATTACCCTGATCACCCCCTGTCATTGATAACCCCCCTGTAAGGCTCCATTCAGAGGTCCGCATGCGTTTTGTGGATCCGATACATGTATCCATGGATCCGTAAAAAATCATGCGGATGTCTGAATGGAGCCTTACAGGGGGGGTGATCAGTGACAGGGGGGTGATCACCCTGATTACCCTGATCACCCCCTGTCATTGATAACCCCCCTGTAAGGCTCCATTCAGACGTCCGCATGCGTTCTGTGGATCCGATACATGTATCCATGGATCCGTAAAAAATCATGCGGATGTCTGAATGGAGCCTTACAGGGGGGGTGATCAGTGACAGGGGGGTGATCAGGGAGTCTATATGGGTGATCACCCCCCTGTCATTGATCACCCCCCCCCCCCTGGTAAGGCTCCATTCAGACATTTTTTTTGGCACAAGTTAGCGGAAATTTTTTGTTTGTTTTTGTTTTTTCTTACAAAGTCTCATATTCTACTAACTTGTGTCAAAAAATAAAATCTCACATGAACTCGCCGTACCCCTCACGGAATCCAAATGCGTAAACATTTTTAGACATTTATATTCCAGACTTCTTCTCACGCTTTAGGGCCCCTAAAAAGCCAGGGCAGTATAAATACCCCACATGTGACCCCATTTCGGAAAGAAGACACCCCAAGGTATTCCGTGAGGGGCATATTGAGTCCATGAAAGATTGAAATTTTTGTCCTAAGTTAGCGGAAAGTGAGACTTTGTGAGAAAAAAACAAAAAAAAATCAATATCCGCTAACTTATGCAAAAAAAAAAAAAATTCTAGGAACTCGCCATGCCCCTCATTGAATACCTTGGGGTGTCTTCTTTCCAAAGTGGGGTCACATGTGGGGTATTTATACTGCCCTGGCTTTTTAGGGGCCCGAAAGTGTGAGAAGAAGTCTGGGATCCAAATGTCTAAAAATGCCCTCCTAAAAGGAATTTGGGCCCCTTTGCGCATCTAGGCTGCAAAAAAGTGTCACACATGTGGTATCGCCGTACTCAGGAGAAGTTGGGGAATGTGTTTTGGGGTGTCATTTTACATATACCCATGCTGGGTGAGAAAAATATCTTGGTCAAATGCCAACTTTGTATAAAAAAATGGGAAAAGTTGTCTTTTGCCAAGATATTTCTCTCACCCAGCATGGGTATATGTAAAATGACACCCCAAAACACATTGCCCAACTTCTCCTGAGTACGGCGATACCAGATGTGTCACACTTTTTTGATGCCAAGGTGGGCAAAGGGGCGCATATTCCAAAGTGCACCTTTCGGATTTTACCGGCCATTTTTTACACATTTTGATTGCAAGGTACTTCTTACACATTTGGGCCCCTAAATTGCCAGGGCAGTATAAGTACCCCACAAGTGACCCCATTTTGGAAAGAAGACACCCCAAGGTATTCCGTGAGGGGCATGGCGAGTTCCTAGAATTTTTTATTTTTTGTCGCAAGTTAGTGGAATATGAGACTTTGTAAGGAAAAAAGATAAAAAAAAAAAAATCATCATTTTCCGCTAACTTGTGACAAAAAAGAAAAAATTCTAGGAACTCGCCATGCCCCTCACGGAATACCTTGGGGTGTCTTCTTTCCAAAATGGGGTCACTTGTGGGGTAGTTATACTGCCCTGGCAATTTAGGGGCCCAAATGTGTGAGAAGTACCTTGCAATCAAAATGTGTAAAAAATGGCCTGCAAAATCTGAAAGGTGCACTTTGGAATATGTGCCCCTTTGCCCACCTTGGCAGCAAAAAAGTGTGACACATCTGGTATCGCCGTACTCAGGAGAAGTTGGGGAATGTGTTTTGGGGTGTCATTTTACATATACCCATGCTGGGTGAGAGAAATATCTTGGCAAAAGACAACTTTTCCCATTTTTTTATACAAAGTTGGCATTTGACCAAGATATTTTTCTCACCCAGCATGGGTATATGTAAAATGACACCCCAAAACACATTCCCCAACTTCTCCTGAGTACGGCGATACCTAATGTGTCACACTTTTTTGCTGCCAAGGTGGGCAAAGGGGCACATATTCCAAAGTGTGACCTTTTGGATTTCACCGGTCATTTTTTACACATTTTGATTGCAAAGTTCTTCTCACACATTTGGGCCCCTAAATTGCCAGGGCAGTATAACTACACCACAAGTGACCCCATTTTGGAAAGAAGACACCCCAAGGTATTCCGTGAGGGGCATGGCAAGTTTTTAGAATTTTTTATTTTTTGTCGCAAGTTAGTGGAATATGAGACTTTGTAAGAAAAAAAAAAAAAAAATCATCATCATTTTCCGCTAACTTGTGACAAAAAATAAAAAGTTCTATGAACTCACTATGCCCATCAGCGAATACCTTAGGGTGTCTACTTTCCGAAATGGGGTCATTTGTGGGGGTTTTCTACTGTTTGGGCATTGTAGAACCTCAGGAATCATGACAGGTGCTCAGAAAGTCAGAGCTGTTTCAAAAAGCGGAAATTCACATTTTTGTACCATAGTTTGCAAATGCTATAACTTTTACCCAAACCATTTTTTTTTTTTGCCCAAACATTTTTTTTTAATCAAAGACATGTAGAACAATAAATTTGGCGAAAAATGTATATATGGATGTCGTTTTTTTTGCAAAATTTTACAGCTGAAAGTGAAAAATGTCATTTTTTTGCAAAAAAATCGTTAAATTTCGATTAATAACAAAAAAAGTAAAAATGTCAGCGGCAATGAAATACCACCAAATGAAAGCTCTATTAGTGAGAAGAAAAGGAGGTAAAATTCATTTGGGTGGTAAGTTGCATGACCGAGCAATAAACCGCTAAAGTTGTGGAGTGCCGATTTGTAAAAAAGGGCCTGGTCACTAGGGGGGTATAAACCTGTGGTCCTTAAGTTGTTAAGGGTCTCTAACTAATGTTAAAAATAATATCTTTATTAGTTTATGTTTAAAAAGGTTTGCACCTCACACAAATTAGGAGAAAAAAATGTTTTTTTTAAAAATCAGTGTGTGGTGACAAGTGAGCCGATTCCTCTTGTGGTATCTACCACAGTCACTTTATTATTCATAGGTCTCCACGGACAGCATAGGGGTGAATTGTTCAATGGGAGTAGTGTTGAACAATTCACCCCTATGCTGTCCGTGGAGACCTATGAATAATAAAGTGACTGTGGTAGATACCACAAGAGGAATCGGCTCACTTGTCACCACACACTGATTTTTTTAAAAAAAAAAATTCTCCTAATTTGTGTGAGGTGCAAACCTTTTTAAACATAAACTAATAAAGATATTATTTTTAACATTAGTTAGAGACCCCTAAAGGGATTCTAGGTCTTATTGACCACTGCAGTAGGAATACATTAATATCCCGAGGGTCTCTAAAAGGGACTTTGTATATTACATTATTCCCTCATTATCCCAATTACAATGAGCAGATAAAAGGTCCAGAGTTCATTTCAAGTGCGCTATTTGCATTTGGAATCTGTTGCTGTCAACTCTCAAGATGAGATCCAAAGAGCTGTCACTATCAGTGAAGCAAGCCATCATTAGGCTGAAAAAACAAAACAAACCCATCACAGAGATGGCAAAAACATCAGGCGTGGCCAAAACAACTGTTTGGAACATTCTTAAAAAAGAGGAACGCACCGGTGAGCTCAGCAACACCAAAAGACCCAGAAGATCACAGAAAACAACTGTGGTGGGTGACCGAATAACTCTTTCCCTGGTGAAGAAAACACCCTTCACAACAGTAGGCCAGATCAAGAACACTCTCCAGGAGGTAGGTGTATGTGTGTCAAAGTCAACAATCAAGAGAAGACTTTACCAGAGTGAATACAGAGGGTTCACCACAAGATGTAAACCATTGGTGAGCCTCAAAAACGGGAAGGCCAGATTAGAGTTTGCCAATTGACATCTAGAAAAGCCTTCACGATTCTGGAACAACATCCTATGGACAGATGAGACCAAGATCAACTTGTACCCGAGTGAAGGGAAGAGAAGAGTATGGAGAAGGAAAGGAACTGCTCATGATCCTAAGCATACCACCTCATCAGTGAAGCATGGTGGTGGTAGTGTCATGGCGTGGGCATGTATGGCTGCCAATGGAACTGGTTCTCTTGTATTTATTGATGATGTGACTGCTGACAAAAGCAGCAGGATGAATTCTGAAGTGTTTCGGGCAATATTATCTGCTCATATTCAGCCAAATGCTTCAGAACTCATTGGACGGCGCTTCACAGTGCAGATGGACAATGACCCAGAGCATACTGCAAAAGCAACCAAAGAGTTTTTTAAGGGAAAGAAGTGGAATGTTATGCAATGGCCAAGTCAATTACCGGACCTGAATCCGATTGAGAATGCATTTCACTTGCTGAAGACAAAACTGAAGGGAAAATGCCCCAAGAACAAGCAGGAACTGAAGACAGTTGCAGTAGAGGCCTGGCAGAGCATCACCAGGGATGAAACCAGCGTCTGGTGATGTCTATGCGTTCCAGACTTCAGGCTGTAATTGACTGCAAAGGATTTACAACCAAGTATTAAAAAGTGAAAGTTTGATTTATGATTATTATTCTGTCCTATTTCTTTTGGTCCCTTAACAAGTGGGAGGTACATATGCAAACTGTTGTAATTCCTACACCGTTCACCTGATTTGGATGTAAATACCCTCAAATGAAAGCTGACAGTCTGCAGGTAAAGCACATCTTGTTCGTTTTATTTCAAATCCATTGTGGTGGTGTATAGAGCCAAAAATGTTACTATTGTGTCGATGTCCCAATATTTATGGACCTGGCTGTATGTGTCTCCTTGGTTACAGACTACAAACAAACCATGTGCAGTCTGATCAGCCTTCCATCTGTCTCCTACTTCTAACTCTACATTTGGTTAGCTTTTAACAAAGTTTAATCTTTTTTTTTTTTATTGCAAATTCTTTGGAGCAATAGAAGAATTTGTTGCAAAGGTGGACACAACCTTAAATCTGAGCGCATCTGTAGGGCGGAGCGTATCCCACCCCTCACAGTTTATATCTCATATTGACAGCTGTATAATGTCCATGCCGTTTTCCCATGATGTCTGTAAATAATTGTTGAGGGTCTGGGATGGGTGGCTCTACGTAGGCGCTGCTTATCTCATCCTGCAAAAGCTGCCTGTCACGGATCTGGTTGACTTAACCTACTTTCACATCTACGTTTTTACTGGATCCGTCATGGATAAGCAAAAACACTTCCGTCATGATAATACACCCGGCTCCATCCGTTCTGAACGTATCCAGTTGTATTATCTTTAACATAGCCAAGATGGATCCGTCATTAACTCCATTGTAAGTCAATAGGGGACGGATCCGTTTTCTTTTGTGTCAGAGAAAACGGATCCGTCACCATTGACTTTCATTGTGAGTCATGACGGATCCGTCTTGCTCCGCATCCCAGGACGCACTCAAAAACGCTGCTTGCTGCGCTCTTGTGTGCGTCATGGGAACGCAATGAAACGGAACGGAATGCATTCTGGTGCACTCCGTTCCCCTTAAGTTCAGTCTTGTCCCCATTGACAATGAATGGGGATGAAACTGAAGCGTTTTCCACCGCTATTGAGATCCTATGACTGATCCCAATAGCGGAAAGGGAAAGCGCTGGTGTGGAAGTAGCCTGACATGTGCTTCCTCCCAGAAAGTCCTCTTTCACAAGAACGAGACATGCGATGCTTGAAGCGATCGGGCAGCATCCAGACTGAATCCTGACGCATTGATTTCAGTGGGTCTGTGCGCACTAGCGTTGTTTTTCACTGATCCTCTTTGTGTTCAGGAAAAATCACAGCATCTTCTGTATTGTGCGTATTTCCTCGCAGCCCCGGCCCCATAGAAGTGAATGGGACCTGCATGAAAAAAACAGAAGACCTCCAAATGCAATGTGTTTTTCATGGATGGTTGCTGGAAATGTTGAGTTTTATTTTTCTTGCGCATGAAAAACACATGTAATCTGGATGGACAAGTAATTGTCCATATTGCTTCCTTTGCTGGCTGGATTCATTTTTCCATCGCGTTATACACTGCTCGTTTCCATAGTTAGGACCACCCTACAATCCAGCAGTGGTGGCTGCGCTTGTGCACTACAGAAAAAAGCACTAGCCTATGAGCACTCCCACGATTCCAGCCCCAGAGAGGCCAGCGCTTGTTCCTATAGTGTAAGCACGGCCACCACTGATGGATTGCAGGAAGGTCATAACCATGGACACGAGCAGTGTATAATGTGATGGAAAATAAATCCAGCCAGCGAAGGAGGCAATCTGGACAATCACAATACATTAGTAAGCGTCTTGTATAAAAGGGGTTGTCTCATCCCAGATAATGGGGGCATATCCTACTGCTAGGACCCGCACCTATATCAAGAACGGAGCCCCGCATGCACAGTGCGCCCTCCAACACTTTCGGGGGTCCGTTCTTGATATACCGCTGGGACCTGCACCTATCAGACAATACACATATCCTAGCGATATTCCCCCAAAGTCTCTTTAACTTTATCTACATTTGCTGAAGTAAGACGAATCCTTTAACAGATCCTGACACAATCCATATCACTCGTGTGGAAAAGGCCTAAGAAGAGGTTCTTTAGCAGCTGTAGTGTGTCCTGTACAGTCATGCGCCCCAGCTTTCGCAGAGCATAGAAATGCATCTGGCACGGACCTTCCTAACTGGAAAAGATAAAGCTGTATCCTATCAGTCCCCTAATAAATAGTGGCCAGGGATCCTTCTCTTCTGCAGTAGCCGGGGGGTGTATTATGTACCCCTCCTACACAGTATTAGGAATATCAGGAATCGTCTCGGAGTTCTGGTACCCAGCCTTTAGCCTGACGTTTTTATATGGTCACAAGCGTCTTATAATTTACAGTAGGGGGCATCATTTCATCATTTTCTCAGCATCCCACACTGCCTGTTCAAGTGATAACCATGAACCTTCTTGTGTCTCCACAGCTCTGTGTACGATGACCAGCCAAATGCTCACCAAAGGTTCATGGAAAAGCTTGACACCCGGATTCGAAATCATGACCGGGAAATTGAAAAAATGTGCAATTTCCACCATCAAGGCTTTGTAGATGCCATAAACGAGCTCTTAAAAGTCAGGGCTGATGCTGAAAAGCTAAAGGTAAGGAGTCCAACTGATTTCATTTCAGTTCTTTCCATGGTCTTCAGGCTCCTGGTTATAATAGCAATTGATGTAAACCAGTGCAACCAGTATTATTAGTGTCCTATCCTGTCCTTATTTGTGGATACCCGCTGCTACCACAACCGACTGACGTAAAAGTATGGTGGTCACGTGATATTCATCATGTTATATACTTTTGCGACCACTTCGTCCACGACCTGTGATCAGCGTTCCCTCCTTTGTAGCTAGTGAGTGGAGTAGTTTGGCACCTGTTCCCTCTTAGCCGGGCAATACAGAACCGCACCCAAAGACTATCATACCTACAGCACCTTAGTAAATGGCTATAAGGCAGCCAGATATACAGGACCTCATAAGCACCCAGGCCTAGTATTAAACAACGTCTTTGTCTGCCTAGCGCAGTGGAGGTTATTGTCTGCATTTAGGGTGGTGTAGGCGAGTGAGTGGGTTAATAGTCTTTCTGGTGCTCTATGACAGTAAACAGATTAAAGGGGTATTCCCATCACAGACAATGGGGGTATATCGCTAGGATATGCCACCATTGTCTGATAGATGCGGGACCCACCTCTGGGACCCGCACCTACAATGAGAACGGAGCGGGGATATGAACGGAGGGCGCACTGCGCATGAGCAGCTGCCCTCCATTCATTTCTGTGGGGCCGCCAAAAATTTCCATCTGCCCTATAGAAATGAATGGGAGCACTTTTATAGGAGCAGCAGGGAGCAATCCGGGGTCCTCCAGCCACAGCTGTCCCCGCTCTGCTCTTGTTGTAGGTGCGGGTCCCAGAGGTGGGACCCGCACCTATCAGACAATGGGGGCGCTGGCTCAGCTATTTCTGTCTGCCCCATAGAAATGAATGGGAGCAGGGGCTGCGCGTGCGTGGTGCGCTTCTATTCACTTCTATGGGAGCAGCGCTTGGTGGCGGACGGACACCGGGAAATCCGGGGTCCTCCAGCCACAGCTGTCCCCGCTCCGTTCTTGTTGTAGACAATCAGACAGTGGGGGCATATCCTAACAATATTTCCCCATTGTATGTGATGGGAATTCCCCTTTAATGTCAATAATACCGGTGGTTTGGGACAGTGAATAGGTTAATATCACTATATTTGGTGGTCTAGGGCAGTGGAGAGGGTTAATTTGAGTATATATGGTAGCCTAGGGTAGCAAAAGGTTAATGTAAGGCTTCTAGGGCAGTGAAGTGTTAATGTTAGGATCCCTAGTGGTCTAGGACAGTCAAATGGTCAATTGTAATACCCCTGGTGAGGGTGCTGTATACCTGGGATACAGAGATTACTCACTCCAGCATTGGAGGCCAGACATTGATGGTTGGCTCCCTGTTTGCTCCCTGCATTGATCATAGAGATGACAGCTGTGAGGGGATAGAGAGGACTGTGCAGCCAGTACTGTATGGCTTCATAGTTCCCTATGATCGGACAGAGAAATGAAAGGGTTTCTTTGGCCTAGGAGGTGACAACACCAATAGTCCTAAGCTCTGCCCACCTCAGCGTCCCATCTGTTTGGACATCATGCCACTTGTGGCTGCTAAACACTGCGATTGGCTGCAGTCAACAGCGGTCATGGGTCCAAGCCACTTCCTGGTCCTGCAGAGGCCTTAAACGGGGCAGTGCCGTAGACTAGTGTTTTTATTTGTTTTTGTTTTACGGGGCACAGGTTAGAACCATAGGGGTTGTTGGCTCTTAGGCCAGACAGCCCCTTTAAAGAGCTGTGTGCACAGTCATTAAAGGGGTTTTCTCAGAATGAACATTTACCAGCTATTCACAGGATTGGCCATAAGTGTCTGATCCCAAGAACAGGGACCCTGTGCCCACCGCTCCTACTCCCTGCACATGCACAGTGAAGGGGTCTCCGTGGAGCTGCGGTTGAGCATGCATGCTGCTGCTCCATTCAGAGTCTATGGGACTGATGGGCCATCAGTATCTGGTAGGGGTCTGAGACCTCTCACCACCACCGACCAGCTGATCTACTGTAGCTCTGGAGTTGGAACTGCACGGCCCTGTGCGTTGTGTAGTGGACGGAGCCGGTTACTGCAGCCCAGCCCCTATTGAAGTGTATGGGGGCAGCATTGCAGTAACCAGCTCTGTCCACTACACAGAGCTGCCCTGAAATAGCTGATTGTGGGAGTGCGGGTGTCGTACCCCTGCCGATCAGGTATATGTCCTGAGAATACTTGACCTGTTGGATGTTCTTGAGGACCAGGTGTGAGAACGCTGGTCTATTCTTTAAGTAGGATTGACTGCCATCTAGTGGTGACATTTGGAAGTGCCTGACTGAAATGTATTAGTCCAGCTTCAGTCCTCCATATCAGGATGCAGAATATCTGTTACATTGTTGATTGGTGGTAACTAAGAATTGTACTAATTAAACTGTTTGCGTGTCAGTTTATTGCTAGTAAATCCTGTAGGACTTAGTGTAAGCTGCTCCAAGCTGACCTCTGGTATAGGATATGCATTCCGTTTTCGGACAACTATTGCTATTTCAGGTCTGAATGAACAGTAAGAAATGGCGGGGACAAGTAAATGTTCCGGTCTTAACACCCTGCTGTTTTCTGATCTGTGCTGATTAGCATTTTAATTTATGGTTATACTGGTCGAAGCCGTTTTTCTCGTACGAAGAGCAGAATGTCCTTTATAGACATATACCGTACTTAAGGATGACCTCTCAGTCCTCCTGACATGTGTGTTTTAGTGCTGTAAATACTTGCATTTTCGTTGTAGTAAATTTTATATAAACCTCTTTTTCAGTAACTCTGCATTCTGTCGTTCCTCTGTTATTCCTGCAAAGAATTTGTGACTTCACAACAGGGTGTTACCATTCCTTTAGCCAAAGGGGTGTCCCCCTATACACTGTGACACTGTGAGATAGGATGTGCAGGGACATGCCGCCAACTGGTAACACCCATTTGTCAGTTTATTCATAGTAAATATCGGGGGGAATGGCATATACAGAGTCATAAGAAAAGATTCTCCAGAATTGTTATATCCTGTAAAATATGAGTATTTACCGAAACGGACATGTCAGGAGAGGTGAGAGGTTTCCTTGAATTTATAAAATTCTGGCTGCACGCAGCCACCACTAGGGGGGGCTTAAAAGCTTATTATTGTGGAGTTCAAACTCTCCCCAGAGGTGGCTGTAGACAGCCGAAATTCTATCATACATATACTGTACTCCTATGTGGGTGATTTAGAGCCTTATTTCAGAAAAATGGAAAGCTGACCGCTAGAAAAATATTAATATATAAAATAATTAAGCTACACAGAATTTTCAAGCTATTTAGATTTTTTTTAAAGAAGGAGAAAATTCCCTGTTTCACACACCCTAAATTCATAGCTAAAACTCGAATTTGTTTTTCACATTCGTAAAGGGGTTTTCTAGGGATAAATATATAAAAAAAAAAAAAAAAATAGAAAGGGTTAAAAAATAAAATATAATAAACAGTACTCACCTTACTGATCCACTGCTTTTCTAACTGCTCCAGTCTACCCTGCTCAACACTTCCTGCTAGGACGGAGGATCAGTGAGGTGAATGATGCTTAAGTCCTCTTCAGTCGGATGCTAAGCAAAGTAAACGGGAGCTCTGGAAGTTGTGTGATGGGAATTATTGGTACTCGCAATCTTAAAACAGTTGTGCAGCCATTAATATTGATGGCCTATCCTCAGGATAGGTCATCAATATCTGATTGGTGGGGATCCAACACCCGGCACCCCCGCCGATCAGCTGTTTGAAGAGAAGGAGGCACTCGTAAGAGCGCTACTTCCTCTTCAAGATAATATTGCGCACTGTCACGTTTGCAGGTACAAGTGCTCGTCCAATTCAATTGAATGGGGCGAGTTATTGTAATTACACTGCGCAGCCAAGACTTCAGAGACAACGGGCAGTATAATCTTGAAGAGGAAATAGAGCTTGCATGGAGCGCCGCCTCCTCTTCAAACAACTGATCGGCAGGGGTGCCGGGAGTGAGACCCCCACCGACCAGATATTGATGACCTATCCTGAGGATAGGCCATCAATATTACTGGCTGCACAGACTTCTTTTAACCATTTAATGCCCATTTGTGTACCCCCTCTAAAAAAAAAAAAATGTTTAAAAATGTTGTCAGCAGCTGAACCTTTTGCTGACATTCACCGAGAGAAAGATAGTGGGGCACATGTATTAAGACCGAAGTTTTAGACGCTGGTCTTAATAAAGGCCCTGTGCTGGATCCCCCGGAGTTATGAAGAGGTGCCAGTCTCTCCATAACTTTGGCGCATCCACCGTCCATTCTAACTGTAAGACCGCTTCCGGGCTGTTTTTGTCACGGATGGTGTTGCAGAAAGCTGAAACTTGTAAATAAACATCCGACTGGCTTGATCCCAAACTAAGGAGCATATGGGTGAGCCCTATAAAACCCCTAGAGCTCTCCCTGACTGCTATGCCCATGCAAAGGTCTTTATGGTAGACGATTGCATGCCCACGTACCTAATACTGTGTGACACCTGAAAACCCTATAATAGTGAGGGGACACGACCACCGGCTCCCTGCACTTAATACGGACGGAGTCAGGGTCACTTAGAATCAAGCCAGCAAAGAAACACAAATAAAGGAAAAAGACTTATCTGAGGAATCGGCAGCCGCAGCCTCCAGCAGTGAACACCTCACCCAGGAAGTAGTATAAACCGCAAAGTGAGGCAGTATGGGAGGGAATATAAAGGGAGACAATTAGTGTATATAGGTGACAGCTGGGAGAAGGAAAGGAGATGACAAAGTGAAACCAAAACAAAGAACGTCATGCAAGAGGTAGAGAAGAACGTCTGCCAGACCTTCTCATAGAACTGGCGGTGACATTTTTTACAATAAGACAATTTTCTATGCCTAAAACAGGTGTAGAAAATGGCGAATGAATCTGCCGGCCCATCCCCTTCCCCGCCTACTTCACGCCCATAATTTTAGATCTGTTGTGAGCGGGACGAAGTCGGAGATAGCAGTGCAACTAACCGTTGCGCCTCCGTCTGCGCCTGAAATACGCCTAATTTAGGAGTAGTTCAGTATAATAAATGACCCCCAAAATCTTTGGGTCAGTTTTTCTGAAGCCTCCAGATGAGCAGCCCTGATAAAGGCCAAATAAAACGTCTTCTTCTCATACGTTTCGGCCATTAATGTTCTGATCCTCATTAGCTCGCTATCTTATTGGCATTGCTGGAACCACGTAGCCCTTCTAGTATATTCATGCACCTGCGTCAGAAAATGTCTCGACAGTATGTTGGCATCCGCACATCAGTAGGTCACAGTCTTGCGTCTGTCGCCGAAAGTGGTTTTGTGTTGCAGCGCACAGACGTCGCTTAGTGGATTTTTCTGCCAGGGACCAAAAACTTTTTTGTTTCCCCTTTTAACTCCTTTCCAACAAGCCCTGCCAAATTACCCTCGTACCCCTCGGGATGGAGCTAGAATTTCCAATTATGTGTGGTGGGATACCGCTTGTAATTGTGCTTAGTGTTTAGCTTCGGGGGAGCTAACGCTTCATCTTCCGGGAGACGTGTCAGGATTTTAGGCAAAGGTCACACAGTACCAACCCTTTTAGCTCCCTTTACACTTCTGCAAAGAAAATAATCTGCACAGCAGACAGTTGGAGCGTATTTCGGCAGGGCCTACGATAGGAAGAGCATTATATAAATGATATTCAGATAACAGGGGACAAAACGCGGCATCAATGAGGTCATTGAACATCTTTGTTTCCGAAATTAATGAGATTTTCAATCAAGCCGAATGCGCTTCCTTATTATGATGACCTAATGAGTCCAGCTCAATATGTGGGAAAATATGAGGTCGCGCTCTTCCTGCACCTGCAGCATAGAAATCCTGCTGGGGTTTGTGGATTTTCCACTTTTGATGTGAATCAACCACCCAGTGTTTGCATTCAGCAAAGTATGAATGTTTAATTACATGAAAAATGCCATCGCCGTCCCATGTGGACAATGAATGGAGCATAGACCTCATTGAGGTTATCAAAAAGGGACCAGTGGCCAATTGGGTCAATGATTTGAATTGTTTGACAGACCCACAGGAACAAATAGAGTTCAAAAATCCCAAGTAAATTTGAGAAGTTTGCCACAGAATCTGTTAGTACGAACTGTCATAAGTAATTAAAGTTAACAAAAGCCCTTTGTGATCGAAAGTTCAAGTTCAAACTGTAGAGTTAATTTGAATTTGCCGGCTTTTGTCCGAAGTCTCTCATGAATCATGATCTGATTACAAGGGTGAGCAGTTGCATTAGGGGCACTATTTGCTTATTTCTTCAAGGTCCAAGTCACTGATACCAACCGAAGATTTCAGGAAGCCGGGAAGGAGGTGAGAAAACATCTTATGAACAGACTCATTCAATTTGGTAATTTTTTTATTTTTTTATTTTTACCAAATTGGATCCGATTCTCTTTTTATATACCCTAGGTAATTGCTAAGACAGAGGAGACCATTCGGTGCAGGACACAGCAGAGAAATATTGCCACTGTAGTTGACAAATTGCAAATGTGCCTTCCGGGTGAGTTAGATTTACAAAAAAGAAATATATAAAAAAAAAGAGTAAAAATGGTTTAGTGTTATTTGAGATGTGGTTATATGTATGTGAAATACTGTCTCGTATGGAATAAATGAGGTATATCAGTGTAGATTGCTAATTTGAAGACAGAAATTTTTGAACCTGCTTCAATCACAAAAATACTCGTTTGTTGTGAGTCCCGCTTCCATGGTCGGTCCTCTTTGGCGGGGTTGGCTGCTTAAAGCTGGCCATTGACATCAAATAATTGTTGGCTGGAATTGCTTTTGACCAACAATTATAGTCAATTACGACAACTCCCCCATTAATTTGGTTGTTTACCTTGGCCGAAAATGCACGTTAACTCTATAGTGCGCTCAGATAAGCGGCTGCCAGATGCCTCTGTTACTGTTTATCTTGGGCAGAACATTACCTGCGGACAGAAGAAAGGTCAGTCGTTCAATATCTCCTCGCATGTTAACAGTTGGTCTATCATTCCCTTCTGACGTTAGATTTATAATTTTTACAAAGTCAGTGGGGTGTGCCAATTTTTTATGAAGTCAGTGGGGTCTGCCAAATGTTTCTTAAGTCAGTGAGGTCTGCCAAAAATAACTAATCCCTATAAGCACCTTTGCGATATAGGAAAAGATCTGAATTCACCAATTTCTGCAGAATCTGCACAGGTTTAAGGGTGTATTCAATCGAACATGCAAACCGCGGATCTGCAAAACACAGGCACCAGCCATGTGCATCGTGCATCCTGGTGCGAAACCATTGACTTCAAGATCTGGTGAAAGATAAGACATGTTCTATCCTTTGCGGCATGGAGGTATTGGCCCGGAACCACACAGAAGTGCTTCAGTTTGTTTCTGTGTGCTTCCAGGTCCTTGCCTCTGCTCTATGAAAGATAGTACACTCGTGGCCAAAAGTTTTGAGAATTACATAAATATTGGAAATTGGAAAAGTTGCTGCTTAAGTTTTTATAATAGCAATTTGCATATACTCCAGAATGTTATGAAGAGTGATCAGATGAATTGCATAGTCCTTCTTTGCCATGAAAATTAACTTAATCCCAAATAAACCTTTCCACTGCATTTCATTGCTGTCATTAAAGGACCTGCTGAGATCATTTCAGTAATCGTCTTGTTAACTCAGGTGAGAATGTTGACGAGCACAAGGCTGGAGATCATTATGTCAGGCTGATTGGGTTAAAATGGCAACCTTGACCTGTTAAAAGGAGGGTGATGCTGGAAATCATTGTTCTTCCATTGTTAACCATGGTGACCTGCAAAGAAACGCGTGCAGCCATCATTGCGTTGCATAAAAATGGCTTCACAGGCAAGGATATTGTGGCTACTAAGATTGCACCTCAATCAACAATTTATAGGATCATCAAGAACTTCAAGGAAAGAGGTTCAATTCTTGTTAAGAAGGCTTCAGGGAGTCCAAGAAAGTCCAGCAAGCGCCAGGATTGTCTCCTAAAGAGGATTCAGCTGCGGGATCGGAGTGCCACCAGTGCAGAGCTTGCTCAGGAATGGCAGCAGGCAGGTGTGAGCGCATCTGCACGCACAGTGAGGCGAAGACTTTTGCAAGATGGCCTGGTGTCAAGAAGGGCAGCAAAGAAGCCACTTCTCTCCCAAAAAAACATCAGGGACAGATTGATCTTCTGCAGAGAATATGGTGAATGGACTGCTGAGGACTGGGGCAAAGTCATATTCTTCGATGAAGCCTCTTTCCGATTGTTTGGAGCATCAGGAAAAAGGCTTGTCCGGAGAAGAAAAGGTGAGCGCTACCATCAGTCCTGTGTCATGCCAACAGTAAAGCATCCTGAGACCATTCATGTGTGGGGTTGCTTCTCATCCAAGGGAGTGGGCTCACTCACAATTTTGCCCAAAAACACAGCCATGAATAAAGAATGGTACCAAAACACCCTCCAACAGCAACTTCTTCCAACAATCCAACAACAGTTTGGTGAAGAACAATGCATTTTCCAGCACGATGGAGCACCGTGCCATAAGGCAAAAGTAATAACTAAGTGGCTCGGGGACCAAAACGTTGACATTTTGGGTCCATGGCCTGGAAACTCCCCAGATCTTAATCCCATTGATAACTTGTGGTCAATCCTCAAGAGGCGGGTGGACAAACAAAAACCCCCTATTTCTGACAAACTCCAAGAAGTGATTATGAAAGAATGGGTTGCTATCAGTCAGGAATTGGCCCAGAAGTTGATTGAGAGCATGCCCAGTCGAATTGCAGAGGTCCTGAAAAAGAAGGGCCAACACTGCAAATACTGACTCTGCATAAATGTCATGTAATTGTCGATAAAAGCCTTTGAAACGTATGAAGTGCGTATAATTATATTTCACTACATCACAGAAACAACTGAAACGATTAAAATATCTAAAAGCAGTTTAGCAGCAAACTTTGTGAAAACGAATATTTGTGTCATTCTCAAAACTTTTGGCCACGACTGTACATGTCCTATCTTTCGCCGCATCTTGTCTATTGCTGAACCATTGAAGTCAATGGGTCTGCACCACAATACAGCGTGCACATGGCTGGTGCCCATGTTTTGTGGATAAGCGGTTTGCGGTCCCACGGTCTTGTGAATGTGGCCTAATATTTATTTGTGGCAGACCAACTGTATTTAGGGGAAAGATAAATCAGGCATGTATAAGAGCTCGGTGTCTCGCGGCAACTTATTCCTCACTCTCTGTTTAAATAATGATGCATGGTCGGCCAATCTGCATGTTTTTATGACAGTTGGAAGGGACAGTATTGAGTCCACATCTATGTCATGTGTATCACTTTAAAGCGGCTCTGTCACCAGGATCAACCCTATTAACCATCATGCTGAACTAAAAAACTATACCTTTCTTTTGTCTGTACAATAAATAGCTGCAGAGTAATCTGCGTTTTTATTCAGATGCAAATGAGCAATTGGAGCACTCAGAGGCGGGGCTGAAAATTCTGAGCACTGCTCGGTAACACCCCCTGTGCTCTGCACACGCCCCCTACCTTTGATTGACAGGGCTAAACATCAGGCTTAGGACAGAGCTTTGTCCTGGCTTATATAGATCTACTGTATATATGTGTATTATACACACTGTACTAAAGCTTCATCACACTGGGATCTGCTCAGAAAGCTAATCTACATATTACTACTTTATTCATAGGCAGAATGTATGATCATATGAGTGCGGGACAATAGCCCCGAGGGTGGCCTGATACGCACAGTATCATGGTAACCAATAATGCTGTGCGCACGATGTATACCGCTCCGGGACATATGACCCGCTCAAGGACCGTATGTCTCGGAGGACATAGGGTCGTGTGCATGAGCCTAAAACCAACAGCTTCACCTCTAAGCTATATCATCACCACACATGGATACATGGTTTTTCTATGCTTATAAGCTAACACATAGTACTGGTGTCTGTATAATCATACATTTTGCCTGTGAATAAAGCAGTAATATGTAGATTAGCTTTCTGAGCAGATCTCAGTGTGATGAAGCTATAGTACAGAGTGTGTATAATACACATATATATACAGTAGATATAAGTGGTCTCTACAGATGGGAACTTACACTGTCAACCTTGTCTGTCCTGGGTCTAGGCCTATAAAATTTGTGGTACCTATCACATTAACGATCTGCCAGCAGCATTTTATTGCGCAGGAGAAGCTGACTTAAAATATAGGTTTCTGGGAAAAGAGTCAATACAACTTATAATTTATTCATTGAAATCTCTGGTCTTCCTATGCTTAGGAGTCCAGTGGGAGGTCCTAATCAGTGTTCGACAGGTAGCTGTGTACGCTCACATACAGGTGTCAATCACTGAGTAGGACTACCCAATGAACTTCTTAGCATTGAAAGAGCAGAGATTTCATACAGATTTGTTTTCCCTCAAACCTATGCATTCGGAAAGTCTTCAGACCCTTTCACTTTTTTCACATTTTGTTATGTTGCCACCTTGTGCTAAAATGAAAAAAATAAATTTTGAATTTTCCCCATAATTTTGCACTCAATACCCCATTATGAGGGGGGGGGGGGAAGAATTTTAGCATTTTTGGCAAATGTATTAACAAGGAAAATCAAAAATTTCGCTTGGACATAAATATTCAGACCCATTAGTATGATCCTTGAAATCTAGCTCTGGTCCTCTCATTTCTCTTGATTAGAGTCCACCTGTGGTAAATTCAGCTGACGTGATTTGGCCTGTCTATATGAAGTCTCACAGCTGCCAATGCACATCAGAGCAAAAACCAAACCATGAGGAGGAATGAACTGCCTGTAGAGATCAGAGTCAGGATTGTGTGGAGGCACAGATCTGGAGAAGGGTATAACAATGTTTGCTGGACTGAAAGTTTCCAAGAGCACATTGGCCTCCATACTTCTTAAATGGAAGAAGTTTGAAACAACCAGGGTTCTTCCTAGAGTTAACCACCCCACCAAATTAAGTAATCGCGGGGAAAAGGGCCTTTGTAAGAGAGGTGTCTAAGAACCCAATGGTCACTCTGGCTGAGCGCCAAAGATCCTGTGTGCAGATGGGAGAAACTTCTAGAAAGTCAAACATCACTGCAGCACTCCTCCAATCTGGGCTTTATGGCAGAGTGGCCAGAAAGAAGCCTCTCCTCAGTAAAAGACACATGAAAGCCCACCTGCAACGTGCAATAAAGCACCTAAAGGACTCTCGGACTGTGAGATTGAACTTTTTGGCCTCAATTCTAAGGCCCCTTCCACACGGGCGTTGCGGGAAAATGTGCGGGTGCGTTGCGGGAACACCCACGATTTTTCTGCGCCAGTGCAAAACATTGTCATGCGTTTTGCACTCGCGTGAGAAAAATCGCGCATGTTTGGTACCCAAACCTGAACTTCTTCACAGAAGTTCAGGCTTGGGATCGTTATTCTGTAGATTGTATTATTTTCCCTTATAACATGGTTATAAGGGAAAATAATAGCATTCTGAATACAGAATGCATAGTAAAATAGGGCTGGAGGGGTTAAAAAAAAATAAAAATTAATTTAACTCACCTTAGTCCACTTGTTCGCGTAGCCGGCATCTCCTTCTGTCTTCATCTTAGCTTTTTGTAGCAACAAGGACCTTTGGTGATGTCACAGTCATCACATGATCCATCACCATGGTAAAAGATCATGTGATGACCGGAGTGACGTCATCACAGGTCCTGTTCATGTAATTAATGCTCACCCCAGGTCCTGTTCAGCAAAGGAGACGCCGGGCTACGTGAACAAGTGGACTAAGGTGAGTTAAATAATTTTAAAAAAAAATTTAACCCCTCCAGCGCTATTTGACTATGCATTCTGTATTCAGAATGCTATTATTTTCCCTTATAACCATGTTATAAGGGAAAATAATAATGATCGGGTCTCCATCCCGATCGTCTCCTAACAACCATAAGTGAAAATCGCAACGAAACTGCACTTGCTTGCGGATGCTTGCGATTTTCACGCAACCCCATTCACTGGGGCTTGCTTTGCGTGGATTATCGCACTGCAACGCACAAAGAGGAACATGCTGCGATTTTCATGCAACGCATAAGTGATGCGTGAAAATCACCGCTCGTGTGAACAGCCCCATAGAAATGAATGGGTCGGTATTCAGTGCGGGTGCAATGCGTTCAACTCACGCATCGCATCCGTGCGGAATACTCGCCCGTGTGAAAGGGGCCTAAGTGTCATGTCTGGAGGAAACCAGGCATTGCTCATCACCTGCCCAATACCATCCCTACAGTGACCCTGACAGAGCTTGAGAGGATCTGCAGAGAAGGATGACAGAAAATCCCCAAATCCAGGTGTGCAAACCTTGTTGTATCATACTCATGAAGACTGGAGATTTCTAGCATTCTGTTTTTACTTTCTCATTATGGGCTATTGAGTTCAAAATGACGGGGGAAAAACTTGATTTTTTTTTTGTTTTAGGCCATAATATTACGAAATTTGAAAAAGTTAATGGGTCTGAAGACTTTCCAAATGCACTGTATCAATCAGCTCAGCTCCTTCTATAGATTGCACAGCATTTGCAAGCTGACAGATTCCCTTCAATTCTTACCCAAATCAGTGGTGAAAAAAATCCAAAATGGCATACGGACTTTTCCTAAGAAAAGTTTGGGGGCCACATGATGGTGTTGACAATAGTCAGAAATGTTATAAACTGGCCTTTTCTGTAGTGTTTGACCAGCTATTAGACACGAGGGTTGGGTCTGAAGATCTGTAGACAATCTAAAGCTGGTCATGCAAATTAGATGATTGTTGGCCAAACCCATCAATTTGGTTGAGAATGGGTGATGTGTATGAGACGGGAAGAATCCGGGTGCAGACTTTTTTTTTTCTTCTGTTTTTAAAACATTTAAGATGCTTGCTGTCAAAAATGTCTCTTGCTGTCTGTCACCTTAGTGACTTTTTGCTTGTCCCTTAGGATCTGTCAAAGTTTAAAAGTTTTAAAGGTTTAAAAATCTGCTGTTGGCTCTTTGATTTTGTTGTAGTTTTTCTAATGGACGCCTAATTTCCTTGTAGAGGTCTATTAGAAACCATTATTTGGAAGCTATAAAGGAAAGCGACAGTGCAATTGATGTGCCAGGGAAACAAATTTCAACTTGTACACAAGAGAGGGACGTAGAAATAAAAACTTGCTCTTGGAGCAGTTTGCTATGAGCTCTGTATCTCTCGGGGCAGAGCTGGTTTTGTGCTCCGGAGGCCAGAAATGGGCATTTGTTAATTGAAAAACAAAAGCAACGATCTGAGCTTTGTTCGTAGTAGCGTCAGGTCTCTCAGGGTCCTGCCTCAAACCACCTAAGGTGAAAACTGGAGATGACGCTTGACCACAGGACCTCGCTAACACCTAAGCTGTTGTCTTCTAATGGTAGGTGATCATTAGCCATTAATATAAGGACTTTATGAAAATATAGGATTTAGGTGATGGTCAACTGTTCTATAAAAATATATATTATATTCATGGGCTGAAAGTTTTTTTTTTTTTTTGTATAGTGAAAAGTTCTGCAGCTTGGAATTATACAGGAGCCGGAGCTGTAGCACTAATATATATGTATATTCTTCATCTTTTGCACAGTATTAAAGTTATGTTATTGTGTTTAATGGTTTCTCTTTTATGTCTGTTTTTATGTTTAGCCTTAGAAATGTACAGCAAATTAAAGGAACAAATGAGCGGAAAAAGGTAAGTTGAATATCAGGTTTGTAGAAAATAAACTTAAAGGGGCTGTCCGAGTTATATCTATATATGTTACGGTGGCTTATAACATTATTAAAAATACATTTGTAATTTACTCACGTAATTTATTCTGCCGTGTTTCTGCTCGACTGATGCGGGTCACGTGACCCCTGACGTCATCCACCAGTCTCTGGTGGTGACGTTTCGTGTACAGGCTTCTCCCGGCTTGAGGGAGTGACCCGGCTCTGTACGTGAAACGTCAGAGCCTTGTGTGCCCGCCCCCTCTCTCTCCTCTGGCTGCCGCGGCTCCTTTGAGGGTATGCGCATGCGCGATCCTTACCAGTGCTGGCAGGTGTGTGAAAAGATTCAATGGTGTGCCCGCTCCCTCCCTGTGATCCACCAGTGTGCCCGTTCCCCTGCATCTGGCAATCTTTACCAGTGCCGACAGCCTCAGCAAGTTACCATTGCCCTACTCCACTGGCCATCAGAAACAGAACCAACCACTCCCAGGAACATCACAAAGTAAATCATTGTCCGTCATATAGTTATAGCTTAGATAGATATAGCTGTCATATAGCTTATAGATAAGAAATTCCACGGCACATCCAAAGCGTAAAAAACAAGTAGATACTTTTATTCACCAGACAGCAATGTTTCGGTCCACTTGCTGGGACCTTTCTCAAGCAGTCACTGCTTGAGAAAGGTTCCAGCAAGTGGACCGAAACGTCGCTGTCTGGTGAATAAAAGTATCTACTTGTTTTTTACGCCTTGGATGTGCCGTGGAATTTCTTATCTATTTGATATCTTGGGGGTGGATCGTCCCTACAGCTGTTGGCACTCTGCATCTACAAGTTAAACTGCTGTGCTGCCCAGCTTTTGTATCTTCTTTAGATATAGTTCAGATACATATAGCTGTCATATAGCTTAGATACATATAGTTGTCATATAGCTTAGAAACATATAGCGGTCATATAGCTTAGATACATATAGCTGTCATATAGCTTAGATACATATAGCTGTCATATAGCTTAGATACATATAGCTGTCATATAGCTTAGAAACATATAGCTGTCATATAGCTTAGAAACATATAGCTGTCATATAGCTTAGATACATATAGCTGTCATATAGCTTAGATAGATATAGCTTAGATACATATAGCTGTCATATAGCTTAGATACATATAGCTTAGATACATATAGTTGTCATATAGCTTGGATACATATAGCTGTCATATAGCTTAGAAACATATAGCTGTCATATAGCTTAGATACATATAGCTGTCATATAGCTTAGATACATATAGCGGTCATATAGCTTGGATACATATAGCTGTCATATAGCTTAGAAACATATAGCTGTCATATAGCTTAGATACATATAGCTGTCATATAGCTTAGATACATATAGCTGTCATATAGCTTAGATTAGATACATATAGCTGTCATATAGCTTAGATACATATAGTTGTCATTAAGCTTAGAAACATAGCTTAGATATACATATATAGATTTGTATATAGAGATCTATATATATCATCTATATATAAATATGTATGTGGGAATATAGGAATATATATAGTGATCTATATCTCTATATACATATATAGCTATATACTTCATCAATATATGTATATAGAGATATAGCTTAGTGTATGTGTGTGTGTATGTATGTGTGTGTATATATATATATATATATATACTGTATATACACACACGCAATCTATATATATATATATATATATGGTGAGATATATTTATCGATCGATATCTTTAGATACATATATATCTATATATACCATCTCTCTCTCTATCTATATATATATATATATATATATATATATAGATATAGTATCTGCAATGTGACAGGATGATCTTCTGTCTGTGTGAGCTAGGAGATGATCATGTGACTGTTTTTTAAAAATGCAAAGTTATGATGTGCAGAGCAGGGGGCGGGGAAGGGCAGATTATTCACGCCCACAAATATTCATGAGGGAGGGCTCAGGCATTGTTGGTACACGCCCCCACAGCTTTGCTGCAGCATGGAAACAAAGCAATAATAACAGAACCATGCAAAGGTGTAAGTATGGGGTTTTCTCTTAAGAAATCAAGCTTAACTAATGTATGTCCTGATGAGTTTTATACGTTTTTTTTCTTTTTTTTTCTTTCCATAACTCGGATAACCCCTTTAAAGAAAAACTCCAGTCACTATTTACTCTTAGGGCCCTATTGCACTGCCTGATATTGGGGCAGGACAAGCGCCTATGGATGGCAATCACATCCATTGGTATTTGTTTGCAGCTGCCCATTACACAGACCGATGTGACAGAATGTGGGAGAAACTATTGCTACCACAGTTGTTCCTCACATATTAATTTCTATTGATTATTGGCAGCACATCCCCGATTACTCGTGGTGATGTGCTTTCGATAATCGGGCATTTTTCATTCTGATCAAAGATGCCAATCGGCATAGCTAAGCAGCTGGACGATTATATGGGCCAATTATTGGGAATGAGCATTCCTATGAATGTTTGTTCCTGAATATTGTTCGGTCTAATGGGGCTATTATACTCAAACCCTTCGGTAGGATACTAGTGATCTTCCGATATTCCAGTAATTTCAAGTTATCTCCTACCTACAGGACAAAGGACAACTATTGGATTGGTAAGGCCCCACCATTAGGACCCCTACTAATCATAAGAACAGGGGCACAGTACCCCACAGGGCCCCTTACTATGAACAGAGCAGCAGATTGGGCATGCGCACTACCACGCAGTTCACCTCTATGGGACCTGCCAGAAATAACGAAAAGCTGTACTCTGCTATCTCCGCCAATCCCATATAGATGAATGGAGCAGTAGTGGACATGACAGATTTGCCGCTCTGTCCATTGCAGGGCGCCCTGCAGGATATGGGGCTTCCATTCTCATGATTAATAGGACTCCCTCCGATTACTAGAACAGGGGTCCTGAACTCCCCTATTCCGGTGGCATTTGAATGGAATTGTTGTCACGCATGCACCCTACTGCTCCAATCAGTATCTATAGAACTGATGGAGATAGTGGAGCACTGTACTCTGCTGTCTCAATCCACCCCATAGATCCTGCATGGAGCATCAGGGTGCATTAGTGACCGCCACTCTATTCAGATGTCTCTGAAATGGTGGGCTCAGAAACCCCAATCACTTACATTGCATAGACTACTTGCAGCCAACACTAGTAGAGCTTAGCAGCTAGCTACAACACCAGTTAAGGGCTGGGTAAAGCAGTACAAACATAACTTTATGGAGCTTTTATCATCAGGAGTATTATGAATATGAACTTTTATTCTGCCAGATTCTGCTCCTGCAGGTGCCCAAGGTGGGGCGACATTGTCAAGTGATCTCGCTGCTTCAGAGACCCTTCCCTTGGCTCTGAGTGATGGCTGTTATGGTCTCCTGGTTGGTTGCCACAGTTGTCACTCAGAGCAGAGGGGAGGGGTCCTGAAGCAGCTCAATGCATAGAGTACTTCCTGGTGAAGCCCCACCCTGAGTACCTGCAGAAGCGGAATCTGGCAGAATAAAAGTTCATATTCACACTACTCCTGGTGATAAAGGCTTCACAAAAGGAATGGTTGTATTGCTCTCACCAGACCCTACTTAGTGCTGTCAGAAGTTTAGCATGGTCAAAACTGCTGACAGATTTCCTTTTATAATAAAGCAGTATTCATAAAGGTTCCTGGATTAATAGGGCTGATCCTGTTTACA
This sequence comes from Bufo gargarizans, assembly GCF_014858855.1. Taxonomy (NCBI): domain Eukaryota; kingdom Metazoa; phylum Chordata; class Amphibia; order Anura; family Bufonidae; genus Bufo; species Bufo gargarizans. The sequence continues at coordinate 358,948,685 of NC_058085.1, forward strand.
GATGCTCTTAAGTTGTACCTCTGCATACAGACTTGGCTGCTGTAGAACGTGGTCATCATGAATTGCCCCTGATAGGTACCGGAGGGGGGTTGCAGTTCTCTACTCCTTAGTTAGTAGTCTACCCCTTGAAACAATTTGCCCTAAGCCATGCACATTTACTCTCTCCTCCCATATATCTGATTTTGACAGGGAACAGATGCTGCATATAAATAGTGCAATTTGTCAAAAGCGTAATGAAGGTCTCCGAAAAACAATTTTTAGTTAAACAGCATGAAATGTAATGAAAATATAATCATAGGAGAGAGAATATTATCCCTTAATATTTTATACCATCTAAAACAATTTAAGGAGCGACAATAAATGAGATCCTTGGGGAGCACAGTTGGAAGAGAGGAATAATGATCTCTTCCTAGCTCATTAATATCTCCTTAATCTATCATAACACATTAGAAATGAATTTACAGTTTACACAGTAAGGCTATTGACCTTGGATGTGTCCTTTCCAGAAACAGACGCCAGCCATCTTTCTCCCATGTACTGATCTACAGCATTTCCATGTACCTTCCGTGTCCGGTTTATGTCATTTCTTTACCTTTAGTGTCACTTCACGCTGAAATTCAAGCGTTTTGTGTAATTTTTTGTTCTCCTTTTAGATATGTTATCTTCAAGTTCTAATCCTCATGGCGTTTTAGGTCCAAAATGTGGTGTAGATTGATTATTATTTTTTTATATATCTTTGTGGCAGTTGAAGCCACTCTGGGGCTTCGGGATTCAGTTGGAAAAGAACATTCTGGCTGCCACCACTAGAGGGAGCTTATCATTGATTCAGTGTCCAACCGCTTGTGCTGGTGATAGCAGCAGATTTGAAGCTCTGTATCAGAAGAACGGAGAACTGACTGATATAGAGCTTTATAAAGAACTGATCAGCATAGATTTTTGATTAGTAATGTAATTATTTATGGAGATGACAGTTCTAGTTGTCTAAAGTAATATAAATGGTATATCACTGTAGTAAAAATTATTGTGTCCTCTACATTTACAGATCATGTAATCAGGTTTATAATAGTCTATAGTGTTTTCATTCATGGGTTGCCAAATACATACTGTTGTGAACAGGCTGGTACTACCCTCTGAGGGGCCGACAAATAACCCCAATGTTTCCTGAATGTGAGTTTATCCAGTGAGGAGTCCCTGGTCTCTGAGAGGATGGAGACAGCACGTCCTTTTCTTGGTATTTTATTCCAGATGCAACGTTTCGGCTAAGAAGCATGCTTGAAAAAGGCTTCTTACCTTAAACGTTGCATCTGGAATAAAATACCAAGAAAAGGACGTGCTGTCTCCTTCCTATCTTTTTGTTTTGGATTACCCCACTGATTATGGGAAAGCTTACCGCTTTCTCTGGAGACGTGCACTCACCACTGACTACTATATGTGCTGTCAAACCCCCCCCCCCCCTTCCTTATGATGGTCTCTGTCTTTGGCAGACTGCTTGGCTGTGATTGTATTTAAAGGGGTTCTCCGGTAATTAAGAAAATAAAATTATTGAAAATACTTAAACATTACTTTATTATAAATATATTTCCAAATACCTTTCATTAGTTATAATGGCTTGTTTTGGCTAGAGAGAAATCGTTAGGGGAAATAAAATGGCTGCCGTCCTATTACTACACACAAAACCTGTCCTAATCACACAGCAGGAGAAGTTGCTTCACAACACTGAGCTAAAGAGCTGCCTCATCCTCCTCTCTGCTTTACTTGTCAGGGATTGTGATCCTGAATACGGCAGATAACATCTTTAGCTGAATCTCTGTAGGAATGGCGTTCATGAGGAGACATGAAGTACAGAGAGGAGATGAGGGTCTGGCTAATGGGCAGCAGTTGTATGCAGTCTCCATTACCACAGCCCCACATTACCGTAGTCTGTCCTGTCCCTCGTCTCTGTACTTCATGTCTCCTCATGAACTCCCTTCCTACAGAGATTTAGCTGAAGATCTTATCATATGTATTCAGGATTATAATCCTTGTAGGAGAGGAGAATGAGGCAGCTCTTTAGCTCAGTGTTGTGAAATAACTTGTCCTCCTGTATGATTAGGACAGGGTCTGTGTGTACTAATTGGATAACGGCCATTTTATTTCTCCTAATGATTGCTCCCTAGACATAACGAGCAATTATAACTAATAAAAGGTATTTGGGAATATATTTATAATAAAGTAATATTTAAGTTTTTTTCATTTTCTTAATTCCCAGAGAAACCCGTTACAGGGGTTTTACCATCATAGACCCCTATGGCTTTTTCACAAATAATCTGAAGAATCTTAAAGAGGACGATACTTCAGACATGTCTGTTTTATTAAATGATTTTATTCCTCATGTAATATTGATTGTGGAGCATCTTTTCATGGAAATCTTTGTTGTTCTGTTCCTCAGTTATTGCTACTAGAAGTTTACTGAAAAATCTGCAACTGGGTGTTACCAGTGGGGTGTGTCCCTGCACAGTCTGAAGCTGTCCAGTCAGTGCTGCCCTTGTCAGACTGTGCAGGGACGCACCATCAACCGGTAACACCCAGTTGTGTATGGAGCCTCCCTGGTGGCAGATATTGGAGGAAAGAAGGATCGGGCTATTGGATTTCAGCATGTCCGATCCTTATGCTTCTTGGAAAATAAGCACTGCCAGAGGAGCCTGACAGCAGTCTGTAAAAATACAAAAGAGAAGTTTAGTTTGTTCTACCAAAGTTTTGCTTTAACAAATGATTTTCCTTAAAAAGTTGCTTTAAATTACACCAAATGTAAGATTCTGGTATTTTAATAAGTATCTTCAGCAAGAAAATGATGGAATTTGATTTAAGTCGGCAAGGAATTTACGTATCCAAGACTTGCGCTCACACCAAATTCAAGCTACACACGACAATGACTAATTGCACCAAGTGTCAAACGCAGTCAATACGACATAAATCTTGACCTGCAAATGACCTACAAATTAAAAAAGACTCAAAGCTCCCATCCGAGCAGATGTTGAAAGGGCAAGGCCTTGAGCTGGAGATATATATAATTAGCAAGGGGCTCAAGAATGGGTTTAAGTTGGATTATGCTAATTCTGATTTCAGTAACAGCATTGAAAACCCCTTCCAGATGAACCAACAGTGTTGTGATAAGCTGATTTGTATAATTTGAATAAAACCGTTTATATGATTTTAATGCCGTTATGGAATTATCTCCCAAGAGGTCACGCCATGTAGAGCTGCTCTTTTGAAAATTGGATGAAAGAGTCTTGAAACTCATCTGCGGCATTCTAATTTACAGCTTACACCGACCTACAGATTCACACGTTCACTGACCACGTTATTTATTTTAACGTCTTGCCAGTTTGATCCTATTAACCGCAACCACAGCTCCGTGCCCAACAAAATAACATTTGCATTGACATATTTTTGCTGCCTTTTTCTTTTTTTTTAGCTGTTTTTCTTTTTCCTTGTGTTGGAAGTAACACGAGGCGAGTGTACAGCCTAAATCGAAATTCGGATTTTCCAGGTTAGGTGGAATCACAATTAAATGTGAAGTTCTTGGGGTTTCATAACTTAGACCAATGGTAGCCAAATAGTAGATTGTGATCCACAGGTAGACCTCGCAGTATTGACATATGGATTTCGCTCCTAAAGGTCCCCATACACATAAGAAAAGTTGGTGTGAAAGAAGGATCGACCATGTTGAATTTGAATGCCAAAATAAGATAAGTCTCCATCAGAGGTGTCTGGTATTGGCATACCCTACTTGATAGCTATTTCTCCACAATCGCCAAGTGTGTTCTCAGTGGAGAATATGCTGCTGCCAAACATCTCTTAAGAAGAGTTAGGATTAAGCATGTTGAAATCCCTCATGCCCAACCCTTCTTTCTCTCTGATAATCAAGGTAAAGTTAGGACACTGCCATAAATATTAGATGGTTGGCTGGTTCCAACCATCTAACATTCACCTGATGTTAATGGCCACCTTTAGAAAAAAAATCACCTTCTGATCCTCAGCTGTGTCATGTGACCAGCACTCTGACTTTCCAAATAACACAGCATCTTATATGTGGACAGGAAGCCAGTTTCTCTATGTATCCCCATGGGAGCCTCAATGTCAGTCTCATAGGAAGGAATAGAGAAGCTGACATCCTGTCTTGAGTCAGCTGGAGAGGCAGTGTGTTGGTCACATGACACAGCTGAGGAGCAGAAGGGAGGTTATAACTCACAAATGCAGTCTCTGGTAAGAAGGTTGCTGTCACTACAATTTACATCATGTACCTTTCTAACAGATCAGAATTTTTATTTTTTTGTGGAATTGCTTCTTTAAGGTCCCATGCACATTCAATATCTGTTGGCCGACAGCTGTCTCTCCCGGCTCCCGTAAGGTTTCCCCATACACGTTTGGCTTAAACGAATGTGTATGTGTATTCTATGGGGAGAGCAGAGAACTTGTGGAGGCTGCTTAATCTACTGGGAGAACAAAAAGATTAATTTCACCAGATCCTTCTCTCCCTCACATCATCTGTCGGGGGAGCTTTTCAAGAGAAACCACACTCCCTTTTCACCAAGTCATGCCCCCTTATGGGCATGGCATAAAAAGTGTCTAAAACCCTCAATAGGTGTAAGGCATGTGCGCCAAAACATTTGCAATTGTAAATCTGCTTCATACCTGTCACAGAATGCTATAGTATATCACGAGGATACTGCAGAATATTCTGATCGGGGGGAGGGGTGGCGGTCCGACCCTGTGATACGTAGAACAATGGGAAAGAGGGAATGATCAGTAAATGTCATGTCATAGGTTATCCCCTTTAGGGTCCATTCACACGTCCGCAAAATGGGTACGCATCCATTCAGTTTTTGTGGAACGGGTGCAGACCCATTAATTTTCAATAGGGCCGGAATGTGCTTTCTGCATCCGTGCTTCCGTTTCCGCAAAAAAATAGAACATGTCCTATTCTTGTCCGCAATTGCGGACAAAATTAGGCATTTTCTATTATAGTGCCGGCGATGTGCGGTCCGCAAACTGCGGAATGCACTTTGCCAGTGTCCGTGTTTTGCGGATCTGCAAAACACTTATGGACGTGTGAATGGACCCTTAATCAAAGACTATAATGAGGATGTTTTTAGCTGAATCATCAGCAAATGTTTTCATTGCCTGGTCTCGTGTTCAGATGACCTTTATATTTTATAATTCCAGTTTTTCCAGTCAAAGCATTGCAGTAATGGTGCCTTACTGTCTGTAACTCTGTAGCATTGCACTTTTCACAGACACTGTAGAAAGATAAAACCGTTGTGTTGTTTTGCAGAGTCCATTATAAAATCGATAAAATACTGTAAATACCCTATTAAAACTGAACACAGAACGGAAAGATATTCTTTAATAAGGTACAGAGGCCATCAGTTCTATCAGTAGGAAGGGACTAATGTGAAGAGGACCTTTCATTGATTTTATTTTTTTAAGTTCAATTAAATACCTTTCTTTGCCGGTTAGCCCCCACTGATGCTGCCATCCTGCCAGTTTAAAAAAAATAATATATCGCTTGTACGCTGTGCCCCCCTGATTTTTTTCCGCCCAGTATGTTAATGCTGAGCATCGGTACAGGGAGGAGGAGATGCCAGGGTTTCTCAATAGGCGTCCCCTTCTTCCTGGCTGTAGCGCGGTCCAATCACAGTGGACAGCGTCACAGCCAGGGGGAAGGTGAGCTTTTTTTCTCCCCGGCTGTGACGCTCTACGCTGTGATTGGATCGCGGCACAGCCAGGGAGAAGGAGACGCCTATTGAGAAACCCTGGCATCTCCTCCTCCCTGTACCGATGCTCAGCATTAACATACTGGGCGGGAAAAGACACAGCGGGGCGTACAAGCAATATAAAAAAATAAATAAAAAAATAGCCACCTGGCAAAGAAAGATATTTAATTTAACTAAAAAAAAAAAATCTATGAAAGGTCCTCTTTAATGGACAGCAAACAGAATTGTACAAGTCAGTGACAGGCAGCCGCTGCCAAGGCATACCGTAAAAGATCATGGGATGTGTCAGGATAGATGCACATGATGAGAACATAGTACAATCAGACTGCTCATACATTATTGACTATAGTTTTAGACCATAGTGGTAGGATAATATGTACACTATATTTTTCCAACGTTACTATGTTACAAGTAACCAAACCTCCCAGGGCGAAACTGCAAGAAGTAAGGAAAGTAATGGTGATACATAAACCATCCACTCATTGTTACAAAACAGCCTTCCATAAATGAATAGTATAGGTGAATATAAGTAACTTTTTCATATATCTTATTAAAGAAAAGGCTTATATCTGCTTTTATCAGACTGCTTTGTTCTTCCCTACTTTGACATCAATGGAAAGAGGGGGGAAGAGACACAAACTGAAGTTTCTTAGCTCTGCTACACCTAGCACTTTTGACACTACTATATGTAGTAATGTAAGAGTCTACCACTATGAGGTAATAAATCACATTCTAGCTGGCTGCAGCCTCCTCCTCTTTCCATAGATTTTTTTGTGTGAGGCTGGAGACTGAGATGAGTGCTATTAGAGATAAGAGGCTGAGTGAAGGCAAAGAGGGGGAAAGCAGCCTGAAAAGTCCAGGAGGAAGCATAATTCTTTCATAAGATATATTACAAAGTTTCTTATATTCACCTGTACTGTTCATTTCTGAAAGCTCATTTATACCTCGTACTTGGTGTTATTTTCTCACAGTAAAGTTGTGTCTCTTCTCATACACAGATATTATTCTGCTCTAAAGACGATGGAACAACTTGAACATGTTTATCTCCCCAAAGTGTCCCAGTATCGCTTCTGTCAAATCATGGTAGAGAATCTTCCCAAGTTACGAGAAGAGATCAAGGAGATCTCCATGTCTGGTCTCAAAGACTTTTTGGAAAGTATCAGGAAGCATTCTGACAAAATTGGAGAGACTGCAATGAAACAGGTGAATTTAATTTCTTGTGTAGAGTCAAAGACGAGCTTTTTCTAAAAAATTTCTTGCCCCTACAAAATTATGAAACCAGATACTGGCTTTTAAAAAGCACTTAACCTTCTACTTAACGCTGGAACAGTAAAGCAGTAAGACCAATACCGTGTTTTCATCAATATTCCCTTCTCAATTTGGGGCTTAAGATGTGAAAAGGGCTTGCTTATAGCGGAAAGTTTCAGATTCTCATTGGTTGTGTTACTAGAGATCATCCATGAGGTTGGAGTTTGTTGAGATATAAGATATAATAAATTGCATGCACCAATCACCTGAATAGAGCTAGAGGAAAAAACCATTCTGGCTTCCTGGTGCCACCACTAGAGGGAGCGGGGGAGCTAACGGCATACTGTTCATACATTTAGCTCAATAAAAATACTGTATACGAGTGCGCTGTCTAGTAGTGGATTGATCCAGCCAGGTGTGCAGTTGATTTGGAGCTCTGTGTCAGAAAAATGTTTCTCTTACACCTGTAAAGGTATATTAAAGTTGTTGTTTTTTTCTTCTTAGACCATTTCTTTAATATGCATATGACCCCTGAGAAATTTGGCAATATTAAGCTGGGGGCAATCAAGCAGCTGCTGCAGGAAGCCATCCAGATGAAGAGCCACCTCTATGACGTCCGAATGCTTTAATAGGGCATATAGAGATGGGTTGTCCTGTTGGGACAGTCTCTTTAAGACATTAATCATGGACCTCTCTGTAGACCTTTCGAAATTAAGATGACATTAAACGGATATTCCAATTACAAAAAATTATCCCCCATCCACAGGATTGTGGGGGTTCTACAGCTAGAAGCCCCGGCGATCACTAGAATGGGGGCCCCAAACCTAGTGAAGCTACCCCTGAAATGGACGGAGCGGCTGGTTGGAATGCGCGCTGCCGCTCTATTAATTCTCTATGAGAGTGCCAGAGATAGCCGAACCGAAGCGAGGATTTCTGACCAGCCTCTCCATTCATTTGGAGCTCCACGGGCCCCCTTTCTCATGATCCCCTATCAGATAGGGGATAACTTTTTATAACTGGAATACTCTTTTAAGTGTATAAATGTGTTAAAGGGGTTCTCCAGGCTTTTAATATTGATGACATATCCTCAGGATTGGTCATAAATATCAGATCGGCGGGGGCCCGACACTTGGTACCTCCACCGAACCCCAGCTGTATGAGGATACTGCACGTTCAGTGCGCACGGGCCATCTCCCTTCTCTCTTCCCGCTCGCTGCTGCTTTGCCATAAACAGCAGTGGTCAGCAAGAAGAAAGAAGGGAGGCGGCACGTGCGTACTTCGCACGCCGTCTTCTCATACAGCTGATTGATAGGGGTGCTGGGTGTCGGACCCCCGCCAATCTGATATTGATGACCGTTCCTGAGCATCAGTCATCAGTATAGGAGATGACTGATATTTTGCCATTTCTTCTACTCTCATGATATACCACTTTATACTTCACTCATAATGGTGATTTATGTTCTATTTCTGTTTTCTCAATGAAAACAGGCACAGCAACAGAAAACATTTCATGCGGCGCTGCACAGACAGACCAACGTTTCTTACAAAAAACCCATATACATCATAAATGGTCATTCTGCAGGAGGAGAGAATGAGGTTACACCAAAAAGTCAGATGTTGGAAGATGAGGACACAGAGGAAGAGGTATGTCTATTTACTAAGGCTCTTGGCATAGGATTGTCCACCGTTGTAAAGAAGGAAGTGCATACGTTGCAGAAAGTAGTGACCACCATGAATTTGAATGAAAAATTGTCCAAACAGTCAAAGAAAATTCTAGTTGTGAAAAAATAAGCTGCTGGTAAGTTTTGGGGTTCCTTACTAGGAAAGATGATCAATGTGGAGGATGAGTAGGAGGATCTCCGGTATGAAGGATCAGCAGCCTAAGGCTACTTTCACACTTGCTTTTTTATTTTCCGGCAAAGAGTTCCGTCCTAGGGGCTCAATACCGGAAAAGAACTGATCAGCTTTATCCCCTTGCATTCTGAATAAAGAGCATTCCGTTCAGGATGCATCAGGATGTCTTCAGTTCAGTCTTCTTGTCTGATCAGGATGGAGAAAATACCGAAGCATGCTACGGTTCTATCTCCGGCCCAAAAAACTGAACACTTGCATGAATGATCCGGCATTTTTTCCCATAGGAATGTACTAGTGCTGGATCCGGCGTAGACCGAAAAAAAGATTGTAACGGATCCGTTTGTCCGTATGACAAACGGACAGACGGATCTGTTCTTACAATGCATTTGTAAGATGGATCAGGATCCTGATCAGTCTTAAAATGCATTCAGTTGGCATACGTTTTGCCGGATCTGGCAGGCAGTTCCGGCGACGGAACTGCCTGCTGGATTCCTCTGCTGCAAGTGTGAAAGTAGCCTAAATCGTAGGTTGTCACTTGCAAAGATACTTACAGAGGTTTTCCAATTTAGAAACGTGATGCTGACTGCCTTTCTGTCTGAAAAAGTTCTGGCGGCAGCCACATCCAAGAGATGGCTGGTTGTAGAGGTGGCTGGGAGTGTCGCCTTGCAGAGGAAGACTGAATGGTCCATGGGTCTAGCCAGCACTATGGCCTCATTATTGTAAGGATAGTTGTGGTCCTGGCAGTTGTCTTCTGATGTGCAGTCCATAGGAAGAATGTCTGTCGAGCACCTGCCTAAATGTTTTTGTAGACTGAATGAATCTAATGGTGGATATGTGCTTCAGTTCAACCACATTATACCATCTTGAGGTCATCGTTGGTCAGTCATGGGCTATTCTAATCAGTTGGAGGTCACATTACATATTCCATTACCAGTAACTAGTCCTTTAACATGCTTTCTATATGAGTAGGTTTACAAGTTGTGCGACAGGACACTTGTTATCCACGTGTTTAGGTAAGGCTAAGGTCAGTGATCTTAATACTGGCACATTTTAACGTCTTCATTATAGCTGCAAGACCCAGAGCTCCCTAATTCTGTTAAAATGTACTTGGATCACCATTGGATGCTGTGGTAACCTAAGTTCTGTTCAATAGAACTGCATGTGGTCCAGAACTTATGTAGACTTAGGCCGATGTCACAACCTGGCAAGGTTGGGCAGATAACTGGACGGACAAGGGCTTGCTGCTCTACATTTACTGTCCTGTGTAGTGTTTCTTACACTGGATGGCAAGAGAAACTAGCCAGGGCATTGATGTGCTTCTACTGGATGAAAGACGTTGAAGCATAAGGGGCTCTGTGTAAAAACCTGGAGCCAGCCCTGCTCAGAACGTTAAAGGCTATGTACACCTTCTGAGGCAATTAATTTTTATGATTGCATGTTACTCATTGTTGGCTAAAAAAATAAAATCATTTTTTCGGTTGGCCTTTATTAAAAATATTGAGCCGTTCTGTCACAAAGGGCTAACTGTTTTTCTAGCTTTGTGACTGGTACTTTCACTTTGTGCTGGTCGTCTAATAAACCTCATCTCTAAACTACTGAGAGCACATAAACACTTATTTAAGCCACATTCTTATCAGTAAGATAAGAACTGAGCTATAATGAGCGTTTATAAGGTCAGAGAGCAGAGATAAGGAGTCTGTTAGCTCCTGACTGACAGAAAAGAGAGAAAATCCAAAGGGTGCTACTAGAGCATCTCAGCTCTGTGCAGAAAAAAGGACTCTATATTTTTAATAAAGACCAATTAAAAAATATATTTTTAGCTCAAAATGAGTACAATGCAGTAGTAAAAAAGCAATTGCCCCCAAAGGTGTAGAGAGCCCTTAAAGTAAAACCATATTACTGTCATCTAAAGCCTGCCCTGTCCTGTCCACACTAGACACAGTGCTGATGTACAGGTGATTATTCAATCCATCTGTTGGGTCCATGTCCACATGAGTGAATTTCATCCTTTTTGCAGGTCCTTAGTGTCCAGGATTTGGTAGACTTTACCCCTGTATATCGGTGTCTACACATCTACACAGTTTTGGTAAGTAGAGTCTTAAATATATTTTCTTTTTTAATGATAAAATTGTATATATATATATATATATATATACAGTACAGACCAAAAGTTTGGACACACCTTCTCATTCAAAGAGTTTTCTTTATTTTCATGACTATGAAAATTGTAGATTCACACTGAAGGCATCAAAACTATGAATTAACACATGTGGAATTATAGACATAACAAAAAATGTGAAACAACTGAAAATATGTCATATTCTAGGTTCTTCAAAGTAGCCACCTTTTGCTTTGATTACTGCTTTGCACACTCTTGGCATTCTCTTGATGAGCTTCAAGAGGTAGTCACCTGAAATGGTCTTCCAACAGTCTTGAAGGAGTTCCCAGAGATGCTTAGCACTTGTTGGCCCTTTTGCCTTCACTCTGCGGCCCAGCTCACCCCAAACCATCTCGATTGGGTTCAGGTCCGGTGACTGTGGAGGCCAGGTCATCTGGCGCAGCACCCCATCACTCTCCTTCATGGTCAAATAGCCCTTACATAGCCTGGAGGTGTGTTTGGAGTCATTGTCCTGTTGAAAAATAAATGATGGTCCAACTAAACGCAAACCGGATGGAAAAGCATGCCGCTGCAAGATGCTGTGGTAGCCATGCTGGTTCAGTATGCCTTCAATTTGAATAAATCCCCAACAGTGTCACCAGCAAAGCACCCCCACACCATCACAACTCCTCGTCCATGCTTCACGGTGGGAACCAGGCATGTAGAGTCCATCCGTTCACCTTTTCTGCGTCACACAAAGACACGGTGGTTGGAACCAAAGATCTCAAATTTGGACTCATCAGACCAAAGCACAGATTTCCACTGGTCTAATGTCCATCTAGTTGTTCTAGAGATGTGTCTGCTGCTAGAACTCTGTGTGGCATTGACCTGGTCTCTAATCTGAGCTGCTGTAAACCTGCGATTTCTGAGGCTGGTGACTCGGATGAACTTTTCCTCCGCAGCAGAGGTGACTCTTGGTCTTCCTTTCCTGGGGCGGTCCGCATGTGAGCCAGTTTCTTTGTAGCGCTTGATGGTTTTTGTGACTGCACTTCACTTTCAAAGTTTTCCCAATTTTTCGGACTGAGTGACCTTCATTTCTTAAAGTAATGATGGCGACTCGTTTTTCTTAACTTAGCTGCTTTTTTCTTGCCATAATACAAATTCTAACAGTCTATTCAGTAGGACTATCAGCTGTGTATCCACCTGACTTCTCCACAACGCAACTGATGGTCCCAACCCCATTTATAAGGCAAGAAATCCCACTTATTAAACCTGACAGGGCACACCTGTGAAGTGAAGACCATTTCAGGTGACTACCTCTTGAAGCTCATCAAGAGAATGCCAAGAGTGTGCAAAGCAGTAATCAAAGCAAAAGGTGGCTACTTTGAAGAACCTAGAATATGACATATTTTCAGTTGTTTCACACTTTTTTGTTATGTATACAATTCCACGTGTTAAATTCATAGTTTTGATGCCTTCAGTGTGAATCTACAATTTTCATAGTCATGAAAATAAAGAAAACTCTTTGAATGAGAAGGTGTGTCCAAACTTTTGGTCTGTACTGTGTATATATATATAGTCACCTACCCGACCAGTGGAAATGTGGGACTACTTACTATGTTTAATGTGCTCGGATGTAAAACCTGCCAGCTTTAGTAGACCTCATTGTTAACTCTTACATCCACCTGGCACGTAAACTAAATAGGGTAAATCTCTTTGGTTATGTTTGGCCGGTGCAGATACGCCGCAGATTTTCAGTCCAGATTTTGCAAGCGGATAATCTGCAGTGGAAAAATTATGTAGACCCTTTGCAATGCTGATGGTGAAATCTGCAGCAAATCCATCACATTTCTGCATGTAGATCACACAGATTTGTGGTAAAATCTATGGCAGATTTTTTTCCACTGAATAAATGTGTTGTTTGGGAGTAGTTGGAATAACCCCATACAGCTGTGCTAGTGAGGGCTCGCTCACAGACAACTCTTGCAGTGTAGAAAATGAATTTTTGTTTTGGGGCCATTTGATAGGCTTTTCCTTGTCAGTGGAGATGGAGAACAGATCTGGAGTATAAAACAGGTAAATTTACTATTAATGGTAATATTATATGGGCACTGTGGCTGGTGTTATTATAAGGGCACTGTGGCTGGTGTTATTATAAGGGCACTGTGGCTGGTGTTATTATAAGGGCACTGTGGCTGGTGTTATTATAAGGGCACTGTGGCTGGTGTTATTATAAGGGCACTGTGGCTGGTGTTATTATAAGGGCACTGTGGCTGGTGTTATTATATGGGCACTGTGGCTGGTGTTATTATAAGGGCACTGTGACTGGTGTTATTATAAGGGCACTGTGACTGGTGTTATTATATGGGCACTGTGGCTGGTGTTATTATATGGGCACTGTGACTGGTGTTATTATATGGGCACTGTGGCTGGTGTTATTATAAGGGCACTGTGACTGGTGTTGTTATATGGGCACTGTGGCTGGTGTTGTTATATGGGCACTGTGGCTGGTGTTGTTATAAGGGCACTGTGACTGGTGTTGTTATATGGGCACTGTGGCTGGTGTTATTATATGGGCACTGTGGCTGGTGTTATTATATGGGCACTGTGGCTGGTGTTATTATATGGGCACTGTGGCTGGTGTTATTATATGGGCACTGTGGCTGGTGTTATTATATGGGCACTGTGGCTGGTGTTATTATATGGGCACTGTGGCTGGTGTTATTATATGGGCACTGTGGCTGGTGTTATTATATGGGCACTGTGGCTGGTGTTATTATATGGGCACTGTGGTGTTATTATAAGGCACTTTGGCTGGTGTTATTATATGGGCAGTATGGCGTTATATATGCACTGTGGCTGGTGTTATATTGGCACTAAGATGTTATTATAAGGGCACTATGTTGGTGTTATTATATGAGCACTGCGGTTGGTGTTATGATATTGCCACTATGGTGTGATTATATGGATACTGTGGCTGGTGTTATTATATGGGTTAGGCCTCATGCACACGACCGTTGTGTGTTTTGCGGCCCATTGTAGAAACGCCTATTCTTGTCCGCAAAACGGACGAGAATAGGACATGTTATATTTTTTTTTGCGGGGCCACGTAACGGAGCAACGGATGCGGACAGCACACGGAGTGCTGTCTGCATTTCTTGCGGCCCCATTGAAGTGAATAGGTCCGCACCTGAGTCCCAAAAACTGCGGCTCGGTTGCGGACCAGAACAACGGTCGTGTGCATGAGGCCTTACTGTGACTTATATTATTATATTGTCACTATGGTGTCATTGTATAGGCACTATGGCTAGTGTTATTATTTTGGAACTGTGGTGTTATTATATGGAGACTTTGGCTTGTGTTATTGTGTGGGCACGATTGGTGTAACCATTATATGGCTATTCTAGCAGGTAATATTACATTGACATTTTGGCTGGTTCTATTATGTTGGCACCGTGGATAATACCATTATATAACAACTATGGCAGGTTATGAAGGATGCTGCTTATTCTGTTATATGGGCAGCATGGCTGGTGCTATTATTTGGCTGATACTGTTATAAGGCACTATATAGTGGAGTCCTTATTATTATGGCACAGCATGGACCGTGCCCAAATTTTCATCTCCAAGGACATGTACTTTCCAGCTTGAATCTGAAGATTTCTCCTGCAAGTTTCATGGTAAGATATGAACTGTTGCCATACATAATTGAAGGTGGAAGTTCAGAGTATTGTTTTTGAAGTGCTCGTTCCTAGCAGGTTCTTATGACATGTATGACCAGTTTGAGGTTCATCTCCATTAGAGGTCACTCCAGTCTGTCATTAAGTTCTCACCTTTAAGCAAACCAGTTCAGCTGTCATAAACTCCATGGACCATGTCCTACAGTAATTCTTCTCAGATGTTTCTGTCGGCTTTAGAATTAACTCCTTTAAATACGTGACAAGTTTTATCCCTCATTGTTCGGCAGTAAACAACAAAACTGACCTTTAGTTGTCTTTTTATTGTACTTCAACCACATGAAAACCCGCCATCTACCCTCATAATAGTCTCCCTGCGCTCCTCAATTGAGATTCTCGTGATTAGTCCTGTATCTTCCCAAGCCCCATAAATCTTCTCAGACCTGTTTTCCTGTAATAAAATTTTTATAGTTGTGTCATAACGATAAAGAATTCCAGGTTTAGGAGGGAAATGCAAATTTCTAATGCAAAACCTGCAAAGTTTGACTGCTGTGATATACTGTATCATGGCGGAGGAAAGGGAGCATTATGCAGTGAAATTGTACAAATCAAGTCTGTGTCCGTGAAGATGTACAAGACATAAATCTCCGGCGTGTCATGCAAACAAAAACCTAGTACAAAAAATATGGAAAGAAAGTTGGATGAAGTACATGGAGTCCCTTTATGCCCTTTAGATGTACATGATGAATCCGCCATCATGTATGTACATAACTAGTTAAATTGTACCGTAGGCAAGGGGTCTGTATAGTGCTAGACCTATTGCCCCTTAAGAGGGGTTGTCCAGGGCTTTGATATTGATGTCCTATCCTGTGAATAAGCCAACAATATCAGATTGACGGAGAGTCTTAAAGGGTTTATCCTATAACTAATTAAAACAAATGAAAATCAGACATCTTATAGACATCTAACAAAGCTAGAACCAGCCCTGTACCTCACATGGATCCAGAGATCTCCCCATTCACTGCTCTGCTAGATTTATATCAAGCTGACAGCTCAGGGGAGTTTATTTTCTGCTGCAGCTAAGGGGGCGTGCCCATGCTCTCCCTATCACAGCACAGGGGGCGTGTCCATACTCTCCCTATCACAGCACAGGGGGCGTGTCCATACTCTCCCTATCACAGCACAGGGGGCGTGTCCATGCTCTCTTTATCACAGCACAGGGCGCGTGCCCATGCTCTCCTTATCACAGCACAGGGGGCGTGCCCATGCTCTCCCTATCACAGCACAGGCGGCGTGCCCATGCTCTCCCTATCACAGCACAGGGGGCGTGTCCATACTCTCCCTATCACAGCTCAGGGGGCGTGCCCATGCTCTCCTTATCACAGCACAGGGGGCGTGCCCATGCTCTCCTTATCACAGCACAGGGGGCGTGCCCATGCTCTCCTTATCACAGCACAGGGGGCGTGCCCATGCTCTCCTTATCACAGCACAGGCGGCGTGCCCATGCTCTCCCTATCACAGCTCAGGGGGCGTGTCCATGCTCTGCCTATCACAACACAAGAGGCCGTTAAAGGATGAAACTGAGCATGTGTGGCCATAAATGTGAGTGAAACAAAGAAACAATAAAATTAAAAAAAACAGCAGGTGGCGCTATACAGATACATTTTATTGAATAACTCGGTGGCTATGCAAAATGTTTTATTACATGCAATAACAAAAGTATTTAGATCCAGGTGCTGGTTTGAAAACTCTAGAATATTTTTCGTAGGGCAACCCCTTTAAGGCTGTATTACTCAGCCTGATGTGGCAGACGATTGTTGGGAGGGAAGAGTTCGCCTGCTCGCTAGCGGAGGAGACCGCAGCTATTACATTTAACAATCTCTTCCGCAGCATGGGGAGGAGTGATCGCTATGCCATCGCTCGTCCCCATTCTGTATAGTGGTTTGGCGGCAGCAGATCGTTATTAGACACCACGATCTGCAGCCTGAAAATGATCATTTTTAAGTGTTTGCGTTTGCTCATTTATCGGGCAATCACTGCAGTATTACACTGCCAGATGATTGCTAACGAGCATTCATGCGAACATTCGTTAGCCATCATCTGCAGGTGTAATACAGGCTTTAAATTCTGCACTCGTACCAGCGACTATAAAGCTCCTTCCATTGTGTGTAGTGAATGGCTCCATCCATTGAGCGGTGGACAGAGCCATGCTGGAGCCAGAGCTACAAGCTAATAGCTGATTGGCAGAGGTGTGGGGTGTTGGACCACCGACAGTCTGATATTGATGGCCCATCCTGAGGAGCAATATCAAAATCTTGGAAACCCCTTTAACAGCTTACTTAAAGGGTTTTTTACGAGATATTTTTACTGGTGACCTATCCCCTCAGTATCTGAATGGTGGGGGTCCGACACCCGGACCTCCGCTGATCAGCTATATTTGGAAAGGCACCAGTGCTCGCAGTAGTCTTTTCACAGCTTTTCCTAGGCCTGTGATGGCTAACATCTGGCACTCCAGCTGTGGTAAAACTTTGACTCCCAAGATGTAGATTTGCTTCGCTGTTCTTAGAACTCCATAGAAATGAATGGAGCATGCTGGGAGTCATAGTTTTACCACAGCTGGAGTGCCAGTTAGCCATCACTGCCCTAGGCCATGTGATGTCCCATTCATTGGTGACATGGCCTAGGAGCAGCTCAGCACCTTTGACGTGAATGAGGCTGGGCTACAATGGAGCAGTTCTCTCTGACCCTGCCTGGCATTGATCTGTGGGACCGGTGCATGGCAGGAGCAGAATCTGAGCAAGATGTGCACACCGCAGGATCACTAGAGCCCGGGGAGCTTTGGATGCTATCAACTCGACAGGAAAAAAAACCTTGTTTACACTGGGACACCAGGGAAAAGATTAAATAACCTGATGTACCCAAGACCAAAAAGTATCAACCACAATTTAACACTAAACCACTAGGGAACAAAATATTAATCTCATTATGTACTTTACACTCCGGATATCAACCACCCATTTTACAGTAGAGTACCAGGGAATACAATATTATCCTCCTAATACACCCTAGAGCACCAGGTATGAACTCTCTCATCACCAGTGAAAATTTTGGAAATGTTTTTTTTTTCCCATCATAGCTGGTGTATGAACACCTCCATAACCCCAGACCACCAGGGAATTTTTATAAGCCGGCCTGTGTGAGGGCAGCATTTTACAGCACCAGCAGATCTCTACTTGTAGTAGCCAAATGGCATAAAAAAAGTTGGCTACTAGAAGTGATGAATGAATACACCAACGGAGTAAGCACAAGAGAAAGTAGTATGGCAATATAAGTGAGCACAGCTACCAAGTAACGTACAGTAATCCTTTATTGAATGACAAAAAACAAACCATGTACCAAAAACTTAAAATCATTTAAAAACATGCTAAACACACAGAAGGGCTGCCATGTAAGGCACCCATCCATACACCATCGCCCTGGTCCGAAAATAGTAGGACCACCACAATGTAGTAACAGGGAATAAATAAAGTGCAAGTACTAAATAAGTAACGCACAGTAAGCAAATAATAATAATGATGATACTGCAATACAAAACCTCTGTGACCCGGACAGGGGGGTGGGTAAAGCACCCGACGCATATCGCCAGTTACCCTGATAAAGCCAGGGTAACGGTCCATCCTCTCTGTACTTCATGTCTCCTCATGAACTCCATTCCTATAGAGATTCAGCAGAAGATCATATTAAACTGTATTCAGGATCATAATCCCTGACAAGCAGAGCAGAGAGGAGGATGAGGCAGCTCTTTAGCTCAGTGTTGTGAAGTAACTTGTCCTGCTGTGTGATTAGGACAGGTTTTGTGTATACGAATAGGACGGCCATTTTATTTCTCCTAATGATTGCTTCCCAGACAAAAAGAGCCGTTATAACTAATGAAAGGTATCTGGGAATATATTTATAATGAAGTAGTATTTAAGTATTTTCGTTTTCTTAATTACTGGAGAACCTTTTTACATAAAGCACTTAAAGTGAGATATACCACAACATCAGGTGCTGAATCATGCCTGTCTCTCTCTGCTTGTTTCTCTCTGCACTTCCTCCCTCCTTCTCCTTTCCCTCTCCATAGACTTCTGTCGGATTATGTAATCTGATGCTTCAGTGAGCAGGCAGTCCATCTTGGTCTTACGAGATGAGTTTCTCACAAATTTCAGAGAGAAAGTTATTTTAGAATAGGGGGGAACAGCTAAATAGCTCTAGAAAAGGCATTTTTCTGAGATAAGCTACACTGCCTGTCCCAAAAAAAAAAGTCGCCACCAAAAAGGTCACACATCCTAATATTCAGTTGGACCACCTTTAGCTTTGATTACAGCGCGCATTCGCTGTGGCATTGTTTTTATAAGCTTCTGCAATGTCACAAGATTTATTTCCATCCAGTGTTGCATTAATTTTTCACCAAGATCTTGCATTGATGATGGTAGAGTCTGACTGCTGCACAAAGCCTTCTCCAGCACATAGTCTGGACTCTGTGGTGGCCAATCCATGTGTGAAAATGATGTCTCATGCTCCCTGAACCACTCCTTCACAATTAGAGCCCAATGAATCCTGGCATTGTCATCTTGGAATATGCCCGTGCCATCGGGGAAGAACAAATCCATTGATGGAAGAACCTGGTCATTCAGTATGTTCAGGTAGTCGCTGACCTCATTATTGGAGCACATACTGTTGCTGAACCTAGACCTGACCAACTGCAGCAACCCCAGATCATAGCACTGCCCCCACAGGCTTGTACAGTAGGCACTAGGCATGATGGGGGCATCACTTCATCTGCCTCTCTTCTTACCCTGATGCGCCCATCACTCTGGAACAGGGTAAATCTGGACTCATCAGACCACATGACCTTCTTACATTGCTCCAGAGTCCAATCTTTATGCTCCCTAGCAAATTGAAGCCTTTTTTTCTGGTTTGCCTCACTGATTAGTGGTTTTCTTACGGCTACACAGCTGTTCAGTCCCAATCCCTTGAGTTCCCTTCGCATTGTGCGTGTGGAAATGCTCTTACTTTCACTACTAAACATAGCCCTGAGTTCTACTGTTGTTTTTCTTTGATTTGATTTCAAACGTTTAGCTGATCGCGATCACGTACATTCAGGATTTTTTTCCCGCCACATTTCTTCCTCGAATACGATGGGTCCCCACTATCCTTCCAATTTTTAATAATGCTTTGGACAGTTCTTAACCAAATTTTAGTAGTTTCTGCAATCTCCTTAGATGTTTTCTCTGCTTGATGCATGCCAATGATTTCACCCTTCTCAAACAGACTAACATCTTTTCCACGACCACGAGATGTGTCTTTCCACATGGTTGTTTAAGAAATGAGAAGCAACTCGTTGCACCATTTGGGGTTAAATAACCTGTTGCAGTAATTATCCAATAGGAGGCTCATAACGATTTGCTTAGTTAGATCCAGGTGGCGACTTTTTTGGGGGGATAGGTAGTGTATATTACAAAGTTTCTTATATTTGCCAGCATTATTGATTTATGGAACGTTGTAGGAAATGACTGTGACCATTTACAGGAGTTTACCAGTATTTTTTAATAATTGCTATTGAGCAGGGGCATTTTCTGAAATAAAGACAAAACCCTCATTTACTTTTCAAATGTCCCGCCATCTCTTCTCCAATTCCCTTGGGTCATTCATTGTTCACATGACCACTACATCAAATGACTGGCCTCAGCAGTAATGTGCTATCCATGTGCTGTTAGGGCCAGTTCCCACAGAGTATATTTTGGCCCAGATTTTGGCGCATTTCCTTCTTAAAATCAGCTCCCAAAAACTCCTCAAAACAGCCTCCCATCCATTTCAATGGGAAGCGACACTTATTTATTTTTTACGTGGAAAAAAGAAGCAGCATGCCCTATCTTGGGGTGTAATCCATGCGAAGTCCCCATTGAAATTAATGGGAACCATTAAAAAAAACTCTGTATGTGTCCATGCGTTTTTTTTGCATGTTTTTTTGGAGCAGATCCAACCCAAAAACCACAAACTGGAAAATGGAGTTTAGTATTGAAGTGAAAAAGCAACAAAAAAACGCATCAAAAACCGAACAAAAAGAGAAGGCTGAATCTTGTAGGCAGATTTTCAAAATCTGTCATGGAAACATACCCTAAAAGTGATTGGCTGCAGCAGGCACGTGAATAAGAAGATTCTGGGCTTCTTACTGGCAGCCTCTGCGGCCAATGCGGATGCCAGTAATTGAATTCAGTGTCCTTAGTCTCTCTGAAGGGAAGACCAAGGGTATTGAAGCTGCAATTCTTATATTGGCCAGCAGGTGGCAGGCCAACATAAGAAATGAGCAATTCTGAACAATTAATGGATCTAAAAAATTCATGATTGTTCAGAATAAAAAATAAAAAAAAATGCATTTTTTAGGCTTAAATACGAGCTTCAAAATCATAACAAAAAAAAGTTAAAAAAAACTTTTAAAATATAGAAAAAATAAAAAAAATGTTTAAATCAACCACCTTTCGGTAGAATTAAAAAATAAATAATAAAGATGAGCGAATTTCATGTTATGAAATTCGTTCATGCTTCGTTTGGTGGTAAAAGTAGAATTGTGTTATGGATTCCGTTACCACGGATCATAACGCAATTCTATGACGGAATGCATAACGGAATGCCTTTCCGAAAGGCATTCCGTTATTCATTCCGTCATAATAGAAGTCTTTGGCCTGCATAACGGATCCGTCCCGTTTCTGTTAGCAGGAGAGAACTCCCTTGCATAATGGAAACAGGACAGATCCGTTTTGCAGCCCATAGACTTTTATTATGACGGACTGAATAACGGAATACCTCTAAAGGCATTCCGTCATAGAATTGCGTTATGGTCCGTGGTAATGGAATCCATAACGCAATTCTACTTTTACCACCAAACGAAGTGTGAACAAATTTCAAAATATGAAATTCGCTCGTCTCTAATAAATAACAAAAAATATAAACATCATTGGTATCACCGTGACTAAAAACGCCCTTACTATTAAAATAAAATAATATTTTTCCAATACGGCGAATGGCGTAACCGAAAAAAAGGGGCAAAATGGCCAATTTGCCATTTTTTCATTGCTTCTCTTACCCCAAAAAAGTTATAAAATGTGATCAAAAAGTCACACACATTCCAAAATGAGTGTATGAATCAATAAAAACTACAGATTTTCCTGCAAACAATGAGCCCTGAAACAGCTCAGTAGATATAACTATAAAAAAAACTGGTGGTTAGAATATGGTGATGTAAAAAAAAGATTTTTTTTTCTCAAAGTTTACATTTATTTTTACACTATTTAGACATAAAAACCTATACATATGTGGTATCATTGTAATCGTACTGACCCAGAGAATAAAGGGCACAGTTTTGCCACAAACGGAATGACGTGGGAATAAAACCCGTAAATGGTGGAATAGCGTTTTTTTTTCAATTCCACCCGATTTGGAATTTTTTTCCCGCTTCCCACTACATTGTGTGCTGTACTAAATGGTGGCATTAGAAAGTACAACTTGTCCCGCAAAAAATAAGCCCTCACACAGCTATGTGAACGGAAAAATTAAAAAGGTATGGATATGGACTAAGGGTTAAAGACTGATGCAAAAGTGGCCGTTTCTTGCATCGGCTTCTGACACCAGGTAAAAAATAAATACAATGGAAAGTAGCAAAGTTCTTGGTAAGAAATATGTTGTCCTGTCCCGTTGTAGGATGGTCCAGCAGTGGTGGTCGTGGTGGGTTTGTCCTGTATTTTGTACGCTGCAGCTCTACCTTTTCTCGTGCCTCTTGCTTGTTCTCCTAGCTGGGGGGGGGGGGGGATTGCTGGTATCAAGTACTGGAATGTTAAGTAACCGTGACCCAGCGATAACCTCGTGCCCCTAAAAATCACAATTCTAAGCTGCTTTATTCTTCTTGAGTACAAATGACACAGTATTCAGTAGGTAGATGAGGTGTAAGCTGGGGTGGATTAATGAGTTATAGTAAAGGTTTTTCTTTATTTTCTTCTTTTATGGCCACTTTAAGGAACATGAAATTAGGTGAAAGTGTTGTTCCAGGATGACCCGTATGCTGCTGTCACAGAAGCCCCATTGTTTAATGAGGGTCACCATGTTTTAACAGGTTGACGACTAATGGCGAGTACTCCAGTCATGAGCAGCTGGCAGTTACCTTCAGCGTCGTGTTGTAGCGGTGACTGCGAAATCAGAAGCGGGGTTAAGGTTGTGATAGAGCAGCCACAGACACACTGTCATGGCAGAGAGATAGCTAATCCCCGCTGTTTAACCCTTCCTATGCTGTGAATCCCTGTGATGTGATTGGGGACGAGGTCTATAC
Source organism: Bufo gargarizans (assembly GCF_014858855.1). Taxonomy (NCBI): domain Eukaryota; kingdom Metazoa; phylum Chordata; class Amphibia; order Anura; family Bufonidae; genus Bufo; species Bufo gargarizans. The sequence goes on from NC_058085.1 coordinate 358,971,680, forward strand.
CTTCTAGGGGCAAACCGCCCAGGGCATCTGTCAGCAGATCTGTACCCATCACACCGGCTGACCCGTTACATGTGCACTTGGCAGCTGAAGACGTCTCTGTTGGTCCCATGTTCATATGTGGCCGCATTGCTGAGAAAAATTATGTTTTAATATATGCAACTGAGCCTCTAGGAGCAACGGGGGCGTTACCATTACACCTAGAGGCTCTGCTCTCTTTGCAACTGCCGCGCCCTCTGCACTTTGATTGACGAGGCCAGGCAGTGAAAACGTCATCACGCCTGGTCCTGACTTCTCCTACAGTCTTGTGCTGCGCTGTGCGCCTCAGTGTCTAGCACAGGTGCAGTAGAAGAAAGAGGCTCGCTGGTACTTCTCTTCTGTACTGCGCGCCTCTTACCTGTACTTCGCCTGCGCCGGATACTGAAGCATACAGCACGAGACTTAGGGAGAAGCCAGGGCAGGTGTTACCATGTTTACACTGGCTGTCCATGTCTATCAAAGTGCAGAGGGCGTGGCAGCTGCAGAGAGAGCAGAGCCTCTAGGTGTAATGGGAACGCCCCCATTGCTCCTAGAGGCTCATTTGCATATATTAAAACCTCATTTTTCTCAGCAGTGCGGGCACATCTGAACATGGGACCAACACAGACGTCTTCAGCTGCCAAGTGCACATAGAACAGGTCAGCCAGTGTCACAGGTGCAAATCTGCTGACAGATGCCCTTTAAGGCTGTCTGGCCATATTCCATGTTGTCGAGCTATACTCAGACATTTGTTGTATAGGCTGACCTCCTAGCATGTAAAGATCTACCAGTACCTTATATGGAACACATAAAAAATAATAAAACAGAAGACATTAAAGTGTCCCTGTACTTAAAAAATCTATGTCATAGTGACATATCAAAGGTTTTGACTGGTGGAGGTCCGAGTGCTGAGACCCCCGCCAGTTGCCAGAATGAGGGGAGAGAAGCTTTCTCTTAGGGCTCATGCACACGAACAGTGTTTGGTTCCACATCCGAGCTGCATTTTTTGTGGCTCCGATGTGGGCTGCAAAAGATGCGGACAGCATCTCGAGTCCATCTCCTGCAGCAGGGAGAGAGCTGCCATCTCCTTGGCTTAGTGATCGTCAGGGGTCTCAGTGCTCAGACCCTCACTGATCAAACCCTCTGACATGTCACTGTGACATTTTAAAGTTTTTTTTTTTAATGCATAAGCAGTGATTTAAGTGAAGAAAAAAAAAAACTATACAAATATTAAAAAACAAAACAAAGCTTTATTAAATATAAGTCCCAAGACATTTGGTCTCATCACAACCGTAACAACCTTTACAATAAATGGGTAGCATTAAAAAATAAATAGCTGAATAATAAAAAAGTTAATAAATACTACAATAAAATGGCCATTTCCCCTTTTTTTTGGCCAATTAAAAAAAATACTAAATAATTTGACATGCAAAAAAATGAAACAAAATAAGAAAATCAAGCCAAGTTGAACAAAAAATAAATGAGTTGTGACGGCCAGAGTGAAAATGAAAAATGTATTCATCTCACTCTTCAAATTTTGTTTCATAATCCCATGCATTGCAGTACAGAATGATACACTCACATGACAGTTGCTCTGTTCATCCTAATCTTTCTGGTGCCCCATAGGTTGCAGTGCTGGGTACAGAACGGTTTGATCACGTTTTATTATCACAGTCGTTTAAGGCCTCGAGCCTCCGTAACACGATCACCCAATGCCCACAAGAGTCTGTGGCCCCGTTCTGTACCTTTCTATTCCTGTATTCCATATTCATGTTTGTGTTTCTTCATTTTAGGGAGATAAAGAAGTATTTGAAAACTACTATAGAAAACAGAGAAGAAAACAGGCGCGATTGGTCCTCCAGCCCCAGGCCAACATGGTGGGTATATGGGTCGCCATATTACCGGGAAGCAGGTTTGAGCCTCCAGATGGAGACACCAGTATCTCTTCTCTCTTCCTTCTGTTTCAGCACGAGACGGTGGAAGGATATCGGAAATACTTCAGCCAGATTGTAGGGTGAGTGCGCGAGTGGAGGAGGAGGCAACTGCACGCCGCCAGAAATGGGAAAGAACTGAATATTTTGACAAGTCTTTATTGTAATGAGGCAAAATTCTGTCCAAATATTTTCCAGAGAAATTCCAGTGAAATTGATATTTTCTATCTATCTGTCCATCTATCCATCTGTCTATCATCTATCTATCTGATATCTATATATAATCCTTTCTTTTTCTTTCTCTCTTCTCATATCTATCTATCTATCTATCTATCTATCTATCTATCTATCTATCTATTTGTCTATCTATCCATCTATCCATCTATCCATCTATCTATCTATCTATATAATCCTTTCTTTCTTTCTTTCTTTCTTTTTCTTTCTCTCTCTTCTCATATCTAGCGTATCTGTCTATCTATATGTCAATCATCTATCCATATATCTATCTGTTATCTATGTACCTGTCTATCTATATACTGTATCTATGTATCTGTCTATGATCTCGCTATCGGATATCTATCCATCATCTATATCTGTCTGTTTGTCTTTCTGTCTGTCATCTTATACATCTACATATCTGTGCCATCAATCTTTTTGCTGCAGGACTGGCTGACAGTCTAAGGCTACTTTCACACTAGCGTTCGGGTGTCCGCTCGTGAGCTCCGTTTGAAGGGGCTCACGAGCGGACCCGAACGCAGCCGTCCAGCCCTGATGCAGTCTGAATGGAGCGGATCCGCTCAGACTGCATCAGTCTGGCGGCGTTCAGCCTCCGCTCCGCTCGCCTCCGCACAGACAGGCGGACAGCTGAACGCTGCTTGCAGCGTTCGGGTGTCCGCCTGGCCGTGCGGATCCGTGCGGATCCGTCCAGACTTACAATGTAAGTCAATGGGGACGGATCCGTTTGAAGATGCCACAATATGGCTTAATCTTCAGGCGGATCCGTCCTACATTGACTTTATATTGAAAAAAGAGGCTATTTTCACACTTAGCTGTTATATGCTAAAATAATGCAGACGGGTCCGTTCTGAACGGAGCCTCCGTCTGCATTATTATGATCGGATCCGTTCAGAACGGATCCGATCGAACGCTAGTGTGAAAGTAGCCTAATGTGTATCTAAGGTGTCCTGACATGAAGGATCAGGCTGATGGATTTCAACATGCCTGACCCTTTTGTATTCAGGACAGATAATCTTTGACTCCAAAGATGTCTGTAAATGGCTTCCTCCCCTGCCCACATCCAGATCACATGCATGCTTTTCCAATATGGGGAGGTTCAGGATGACCGCCTGGTCAGCCTACAGTTTACTAAACTATATAAGGATCTTAAAGGAGTTTTCCTGGACTAAACTTACGATAGGTCATCAATATCAGATCAGTGGGGGTCTGTCTCGTAGAATCAGAGAGAGAACTTCAGACTTACACTCCGTACACTGGGCAGGGGTTTCTTCAAGTGAATGGGAGCAGCGCTGCAGTAACCAGGCACAGCCACTACGTGGTGTAATGAGCTGTAAGGCTCTGACATCACAGCTGTGAAAACGGCCAGGAGTCGACTCCCCCGGATCTGATTTTGATGACCTGTCCTCAGGACAGTTCATCAGTTGTTAAGTCCTAGAAGACCCTTTTAAAGCTCTATATTTTCCCCACAATTAAGTAGTATTTAACCCCCCCCCCCCCCCCCCCATTCTGACCGCTGAAGACAAGCCGCATCTGATGATGTCTTTAAGTCTGACTCATGGTTTCTTATCTCCTCCCTGCATGGTGCTCATCTTGCTTTAGGTTTTTCGTGGTGGAAGATCACATTTTACATGTGACGCAAGGTTTGGTAACGGGATCCTACACTACGGAGCTGTGGACCATGGCGCAGTCGAAGATCATCGCAGCCCTCCGCACGCACTCCGTAAGTAAAAGCGGAAGCCTCAGGTTCTGCGCTCTTGGCAAAGAAAAGACCAGGGTCTTGTCAAATTGAGAAATGACTCTTCCATCATTGTGCTTTGTTGTAATTAGATGGTGTTCAGACTTAGAAGGAGACCTGCCAGGCTTTTGTTTTCCCCTGAAGACTCAGGCTGTGAGCCCCGGCCATGGGCCATCTGCATAATCCTCCTCTGATTTACAACTGACTGGGCCCTCAATACGCACCCTCAGAGCCGCACTTTAGAATATGCAGAGTTAATCTGCTGTTATTATTGCAATCTGTCCTCATTAGTTTCAAGTGACCTCTTCATTAGATCGGAATGAATAGTTCAGGACGGAGAGTACCACCAGGAAATGGTCCCTAATTATCATCCCAAATACCCGGGCTCCAAAATCAACTCAGCCGAGATACCTTCACTGTAGACCCTAACGGTTCATGCTGGTTTATTAGCACTATCATAACCAAGGCATTAATCCTACAGTCATGGATATCCACGGCTATCAGGTACTGTATTTTTCGCCCTATAAGACGCCCCCCGCCGATTAGACACACCTAAGTTTTAGAGGCGGAAAATACATTTTTCATCAGACCTCAGAACAGACCCCCCAGTGTTAATAAGTCCCCCAATCAGACCTCAGATCAGAACTCCATGTGAATGACCCCCAATCAGACCTCAGATTAGACCTTAATAAGTCCCCTAATTAGACCTCAGTTCAGACCTTCATGTGAATGACCCCTATTCAGACCTCAGATCAGATCTCAATAAGTCCTCCAATCAGACAACAGATCAGACCTCCATGTGAATGACCCTCAATCAGACCTCCATAAGTCCCCCAATCAGACCTCCATGTGAATGACCCCCATTCAGACCTCAATAAGTCTCCCAATCAGACAACAGATCAGACCTCCATGTGAATGACAATCAATCAGACCTCCATAAGTCCCCCAATCAGACCCCCATGTGAATGACCCCATGCTCAGATCAGATTTAAAAAAAAAATCATTTCCTGCTCCGGATGCTGCTGCCACTCCTAGGATCCAGCTCTTTTTTTCTTCCTGCGGCGCGCTGTGCTGTGACCCAGCGTGCACAGTGTGAGGTCTCAGAGCGTAAACGTCCTCACGCTGTGCGCAGTAACAGCACAGCGAGTGGCTGAGGACCAGGAAGAGGTGAGCACAGAGCCCGAGGAGCGCTGCATTCATTGCTTCTCGATCCTCCTTTCATCATGGAAGCGCTCATTAGTATTCGCCCCATAAGACGCACTGACATTTTCTCCCCACTTGGGGAGGGGGAGTGCGTCTTATAGGGCAAAAAATACGGTACTTACATGCTGTATATGGAGAGTAGCTGCAGAGATGGTAGATCCACCCTTCTAGGTGGCATTGGTCATGGCCCTAAAGAATACATAAAACGATTGGCTTTATTTTCTGGCCTTTTTATTTTATCAAAAGTGATGCAGCTTTTTAAAAAGTGATGACAGTGTCTAACAGATGATGGTTCCACCCTTAAGAACCATGTCTACAGGGCCCCCTACCCTCGTTCTATGGCCATTGTCAATGGAGAGCTGAGCACCCATGAATGGAGAGGGTCACCCATGGAGGCCACCTCGCAAAGTACCATGGCTGCAGGATGGCTCTGTTCTGGAGAAAGGTGGAGGGCCACATCTATGAAGTGCTATAAATGTCAACCCCCTTTAATATGCCTTGCTTCATTTCAACAGGGTAACCACCTATAGGTGCCGCTAGAGAGAGTTTTCTGTAGGAAGGATATTTTGTATTACCATTGCTTGCAGGCAGTGAATAGAAGCATGGATTGTTCACCTAGTTTCCAACAGTTCCTAATTTTCAGAGATAGTCCTGGCAAATTCAGTGGAGCTACTGTAAGCCCCACCAAAATGGGACGGTCCTGTCAGAGTTGTGGGGGCGTTCCTAGGGTGGGGCTTACACGCCCCGAATTCACCTACTGCAGTGTTATTAAGTATCCATTCAGAGGCTGAAAACCTGCCCTGATCATGTGCTGCGCACTGAACGGTGCATGGCTTGTTATAGCGTAGCAGAGCTTGCAATGGCGTCATTTGGACATCATCACGGAAGGTGTGAAGCCTCTGGAAGTTTCAGTTCCCTGACCGCAATCTGGTGTCTGGAAAGTGGGGATCTGAAGCAGAAGGCACATATTGAAGAGAAAGCGCAAGATCTGCTCACAGTTACTGTTGGGTGAGCAGCGGGGCTGCATACACAGAACGAGAAACGCATGCAGAACCTATTGATATCAGGGACCTAACTGTGATATACAGCGACAGACCACCTCATCGAGAAGACCACCCCTGGTCTAGACCGCATTTTTCAGTGATGGTTTTTTGTATATTAGCCCTCTTCTTTGAGAGGACCCTTTTACAGCTATTTTTGTTGTTCTGCTCTCTTCACTAAACATTGTTCACAGTTTGTGCTCCAAGTCAACGGCCAACTGGAGCCGAGACAGATTTGTTTAGCTCCCATAGAATTTAAAAGGGTTTTCTGAGATGTTAATAATGATGACCTATCCTCAGGATAGGTCATCAGTGTCTGATCAGTGAGGACCCGACTCCCGGGACTCCCGCCTATCACCTGCTTGAGAAGGCATCGGTGCTTCTGTGAGCGCCGCAGCCTTCTCGCAGCTCGCCAAGCGCAGCGCCGGCCATTGTATAGCGGTTGTGCTTGGTATCACAGCTCAGCACTTCTATGGGGCTGAGCTGCTCCTAGGCCATGTGACCGATGAATGTGTCGTCACTCGGCCTAGGGAAAGCTGAGAGGACCACTGCCTTCTCGAACAGCTGATCGGCGGGGGTCCCTGGTTTCGGACCCCTACCGATCAGATCCTGATGACCTATCCTGAGGGTAGGTCATCACTTAAAATATCTTGGAAAACCCCTTTCAGGTCCAGCTAGGTGTCACCAGTTGGGACGTGTCCATGCACAGTCTGCCACTATCCAATCGGTGTTTCCAAGGTCAGCCCCCTAACTGGTAACACCCAGGTGGACCTTTACCGCAGACTACTGGCAAATCATTCATACATTTTTAGTAGGAATAATAGAGGAGGGACACAACATGGAGTTTTATGAAAAGATGCTCCAGAATTGTTACTACATGGGGAATGAAAGTAGTTACTAAAACAGACACGTCAGGAGAGGGGACGGGTCCTCTTTAAAGGGGGAAGTCATCAGATTAAAGGTATGTCATAATTTTTTTAGACATACTGCTGGTGGGTCAGTCTTGCCTCCAGCTTCCGGCATACCACTGCTCTGACTCAGATAGACTAGGACGCTGGCTTTCCATTGTATGTTGGCAGAGATTTGTGCAGTTACAAGTGGCGTTGAGAGTATGAAAGCATTCTGTACATCTGGGTGACATGAAGGTTTCAATACTCAGGGTACTCGACAGATCTCAGCGGCAGGCATTGTTCTGCTGTAACCCAGTGCCAGTCGCTTTATCCTCAGCGATTTTACACCTCTTTGAAGACGATGGAATGGAGCCAAGCCATAAATTGTCTGAAACAGGAGAGATAAGCCTCCGCTGCGGTCTAATTCACGCTATGCAATTCTGCTTCCTTGTAGTTATTATTTTTATTGCCTGAGACCCTTATTAAAGTGTACCTGCTGCCTGCAAACACAGCTTGCTGCCGTGGGGAGGGCCTCATTCTAAAAGGCTCCACCAAAAAAACATTCTCCATTACTATTCAGGGTCCATACAGGCAAACCGTATGCCCCCCCATCCCTCGTTTCTTTTCACATTCCCTTTTTTTTTGCCATACACATAAGTAAGATTTTAAACGAAACCTGTCATGTTGCTATGCCATTTTTTTTATAATTACTAGTGTTGAGCGATTCGAAGTCCACTTGCAAATTTCAGGGAAAATTTGATTCGGCACAAAGACGTATTGCCTCGTGCTTCGTGGTAGCAAATCGATTTTCCCTGAAATAGTGTAAAAAACAGAAAAATCATGCTTAATTCATCCACTTGCTCGCGATGGGCTAGCCACTGCCATCTTGATTGAAGATCCAGCACAAAATCCCGCGCGCAGTGACTTATGACGTCATCTTGTTGGCCGATGTGATGACGTCATCACGGCCCGAGCGAGATTTCAATCAAGATGGTGGCGGCCGGCCCGTCACTAGCAAATGGAGGCAGTAAGTATGATGTAATTTTTTAATTTTTTTTTATTTTATTTTACACTGTGTTATTAAGGCCCCTTGCAGACAAGCGTTCCTCCCGCAGCGAGTCCGCAACGCAGCTCCCAGGCCTATCCTTCCAGCGCTGCCGGGGGTCATATAGTATTGTATTGATTTATGATGCTATGTAACCCTTACAGTTCTGGAATGTATTGGATAACAGTGGCATAATGCTGCCAGTGTTATCCAATAGATTCCAGAACTGTAAGGGTTACATAGCATCATAAATTAATATAATGCTATGTGAATCCACTCAGTGCTGGGAGGTCAGGCCGGGAGCTGCGTTGCGGACACTGGCGTTTTGGCTTTCCGTTTGTGAGATCCGTTCAGGGCTCTCACAAGCGGTCCAAAACGGATCAGTTTTGCCCCAATGCATTCTGAATAGATAAGGATCCGTTCAGAATGCATCAGTTTGCCTCCATTCCGCCTCTGTTCTGCTCTGGAGGCAGACACCAAAACGCTGCTTGCAGCCAAACGGATCCGTCCTGACACACAATGTAAGTCAATGGGGACGGACCAGTTTTCACGGACCCTATTCCAGCCTCCTGCTCACGTCATCGTGCTGCGTCTCGTTCCTTTCTCGCGCAGGCAGACTTGGATCTTGGGAGCTAAGTGTCCTCCATCTGACGTCATCGCCCCCAAGCGCAGGCGCGCCAGGGGAATCCAAGTGTGCCTGCGTGAGAACGGAACAAGCATTCCAGATGCAGCAGGATGACGTGTGCATAGGGGGCAGCATTTAAATCAATTACCAGTATCCTAATTGGCCACAGGGGATGCTGGTAACAAGCCCGGAAGCGCGAGCTTTCGTGTTTTTGACCCTTTAGATTCCGTGATCTCACTTGATCATGGTATTTAAAGGCTTTAATTACCGCGATCTGCCAGTCTGTTTGAAACAGCAGAGACCTGCCGGCCATGACGTCGGCTGCATGTGCGAGCGGGCGCCATGTTTGCCTATTGCTCCAGCTGCCCCCTCAGACAGCGCTGGTAGCAAAATGGTTAAAGTGGTTGTCCCACAAAAAACATTCTCAAGTTTTCAAACCAGCATCTGGTTCTGAATACTTCATTGAAAAAGTTGTATAGCCACTGAGTTAAACAATCAAATCTATATGAATAGCACCTCCTGGTGTTTGTTATTTTCCTTATTTCTCTGTCCACCTCAGTAACTTCACTGTGGTGGTCGCACATGCTCAGTTCCATTGTTCAACTGCCACCAGCTGTATGGTCTTTCAGAAGCTGTGACAGTTACAGGGAGCCACACCCCACGAGAAAGAACACGCCCTCTGAGCTGCCGGGCTGAAATAAATCTAGCAGAGCAGTTGGAGCAATGAATGGGGAGATCTATGGACCCATGTGAGGTACAGGGCTGGTCTCCTAGCTTGAATTGAGCTGGCGCCACAGTGCAGGGAAGAAGCACTGATCCTTTCAGTCTCTGTGCTGTGCGATCGCTATAAGGGTTGGGAATCCCCCACTATGAGTAAAAGGGCTGTCTGTACAGGGGATGTCTGTTTGCGGTGGCCCTGCCCTGCTGGCAGTATACTTGCACTATTCACCATGCTACTGCCTCCATGCTTCTGCCGCATGCTCCTTCCTCTGTATGCTTAGGGAGCTCTCGCACCTCCGACCTCATGAAAGGTCAGTGCATGCACTTCTAAAATCCCTCCCCAGACTATAGCTACAGGTCCCTGGGTATTTGAGGCTTCCACAGCAGGACAGTGCCTGAGCTTTAGGTTCCCTGGTGACCAGCAAAGCTGTTCTGGTCTTGTGCTATTGCGATTTACCTGCATTTATCCTGCGTTTATTCCTGTCTGGGCTCCAGTTTGTACCTGCCCTACCTGTGTGTTCCAGCACTTTCAGTTTCAGTTCTGTCTGTATTTAAAGGGGTTTTCTGAGACTTATATACTGATGACCATTCTCTGGATAGGTCATCAGTATCTGATCAGTAGAGGTCCGACACCCGGATTACCCGCCGATCAGCTGTTTGAGAAGGAAGAGGTACTGCGGTGAGCGCTGTGGCCTTCGGTCACTGCAATACCAAGCACAGTCACCACAATGTATGGCGCTGTGCTTGGTAAGCTGCGAGAAGGCCGGAGCACCGATGCCAGAGGATAGGTCATCAGTTAAAAAAATTAAGTTAACCTGGTCAGTCTGCCTTATCTGTGTTCCTGCCAAGTGTTCAGCCTTTCTGCCTTGTCTGTATCTTCACCATCACCCTGCCTGCCTGTTTATCCTGTGTGGCCAACCATCTACACTTCAAGTTTGCTCTCTGGATCTCAAAAACCTGCATTCAAGTCTTAGTGACTGTTCAGACTATACCTGCAATTTTGGGGTCTTTTCTGTACCCTGAGCTTCTGGTGCTTGCACTAGAATCTCTAACTCCTGTGCGTCACATGCCAACTACACCGGACTATTCCAGGAGGTAGTAGTCCGGTTGCTTCCCTACAGCGAAGATTATATCCTTATACAGGGTGAATACCAGAGGAAAGATGGAATAACGCCCAAAGGCAAACCAGTTAGCTGGCACAGTGGGTCCACACTCGCTGATTTGTAAAAATGTCCTCATGAGACAACTTAATTAAATACTTCTATGTCAATCTTAGCTTCCAGCTGCCATATTGCTTGCAGAATTCATCTCCCACTCACTGTATGGCCGTGGATCCCCGAGTAGGGAGCGGTAACCCAGAGGATCTCTCGGTGACTACTGTAGATCACACTGCATGAAGATTGGTCACATGATGCATGCGTAGACTGATACAACCTAAGCAGATATCATCTTATCCTGAAAGCCATAAGAAGCAGAGTCAGCTTAGACTTCAGAATTCCAGTTAAGATTTCACTCATTATTATCGACATTACCCCATCCACACAGAAAATGTAGGCTACCAGCAATGACAGAGTTAAGCCAGAACCGCCATTGCCCGGACATTGATACTGCTGTTTTCCAGGATGGAGCTCTGAGCGTCTTCCTTCACCCGGGAATGTTCTTAACAAATGCAATTTCTTTTCAGTCGTACTGCACGGACCCCGACCTGGTGCTGGAGCTGAAGAACCTGATTGTGGTGTTCGCCGATACTCTGCAGGTCAGTGCAACCCGGAGTCCTTCACACACGCACACAGTCCTAATTACTCAGAGGCCAAAGAAAGAAGCGCCATACTCAGCTGAGTGAGCGTGTCATATATTTAGTGTGACGGCCGTTTTTACAACTAATGGAAGTCTATGGGGCTGTTCATGTGGCATTTTTTTTTTTTTAAAGGCCAGTGAATAGCGGCCGTCAAAAAATAGGACATGGCTTATTTTTGGTCATTTTTACATCCAGACGAACCCTCTTTGAAATCATTGGCCAGTGTTTACCAGCCGTTTAGAAAGTGCACCTGTCTAACGGAGGTTAATAATGGCTGAAAGTGCCTTTCAGGGGTTAAAATAAATACTCAACTCATCCACTTGAAAGCGAGTGAACACTCTGCACTGGATGGAGCACGACCTGACACACTCCCAGCATCGTGACGTCACAACGCTGGGAGCTTCTTCAAACTCCTGAAAGGCACTTTTACCCGTTTTTAACTTCTCCAAGTCTATGGGCTCGTGAACATGACCATATGTATTTTGCGGAACGAAACAGCCGGCCCCTAATAGAACAGTCCTGTACTTGTCTGTAATGCGGACAATAATAGGACATGTTTTATTTTTTTGCAATACGGACATATGAACACGGAATGCACACGGGCCCAGCAGAATGGAGGGCACTATTGGGGGAATATTTATACTGGAGGGCATTTTGGGGGGCATTTTATATACAGGGGGCACTGTGGGGGGACCTTATATGTACTGGGTCCACTATGGGGGGCTTTATAGACACTGTGGGCACTACAGGGGAGTTATTATAGATACTGGGGGCTCTCTGAGGTTGTATAATATATACTGAGGGCACAGCAGGGTTGGGATGTTAAAAAAAAACAAACAAAACAAAAACAAAGCAATTACATATATATTTTTTATTGTTGTTTTTAACAAGGCAGTTATTACTGTAAACAGCAGGATCAACCCTACCAGACAGTATGCAGGGTGTAATAGGGTTGACCCTACTGACAGGTGCTCTTTCAAATGTTCTAAAAACCACAGAGAATGCTTTAAATTACTTAATTAAAGAAGTAATACATTACCAGCCCCCTGCCAATCCTGTTCCCATGCTTTCCAGGTCTTTCTGCTCCCTTCCGACAAACCCTTAAATATTTGCGTTGTAAAGCCATTAAAAGCTCAGTCTGACATATTGAGCAGTACAGTTGCCGAGGCGGCAGCGCGGTGCGAAGAATATTGTGCCTAGTCCTATTCCTATTAATATTCCAGGGCATATGTGCTGAACATATACAGAATGTGGCCATGTTTTTTAAACTTCTACTTTACAGATATAGGTCTCATGCACACGACCGTTGTTTTGGTCCGCATCTGAGCCGCAGTTTTTGCGGCCCCATTCACTTCAATGGGGCCGCAAAAGATGTCCGCACCCGTTGCTTCGTTCCGTGGCCACGCAAAAAAATATATAACCTGTCCTATTCTTGTCCGTTTTGCGGACAAGAATAGGCAGTTATATCAATGGCTGTCCGTGCTGTTCCACAAATTGCGGAACGCACATGGACGCCATCCGTGTTTTGCGGACCGCAAAACACACCAAGGTCGCGTGCATGAGGCCATAGGTGAACATTTATTGAGACCGGTGTGCTGGCTTACATTTAGACCAGGGATGCTCAACCTGCGGCCCTCCAGCTGTTGTAAAACTACAACTCCCACGATACCCTTCTGTAGGATGATAGTTGTATGCTGTCAGGGAATGATGGGAGTTGTAGTTTTGCAACAGCTGGAGGGCCGCAGGTTGAGCATGCCTGATTTAGACCATTTTCTATGCCTAAAACTGGTATAGAAAATGATGCATGAGACGGGCCTGCCTGCCTCCTTTGCTGCCTACTTTTTTAGAACTGGCGTGAGGGGGAAAAAGTCGCAGATTGCCGTGCAAATAAATGACCCCCTATTGTGTGCAACTGCAAGAGGGCGCTCTTCTCCTTCCAGTATGCTGCAGTATTCCAGAATGCCCTTGTATAATGGTACACTAGGTTTAAAAGCTGTTAGCTCACAGATCAGGCAGTTTTTGTATCTCTGAGAACAAAATAGACAAAAAAGAAATACAGTATTTTCCGTATTTTATCAGTGCGAGAACTGCGCAGTCCAAAGTTTTGCTTCTTGCTTCATACATTTCAGTCGATGAACAATATAATCCTTTCACGGTTTCACTGGGCAAATGCGAATTTTCCTGCTTTCTAACAGCTGCGAGCTGTCAAGGAAAATAGCTGTTTGCCAAAACGCGATTCCTTAATTAATCTGTTTTTATGTTATTCAAGGGGCACTACTAGGAAATCAATTAATTGTAAAAGTCCTTCTACTGGTTTAAAGGGCCAGCCTCTGTAAGATGCCCACAGAGGGGCCGCACAGCTCCTGTTGTACCGTGCACTTTGAGGAAAGGGGGTAAATACTAGGCCTGACATCCAGCTGAAAAGGACATTGAAGAAGCCTTTTTGGCTGCTGTCGGTTCGCCTCATTGCTTTATTTGTAGTTAGGGTATTGGCTAAGGCTACGTTCACATCATTGTTTTGGCATTCAGGTTTTGAGATCCGGCAGAGGTTATTAAAAACGGGCCAGAACTGTTCTGTTTAGGGCCAGTGTATTGTGAATGGGGTATGCTCCGTTCAGGATGCGTCAGTATGCATTCCATTTAGGGACCGGACACAAAACCACTGCAAGCTGCGGTTTTGTGTCCGGTCATCGAAACGGAACACACTGGATTCGTCACTAAAAGGATCCTAAAAAACCTGGATCCGTCGCCCATTGACTTACATAGTTTTTAGTGACAGATCCAGTTTGTTCCGTTTTGATTTAGCACAACCACATCCTAACAAAACGGATGCATCCTGATGTGCTCAATCAACCCGTTTTTGGTCCAGTTTTGAGATTCTCTGCCGGATCTCAAAACCTGAAACCAAAGCGCAGATGTGAAAGCAGCCTAAGAGCAGCTTATGTACAGAACTCTTCTCACAATACTCCTCCCAAATGTCCTTTTCAGCTGGATGCCAGGCGAAACAAACAGACCCACCGCGCCCCACACCCTGCTTTGCACCACTCTTTAAAATACCTGTCCCCCAAAAAATAGCTTTGTTTGCTGAGCTTTTAACCTTTTAGGCTGCTGATCTGTGGAGCATGGTGAACATACAACATTGTAGGTCAGGACGGATCCGTTTGGCTCCGCATCGTCAGGCGGACACCAAAACGCTGCAAGCTGCGTTTTAGTGTCCGCCTCAAAAGCGGAACGGAGACCAAACGCAGCCAAATTGATGCATTCAAAACGGATCCTTATCCATTCAGAATGCATTGGGGCTGAACTGATCCGTTTTGGGCTGCTTGTGAAAGCCCTGAAACGGATCTCACAAGCGGACCCAGAAACGCCAGTGTGAAAGTCGCCTAAGTGATATTATTAAAGGGAACCTGTCACCGAGATTTTGTGCATAGAGCTGAGGACATGGGCTGCTAGATGGCCGCTAGCACATCCGCAATATCCAGTCCCCAGAGCTCTCTGCGCTTTTATTGTGTAAAAAAAACAGATTTTATAGATATGTAAATTAACCTTAGATGAGTTTTGTCTCCTCCATGCTTGAGAGATGAGCCCAGCCTCGCCCACTGTGAAGGAGCCCAGCACATCCACCGAATCTCCTCCTTGCTCCCCGACATCACAAAGCTAGAGCGCCGTAATCTCTCGATGTGCGAGCTAGCGCATGCGCAGTTCGTTCCCTGAGGCTGATGCCAGCACAGGGAAGGAACACTATACCGGCACTGCACATGCGCTAGCTCGCGCATCGCGAGATTACGGCGCTCTAGCTTTGTGACGTCGGGGAGCAAGGAGGAGATTCGGAGAATGCGGGGCGGTGCTGGGCTCCAGAAATGTTAGTAGCCTCATTTACATTGTTTTTTTTACACAATAAAAGCACACAGAGCTATGGGGACTGGATATTGCGGATGTGGTAGTGGCGATCTAGCAACCCATGTCCTCAGCTCTATACACAGAATCCCGGTGACAGGTTCCCTTTAAAGAAATGCAAAAAAAAACATATTTTGTAATAAAGCTTGAAAAAAATAAACTAATCTTACCCACAGTTCAAGTTTTCAAGTTCAATCCGGGCATGCTGGGAGTTGTAGTTTTGTAACATCTGGAGGGCCACAGGTTGGGCATGCCTGTGGGAGGCCTAAGGGCCCCTTGGACACATTGCTGGGATCCCCTCTCCAATCACCTGTATTTTTGTGCTTCTCTGGAGGGAGCTGCAGCACAGACCCATGACCTTACCAAATATAAGGGGCCTCTACTTCTATGTGCAGGGACCAAGAAAAAGTGGCAAGTGGTTTTGGGTCAGGGGTAAAATTCCTTCATGTTGAGAGAGAGACAGCAGGGAGAGCGGACCGTACAATGCTGGAAACCTCTCGGTGGCCATCTAACCTCGGTGATGACAGGACTGGTGGACTTCTTTCACTAATGGGGCCTATGTGTATAGAAAAAGCGTAGTCGCACACT
Source organism: Bufo gargarizans (assembly GCF_014858855.1). NCBI lineage: Eukaryota > Metazoa > Chordata > Amphibia > Anura > Bufonidae > Bufo > Bufo gargarizans. The sequence goes on from NC_058085.1 coordinate 358,987,404, forward strand.
GCTCTTCTTAAAGATAGGTTCACTGGAGTCCGGTTCCCACCTCATTTAGTAGTATTAAATAAACTCTAGGAAGAAGAAGAAACTAAAATATCTATTCTTGCTTGGAATGTATGTTTTATTTACTGCGGCAACGTCTTAGTTACGTTTCGGCCATTTAAAGCCCTTTTGCAAACTGGTGCCGCTGGTATCAGAGGCAATAATAATGGAGGTGCGGGCTCAGTACGGGAGATGTGCGTCTGCAAGGTGGCTCGCATTACTCCTGTGCAGACGCACATCTCCCTTACTGAGCCCGCACCTCCATTATTATTCCCTCTGACACCAGCAGCACCAGTTCGAAAAAGGCTTTAAATGGCCGAAACGTAACTAAGAAATTGCCGCAAGAATACATATTTTGGTTTCTTCTTCTTACTGGAGTTTATTTAATACTACTAAATGGGGCCTATGTGTAGGGAAAATTGCCATTATGAACAGCTATACTTAAAGGGGTTGTCCAGTACTTCGATATTGATGACCTGTCCTCTGGAAAGGACATTAATATCAGATCAGTGGGATTCTAACCCAGTCGATCGGCTGTTTCAGGCAACTACCGGCTGTATATTTTACTGCTCTGGCAGTTGCCCGAAGGAGTTGTTTGGTGAGGCTGCTGGGTGTCCTACCCCCACCGATCTGATATTGATGACCTGTCCTCAGGGTGGGTGATCCGTAAATCAGTCTCAGAAAACCTCTTTAAACACAGTGTCCTGTCTCAGTTATGTGCCTGACTTTCACAATATCCAGACATTTTGATCCCGCCAGTCAGACTATGCGTTGCGTGAATATTATCACTGACGTTGTATATGCTTTTCTTGCCTTTCTTTTAGGGATACGGATTTCCGGTGAATCGTCTCTTTGATCTACTGTATGAAGTTAGAGACAAATATAATGAAGCGCTGTTCAAAAAATGGGCTGGACTGTTCAGGTAATGATCGTGACTTAAAAGGAAACTGTCAGCAGGAAAGTCACTGGTAAATCAAGTACATGGCCTTGTAGGGCTAGCTCAGCTGAACACCTTTCACTTAGCGATCCGTTGCTTTAGGCCTCATGCACACGACAGTATTTTTTCACTGTCCGCAAAACGGGGTTCCGTTGGTCCGTGATCCGTGACCGTTTTTTCGTCCGTGGGTCTTCCTTGTTTTTTGGAGGATCCACGGACATGAAAAATGAAAAAAAAATCTAAGTCAAGTTTGCCATTGAAATGATAGGAAAAAACGGACACGGATCACGGACACGGATGACAATCTTGTGTGCATCCGTGATTTTCACGGACCCATTGACTTGAATGGGTCCGTGAACCGTTGGCCGTGAAAAAAATAGGACAGGTCATATTTTTTTCACGGCCAGGAAAAACGGATCACGGATGCCAAACGGTGCAGTTTCCGATTTTTCCACGGACCCATTGAAAGTCAATGGGTCCGCAAAAAAAAACGGAAAACGGCACAACGGCCACGGATGCACACAACGGTCGTGTGCATGAGGCCTTATTCTGGAAGAAAAATACTTGTAATCCATATGCAAATGAGCAGTTAAGTGCACCGAGAGGCATCCCCTTCCTCTCCTTCTTGATTGACAGGCCTAAGCAAGATGACTATGCAGGAAAGGGCCCTGTCAATCAGCCTTTACAGAGGCTGTCCACTGCAGGGCCCCTTTTTGTTAGCTGATAAGATGATTATAAGGTGTCCTGCTGCTGAGACCTTCAGCAATCATCTGTAATCTGTGGAAGAGCCTTGTAGCAAGTGTAACATTTATTAAATAAATAATGCATAAAATAAATAAACAAATAAATTAAATTAAAAATAAATTAAAAAGAAATTAAATAAAAAAGAAAGGAAAATAGAAGAATTTCACAGCTGGGAGAATCTATTGCTTTGAAGATGAAGTCCCTGAATGGAGGACACCCCCCCCCCCCCCCACCCCCTCAGTTTTTTCAGTATTCTCTTAATAGGGAATTCGAAAGTGGGTTTTGTACACCAGACGATCCCTTTAAACTAATATTTAAATAGTTCTATCCGCTGTGATAATGTGGACACTCTACACTAGATGATTAATTTGCTGATTTTGTGACTTTAGGGACATTTTTGAAGCTGATAACTACAGCCCAATCCCTGTAGCAAATGAAGAGGAGTACATGGCTGTAATTAGCAAATTTCCTTTCCAAGATCCAGAAGGTGACAAGGTAAGTAAGCCTGATAGGAGTTTGTTTGACGTGATGTTGCATAACCTAGTACTATACGGTAAGTCACTTTAAGGTGAAGAGTTGGAGAGATTGTATCAATCCACCTGGGGTCTTTATCTAGCATTTATGGAAATCAAGTGCGTTTGTCATGCAATTAGATGTCTAATGGCCTCCTCGAAGGGAAGAAAATGTGTGAAGATGGAGGGAATGTGAAGGAATTAAACCTCAGGTTTCATCACTGACACCATTTGTCTCTGTTTTACTAAACTGTAAATTTCAATGTATGTGGATACCCGTATTGACTGAGTGACCAGTTTTGGACCCATCATAGTTCCAGTAAGGTGACTCGTGGGCGAGACCTCCACGGTTTCTTGACACAGGTTTCCTAAGACCCCTTAAATTTAGCCTTTCTGTTGGTAGAATTTTCATTAGAAGTAGCACTAGTGACAGTAACTACCAGTGACCGAGAAAATTATGAAGAATGAGAAGACAGGATACATGTGACATCAGTGACACCAAGAGTAGGCGTGATACATATCACATCAGTTACATAAAAGAGGTGAAAAAAACATTGAGTTGAAGATTACAAGGATGGCCTAGGCCCCATCTTAGGCTGGGTTCACACCTGAGCGTTTTACAGTGCGTTCCTACGCGCTGTAAAGCGCTCAACAGGCAAAAACCAATGCTTCCCTATGGGCATGGTTCTCACCTGAGCGTTTTACAGCGCGTAGAACACGCTGTAAAACGCCCTACGCCCCAAGAAGTACAGGAGCTTTTTTGGGGCGCATAGACCTAGCGGGAATGCGCGACAAGGGGCGTTCGTTTGTTTCCTCCGCACGTATGTAAACGCCCGATAAGCACGCTTGTAAACAGAGCTTATCGGGTACGCTTATGTGTGAACCCGGCCTTAGGCTTGTCTAGAAACAGGCCGACCATGTAATGTATAGAGTCCATGAGGTGTAATGATAAATAGAAACTGATCCTGTATATCAATTCTTTTTTTTTTTTTGTCTTTTTTTTCAAGGTATCTTTTCCAAAGAAACTCCCAATGTCTCAGTCCGTCCCACAGATTTATATGCAGGTCAAAGAATTTATATATGCAAGCCTTAAATTTTCGGAATCACTTCATCGAAGGTAAGTCCTTGAGCTTCGTAATCTGGTCGTCCTCATTGGAGTTATGTTGCTTTAGTTTTGAAAGACATAAAAGCAATGAATCTAGGCTGGGTTCACATCTGTGGTTTTAACTCCGGCAGTTAGACTGCCGGAGTTTACCGTATCCGACGCAGCCGGATACCACCGTGCACTGCCGGATCCCCATTCAATGTAATGAGATCCGACTGCTTTCTGGCATATATGCCGTGTTTCGGCCGGATAAAAATGCTGCGTGCAGTATTTTTTTTGTCCGGCCAAAAGCCGACATGTTCACCGGATACAGTAAATTCTGGCAGTCTGTTCCTCGGCCGGAACACACTGCCGGAATTAAAATCGCAGATGTGGACCTGTCTGATGAAAAGGATAACAATTCTAAGGCCCCTTTCATATGAGCGAGTATTCCGCATGGGTGCAATGCATGATGCGAACGCATTGCGCCCGCACTGAATCCGGACCCATTCATTTCAGTGGGTCTGTGTACATGAGCGTTGGTTTTCAAGCATCACTTGTGCGTTGCGTGAAAATCGCAGCACGTTCTATATTCTGCGTTTTTCACGCAACGCTGGCCCCATAGAAGTAAATAGGGCTGCGTGAAAATCGTGCGTTTTTTTTACGGATGGTTGTTTAGAGATGTTTGTAAACATTCCGTTTTCTATCACGCGCATGAAACGCACATTTCACCCGCGCAATAAAACTGAACGCAATCGCAGGCAAAACTGAATGAACTTGCTTGCGAAATCGCGCATTTTTCACTGAACGCATCCGGGCCTGATCCACTCATGCTTGTCTGCAAGGGACCTAAGGATGTTCATAAAGAAAATGAAAGAAAATCTACAGGTCTCCAGTGGCCAATGGGTATCACTCAGTTTACCAATGAAGTACTGTATATGGGAGGCCTCCTGACTGCCCCCTACAGCAGATACTGGGAAAAGAAGGTTAGGGCGTCTGTAGATTTCAACATATTTCATTTTTCGTTCCTGCAAGACTTATTGCTCCCTCCCCACTGAAATGAACATGAACACTTCTTTTGTTTTTAGCATTTTTTTTTTGCATTTTGTTAACTTTTGGGGTATATTTATGAATAATTTTGAAGCATAGCTTATAAGCATCACTCAGACATATCACATTGCTCCACGCTTGTCCCAGCATATTTGCAATAGACCGTCAATCCATATTTTGAAGCACATGATTCGTATCCCTGTGTGATGGTGAACTGCAGACCATGCCTGGGGCGGCCGCTTATCTACAGTAAGTACAGAAGGATCAGGGACGTGAAATCCAACATACTTCACTCTTCTTTCCCCCGACATTCGAATCGGGGTGCATTCACACGATCGTATATATTTTCTGCCATCTGCAAAGTTCAGATCCGCGAAAAATACAGATCCGTGTTGCATCCGTTTTTTTTTTTTGTAGACCCATTGTAAAAATGCCTATACTTGTCCGCAAAACAGACAAGAATAGGACATGTTCTATCTTTTTTGTGGGGCTGCAAGATGGATGTACGGAAATTGAAATGAATGGGTCCTCATCCGATCTGCAAAAAATGTGGATTGGATGCATCTGAATGGGGCCTTAGGGGATTGGAGTAGGGACACCCCCATGCACATGAGGTGGTCAGCCGCGCCTGTCAAAATCGGGCGAGTATTGCCGACATTCATCAAATATGACTGTCCATCTCAACATTAGGTAGCCTGTCATTCCTTAGCTCGGTGACTGCGGAGAATTTTTATTTTATTTTTCCAATTAATTTAAATTACGATGGCGCCAATTATTTTCAGTTTAAAATGAGGGGCGCAAGCCATTTGCAGGCAGCAATCATCACCACACTCAGTCGCACAAAATTATAGCTGGTAAGGGGTCGGGTCACATCTGCGGCAACAACTTCCAGCAGAGGAACAGGCTACCGGAGTTCACTGACTGGCGCGTTTCCGGCATAAAAGTCGTCTTTTAGCTGCCGGAGTTGTTGCTGCAGATGTGAACCTACCCTCAGCGCAGCCTGTATGGGATAGCTGCTCATATAAGGCGTTTGTTTAGTCTGAGCAGATTAACCTGTTCCATTGTGATACGCATTTTCTGTAATTGTCTTTTTCTACCTGGCCGGCTTTAAATCCGTTAGAATAACATTTCAGAGCACAGTGTGAAAACACAGCGGCCAGCAGCCGCCTTCAGCTCATCTGCCATTTCTTATCTCTTAATGAATGTAAATGAGAGCAGTTTCACACATCCTTAATTGATCCCGAGTACAATTTACACATAGTAACGAGTCACCTTTTGACCTAACCTGTAAATATTTGCTCACAAAACACATGTAGAGAAAGATACAAGTTGTCGAAAGCGGACGAGAGCTGGTCAGTGTTTTCAGTCCAAGTGAAGGAAAGCACGCTACAGCCATTGTGAAGCGTCACCAGCCTAATTATGTGACGCGTGCCCACGACAACTGGACGCCACACTGTCAGGACGGCACCTATTTGTGAAGAAGTGAGGTGCGGGCGGCGGTCACATTCAGGTTACAAGATGCTAGTGATGTGCTATAGATAACACCTCCAACTCATGCAGGACCTATACCAGGGCGATATGATCATATGAATAAGACTGGCACGCAGACCAGTGTTTAAACTGGGCACATGTTTGCCAACCTGGGCAGAATCGTCGTGGTTTTGAACTTTTTTTCATGCAGTGTTTGTAATGTTTTAGATTTTGCATGTTTTTTAATGACCTGTTTATTGTTTTTTTAAATGTATTTATTTATTTTACTTTACATGTCGATACATTTTTTACTCCGTCTCAGCTGGTGGTGGGAAATCCAGAGGGATAATGTCATTTTATTTCCTTTTGTACATGCTTGTTTGTATGGTTATTGTAAAGTTGCAAAACTAAAAAGCATAAAAATATAAAAAAAATAATCAAAATAAAGAAAAGGGGGCACAATCTGAAAAATTAGCTGAAACTAGTTTGCTGAAAGAGTAGTCAGTGCTTGGAACAAACTTCCAGCAGATGTGGCTGTAAAATCAACGGTTAGTGAATGTAAACCTGCCGAGGATAAACATCTGTCATAAAGGCAGCATTAGGCCCCTTTCACACGAGCGAGTTTTCCACGCGGGTGCAATGTGTGACGTGAACGCATAGCACCCGCACTCAATCCTGACCCATTCATTTCAATGGGTCTGTGTACATGAGCGTTTTTTTTTTTAACGCATCAGTTCTGCGTTGCGTGAAAAATGCAGCATGTTCTATATTCTGCGTTTTTCACGCAGTCCGGGCCCCATAGACGTGAATGGGGCTTCAGTGAAAAACGCATTGCATCCGCAAGCAGGTGCGAATGCGATGCGTTTTTCACTGATGATTGCTAAGGGATGTTGTTTGTAAACCTTCCGTTTTTATCACGTGCGTGAAAAACGCATCAAAACGCATTGCACCCGCTCAATAAAAGCTGAACGCGATCTCAGACAAAACTGACTGAATTTGCTTGCAAAATGGTGCAAGTTTCACTGAACGCATCCGGAGTCAATCCGTCACACTCGTGTGAAAGAGGCATTAGGCTGGCGGATCATCGCTAACGAGCGTTCATAGTAAGATGTAAGGTCAGTATTACATTAAAGGGGTTCTCCGGGCCCTCCTATATTGATGACCTATGCTCAGGAAAGGTCATCAATATCGGATCGGCAGGGGGTCCAACACCTGACCCCCCCGCCGATCAGCTGTATGAGGAGTCGGCGATCGCAGTGTGCACGTGCCGTCTCCCGTCTCTATGGCAAAGCAGCAGCAAGAAGAGGATAGGTCATCAATACAGGAGAGGCCAGAGAAACCCTTTAAGCGATGCGGCTGACGATTCTCGGGAGGGAAGTGTTCCTTTCCGACAATCTCCTGCTCTCTGGTGGAAGAGACTGCTGCTATTACATGCAGTGATCTCCTCCTCAGTATGGGGAGGAGCGATCGGTAATGCCATCGCTCGTCCCCATAATGACTAGTTCTTTTCCGGCAGCATATTGTGATTACACGGCACAATCGGCCGCCTGCAAACAATGATTTTTAAGCCTTCTTAGAAATCTGGATTGCCTGATGAACAAGTGTTTGCTCGTTCATTGAGTAATCGGTGGCAGTATTACACTGCCAGATCATTGCTAATGAGCATTACTACGAACCCTCGTTAGCGATGATCTGGCAGACTATCTGCCAGTCTAATACAGCCTTTAGAAAAGATGAGATGGACTCAGGCAGTCTTTTTTTTTTTTTTTTTTTTTGCTATCTATCATTTACAATATGTTTCCTAAAACTTTATACCTTTTTCAAATAAAATTTTGGCTTTTTTGATACAGTTTTTTTATTATTATTCCAGAAACCTCTATTTTTTGTTTGAAACAATATATAGAAAGGTTGCTATGCCACAGGTTATAATTATGTCACACAATTAGGATTTTACATTTTTCCAGGTGACTGAATAGGAAAGCGGGTGCCATAGAATGGATTGTAAACGAGGTTCACCTTAATAGCTGCAGGACATTTTGGAAGAAGGTCCATAGTTTATTTTAGCTTCTGTGGTGAATTTACCATTTTTATTTTTTATATTTTTTTTGGCCTTAAAGGAGTTTTCCTGTCTTCAGGAACAACAAATCCACAGGACATGCCATAAAAGTCTGACAAAAGGGGCTCCCACCACTCACTCCTTATCCATTCGTTACTTAAACCTGGTGTGAGTAGTTGGATTTACATGGAGCATTCGGTGCTTCCAAGCAGCAGACATGGAGCTGGGTCTCGGGGGACTCCACACCCTTTGTCAGGCATGGGTACTGCACGTTTGCCATGGTTTAAAGGGGTTGTCTCCAGCAAATAGCATGTATCATGTAGAGGAAGTTAATACAAGGCACCTACTAATGTATTGTGAATCTCCATATTGCTTCCTTTGCTGGCTGGATTCATTTTTCCATCAAATTACACACTGCTCGTTTCCATGGTTATGACCACCCTGTAATCCAACAGTGGTGGACGTGCTTGCACACTATAGGAAAAGGCACCAGCATATGTGCTCTCACGCAGTCCTGGCCCCCAGAGAGGCCGGTGCTTTTTCCTATAGTGTGCAAGTATGGCCACTGCTGCTGGTTTGCATGGTGGTCGTTACCATGGAAACGAGCAGAGTATAAAGTGATGGAAAAATGAATCCAGCCAGCAAAGGAGGCAATATGGACAGTCACAATACATTAGTAATTGGCTTGTATTAACTTTCACTACATGATAAATGTCCCCTGCTGAAGTGAGACAACCCCTTTAAATACACAGTGAAACATTAACCCTTTCAGTCTGTTGTAAAACCAATGACCTATATCAGTGGTGGCGAACCTATGGCACGGGTGCCAGAGGCGGCACTCAGAGCCCTATCTGTGGGCACCCGTGCCCTGGAAAAAGTCTATGGTGTACCAATATGCCTTAGACTTTTCCTGCCATTCATCAGCGCAGGGCACAGTATGGACAGAACAGGCAGGGCATTGAATGCAAATAGGCTATTATGGCTAAATGATAAAGTACATGGAAGATATACTGTATTGGAATGTAGTATTCAGGTTACATTGCTGTGTTGACACATTTTGTGATAAATAAGTGGGATTTGGGTTACAGTTTGGGCACTCTGTCTATAAAAGGTTCGCCATCACTGACATATATCGTACCTTCTCGTAGATCAGGTCCCTAAACGTCATTAGGGCCCATAAACACAACCATATTATCGACCCTTGTTAGACTGCCCATTTGCCCTTCCTGTGCCCACTATAGCAGCTCATGCCAACTAACACAGCAGAGCTGGGGAGGAGAATACAGTCCATTGCATAAGCACCATATGGTGGCACAGAATGCCCACGGCTCTGTAAGCCAGAACCCTTAGAGCCATATGTGCCGCCACGCAGGGTCCGTGCTCGCAGCTTTGCCATGTACATAACTGACTCGTCTGGTGAATGGTGAGATATAGGTGATCACTACCCAGGTTTATACAATAAATCTTTATATATTAAATTGCTAATCTCTTACAGCTCTTTTGGATGTACTTATGCCGCCAATTCATCCACCTCCGCAGCGGTCACGTAATGCCCTCTCTCTTGTGTTTTTGACACTTCCTGCAATGTGCTGTACTGGATCCAGTCTCTTCTCTTCCGGTCCTGGTAATATACGGGCATCATCACTGATGTTACGTACACTGCAAGCTGGAAGCTTAGGCCTCATGCACATGACCGTAGTTATGGTCCGCAGCCGAGCCGCAGTTTTTGCGACTTGGGTGCGGACCCATTCACTTCAATGGGGCCGCAAAAGATGCAGACAGCACTCCATTTTGCGGACAAGAATAGGCATTTCTACAATGGGCCATCCGTTTACGTTCCGCAAATTGCTGAAGGTACACAGGCGGCTTCCGTTTTTTGCGCATCCGCAATTTGCGAGTTAAAAACAACCCACAACCCCTTAACAAGCCCCCCGCTGCAGTACTGCGTCTGTACACTTGATGGCAGCACTTACCTGCAGCCTTTCAGGGGCAGATTGTTTCATCCTTGTCTGCACCGCTAAAAGTGATGTGGTTTTTGCCAATTCTGTTCCAGAAGGTAGTGTTTTAATTAATGGAGTTGAAGGCAAAGCGTTCATTTTTGCAGATCTATGTAGAATATTCAAAACTTGGCTTTTTTGTGAAATATTGTAGAAATTTACCAACTAATGGGCGGCCTATACACGTCAATGAATGTATTCATTTGACAGAATAGCAGTAAGTAAGAGAAGGGGGTGAAGATACTGGTTTATCAATCGAACATAACATTGGCATCTCAATGCCAAGCAGCAGCTGCCAAAGCAAATCAGATTTTAGACTGTGTGTAGAAAGAGAGACTTGACAATTTAGCGCTTTTTATTTTTTATTTTGTATCCATTTTAAGACCTGATCTTGAGTATAGTGTACAGTTATATATTTGTTATTTATACACTTATATAGCGCTACTGTATTCCGCAGCTCTTTACAGACATTAGCATCAAGCTGTCCCCAATGGGGCTCACAATCTAAGTTCCCTATCAGTATGTCTTTGGAGTGCGGGGGGAACCCGGAGGAAACCCACACAACACGGGGAGAACATACAAACTCCATGCAGATGTTGTCCTTGGTCAGATTCAAACCCAGGACCCCAGCGCTGCAAGACACCAGTGCTAACCACTGAGCCACCGTGGTTATATAATATCCATTTTTGATACTTTTTGTGAATTTATGAAATTATATAACTGTATATAGTTGCATAAATATGAATTCCCGTATGTAGTGTTAATAGCAGAGTTATCCCTTTTTACTTAAGAATGTTTAGAATATATAGAAAGATAGTTGGGAAATTCCCTCTTGCTGTGACTCCCGAGTCACTTAGGGCTGCAACCTACTTCCCATTCCTACAGTACGAGCTGCCGTAAACTCCCATTAAACGCAGATTTAGGGTTCATTCACACGTCTGCAAAACACGGACACCGGCCTTGTGATAGAAATGCCTATTCTTCTCCGTGGCCGCGGACAAGAATAGGACATGCACTATTTTTTTTGCGTGGCCACGGAACAGAACTGCGGATGCGGACAGCACACCGTGTACTTATGAGGCCCCATCGTAGTGAATGGGGCTGCACCCGTTCCCCAAAATTGCAGAACAGATGTGGACCCATTCATACCGACGTGTAAATGGACCCTTACAATGATAACAATTTATTAGGGAGTTGCTATTTGAAGAGGACCCGTCCCCTCCCCTGACATGTCCGCTTTAGTTACTACTTGCATCCCTCATGTAATAACAGTTCTGCATCATCTATTCTTAGGAGTCTATGATGTGCCGTTCCTCTATTATTCCCGCTAGAAGTTATGAATGAATTGGTAACAGTTAGCAATGAAGGTCGAGATGGGTATTACCGGCTGGGGATGTGTCCCTGCACAGTCTGACATTGTCCAATTAGTGCTGCCACCATCAGACTATGCAGGGACACCCCCCGACTGGTAACGCCCATCTGAACCCTCATGGCGAACTCCTAGCGAGCAATTTAGCACAACATAGAGTCTTCAGAATTGCTATTACATGGGGAATGCAAGTAGTTTCTAAAACCGACGTGTCAGGAGCGGGGCCGGGTCGTCTTATGAGTGGCCCTGCACATAAAACTGGGTTGATCCCGATTTCCCATCAGCGACGTCCGTATAGTACACGATTTCTTGCAGTAAGGACATCCTATGAACTATGGCTGACACATTGTATGGAGATTGCGTATGCCTTTCTTACTTTTTCGACGCCAGTAAATAGCCAATGTTGTTTCCACGCGCTGGTGGGAGATTCGCAGATAGGTCATTACACAAAGCAGCACTTTCATTCCCGTCCTGGGATTTTTGCATATTCTGTCCTTGTGATAATTCCCCTCTGAGACTCGCTCCGAGTGCAAGTGTCAAAGGTTCGTTCTCCGTGGCGCCTGAGCTGGAAGGAAATCTGCGAATGTCCTGATTGACACTTCCAGACAGACAGAGGGCATGTTGTGGAGACGGACACGACGCTCTCACCTCACCTCACATTTACGGCTTGTCTACCTCAGTTCTTCTTTTTTTTTCTTTTTTTTTAAAGACTTTTATTTTGTGATTGATTTCAGCTCCACAGAGATTGATGATCTGCTCCGGAAATCGACCAACTCACTTCTCACCAGAACCTTAAGCAGCGGTTTGCAAAACCTCATCAAAAAGCCTCATATAGGTCTGACCGAAGTAAGTATGAGCGCGAAAGGCAGGAATTGGGAAAAAATGTAAAAACATACTTCCTTGATGTGTTCTTCTTCTGGCCCGATATTGACATTATTTACCCACTTTGTAAATGCCTCTTAATAATCTAAATTTTTAAAGGGGGCTACCTAATATGCTCTGTCATGATGGAGCACCTTTAAAGGGGTATTCCGGTTATATTACGCTATCCCTTATCCACAGCAGTAGTACCCCCACCGATCACGAGAATGGGAGCCCCGTACCCCCCTGCAGCTCCCTGAGCACGGGCGTTGCCGCTCCATTCATTTCTATAGGAGTTCCGGAGACAGACAAGCGCTAAGCGATAGGCAATGACTTTATGTAACCGGAGTAGCCCTTTAACGAGCAGCAGGCCACGCTCCGGCACCCCCAGTCTTTCCATTTCTAACATGTTCAACTATTCCTTTCAAGGGAACCTGGCATGTTGTGTATGTAGTCCGATCTGGAGGAGGAGCTGAGCGGATTGATATATAGTTTTATGGGGAAAGATTCCGCAAAACTTGTCATTTATTATTTATCTAAATCTCTTCATGTTCTGTGCTTAGGAGTCCAGTGGGCGGTCCTATCTGTGATTGACAGCCTTCCCTACATGACTACATACAGAGGTAGCTGTCACTGCATAGGACCGCCTACTGGACTCCTAAGCGTAAGAGCAGGGATGACAATGTATGAAATACAAGTTAGGCTGCATGCACACGAACGTTGTTTGTTTCCGTGTCCGTTCAGTTTTTTTTTTAGGATATGATGTGATAGGATGCGGGCCCATTCTGCATCCGGGCAGCACATAGTGCGGCCCCATAGAAATGAATGGGTCCGCAATTCCGTTCCGCAAAATGCGGAACAGAATTGCGGACGTGTGAATAGAGCCTAAGGGTCTGAACCCGGACACAACCCGATCTGCACTCATTCACCATGATACTCCGATGCAAGAGCTGTGTGTTTACGTTTGGACGCTGCTAGGTGGAGGCTTCCGCCTAGCAGTGATCCCTGTGACGTCACCGGCTTTGATGGGCGGGCTTTAGCGATGCTCTAGGCTAGGGCAGCACTAAAGACCACCCATTAGTGCCTGTGACATCACCAGGATCACTGTATGGCTACCGTAACGTATCCTGCGAGGATGATTATTCAGCTCTGACCCCATTTTGTGGCCCAGTTCAGTAATATGGTGCAAAATGAGCAATTTTAGTCTATTGCACAGGGAGATTTTTCACGTTTGTGAGAGATTTCTGTACATTAACATTTCTGTAAGGAAACGGGGCGAGTATTATCTTGACTCTGAGAAGTCTCCGTAGGTACCCCTGTAGATTGAAGGGCTAGTGGTCTTCTTGTGACCCTTCAGCTTCTAGCTTACAGGCCTCCACATGTTCCAAGGTTTCAGAGCTCATGTTGACGCAGTCTCTAGAGACTTTATTGGAAGTCTGTCACCAGGCGATTCACTTGTAGTAACTCAGCTGAATGTAATGATACCTTTCACGTAGCGATCCGTTGCTCGTTCTGGAGGAAAGGAGCTTTTAATCTGTTTACATATGTGCAGTGAAGTGCACTGAGGGCGGTCCCAAGGCCACACTGTGCACCCTAGCTCCTCCTAATTCCTCTTTGACTGACATGGCCAGGTACAGCGTAGTCATCTCTCCTGGCCCCATCAACCAAGGGATGAGCTGGCAGAAGAAGCAGGAGCAGCAAGGGTGCACGGAGTAGCTTGGGCTCCGTTCTCAGTGCACTTTGCATTGCTTATTTGCATATGAATTGAAAGTACTCTTTCTTCAGAATAAAGCAGCGGATCGCTTAAGGCTACTTTCACACTAGCGTTTTTTGCGGATCCGTCATGGATCTGCGAAAAAGCTTCTGTTACAATAATACAACCGCATGAACGGATCCGGTTGTATTATGTCTTCTATAGCCGTGACTGAACTGTCTCGAACACCATTGAAAGTCAATGGGGGACGGATCCTGTTTTCTATTGTGTCAGAGAAAACGGATCTGTCCCCATTGACTTACATTATGATCCATCTTGCTCGCGCCACATCGCGGACAGAAAAACGCTGCTTTAAGCATTATTCTGTCCGCGATGGGAGCGCAACCAAACGGAACGGAATGCATTTTAGTGCATTCCGTTTCGTTCAGTTTTGTCCTCATTGACAATGAATGGGGACAAAACTGAAGCGTTTTCTTCCGCTATAGATCCTATGACGGATCTCTATAGCGGAATTGAAAACGCGAATGTGAAAGTAGCCTAAGGCCTCGGCACACGACCGTTCAGTTTTTTGCGGTCCACAAACCGCGAATCCACAAAAAACAGGAGCAATTTGCGGAACGGGCGGCCCATTGTAGACATGCCTATTCTTGTCCGCATAACGGAGCAACGGATGCGGACAACACACAGAGTTCTGTCCGCAGGGCCACGGAACGGAGCAACGAATGCGGACAGCACACGGAGTTCTGTCCGCATCTTTTGCGGCCCCATTGAAGTGAATGGGTCCGCCCCCGAGCCGCAAAAACTGCGACTCGGATGCGGACCCGAACGGTCATGCGCATGAGGCCTAAGTGAAAGGTGTCATTGCATTCAGCTGAGCCAGCCCTACAAGGCGCTGTACCTGGTGTAACAGTGAATTTCCTGGTGACGGGCCCCCTTTAATTCTTGGATCACTGGGGGTCTCAGCTCACAGACCTCCACCAGTGAAAGGCCTCTAACCCGTCTCTCTGACTCCAGTCTTCCCAGTATCTCCCGGACGGTTGCATCCTGTTTAATGTGGGTCACGAACAAATTCTGCCAAAACACTTGTCTGAACAGGCCCCTAATCTTATATTCCACCTGTTGAAGTTATTGCCGTTTCTCCTCCAGTTAAGGAAGCTATAGGACGTCTCCGAGCATTGCCCCGAGCTATAGGTAGCTGCTCAGTTTCCTGTAATACAGTAATTGCCATGTATTTCAGTACTGTCTGAAGGGACAATACCGCCTCACACGGGGCGGTGTGCCACAAACCTGTTACCTTTCTGCTTTGTAGCTTGTGCAGATCATCATAAACACCACACACCTGGAGCAAGCCTGTAAATACCTGGAGGACTTTATTACCAATATTACAAACGTTTCTCCCGAGACTGTGCACACCACCCGACTTTATGGCCTGTCCACCTTCAAGGTAAGCTTTATCGTAATACACCGCCTTGTGACCCTCCCGACATTTTCATTTCACACAGTCTTTTCATCTCTTACCTGTAATCTCTGGCAAAGTGGATAGGGAATAACTATTAGATCAGTGGGGGTCCTACTGCTGGGACCCACGCCGATCAGTGAGAATGGGGACCCCATCCCTATCGGAGGTCCCCGAAATGGATCAGAGTGTCGGGTCGAGCATGTGCAACGCCGCTCCATTCATCTCTACGGAAATTCTAATCCAGCGCTTGGCTATTTCCAGAACTCCCATAGAGATGAATGAATGCGGCAGTTTTCATGCCCCGACCTGCAACTCTGTTCATTTTGAGGGGCTCCGAGTGGTACAGGGTACACGTTTATGTGATCGGTGGGGGTCCCAGGGGTAGGATAGGGGAATAACTTTTAACAACTAGATTACCCTTTGGGGCAACGTCTGCCCATGTGGCATTGAAAGAGCGTGCCAAACCTGGGGGGACTAAGCCTGACCATGTATTACGTGGATATCTATTGATTTAAATTCGTTAAAGGGGTTGGCCCTCGGACAATCCACAGGATAGGTGATAAATATAGGATCTCTGGGGGTCTGCCAGCTCAGACCCTCATTGATCACAAGAACATGGGTCCCTGAGTCCCCCACGTGGATGGAGCAGTGAGTGGGATTTTATATGGCTGAGCACTGTACTTAGCAGACCCTTAGAAGTGAATGGAGCAGTAGTGCCGATGCTTGACCACTGCTCCATTTACTGGCACGGGGCACCGAGCGCTGTAGTTGGCAGTCCCTTGGGAGTGAATGGAGCCGTAATGTGCATGCGTGACCACCGCTCCATTGACTTTTATGGTACTCCTGTAAATGGCTGATGTTATACTCGTCAGTTCCATAGTCGGAAATGGAGCGGTGGTCAAGCATGCACATTGCTGTTCCGTTCAGAGAGGGGACTCAGGTACTCTCGTTTTCGTGACTGGTAGGGATGCCAGTGGTCAGACCCCCAGCAATCGTATATTTGTCATCTATCGCGTGGCCGCAGGTTTGTGGGCTAACCCCTTTGATCATTTTAACCTATGGGCGATCAGTTCCCACCAGCCATGAATGGCACTGGTATTGGTCTTTTGCAGTGGAATCCATTGCACTTGTAATAACTGGTTAGTGCACACTGGCCTTTATCCTAATGAAAGAACTGCTGCCAGATCAGCACAAATCTCTCTTATTTGCTGCAGTCCGGGGCAGAGTGGATGAATAATGGCGTGACGGAGCACTTTAAGCTTTGTTTTGTTTCCTGTGCATTATCGGGTGTCAGGAGGAGATGGCGGCTGCAGTAAATACTTCTGTTTGTATACAAAATACAATGTGCCGGAGCTGTACCAGGGATGCATGGAGTTTGTACTCAGCCAACCGTATACTGCTTCACAATGCGGCACCAGGTCTTGGCACGTCTGCTGGGCGACTCCCGTCGGAGTACCTGTCAGTCATAGTGAAGCCTGGCTGCACTAACCTCCCCGCTGAAGGATTTCAAAATGACTAGTTTACCTTTCCTCCCCCAACCGCAGACCTACAGCCTGATGGAGTAAGTGGAGGCATTGGGTCAAATCAGGTGCTAGAGTGGGCCACCCATGTAGTACAAATCACCTGCGCTCTCCAATCACGTTAGGAGGCATAGTTTTCTCTAGCCCCCCTGAAAATATGCTTTAATGAGCCCTACAACCGTTTAAAATAACCCTAATCCACCACTGCCCCCAGCCACTGGGTCAGCCTGCAGGTTCCTGCCGTCATGGCAGCTCCACTTTAACGCAGCCAGGGGCAGACTGGGAACTTAAAGTGGTCCTGGAAGAAAATACTAAAAGTGGCCCCGTTTTTGTAGTCGGGTCCAAATTGATGGAAGGCAGGGCCAGCAATACCGTATTGTGGCAGATTATACCACCCCAACAGAGCCAAATACCACAGTCCATCATAAACTACTGCCGCCAGCAGCACAAAATACATAAAATTCCACTGGCCGGCCGTGAGGAGGGCTCAGGCGGCCCCCTGGGCATCGGCCCACCGGGATATTTCCCTGTAAGGTCTATGGCTAGTCTGCCCCTGAACGCAGCAGTCGCTGGTCACTGTCGATGAGACACGACTGTAGCAGCCAGTGATCGGCCACGTGATTGCAGGAAGCGGTGGGGAACACTGACCGCTCAGGAACTGCACTGCATTTTGAAGGTAAGAGTATGATAAAATGTTTTTCCCTGTTGAAACCTATTTTTTAAATATCCCATGATTAATGTAAAAAGTGAAAATACGATATCATATAGTATATGACAATCTCTTTCTAGCAAAGCTAGGACCAGCCCTGTACCTCACATGGATCCAGGGATCTCCCCATTCATTGCTCCAATTGCTCTGCCAGATGTATTTCAAGCTGGCAGCTCAGTTGGAAGTGTCCTTTCTGCTGCAGCTGGTGGCAGTTGAAGGATGGAACTGAGCATGTGTGTCCACCTCAGTGAGCAGGACAGAGAAATTTGAAAACGAGCAAACAGCAGGTGGCGCTGTACAGATAGATTTTAGTGAATAACTCAGTGGCTATACCAAATTTTTAATTCCATGCAATTACAAAAGTATTCAGATCCAGGGGCTGGTTTGAAAATTGTAGAATATTTTTCACGGGACAACCCCTTTAATAAACGCTCTAGTCCCTTCCTGTCCTGTGCCATTATGGTGCCACGTGAGACTCCTATGACCAGGGGCGTAGCTAAAGGCTCATGGGCCCTGGTGCAAGAGTTAGACTTGGGCCCCCCTTCCCTCAGTGCTTTGTGTGTCTTCTTATGCAGCACAAGGGTCTTTGGGCCCCCTCAGGCTCCTGGGCCCGGTAGCGACTGCTACCTCTGCACCCCCTATAGCTATGCCCCTGCCTATGACCTGCATGCAGAGAATGAATTCTCGACGCCATCACCAGCTTCTTCCCCAGGACATTTCTTTGCTGATTAACAAGCTTTTAAGAATGATCTATAACCCGCTCGCTAATTTGGGCGTTTGCTCCCCAGTAAAGGATAGAGCAGTGAGTTACTGCTGCCGCCGTGACACTTTGATGAATTATCCTCGAAGCATCACTAATGAGATACAAGATGGTAGATCTGAATGTGAAAGCACATTTCTATCTGTCATCTCGGGGAAGCTCTGGAGTATAGCAGAATATCCGGCCTGACTT
This sequence comes from Bufo gargarizans, assembly GCF_014858855.1. Taxonomy (NCBI): domain Eukaryota; kingdom Metazoa; phylum Chordata; class Amphibia; order Anura; family Bufonidae; genus Bufo; species Bufo gargarizans. The sequence goes on from NC_058085.1 coordinate 359,005,874, forward strand.
ATTGTAATGGACAGGAGTCTAACCCGTGCGCTGTACCATTCAGGATGCCAGGCATGCGGCCGAGGAGGAAATCTACACCAAACTCAACCAAAAAATCGATGAATTTGTCCAGCTGGCGGACTACGACTGGACGATGTCCGAGCCGGATGGGAGAGCCAGCGGGTACCTGATGGATCTGATTAATTTTTTACAGAGCACGTTTCAAGTTTTCACTAACTTGCCGGTAAGTTTATAGAAGTTATTACATATTTTTGGAGAACACCTTACGCCTTATTATGTGGTGATATGAATAGGGATGGTGAACCTCACTGCGCTCCCTGCTGTATGATAGCATCGGTAGATAACGGCCGAGCACCCGCCAGTAGGCATTAGATGGGATCCATTAATAATGTCTATGGAGAACAGCAGAACCTATCTATGGCGTAAGCAGCCACTTACAGTCCTGCTGGGGAACTTGGGACTGATCATACCGTCAGATGGCAATGAGCTTTTTTAAATAAATAATTGGTCAAAGGGGTTATCCCGCAATTTTTTATACTCCCTTAGGGCTCATTCCGGACAGCCGTATGCTGTCCGTAAAAATGCAGATTAGTTTTTTTGCGTATTAGATGCAGAACCATTCACTATGGGGCCCTTTTCTTCTGTTCTATGGCACCGCAAAACAAATAAAACATGTCCTATACTTGTTAGTGAAAATCAGGACATGGCCCCATTGAAGTTTATGGGTCCACAAAAACGCAGAATGCTATCAGTTGTTTTTTTTTGCAGACCTGCTGAACTGTCCGCCAAAAAAAAAACGTGTCTGCATTTTTTTGCGGACAGCATACAGCCGTCTGAATAAGCCCTTATCTGGAGGACTTTCTTCCCTTTCTGTGGATGGGCAGCAGATCATCAAGCACCTGCATCTTCCAGGATGCACTGCAGTTGGCTCTTGTTAACCCCTTTCTCCCCTATGTATAAAATAGCCCCTCACATATAGCACTATAGATTCACATGATATGTCATGCCCCCTGTCATTTCCTTTTCCAGTGTTTAGAGAGGGATATAATTACATATTTCTATGAATGTACAAGTATGCATGAAGGAATGAAAGGTGTCTGGGCTGCTTCACTAGGAGGTCGCTATGCCGGCACTGAAGGAGGCAAGTTACTGAGCATGTTTGTCCACCTCTGAATGCAGGAGAAGGTGGACTAGAAGGAGGAACAGCAGGGGGCGCCACCAGAGAGGAAAATGTAATGTGTCTAGAAAACCTAACAATATTTTTATTACATGTATATTGCAATAATATTTCATTTCAAATGTCCTATTCCTTGCATATTAATAATTTTTGTGAATATTTCCATCTCAAACATTGGGGGCATATGGCTAGAATATGCCCCCATTGGGACCCGCACCTATCTCGTAAACGCTGCTTAAAACGAAGCCAGGCAGTGCCAGGCCCGGGCGACCAGCAAGCGTTCCTATTGGACCGCCGAAAATAGCTGAGCGGCACGCTCGGATATTTTCAGAATCCCCAACGAAATGAATGGAAGCGCACGGCGCTGGCGCGGCCACCGGTTCCATTCACTCGCTCGGCTGTTTCCGTCAGCCCCAAAGGTCAGCTAATTTTGGTGACCCCATAGAAATGAATGAAGGGCAGCCACGCATGCGCGGTGCGCCCTCCTTCACTTTGCTGGCTGCGTTTACTAGATAGACGCGGGTCCCGCACCTATCAGAGAAGGGAGGCATATCCTAGCGGTATACCCCCATTGTCTGAGATGGGAAAACTTTCTGCAGGTTCTTCTCCAAAGTGTGATTCAATACGGTCATAGAACACCCCTCCTAGACGTCTGCTAGAATGGGAAGCAGCAATCTGTCTTTTCATACACCATATGAAGCTCCCATTCCACCACCGGTTATCATTCTAGAAGTAAAACGGGGAGATTTATCTAAACTGGAAAAAAAGGAAAACCCATAGCAACCAATCAGATTCCTCCCTTCATTTTTCAGAGCCCCGGAGTTTTGCAAAAAATGACTATTATCGCCGCCATCCTACATTATTAGTCATCAGTACAGCAGGGGTCAGGCGCCCGGGATGTTGTGCGACTCCCAGCATGCACTTTTGCTCAGCTGTTCTTTGCATTCCCATAGAAGTGACTAGAGCATGCTGGGAGTTGTAGTCGAACAACAACTGGGGTGCTGGAGGTTGCTGAGCTGTGGAGTGGAAATAAATCAGTCCTACATTTTCATAGAGCTGAAGTTGTATAATTTGTATTGTATAATGTATAATATGTGACCACTCGCCTGATCTGTGACATCCAGCCATAATAAATAGCCTAAAATAATCATAAGAAATAATATAATCTAAAATAATAATAACAGGAATAAGTAAAAATGTTACGTTAATAATGAGTATTAATGTGCAAAGTCACGCTACAGGAAAACACATTGGCGAACGTTTCTCAAGGGTTTTTCTTCACCGGTCTTGATTTCCCCCCATGCAGTCGGAGGATGCGCCCAATTTATGCTGAGGAGCAGGCCTTGTCCTAGATTTGGTGCCTCCTCCAGCACCTGATCGCCGCGTGCCTGACTCAAATCTACGGCAGCCTCCTGCATGTTGTAGATTTCTATCTTGATTTAAGCCAGAAAGCGTGAATGAAGATAAATGGGCCTGTACCCCCGCCCTCGCCATGCCCCCTTTTCAGAAAGTAGTGAGGATGGCATACAGACGCCAGTTGTGACAACATTTTTTCATGGCATTTAGAAAGTTGCAAACAAAGGCTTTGCAGCTTTTTTTTTTTTGCCAGAAAACTGGTGAGGGGGGAATTTTATTTTCAGATTAGCTTCCTACGACCTGATATTAACACAGGGCGTCCTGTCAGCAGACACCAGTTGTCCTGTAGCAGTAGTCTGTATTCTGCTGACAGACTCTCGGGGTAAGGGCTCATGCACAAATGTATTTTCTTTCCGTGTCCGTTTCATTATTTTTATTTTTTTTGTGCATTCCGTTTCCATATGTCCGTTCCGCAAAAAAGTAGACCATGTCCCATTATTGTTCGTATTATGGACAAGGATAGGATTTTTCTATTAGGGGCCAGCTGTTCCGTTCCGCAAAATACAAAATGCACACGGATGTCATCCATATTTTTTTCGGACCGCAAAATACATACGGTTGTGTGCATGAGCCCTAACAGTGTGAATTTTTCCCCGCCTAGTACTGCTCTGCTCAGATCATACACTTCCATCTGGAATAATGTCTAATCCGCCCACAAAGTCCAGCTAAACGCCCGGTTCTGTAGTATCTGAAGCCTGATTGACTGAGGCTACTTTCAAACTTGCGGCAGAGTGATCCGGCAAGCAGTTCCATCGCCGGAACTGCCTGCCGGATCCGGCAAAACGTATGCCAACTGATGGCATGTGTAAGACTGATCAGGATCCTGATCAGTCTTAAAAATGCCTGATTAGTCAAAAAATGCATTGAATGCCGGATCCGTCTTTCCGGTGTCATCCGGCAAAACGGATCCGGCATTGACTTTTTTCACCTTTTTTTTGGTCTGCGCATGTGCAGACCGGAAGGACGGATCTGGTATTCTGGTATTTTGAATGCCGGGTCCTATGGGAAAAAATGCCGGCGTTCAGGCAAGTCTTCAGTTTTTGTGGCCGGAGATAAAACCGTAGCATGCTGCGGTTTTCTCTTTTGCCTGATTAGTCAAAAAGACTTAACTGAAGACATCCTGATGCATCCTGAACGGATTGCTCTCCATTCAGAATGCATGGGGATATGCCTGATCAGTTCTTTTCAGGTATAGAGGCCCTGTGACGGAACTCTATGCTGGAAAAGAAAAACACTAGTGTGAAAGTACCCTAAAGCGCCTTATATTCCTTATGTTCAGCCACTGAATGCTCCGAAATTTGCATCATTTACACATTCTCATGAAAAATGTTCCCTATCATCTCTGAAGTGTTAATTATTATCAGTCCTCGTAGTCAGGACCCACTCACATGTGACCTCGAAACATATTACAGCGCTGTCTCTTTAAGCTGTGCCAGTGCACATGGCAGCTTTCCACGGTGGCATATGCGAGTGGGCGCATTCAGCCAGAACATCGCTGTGAACTCCACAAACATCTCTAGAACGTGTCACTAGTTGGAAGACTGAATGGAAGTTTAGATGGGGACTGTGGGTGGCCGCGCTATTATATATACTGATATAAAGCAGAGTGATGGTAGGTGATTGCAGTACTCCGAACATATCAGGCCCCATTAGTCAGGCGGAGAGTCATCTCCACCCCGCCGAGTCCAGTAGACAAAAAAAAAAAAACTGTATACTGTACGACATGCTTTGTTTTAATATAGTAGCCTATGGGTGATGGATGGCACTGTATGGATCATGAGGTGTCCATTAAAGAGTTGTCATCATAGCCTACGGGTGATGGATGCCTTTGATGGATGCCTAAGAGTGGCATCTGTCACCCAAAAGCTGAAAGTTCATGAGCCTCCGGGTGACAGATGCCACTGTTCGGTGTCCATCCCCACCTCTGTTTAACCTGTACATCAGATAGAATATGCCAAAAACCGGATATGAGTGGGGTCTTCATAGGAGTACAGTGTTACTATATATAATAGTCCAGATGGCACAATTTTTATTTTTATTATTTTTTTGCCATCCAAAGTTTGGTGCCTCTAGTAAAAAAATAAAATGTATACCACTTCTATTGGTAGAAGGACATGCACATTAGATGAATGCAAGTCAAATCCGCTGTTTTTGGAGGCGAAATTGTATGGAGGGGAAAGAAGGGTTAGGCATGGTGGATTTTAACGTGCCTGATCCTTTGGTTCTTGAGGGAGATCTGCCGCCTCCAGAGGTGTCTGGCAGTGGCTTATTGCTCCCACCCTATTAGGAATACATGCATACTCGGCCAAGCAGGGGATTTGGAATAGCAGTTCACCAAATAAGCATTCTAAAAATTCTAGGAGGCTTAAAGACCTACAGGATCCTATGGGTTTGTAGTTGGGGTCAGTAGGGGATGCAAATGATCAATGAGCTCAGAGCAGAAATCCATGTCACGGCTTCTCAACTGAACCTACAAAGCTTCCCCTCTGGTCACTGATCCATCAAGTGCATTTACATTCGGTGCCACCTACTTATTAATCAATCTGCCAGTCAATTGCAGGCATCGTTACTGCCCACTAAAATACGCCAGGCTCTTAAAAGGCTGTGTAAGTACAACGGTTCAATTTGGTGACCATGTTGTAGCCATGGTGAGTGCGGGATAGCGCCCCCCACCCCAAATACCTGTGAGGAGAGGTTGGGTGATCCTGCTATATCCTCATCATCCTGTCCTCATCAAACATGCCCTCTTCTTATTCCTCCATGTCCATTAGGGCTCATGCACACGACCATATGTATTTTGCGGTCCGTGAAACATGAAAACGGATGACGTACGCTTGACATCCGTATTGCATCCGTTTTTTTGGGCAGATCCATTGTAACAATGCCTATCCTTGTTCACAAAATAGAACATGTCCCATTCTTGTCCATCTCTTTGGCGGAACGGACATATGGAAACATAAGGCACACAGAGCCATTTCCGTTTTTTGGGACCCCATTTGAAATGAATGGATCCGTATAGGGGCCACACAAAAAAAACGGAACGGACAAGGACAAAAAATACGTTTGTGTGCAAGAGCCCTTAGAGTGTTGCTGAAATTTGGCTAAATACTCTAATATGTATGGAGGGGTTTAAGTTTATTCTGTGGCAGAGAGGAGCCATACTAACGTCAGGTTTTTGTGCTGTATGTAAATGTTTTCAGTTATTTGGGAATGTTATAGTAGCTTTTCCTTTGCATTGTTTCTTTGCTCCCCCCGTGGTTAGACACGTTCTCCGTCAAGCGCCTCAATCATCGTCCGATTTCATAAACTCGGGATAATTAACACTTATCCTCTTTGACTACCTCTAATTCTGAATGGTAATCCCCAGAGTGACGGCATATGGCTGGGTATAAATCATATCTGGTACATTGAGCTAAAGATTATAGCTCATTAGTTCAGTTTCCAGTAATCTCTGCAGGTACTGTACAAGCAGGCACAAAAATGTACACTAATGCCTATATCTATAATTAACCTCCAGGAGAACACGAACGCCTAAAGCCCGGGCATTTCCTCAAGTCCTTTATAGGCTTCACAAGTCCCTAGGGGTACTCAAGTACTTTTTGTAAAGTTCAACAAAAGGAAAGCAGCTCGCCCAACCATGTATTGCAGAGGTCACCAGCGCCAGCAGGATCCACAGCCCGGCCTAGGCGTTCCAAAAATTTGCAAGAGCCGTCTTTTTTAAAAGTGTTATAATTCTTTATTAGTAGACCTCAAAAATTCAGTCCAGGCAGCAAACCTACGCGTTTTACACACTCTGCGCTTACTTATTGTATAGAAGCATAGCCAGACAGCAGTTAAAATCATGTTGATCCAATGAGAATGGACACGGAAATCCAGAGTCAATTGGGGATAATAAACAGCGGAAAATCACCAACAAAAAATAAATGTTGAAAAGCATAAAAATGACTGAATATTTTGATAACATGATTAATAAAAATATAACAAATAATTTCTCCAATTCATTCCTTTTAAATCTCTAGTATCAAGTGTATATATCCAGAAAGCTTCTCTGGCCAGTTCCCTAATGGGCCTATTGACCCTTTCTGAGCCAGAGAAGGTGAAAAATTCATGCATGTCCAGAAAATGTTTGGATACATTCGAGGCAGTTGCTTCCGACATATAGCATATCACATTTGGTGTAATACATACTTTTTATTATTATTAACAATGTGTTGAGTGTATTGAAGCCAAATGAATTGACTTACCGGTAAATCCAAATTCCATGAAAAATTTGATTCGCCACAAAGCCAAATTTCCTTGCGCTTCGTGGTAACGAATCTATTTTACCTGGAATGGCGGTAAAAAACAAACAAAAAATACATCATCCATTTGCTCATGGAGAATCCGTCGCGGCCATCTTGATTGAAGAAATCTCGCGCAGGCTGACGTGTGAAATATTTTTTATATTCAAAAATATTCTTAGGCAGTTTGAGTGGCCCATGGAACACCGGTGTAACAGGATGAGAAGCGCAGAAAGATGATCGCTGTTTGTCATGCTGCACCCCCAAACTAATGCCCTCCTGTATAAGGGTGCTTTCACACTAGCATTGTTAGAATCCGGCAGGCAGATCCGGCAAGCCATATACAAATGGATAGCTTTTTATTCCGGATCCGTTAGACAGATCCGGTGATATACCGGATCTGTCTCATCCGGAATAACGGATCCGGTATTTACATTTTTTTAAAGATCAAAAGCGAAACCAGCTCCTCCTATATCCCTGCGCAGGCGCAAACCGGAAAACCGGATCCGGAAAATTTTCTGAACACTTAGTACCGGATCCGGCATTAATACATCTGGTATTGTTCCGGGATTTTGCCCGGAAAAAATATCGCAGCAATCCATACTTCTATTTACAGAAAGCCACGATCTGGCAACACCAACACCATTCTTTTTTTTTATTATTATATTATTATTATATTTTTTTTTTATTTGTTTTTTTGGGGTTATAAGTACAAGTAAAGCTTTTTTGACAACACCATTCTAGATGTCAGATCTAATCACCCTGCTCACACTGTTAGGCCTAGTTCACACGATCGTTTTTTTGGGCCGTTTTTTTTGTTCCGTATACGGTCCGTATACGGAACCATTTATTTCAATGGTTCCGCATTAAAAACGGAATGTGTTCCGTAAGCATTCCATTTCCGTATTTCCTGTTTTTCCATTGAAAGATAGAACATGTCCTATTATTGCCCGCAAATCACGTTCCAGTGGCTCCATTCAAGTCAATGGGTCCGCAAAAAAAAAAACCGGAACACATACGGAAATGCATCCGTATGCCTTCTGTATCCGCTCCGTTTTTAGGGAACCATCTATTGAAAATGTTATGCCCAGCCCATGTAATTACTGTCTACTGCATATGCCATACTGAAAAACAGAACGGAAACGGAAACACAACGGAACTCAAAAACGGAACAACGGATCCGTGAAAAATTAACCGCTAAAAACTATAAAAGCCATACGTTCGTGTGAACTAGGCCTTAAAGTGATACCAGTTGGAGAATTTACTAGAATTAGAAGAGCCTGTTCTAATGATGCTACATATCAACAACAAAAAATACAGCAATGTGCTGAAAGATTGCACCGCAGAAAATACAGGAACTGGATGATTGACAGGCTGCTCAGATTGCATCCAAAAAGTCAAGACTGGATTCGATTTTTTTTATTTTTTTTGTTCCAAACCTAAAAACAAACAATTAGACTCCAGGGTAGTTTTTTCAACATCATTTAGCAAAACAGCTTCAAAACATAAAACAGATTTTATTTTTTCAAATGTTTACCGGCGCTGTATAGTGATGCCAAACTCAGATTCTGGAGCAAGGGTGCAGTTCACATCAGCGTTATGGATTCCGTTTTTGTTTTCCGTTATACCATGATTACAACAGAAAATAACGGAATCCATAAGACGGAGGTTAAAACAAGCCTTTAAGAGGCATTCCGTTTTGATCCTTCATAATACAAGTCTATGGGCAGCAGAACGGATCAGTCTTGGTTTTCATTATGCAGGAGTCCAGACCTGCATAACGGAAACCAGGACGGATCCGTTATGCTGCCCATAGACTTGTATTATGACGGAATGCAAAACAGAAGCCTTTAAAAGGCATTCCGTTTTTAATCCGTCATAATAGAAGTCTATGGGAATCATAATGGATCTGTCTGGTTCCCGTTACTGCAGAACGGAAAAAAAAAGTCCTGTCGACAGGACTTTGGTTTCCGTCTTGCATAACGGGAACCAGAGGGATCCGGTATACTTCCTATAGACTTCTATTATGACGGATCAAAATGGAATGCCTCTTAAAGGCTTCCGCTTTGACTTCAGTCTTATGGATTCTGTTATTATCCGTTATAACCATGTTATAACGGAAAGCCATAACGGTATACATAACGCTGATGTGAACCCGTCCTAAAAAGGGTAAAACCCTGAGAAATCTGCTCTCTCCCAGTGTGTTTCAAACTAAAAAAAGTCCCAAATAAAACTTGGTTGTCACAAACTGTCTCTTTTCCTTGTGGTGGCAGCCGCTGTAATATGTGCAAATATACTAAAAAGAAACTAACCTTTGGTGCACCTGTTTCAAACACATGGTATCATATGAAAACTTTTTATTAATTGTGATTCCACTTACGTAGTGTATATTGTTATTAGTGATGAGTGAAGTTATGAAAAATTAGATTTGCCTGCTTCGTCGAATTTCACAAAGAAAGTGTATGGAATATATTGCACCAATGTCGGCTGCACGACAAGCAAAATGAAGACACGTATCGCTGAACACATTGGCTATGTGAACAAGAAGCAAGCAACTGCCTCGGGTGCGTCCAAGCATTTTCTGGACATGCATGATGATCTCAATAGACCCATTAGGGGAGGGAACAGGCCAGAGAAGCTTTCACTTGATACTAGAGCGCCAAAAGGAATGAATGTGAGAATTGATTTATGTTTATATTAATCATGTTATCTAAATATTCCCTTCAGTCATTTTTATGCTTTTCAGCATTTATTTGTTGTTGGTGATTTTCTGCTGTTTATTATCTCTAATTGACTTCCATGTCGATTCTCATTGGTCTAACATGATTTTGGCCTAGTATAAGCTGCAAAGAGGCCTCGTCACGGCCTTCTCAAGCAGCTGGTTGGTGGGGATGCTGGGTGTCGGACCCCCACTGATCAGCTACTGATGACCTATCTAGAGCAGTGGTGCCCAACCATTTTTCATCTGAGGGCCGCACTAGACTTGGTATAAATTTTACGGGCCAGAACCAGGTAGCCTTGCCAGAAAGAAATGCAAACGCTGTGAGGGGGCACGTGTGAGCATTACTACTGTGAAGAGGGCACATATCTGGCATAACTACTGTGAGGGGACACATATCAGGGCAGAACTACTGTGAGGGGGCACATATCAGGGTATAACTACTGTGAGGAGGGCACACATCAGGGCATAACTACTGTGAAGAGGGCACATATCAGGGCATAACTAATGTGAGGGGGAACATATCAGGGTATAACTACTGTGAGGAGGGCACATATAAGGGCATAACTACTGTGAGGGGGCACATATAAGGGCATAACTACTGTGAAGAGGGCACATATCTGGGCATAACTACTGTGAGGGGGCACATATCAGGGTATAACTACTGTGAGGGGGCACATATCAGGGTATAACTACTGTGAGGAGGGCACATATCTGGGCATAACTACTGTGAGGGGGCATGTGTGAGCATTACATCTGTGAAGAGGGCACATATCTTGGCATTATTACTGTGAGGGGGCATGTGATGTATACATATGTGTAATGTATGTAGTGCAGTATGTGATGATCACACACTGCACTACATACATTACACACATGTATACATCACATACTGCGCTGTCACCTTCTTCTGCAGGTCTACCTTGATGTCTGTTCTTTAGGCTTAAGTCAGATCCTCCACCGCCATGCTTGCGCCGTGTGCCCGACACCACCAGGAGCTGGCCCCTCCTCCTTTCATCTCTCGTCGGCTTCTCCTACAGCAGGGCGCTCTATCACTCCAGTTCCCGCCCAATCTTACCAATCAGGGGTGTAGGTAGAAATGACTGGGCCCCATAGCAAAAAAATTTATGGGCCCTCCCCCTCCCGTATCTCCCACCCCCACATACCTATCGGACCTCCCACCCCAACATCCCCACACCCCTCCCTAGATCCCCCTCAGTGTCATCCACAGATCCCCCCCCAGTGTCATCCACAAATCCCCCCCTTAGTGTCATCCACAGATCCCCCCCTCAGTGTCATGCACAGATCCCCCCCCCTCAGTGTCATCCACAGATCCCCCCCTGTGTCATCCACAGATCCCCCCCCCTCAGTGTCATCCACAGATCCCCCCCTCAGTGTCATCCACAGATCCCCCCCTCAGTGTCATCCACAGATTCCCCCCCCCCTGTGTCATCCACAGATCCCCCCCCCTCAGTGTCATCCACAGATCCCCCCCCCTCAGTGTCATCCACAGATCCCCCCCTCAGTGTCATCCACAGATTCCCCCCCCCTGTGTCATCCACAGATCCCCCCCCTCAGTGTCATCCACAGATCCCCCCCCCTCAGTGTCATCCACAGATCCCCCCTCAGTGTCATCCACAGATCCCCCCCTCAGTGTCATCCACAGATCCCCCCCCCCAGTGTCATCCACAGATCCCCCCCTCAGTGTCATCCACAGATCCCCCCTCAGTGTCATCCACAGATCCCCCCCTCAGTGTCATCCACAGATCCCCCCCTCAGTGTCATCCACAGATCCCCCCCCCCTCAGTGTCATCCACAGATCCCCCCCTCAGTGTCATCCACAGATCCCCCCCTCAGTGTCATCCACAGATCCCCCCCCTCAGTGTCACCCACAGATCCCCCCCCCCTCAGTGTCATCCACAGATCCCCCCCCTCAGTGTCATCCACAGATCCCCCCCCTCAGTGTCATCCACAGATCCCCCCCCTCAGTGTCATCCACAGATCCCCCCTCAGTGTCATCCACAGATCCCCCCCTCAGTGTCATCCACAGATCCCCCCCCCTCAGTGTCATCCACAGATCCCCCCCCTCAGTGTCATCCACAGATCCCCCCCCCCTCAGTGTCACCCACAGATCCCCCCCCTCAGTGTCATCCACAGATCCCCCCCTCAGTGTCATCCACAGATCCCCCCCCTCAGTGTCATCCACAGATCCCCCCCCTCAGTGTCATCCACAGATCCCCCCCCTCAGTGTCATCCACAGATCCCCCCCCCTCAGTGTCATCCACAGATCCCCCCCCTCAGTGTCATCCACAGATCCCCCCCCCTCAGTGTCATCCACAGATCCCCCCCTCAGTGTCATCCACAGATTCCCCCCCCTCAGTGTCATCCACAGATCCCCCCCCCCAGTGTCATCCACAGATCCCCCCCCCTCAGTGTCATCCACAGATCCCCCCCCCCCCTCAGTGTCATCCACAGATCCCCCCCCCCTCAGTGTCATCCACAGATCCCCCCCCCCTCAGTGTCATCCACAGATCCCCCCCCTCAGTGTCATCCACAGATCCCCCCCCTCAGTGTCATCCACAGATCCCCCCCTCAGTGTCATCCACAGATCCCCCCCTCAGTGTCATCCACAGATCCCCCCCTCAGTGTCATCCACAGATCCCCCCCTCAGTGTCATCCACAGATCCCCCCCTCAGTGTCTGTCATGGAAGGTGTACAGGAAACAAGACAACACAAAATGAATATACGACTCGCTGGATCCAAGACTAAGGAACAAAAAGGGAGACCCCTGCATCAGACCTGGCACTCTCCCTGACTGCTCAGCCTATGTGAAAATCCCAATGGTAGATGATCGCATATCCTCGTACCTCGACTGTATAACACCTGAACACCCTATAATAGTGAGGGGACACGACCACCGGCTCCCTACACTAGATACAGAGGGAGTCAGGGTCACCTGGGATCCAGCAAACAGAAAAACACAAATGAATGCACAACACTTATCTTGTAGAAGACTGGGAAGTAGGATCAGCATGCACACACACTCCAGGAAGTAGTATAAACCGCAAACTGATGCACTATGGGGAGGAATTTAAAGGGATGCAATCAGTACAACTACATGACAGCTGAGAGAGGCTAACGAGATGAGGAACTGAAAGCAAAACAAAGGAAGCTCAAGGAGGAGGTTCTGAAAGGCATCTGTCAGAGCTTCTCAGATGTCTGGTGGTGACAGTGTCATCCACAGATCCCCCCCCCCCCCCCTCAGTGTCATCCACAGACCCCCCCTTTCAGTGTCATCCACAGATCCCCCCCCTCAGTGTCATCCACAGATCCCCCCCCCTCAGTGTCATCCACAGATCCCCCCCCCTCAGTGTCATCCACAGATCCCCCCCCTCAGTGTCATCCACAGATCGCCCCCTCTGTGTCATCCACAGATCGCCCCCTCTGTGTCATCCACAGATCGCCCCCTCTGTGTCATCCACAGATCGCCCCCTCTGTGTCATCCACAGATCGCCCCCTCTGTGTCATCCACAGATCGCCCCCTCTGTGTCATCCACAGATCGCCCCCTCTGTGTCATCCACAGATCGCCCCCTCTGTGTCATCCACAGATCGCCCCCTCTGTGTCATCCACAGATCGCCCCCTCTGTGTCATCCACAGATCGCCCCCTCTGTGTCATCCACAGATCGCCCCCTCTGTGTCATCCACAGATCGCCCCCTCTGTGTCATCCACAGATCGCCCCCTCTGTGTCATCCACAGATCGCACAGCCCCCCCCCCCCCCAGCTAATTTATTCACTGCACTTGCCTCTGTGAAATTGAAGAGAAGCGCAGTAATCTCGCACTGGCAGAGGCCAGGAAGACGGTGCATGCGCACTTCGATGCCTCTGCCAGTGCGCCTGTGTGAGATTACGGCGCTTCTCTTTAATTTCACAGAGGCAAGTGCAGTGAATAAATTAGCTAGGGGGGGGGGGGGGGGGGGCTGGGCGGGGAGATTGCAGGCACAGGCAGCATCGCTTTGCTGCCTGTGCCGTTTGCAGTGCTCCCTGCGGTGATAAAGTCCTGTCACTGCGCTGGCCGCATGACACGGCTTCGCGGGCCGTAGGTTGGGCATCACTGATATAGAGGATAGGTCCTCAGTATAAAACACTCGGAAATCCCTTTAAAGGGTTTCTACCACTTCGGTTTCACATAATTAGGTGTCAGACACTAGCGATCCGCTAGTGTCTGCTCTGCCAAACTATCTTGCTATAATAGCTTTTGGGGCAGCCGTTTACCTAAAAAAAGAACTTATATTGATATGTTAATGACCCTCTAGGTGCTATGGGGGCGTCATTAGCACCTAGAGGATCGGTCTACCTTCTCAAGATGCCGCCGCCCAGCGCCTCCCTCCAGCCCGCCCATCTGCTTCGGAATGCGATCAAACGGACGACTTCACGCGCATGCGCCGTGCGCGGCTGTATTCGGCGCATGCGCAGTGAATGTCCGACCGCTTCCCTGCTCAGACATCTCCACTGCGCCTGCGCCGATGGGGCACTATGACGTCATCGGCGCAGGCGCAGTGGAGATGTCTGAGCAGGGAAGCGGTCGGACATTCACTGCGCATGCGCCGAATACAGCCGCGCACGGCGCATGCGCGTGAAGTCGTCCGTTTGATCGCATTCCGAAGCAGATGGGCGGGCTGGAGGGAGGCGCTGGGCGGCGGCATCTTGAGAAGGTAGACCGATCCTCTAGGTGCTAATGACGCCCCCATAGCACCTAGAGGGTCATTAACATATCAATATAAGTTCTTTTTTTAGGTAAACGGCTGCCCCAAAAGCTATTATAGCAGGATAGTTTGGCAGAGCAGACACTAGCGGATCGCTAGTGTCTGACACCTAATTATGTGAATTCAAAGTGGTAGAAACCCTTTAAAGTGCATCTGTCAGGAGATTTGTACCTATGACACTGGCTGACCTGTTATATGTGCGCTTGGCAGCTGAAGGCATCTGTGTCGCCCATGTTCATATGTGTCCACATTGGTGAAAAAAATCTTTTAATATATGCAAATTAGCCTCTAGGAGCAACGGTGGCGTTGTCGTTACACCTAGAGGCTCTGATCTCTCTGCACCCCCTGCACTTTGATTGACAGGGCCAGGCATAATGAAGTTTTCACTACCTGTTAATCAAAGTGCAGAAGGCGCAGCAGTTGCAGAGAGAGAAGAGCATCTAGGTGTAATGGTAACGCCCCCGTTGCTCCTAGAGGCTCATTTGCATATATTAAAGCATCATATTTCTCAGCAATGCGGACACATATGAACATGGGACCAACACAGATGTCCTCAGCTGCCAAGTGCACATGTAACAGGTCAGCCAGTGTCATAGGTACAAACCTGCTGACAGATGCCCTTTAACTAGGGATGAAACCAGACGGATCCGTTATGCGGCCGATAGACTTCTATTATGACGGAATGCCTCTTAAAGGCATTCCGTCATAGAATTCCGTTATGGTCCGTGGTAACGGAATCCATATTGGAATTGTAATAAAACCCGAACTTGTAAAACACAAGTTCGCTCATCCCTTAACCCTTTACCTGATTTATTCTCAAGCTGCATGGATCATAATGATACACCGTCAGGACGAGCCGTATTGTCGTCTATTTTCAGATTTTACCGCATGTGGTTGCTCTTTGTTTTCCCCTATTTTACTCATTTTTCTTAACACCCACAAAACTTAATAACCACACTAATAACCGCGTACAGCAGGAAATACAGATGTAGTGGAGCTGAACGTGTTAGCGCCTCCTTTGGCCAGTGTTCTGATAGTGCAGTAGATTTATCTGCAGAACTATGAGCCAGATGGCAAACTCTTCCCTACTACGTGGATGAAATCGGCTCTGCTATATCTGTAAACTGCAAGGTGTCTCTGGCGTAGAGTAATATGGATGAATAACCTGCTCTTTTCTCTCCTGCTCTCTGCTACTAACATTTCTTTGCTTCTTACCTTTCTTCCTTTTTGTGTTTCCATCGCTCTGCCGCTTTCCCTTCAGAATAACAGCAATGACCACGGAGCTATGTCGGTAAGTAGCTGCCCACTGAGAAACTGTAAATGACTGTCTGCTAAGCCTTGAGGACGGGTAGATCCGTTATTGTAAAGACATTCCACCAACGTATCAGTCCATTTACCTGACTATCCACGTGTCAGAGAGATTCCGATTCACAAATGTATGAAATCAGGGGTTTTGTGTTTTCTTGTTTAAATAACAAATCTTTCTTCAACTTTGCCTTTCATTTCCTCAATAATTCTGCTTGCTGTCAGTGAATGAAAACACCCAGAAGATGAAAAGCCTTCCTTCTCCTAATAAGGCCTCAAGCACACGACCGTTGTTGGACCCATTCACTTCAATGGGGGCCGTAAAAGATGTGGACAGCACACTGCGTGCTGTCCGCATCCGTTGCTCCGTTTCATGGCTCCGCAAAAAAAATGGAGCATGTCCTATTCTTGTATGTGTTGTGGACAAGAATAGGCATTTCGATAATAGGCCTTCCGTTCCGCAAATTGCGGAACGCACACGGGCGGCATTCGTGTTTTGCGGTCCGCAAAACACGGCACAGTAGTGAGGCCTAAGGGGAACTCTGATACACTTGATGTGTCGTGCAGCTTTCAGGACAGGTTTAACGCCTGGATATTAGCAGAATGTTTTTTATTCACTGATAGCAAACAGAGATCTTGAGGAATAGGTATGGTAAAGAGTTTCTTAACCTTTTATTATACCGTAATTAAATTAGGTGACTAAAAAAAAAAACTTGCGTTTTAATCAGATGAAGCACAGCTATGAGTCTATGCAGCCAGATCTTAGCAAAACTCCCAATATATTAAGGCCCCAATACACAGGGGGGTTTGGCTGACACTCTGATGTGTATGAGGAGCTCCTGTCTCTCCCCTGATCAGGCAAAATGAATATTTTCACCAAATTATTTTTTTCTCCCAGGAGGACACATACATGTTCAGCCAAATGTGTATGAGGGCGTTAGGAGAGATGGCTGTCGGCTACATGACCGCTATAGAATGTGTATGAGGGCGTTAGGAGAGACGGCTGTCGGCTACATGACCGCTATAGAATGTGTATGAGGGAGTCGGGAGAGACGGCTGTCGGCTACATGACCGCTATAGAATGTGTATGAGGGAGTCAGGAGAGACGGCTGTCGGCTACATGACCGCTATAGAATGTGTATGAGGGAGTCAGGAGAGACGGCTGTCGGCTACATGACCGCTATAGAATGTGTATGAGGGAGTCAGGAGAGACGGCTGTCGGCTGCATGACCGCTATAGAATGTGTATGAGGGCGTTAGGAGAGACGGCTGTCGGCTACATGACCGCTATAGAATGTGTATGAGGGCGTTAGGAGAGACGGCTGTCGGCTACATGACCGCTATAGAATGTGTATGAGGGAGTCAGGAGAGACGGCTGTCGGCTACATGACCGCTATAGAATGTGTATGAGGGAGTCAGGAGAGACGGCTGTCGGCTACATGACCGCTATAGAATGTGTATGAGGGAGTCAGGAGAGACGGCTGTCGGCTACATGCCGGCTATAGAATGTGTATGAGGGAGTCAGGAGAGACGGCTGTCGGCTACATGACCGCTATAGAATGTGTATGAGGGAGTCAGGAGAGACGGCTGTCGGCTACATGACCGCTATAGAATGTGTATGAGGGAGTCAGGAGAGACGGCTGTCGGCTACATGACCGCTATAGAATGTGTATGAGGGAGTCAGGAGAGACGGCTGTCGGCTACATGACAGCTATAGAATGTGTATGAGGGAGTCAGGAGAGACGGCTGTCGGCTACATGACCGCTATAGAATGTGTATGAGGGCGTTAGGAGAGACGGCTGTCGGCTACATGACCGCTATAGAATGTGTATGAGGGCGTTAGGAGAGACGGCTGTCGGCTACATGCCAGCTATAGAATGTGTATGAGGGCGTCAGGAGAGACGGCTGTCGGCTACATGCCGGCTATAGAATGTGTATGAGGGAGTCAGGAGAGACGGCTGTCGGCTACATGCCGGCTATAGAATGTGTATGAGGGAGTCAGGAGAGACGGCTGTCGGCTACATGACCGCTATAGAATGTGTATGAGGGAGTCAGGAGAGACGGCTGTCGGCTACATGCCGGCTATAGAATGTGTATGAGGGAGTCAGGAGAGACGGCTGTCGGCTACATGACCGCTATAGAATGTGTATGAGGGAGTCAGGAGAGACGGCTGTCGGCTACATGCCGGCTATAGAATGTGTATGAGGGAGTCAGGAGAGACGGCTGTCGGCTACATGACCGCTATAGAATGTGTATGAGGGAGTCAGGAGAGACGGCTGTCGGCTACATGACCGCTATAGAATCTGTATACTTTAGTTTCTGGACCCCTGTAAGCAGGGGCGGACTGGGAACTTAAGTATCCCTGGAACAAAAAAAAACAACTAAAAGTGGCCCCATGCTGTAGGCGGGTCCAAATTGACAGAAGGCGGGGCAACACAAGTAGGTGGGGACAATAGAAGTAGATGGTGGCAGCAATGCCATAGTGCTGAATAAAATACTGCTCCAGCAGAACTATATACCACAGTGCAGCACTATATACTGCCCCAGCAGAACCAAATACCACAGTGCAGCACAATATACTGCCCCAGCAGAACCAAATACCACAGTGCAGCACTATATACTGCCCCAGCAGAACCAAATACCACAGTGCAGCACAATATACTGCCCCAGCAGAACCAAATACCACAGTGCAGCACAATATACTGCTCCAGCAGAACCTATTACCACAGTGCAGCACTATATACTGCCCCAGCAGAACCAAATACCACAGTGCAGCACAATATACTGCTTCAGCAGAACCAAATACCACAGTGCAGCACAGAATACTGCCCCAGCAGAACCAAATACCACAGTGCATCACAATATACCGCCCCAGCAGAACCAAATACTACAGTGCAGCACAATATACTGCCCCAGCAGAACCAAATACCTCAGTGCAGCACAATATACTGCTCCAGCAGAACCAAATACCACAGTGCAGCACTATATACTGCTCCAGCAGAACCAAATACCACAGTGCAGCACTATATACTGCTCCAGCAGAACCAAATACCACAGTGCAGCACTATATACTGCCCCAGCAGAACCAAATACCACAGTGCAGCACAATATACTGCTCCAGCAGAACCAATTACCACAGTGCAGCACAATATACTGCTGCTGGCACCACAGTATGAAACTGTATCATCATCCTGAGGACGGTCATACTGTTGGTTTCAGGAGGACACCAGCGGCCGCTGCCCAGATACATAAGTGCTTGATGCAATGCTGAGAGTATCAGATCTTTATGTGCCTGGCTGCCGGCCATGAGGAGGCCTTATGTCAGCCCCTGAGCATCAGCTGAGCTGGAAATTTCCCTGTAGGGTCTACGGCCAGCCCGCCGGTGCCTGTAAGTATGGTGAAGTAGGAATGGGATATTGGGGTTGCCTGCTCTCTCCTGCACTAAAGCCAGAGGCATTATCCTTCAGGAATAAAACAGACTTTGACTCTGGTTACGGTTGCGTGCAGGAGCCCTTATAATAAAATCTTATATTCCACTAGAAACATCAATTCTAGAGCATTGTTCTTCTTTTGTCCTGCCATGGCATTCCTGTATTGTTACTACTAGAAATACTGTATATGAGTAAATGGACAACTCGGTGTTACCCACAGGACATGTGTCCCTAAGCCGTCAGACATTGTCCAATCAGTGCTGACGGTTTCAGATTGTATAGGGACACACCCTCTTGACAAGCTGGTAACGCCCAGCTGCCAATTTTATTATTACATGAGGAATGCAAGTAGTTACTAAAACAGACCTGTCAGGAGAGGGGACGGGTCCTCTGTAAATGTCCGACTCAAAGAATGTCTCCTCCTTTCTCTGGATTTTAAACCATTCACAACTGGCCTGTAACATTCAGCTTTGCATAATACGTCCAGCCTCTATATACTGTACTATACTCACTGCTTTGTATCATACAAGATTCGGGACGAATGGGAGTCGCATAAAAGTCCACACCCTCAATGGAGACACTTCATCGGCGCAACTGAACTACCAGGCGGATATGGATATAATTTACTATTTATTTGAAGTTTACAACGCGTTTTGGAGCGTTCAGTTGCACCGACGAAGTGTCTCCATTGAGAGTGTGGACTTCTACGTGGGTCCCATCCATCCCGAATCCGTTACCCTCCTCCCAGGGGTTGGCAACCCCCTCAGTGAGGACTAGAGGACACTGGCAGCACCGACCTCCAACACAAAAAACCCCACACACACTAGAGTTGTGCCTACGTTTGCCAACCACACAAGGTGAGCCTAATCCTCCTAAGTAACCGCTTTTCAATCACACAGATAACCCTTTGAGCGCCTCTCCCTTTCTTGTTGCCCTCTTGTGTTGTATCATACAAGGGGACAGCTGATGGTTCGGAGCTGCTGTAATGCATTTTGCATGCTGCAATGTAGGTGTATGGCCCCTTTAAATGAGGATTGTTTTCAGTGGCTGACAGCACAGAACTTTCTGCAGGCAGATCATATCTAATATATCATGTGTATGTTATTTGATAGGGCACATAGCGGACAGGACACTGCATTAGCAGGTGCTAAAGCCTATGGTGCAGGTACCCCAGAGTCATTCTGTAGGTTGTGGTTTATCATTTTCTTATAGTTCTTGATTTGCAACGTTGTATCTAAAATTTGGGGTTTGACTTTAAATGGAATCTTTCACCCCGAGTTTAACTTTTATCTACTATAGTACATGTGTAGTACTGCAGATAAGGAGTCCGAATCACTATTTCCCCCAGTTGTCAGCACTGAAAGCTGCACTAACATACACAGTCAGGACTGCTGTGCCGTTCTAACATAATGGAGAGGACTCATGAGCGCATGCACAGCAGTCCTGACAATGTTTTTCATTGCAGCTCTAAGCGCTGACAGCGAGGGAATGGAAGGCAGTAAGAAAATAAAAAAAATAGTGATCTGGTCTCCACATCTGCAGTACTACTCATATATTACTGTGAGTAACAGTCCAAAATCTGGGTGACGGTTTCCCTTTAAGGCATTGTCTGTGCAATCAGGGCTTACATGCAGCACTAAGGCCCTGATAATTAAGACCGATCTTGGTATCCCCTGCACCGCTGCAGGATGCATTTAATTTATGACAAGGCCCGGGCGTCAAATGCATCCTGCCGCAGCACGTGCGCCAAATTGAAATTGTCGCTGACATAGATTTCAGCCATCATTTATGCCAGAAAAGTGGCGTGAATCATGATAAAGGTGACGCAGCTGATGGTCTTGCCCCTTTTTCAGAAACTGGCGAGGGCAGTGTAAAAATGCCAACTGTGACTATCGCTTCTCGTAGTGGCATTGGGTTTATGACTTCTTATGCAAAAAAACAAGCCATGGGGGGGGGGGAAAATATCACCCCCAAAGTGTGGCAATATGTGCATGTTTTAGATGTATACAGCTGCATAGGTCTGTCTATTAAAGGGGTTGTCTCACTTCAGTAAGTGGTATTTATCATGTAAAGAAAGTTAATACAAGCCACTTACTAATGTATTGTGATTGTCCATATTGCTTTCTTTGCTGGCTGTATTCATTTTTCCATCACATTATACACTGCTCATTTCCATGGTCACGACCACCCTTCAATCTATCAGCGGTGGTCGTGCTTGCACACTATAGGAAAAAGCATCAGCCTCTCTGGTGGCCGGGACTGTGGGAGTGCACATAGGCTGGTGCTTTTTCCTATATTGTGCAAGCACGACCACCACTGATGGATTGCAGGGTGGTCTGTAACCATGGAAACGAGCAGTGTATAATATGATGGGAAAATGAATCCAGGAAGCAATATGGATAATAACAATACATTAGTAAGTGCCTTGTATTAACTTTCTCTACATGATAAATACCACTTACTTGAGACAACCCCTTTAAGTCAAATGATAAAGAAAAGGATATATTGTTGTTGGGACGCCTTTGAATTGAATGGCAACGTATATCACCCAAATGAATGCCAGTCTTTTGGCATGTATTTGGCTAATTTATTTAAGGAGATGTTGGTGAAATTGCTATATACCTTATATATTTTTCACACTGCTGTGAAATTTTGCCCCCTTCCCAATATTTTAAAAATTTTGCTCATTTTGCGTGTTTGTTACACTTGACTGTATCAAACTACTTTTAATATTTTAATATACAAAGTCCTGATTTGAATCCTGTTGAGGTGCTGTGGTAAGACCGTAAATGGGCAGTTTATGCTTTAAAACCCGCCAATGCAGCCAAATTAAAACAATCCTGTAAAGAAAAGTGCGCCGAAATTCCTCCACAGTGACGTAAAAGACTCATTGCAAGTCATCGCAAATGTATGATTGCACAACTAGTTATTAGGTTTAGGGGGACTTGGGTGATTTAGACTTTGAATAACTATTCAAAGGTTATGAACACCTTTGAGGGTAATTTTTTTTAATGATTGCCTTTTTCTAATTTTGGGCTAAAAATATGAATTTTCAACAGCTGCCTGACTGCCACTTTCTGTTCTGACAGCTCAGTGTATAGCTCTTATCTCTGAACTTCTGACAACTCATAAAACACTCATTAAAGCTAAATTCTTATCAAATTGATATAAATTGAATATGACTTAATTGAGTGTTTATGAGCTGCCAGGAATTCAGAGATAAGGGCTACAGATCCTGCATCAGAACAGCATCTTGACTGGACTCAAAGAGTATAAGCCATCATTTAAAAAAAAAAAAAAATCCCCCAAAGGTGTTTACAGCCTTTAACTTCAATAAATGGAGCAATCTTTTAACCTCTTCCTGACCTCTGCTGTAACTGTATGGCGGAAGTTGGATCTTTAAAGATGGCGCCCTCCATGGCCGTTAGGTTTCTGCTGTTTCACACAGCAGACACCCAGAGCTAATGTCTGTGATTAGCGAGAATGCCAGTGGCAGATATTTAACTTCTCAGATGCCATGGTCAGTTGAAACCATGGCATCAGAGGTGGGTTTCCCTGGGAGCACTGACCTCCCTGGTCCCAAATGGATCCAAGGCAACCACAGCAAAAGTTCTTATAGAGCCCTGCCACAGGAACGTACTGAATGGCCCTAAGGCTGCAATATTAATTCATTAACGTCTTAGACATGTAATTGTAAAGATCGGGTGTTCAAATCCCCTAAGTGGGACTTAATATAATTTTAAAAAGTCAAAACTAGTTTAAAAAAAAATATATAAAAATATTCAAATCTCCCTCCTTTCCTCGTAAAAAAATAAACAAAATAAAATAAAGATTATTTGCACCTCCAACTCCCAAAATGAACTATTAACATATAAATGTATTTATCCTGTACAGTGAACGCTATAATGCAAAAATAAATAAAAATCCAAATAGCCGATTTGCAGTTTTTTGTGTTGCTTCACCTAAAAAAGTAATAAAAGGCATACACATTCCAATGGTATCATTGGTATCAAACTACAGACCCCCCCCCCCCCTGTAAAAAATTAGCCCTCACACAGATCCATAGACATAACTATAAAAAAGTTATGGGGGTCAGAATTTGGTGATGCAAAGCCAAAGTCATTTTTGTTTCTAAGTTTTTTTTTTTAAGTACTAAAGCTCAAGAAAAACTATACAAATGTGGTATCGCTGTAATCGTACAGTCCTGGAGAATGAAGGGAACAGGTCAGATTTACCACATAGGGAATGTTGTAAAAACAAAATCCATAAAACTATGGTGGAATTGCGTTGTTTTTTTTTTTTCCAATTTTACCCATTTGGAATTTTTCTCCAGCTTCATTCATATGCAATTGTTATCAAATTGATATAAATTAAATATGGCTTAAATGAGTGTTTATGAGCTGACAGGAATTCAGAGATAAGGGTTACAGATACTGCTGTCATAACAGTATCTTAATGGAAAGTGTTTGGAGATACAGTGAACCTTAACCCTGTATGACAGAAACTGCAGATTTTTTTTTTTCTTAAAGACCAATTGAAAAAAATATTTTTTGCCCAAAACTAGGGCGGAATTGCGTTTATTTTTTTTTCAATTTCACCCTATTTGGAATTTTTCTCCAGCTTCATATATATTCATTAATATGCAATATTAAATGGTGCCAGTGGAAAGTACAACTTGTCCTGCAAAACAGCAAGCCCCCACCTACGGCTATGTGAACAGAAAAATAAAAAAGCTATGGCGCCGGTAAGACAGGGAATAAAGAATGAAAAGCAAACATTTTTTAAAACCTCTGGGTTTTCAAAGGGTTAAGAGCTGCATTTTATCTTTACTGGTGTTATCATGAATAAAAATGAGTTGGCTGAATAAAGCATTTACATGTGACAAATTAGCAAAAATAGAAGCAATCAGAGGAGGGGCAAATAATTTTTCTAAGCAATATATATATATATATATATATATATACCTATTCTTCTGTATTGCAGCAGACATGAATATGGAAGCGTAGCATTTTCTCCAGGATGGGATTAATTTGCTGGGAATATAGTAAATGTCACCAGAGTAGAGAATGAATTATGAGGAATACGATGACCTTTCCCTAGCCGGGCTCGGAGTGGGGTGTTTACTTGTGCCTCAGCTCAGGTTTAATATTATGTGCTGATGAGAATGTGATAAAGCCGCCTGTACATATTTTAAGCATGACCAGAATGAATTACTGGCGCGGGGAATCCTGTCATTACAAATCTCCACTTGCATCTCTGTGGCTTGTCTAATCTTTCGGTGGCTCACATTAGAAACTGAGCGATATTTTAACTTAATTAGAATCTTTGATTTGCGAAGTGCAACATTATATGGACAGAGACGTAACCCTTGTGGAGCTCCTTATGACCTGCTGCCTTTATACGGACAGAGACGTAACCCTTGTGGAGCTCCTTATGACCTGCTGCCTTTATACGGACAGAGACGTAACCCTTGTGGAGCTCCTTATGACCTGCTGCCTTTATACGGACAGAGACGTAACCCTTGTGGAGCTCCTTATGACCTGCTGCCTTTATACGGACAGAGACGTAACCCTTGTGGAGCTCCTTATGACCTGCTGCCTTTATACGGACAGAGACGTAACCCTTGTGGAGCTCCTTATGACCTGCTGCCTTTATACGGACAGAGACGTAACCCTTGTGGAGCTCCTTATGACCTGCTGCCTTTATACGGACAGAGACGTAACCCTTGTGGAGCTCCTTATGACCTGCTGCCATTATACGGACAGAGACGTAACCCTTGTGGAGCTCCTTATGACCTGCTGCCTTTATACGGACAGAGACGTAACCCTTGTGGAGCTCCTTATGACCTGCTGCCTTTATACGGACAGAGACGTAACCCTTGTGGAGCTCCTTATGACCTGCTGCCTTTATACGGACAGAGACGTAACCCTTGTGGAGCTCCTTATGACCTGCTGCCTTTATACGGACAGAGACGTAACCCTTGTGGAGCTCCTTATGACCTGCTGCCTTTTTAGCGCCCTCTTGAACGTTTAGGAGGCCAACCTTCTCGTCACTGCTCAATGAGAATCAAAATGGGCTTATGTTTTGCTACCTGCATATTTGCCAAAAATAATATAATCCAGGTCCATGTAGCCACCAACCACAAGTCTCTTTGCCAGCACATGTCCATAATTTGATTTGCCTTTGAGGCTACTTGTTGTCATAGGCAGATCATATGTATTTCAGCATTATAGACCACCAGGGCATAGGTTAAGGTCAGAGGCAGGTTCATTAAAGAAGAAATGTTATAGAAGTCGTTTTATGCAAAATGTAAGGCAGGGCAGGGCATACCTTGAGGAGTTTAACATTAACTTAAAGGGGTTGCCCATTAGGACAATCCTCTCTTCTAGAATAGTCCCTTGAAAATAAGCTGATTGCAGCATTTCCTTCTGCTGGGATCCCAGCGATCAGCTGTAATGTGCAGCAAGTGTGTAATTACTTAGTAGCACCACCACAGGTGAAATTAAGAATTACATAGCACCTAGAGATGAGTGAATTGGTTCGTACAAATAAAATTCATTAAAAAATCAGCCTCCTTGAGCAGCAAGATGCTGGCCCCACTGCTCAAGAGCCCCCCTTCTTGATTGACCGGGCAAGACTTCTCTCTGGCCGCCGGGTGAGGGCACGCTGCCCACCAATGATTTTAATACTGAGGGGGGGGTGCACTGCCCACCAATGATTTTAATACCGAGGGGGGTGCGCTGCCCACCATTGATTTTAATACCGAGGGGGGGGGGGGGGTGCACTGCACTGGGGGCTGATGGAGATGGTACTGGGGGCTGATGGAGAGAGGGTACTGGGGGCTGGTGAGAGGCACTGGGGGCTGATGGAGAGGCACTGGGGGCTGGAAAGGCAAAAGGCAATGAATGGCAAAAGATAACAGTACACATAAATAAGACACATGAATTAACGCTCCACAATCCGGCCACTTCCTAAAGTGTATGTGATAGAAGGAGGAGGAGGGCGTGTTTAAGTGTGGAGAGCAACCATTGGTTGAGGTGCAGAAGCTAGTGCACGAGGAGCTCAATGCATTGTGGGTAGTGAGGGCAGGCGGGATTAGCCTCTCAGGGCCGTGGGCAGCCATCTTAACAGAATAGTGAACTTGCAGTTTTATGCAGACTGGTTGCTAAGAGCTGAATTTTCTGAAATATGGGATAAGTAGGTCTAATAGTTAGTGATTCTGGAATATCATGGTAATAGTAACTACATATATGAAAATTGAAATTAGGGTCCAAATGTGACAGTTATCCTTTAACCACTTAAGGACCACAGGTTTATACCCCCCTAGTGACCAGGCCCTTTTTTACAAATCGGCACTTCACAACTTTAGCGGTTTATTGCTCGGTCATGCAACTTACCACCCAAATGAATTTTACCTCCTTTTCTTCTCACTAATAGAGCTTTCATTTGGTGGTATTTTATTGCCGCTGACATTTTTACTTTTTTTGTTATTAATCGAAATTTAACGATTTTTTTGCAAAAAAATGACATTTTTCACTTTCAGCTGTAAAATTTTGCAAAAAAAACGACATCCATATATACATTTTTCGCCAAATTTATTGTTCTACATGTCTTTGATAAAAAAAAAATGTTTGGGCAAAAAAAAAATGGTTTGGGTAAAAGTTATAGCATTTACAAACTATGGTACAAAAATGTGAATTTCCGCTTTTTGAAGCAGCTCTGACTTTCTGAGCACCTGTCATGATTCCTGAGGTTCTACAATGCCCAAACAGTAGAAAACCCCCACAAATGACCCCATTTCGGAAAGTAGACACCCTAAGGTATTCGCTGATGGGCATAGTGAGTTCATAGAACTTTTTATTTTTTGTCACAAGTTAGCGGAAAATGATGATGATTTTATTTTTTTTATTTTTTCTTACAAAGTCTCATATTCCACTAACTTGCGACAAAAAATAAAAAATTCTAAAAACTTGCCATGCCCCTCACGGAATACCTTGGGGTGTCTTCTTTCCAAAATGGGGTCACTTGTGGGGTAGTTATACTGCCCTGGCAATTTAGGGGCCCAAATGTGTGAGAAGAACTTTGCAATCAAAATGTGTAAAAAATGACCGGTGAAATCCGAAAGGTGCACTTTGGAATATGTGCCCCTTTGCCCACCTTGGCAGCAAAAAAGTGTGACACATCTGGTATCGCCGTACTCAGGAGAAGTTGGGGAATGTGTTTTGGGGTGTCATTTTACATATACCCATGCTGGGTGAGAAAAATATCTTGGTCAAATGCCAACTTTGTATAAAAAAATGGGAAAAGTTGTCTTTTGCCAAGATATTTCTCTCACCCAGCATGGGTATATGTAAAATGACACCCCAAAACACATTCCCCAACTTCTCCTGAGTACGGCGATACCAGATGTGTCACACTTTTTTGCTGCCAAGGTGGGCAAAGGGGCACATATTCCAAAGTGCACCTTTCAGATTTTGCAGGCCATTTTTTACACATTTTGATTGCAAGGTACTTCTCACACATTTGGACCCCTAAATTGCCAGGGCAGTATAACTACGCCACAAGTGACCCCATTTTGGAAAGAAGACACCCCAAGGTATTCCGTGAGGGGCATGGCGAGTTCCTAGAATTTTTTATTTTTTGTCACAAGTTAGCGGAAAATGATGATTTTTTTATTTTTCTCTTTTTTCCTTACAAAGTCTCATATTCCACTAACTTGCGACAAAAAATAAAAAATTCTAGGAACTCGCCATGCCCCTCACGGAATACCTTGGGGTGTCTTCTTTCCAAAATGGGGTCACTTGTGGCGTAGTTATACTGCCCTGGCAATTTAGGGGCCCAAATGTGTGAGAAGTACCTTGCAATCAAAATGTGTAAAAAAATGACCGGTGAAATCCGAAAGGTGCACTTTGGAATATGTGCCCCTTTGCCCACCTTGGCATCAAAAAAGTGTCACACATCTGGTATCGCCGTACTCAGGAGAAGTTGGGGAATGTGTTTTGGGGTGTCATTTTACATATACCCATGCTGGGTGAGAGAAATATCTTGGCAAAAGACAACTTTTCCCATTTTTTTATACAAATTTGGCATTTGACCAAGATATTTTTCTCACCCAGCATGGGTATATGTAAAATGACACCCCAAAACACATTCCCCAACTTCTCCTGAGTACGGCGATACCACATGTGTCACACTTTTTTGCTGCCAAGGTGGGCAAAGGGGCACATATTCCAAAGTGCACCTTTCAGATTTTGCAGGGCATTTTTTACAGATTTTGATTGCAAAGTACTTCTCACACATTTGGGCCCCTAAATTGCCAGGGCAGTATAACTACGCCACAAGTGACCCCATTTTGGAAAGAAGACACCCCAAGGTATTCTGTGAGGGGCATGGCGAGTTCCTAGAATTTTTTATTTTTTGTCGCAAGTTAGTGGAATATGAGACTTTGTAAGGAAAAAAGAAAAAAAAAGAAAAATCATCATTTTCCGCTAACTTGTGACAAAAAATAAAACATTCTAGGAACTCGCCGTGCCCCTCACGGAATACCTTGGGGTGTCTTCTTTCCAAAATGGGGTCACTTGTGGCGTAGTTATACTGCCCTGGCAATTTAGGGGCCCAAATGTGTAAGAAGTACCTTGCAATCAAAATGTGTAAAAAATGGCCGGGGAAATCCGAAAGGTGCACTTTGGAATATGTGCCCCTTTGCCCACCTTGGTTGCAAAAAAGTGTCACACATCTGGTATCGCCGTACTCAGGAGAAGTTGGGGAATGTGTTTTGGGGTGTCATTTTACATATACCCATGCTGGATGAGAGAAATATCTTGGCAAAAGACAACTTTTCCCATTTTTTTATACAAAGTTGGCATTTGACCAAGATATTTCTCACCCAGCATGGGTATATGTAAAATGACACCCCAAAACACATTCCCCAACTTCTCCTGAGTACGGCGATACCACATGTGTGACACGTTTTTGCAGCCTAGATGCGCAAAGGGGCCCAAATTCCTTTTAGGAGGGCATTTTTAGACATTTGGATCCCAGACTTCTTCTCACACTTTCGGGCCCCTAAAAAGCCAGGGCAGTATAAATACCCCACATGTGACCCCACTTTGGAAAGAAGACACCCCAAGGTATTCAATGAGGGGCCTGGCAAGTTCCTAGAATTTTTTTTTTTTTTGCATAAGTTAGCGGATATTGATTTTTTTTTGTTTTTTTCTCACAAAGTCTCACTTTCCGCTAACTTAGGACAAAAATTTCAATCTTTCATGGACTCAATTCGCCCCTCACGGAATACCTTGGGGTGTCTTCTTTCCGAAATGGGGTCACATTTGGGGTATTTATACTGCCCTGGCTTTTTAGGGGCCCTAAAGCGTGAGAAGAAGTCTGGAAAATAAATGTCTAAAAATGTTTACGCATTTGGATTCCGTGAGGGGTATGGCGAGTTCATGTGAGATTTTATTTTTTGACACAAGTTAGTGGAATATGAGACTTAGTAAGAAAAAACAAAAACAAACAAAAAATTTCCGCTAACTTGTGCCAAAAAAAATGTCTGAATGGAGCCTTACCAGGGGGGGGGGGGTGATCAATGACAGGGGGTGATCAATGACAGGGGGGTGATCACCCATATAGACTCCCTGATCACCCCCCTGTCATTGATCACCCCCCCTGTAAGGCTCCATTCAGACATCCGCATGATTTTTTACGGATCCATGGATACATGGATCGGATCCACAGAACGCATGCGGACGTCTGAATGGAGCCTTACAGGGGGGTTATCAATGACAGGGGGTGATCAGGGTAATCACCCCCCTGTCACTGATCACCCCCCCTGTAAGGCTCCATTCAGACATCCGCATGATTTTTTACGGATCCATGGATACATGTATCGGATCCACAAAACGCATGCGGACGTCTGAATGGAGCCTTACAGGGGGGTTATCAATGACAGGGGGTGATCAGGGTAATCACCCCCCTGTCACTGATCACCCCCCCTGTAAGGCTCCATTCAGACATCCGCATGATTTTTTACGGATCCATGGATACATGTATCGGATCCACAAAACGCATGCGGACGTCTGAATGGAGCCTTACAGGGGGGTTATCAATGACAGGGGGTGATCAGGGTGATCACCCCCCTGTCACTGATCACCCCCCCTGTAAGGCTCCATTCAGACATCCGCATGATTTTTTACGGATCCATGGATCGGATCCACAAAACGCATGCGGACGTCTGAATGGAGCCTTACAGGGGGGTTATCAATGACAGGGGGTGATCAGGGTAATCAGGGTGATCACCCCCCTGTCACTGATCACCCCCCCTGTAAGGCTCCATTCAGACATCCGCATGATTTTTTACGGATCCATGGATACATGTATCGGATCCACAAAACGCATGCGGACGTCTGAATGGAGCCTTACAGGGGGGTTATCAATGACAGGGGGTGATCAGGGTAATCAGGGTGATCACCCCCCTGTCACTGATCACCCCCCCTGTAAGGCTCTATTCAGACATCCGCATGATTTTTTACGGATCCATGGATACATGGATCGGATCCACAAAACGCATGCGGACGTCTGAATGGAGCCTTACAGGGGGGTTATCAATGACAGGGGTGATCAGGGTAATCAGGGTGATCACCCCCCTGTCACTGATCACCCCCCCCTGTAAGGCTCCATTCAGACATCCGCATGATTTTTTACGGATCCATGGATACATGGATCGGATCCACAAAACGCATGCTGACGTCTGAATGGAGGCTTACAGGGGGGTTATCAATGACAGGGGGGTGATCAGGGAGTGTATATGGGTGATCACCCGCCTGTCATTGATCACCCCCTGTAAGGCTCCATTCAGACGTCCGCATGTGTTTTGCGGATCCGATCCATGTATCCGTAAAAATCATGCGGACGTCTGAATGGAGCCTTACAGGGGAGTGATCAATGACAGGGGGGTGATCAATGACAGGGGGTGATCAGGGAGTGTATATGGGTGATCACCCGCCTGTCATTGATCACCCCCCTGTAAGGCTCCATTCAGACGTCCGTATGATTTTTTACGGATCCATGGATACATGGATCGGATCCACAAAACGCATGCGGACGTCTGAATGGAGCCTTACAGGGGGGTTATCAATGACAGGGGGTGATCAGGGTAATCACCCCCCTGTCACTGATCACCCCCCTGTAAGGCTCCATTCAGACATCCGCATGATTTTTTACGGATCCATGGATACATGGATCGGATCCACAAAACGCATGCTGACGTCTGAATGGAGCCTTACAGGGGGGTTATCAATGACAGGGGGGTGATCAGGGAGTGTATATGGGTGATCACCCGCCTGTCATTGATCACCCCCCTGTAAGGCTCCATTCAGACGTCCGTATGCTTTTTGCGGATCCGATCCATGTATCCGTGGATCCGTAAAAATCATACGGACGTCTGAACGGAGCCTGACAGGGGGGTGATCAATGACAGGGCGGTGATCAATGACAGGGGGGTGATCAGGGAGTTTATATGGGGTGATCATGGGTGATCAGGGGTTTATAAGGGGTTAATAAGTGACGGGGGGGTGTAGTGTAGTGTAGTGTGGTGTTTGGTGCGACTGTACTGACCTACCTGAGTCCTCTGGTGGTCGATCCTAACAAAAGGGACCACCAGAGGACCAGGTAGGAGGTATATTAGACGCTGTTATGAAAACAGCGTCTAATATACCTGTTAGGGGTTAAAAAATTCGGATCTCCAGCCTGCCAGCGAGCGATCGCCGCTGGCAGGCTGGAGATCCACTCTCTTACCTTCCGTTCCTGTGAGCGCGCGCGCCTGTGTGCGCGCGTTCACAGGAAATCTCGGCTCACGCGAGATGACGCCAATCGGCGTTAGCGTAGCCTGGGAGCGCCGCGGAGATGACGCCTTTCGGCGTTAGCGTGGCGCCAAGTGGTTAAATATTACTTTATTATAAATATATTCTCAAATACAAAATGGCCTCTGTCCCATCAGTTCACACAAAACCTGCCCTAATCACTCAAGTTACTTCAGAGCACTGAGGTAAAGAGCTGCCTCATCCTCTCTGCTCTACTTGTCAGGGATTATGATCCTGAATACAGATGATAAGAACTTTAACTAAATCTTTGGGGATTTTAGTTCATGAGGAGACATGAAGTACAGAGAGGACGGACAGGACAGACTGTGGTAATGTGTTGCCGTGGTAATAGAGGCTGTAAACAAGTGCTGCTGCTCATTTCCTACATCCCCACCCTCCTGCCATGTCTCCTCATCTTCTCCATTCCTTCAGAGATTCACCTGTATTCAGGATTATGATTCCTGACAAGCAGAGCAGAGAGGAGGATGAGGCAGCACTATGGCTCATTGTGGTGAAGTCTCTTGTCCTCCTGTGTGATAAGGACAGGTTTTCTGTTACTGATAGGACGGCGGACATTTTATTTCTCCTAATTATTGCTCCCTAGACAAAAGAAGCCATTCTAAGTAATGAAAGGTATTTATGAATATATTTATTATAAAATAATATTTAAGTATTTTCATTTTTTTAATTCCTGGAGAGCCCCTTTAATGAAAATGGGTAATCTGTGGAGCAGATAGATAGATATTGGGTAAATGCTTCAGAAAACAGAAGAGCGCTTTTTTTGGGTGATATTTTTTTTCCATGTTCCCATTTTCATGTATACGGCTGCGTACCCAACCTAAACCCACAAAAGGACAAAACTGGGACTGGGATAGTACAAAACCCCATCAGTCACTGGCTATAGAAGCGAGCAGATGTCTACCAGGCACAGATTCTGTTTGGTCTGTTGTTCTCGCGCTAGGCCAATGGACGGTATTCAACAATAAAGACTTTACAAATCACCGCTGGAATTTTATTTTCCTCCACATGAACATTACCAGTCTCAATTAATTAGATAGCAAGTCAGAGACCATTGGTTGCACAGTAGATGGCGGGGGTTTTGTGGTGTCTTATACATTGCCTATGGTCTACCATGTAACCACAATATTCTCCTAGAAGAGCTTCCCTGTGACGTATGCAGATAAGACGGCCTTAGGATAACCTTTCCCTCAAAATAACATTGTCATTGTTATGTTAAATAAAGTTTTAAGGAAGATCTAAACTTTCAATCCTGGCCTTGGGATGGTTGCTTTAAAAAAGTTCCATGCAACAAAAATCTTTTTTTCTTTGTGATTTTTTTTTTTACCATTTTTATATTTTTGTGTTTTGTATATGTGTGTGTATATATATATATATATATATATATATATATATAATATAGAGAGAGAGCATGCATTTACTTAAGCTGTTGTCCCAAGTAGTCCAGACTAGATAGTAAAGTTTTTTTGTTGTTTTCTTGTAAAGATTTTGGGGTTTAAGAATTGCACCTCAGCTTGGAAAATGAAAAATGTAACTATAGTTGGCACTAGATTAAAAATGATTCCTATAAAATTTAGAGAACAAGTCGTGTTTATTTAATTTATACCCTTATAAATAAATGTGTATATATATATTTTCTAGTACCTACACATTTTAATTTTTTTTTTATTAGTTTATTATGTTTCCTACAGGATAAGAACAATTGTGTTTGTTAATTTATACCCTTATAAATCAATGTATCTGTTAGATCTAAGGGGGGAAGGTGGCATTTACTGTAATGTAGTGTAAATAAAAAAAAATAATATATATATATATACTGGTACATAATACACATTTTTTTATTTTATTATTTATTAGTTAATTATGTATCCTATAGGATTTCTACTTGCTTTTAATGTATGATTGTTTTGGGCTGATCTTTAAGCTCTTCTCATGTTATTTTTCCTTAAGGGTGGGGGGTGGGTTATTTGTGTTGGGTCATTGTTCTTTTGATTGGCAGTAAGAGCCTTATTTCACAGCTTGTAGTAAAAAGCCAGTGGGTAAAGGATGACCCACCTCAACGAGCTAAATTCAGAAGCTGTCAATCAGCAAAAAAGTTAAAGAATAGGCCCCTCACTGTTCTCCCCCGAATGTCGCCTCATGCTGTCCTTGATTGGCACGGCCTGGCAGGTAGGATGGATGAATCTGTCACCGTCTAGGTAATTGCGTTGCCGATTTTCAGTCCGACATCAAGTCTTTTGAGTGGTAAGTAGCTCAATGCAAAACAAATTAGCAGATTGTAGTCATATTTCTCATCCTATGTGCCTTGACTTTCCTGAATGCAGTCCATAAATCATACTGACTGACACACTTGAGTGATGAAAGCTGCTTTTGAGGCCGCGAGCGTGGAGACCAGTAACGTGAAGGTGGCATGGAAGGATGCATATGGCTGACCTTTGGGGAATTTTCTGAGAGCTTACGTCTCCTGACCCGCAATTGTTCTTGGAATAAAAGCTTTTCGGCCATTAGAGAAAGGACCAAGGATGTCAGCAGATTCCCTTTTTCTAAATTCCTTTGAAATATTAGAACCTAGTCCAAGGGGCTTCTTTCTATAAAACAACCTCAGCTTCTGCTGTACTAGAAGAGCCTATAGGACACAGAGGACATCGTAAACAGGTGGCACCCTTTTTTGAATGTGAAACAGTGCCTAAGGTAGTCAACAAAAGCAGGAGACCAAATAAGCGCATTCGATGTTTCTAATCTTATATGAAGCCACATGCTTAACCTCTATTTATATAGATCTGACTTACACTATATCTATGCATATAAGAGAAAAGGATAAATGTGGTGGCTTTCTCCCTGATGTCTAACAAGTACTTAAATGGGTTCTCTAGGATTATACTATTGACGGCCTATCATCGGGATATCATGGTCTGGTCGGCGTGGGTTCAACACCCCACACACCCACAGATCAGCTCACTTGGGATAGCTCCGGTACCTGAACTACAGTACTCTGTCCACTGTATAGCAGAGGGAGGTGGTAAGTGCAGCGCTGAAGTCACCAGCTCTGTCCACCATACAATGGATGGAGCTGTGTAGTTCTGGTGCCTTCTTCCAGCACAGGAGTTACCCTGAAACAGCTGTTTGGCGGGGGTGTCGGCCACCACGCCATTTATATTCATGACCTATCTTGAGGATAGGCCGTCAGTAGTGAAATCCAGTAGATAACCCCTTTAGTAACTCACACTTGTGCACATAATTCTAAAATTATATTTATTATTATATTTTCTTTTATTATTTTATAGAGTTTACAATCTTTTTTATTTTTTTTTGTTCATTGAACTTTTCTCTTCTAACTTTTCCCTAGTTCTTGCAGGGTAGACAATAGGGTTGAGAGAGATTAAGGCGTTTCGAGATCACTTTTAGCTATCTGAAGAAGAGGTATTTCAACAATGAGAAAAAAAATGATTTTCATTTACATATAATCCGTGGACCCCAAGTCTGCTTTCTGAACGAGTCGACGCCTGGTTCAGACCCTTTTGATTGTTTCCTGTACATTTAGCAAAACACCTTAGATTCCTGTGATTTTGGTAGGATCCCAAGTCCTCCTCTGTGGCTTACATACCTGTGTTGTGTCCTGTTCACAACACAAAGAGGTGAGAGCATAATCCTTACCTATGAGGAGCTCCACTTTTATGAGAAATAACACATACCCTTTCACGAATTTCCTTGCGTGTTTCCATTTGGAGAGCGTTCCAAATATTTAAATGGTGGAAATAGAATTAATTCTGAAAAGTACATATGAAAACTCCTCTTTTTCGGAGTAAGAATTTGCAAAAAAAAGAAAGTAACTTTCCGTTGCTACAGTACTGATGTTTTAGTTAGGCTACTTTCACACTGGCGTTTCTGGGTCCGCTTGTAAGATCCGTTTCAGGGCTCTCACAAGAGGCCCAAAAGGGATCAGTTCAGCCCCAATGCTTTCTGAATGGATAAGGATCTGCTCAGAATGCATCAGTTTGGCTCCGTTCTGCCTCCATTCCGCTCTGGAGGCGGACACCAAAACGCAGCTTGCAGCGTTTTGGTGTCCGCCTGACGATGCGGAGCCAAACGGATCCGTTCTGACTTACAATGTAAGTCAATGGGGACAGATCCGTTTTCACTGACACAATATGGTGCAATTGAAAACGGATCCGTCCCCCATTGAATTTCAGTGTAACTCGGGACAAACGGATCCGTTTTGACTTGGATTTTATTTAAAAGAATAATGCAAACGGATCCGTTCTGAGCGGATACAAGCGTTTGCATTATTGGTGCGGAGCCGTCTGTGCAGATACAAGACGGATCCGCACCGAACTGGAGTGTGAAAGTAGCCTCCTCCATTTATCTCCAAAGTAAAAGTAAAAAATTCTTGAAATCCTTTTACAGTGGTTTGATGAATGTTGGGACCATGAATCATCACTTCTTTCATTGTGTTGCAATGACTTCGTGTATTTGGCTAGAGGTTATGGTGCGCTATTATGGGAAGGCTTCTTGAAAACGTGGCGTGTCATCACAATCGTGATCATCGTCCAGAGCCCCTTTGTGTTGGAGTAGGTGCTCAGGACCCAGATGTGATTAATAGGGCAGAGGCTGGAAAGGACCAGTGCCAAAATACAACCATCAATCACTGACATCAAGTTGGGCTCTTAGAACAATACTATTGTTCTTGCGATAAAAAAGAAAATGCCCTATATAAAGGGGGACGAGGGGCACAAAGGCTTCATATGTGTAATGAGACCGGTGACAGAACACAGAATCAGCTGGCCGTGAGTTACAATATATACCTCCCAGACCGCTATATAATCGAGAAACCATTGTGAGTCTATTTTAGCAAAATTGAGAAGGTTAAAAGAAGCTGTATGAGATTTAAAAAAAAAGTAGAAAAAAACCGCGCCATTCTTGTCCAAAAACGATATCTGGTATTGGCTTGAATAGGGTTAAACTTCATTACCAGACATAGCCCATGGACAAGAGAGGTTAAAGTACAAAAGTCTCACCAAAGAAAATAATTTGTATACATACATTATGCAT
The DNA here is from genome assembly GCF_014858855.1 of Bufo gargarizans. Lineage (NCBI taxonomy): Eukaryota > Metazoa > Chordata > Amphibia > Anura > Bufonidae > Bufo > Bufo gargarizans. The sequence goes on from NC_058085.1 coordinate 359,042,891, forward strand.
GAAATATCGCTAAAAGCACATGCAGTGAAGGAGGATCCTCACCATCCTTGATTAGCCGCGAGGACTTCTCACCTCTCCTGACTTGTTTATTCTAATAAATACTTGTGTTCCTCAAGAAGTAACTTCTGGATAATATTTTCTTCCATTCCATGTTTCAACCTATTCCACAGCTCTGTATAGAAATTGTCACTCACATTGGCCCCTGTCCTCAACGATCTAATTTCTATATTTCATACATATGCACTCAGACTTATTCAGTAGGAAGGTAACTAACCTGTCACTCTGGTTTTGGGTGTGGGAGGAAACAGAAGAACCTGGAGAAAACCCCCATTAACATGGGGAGAACATACAATCTCCATGTGGATGTTGTCCTTGATTGGATTTGAACCAACAATCAAGTAACTAAAGTCTTCAGGACACATTTGGCTTGAATGTTATAGGACATAGGACAGCTTTCTTGTAATAATAGAGGAACTAGTGGGCTACTGACCTTATGTGGTGCCCCTCTGGTATCTTCTGAGGGAGCCTCCTTGGCCCGTCAGCGGTACATACTGTAAAGCTGCATTTAGATGCTGCAAGAGCAGCCGATTGTTGGGAAGGAAGCGCTCCTCCTGGACAATCGGCTGCTCATTAATTGGAGGTGAAGCGCTGCTTGATCTCCTCCACAGTATGAGGATGAATGATGGCTACAGCTATCGCTCATGCCCATACAAAATCATTGTGCCTGTTTAGACCGCATAATCTGCTGCCCAGAAATGATGATTGAGTTGTCTGCACCTCAGGTCATTTCACCCGACGAACAAGCGTACCTTTATGTGGCACCTTTACACGGGCTGATTTTTGGGAACGAACATTTGTAGGAATGCTCGTTACAGATAATCGGCCTGAATATCGGGCCGCGTAAATTTTGCTTAAAGGGGTTATCCCATCATAGACAATGGGGGCCTATCGCTAGGGTATGCCCCCATTGTCTGATAGGTGCGGGTCCCACCGCTGGGACCCGCACCTACAAGGAGAACGGAGCTGCGGAAAGTTGTGGCTGGAGGACCCCGGGGTCCATCCACCACCAGGCGCAGTGCCCCGCCTCTCCCATTGAAGTGAATGGGAGCGCACTGCGCATGCGCGGCCACCACTCCCATTTATTTCTATGGGGCCGACGGAAATAGCCGAGCCAGTGCTTGGCTATTTTCGGCGGCTCCATAGAAATGAATAGAGGGCGGCTGCGCATGCGCAGTGCGCCCTCCTCAAGTTTCTCCGCTCTGTTCTGCTTGTACGTGCGGGTCCCAGCGGTGGGACCCGCACCTATCAGACAATGGGGGCGTATCCTAGCGATAGGCCCCCATTGTCTATGATGGGATAACCCCTTTAAGTGTTCATGATTAGCATCTTCCCATATCTCAAGAAAGAATGAGAAGATATAATATAGGTACCATCTTGCTCATTGTAAGATGATGGTCAATGGATAAACACTACGGGGGACATTTATCATTTGCGGTTGTTTTTGTGTCAGTTTTAGGTCTGTCTTTGCTTTGTGTAACCTGCACGAAATGGATGAAGTGGTGCGCTTTATATGTGACATGTGCAAAGCGGTTTACACCTACATGAATTAAAGTACACCAGGGGCTTGCCTGGCATATGTTACGACTTTTGCAAAAGTCGCACATAGTAGATAAGCCATAATCCAGGTGTAATCTCACTTTTAGCTCTTAGGCTACTTTCACACTAGCGTTTTTTGCGGATCCGTCAAGGATCTTAAAAAACGCTTCCGTTACCATAATACAACAGCATGCATCCATGAACGGATCCGGTTGTATTATGTCTTCTATAGCCATGACTGATTTGTCATGAACACCATTAAAAGTCAGAGAAAACGGATCCGTCCCTATTGACTTACATTGTGTGCCAGGACAGATCCATCTTGCTACGCACCACATGGCGGACAGAAAAACGCTGCAGGCAGTGTTTTGGTGTCCACCTCCAGAGCGGAATGGAGACTGATCGGAGGCAAACCGATGCATTCTGAGCGGATCCTTTTCCATTCAGAATGCATTAGGGCAAAACTGATCTGTTTTGGACCGCTTCTGAGAGCCCTGAACTGATCTCAGAAACGGAAAGCCAAAACGCGAGTGTGAAAGTAGCCTTGCATAGACCCCTTTGATAAGTGGTGAGGATCACCAAATATTGCAGAAAACGGTGGAATTGGCATGACATTTGACATTTTTAAGCCACAAAACTGACGTATCTGATTTGATAAATGACCCTTTATGTTTATTACCATAAGTCATGTTTCCCTTTGGAAGTTGGTAGGATGCACCATGGGGTTTTCTGCTTATATAAATTTCCAGAAAGGTGTATTATACTTTTTGGTGTTGCTGTATAGACCACTGTGGGGCCAGAATGACTGTAACAGAAGAACTTTCTAAAAAGTTTATTTTCTCCTGTAAAAACTTTAACTTTTTCATCTATCTGAAGAAGAAAGAAAAACAAAGTGTTTGTTGGAATTTCTCTTGACAACCAATTTGTCAGCCTATACATTTATTTCATTATCATTGCGGAGAAAATAGGAGCCGGAGCTTATTTAATGGAGCAGTACATTAAACTAAAATGCACTAGTTGTTCCATTAAATCAAAATGACACAGCCATTAGGTATCTCAGACATTTTACATTGTAATTAAATGAACTGTGGACCATTGATTTTTCTTGTTTTTCTTTTTTTTTTTTCTTCGTTTTTCGTTCTCTGCCTACATTGATAGCGATCTGCGGGAGGCACGGTGGTTGTAATAACCATTTTCTTTGCGTTGTTATTGCCCCTGCATTCCTTATGACGGGGTTCCACTGAGTCGGAAACGTGTGATTTTAGCAGGAAACCTTGATTCTCATGGTAGATTAGTTAGTCTTGTTTTACCAGAGGAGTTGTGGCATCTAGTAGTCAATTTCCAAAATGTAACAGGGACCTCTGTGGAAACATGTTCTTGCTGACGGTGTCTCTTTAGGATAGATATTTCAGTAACATAGATGCCATAAACTGTGAATGGCCTTATATTAAGTAGATACCACAGGTCTCTATGGTAGACGCTGTTCACACAGGCTGTATAGCTTGCAGGAGTCTTCCATCTCCACCGTAAACGTGCATGCGACCATATATGTTTATTTCAATGGAAGAGGATAATAAGGGACTGCCGTACATGTCTTCAGCAGCCTATCTTCCACAGCAACAAAGGATTGGGCATGTTGTCATATCTACCATCAGGATATCTGTCAGACCAGATCGTTGGCCGCTCCTGATTTTGTAAAGGAGTTTTCCAGGATTATTACTCCAATCACTCCGTTCCAGATTCCTGGCTCAGTCTGGTGTTCTTCCAGTCCCAAGTCTCTTTACTTTTGGCCAGAGTACAAATAGGGTAATGTGTGCTGCTGAAGCCAATGGCTGCCCTCAGCGGACAAATGAGTCGTGTGCTGCTGCAGCCAATGACTGGCCTCAGTGGAGACAGGGACATGTGAGCTGCTGCAGTCAGTGGCTGCTCTCGGCAGAAACAGGGACACAAAGTGTCCCCAAGCCGCATGTTGCTGTTGGATCACATGGTGCTTGGGGACACATCACCGTAGAGGCAAGTCACTGCCTGCAGCAGTGCACTTAAACCCATCCTTACCCCGTCTGGAATTAAACAGACCAGGGACTGTAAGATTGCCAACTGGAGCCATGATGCTGGAACGGAGCAGGTGAATATGAGTTTTTCAGCAGGTATCACACACTGCTGGGGCTTGATATAAGCAGCCATAATCCTGGAAAAGGATAATAATCTTTCCGAATCTGAGATTCCCTGGAAATATCTAAAGCAGGCATCCTCAAACTGCGGCCCTCCAGCTGTTGTAAAACTACAAATCCCACAATGCCCTGCTGTAGGCTGATACCTGTAGGCTGTTCGGGCATGCTGGGAGTTGTAGTTTTTCAACAGCTGGAGGGCCACAGTTTGAGGATGCCTGATCTAAAGACTTGCTCTGAAAAGTGTACAGATATGCCCAGTCCGTCCAACCCATGATGAGTATCATGGGCATCTCCCGTCCCACTACAATTCATGGCCCCAACAACATGAAAATATTGATTCCATGGGGCAAAATGTTTGTTTCAGGTTGTAGATTTCCTTTGGACGGCTGTATTCACTGCTACGTATGGACCACATAAGCAAATGCCAGCGACTTTTAGGCACGCAGACCTTCCTCGAGCTGCATACGTATAGAAATCAGTAATGGTTTGAAGTGGAGATATGAAGTATTGTGCTGCGTTATTGATTTTTTTACGTTTCTTAATTCAGGGGAAAGTTGCCCAAACTGCGTGCATGTCGGCCTGCAAGCATCTCTCTACATCGCTCACACAAATGCTGCTGGACAGTGAGCTGAAGCAGATCAGTATGGGAGCCATTCAGCAATTCAACCTAGATGTTATCCAGTGTGAATGTGAGTATAATCGCAAGTTCTGATCTTGGCGCTGACATGGTGCTAAATGCACATCATGAGTTTCCAGTAATAATATACAGACATTGTCCAGGATCACTCTGGGTAAGGATACACTGTGTTATGCCTGGTGAAGGCCTGAGGGGCAGTGCATGACACCAGGACTCAAGGTACCACACAGAAAATGAGAGAATCCCAGGGTCCTGTGTTAATCCCTCAGAATCTGCTGTCCGGCCGACAACATGTACCCCATAAAAAACCTCTCCAACCCCCGATCTGCCCATGCTGCTACCCCATTCCCAGCCAGGACTAAGAAGTGACTTGGTCTCTTGAATGCTGCGGCCAATCACTGGTCTCAGTCTCATCTGCCTATGCTGGAAGTAGCCAGGAATGGGGCACAGAGGACTGGTGAGTGTATATTTTTTGTTGTGGTGCACACATGCCGGACAACCCCTTTAACACAGGATATATACGTTTTGCACACAGCTGAGCTGCAGTAAGCCATCATAGGAAACTATACAGTGGACGGAGCCAGACGGTTTCTGGCTCTGACGGTGGTCCAAAAATCTGATATTGATGACCGATCTTCAGATCACGTTCTAGTACCGCAGAAATGTGGAGTCATTGGGTGCTGGTAACTTACGTCATGAGTCACTTCCTTTTTTAGTTTGACATCACAGTCAATAAGTCAAAAAGTTCATCATCAACTTCCTCAGATGAGATATCAATTCATACGTCCATGATATCTGTCATTTTGGGGTAGTATGATAGCTGGCAGTGTGAACATATTTGTTCAAATATTAGGCTACTTTCACACCTGCGTTTAGGTGCGGATCTGTCTGGTATCTGCACAGATGGATCCGCACCTATAATGCAAACGCTTGTATCCGCTCAGAACGGATCAGTTTGCATTACCGTGAACAAAAAAAATATTGTAATATTTTTTTTTTTGTTGTTTTTTTTTGTTCATGATAATGCAAACGGATCAGTTTTGACTTACACTGAAAGTCAATGGGAGGCGGATCCGTTTTCAATTGCACCATATTGTGTCAGTGAAAACGGATCCGTCCCCATTGACTTACATTGTAAGTCAGGACGGATCCGTTTGGCTCAGTTTCGTCAGACGGACATCAAACGGATGGTGTCTGCCTCCAGAGAGGAATGGAGGCTGAACGGAGGCAAACTGAACGGATCCTTATCCATTCAGAATGCATTGGGGCTGAACTGATCCGTTTTGTACCGCTTGTGAGAGCCCTGAAACGGATCTCACAAGCGGACCCAGAAACGCCAGTGTGAAAGGGGCCTAAGTCTGTTTCTTTCATGTTAGTCACATGGCTACATTATGGCTCAATGCAAGCTTTGGAAAAGGCTTTCTCACATCATTGACACTAAATGTACAGCTCCTGCACCATTTAATGCAGCAATAGATATCATGGTTTATTAATCCGTATGGAATGAATCAAGGCAAAGTCTTGTACAGTAAGTACTTGAGCAGCACGGTGGCTCAGTGGTTAGCACTGGAGCCTTGCAGCCCTGGAGCCCTAAGTTCGAATCAGACCAAGAACAACATCGGCGTGGAGTTTGTATGTTCTCCTCGTATTTACATGGGTTTCCTCCCACACTCCAAAGACATACTGATAGGGAACTTAGATTGTGAGCCCCACTCGGGACAGCTTGATGGTAATGTCTGTAAAGCACTGCTGAACATGTCAGCGCTATATAAGTGAGAAAAGTAAATGAATGATAATAAGTCAATGTTAAAGGGATTTTCCTAGAATTGGTAAAAAAGAAGCATCGAATGTAATTAAATAAACAAAAACAAACAGTAGTCACCTCTGAAATCCCCTAATGACCCATTGCTGATGCCCTCATGATTGACTGAGCAGTTATTTCCTGTGGTTTGAGAGGGACCAGAAAGTAGAGACCATCAAAGGACCATAAGCATTGTCAGGGTATTGGTAACGTATGGCTTAATTTATTATTTTACACTGTTCTGAGCCTTTAAGAAATTGAATCCCCTTAAAGAGGACCTTTCCTGGGTCCAGACTTTATAAACAAAGTATCAGGACAGCGATATAGATGAATGGTGCGGAGGAGCAGGGGAGAGGCGTCTCCCTTGCCCGTTCCTCTGATAGGCTACAGGCCTAGATTACGTCATCGCGCCACCTGAGCCGTACAGTGTGGGACACAGGCCGGAAGAGGCCTGCATCGCATCACTGACAGCAGCATAAGGTAAGTATATGAGTTCATTGTTTTTATTATTTATAGTATACTGTGGCAAGAAGGGGGGTGGGGGCCCTATATACTGGCACAATATGGGGCGGCGGGCACTATGGAGAAGAGGGGAAGCACTATGGGGCCCTATATACTGGCACAACATGGGGGGCACTATGGAGAAGAGGGGAAGCACTATGGGGCCTTATATACTGGCACAACATGGGGGGCACTATGGAGAAGATGGGAAGAACTATGGGGGCCCTATATACTGGCACATTATGGGGGTCACTATGGGGGCCCTATATACTGGCACATTATGGGGGGCACTATGGAGAAGAGGGGAAGGAGCACTATGGGGGCATCTACTGGGGGCCCTATGTACTGGCATGCATTATTGGGGGGCTCTATGGAGAGGTGTGGGGGGGGGGGCACTATGGCGGCATCTACTGAGGGCTTTATGGCGCAGCTCCACCTGGCTCCTAACTTTTTTAGCTGGCTCCTAGATTCCAAGGAAATTTGTCAAGCTCTGGCTTACCTGGCCCCTAACACCTGTGTCCTCCCAGATCTCTCCATGAACACCTCTGCATCTCTCCAGTGTGCAGATCACTACATCCATCGACAGGGGCGTGCAGCCAATAGCAGACCGTGGCGGTGACCTGCCCCCTTGCTTCACGTGTGATGTCACACATGATGTGAGGGGAGCAGGTCACCGTTGCGGCCTGCTATTAGCTGCACAAACAGAACACCCCCAATCTCCCTGTTGCCGGGGAGATGCACCGACGGCTGTGGAGGAACACAGGCGTACGGGGACCAGGTAGGTATTCTCTGTATAAAGGGCTCGGACAATATGGGTGGGTTTTTCAGGTTTGGATAACCCCATTAATGAGATGCCCAGTCAAACCTCAGATCAGACACCAATGTTAATAAGACCCCCCAAACAGACCTCAGATCAGACCCCCAATGTTAATCAGACCTCGGGTCAGACAAAAAAAAATTAATCAACTCAACTCATCTGTTCTGCCCGCCACTTTTAGGTCCCAGCGCGCTTCCTGCCATGCTGGGACCGGACTTGCACAGCATGAGGTCACAGAACGCGCCTGCGTCCTGTTCACAGTGTGCCGCGCTGGCAGAACGCAGAGCGGCGAGTACACAGCCGGCACAGGGAATGCTGTACTCACCGCTCCCCAGTCCTACACGCAAGGCAGTGAATACATTTTGGCAAAAATTTTAAATGATAGAAACTAAAGGTTTACCTTCCCTTACACCTTGTTTCTTGAGGAAATGTGAGTTGGATTTTCCTCAGAGTAAAAACCTTTTTTTTTTTAAACCAAGTAATAAGGTTGGGGATAACTGGTCTTAAGAGAACAAATGCAGAGACCGAAGAACACCTTAAGAAGACAAGATATACGACAGTCTGCAGTTTGAGAAAGATTTTGAGTTGGGTCATTAAGTAGTACACAACTGCCAGCAGAAAAGGGTGAATTAGGCAAAACAAGAGACACTTTGGACGGCAGATGACTGAAAGGCAGTATTATAGATGGAAGAGTCTAATCTTGAGGTGTTTGGAACAAAGAGAAGAACATACATGAGATGTAGATCAAATGAATGGATCCCGGAGGGTAGAGATTTAATAGCTTCTGCTATTAAATCTATTCAAAACTATGCATGTGGAGTACGGTCTTTGTTGACGCGCATTAAGACCATCTGCCTTATATTGTGTAGTCACTCCTCATGACGTTGAAGCTCTTACCTATATAGGGTTCCTGTGGTATCTGGCACCAAGGCATTAGCTGCAAGGAAGTCTGTCTGGAGTACTGCAGTTCATAGTGCTTAATCAAGGTCACACGGGTCTTCATGGATTGGACTTGTTTTCCCACACACCCCGCAGATGCTTGATCGGATAGAGATCTAGGGATCTAGAGGCCATTTCATCACCTTGAACCCTTGGTCATGTCTCTCAAACCATTCTCTAATAAATCTTCGCAATGTGTTAGGGCACATTACCCTGTGGATAGAGGCCACTGCCAGTAGGGAATACATCTATCATGGAGGATCATACTTGCTCTGCAACGATGTTTAGGTAGGTGGTACGTATCAGAGTAACATCCACAACAGAACATTATGATCACGGCTGCCTAGTCCTGTAAATCAAAGTGCATAGTGCGCGGCAGCTGCAGAGAGAGCAGAGCCTCTAGGTGTAATGGCAACGCCCCCGTTGCTCCTAGAAGCTCATTTGCATATAATAAAACATAATTTTTCTAAGCAATGCGGGCACATATGAACATGGGACCAACTCAGATGTCTTCAGCTGCCAAGCGCACATGTAACAGGTCAGCCAGTGTCATAGGTACAAATCTGCTGACAGATGCCCTTTAAGGTAGGTACTAACCACTGCATACTGGGAATACCTCACAAGACCTTCCATTTTAGAGGCGCTCTGACCAAGTCATCTTTGCCCCCACTAAGATCCTTACGCTTGCCTATTCCTGCTTCCAACACATCGTTTTCAAGAACTGATCATTCACCTGTTGCCTAATATAGCCCACCCCTTGACAGGTGCTTTTGGTGTAGCCAGTTTTATGGCGGTCTACATACTATTTGGTGCAGGGTTCCCTTGCAGCACTGGGCTCCATGGGCAACATCTGCATTGAGTTTGTTTTCTCTGCTCATAAATGGGTTTCCTCAGAATAACTTTTCGTCACCTTACAAAAACATACTTAGTCAATGGTCAATGGCTGCCCTATGAAAATTGGGCCTAGTCTATTGAAGTAGACTTCAGGACTTTGCTGTATTTATATAGCGCTGATTCACATACCTCCCAACTTTTATAAATCGCAAAGAGGGATAATATGTGCGACGCGCATCATGGCGATTTTTTTTCATACTTGTCTACTCCTCTAACTCCGCCCAAAGCATAATTACTGATTCCGTCAGAACTGCTGCGGCTGGGGATCGGCTAGGTGAGTATAAATTCCTTTATGTTTTTTACAGTATGCGGAGCCCCTGGGACAATTTTTTTTACTTGCACTTCAAATATTAAATATTAGCATAAATCATTGGATTATTGATTAAGGTCCAAATTGCACCAAATAACGAAGTTCTGGTGTAATATACAGATAGAAACCATACAGATAGTTTAGTAAGGAGTAATTTAGTAAAGTTATTAATGCACATTTATTCACAGGTCAAAACAAGGGACATTTAAGGATTAAAGAGGGACATGGATTGAAAAGAGGAACGCTTGGGAGGCACGCTTTACCTTAAAGAGGACCTTTTATCGGTCCAAACATTGTGAACTAAGTATCATGACATATACAGCGGCGCCCAGGGATCTCACTGCACTTACTATTATCCCTGGGCGCCGCTCCGTTCTCCCGTTATGCCCTCTGGTATGTTCGGGGACTTGGTTATAGTAGGAGGAGACTTAGGGGACTTGGTTATAGTATGCAGAGTCTGCCCTTGTTCTGCTGGGCGTCTCCTCCTCCTCCTAGGCTGTAGCGCTGGCCAATTGCAGCGCAGAGCTCACAGCCTGGGAGTTTTTTTTCTCCCAGGCTGTGAGCTCTGAGCTGCGATTGGCCAGCACTGCAGCCTAGGAGAAGGAGACGCCCAGCAGAACAAGGGCAGACTCCGCCTACTATAACCAAGTCCCCGAACATACCGGAGGACATAACGGGAGAACGGAGCGGCTCCCAGGGATAATAGTAAGTGCAGTGAGATCCCTGGGCGCCACTGTATATGTCAGGATACTTAGTTCACAATGTTTGGACCGATGAAAGGTCCTCTTTAAGGGGGACCATGTACAAATAGTCATAAATTACATAGCAGCAAACAAATCGACAATTAAAATAAGAGGAATGAGGGCCCTGCTCACAAGAGCTTACAATCTATGAGGCGATGGGGGTGACACAAAAGATAAAAAGTGCTTGTTTTGTACAATGGTCTGGCCTTCTTAACACAATTGAGGAGTAGATATCATGGCATGAGCTTCTGAACATGCCAGGTTCTGCTCCCACTGCTCAGGTATATGATTAATGCCTGTGCAAGCGCTCCCCATCTGTTTGTTGTACACTAAACTCGATAATACACTGATTGTCATTGTGCTTATTCTCCAAGGGAACGCTCCTCGTGTCATTCTGATCCATAGTAGACGTGTCAGGTTTTTCGACAGGCATCACACTAATGAATTGTGCCGCAAAGGGAATGTAGATATGGTATATGAGACAGCCTAGGGAGTATCGTCATCTACACGCTCCAGAGTTTTCCCGACAGTGCCATTGGCCTGTCATGATATCAGCACGTTGCGTGCCCTCGTTAGACATGTGTTTCCAGACAGACTGGCGACTCTTGTGGTCAACAATTGGGGTTAGAGGCCACGGGGAGCGGGTGGAAGAGGCACTTACTGAACAGTCAACAAATATTTAGGATTTTTTTATTTATTTTTTTACATATGGTTACTTATTAATGTCAGCAAGTTTGCTTCTTGACTAATGACCAGAATTACACATATATTAAGAACGCTTTTAGAAATATACTGAGAAATTTGCTTAAGGCCTCATGCACACGGCCGTATTTTAAATCCGTGTCCGATCTGCATTTTTTGGTGGATTGCACATGGACCCATTTATTAGTGTGGGTCAGCAAAAGAAGCGGACAGCAGACGGATGTCGTGTATGTGTTGACCGCATCCTTATGTCTGTTCCACATATTGCGGCCAAAATCTGTCATTTCTAGTAATGAGAGTGAGAAAAATGCGTATTGCACACAGAAGGTATCCGTATTTTGCAAGGACCGCAGTACGGACACGGTTGTGTGCAGGAGACTTTAAGGGGTTTACCAACTAATTGAAAACTTTTTTTACCCCAGCTTTCTGCTTCTCTGGGGGACTTTCTTAACTTTCCGTGAGTCACATGAGACAGTCAAGCACCTGCATCTTCCAGGATGCACTGCAAGTAGCTCTTGTTAAGGCCTCCTGCACTCAAACGTGCGGGCCGCAATGCACGAACACCGTCCGTGGGGCAGCCGCAGTGGATCGTGGACCCATTCACTTGAATGGGTCCGCGATCCTGCCGTTCCGCAAAAAGATAGGACATGTTCTATCTTTTTGCGGAACGGAAGTACAGGACGAAACCCCACGGAAGCACTCCGTAGTGGTTCCGTTCTGTGCTTCCATTCCGCATCTCCGGATTGAAGTGAATAGGTCCGCATCCGTGATGCAGAATGCACGGAACGGTGCCCGTGTATTGCGGATTAGCAAATGCGGTCTACAATACGGCCACGGAGCGCACACGTTCGTGTGCAGGAGGCCTAACCCTGCACGAAAATTAGTCCTCCACATATAGCCCCAGAGATAAGTATAGTATGTAATATCCCCACGAGTGCATTCTCCACTGTCTAGAGAGAGATACAGAGAGATTCTATGAATTAAGGAGTAGGAATGAATGAATGACCACTTCACAGTAAGGCTACTTTCACACTTGCGTTCGGGGTTCCGCTTGTGAGTTCCGTTTGAAGGCTCTCACAAGCGGCCCCGAACGCATCCGTCCAGCCCTAATGCATTCTGAGTGGATCCGTATTCGCTCAGAATGCGTCAGTATGGCTCAGTTTCGCCTCCGTTCCGCTCAGCAGGCGGACACCTGAACGCTGCTTGCAGTGTTTTGGTGTCCGCCTGGCCGTGCGGAGCCAAATGGATCCGTCCAGACTTACAATGTAAGTCAATGGGGACGGATCCGTTTGATATTGACACAATATGGTGCAATTTCAAATGGATCCGTCCCCCATTGACTTTCAATGCAAAGTCTGGACGGATCCGTCTGACCAACAATTAGACTTACATATTTTTCTGAAATATAATGCAGACGGATCCGTTCTGAACGGATACCATCGTTTGCATTATAGGATCGGATCCGTCTGTGCAGACACCTGACGGATCCGCTCCGAACGCAAGTGTGAAAGTAGCCTAAGATCCCTACACCAGGAAGCAGGGAAGCTACTGAGCATGTTAGTCCACCTCTGAATGCAGGACAAGGTGGACCAGAAGGATAAACAGCAGGGGGAGCTACCACAGATGACAATGTAATGTACAGTCATGTGAAAAAATTAGGACACCCTTTGAAAGCATGTGGTTTTTTGTAACATTTTTAATAAAAGGTTATTTCATCTCCGTTTCAACAATACAGAGAGATTAAAGTAATCCAACTAAACAAAGAAAACGGAAGAAAAGTCTTTTCAAGATCTTCTGTAAATGTCATTCTACAAAAATGCCTATTCTAACTGAGGAAAAAGATAGGACACCCTTGCCCCTAATAGCGAGTGTTACCTCCTTTGGCTGAAATAACTGCAGTGAGACGGTTCTTGTAGCCATCTACCAGTCTTCGACATCGGTCTGAGGAAATTTTACCCCACTCCTCAATGCAGAACTTTTTCAGCTGTGAGATGTTTGAGGGGTTTCTTGCACGTACAGCCCTTTTCAAGTCACCCCACAGCATCTCAATGGGATTCAAATCTGGACTTTGACTTGGCCATTCCAGGACTCTCCATTTCTTCTTTTTCAGCCAATCTTTGGTTGATTTACTAGTATGTTTTGGGTCATTGTCATGTTGCATGGTCCAGTTCCGCTTCAGCTTTAATTTTCTAACTGATGGTCTCACATGTTCTTCAAGCACCTTCTGATACACAGTAGAATTCATCGTGGATTCTATGATGGTGAGCTGACCAGGTCCTGCTGCAGCAAAGCAGCCCCAAACCATGACACTTCCACCTCCATGCTTCACAGTTGGTATGAGGTTCTTTTCTTGGAATGCTGTGTTTGGTTTACGCCAAACATGTCCTCTGCTGTTGTGTCCAAATAATTCAATTTTGGACTCATCTGTCCAAAGAACATTATTCCAGAAGTCCTGGTCTTTGTCAACTTTATCTCTGGCAAATGTCAGTCTGGCCTCGATGTTTCTCTTGGAAAGCAAAGGTTTCCTCCTTGCACACCTCCCATGCAAGTTAAACTTGTACAGTCTCTTTCTGATTGTAGAGGCATGTACTTCTACATCAACAGTAGCCAGAGCCTGCTGTAGTTCTCGAGATGACACTTTAGGGTTTTTGGAGACCTCTTTTAGCATCTTGCGGTCTGCTCTTGGGGTGAACTTGCTGGGGCGACCAGTCCTGGGCATGTTGGCAGTTGTTTTGAAAGCCCTCCACTTGTAGACTATCTTCCGGACAGTGGAATGGCTGATTTCAAAATCTTTTGAGATCTTTTTAAATCCCTTCCCAGACTCATAGGCTGCTACAATCTTTTTTCTGAAGTCCTCTGACAGCTCTTTTGCTCTCACCATGGTGCTCACTCTCACTTCAACAGTCAGGAGCACACCAAACTAAATGTCTGAGGTTTAAATAGGGCAAGCCTCATTCAACATGCAGAGTAACGATCTACTAATTATGTGCACCTGGTGTGATATACCTGTGTGAGATCTGAGCCAATTTAAGAGGGAATACATGTGAGGGTGTCCTATCTTTTTCCTCAGTTAGAATAGGCATTTTTGTAGAATGACATTTACAGAAGATCTTGAAAAGACTTTTCTTCAGTTTTCTTTGTTTAGTTGGATTACTTTAATCTCTCTGTATTGTTGAAACGGAGATGAAATAACCTTTTATTAAAAATGTTACAAAAAACCACATGCTTTCAAAGGGTGTCCTAATTTTTTCACATGACTGTACATAAAAAAAAAAAAAAAAAAGAGCACTACTTTTATTGGATGTCTTCTGCAGTAGTACTTCCATTTATTGCATAGTAATACATTTTGTGGAGTAACCCCTTTAAAGGGACACTGACAGGCCCACTAACCATAATTAGCTGTACATATCCATGCACAGGTCTTTTAATGTGCATTAAAAACATATAAGTATAACCCCTGTCCACATTATGAATACAGTAAACTCACGTTTTATAACCTGAACTAATCACTGTTCTTTCTGCCCAAGGGGCGGGGTTTCAGCTTCTCTTGCGCCCAGCCAGCATCAGCCCAACTGCCGTTTTTGAAGCGCCGCCCAGCTCATCAATATTCACTTAGCTGGGCGGCTTCTGCAGTCCCCGACCTTCCGAGATCCGGCGCATGCCCAATAGAAAGCTATGGGTGCCGGGCGCATGCGCAGAAGCTGAAAGCGAGTCCGATGCCCATAGCTTTCTATTGGGCATGCGCCGTATCTCGGAAGGTCGGGGACTGCAGAAGCCGCCCAGCTAAGTGAATATTGATGAGCTGGGCGGCGCTTCAAAAACGGCGGTTGGGCTGATGCTGGCTGGGCGCAAGAGAAGCTGAAACCCCGCCCCTTGGGCAGAAAGAACAGCGATTAGTTCAGGTTATAAAACGTGAGTTTACTGTATTCATAATGTGGACAGGGGGGATACTTATATGTTTTTAATGCACATTAAAAAACCTGTGCATGGATATGTACAGATAATTATGGTTATTGGGCCTGTCAGTGTCCCTTTAAGGAAGACGAGCAGCATTCCTGACATGTCTGCTCTAGTAATTTTTTTGCATCCCCCATAAAATGACAATTCTGGACCTTCTTTTCTTATAACTCTGTGTTGACTGTTCCTCCTCCTAGAATTCTATGAATAAGTCAGCAGCAGTGATTGGAAAGCGTCAGTCCGTGTAGGGACCCTCCAACTGGTAACTGTCAACTGTTTATTGAGATATTTGTAGGAGGAATAACCAATGGAAAAGATGAACCAGAATTGTCATTTTATGGGGAATACACTGATGAGTCAGGAGAGTAGACAAGTCCTCTTTAAATAATACACTAAAAAGCCCTATTCCAAAATACAGATCTGAACCTAAATCCACTAATGATTCAACAAAAAGTAAAAAACAAATTCAGTTTGTTATTATGGTTAGAGCGAAGGTTTATTCATATAGATGACCTATCTTCAGGATAAGTCATCAATATCACATCGGCGGGGGTCCCGGGTGTTTGAAGAGAAAGCAGTGCTCGTATGAGTGCGGCTTCCTCTTCATTGTTTACCTGCTCGCCGTCGACGTCACAGCAGCGAGCAGGTGTACCTACAAGAAGCCGACCCATAGAAGTGAATGAGGACAGCTTCTTGTAGGTACACCTGCTCGCTGCTATGAACAGTGAGAAGAAGGCAGCGCTCATACGAGCACGGCCTTCTCTTCAAACAGCTGATCAGTGGGGGTGCTGAGAGTTGGACCACCGCCGTTCTGATATTGATGCCCTAACCTTAGGAAAGGTCATCAATGTGAACAAAGCGTACAACCCCTTTAATTGTTTGAGAAGTTGAACCGGCACTGAAAACAATTGGGAATCATGTGGAAATGGAATGAAATTTTTTTTTAATTTATTGACATCAAATAAAATAGATCAAATATATAAAAGGACATATAAATATTTCTAGGATCAATCCAAGGTGCCGCATATGTTTACCTTTTGAAACAACTATATGTCGCATGGGACCTGCATGTATCTATAGTATAGGCCCTGACTATCGCAATCTGAAATATAGCTACGCCGCCCAAAGTAGAATTCGCTTTATCATAGCAACTGTGATCCAAAGAGTCATCCCCACAGGGAGGATACGGATGCTTTTTTGATACAGCGAACCCCGAAGGCGACGTTTCTGTACCAACTTTGATCCTAGACATATTTATATGTCCTTTTATATATTTTATCAATTTTTTTTTATGTAGTGTCAATACATTTTAAACATTTTTCATTCCATTTCCACGTGATTCCCAATTCTTTTGAGTGCCGGTTCAACTTCTCAAACTTTTTGCAATTCAGAACTAGGGGTGTTTCTCTGAACCTGAGCACCAGCCGTGGTGAACCAAAGTGAGCCATCTGTTTATCGCTTGCAGAATAATAACCCCTTTAATTACTTTTTTTACACCTGTAAACACATTGTGCGGCACGGTGCTGAGCATTGTCTTCTTGCAGAACTGGGGTTCTGAAATAAAATGTGGCCATGGCAATGTCTATATTGAGCTTGTATGTTCTTAAGCACATACAGGTTTCTAAGAGTACTGCAGATTTGTACATATTAAGATGTCAATGGCCTTCTGTGCTCCAGGGATCTATAGCTACACACGTTTCTATATAACGCCCCTAGAAGTACATATGAAATTTGTTACTGATACAACCTACTGGCGTGACATCCGGTCTTCTAAACGACACATATACTTCCTTACCTACTGCTGTTTTTGTCCAGGTTTATTATCTGCCTAGTATTGCTGGTGAAAACTTTGCAGCTTGAAAATATCTTCTTAAGAGAGGAATCCTATGAGTATTATATTCCTTATGTATGACATATATTCAATAGTTTACATTCAAGGAGAGCCAGGAAGACAGCTATGGGACATACAGAGAGGGTCGTACGTCTCAAGCTGGTCCGCAATTTTCCTGGGTATTTGTCCAGAAGTTTTGTTCCAGCACCCTAATTAACTATCAAAAGCCAAATTTATTGTCACTTCATTAAAAACATAGGTGCCACATGCAACCTACAGTACTGCTTACGCGTTTCAAAACCAAAATGTTTTTTTAATCATAGCCTAAATTACTGCACTGTTATATGACCGTATCTGGTGTAGTACATTCAGTTCTGATTAAGAAACCTTCAGGTTTTGAAATACAGAAGCCATTCTGTGGAAATTGTTTCCTTGCCCCCTTCAAATAAAAAAGATAAGGAATCAGAGCCGATCTCTGATGTTGTGAATGTATTGATTTCCTGGGTATTGGTACTCTCTGATTAGTAACATTCCTGGACATAAATTTAAATGGAGAACCCCTAAAACAACAATAACACCTTGTAAAAATATAGAAAAATATGTCTTAAGGTCTCATGCACACCATTGTTGTCCGTCCGTGCCCGTATTGCTGCCCGCAAACAGCGGGTCCGCGATACACAGGCACCACCCGTGTGCTCACTGCATCACTGATGCGGGCCCATTTGAATGGGTCTGCAATCTGGAAGGTCGGTGCGGAACAGAGGCACCATAGGGATCTTACTGTGAAGAAACCATGGGGTTTCTCTCCGAGCCTCCACACCACAAAAAAAAAAAGAACATGTTCTACTTTTTTGCAGTGCGGACGGATCACGGACCAATTCAAGTTGAATGGGTCTGCATCCGACGCGGCAGCTGCACGGCTGTCGCCTGTGCATTGGGGACCGCAAATTGCGTCTCCCAATGCATGGAACAGGCGAACAACGGCTGCGTGCATGAGCCCTTATTAGTATATTTAGAGAATAAAAGCACAATGAGTATATTGTAGCAGACATCCACCCACATAGACCTAAGAGGGTGCCATCATGAGTCGGTAGTAAATTGTCAATTCTGCTCAGGGTGAATTGGGAACTTAAAAGTGGCCCAGGAAAAAATACTAAAAGTGACCCCGTTTTGTAGTCGGGTCCAAATTGATGGAGGCGGGGCCATATTGCATTTTACCACCCCAACAGAGCCAAATACCACAGTCCCTCACAAAATACTGCCCCCATCAGCATAAAATACTTGCCGAAAAACTTACACTGGCCAGCCGTGAGGAGGGCTCAGGTGGGCCCTTGGGCATTGGCCCACTGGGAAATTTGCCTGTAAGGTCTATGGCCAATCCGTCTCTGATTCTCCTATAACTAGTATAACATGTACTAAAAATGCACAGGCCTAAATAATATCCAAAATATTGTGATGAAAGTATACCAAAAACTGCTAAATGATGTAATCAAATGAGTTAAGATGAAATGAAATACCGACGACCCATCAACACGTTTCGCCCAGCGGGTTCTTCTAGGTCCGGGCGTTTTTAGTACAAGTTATACCAGTTATAGCAGCATTGACAAATTACTACCGACTCACGATGTCTATGTGGGTGGATGTCTGCTAAAATATATTTGTGATTTAATTCTCTGAATGCATTGAAAAAGTATGTATTTTTGCATGGTTTTATAATTATTGTTTTCGGAATCCTCAGTTCATATTATACACCTTCTCTAATTGGCTTTAACAGTGAGCCCACTGTAGTTGGTGATTTTAACAATTTAAGGAATTAAAGTCTTTTTGTTTGTTTTGTTTTTTGTTAACAATGCCTTCTGTCCCCTCCTCACCCTGAATAAGATGATCACAGAGTGACCCACTGCTAGTATCGACTTCACAGCGGTCAGTTGGAGAACGTTTTCTCTGCAACGCCACAACGGAGAAATAAAGCTTTACATGACGGCCATTGAAAACAATAGGCTGTCCATGTAATACATGGATATGTTCCTCCAGAGAGGCACCCTTTCAAGCCATGATCTGCTGTGGTTAAATGGGTTTTCTGGGATCCATATGCATTTTCCACTAATTGTCAGATCCTACTATACTCGCGCATAGATCTCAGTAAAACATTTTTTTTATTATTGATTTTCGCTGGTCTCCTCTAGTCCCCGATGTCAATGCTGTGGCCTTGGATGTTTACAGCCAGATCATCCTGTTAGGCTGTTTAGCGCTTCAGCTGCTAACCAGGACGTAGGCGCAGTAGAAGCCTGAAGCTGCGCATGCGCCAGAGAAGTGCTGCTTCTCCACCAGATCTTCCAAGCAGCTATGTATGTGTCTGGGCCAGAAGAGAAGACACATCAGGGGGACCGGCACCCAAGTGGAAGTATAGAAATGGCTACTCTTTTCCCAGGTACAATACTTCTGCTTCCAATCAGGACGTAGGCGCAGTAGAAGCCTGAAGCTGCGCATGCGCCAGAGAAGTGCTGCCACTCCATCAGATCTTCCAAGCAGCTATGTATGTGTCTGGGCCAGAAGAGAAGACACATCAGGGGGACCGGCACCTAAGTGGAAGCAGAGAAATGTCTACTCTTTTCCCAGGTACAATACTTCTGCTTCTAACCAGGACGTAGGCGCAGTAGAAGCCTGAAGCTGCGCATGCGCCAGAGAAGTGCTGTTTCTCCACCAGATCTTCCAGGCAGCAATGTATGTGTCTGGGTCAGAGGAGAAGACACATCAGGGGGACCGGCACCTAAGTGGAAGTATAGAAATGGCTACTCTTTTCCCAGGTACAATACATGTTGAATTTGTAGAATTGGCCCGGAGAGACCCTTTAGTGGATGGAGGTTCCCAACATTAACTCAGAATGTCCTCATAACCTAAACCTATTAGAATACCCTGTCAATGTGATACAAAAACGTAATGAGGAAAAGAAGAAACACTGTGGTTACTGCTCACGAAGAGCTAACAGTCAGCCAAAACGAAGCCAATAAATGGAAAATTCCAGGCAATTTCTGACTCGTACGCCTAGTCAACATGTGACGGCTTTATACTGCTGCTTCATTAAAAAAAAAAAAAATCTATCTTACGAAGCGCTAATTGACACATGACTGATTGTCAATGGCCAGATGGGAACATTCTGAAGCTCCGAGACAAATAACATCTTTCAGTATCAGCAGTATGTTTCAATAATTGCCGTTAATTGGGAATACTGAGGCTCCTGCAGATGTACCAACCTCGAACGTTCCACTTTATCTACCCCTATCGCCCTACGAAGAGTCAGGAAGAGCAAAATACAAAAAAGAGTTTGGTATTGTTCTAATGACAGTTCATTGTAGAGCAAGAAGATTGTCACACAGGAGCAGATCCCGGATCTGAAAGCTGCTTTTATTGTTGGGTTTCATTCATAAGGTCTGTCAGGCACATTCAGTGCATCCCTGTGTTCCTCGTGATTTATAACCTTTCTCATCGGCCTCCTCCAGCTTTTCTCCTTTGACATTTTGGGATTAATGGCTACAATGGTGACAGTTCCATTAGCACTCAGAGTGTGCAAATAACTCACAAATGGCAGGTAGCTTCCTACTGTATTGATAAATGGGTTTTTAGGTTTTACAGACGCAGGAGGGGAGGTGCGTTCTACAACATCCTACATTTTAATGTGCAGGCTTTAATGACTGCTCAACTGGTTTTTCAGTCTCATTATTTCTTAGTTCGGAAACTGCTGTAAAGGGAAGTGATGGTTAGGAGCCCCTACGAGATATAATTAGTGTGTGATGTGATCACATATCGGAGCATTCCTGAAAACAAGAGCTAAGGAATCTAAGAACAGCATGCTCCACGAATTTGCTGAATTTCTGACAACTATGAATGCACAATCATAGCACTCTATGTTAGGCTCTGTTCATGCAGACTTTATGGTCCGGGTTTAACAGATGCGTCGGGATATATATTTTAAAGGCATGTCTCCAGCAGATGCCATACAGTGGTCTCCAAAAAAGTCAGACCGACCTCGATACGTGTAGACCAGCCAATAAATCCTTTGTTTTTTGTTCTTCATCATCCTTGATTTTGTCCTGTTTTGATCATTCCGCTTTGTTTTCTGGGATTAAGTGATAGGGTGCATCCCATAGGGTCCATTGTAGAAGGAAAACCTATATGTTGTATGTAATAGAGTAGTTTGCTATGCTATTCCATCCTTTTTTTTTTTAACACCATTTTGACGTATACCGGTCAAAAGGAGGTAAAAAATGACATCCTCCGATGACTGAAGAACCATTATGG
The DNA here is from genome assembly GCF_014858855.1 of Bufo gargarizans. Classification (NCBI taxonomy): domain Eukaryota; kingdom Metazoa; phylum Chordata; class Amphibia; order Anura; family Bufonidae; genus Bufo; species Bufo gargarizans. The sequence goes on from NC_058085.1 coordinate 359,064,089, forward strand.
ACACATTTTGGATACACGTTGGAAGCTTTCCTGGTGTACACGCCAAACATATGGCAAAAATGCAATCTCAAGTGCAGCTTTACACCGTAGAGTAAGCATGAGCAACGGTGGGATTTTGTCTAGTTCATGAAGGTAATTAAAGGATATGGACACCTTTTTGTAAAAAATCAAATAATAAATTTTTTTTGACACTAATTAATTTATTTTGTGGAGCAAATCATTTCTCCAATTAGTCCTATTTATCTTTCTTTTTTCGTTTTTGTTCTACAGCCTGCTGTGCTTCCTATGCACAGCAGGCTGCTCTCAGTGAGTTTACAGAGAATCCGTCTCACAGATTTTCTGTAACTCCTCCTGTGCGCACGGGAGCACTCACTGTCTCCCCCCCCCCCCCCCTTCAGGATGGCAGAGCGGCAGCGGGGCAGAGTGTTAGCTGTAACATACAGCTGACACTCTGCTTGAAATAACAGTTTAACCCCTTCCATACCACGGTCCTTAAGGACCGCTGTCTGGAAGGGGCTAACCATCGGACCACTGCTCTGCCCTGGCAGCGGCCTGATGCTTGAAGGGTTAATGCCCCCCCCCCTTTATAGATGGGCGATCTGTGGCGATGCCTCCCCCACCCCAGGATGGCAGAGTGCACACAACACCCGTGCCCCCCCTTTCAATATGGAGAGCGTGCAGCAGGCCCCCCCCTTTCAGGATGGCAGAGGGGTAGTGTTAGCTGTACTGTAATGTACAGCTGACACTCTGCTTTAACCTCTTCCATGGTGCCACTGCTCTGCTGTGGCAGCAGCCCAATGCTTAAAGGTTAAACTGAGGGAGGAAGCTCCCTCCCCTATCAGGCCGCTTCACTGTGGCATCGTCCCGATGGTTACCATGGCAACTGGTGCCTTTGCCGTGGTATATGTAAGCCTGATCAGGCTCCTGCTAAAGGAACCAAGTGGGTCTGGGTCCAATGTAAAAAAAAATGTGGAAAAACTAAAATAAAAAAATTAAGAAAAACTTTCTATATCCACACATAATTGGTTAAATATATGTAAAAACTAAAAAACACTAAACATGTTTGGTATCGCCGTGTCCATAAGGGCCTGAAATATAAAAGGATCATATTACTTTTACCGAACAGAAAAACACCATAAGAAAAAAAAAGAAAAACTATGATGGAATTGCAATTTTGGCGACCGCATTTCACGTAAATTTTTAAAAAAGTTATCCAAAAAGTCATCTGTACCCAAAATGAGTACCAACCAAACCGTGACCTCATCCCGCAAAAAATGAGCCTCTACATAAGCCAATCGTCCCAAAAAAAAATGCTATAAAACATGCTTTTATTGTATAAAATAAAGTAAAAAAAATGCACATATTAGGTATTGTCATGTCCGTAACGACCTGCTCTATAAAAATAGCATGTGATCCAACCCATCTGGTGAATACCATAAAAAAATAAATGTGCCCCCAAAATTTTTTTTTTATCACCTTACATCACAAAAAGTGTAATACCAAGCGATCAAAAAGTCATATGTGCCCCATAATGGTACCGATCAAACCATCATCTCATCCCGCAAAAAATGAGACCCTACCTAAGACAATTGCCCAAAAAAAAAAAAAAAATGTCTTTCAGAAAATGGAAACACAAAAACATGATTTTTGTGTAAATCCACAAAAAAAAAAAAAAATAGACACATTAGGTATTGCCGCATCGTTACGACCTGCTCTATAAAAATATCAAATTATCTACTCTGTCAGGTAAACATTGTAAAAAAAAAAAAAAACTAATAAAAACTGTAAATATATATATATTTATATATATATATATATATATATATATATATATATATATGGTATACACACACAATGCACAACTACCTCTAGCAAAAGATTTATATACTGCAGGAATAACCCTAATATTTAATATATATATAACAATGGCAGCACATCAGGCCAAATATAAATATGGAGGTGCAGGCCAATGGATCCGGCAACAAATCCAGGACAATATAAGAATTTAAAAAAATGGCAGCACTCTCACAAAAAATGAGTGAAAAGAAAAACACTTTACTCACCCCTGCGGTCGCAAATGGGGATGAGCGAACTTGTGTTTCAAGTTTCGTTCTGCAGCCCCGCAAAAAAATAGAGCATGTCCTATTCTTGTCCGCAGCCACGAACAAGAATAGGCATTTCTATCATAGTGCCGGCCATGTGCGGTCCGCAAAATGCAGAATGCACATGGTCGGTGTCCGTGTTTGGCGGATCCGCAATTTGCGGACTGCAATACAGTTGTGGACATGTGAATGGACCCTTATAGTCCGTAGTAGCGGAATCCATAAAGGAATTCTTAGATAATCTGAACCTTGTACGCCGAACTTGAAACACAAGTTCACTTAACACTAGTCACAATGTTTTAGCTCATAGCTTGAAAAGAGATTCTGTGAATCAGCTGAAAACATTGCGACCACAGGAGTGAATAAAGTGTTTGAGAGTGCTGTCATTTTTTATATATACAGTACAGACCAAAAGTTTGGACACACCTTCTCATTCAAAGAGTTTTCTTTATATTCATGACTATGAAAATTGTAGATTCACACTGAAGGCATCAAAACTATGAATTAACACAAGTGGAATTATATACATAACAAAAAAGTGTGAAACAGCTGAAAATATGTCATATTCTAGGTTCTTCAAAGTAGCCACCTTTTGCTTTGATTACTGCTTTGCACACTCTTGGCATTCTCTTCATGAGCTTCAAGAGGTAGTCACCTGAAATGGTTTTCACTTCACAGGTGTGCCCTGTCAGGTTTAATAAGTGGGATTTCTTGCCTTATACATGGGGTTGGGACCATCAGTTGCGTTGTGGAGAAGTCAGGTGGATACACAGCTGATAGTCCTACTGAATAGACTGTTAGAATTTGTATAATGGCAAGAAAAAAGCAGCTAAGTAAAGAAAAACGAGTGGCCATCATTACTTTAAGAAATGAAGGTCAGTCAGTCCAAAAAATTGGGAAAACTTTGAAAGTGTCCCCAAGTACAGTCACAAAAACCATCAAGCGCTACAAAGAAACTGGCTCACATGCGGACCACCCCAGGAAAGGAAGACCAAGAGTCACCTCTGCTGCGGAGGATAAGTTCATCCGAGTCACCAGCCTCAGAAATCGCAGGTTAACAGCAGCTCAGATTAGAGACCAGGTCAATGCCACACAGAGTTCTAGCAGCAGACACATCTCTAGAACAACTGTTAAGAGGAGACTGTGTGAATCAGGTCTTCATGGTAGAATATCTGCTAGGAAACCACTGCTAAGGACAGGCAACAAGCAGAAGAGACTTGTTTGGGCTAAAGAACACAAGGGATGGACATTAGACCAGTGGAAATCTGTGCTTTGGTCTTATGAGTCTAAATTTGAGATCTTTGGTTTCAACCACCGTGTCTTTGTGCGACGCAGAAAAGGTGAACGGATGGACTCTACATGCCTGGTTCCCACCGTGAAGCATGGAGGAGGAGGTGTGATGGTGTGGGGGTGCTTTGCTGGTGACACTGTTGGGGATTTATTCAAAATTGAAGGCATACTGAACCAGCATGGCTACCACAGCATCTTGCAGCGGCATGCTATTCCATCCGGTTTGCGTTTAGTTGGACCATCATTTATTTTTCAACAGGACAATGACCCCAAACACACCTCCAGGCTGTGTAAGGGCTATTTGACCATGCAGGAGAGTAATGGGGTGCTGCGCCAGATGACCTGGCCTCCACAGTCACCGGACCTGAACCCAATCGAGATGGTTTGGGGTGAGCTGGACCGCAGAGTGAAGGCAAAAGGGCCAACAAGTGCTAAGCATCTCTGGGAACTCCTTCAAGACTGTTGGAAGACCATTTCAGGTGACTACCTCTTGAAGCTCATCAAGAGAATGCCAAAAGTGTGCAAAGCAGTAATCAAAGCAAAAGGTGGCTACTTTGAAGAACCTAGAATATGACATATTTTCAGTTGTTTCACACTTTCTTGTTATGTATATAATTCCACATGTGTTAATTCATAGTTTTGATGCCTTCAGTGTGAATCTACAATTTTCATAGTCATGAAAATAAAGAAAACTCTTTGAATGAGAAGGTGTGTCCAAACTTTTGGTCTGTACTGTATATATATGTCATTTATCAAACTGGTGTAAAGTAGACCTGGCTTAATTGCCCATAGCAACCAATCGGATTCCTCCTCTCATTTTCCACTGGAGCTGTGAAAAATGAAAGGAGGAATCTGATTGGTTGCTATGGGCAATTAAGCCAGTTCTACTTTACACCAGTTTGATAAATGACATATATATATATATATATATATATATATATATAATATATAAAAATGACAGATGTCATTTATCAAACTGGTGTAAAGTAGAACTGGCTTAATTGCCCATAGCAACCAATCAGATTCCTCCTTTCATTTTTCACAGCTCCATTGTAAAATGAGAGGAGGAATCTGATTGCTTGCTATGGGCAACTAAGCCAGTTTTCCTTTGCGCTAGTTTTGATAAATCCCCCCCACCCCCCCCCCCCCCCCGTTTCCTTCTATGTGTACATACATAGCATTGTGTGTCGTCACACTATACTAATCTGTGTGGGAGAAGTGACCGCTCACTGTGCGGACTGCATACAGTACTGTATTCAGAACAGAGTGAGAGCTGTCAGTAATAATATGTATATCCTGCTTATAATGCCATGGACTGTAGATCGCTGTACTAACGTTATCGGCAGAAATATCTATTGTGTCCACAAATAATGGACTTTCTACAGAATGAAAAGTGAGAAATAAATCTGCTGATTACAGGCTGTAGCATACTGTAAGACTCACCATGTTGTGGATTGGAATGAAATCTTACTACCAAGTTACTTGCAAGTTCCAGCAGCCTATATGTAAGTGGCTGCTCATTGTGCTGTGTGTAACAGGATGTGGGGGCGGGGCAGCAGAGCTTGTGCTGGTGCATGTGAAATCAACAGGAACGCCCACAGAGCCTCACAGGAGATGACAGCAGTGAGCAAAACTCATATCAGAGCATTTCTGAGTGCATGTGAAGCAAAGCTGATACTAGTAAACAAACAAGTGCAATTTTATTATGTGCTGCATTATGGTAAGATATGGGGTTATTGGTTTTTAGTGCACAAAGGTTGTCATAGCCTTTTAAAGAAGTTATTTCGGATTGAAAGTAATCTGTCAGCAGTTTCTACCACACTTATCTGCTGACAGCACTAAGTAGGTTCTGAGAAGGACAAACAAACATGTTATGGAGCTTTTATAATCAGGAGTGGTGGGAATATGAACTTTTATTCTGCCAGGTTCTGCTCCTGCATGTGCACTGGAAGTAGAGCTTCACTGTGAGGTACTCTTTGCATTGAGTTCTTGGTTGTAGTATCCAAAATGGAGAACTACAGCTGTCATTCAGAGGGGAGGGGCTGTGAAGCAGAGTGCGCTTCACAGTGAAGCTCCACCTCCAGTGCACTTAAATCTGTCAGAATAAAATGTCATGTTCATAATACTCGTGATAATAGCTCCACGAAAGGTACGTCTGTCCTGCTCTCTCCAGCCCCTTCCTAGTGTTGTTAGCAATTTACCATTGACAAATTAATTTAAAGAAAAAGTCTCCGTACAAATACATTTCAAGATGCCCACCTTAGCTATGGGTCCAGCTGCTGGAACCACCAACAGTAGCCGCTGATGGGTGATGGCATATCTGTATGTACTATTACATGGCGACTGTAATATGCAGTAGTGTCATATTCACCAGAGCGGAAACCTTTTTTTCTAGGGCTAATAGATTAGGGCCCTGTCTATGGTGTCTAGATGCTCTAATAGTGCATATGGAGAAGGGTTATCTAATATACCTTTTATTATATTACGAATGGTTTCCATTTTCATACACTTTTTATCATTTAAAGCTTGTATGTACAGAGAGAGAGAGATTTTCTAATCCTTTATTTTATGGTGAAAAATGACATTCTCTCCTCTGGATTTATGATAGAGAAGCAAAGCACAACCCATGAGCGCATTATACATTATGAGTCAAAGCACGGCAAGAAAATGTGACATTACGAACTGGAAGCCATGATTTATGATGTGTTGTGATGGCATTCATAAGGGCAGGTGTGTGATGTGGAGAATAAATTAGGCTAGGCCATCTGTATAGGAGAGATCACAGGCTTAGTCCCTCCCCAGGGTAGGATATAAGGCAAATAGGATGCACTTTTGTCTTTCTTGTGTCCCGTAAAACTTGGTTCCTCCTCTGTTTACTACTGCGGCGCTCCTCTGCAGTGCTTTATTATCACCGAGGTCTGAACTGACAGCTCCGCGCTTGGAGGTGAGCGGCTGCCGCATATCCGTGTGCGACTGTTTTTCATTCATAAATTTGGAAGTGGTCCTGAGATATTTATTGTTACAAGATGCTATCAATACGCATTTGTTTTGTGTCACCATGTAGTCGCCAGAAGAATAGAAGTAGCTGGATGGCAAACATCCTCAATACTGGCAAGAGATAAAACACAGAGCACGGGCAGACAGAATGATCAGGGACTCAGAGTCTACAAGAACCAGACATACGAACTACAGGAACTCGTGCAGACATAGCGGATACTGGACAACAGTGGTCAAGACGTCTAGGTGGAAGAAAGCACCAGACACCAACAGACAAAGCAGGTCCAGATACAGAAACTTGGCAAGGCAGATCAGACGAGAACTAGAACTTGGAAATGAACTAGAACTTCAGAATCATTTGACAAACGGAATTCGAACGGAAATCAGACATGTGCAGAATAGACACAAAGTCATGGCAAACAGAACGTGGACAGAATTCAGACATGCACAGGCAAAATCCATGGAACAGACAAAACAGAATCCAGACACTTGAGTAACCAGGCAGATAAAGCTCAAACACAGGACACAGACAGAATCTAAGCAGATTCAGGCAAAGCATGTTGCACAACCAGGGCAGGTCACAAAACTCAAGAAATATATAGCAGACTTTACAAACGTATTAGTCAAACAGGTACACACAGAGTCGGGGAGTTTAACCCTTGCAATACTGAACTGAGGGAGATACAAGCACAATGGCATAGGTCACATGATCGTATCAGTTTTGCTGTCCGCTGATCCTCAAAATAAGGATGCAGTCCGTGTGCATCCCACTGTTTTTGCGAGCCACATTGAAAAAATGCCCAGGAATAAGATATGTTCTATAATTTGTGGCTCGGCCACATGGATGCGGACAGCACGTGGATAGAGGAAACGGAAAGGAGCGGGTCTGCACGAGATCAAAAAATGCGGATTGGATGCAGGCCAAAAATATGGTCGTGTGAATGCATCCTTCTAGTTCATATGCACATACAGGTGGGTCAGACAGACATATTCGAGATTGTAAGTTCAGTGGAAAGTAAAGAAAGTAGTCATCAATAGCTGTATTGAATGAAAATGCTTTAAGAAGCAAAATCTGTTATGGGCAATTCCACATTTGACAGATATTAGAATTTGGGTAATCCAAACATATTAAACGTCCCTTTAGGTTTCTTTATCCTAAAGACTTCAAGAACCTCCAATGAAAAAAATATCACTCTTTCCAGACTTCTCTACGGTGACATCCACTTTAGATGTAGAGAATGGCATTCCAGGCGGCCGGTGCTTAGAGGCTTACACTTGATGTGTGCAAGTTAAGCTCACTCCCACCTCCTAAGAGTTCCCTTAATAATGGCTCTCACCAGAGGTAGACTTTTTTTTTCCATGGAGCAGACGCTATAACAAAAGCAGATGTTTATAATCTGTTGACAGTTTTGGAATTAGTATCATTCAGGATCCTCCTGTAATCGCCCCCCTCGGGCATCAGTAAGCCCTCTCGATGATCATAGCATGTTGCATGTTTTTGAACTTCAGGCAGAGAAGCTCGTGAAAACGTAATGTAATTGAGAGGAAAAAAGGTGCGTAACTGACATCTTAAGAATACAGATTTGAAATGATAGGAGTAGTAATTGATGGGAATTTTACAAGCAACTCATAACAAATGAAGTTATAAAGACTAACAAGTAATGTGCTTTTTATGGTAAGTAACAGTTAAAACGATTGTCAGTCATTTTATACCGTGAGGATTTACAACAATACCACCTTAAGTCATCTCACTTTTGCTCCATGGACTTGACTTGACTTGTTCTGTTACAGGCAGAGCTGGTTACCTGCTCTCGGCCTCATTCACACAAGTGAATTTGCCGCCCATTATTTTCTCCATAGTGGTGAATTTTAGTCAATATGGCAGTATCTATTTATTTATTCTTGTTTTTTATTGTTCACAGGGAAAAATTTAATTTAATTAAAAAAAAGATTAAAAATAAAAGAAGCGATAGTCACCTCATCGGTCCCCTGCTGCTCCCGTTCCAACACTTACTGGCTCCCACTGATCTTTACTTCTGATGTTTATTTAGTTTTAACTTCCTGGTCTCGTTTCGAAACACAGGATATGTCAAGAAATACAGTAGTGACCCAGCTCAGTAAGTGATTGGCTGAGCTGGATCACCTGTATGTGGAGATGGGACTGGAAACCAGAAACCAGTGGAGACCTGATCAGCATCGGACCCATTCTGAGTCCCAGTGGTAAAACCCCCATAAAGAGTACCTGTTCCCTCTCCTGAAATGTCTGTGTTAGTAACTACTTGCATTCCCCATGTAATAACAATTCTGGAGCATTGATTCTTATGACTCTGTGTTGTGCTATTCCTTTGTTATGTCTACTAGAGGTTATGAATGAATTGTCAGCAGCTTGCAGTAAAGGTACAGATGGGTGTTACCATTTGAGGGTGTGTCCCTGCACAGTCTGACACCAGCAGCACTGATTGGACAGAGTCAGACACACCCTCTACTGGTAACACCCAGCAGTACACTTACTGCAGACTGCTGGCAATTTATTTTTAAACTAGTAGGAATATTAAAGGAATGGAACAACATAAAACCATAAGAATAGATGCTGCAGGATTGCTATTACATGGGGAATGCAAGTAGTTACCAAAACTGACATGTCAGGAGAGGTGACGGGTCCTCTTAAAAATACAGCATCAGTAGATTGAGTGAAAAACTATGCAGCTTCTTATCTTACCCCTATTTACTATGGATCAGGGAGAGAACATGGCTAAAAGTTACAAAAAAAACACCAACAACATGAAACTTACAGGAAATGTCCACTCGGACCATATACTCTGCCAGGTAATATGGATGTCATAAAGGGGTCCTTCACAATCCATGCCCATATACGCTGTTAGAGCATGTAGACCTCAGGACCCCCCCTCATGCAGGCATGTGTATGTTCACAGGTTATTTAGGAATCAAACAAAAAGAATTGTGTCTAGCAGCCAGCAATTGGCTCCAAATCTGCATCCAATGAGCTTTTCTTCTGCTGGACCTTTGGTGACCAGAACTAAGCCCATAGGAGGAAATTTGGTGGACTCGTTCTACCCTGTTTGTAGGTGGCATGTAATATTGTGGCAGTGAATTCACATTGCCAGTTACCTGTGTGGACTGATCATTGCTTGCATTTAATTTGCTTTTTCAGTGTTTGCGAGTTCCGACCCAGTTCCCGGATTCCAGGAGGACACGCTGCAGTTAGCATTCATTGACCTCAGACAAGTAAGACTTCTTTTTTTATTTATGCATATTTCTTATGTCTGTATTGGACATTTGTCTGTCTGTAACCGTAAATTGTACATGGTATTAAAAATAATCTAGAGTAAAGAGGAGATCCGTCTCCAGAAATGGAACCTACTCTACATTGTGTTTGTGTGTGTATATACATATAAACCTAATAATTGGAGGGACACATATGTTAAAGGGGCACCCATAGTTTTCAAACACTTTTTACATGTCATAGTGACTCAGACGGAGGCAGCAACTAATCACTAAAATGAAGGATGGAACTGAGCACGTGTGTCCATCTTAGCAAGGTGGACAGAGAAATAAGAAACATTGCTGGCACCATACAGATACATTTTTATTGAATAACTTACTGGCTATTCAAAATTTCTAATTACATGCAATTTCAAAAGTATTCAGATCCAGGTGCTGGTTTTAAAATCTGCGGAATATTTTTTGAGGGACAACCCCTTTAAGAGACACCTACATGTGTGCTGCCAGTTATATCAAATGTGACTTACCTGAATGGGGTAGACGTGTCCTGCATAGGCACCTTTGGCTTGTGTGCCATTCATCATTACAGCAGTATACAGTAATGGGGGAGTTGCTGCAGCATCATCTAAATATAAGTGAGTGCATTAGTTGTATTATATGTATAAAAGTGGTTGTAAAAGCTGCTGTCAGCAGTTCAGCAATATGAAAGCTGTCAGCTCTTGTGCCTTTTCTTAATGTAACCTTCTGAGTAATGAGGTAATAGCTGGCTGCTTATTGTTGTGGTAGGTGATGCAGTTTTGGAAGCCAAAACCAGGAGTCGATTGTAAAAAAAAAACTAAAAAAAACTGTTGTATTTGTCTTTTATACTTTCTCTCCTTTTATGATCCACTCCTGATTTTGGCTTCCAAGACTGCATCAGGAAACCTGACCTAAAGGAGTTTCCACATCTGTTATACAGGCAACTGGTTTGCTGCATGTAACTCAGCTGCTGAGTGCTGCTTCAGATACTGCTAGGATTTCCCATCCGTGCGAGGCAGGCAGAGCTGCTGTATTCAGTGACTGAAGATAGAGCTGTAAGACTAGCTTTACACTGTCGGCAGGAGTACCGGCAGGTTGTTCTCTGCCAGAGCGCTCTCAGAATCGAGCATTGCCAGACGGTACTGGTATGCCTGCCAGTCCCATTGACTATAATGGGGTCCGGTGGATATCCAGCCGCTACTCAGCTAATTCAAGTAAACTTGGTCCCATGTCCATATGGCCCACATTGCTTAGGGCAACTAAGCCAGTTCTACTTTACACCATTTTGATAAATCTTCCCCAATAAGTGTTACTGCACTTTTGGGAGAATTTATAATTGTGTGTAATCATGTAATTTTTACCAGAATTCCGGTGACCCTTTCTTAATAAAGCTCCCCAATGTGTTTATAAGAGACCTATGGGAAACCTGATGTACAAAGATGTTGGCCGATCCACAAGTGGTTAATTTCCTGGAGTGTTTTTTGTTGTTGTGTCCCCACATTTATTTTATTTATGAAATGAATATGACCATATTTCATGTATGGGGTCCAATCTAGTAAACAAACTGTATCAGAAATACCCCGATATGTGAGGTATTGACGATACCGGTAGAACTCCTTAGTTAATATAACAGTTACCAGCGATCTTTCTTTAGGGAAGGAAATTGACACCTTAACTCAGAAAAAAACAGGACTTTGCAAACACTTAAGTTACATCATTAAGAGCCTCCTGGGCTTTACCTGGTCTGGTGTCAGGGTTAGTGAAATTTATTTTTCTCCCCTGAGCCTTGTAGTCCGAAATGAGAAACTCTACTTAGAGGAAAACCTAGCGAAACTATTCTCTGTACCCTTACTGCAGACTGCTAGCAATTCATTCATAACTTCTAGTAGAAATAATAAAGGAATGGCACAACATAGAGACATAAGAATAGATGCTCCAGAACTGTTATTACATGGGGAATGCATGAAACCATTAAAACAGGCAGGTCAGGAGCGGTGACAAGTCCTCTTTAAAGGGAACCTGTCAACAACTTTATGCTGACCTTGATGAGGGCAGCATAAAATAGTGATAGAAATGCTGATTTCAGCGCTGTGTGTCACTCATCAGCTAAATGTATGTGGTTGCTCAGAACTAGCATCATAAACATTGCAGCCCAGGCCCTGAAAAGAGTCAAATCTACTTCAGAAGAGTCATGGTTATTCATCTGCTGATAATTGGCACTTTGCTTCCAGAGAAAAAGGGAGAAAACTAGGTAGAAGACTGTCAATCATCAGCAGGTGGGCAGGGAGGGCAGGCATTTATGAATAACCAGGACTCTTCTCAGGTGGCCGTGACTCTTTTCCAGGCCCAGTCTGCAATGATTGTGATGTTGGTTCTCGACAACCACTTACTTTTAACTTATAAATGACAGACCGCTGAAATCAACTCACTTGTCTCTACATTATACTGCCGTGAGTATGGTCAGCATAAAGTTCCCTTTAAATAGTTTTCCAGTCCAAATCAAATAAAGCTCCAAAAGTGAAGCTGTAAAACAGATCATCATTCCTTACCCCAGCTCACACGCTAAAGTCCTCCGTCAACCATTCCCACTCTGACACTGTCCCTTCTCCCTGGTTGCCGGGTCCACTGTCTGAATAATGCATGCCACGTGACTACCTCACTACCTACAGACATCATAATCTATTGTATCTGCCACGGGCGGACTGGCCTTAGACCCTACAGGGAAATCTCCCTGTGGGCTGATGCCCAAGGGGCCCCTGAGCCCTCCTCATTGCTGCCGGATAGATACGTAACGATCTGAAGCCCTCAGCATTAATTAATGCTAGGAGCATCAGGTACTTATCTACAGGTACTGAATTCAACTGTATCACCATCCTCAGGACAGTGATACAATTGAATATTGGCGGTAGTTTGTGCTGCACTGTGGTATATGGTTCTGCTGGGGCAGTAGTTTGTGTTGCACTACGGTATTGATGGCCCAGTCTTGGTCTCTTGTCCCTGCCTACTTGTGTTGCCTCGTCTTCTGTCAATCTGGATCCACCTACATGGGGCCCTTTTAGTTTTTTTTTGTCCAGGGCCACTTTAAGTTCCCAGTCCGCCCCTGGTATCTGTGCATGAACTGAAGGAAGTGAATGGGACAAAAAAAGCTATAGATACACTGCACCGCCATGACAATGTTGATGGTTTGCAGGAGAACATTGAAGAGGACCTAGGCTGTCACAGTAGAGATGAAGCTCCTTCAAACGGCTCATCGGCGGAGATGTCCGGAATCGGACTCCCACCAATCATGATGATCTAGGATAGGTCATCAGTTTTGGAAAACTGGAGAATCCCTTTAACTGTGTGTGGTGCCGGGATACATGCATTGAGTGGTTAGGTGTGTCATGAAGAAAGTTCTTACTGAAGGATAGAAAGCATCTTAAAAACTATAAGGAATTGGTATAAAAATGATACTGGAAAATTCTGAAACGTTTCATTGTATCATCAATAACTTTGAAGGCTGAGGCAGGAATCTTCTATTACCTGCTACCTGAACACCCTCAATGCACCGCTCTGTGCCACCAGAAAACCAGCTGCCTTCAGAATTTCAGCCAACTGTGGAATGTTCCCAGAGTTCCACCCTATGGAAATGTCTGTGCGCCATAGAAATGTGGAATGTCGTGTTGTTGTGGAGGTCCCATTGATAAGATCTCCATACAATCATGCCGTTTCACCACACGGCTGCCCTCTGTTTGTTTTCGCATGATGCACTCCCAGTAATACTCTGAATGACAGCTTTTTCTTCAAGTGTTTGTTGGAAAGTAACTGAGCCTCTTCCTTTCGTGAAATTCTTGGAAGGGTCAAGCTTCTGTTTTTTCGGCTAAAATGTGATACTCCTGCATGGTTCTAGCATATGAAAGATAAGGAAGTCGGCCCAGTAGCTGAGGGTCTACCTGCCCACCCGGACAGCGCCCCCAGGTCAAGCCCCTGATGTGTCCTGCTTTGCTCAGAGGAGTTGATGACAGGTAGAGTCTGATACCCATGAGCGTCTGAGCATCCAGGCTGCAGAGCAGGAGGTTTGGGACTTTAGCAGACACCACAGCTCCACGTCAGATCAGCAGGATTGCCCTTCATTTTCTAAAGAATACTTGACCTGTAAATGAAACAGTTTGATCTCCCTGCCAATCACCAGCTAGTTAATGGAAGCCAGTTATCTCAACAATCTGCCTTACGTCATTACTGGTCACATAGTCTGAAGGCAATGGTCTATAAGTTGTTATTTTTTTTTGGGGGGGGGGGGAATTTTTATTTCATCTAAAGCAGGCATGTCCAAACTGCGGCCCTCCAGCTGTTGCAAAACTACAACTCCCAGCATGCCTGGATAGCTTACAGCTATTAGGGTTTGGACATGCCGCAGTTTGGACATGCCTGATCTAAAGGATTCCTAGGAGTCCCATTGCCATACAAGCCCCTCATTATATTGAATTATTTATCAAAAAGGTAGAAGTCACCTTTATGACCAATTTCTTTCTGCTTGTCTTGGACAATTAATTGAATGATCCAAAATGAAAATCAGACAGCATATAGTACATGACAATAACTTTCTAACAAAGCTATAACCATCCCTGTACCTCACATGGATCCAGAGATCTTTCCAGTCATTGCTCCAATTGCTCTGCTAGTTTTAGTTGGCAGCTCAGTAGTTGTGTCCTTTTTCCAGGGCCGTATCCTTTTATGCGTCAACTCTCTCCCTGTAACTGTCACAGCTTCTAACAGTAGATATGGCAGGTGGTGGGTGAAGAATGGAACTGAGCATGTGTGACCACCTTAACCAGGTACACAGAGGAATAAGGAAAAGAGCAAATAGCAGGTGGCTCTATACTGATATGTTTTATTGGATAACTCAGTGAATTACATGCAGTTCCAAAAGTATTCAGATCCAAATGCTGGTTTGAAAAATAAGGAATGTGTTAAGATGTGTATGAGATAGATAAATAGATATGAGATAGATAGATAGATAAATAGATGTAAGATAGATAAAGATACATACATACATGATAGATACATGATTGATAGATACATTATAGATAGATACATGATAGATACATTATAGATAGATGGATACATTATAGATAGATGGATACATTATAGATAGATATATACATTATAGATAGATATATACATTATAGATAGATGATAGATAGAATAAATGAAAAACTAGAACTCACATTACTTCCAGGAAATACTTGGTACCGTAACCTTCTGACCTCTATGTAATGTCATGTCACCTTTGATTTTCAATATATTTAATTACACCTCTTTTTTATGTTGCTTCCCCAAATAAATCACCTGAAAAAATTCCTTCTCATGAACTCCTCTAAGAAGCTGAAGGAGGAAATTGTTTTGTTTTTTTCTTTCTTATTTATCAGAGCACGGAATATCTGAAAGTGGTTTCTTTTGTCCTAAACTCTACATTTGGAAATAATCCCCTCTATTTCAAGCTTCCAGCTGCTGGATTCGGAAAAAGAGTATTTGTTCTGGGGAGCCTTTCACATCTTCTGGTGTTAAGGTCAATGTAGAAACCTTAACACATTTGAGAAGTTGTAATTGATCTCAGGAGATGGCTTGAGCTCCAAGGAATGTTTTCTGGTCACTGCTCCACTTGGATTCTCTTCCCAATTAGTGCTTGTTCTTCACACCTTCTTGAAGAAACCAAGAAATTGTAGTAGCCTACAGACGTTTTCATCCCTGTTCCTGGTCTAACATAAAAGGTGTGATTCTGCTCCACAAGTTTACTTTAAAAGTTCAAAAGAACCTTAAAAACCGGATAACATCTGCTGCTCCCACACTTACTGGTACCTTCCAGTGTACAGATATTGGCAGCAGCTTACAGTTTTTTAACCTGTTCCTCATGTATCTCCACCATAACTGATAATGACGACGATGTCTATTGCTTCATCTGATCTAAGAACATGAATGCCATGTGTCAGACATGGAAGGAAGCCATGGATGGGTTCTGGGGGATATCTGTGGCTTGCACAGAATAGATCTTATGCAGCTGGAATGTGGAGGCATCTGTGGCTGATCCTCTGGGGTACATCTGTGGAGAGTACTCTGTAGGATATCTGTTACAGGCACAATAGGAAGTATCGGTGGCTGGAATGTGGAGAATCTATGCCTGAACTGAAAGGATGTGGGACAGGTACTATAAAATGCATCTGTTGCTGGCACTCTGCAGCAGGCATTCTGGGGGTAACTGTAGCAGTCACTCTTACAGACTTCAGTGGCATGCACTCTGGGGGACAACTATTGCAGGTACAATAGGAACCATCGGTGGTTAGAAACTGAGGGCATCTGTCCATGATATCAGAGCATCCATGGCTGGTACTATAAATCATATTGGCAGCTGACACCGGTGACATTATTGGCATCTGTAGCAGGTACTCTGGGAGCATATGTGGCCGTCATCCTTGCAGACACCTGTGGCAGGCACTCTTGAGGGCATGCTCCCAAGGGGAACTGACTCAGAGGAACCTCATTGACTTGTATTAGTAACATTAGCGCTAATTAAAAGGCAGCACAGATAAAAGCCAGGCAACGCACCCTGCTTGATGCAATGATCCAGAATTTACTGTGCCCATTCATTTTTGACTTTCCTTTATTCCTGGGGGTGTGTTGTAATGCTTTTCCAATGTCATACTTTGGAAGGTATGCTAGTAGAGTCTTGTTCCACCTGATCCATCAAATGTTTGATTTAACTACTTAACTCCAGTATTTACTATTTCAGTAGTCTTCAACCGGGATTTTAAACTCAGCCTATTGTTATATACTTGCCATGGGTTCAGGCAAGATTAGAGAGGTGCTAAAAAAGACAAATACAGACATAGACATGAACTTAGCAACAACAATATACATACAGGGAGGGATGAAAATCTGGTGGAATCTTGCTCACCTATTTTGGTTGCATGCCGGATCAACAACCAGTCATGCATGTAATACAGTCACTCAGGGTGCAGCCGCCTTCACTGGTTTGTCTGTGTATCCCAGTGGTCCCTAATTATAGAAGATCAGCAGAAAACCCAATATTGGAAGATGAAATAAAATTACATTCACCAGTACCTCTCACTTAGGTGTGAGGTCTCTACAAGAAAAAAGTAGCACCAGTCTTTTATTTTCCTCTGCCTATCTTTCATGGGTGCAGGGAAACCAGGCAATAAATCTTATTTTATTTATTTATTTATTTCATGCACTTATATAGCGCTGACATATTCCACATCGCTTCACAGACATTCGCATCCCGATGTCCACCAATGGGGCTCACAATCTAAGTTCCCTATCAGTATGTCTTTGGAGTGTGGGAGGAAACCCACACAAACACTGGGAGAACATACAAACTCCATGCCGATGTTGTCCTCGGTCAGATTGGAACCTAGCACCCCAGAGCTACAAGGCTGCTAAAATAGGAAGTTCTAGAATGTGTTACTCTCCCCTATACAAAGCTTCTTAGTTTAGAATGGGGGTAAGTGTTCCCCGGGTGTGACGACATCTTTCTGGAGTTTCCAGAGGTAATCACAGATTTTGAAGTGTCCACACATAACACCCAAGAGAACATGTACTGCCGCACACAAAAAAAAAAAGAGTTCAACGTTACCGTTGACAGACCAAAATGCCAGATATTGCATATACCTACTTGTGATGATTACCTGACCGAAATCTTCTTGTGGCATCACAGCAGTTACCTACCTACCATCAACCTTTTGATGTCACAACAGCTATCTGACTAAAACCCACTTGTGATGTCACAGCAGTGTCCCTGGTTGGGAAACCGACTTATGAGGTCACAGCTTTTTGTTATGGCAGTGTACCTGACTTAAACCCACTTGTGATGTCTTAGCAGCATACTTACTTATGATGTCACAGAAGTGTACTTGACTGAACCCCGGAAATGTATTGGAGTGAACCCCAATTGTGATGTCACAGCAGTGTACCTACTGAAAGCCTTTTGTGATGTCACAGTAAGTACACTTGGCTGAAAGCCTCTTGTGATGTCACATAGTGTACACCTGACTCAAACCCATTTGTGATGTCACAGTAGTGTACATCTGACTGAAAGCCCCTTGTGATGTCAGCAATGTACCTGATTGCAACCCGTTTGTGAGGTGAAAGCCATTTGTGATGTTACAGTAGTATATCTGATTGCAACCCACACAGTGTACCTGATCGAAACCTACTTCTGATATCACAACAGTTACCTGAGCAAAAGCCACTTCTGATGCCACAACATTGACTGGCAGAATCCGACTTGAGATATCACAACTTGCCATACTGAATCCCACTTGTGATTTCTGAATAGTGTACCTACGGCAGTGCTTCTCAAATAGTGGGGCGCGCCCCCCAGGGGGGGCGCCAGGCTCCGTAAAGGGGGGCTCGTTCAGGGCCGGCCTTTGGGGTGTGCGGCAGTGTAATATGCGGCAGGGAGATGAGCGCTTCCATTGTGGAAGCGCTTATCTCCCTTCCTCTGATCAGAGGCCGGCGCAGTACGGAGCGGGGGCCGGGGGAGGGACTGGGAGGAGGAGCTGGGGGCCGGCAATAGCGGTGGGGCGGTGCGGTCACTGTACTATAGCCCCGCCCCACCGCTCCCTCCGGTATACTAGTAATAGTACCGTATATCCGAATTTCTTCTGTATAATGCCGGCAGGCAGGCCGGGCGGCCGGCGCGTCCCTCGGTGATGTCACGTGCCTGCGCCGCCTGCTTTATGAATGAAGCAGGCGGCGCAGACAAGTGACGTCACTGAGGGACGCGCCGGCCGCCCGCCTGCCGGCATTATACAGAAGAAATTCGGATATACGGTACTATTAGGAGTGAGGGGGGCATGTTTAATAACTTAAGGGGTGGGGGTCTGTGGATGGCACTGTTATGGGCTGGGGGGGGCACTGCGGATGGCACTGTTATGGGGTGGGGGGTCTGTGGATGGCACATATATAACAGTGCCAGCCACAGATCCCCCTGTAACAGTGCCAGCCGCAGATCCCACCATAAGTGTCTGTCATCCACAGATCCCCCCATAACAGTGTCCGTCATCCACAGATCCCCCCATAACAGTGTCCGTCATTCACAGATCCCCCCATAACAGTGTCCGTCATCCACAGATCCCCCCATAAGTGTCCGTCATCCACAGATCCCCCCCATAACAGTGTCCGTCATCCACAGATCCCCCCATAACAGTGTCTGTCACCCACAGATCCCCCCATAACATTACTGGCAAAGGGGGGGGCTGTTATTACTGGCAAAGGGGGGGCTGTTATTACTGGCAAAGGGGGGGCTGTTATTACTGGCAAAGGGGGGCTTTTATTACTGGGGGCTGTACTTATAACAATTTTATAGACAAATGATACTATTTACAGTCGCGCGGGGGGGGGGGGGGGCGAAATGTTTTCTTCTTCCTAGAGGGGGCATGACAGAAAATAATTGAGAAGCACTGACCTACGGTAATTGCTAAAACTCCCCTGTGTAGTCACAGCAGGGTAAAGGGATACTTCCATGAAAATGTTTATCACATATTAACAACCTATATGTGAATATTCTGTGTATTTTTTTTATAAACAGTCTTTTTTCCAATATAATTTTTTTGAAGTCTCCATGTGTTCTACTATTTACTCCACATTGTGTGGACTTTTAGCATGGTAGACAATCTTACTTAAAGGGGGTTGTCTCACTTCAGCAATTGGCATTTATCATGTAGAGAAAGTTAATACAAGCCACTTACTAACGGATTGGGATTGTCCATATTGCTTCCTTTGCTGGCTGGATTCATTTTTCCATCACATTATACACTGCTCGTTTCCATGGTTACGACCGCCCTTCCATCCATCAGTGGTGGTCGTGCTTGCACACTATAGGAAAATATGCCAGCCTCTCTGGTGGCCAGGACCGTGGGAGCGCACATAGGCTGGTGCTTTATTTTATTTTTTAATAGTACAGGGTGGTCGTAACCATGGAAACGAGCAGTGTATATTTTGATGGAAAAATGAATCCAGCCAGCAAAGGAGACAATATGCACAATCACAATACATTAGTAAGTGCCCTGTGTTCACTTTTTCTACATGATAAATGTCAATTGCTGAAGTGAGAGGACCCCTTTAACTCTCTGTTAGGCGACCAGAGAGGGGGGATGGGTTGATTTAATTAGAGCATCACATGTTACACTAATCAATGCAATGCTCTTCTGTAGGCATCTTTATCTAAGCCAATCAAGAGAAAATAGAGCTGCCATACCGTTATCCCAATTCTACACCAACTATTAAATGAGTATTACCTTGCAGATAACATCCCGCTCCACAGCAGCAGTAAACTGACAATAGATTACCTGTCTGTATAGGAGGTCTCCTCATTTACGCTGACTACTACCAACAGACAGTATTTTGTATTTCACTTTCAATGGCATACAACTACCGAAATGAAAAAGAAAAACAGCCCCAAAAAATAGTTTGCTATGCATATTTTGTGACTAAAACCTACTAAAGTATGACCCAAGATTGGAGACTTATCTTGCCCTGCAAACAAAGGGATCGCTGTTGTATGAATAGCATGGTCCATATGGAAAATCCACACAGTCCGCAGCTACTGTGCAGAAAAGTGACGCATAGGTGTAAATCCTTACAGAAAAACCGCTTCCTAAGTTTATTCTACATGAGAACTTGACAAAGCAGATCAGATTTCCACGTTGAAAAACAGTATTGTTTCTGCGCAAACTATCAAATATAAACCGTCTCTTAATTGGCTCCTGTTGAGATTCCACCACATCCAATATTACCCTATACGAATAGTGCAGTCGGTTCGTGATATAAATCACTCCTACCTTCGTTTCTCCCGGGGTCTATTCCTCCGTTAGTCCAGCTGTGGTAAAAGCTCCCAATGGCTCGGCTCAATCCCGGAGTCCTTTAGAGGCAGTTTAGTTATTTATTTAATTTCTTTCAGATGGAAGCGTTCCGCGGTGGTAGCGCGCCTCCTAGTTGATGCTCACACTCCGGTATGAAGCGGGGTGACGTCACCTAAGCACAGCTACGAAAGCTAAAATTGATTTTTTTTCCCATTTTAGCTTTCGTAGCTGTGCTTAGGTGACATCACCCCGCTCCATACGGGAGTGTGAGCATCAACTAGGAGGCGCGCTACCGGCCGGGGAACGCTTCCATCTGAAAGAAATAAAATAAATAACTAAACTGCCTCTAAGGGACTCTGGGATTGAGCCGAGCCATTGGGAGCTTTTACCACAGCTGGACTAACGAAGGAATAGACCCCGGGAGAAATGAAGGTAGGAGTGATTTAAATCACGAACCGACTGCACTATTCGTATAGGGTAATATTGGATGTGGTGGAATCTCAACAGGAGTCATTTAAGAGACTGTTTATATTTGATAGTTTGCGCAGAAACAATACTGTTTTTCATATTGCAATTATTTTAGTCGTTTGCGGTACCGACAGTTTCTTGCAGCACTGTCAGTCCGCATTGCGAAATAGAGCCAGCGATCATCATTTTGGTAGATTTCCACGTTGAGCAGACAGCTTAATGATTTCCTGCTGGACAGTTTCTTGACATGTAGAGAGTTTGAAGGGATTGGAACATGTAACAGTTTCTTTGATATGAAGGGTATAATGTTCGAGACTTGTCCAGCAGTTGTCACTTCACAAGTAACGAGCACTCAACTTCAAGGCGTCCTGTCTGATCGCGGCTTGGATGATCATCTCTTCGGGGCAGGTTTGTAACATCTGGACATTTCTCAATGATTCAGATGCTTTTTCAAGAAGACGACCTTGTTTTCTTTTTTAGAAATATTGTCACATGACATTCTGGAAAAAAAAAAAAAAGGGGGTCTTATTGCAGGTACCTTTTGATGTGCTGTCCATGCGTCATTCACTTGAAAGATAAGGTAACATTTGGCTGGATCGTGTTTAGGATGTGAGTCTATAAAACCGGGGGGCTCATGCAGGCTATGTTCACATCACGCTAAATTTTTCCATAATGGAAATGAGTGTCCTTTCGGCATATGTCTGGATGGTATGAAATTGTATTTCACTGTATTGGAAATCAGTTGCATATGGCGGAGCTATATGTTGATCAGTGGTATACGGCATATTTAAACCACAAAGGGGGTGATCAGAGCCTTGTTAAATCTCCAGTTCAGAGTCTTGAAGGAAAGCCACAAAATCAATCAGGCTTTTACTGTCAGCTTGTAGTATACAATCACAGCCATGTGTTCACTGCTTTCAGTGGATCAGTGCAAAATCTGGAGACCATCATAGACTGCAGCAGTTGATGATTTTGTGTTTTATTTTAAAGAATTTAATCTTTTTTGCTTTATGAATTCAAAGTTTCCACTTTATCTGGTCTTTTTTCGTGATTCATCACTCCACAGAGCGTGTCTGCACTGCTCCAGAGTCCAGTGGTGGCGTGCTTTACACAATTCCATCCGACGCCTTGGCATTGTGCTTGATGATGTAAGGCTTTCATGTACCTGCTCGGCCATGGAAATCCATGCCATGAAGCTCCCGGGACAGCACAGTGTTAAAGGGCATCTGTCAGCAGATTAGTACCTACGACATTGGCTGACCTGCTGCATGTGCATTTGGCAGCTGAAGACATCTGTGTTGGTCCTACGTCCATATGTGCCCGCATTGCTGAGTAAAATAATGTTTTAATATATGCAAATGACCTCCAGGAGCAACGCGGGGTGCAGAGGGCACAGCGGTTTCTGAGGTAGCAGAGCTACTAGGCATAACGGCAATGCCCCCATTGCTTCTAGAGGCTTATGTGCATATGATAAAACAGCATTTGGGCACATATGAACATGGGACCAACACAGATGCCTTCAGCTTCTAAGTGCACATGTAACAGGTCAGCCAGAGTCATAAATACAAAATCAAACCTGCTAACCGATGCTCTTTAATGCCAGAGGAGGTTTGGACTCTGACGTTCTTGAGTCAAAAGAGTGTTGGCAACTTTTATGCCCCAATGCATCTCTGCTGTTGGTGACGCCACTCTGTATCTTTACGTGGCCTGACAATTTGTGGCCGAGTCGCTGTCGTTCCTAAAAGCTTCTGCTTTGCAATAATACCACTCAGAGTTGATCGTGGAAGAAATTTCACAAACTGACTTGTTGCAGCAGTGACCTCTTACAGGACCACGCTGGAATTCTGAAGTCTTTAGAATGAGCCAATCCTTTCACAAAGGTTAGTCAAGTCAGACTGCAGGGCTGGAAGCTGGATTTTATACACCTGTGGTGATGGGATGAATGAAACACCTGAATTCAATGACCATATAGTGTATGTGTCTCCGTGATTGCATAGTCCTTTCCATCTGCCCCTTCTTTCTTGCTGAGTAGGTTACTAGAAAAGGAGGTACATAAAAAGGAGTATGGTGACAGGATGAGACGACACGGGGATTGTTTGTAGTTATCTTGGAAACAAATAGTTCTGCATAAGAGCTGTAAACAAAAAATAGAAGGATATTTTTTATGAAACCTGCATGTGATTTTGCTCTGCTTTTAAAAATTCTTAGTTTGTAAAAAGCAGTCATTGCCCAGGGCCCCAACAAAATCTGCTATTTTTCAGCAGATTAACATCTAGTTACATTTCCTTAAAGGTGCAAATATTTAAATTTAAGATAGTTCTACAATAGGAGCGATTAAGTCCACCAACAGATGCATGTGGGTAAGTACTGAGAGCAAAGAACACTACGTTATAAGAGTAAATTACATGTCACCACTGTGAATGCGCTTGTAACTAGCTGGGGATGGATATTGTAGAGCTGATTAAATATTCACCGTATGTTGCACCAATGGAGAGCAGTAAAACTGTGTTCTCAGTAATAAATAATGGCGCTGAGGAGCGGTATTAAATCACCATGAAACACGTGCTCCTTGTAAACTGATAGAATTAATGACAGAGCAAGAAGGAGCGAGGTGGGGGATATGGAGGGCAGTATTATCTGATTATCCACACCAAAACAATGCCGAGAAAATTCACAGGATCAGTCTTTTCCTGATGGTTGAGGTATGTTGTACCTCACACCACAGTTGTAAGATGTTACATTACATTTAGCACTCATGAATTATCATGTTAGAGGCATTTCTATGTGGACTATGTGGACTAAAAGTGCAAAAAGGATATACATAATATAACCCTATACTCCTCATAATCCAAACCCAAATACATATCACACAAGTTCTCGAGAAAAAAAAAAGCTAATTTACACTTATCGAGAAGAACCGTGAAAAAGGAGTCCGACCACAACACCATCACATTCTATAAGCTGAAGCATGCCTGCCCCCGGCACCATTAGCTAGAAGCTGCCATACTGAAACAACACCAGTTGTTCACAAGTTTGCAGTACCTTATTTCACTTATAGCCTTTCGCAAGCACTAACAGTGACTCTTGGTACTGAGATACCTCCAGGACTTACAGTAGGGCAGACCTGCATAGGAACTGGACTGTCACACAAAAATTATGAAACGCGTATCAACACTGGCAGGCAACAAACACAGTGAAATAACTCACCAATAGATGACAGGAACCAAATGATGATAGCAACATATGTAGGGGGTGGAAGTCCAGTAATGCAGCAGATGGAAGGTGGTAAAGGGATTTAGGTAGAGAGTGGTGAATGACAGTGAACAGAAATAAAAATTGCTGAACTGACCCTGCTCTGCAGTGTAACCAGCAAGAAAGCCGAAACAAGTCAAGACCAAACAGAAAACCAAATCCACAGCAAACACAATTGCTATGCTAAAAGCAATGAAATACAGTAGAACCACATGGTCCTGGGATGCACTGATTCCATACCAATAGACTAGACAGGAATCTAGAAACAAATGCACAGAGCTTTTGCTTTACCCAGCAAAGAAGCACAGAAACTCTGAAGATTTAATGGAAGGATAACCACTCAAAAACTTCTCTGTAAATTACCTAGGCTAAGCATCTAGACCAGATTCAGGTGTAGGGCAGTTGCATAGCAGCAGTGTTTTTAAACAGGCAGCGAGGAATTCCCTGCTGTTCGTAATGCATACATTTTGTGTTACCCCTCTAACGGGGTCACTTTGTATATCTAAAGGTAAAAAACAAAACACGGCGCTCCTAGTGTAGTAGGTTACAGTGGTGGTTGTCGACTCACTTCTCACTTAAAAAGGGGGTAACCCCCTTTTTTAACTACCAACTCTCATTACTTGTGTTATCCTGCTGATAAACACCTTTTCTACATGAAAACCACAGCACCACTTGCTTCAGACAAAATTATGCCACAGGCCTTGCCATCTTGCATCTTACCTTCCTACCCAAGCCTGCGCTGGTGCATGATCACTATTGTAGGTTTTCCTCTGAAATGCCCTTTGTGCCATGTTCAATGCTCTTTAAAGGGGTACTTCAGTAATCTATTATCCCTTATCCACTGGATGAAGGTAAACTGTTAGATCAGTGGGAATCCCAGCATTCACACCCCACCAGTCTGGCAGTAGCAGGATGAGGGTACGTAGTCCACTGTTTCAATGGAACAGTGGTCCGGCATGTGCACTATTGCTCCATTTACTGTCTGGTCTGTGGGATTGATGGAGATAGCCAAGTACAGCAATAGGCTATCTTCTTCAATCCCTAACTTGCTCAACCACCACTCTCTTCAAACAAGGGACCCCTGTTCTCGTGATTAGTGAGAATCCCAGCGGTCAGACCCCCAATAATCTAGCAGTTATTCCCTATCCAAAGTATAAGTGATTACCCCTTTTAAGGGAAGGTTTTCATGAATATGGTCTTAAGTATTTAACCACACTTAAACTTGGCCATACATTAGAAATTTCAGACAGACATTTTTCGAATGAGTTGTCTTTCATGGTTGGTCTGTGAAGGTTGTTGTTTTGGAAGACAACACCATGGATTAAAACGGCAAGTTGCTGATCGATGACTTCCAATGTGTGGCCAAGGTTAAGCTTGCACTGATAGAACTGCGAATCTTTCATTTGTCATGAATCGCCTTGTCGTTGGCGGACAGACACAAATAATTTAGTACAAAACGTATTTGCCAAGAATCTCACATTGATAACGTAGCATTAGCATTAGTAAATTTTCTATAGTGAGTGTGGCAATATTGTATTTAGTTTATTTGTGTTTGCAGAGTGCTGTTTCATTGTGTTTGTGTTTGCTTTAACGCTTTCAGCCATGGCGACGTGCACCTGCGCACTGGGATGTGCTGATTGTACCCTCTTCTCTTTCTTTGCAGTCTGCATTGGAGGTGTGGCTGACCCCATTAGTCATGCACTCCTAACTAACCTGTCTGTACCATAGGCTGATTTTAATTAGTGCAAGTATAAAGCTGTAGCCTGTCCTCCCTGGATTTATTGAAGGCCATTTGGCACCAGGAGTGGTAAAGTACAAAGTGGGCTCAGCAGACATGTTGAACCTGCATACCCTGAATTTAATGGAGGCCAGTATGGCACCAGCGGAGGTAGTATTTAGTGTAGGTTCCTGTCCTAAAAAGTTTGCCTTGCCGTTGGCGAACAGGCACAAATAATCTTGTACAAAATCTATTTGACCAGAATTTAACACATTTATAATGTAGCATTAGCACTAGTACATTTTCTATAGTGAGTATGGCACTATTGTATTTACTTTATTTGTGTTTGCAGAGTTGTTGTGTTTGCTTTTGAGCTTTCAGCCATGGCGCACTGAGATATGCTGACTAACCCCCATTTCTTTCTTATTTGTCATGAAAGCCCTTCCAACTACAGCAAAAAATGACCAAAAATATCCAATGTTGGCAGGATTAACCTTTCGACATCTGCCATTGGTGGCATCTATAACTCTTGTTTATTTCGCAAGATAAATTAATGGAAAAATCAGCCTTTTGGCCAACCAAAATCTCTAGAAAATGGCCAACTTTAGAATTGAAGTTGGAATAATTTTGCAGAGCTACTTGTAGGTCTAGTGATTCCCAAGAGACACAATTGAGTGTTTTTCAGCATGAGGTCAGAATCGGAAGCCTGGAAAGAGTTAGTTTCTTGGTTAGCAGAGTCATGAGTGATCAGTGCTATATGTAAATTTCCCATCTCAGCAGGTAAGTCTCTAACTTATCTGACCATAGTATTTTTCAGACTTTCTTGTAAACACAGTGTAAAAATGGAGGCAGGGATATAGGGAGGTTTTGTGAGGCCCCACATAGTGATATTTGTGAATGCTGAAGAATTCTCTTATGATTTTGTAGATTCCTCTTAATGTAGTTTATGCACCATATCTTACTTCTGGGTTCATATCCATCATGAGGGTCAAATAATGTCACTGTTCTTTTTAAACTATGATTAATGGGATAAAAAAAATACCTCGATGTCTACATGAGACTTACATCAGTATCATCATGGCGGTACTAACTTTTTAATTATGGTACATGCAAGTGGTCTAATCAGATGAGACGATCAGGTGATCAGTCACACATGTTTGATATTGCTATACTTTCAGTTAAGGACACTTTTAAATATTTGAGAATATTTTAGGGACTTGAATTTGATATCTCTGTTACATAAAACTAGCTTTAAAATTGGTACCTGGCTTAAAGAGGTTGTCTGGTCAAGGAGCCAACAACCCCAACTAGAAGTGACCTGCTATTCTAGCACATGTGCTTGCCCAGGCCAATGATTGGCCGATGCGGTCATGGAACTAAGCCACTTTTGGTCTGATGGGGACAGAAGCAGAGCAGGAATGGGGTAGTGGTACAGGAACAGCAGCACTGCGAACAGTTGAGTTTTCTTTTAAATTGGTCACAGTTTTTCGACCATTATGTTGTCGGCTCCTAGGCTGGACAGCCACTTTAAATTGACTTTTTCTAGTGCTGACAGTTCATAACTCAATATACTCAAAACTTTTCAAAGTGATTTGAAACTATTTAATATGCACTGGCATGGGGACAGGTGGGATGAAGCAGCTTTTTGTGCATTCCCGGAGGAACAGGGTGGTTTATTTTTGCCACGTATGAGGGCAGGAATTTAGCTTTCTGAGAATTTTCTGTTGGAAAAAATGGTGAACATTTTGATAATGTTTTTCAAGTATCTGAATCTCATCAATTGGTACAAAAATGTTTTAAGGAATTTTTGTTAGTTAAGGTTCTTAATAGATTGATTCGGTAAAAAATGAATAGGATAAAGTAACTACATTGCTATGGGCAAAGTAGAATTTGGGGTGAAGAAGGATGTATTATCTTTTCATGGTGGTAACATCTCATTTACCTTTTACGCTTGTTTGAAAAGTGTGGATCATTTTTGTTTTAAAATAGTCTCATTAGAGGTCACAGATGATTTTTTTTTTAATGGCATCAAAATACAAGAAGCACCGTCACCAATTTATAAATACTTGGTTAAAGAATACACGACTTAAAGGGATATTCTGGTTGGTTAAAGTTGCACATGCGTGCGGCCGCTCCATTCATTTTTATTGGAGTTCCCGACGTAGCTGAGTGCTGTACTCTGCTATCTCCGTAACTCCAATAGAAATAAATGGAGCGGGCGTGCACATATGCGACCGGCCTCTCCGATCATTTCAAGGGAGCTGCAGAGGTACAGGCCCCTGTTCTCATGATGATTGGGGGTCCCAGCTGTAGGACCCCCACCGATCTGATTATCCCTTATCCTGTCGATAGGGGATAACCTTAACCAACTGGAATAACTCTTTAACAACGGCATTTTAGACCCATGTGCTGGCAGTTTATCCGCTGAAGTTCTGTAGAGGCGCCGGCCTCTACATAACTTCATTGCATCCACCGCCGGTCTGAATCTACACCAGCTTCCTTGCTGGCGTGGATTTAGAACATTTTCTACGCCTAAAACAGGTGTAGAAAATTATAAATGAAACCAGCCTTGTGGCCCTCCCAGGCCATGCCCCCTTTTTTAGACCTGGCGTGAACGTGGAAAAGTCGCAGATTGCAGCGCGAATAACATTTGCACCGCAATCTGCAACAGATATACGCCATAAAACTGGCGTATATCAGTTAGTAAATGACCCCCAGTGTGGTTTAGGTGAACTTGATAATGCACAATGGTCTTTGATTTGGGAAAATAGTAGATTTAGAAACGCAGATCATTGTACGGGGCAATTTAGTATTTGCAAGCTTATTACACACCAATTTTTATCCAGATGAGGCTTTATGGAGAACTTAAATTGTCTAATAGCTAATACAGTACTTTAATACTACTTGAATTTGTATTTTTATATACATTTAAAATAAAAATGTAAGAAAGAGATATGGTCATACAGATGAGTGTTAGCAGTTATCACCTCTCAATCTCATCAACATGAGTACTGGGCTAAAAGGATGGAGGGATATGGGCTGCAGAAACCTGGCCCATCTAAGGCAGCTCTCTCGCATCACCGCTTTTTATTTCTGCCGTTTTGCTTCATTGTAGGAGCAGAACAGTGGAAGTGCTGGATTTGGCACATAACGGACCCAAATGGCACACTACAGAACTCACTGACTATGAGTCAGGAATTTAAGTGGAGAAAAAAGTATTATAATTGGAATGTGCAACAGAGGTCCCGAATGGAGTCTCCAACACAGGTGTAAACTTAATTTTTTAAGCTAGAATGCCCAAGGTTTGGTAACCCCAATCAGCTTCAGACTGGGATTTTATAGACCCACCAAAGGAAATTATTTTGAGGGAATCTGTAGAAAACACATGCATGTGCACATAGAACATATCGACAATGAGGTCTGGGGTTAATAAGCTTATAAGAAATTCCAGTGGTAAGTTAACAGCTCCAAAGTCCTCTCTAAATGGATCTTCTGGACCTTGTAGTCCAAGTTCTAATAGAGGGCCATTATTTTGTCAGGATTGGTTGATGATCTTATAGCTTTTGCAAGGGAGGTTTTGACTGGCGAGGATCCTTTAAGGCTGGTCTGTAGGTTGCTGAATCCCTCTGCTTGGCTTTATGTCTACATAGATCACATGGTAGGGAAGGCCTTTGTTAGGTTAAGGTGAGCACCCATTCTCCCTTCTTGGACCATTTGTGAACTGTTTGTTACAACCTGCCCTCCTGCCCCCTTTGCTTCAATCATTTGGCTTATATATTTATGGTTATTTCTATTTTCATGTTGGTTCTGTCTGTTTGTTGGTTTGTTATTTTATATATTTGGATGCCACAGCTGGTGGTTTGGGAGAATCTTTTCCCTCTCTCTAGTGATGTCACCTGGAAAATCAAGGACTACTGCTCATCACAGCTGTTATGACCTGGCATCTGGAAAGGAGGGGGTGAATTTCAAATTATTCAGTAGTCATCTAACTTATTGTTAACTCATTGTTAATAAAGCTGTGGCCGACCCCTACATTGGTGTAGTGTCAAATGTATTATTATTATTTAGTGACAGGTGTATTTCATTAGGCAGGGATTCCCCATCCTTTCTTTTGATGTGTCACCAGTCTAATGTGTACAGGTAGAGCCTGACAGTCCCTTGACAGATCCAGAGAGAAAGAAGGATCAGGCAACTCGGATTTTTCTTTTTTTGAAAAATCTTTATATTTTAGTTTTTTATGTTTTAAACAATTTAAGTAAGTACAAAGGGTGCTACTTTGCCCTGTACAATGTTAAACAGTATGTATAAAAGATAACAGGATATGGGGAGAGAGAAAAGGAAAAAAGAGAGAGATGTGGTTAAGAGCGATTAAAATAATGTAAACAGGTACTCTAGTTTTGGCATACAATACATACATACTCTTCAGTCAACCAATATATCCATGCATTTATTGTGAAAGTATACTGTACATGTTAGGGCCCTTTTACAGAGGCTGAAGCTTGGGCAATTATTGGGATCAGCATCCCTAAGAACACTTGTTTCTAATAATTTCCCCATCTAAATGTGCCACCGAGATGAGCAAAACGTTGTATTCATATCAGGCACATAGAATCCTTGCTTGCCGGTAGCAGATTGTCCTGAATAAACAAGGATCTGATGCAGGCAGGCAAGTAATATGTATAGGGACAAACGATTGCAGTAGCGATCGCTCATCCCCATACAGAGGAGATGATTGCTGCATGGAAACAATCAGGCAGTGATCAATGACAAACAAACTCCCGATTGCCTATACATCGACCTGTGTAAAGGGGCCTTTGCTATAGCACATGCCAACAGTCTCTGGAACCAAGACACGTATCCTCAAAACTCTGATGTCAAGATCTACTATAAGTCTGGATTACTCTGTTTCTGGTATTTTTCGGTACATCTTAGGTGCCCTGTAGGTTGTCTTTTAAATGCCAAGAATAAAATTGTTGGAATTTCTTTCTTGGAGTAGGAACAAGTAAGAAAAATCTCCCACTTGATAAATAATTTGAGTTACTCTCTTTCAGCATCAATCAGACCACTGCCTAGAAAATATTTGAGCTCAGAAATCACCATGGGCAACCCTGGCATTGGTTATTGGTGGTAAAAGCCAGGATCACTGAGACTTTGGGGAGTGATATAGTGAAAGAGAATAGGTTGTGATGTAAAGACAGAGCCCAGTAAGTAGTGATGTAGGATATTATCTCTTATCAGAAATCTTTGTGTCTGTGTGCAGGATCATATAACATGCCAGAGATCGGCGGCAGGTGCCCTACACTTTGGACCCCTGCAGGCACAGATCGCTCTGCAGCATGGTGTGGGCGGAGCTTATGCAGATTTCCGGGCTGCAGGCTCCACCCACACAGGCCAGCAGCGCAATCTGTGCCTGCAGGCTGAATGGTGCAGCGGGGAGAAGTCTTCCTGCTTCACCATTCAGAGCGCCGCCGGCCTGAAGGAGGGGAGTAGCGCGGGGAGCTGAGTGGTGAGTGACAGGACTGCAGCTCCCTGCGCTCCAGCAATGAGCGCTTCTATCTGTATTGATGGAAGCGTTAGCGCTCATTGCTTCTGTGTTCTGATACCCCCTGAGAGCGGGCACCAGGGGTGGACCACCGCCCCCTTAGCACACCACTGCCCTCCTTCTAGTGCTTCACAATTATAATCAGCTGTGCAGTGGGCTCCCGCAGGAGCTGTGGGCCCTGGCACTTGCCCGGGTATGCCGGGTGCTGACACCGGCCTTGCTTTGGATAATGTCCAGTGCATTTGGGAACCACTATGATGCTTGTAGATTAAGGCTACTTTCACACTAGCGTTTTAGTTTTCCGGTATTGAGTTCTGTCATAGGGGCTCAATATCGGAAAAAAATGCTTCAGTTTTGTCCCCATTACATTGTCAATGGGGACAAAACTGAACAGAACAGAATGCTCCAAAATGCATTCCATTCCATTTAGTTGCGTTCCCATACCGGAGAGCAAACCTTAACATGTTGTAGTTTGCTTTCCATCCTGGGATGCGGAGAAAACGCAATAGAAAACGGATCAGTCCTCCATTGACTTTCAATGGAGTTAATGATTGATCCGTCTTGGCAATGTTAAAGATAATACAACCGGATCAGTTCATAACGGATGCAGACGGTTGTATTATCAGTAACGGAAGCGTTTTTTCTGAATCTTGCCAGATCCAGCAAAAACGCTAGTGTGAAAGTAGCCTAAAAACATTCTTTCCAGGTCTTGTATGAACGCACCTTTGTCTAGCCTTCCAAAATGTGTTATGCATTTTGACATGTCAGTATATAGTCTCTGCATGGCCATGCATAAGAGAAGTGGGTTTGCTCCCTGCTGTCTAGGTGAGTGAGCCTCCAGATGTCCTGCATACCTGACACGTCCAACAACAAATTAAGTATTTTATCTCTTGCTCTCTGACTCGTTCTACGAACTCCTGCTCCCGTTCTCTAGGGGAGTCAAAACTGTATCGAAATCTCTTCTATTATATTCTGTAGTATGTTGTTGTTGTTTTTTTGGAAGTATGGTGAGAGAAAAGGATTTATTTTCCCCCTTGGGTGCATATATATTATAAAAACTTTCGTCAAGTTACATCTTTTCAGATTAGTCTGCAAACACATTCTCCGTGAATTTTACATGTTTTGCTGTGTTCATTGCCCTGACCCTACAATTTATGGTAAGCCATGTTCTATTCACAGGCAAACAGCTCTATCTGGATGATATTAGGCTGTTTCTAAAGAAATATGCAGAAATAGGTCCCTAAGTTAAATGAAGCCATGTACAAATCAATCAATGTAAATGTCAACTTAGAAAAGCCTTGTGATCAGGTTGGACTACTGGGACGAATCGTATTACTAATGATTGATGATAAACTTGAAGGCTAAACTGAAGACAGATCTTTTTTTGCATCTCATTTTCTGGTTGAACCTACATTCTCCAGAGTGGTGGATGGTCTAATATGTACAGGAGCAGCCTTAAATAAAGGGATTATCTGGGAATTAATATTCATGGCCTATCCTCAGGATAGGACATCAATATTAAATCAGCGGGTGTCCAACTACTGGAATCAGCTGTTAGAAGAGGTCGGGTGCTCCGTCAGGACTGCAACTTCCTGAAACAGCTGACCAGTGGGGTTGTGGGACTCGGACTCCCACCGATGTGATATTGATGACCTATGCTCTGGATAGTTAATCAATATTATTACCCGGATAACTCCCTTAAGCTGGCCACAAATGTGTGTATGGGCTAAATCCAACAATTCAAGTGGGTTTGGCTGACCATCTACTGTTTGAAGGCCTCCCAACTCTCTGATGGCTGATGTCAGGGAGATAAGGATTGGGCACGCTGGGTTTTAGCTACCTATTCCTTTTGTTTGCATGAGATGGGCACTACCCGAGGAGTCAGGCAGCAGCTTTCTTTTCTCATGCACTACATATGCATGTTTGACCAAACATTCATATCAATGGGAGATTTTGGATGAACAAACATTCTTCCGACAACTATCTTTACAGTTGTAAAAGTCTAATGTCTGCCAATTATCTCCTGTGAGAACAAAAGGAATAAGTGTGTAAAATCCAATATGCCTTTGCCTTTTCTCCCCGAACAGGTTTCTTTATGCACCTTTATCTTATATGTATGGGAGCTTTAGTATTAGTATCTAGGCAAACACCATCCAAATGAGCTTGGAAGCTTGAAAACCAATCAACTCTCATTGCCTGAGACATCGGCCTTCAGGATGCATAAGACCCTGCATGCACAATATAGTATATCATTCTGAAATTGTTTGGATGAAAATATACAAAAAGTGAGATTTTCTGCATGGTCAGAGTTATCATGGGGACAATTTTATTAGCCTTTATAGCAGTGAACATTGTAGAAAAGAATGCCCTGTTCTAATAAGCACTTGTGAAGTAATCTCAGGTTAGCAATGCCTGATAGCCATCAAACAAGAAGAATGTAGATGTGTCTATGAGTGAGATTAGCTCAGCCCATGTTGAAGTTGTATTCTGGATTCCTACGGTGTGATCTTAGCTCCGAGAATCTTATGGACTTAGTTTTTAATCCAAATGCGTGAAACTTGAGCATCAGAGTTTTCTTGCCCATAGAACATGTTCCAGTTTAATAAAACGAGGCTCATGAAGTTGTATTGTTGTTATGTATTCAGGTCATGATCCTTGAAGACTTCATTTTGTGAGTCTCAAAGATTTTAGAGAGAAACGGGGATTGTCCATTATCCCTTTTACAGACTTCACTGCAGGTGGGCTCCAAATCCTAAATACCAGGAGAAAAAGAAGGGGTTTGCATCAGTGATCAAAGTATCTGAGAAGAGAAGTCACTGATAGTCAGCAGGAACTCCAGGAATCACCTTCTCAGAGAAATAAAGTCATCCTGGGACAACGCGGATTGCACTCTGATTGTATTTGTTGTTTTTTTGTAATAGTGGAATAAAGAGTTAACCAACCTAAGAGAAAATTGTCTCCAAGTGCCAACCTCTCGTCAGATGGACATCCGTAGAATTTTTGATATTTGTTTAAAAAGTTTATATTATTTATTAAGGCAACCCCTGTCCGTATACCTAGAATACAGAGGACGCGTTTCAGCTCATCCCAAGCATTTGTCAACTGCCGGTTGTTGACAGGCTTAGGATGGGCTGAAATATGCATCATCTACATTCTGCTCTGGATCAGTAATATTAGCTTTGAAGAACAGATTGTGATTGCCCAAATCTTCTGACATAAGTTTTACAGGACTTGCCTTCCTAAGTGCCCCACATGGAAACAAAGTGCTTACCATAGAGGAGGGGTGTCTCTGTACAAGTAGTTTCTGTTCTGGCAGACTCAAACAGTCTTTGTATTATAAGGACAGCCATTCATCTGAATGACCACCATGTAATACTGCATCTTCCCTGCAGTGGCCGCTGTAGAGAAAATGTCTGCCTATATTCTCCAGCAAAATCGGATGTTTGCCGGGGACCTCTGATAAGACAACCCCTTTAAATGTAGTCTTTTGTCCTCCCTTATCAGCTATACTCTATCTCTATATATATATCGGAGGTCCCCAACCTTTTGTATGTTGTGAGCCACATTCAACTTTCAGGGATGGTCGGGAGTAACAGACAATTCAGATATAGAGGAGAGTAGATTTGAATGTGGAGAAACAAAAAACATGAAATTACAAACATTTGCTGATAAATATTATAGTGGGAGCTTTAACTACTACTATTATACCTTCCACATTGGCACTGTTTGGATGGTAAATCTAGAACAGGGATGGCCAACCTTGAGGATCTCCAGATGTTGCAAAACTACAACTCCCAGCATGCCTGGACTGCCAACAGCTATCAGCCTACAGCAGGGACATGGTGGGAATTGTAGTTTTACAACAGCTGGAGAGCCACAGGTTGGCCATGCCTGATCTAGAATATGTCTGCAACAATGTCAACTGCTAGTACATATGGTCATAACTCAGGACTCCCATGGCGAGCCACACAGCAGAGGTCGCAAGCCACTGGTTGGGAACCACTGCTCTAGATCAAAACTGGCTCACGTATAATGGATGATGGTCAAGAAGCATGTTTATTTCAGTGGACAGAGACAAGTCACTACCAGAATCATCTCACAGTGATTTATATCCCTGTAAAACAAATAATTGTTTTGCGAATTGGATCTCGGAATTGTATGGAGTCTATGCATAGTTTCATTAGAAGAGGGTTTCTAGTCACGTGTAGTGCTTTCAAATGTCATTCAATCTGAGATTCAGATGTTATATGGAAATTCTGGAATCCAACTTGCATGATCCTCACTTGCCTCCAAATCTGGTTTGGGTGGGGGGGTAGGAGACCCAGACATGCATTAGATGGTCAGCAGATCTTCCTTGAGGTGGATAGGTTAAGGTGACATTATAGATATTGTCCCACCACAGAGAACCCTTCTCATATGGTTTTCAGGTCCAAAGCTTGAACGGAACTGCTCTTACAAAGAAAATCTGTTGTGGCATATAAAGTTGGGTCCGGTGCGAGGAGCCTCCTCAGTGATATCCATATATCCTTATAGGAGGTATGGATGGAGGTTGTCTTCATGAGACTAACCTCTTTAATATAACATGTA
Source organism: Bufo gargarizans (assembly GCF_014858855.1). Lineage (NCBI taxonomy): Eukaryota > Metazoa > Chordata > Amphibia > Anura > Bufonidae > Bufo > Bufo gargarizans. The sequence goes on from NC_058085.1 coordinate 359,100,164, forward strand.
TAGTCATCTTTAAAACCTCTGGAATTGTTTGCATACCTATTATGGGTCCTGAATTCCACTGGTGCCTATTCCTACATAATTCCTACTAAAATCATGAGGAGACAGATAGTAGATGTACTTATCATCGCCCCCTTGATAGATGTGTGATATCTGTTGAGCATCGTGCATGACTTGTTCCACAAATGTATTGACCTTTTCAACTTGCTGAAGCGCTTCAGCTCTCTTTTATTCATTTAAATCCGGTGGCAGAAAATAATAGTGAGTTAATGGCACGGCGGACCTCTTTAAGCGCCCTGTTTAAGGTGCTTATGCAAAGTGTCAATAGTAGCAATTGGCCTAACAGTATGACAACATACTTGCTTGGAAATGGGCTAATCTCTTGCTTGGGTTATCCAGAGGTCAGAAAGGGATTTTATTTATTTTTTTAATTCTCTCTTGCACCCCTATTCAGCCTCCTATGTGTTTTACGGCTTTTTCTGTGGTAATGATGCCCTCAGGCCGGAGAACGATGGTATTTATCCGCAGCTACAGATCAGCAGCAAGTGTTCGAACATGTTTATCCAGTAACTGCACCTTACAGAAGATAATGACGTATACAGTCCAAAGGATCGGGTTTTTCAGCCCCATAACATTTTTTACAAACTGCTTGAAATGGTATAAAATAGCAGAAGGAGCAATACTCACCTTACCAATCCCCTGCCGCCCCTGTGCCAGCACCTCGCTCCCTGTCTCTTCTACCAGCTCCAGCGATGTTGCGTCACTGCTACAGCCAATGTTAGGTGCAGTGATCGCTGGGGCTTGTGAAGGTCCGGCAGGGAACCAGGGAAGCATCCGCATCGACTTGGTACGGTATTACTTTGTTGTTTTTCACCACTATAATAGGTTTCGTGAAAAAAAAATAAAAAAAAAAAAACCTTTAATAAATCATATTATAACCCCCTGACTTAGGGCTCTTGCAAACAAACATATTTTTTGTCCATGACCGGTCTTTTTGGCCCGTATGCAGAACCTTTCATTTCAATGGGGCCGCAAAAAAAAAAAACTGAAATAACTACATGAGCATTCCGTATCCATATATCCGCAAGTCCGTTCCGCAAAAAAATAGAACATCCTGAGCCGGTACAGACTGAGCGCCCACAGCCTGCTCATCGAATCCGGGTGGCACCGACAGAGGTACCTGCCCAGAGTCCTATTCTTGCCCATTTTGCGGACAAACACAGGCATTGTTACAACGGATCCGCAAAAAAAAATGATGTGACACGGATGTCATACATTTAGTTTTTTTGCGTATCCGTGTTTTGTGGACCCTAAAATACATACAGTTGTGTTCATGGGCCCTTATACAAAGGCAGCAAGTCCACAGGTTGTGCGCTGTATTGCAAATCAGCCCCATTCACTTCAGAGGCGCTGACCTGCAGTACCAGACACAAGCCATGGGACTGGTGTGGGGCTGTTTCTGGAAGAAAGAACTTTTATTATTTATACAACCCGGGTTTACTGTAAACCTATAAGGTAAATGCTCAACTAGTAATTCCCTAATCCTAATGTGAATCCCTGCCTCCTCCCATATGTTCTTTCTTAATGATATTTTACCATCGGACATTTGGGTAAAAAAGTCCCATTCCATGCCAGTGATGAGGTGTGGGAAGTAGACTACAACTGTCTTTGTGTGTAGTGAGTTGCAATACCAGATATAACCTATGGACAAGCGTGGCACTGTTTTAAGAAGAAAAGCAGCCCCTTTTTTCTCATTTTGGATAAACCTTTTAAGACTGGGGTATAACATTCCTCCAGTGGTCACCTCTAGCTACAGAGTTAATATTGGAAAGTCGTACTACAAAACAAATTGCTGTAGACCACCCCAACCTAAAGTAGCCAGTGCTGTGTGAATGGAGACACTTTCCTCTTTCCGTTCACAGAATACAGGGATCATGAAGACGCAGGAAATACTAGAGGAACAATCAGAAATTGAATCTGTTGTTTTCTGGGAGCAGCGATTCTAGACTGACTATAGTGTTCCTCTATGAGATCCCAGATACATATTCTTCTATATATGAGAATATTCGTGGCTATAAAGTCGTGTTCACATAGTGGATTTCTCAGTTTTCTGTGCAGAAATCTGCATTGAAAAACACTTAACATAAGCCTTCCAATGTTTTAATGGGAATACTCATAATAGTTTATAAGGTGCGGATGTCAAATTCGTGCTGTGGAAAAAATTTAATTTACATTTCCATTCTTGGCATGGTTTCACGTAGAAACCATACAAGAGCAGCCCTATGTGGATGAGCCCCAAACTACAAACCATGCCAGAAGTCAGAGGGTTAGCCACGAATTGAATTATGTGACATGTAACGTGAGTTACATTGCAAAAAATTCACATTTGATTTTTCCAAGCTGTATTTTCTCCTCACCACTTTAGTCCCCTTGCCGATCCAGCGCAGATGCTCCAGCACTCCTCACGCTATGTTTACAGGCGTCCAGCCTGTGACCACGGCAGTCAGTCAGTGGCCAGAGCAGTGACATGCCGTACTACTGGCATCATTGGTCTCATTATTGAGAAGTGATGTACACATCTGAAGACTGGAGGATTACTGACCATCTTTGCTAGATGCAAAGATACTCCAGGTTCCTCTAGAAATCCATCAGCAGACCATAGGAGGTAGTTCAGAGCAGTCTGTAAGGCCTCGTTCACATCTCCATCAAGGATATCCGGCTACCTGATCAGGCACAAATGCTGGCTGACAGCCGGGGTAAAAAAACATTGCATGCAACATTTTCTGTCTGGCCAAAACACAGCATTTATGCTGGAAAGCAGTTGGATCACCGCCGGACCTCATTACAGTCACTGGGATCCAGCAGTGCCAGATCCTGCGAGGTCCAGCAGGCTGCTCTCTGCCTTTCACTGGTCCTGACATTATCATGTAAATAGCTGGCAGTGTAGGGCGTACTGATGACATGTGATATCGCTTATTATTTTTTCTATGCTCTGCTCCGTTTTCCCCGCTCTGGTTTCCCATCTGGTATGTAAAATCAATACCATCGGTGCAGGGAGGAGGAGACAGCTGTGTTTCTCAAGAGGCGTCTCCTTCTCTCTGAATGTGTGCTGGCCAATCACAGCGTAGAGCGTCACAGCCAGGGAGAAGGAGACGCCCTTGAGAAACACAACTGTCTCCTCCTCCCTGTACCGATGGTATTGATTTTACATACCAGACGGGAAACCAGAGCGGGGGGGAACGGAGCAGAGCATAGAAAAAATAATAAGCGATATCACATGTCATCAGTACGCCCTACACTGCCAGCTATTTACATGATAATGTCAGGACCGGCAAAAGGTCCACTTTAAAGGGAACCTGTCACCAGTTTTATGGTGTCCTAACTAAGGGCAACATAAATAAGTGACTGATTCTCTTAGCAAAATGCTGGGTCACTTTCTTTAAAAGCTCCAGCTGATAATGATGAGTCCTGAATATTTATAAGCTCCTGACTCTCCCTGCCTACCGGCTGCTGATTGACAGTTTGTTTCCATATGAATCCGCAGCAGGTGGGCAGGGGAGTGGCTATAGCTGTTAATTAAATAAACGCTGGACTCAATGACATCACACTGGACTCAAATCAGCTCATTAGCATGCGGCATCTTTGTGTGTATATTATGAGGTAACCATCTGTCACACCAGTAAGTGAATACATCTAAGGTACTTTTTAGTAGTTAATGATTGTATATAATTAGTTAGATTATAATCAAATATCCACATGACCGGTTCCCTTTAAGCTTATATTACACCTGATGATTGTTGGGAGGGAAGCGTTCCTTCCCAGCAATCGCCTGCTCGTCAGCGGAGAATACTGCTGCTATTGCATGCAGAGATCTCCTCCTCAGTATGAGGACAAGCGATCGCTAATGTTGACTCTCGTCCCCATGCTGAATCATTGTTTTCCGGCAGCAGAGCGCTAATTACACGATACGATCTGATGCCGAGGAACAAGGATTTTTAAGCCTGCTAAAAGATTCCGATTACCCGATAAACGACCGACAGGGTAATCGGCGGCGTTATTACACTGCCAGATTATCGCTAACGAGCGTTCATACGGACAGTTGTTAACAATTATCTGCAGGTGTAATTTAGGCTTTAGACCAGCTGCTGTGAAACTACAACTCTCAGCATGCACACTTACTCGGCTGTATTTATAACTCCCAGAGAAGTGAAAGGAGGATTCTAGGAGTTGTAGTTTCAGAACAGCTGGAGTGCTGGAGGTTGCTGATCACCTATGGCCAGATGTGCCACCAAGCGTCTGTAAGACCCACCTCATGATGATCCCCCTGATGTGCCAATCTCTTATATAACTGGGAGATGTACTACTTTTGAAAACATCTGCCAAGCTATGAACAGAGCTTATGACCATAAAAATCTCAGACGTTTCTGGGAAACCAACATGGCTGCTATAGCAGTCCCACAAGAGTCCCTAGACTGGCAGTGGCAAACCTATCTAGTTATGCAGCACGCAGGTTATACCTATAGATACACCACTGCATAACTTGTCGTTTAGGAGTCTGGGAGAACTTTGCTGTGGGAGCTGGAATGGCGGCCACTTCTTCTTGTGAAGCTGAAGGAAGTAGGATTTTTAACAACGTGACCGGAAAAGACAAATTATATTTATTTACTGGGGATTTTAGGTTGAACTGCTCTTTTAAGGAAATTATACACTTCACAGCAAGGAGATCTCTCGCCTCCTTGGAAGTGATGGAAAACCAAGGACTTATTGAAAATGGAATCTCAGGTGCAGAAATTAAACAGGGTTTAAAATGTACAGACGGCTTTAGCTGCAATCTAGGATAACGGAGATAAAATCTGTCTCCTACTGAAGCATTAGCCCTTCTTCATTCTTCCAGCAAAACAAACAAAGCATTTAGGAGAGAAACTTGTAATGAATTTTAGGCACCGTGGTGACATAACACAATCGCCCTGCCATTAGGGGATCACCCTCAGCTTGTGAGCGCCAAGTGCCTAAAGATAACTGCTAAAGTAAGATGGATGAGCCCTGCCAGGTACGGACAGATCACTTTCAGTTTTGAGAATGAAGGTTATACCCCTGTAGAAAGACATCTTTTGGTAATTTCACTTCCAGGGGGGTCCTTTCTGTATCATAATGTTGCTGAGACTTCGGGAGTAGATTTTAACCCTTTCATTGCCAAGCGTGCGTGTTTTTGACATAACTAAAGATCTCATTTATCAAAAATGGTGTAATTTGGCGCCAAAAAAACACTAACTTTACAAATCAAAAGTGGTCATCTGTTCATCCCCTCATATATCAAAACGTGCACGCCACTTTACAAATGTAACAACCTTTTAAAATATACACTTCATTATCCGCCTATTTCTCTCGATTCGCTGCATTTTAATGCCAATAGCACAAAAATGCAACTTTTTTTACACCAAAATGCGCCATTTCAGCCAACTCCTGCCAGACCACACTTGCAACTTTCGTGACATTATTGTTGTGAATGACAGATCCCTGCAGTTTAGCTCATTTATATTAGATAAAAATAAAGGCATCCTGTTTTAATACTCGCCTATCACTTGTTCCCACAACGAGTTTGTTTTTCTTTTCATAAATGCGACTTTTTACACAAACCACCACCACATAAGCTGGCTTAAAGGGTTTCTGTCATCAGAAAAATGGTTATTAACCTGGCTGACATTAGTGATGTGCTAATGTCAGCTGAACATAACTATATTAGTGCCGTCTCGCTATGTGCCGCTGTTATTTAGAAAAACTAACTTTTATAAAAAGCAAATGACCCTCTAAGAGCAGGGGGGGGGGGGCGTTGCACCTGCTCCTAGAGGCTCTGTTCGCTTAACTCTTTCTACACCCTTCTACACTTGATTGACAGGGCCAGGGCAGCGCTGGTCTCCTGTCTGCCGGGGAAATCTTGCGCCTGCGCTGTCCCGTTCAGTATGCGGTGCAGGCGCAGTGAGGGAAGGACGTTCGCAGACAGCCGGCTTCCTTACTGCGCCTGCACTGAATACTTTGCAGTGAGGATGCCGGCTGAGGGCGAACGTCCTTCCCTCACTGCGCCTGCGCCGAATACTGAACGGGACAGCGCAGGCGCAAGATTTCCCCGGCAGACAGGAGACCAGCGCTGGCGAGGCCCAGTCAATCAAGTGTAGAAGGGCGTGGAAACAGGGAAGCGAACAGAGCCTCTAGGAGCAGGTGCAACGCCCCCCCCCCCCTGCTCTTAGAGGGTCATTTGCTTATTATAAAAGTTAGTTTTTCTAAATAACAGCGGCACATAGCGAGACGGCACTAATATAGTTATGTTCAGCTGACATTAGCACATCGCTAATGTCAGCCAGGTTAATAACCATTTTTCTGATGACAGAAACCCTTTAATTGTCTGCAACAATTTGAGCCATTTCTGCCCACAAGAGGATGATAAATGAGGCGTAATGTGCGCTAATTTGATAGGATGAGGATGCCCAATTTGACATTTATAACTCATTTCTGGCACGATGCATTCTTTGTGGTGAAAATTCTGGGGAAAACAATTGATATATTTGGCACAAATCAAAACGCCATTTTTTTTAGCACATTTTACGCCATAATTCTGGTGCAACATGCTTAGTAAATGTCCCCCAATGTGTCTAGTTTTATTGGCAATGATGTCTTGCTGCTCAATATATGGCAGCAGCACTACAGCCAACTTCATTGGGGTAATTTTTTCACCGACCGCTCAGTGAGCAGATATTTAGCAGGCGGATTTTCTACTGAATTGATTTTTACAAATCGGCATTAAATAAAGCAGTTGTCTCAGAAGCTAAGCATATATTAGAATGGCTATTGCCTGTAAGGCATCATGATCAATCACACCGACCGTAGAGCTGCAATGCTTGTAGTAAATGATGACTTAAAGGGGGTCTCTGGTTTATACAACCTTTTTTTCAAATACCTGTTAGGGAATTCTGAGTTAACAGAGTCCCCTATTTGGTGTCCTTATACCTTGTCCAAAGAGAGCAGTCATAAAAAGCATCTCTGGCGTTGGAGGACCTGTCCTGCATTACACAGACAGCCCACTAATTTGAAGGGACATGGTGTAATGCTTAAATTTCTCCTGTGGTGGCGCTGCAGAGAAATTGAAACACTTAAAGGATTCGTGCTAAGTTCTAAAGGGGATAACCATCTGATCGACTGCTGGGAACCCCACTTATCATGAGGATGAAGAGTTGTATTCAGCTTTCTCTGGCTGTCCAGTGGAGAATGACTGGAGCAGCAGCAGTAGTCAGACACAACCTAGACCCCTATTTCATGATCAGTGAATAGGAGATAACTTTAGAACTTGTCACAACCCTTTAAAAGCCCCTGTTGAGAGAACCAACAATTTTTGGTGAAACCACCTAACAGTCTAAGGCTCCATTCAGACGTCCACACTTTGGGTCCGAATCCGTTCCGCAATTATGCGGAACAGGTGCGGATCGATTCATTTTCAATGGGGATGGAAAAGATGCAGACAGCACACAGTGTGCTGTCCGCATCCGCATTTCTAGTCTGTGGCCCTGAACTTCCGATCTGCGGCTCTGCAAAAAAATTGAAAATGTCCTATTCTTGTCCGCAGCTGCGGACAAAAATAGGCATTTCTATTGGGGTGCCGTCCTGGTGTTTTGTGGACCTGCAAAACACTGCGAACGTGTGAATGATGATTGGATGGATCGGGCACTTTGAATTTTAACAGCTGATCCTTTTACTATCTTGAGAGATCAGAGGTGTCCGGCTTTCTTCTCTCTTCCCATTGAAAACATGCATGCATAGGATTTGGAAAAGATAGCAGAATGTGCGTTTGACCAACAATTATTGAAGGTCTGTGGGCACTTTTACTACCAGGTTTCCCCACTTGCCCAGAAAGCCACTCCAGGCTCTTTTGGCAGTAGCTTATCTCTCCAAAAACAAAAGAATCGGGCAGTTGAAATCCAGTTATCGAGCTCCCCCTCCATCTGCAATCAGGGGTAAGTCAGGAAGCCCCTACTGACACTGGATGGTTGACTGGTGCCAACAAAATCTGTGGGTTTTGCTGATATACAGTACATCTAATGCGTGCAGCCATCTTTAGGGACCCTTGTAGCTGGTAGGGATTGTCCAATGCGGAGAACTTCTTTAAGATGTTAAGCTAAAATGGTTGGATCCTCTCCTCTAACAATCTATGGAGGAATTCATATGTTCATATAGGAAAAAGAAAATCTGGCCACGTTGGATACATAGATGTCTGGCGACTCACCATGGGGAGGAGTGCTACATTTAATGGAAGATCTTTTGGTTCAAATTATGAAATGTTTATAGCCATAATAACAATATTGTTGGTATCGTATCTCATTGATCTCAGATTATGCTTGATATGGTCACTGATGCAGTGGTGGCCATAGAAAATATTAGATGACAATTAAACTTGTTTATAAACTCACTAACCTTCCAGCATCAATCGTGGTCCTTTGGAGCTCCTTATCTTGGGGGGGGGGGGGGGGGGGGAGGGAATCATAGGATCAAACAGCAAAAAATCCAGTCTGTCTATGCCCAGGCTTCGGACTCCATGGATATTAGGTTATAAGCTGATTTTATTGGTCTCGACAAGATCTGCTGACAAATATCTAAGGACATAATCTATGGCCAGTCATAAACTGTGATAGAGAAGCAATCGCTAAAGTTTTCGCATTGAAAAATGTGGCCCAAATTACACTCCTCTGGGGGCCACACTGAGGATCGCATGTAATATTACCAAATACAACACGGTAGCTTCATGTTAAATAGATTTTCTTTTTTCTTCTGATCTCCAGGGGACTGTAAGCTCATTTTTCTGTGCTTGTGGTTGGAGTGTATGTGCCAGGCATTTCTCATAATTAATGGTGTGCCATGGTGCATCTGTCAGTGGCTGCATTCTCCAGGCACATCAAGAAACATTCCCACTTGTGAATCAGAAGCTCAGGAACATTATCTGCAATTGCAGTAATTGTGTCTAGCTTGGTGGAATGTATTGTGATCTCTCTGAAACTACATCTCGGTAAGAGTGGTATTACTACTGTTACAGCTTAACATTTTTCTGTTTCCCGCCACGATTTAATAGCAGAAGTCTTAATGGGAAGGACCTATACAACTGGCCATCCTAAGGCCTCATGCACACGACCAAATGAATGAGTCCGCATTCACCATTTCAATGGGGCTGCAAAAGATGCTGACGACACACTCTGAGCTGTCTGCATCCGTTGTTCCGTTCCGCGGCCCCGCCAAAAATTTTGTCACAGACAAGAATAGGCATTTCTATAATGGGCAGGGCGTTCCATTCCGCAAATTGTGGAACACACAAGGGCGGCATCTCTGTTGTGCAGAGACGCAAATTGCGGACCACAAAACACGGCGTGGTAGTGTGAATGCGCCCTAAAGGGTATATTAGATGGGCAGATTTCCTGCCCGATGATTGCTTATAAGCGTCTGTAGTAATGCTTGTTAGCTATCATCTGGCAGTCTAATACTACTGCCGATTGCACGATGAACGAGCAAACGCTCATTCATCGGGCAACCCAGATTTTTTATCATGCTGGAAGATCAGGATTTGCCGGTGTTAGATCATGCTGTCTAATTATGATCTGCTGCAGGAAAACCAGTGTAAAGCCAGCGGTTTTCTCAGCAAGAGAGCAAGCGGTTGCCTGCGAGAACGGTTCCCTCCCGACAATCGTCTAGGTGATCGGGGTGTCGAATACACCCTTAAGCCTCCTGGTTCATAAATGGAATTGTAGGAGAAAGGGGAGTCATCTCACAAATTTAAAACTGTTTTTTGCTGGTACTTATCTGTTTATCAGGGACTTTCTTCCCATTCAGTGGTTGGGCAGCAACTCACATGAGATATTCAAGCACCTGCATCACCCAAGAGGCAGTGCAGTTGGCTCTTGTTATCCCCTTCCTCCCCTGCATAGATAATAGTCCCTCACATATAACCCCAGAGAGACATATGGCACGTAATGCCCCCACAATTTCCTTCTCCACTGTCTAGAAAGTATTCACACCCACACCCCCTTGACTTTTTTCGTGTTTTGGTCCCTCACAACCTGGAATTAACATGGATTGTTTAAGGATTTGCATCATCTAATTTACAGAACATGCCCACAACTTTTGAAGATGTTTTTTTTTTTTTGTTATTGTGAAGCAAACAACAAATAGGACAAAATAACAGAAAAAGTCAATGTGCATAACTATTCACCCCCCTAAAGTCAGTACTTTGTAGAGCCACCTTTTGCGGCAATCACAGCTCCAATTCGCTTTGGATAAGTCTCTATAAGCTTGCCACATCTTACCACTGGGATTTTTGCCCATTCCTCCTGGCAAAACTGCTCCAGCTCCTTCAAGTTGGATGGTTTGCGCTTGTGAACCGCAATCTTTAAGTCTGACCACATATTTTCTATTGGATTGAGATCTGGGCTTTGACTAGGCCATTACAACACATTTAGGCCTCTTTCACACTTGCGTTGTCCGGATCCGGCGTGTACTCCATTTGCCGGAATTACACGCCGGATCCGGAAAAACGCAAGTGTACTGAAAGCATTTGAAGACGGATCCGTCTTCAAAATGCTTTCAGTGTTACTATGGCAGCCAGGACGCTATTAAAGTCCTGGTTGCCATAGTAGGAGCGGGGAGCGGGGGAGCGGTATACTTACCATCCGTGCGGCTCCCGGGGCGCTCCAGAATGACGTCAGAGCGCCCCATGCGCATGGATGACGTGCCATGCGATCACGTCATCCATGCGCCTGGGGCGCCCTGACGTCACTCTGGAGCGCCCCGGGAGCCGCACGGACGGTAAGTATGCTGCTCCCCCGCTCCCCGCTACACTTTACCATGGCTGCCAGGACTTTAGCGTCCCGGCAGCCATGGTAACCATTCAGAAAAAGCTAAACGTCGGATCCGGCAATGCGCCGAAACGACGTTTAGCTTAAGGCCGGATCCGGATCAATGCCTTTCAATGGGCATTAATTCCGGATCCGGCCTTGCGGCAAGTCTTCAGGATTTTTGGCCGGAGCAAAAAGCGCAGCATGCTGCGGTATTTTCTCCGGCCAAAAAACGTTGGGGTCCGGAACTGAAGACATCCTGATGCATCCTGAACGGATTTCACTCCATTCAGAATGCATGGGGATAAAACTGATCAGGATTCTTCCGGCATAGAGCCCCGACGGAACTCTATGCCGGAAGAAAACAACGCAGGTGTGAAAGAGCCCTTACATGTCTCCCCATAAACCAATCAAGTGTTGCTTTAGCCGTGTGGTTGGGGTCATTGTCCTACTGGAAGGAGAAACTCCTGTCCTAGCCTCGAATCACGCACAGAGTGGGACTCAAGAATATCCCTGTATTTAGCACCATCCAACTTTGCCTCAACTCTGACCAGTTTCCCAGTCCCGGCTGCTGAAAAACATACCCACCCATGATGCTACCACCACCATGTTTCACTATGAGGATGGTGTTCTTTGGGTGATGTGATGTGTTGGATTTGCGCCAGACATAGAGTTTTCTTCTATGGCCAAAAAGTTACATTTTAGTCTCCTCAGACCAGAGCACCTTCCGCCATACATTTTGGGAGTCTCCCACATGCGTTTTCGAAAACTCACAACGTGCCTTTTTGTTTTTTGATGAAAGTAATGGCTTTCTTCTGGCCACTCTGCCATAAAGTCTAACTCTATGGAGCTTACGCTTATTGTCGTCCTATGTACAGATACTCCAGTCTCTGCTGTGGAACTCTGCAGCTCCTCCAGGGTTACCTTAAGTATCTGTGCTGCCTCTCTGATTAATGCCCTCCTTGCCCGGTCCGTGAGTTTTGGTGGGTGTCCGTCTCTTGGCAGGTTTGCTGTTGTGCCATGTTCTTTCCAATGGGTTATAATATATTTGATGGTGCTCCTGGGGATCATCAACGATTTGGATATTTTTTTTATAACCTAACCCTGACTTCTTACCCTGACTACTTCTCAACAACATTGTCCCTTAATTGTTTGGAGAGTTCCTTGGTCTTCATGGCAGTGTTTGGTTAGTGATGCCTCTTGCTTAGGTGTTGCAGCCTCTGAGGCCTTTCAAAAAAGGTGTGTATATGTAATGACAGATCATATCACACTTAGATTGCACACAGCTGGACATAATTTCACTAATTATGTGACTTCTGAAGGTAATTGGTTGCACCAGAGATTTTTATGGGCTTCCTAACAAAGCGGGTGAATACATACGCACATGCCAATTTTCTGTTTTCTATTTCTAAACAATAGTTTTATTTATATATTTTTCTCATTTCACTTCACCGACTTAAACTATTGTTTTCTGATCCATCACATAAAATTCAGATTAACAAAACATTGAACATGAGGCTGTAATGTAACAAAACACGAAAAAAGTCAAGGGGGGGGGGGGGTTTGAATACATTTGCAAGGCACTGTATAACTATATATTTCTATGAATTTAGAAGTAGGGATAAGTAAATTGAGTGAAGGTGCCTGGGCCACTTGTGAGATCACTATGCCAACATTGAGGGAAGAGGAAGGGAGCATGGAAGCTACTAAGCATGCTACTAGACCTTTGAAAGCAAGAGAAAGTGGAACAGAAGGATGAAGAGCAGGGGGCGCTACCACAGAGTAACATAATTTTTATTGCATGTACACTCATTGAGGGAAAGAAATAATGCACCCAGATAGAAATGTCAGATTGCTGCAAAATTCGTCATGCTGGTATGTCTCAGGCATATATGTTAATGTTTATGGGTATGGTCTTATTAACTGGGTCTTGCCACAACAGGGTGTAAAAAAGTGCTTCTCCTGCTGCTCTATAAGACGCCCCTCAGAGGCTACTTTTGGGTAGTGTACCTCTTGGTCAGAGTTTCTTGACTGCTAGACACTGAAAGACACTGACATAACATTAGACTGAAAGAAGCAGGATAGTTGTTTCAAAGAATTGCCCGCCATCTAGGCCGTTCTGACCTAGGTGTTGGGAGGAATGATTACATTAGGGCACAAACAGCGAACAGACTCCGGACAGATCACCAATAGAGAGGATCATTTGATCCACCGACAAGCTTGAGCAGCTCCCACAGTTCCATTGTCACCCTTGTCTCTGCCTGGACCATTTCCAAGCGCATAGCAGAAGGAAATTTGCTGTCTTGGCGCCCATTATGTGTCCTGCCTTTGACAGCGAGTCACCATCGCCTTCATTTGCAGTGGTCGCAAACGAGAAACCTGGGCTGCTATGGACTGGAACCGTATCCTCTTTAGAAACTAATCCAGGTTCTCTTTGGGATCCCATGACAGTTGGATTTGATTATGAAGGCCTCATGTTGAGCGCTTCTATCCTGCCTTTGCTGTGGAGCGACACACTGCCCCAACTGCTTGTTTGATGATCTAAAGAGACATTGAATATGACAGTCGGTCACCCCTAAAAGTGATATGAGGGACAACTCAGCAAAATGTGCAGGGCATCCTGCTGCCATATGTGTTGCAGGGCTTCCACTGGCATTTTTCAGCAGAATAATGCTCGCCCACACACAGAAACTTTCTCAGAAATGTCTTCACCAGATTATAACGCTTCCTTGGCTGCCCGGTCATCTGATTTATCACCAATCGAGCATTTATGGTACCTCCGCTTCGGCAACCTACAGGCCCAGCTGCAACATCTGTGGGCAAATGTGCCTCCATGCCCAACCTTCTCAATCTCATCTTGTATGAAGGCTAAAGGTGGCCCACCAGTGTGCTAGAGCCTTCTTTCAATTGTACAGTCGTGGCCAAAAGTTTTGAGAATGAGACAAATATTCGTTTTCACAAAGTTTGCTGCTAAACTGCTTTTAGATCTTTGTTTCAGTTGTTTCTGTGATGTAGTGAAATATAATTACACGCTCTTCATATGTTTCAAAGGCTTTTATCGACAATTACATGACATTTATGCAAAGAGTCGGTATTTGCAGTGTTGGGCCTTCTTTTTCAGGACCTCTGCAATTCGACTGGGCATGCTCTCAATTAACTTCTGGGCCAATTCCTGACTGATAGCAACCCATTCTTTCATTATCACTTCTTGGAGTTTGTTAGAATTAGTGGGTTTTTGTTTGTCCACCCGCCTCTTGAGGATTGACCAGAAGTTCTCAATGGGATTAAGATCTGGGGAGTTTCCAGGCCATGGACCCAAAATGTCAACGTTTTGGTCCCCGAGCCACTAAGTTATCTCTTTTGCCTTATGGCACGGTGCTCCATCGTGCTGGAAAATGCATTGTTCTTCGCCAAACTGTTGTTGGATTGTTGGAAGAAGTTGCTGTTGGAGGGTGTTTTGGTACCATTCTTTATTCATGGCTGTGTTTTTGGGCAAAATTGTGAGCGAGTCCACTCCCTTGGATGAGAACCAACCCCACACATTAATGGTCTCAGGATGCTTTACTGTTGGCATGACACAGGACTGATAGTAGCACTCACCTTTTCTTTTCCGGACAAGCCTTTTTCCTGATGCCCCAAACAATCGGAAAGAGGCTTCATCAGAGAATATGTCTTGGCCCCAGTCCTCAGCAGTCCATTCACCATATTTTCTGCAGAAGATAAATCTGTCCCTGATGTTTTTTTTGGAGAGAAGTGGCTTCTTTGCTGCCCTTCTTGACACCAGGCCATCTTCCAAAATTCTCACTGTGCGTGCAGATGCGCTCACACCTGCCTGCTGCCATTCCTGAGCAAGCTCTGCACTGGTGGCACTCCGGTCCCGCAGCTGAATCCTCTTTAGGAGACGATCCTGGCGCTTGCTGGACTTTCTTGGACGCCCTGAAGCCTTCTTAACAAGAATTGAACCTCTTTCCTTGAAGTTCTTGATGATCCTATAAATTGTTGATTGAGGTGCAATCTTAGTAGCCACAATATCCTTGCCTGTGAAGCCATTTTTATGCAACGCAATGATGGCTACACGCGTTTCTTTGCAGGTCACCATGGTTAACAATGGAAGAACAATGATTTCAAGCATCACCTTCCTTTTAACAGGTCAAGTCTGCCATTTTAACCCAATCAGCCTGACATAATGATCTCCAGCCTTGTGCTCGTCAACATTCTCACTTGAGTTAACAGGACGATTACTGAAATGATCTCAGCAGGTCCTTTAATGAAAGCAATGAAATGCAGTGGAAAGTTTTTTTGGGGATTAAGTTAATTTTCATGGCAAAGAAGGACTATGCAATTCATCTGATCACTCTTCATAACATTCTGGAGTATATGCAAATTGCTATTATAAAAACTTAAGCAGCAACTTTTCCAATTTCCAATATTTATGTAATTCTCAAAACTTTTGGCCACGACTGTACACTTTTCTCCAATAAACTTATCCTTTCACTCTAATATGGTAATCACTTCTATATATTGTTCCATATATATGTTGGAAAGTTGGGAGGCATTCTGAGTGTTAACCCTGAAACTAATAAAGAGAATAGAAAAAAATTATGGACTTAGAGGGTTATTTACTTATAGAAATTCGCCAATTTTTGGCATATTTCTGGCACAAATTGCCACGCAAATAACCTTTTTCCCACTCACGCCGGGTTTAAAAAAAAGTGGGTGTGGCGTGGGCAGGGAAGGAGACAGGCCAGCAGGCCCATCACATTTATCATTTTCTACACCTGTTTTAGACATAGAAAATGGTCTAAATTTAAGCCAGCAAGGAAGCTAGCATAGATTTAGACCCCCTTAATTCCTTTTATACATAAAAACATGTACCAGTGGTGTGATCAGGTAATATTGGCGGTACGTCCCCATGGTTTGCACTTCTGAGCAGCTGAATGTGGGAGGGACTGCAGTGTGATTGACAGCTCTGCACTCTGCCCTACTTCACCACAGTCCTGTATTGGGAGATCACTTCACACGGTCAAGACATCTACACACACGAGCAACAAGCGAAAAGACCTAATAAAAGAGAAATAGTCAACAGCATGGAGGACTCTGTTGGCCACTAGAAAACAGCTGAAGCAGCCTAAGGATGAATACATGCTGCTGAGACTGAATACAAGTAGTGCAAAGAAACTAAAGAAGAGCCGACTGTAGAAACGAATGGGGAGTTTACCATTGTAGGTGTTTTTAGATTGGCGTTACTATGTGCACCTGCACCAAATTTATGAAAATGGCGCACAGTAATAATAAATTTGGTGCATTTCATAAATGTGACATTAAAGTGATTTACACTAACAATTCCTACTGACTGTTCACTCCACTTCTAAAAGTAGAGAAGGAAGACGCAGCTCACCAAAAGATGCAAACTTTTTCACAATACCAGCACTTGCGAAATTTTCACACCAAAAAAAGTATAAGATTTGATGGATGTTTTTTCAAAAGCCTCTGCTGGGGTTCCCATCACATAGCATGCAGCTCTTCCCATGCATGATGCAAAACAAAGTAAAAGCCTGACAGTATAAAACAGTCCAGCAGCCACCCAGTGTCATGGCATCCGTTATAAACAGGAGCTATGGTGCCAGTGTGAACAGAATATTATAAAAAAAAATTTACCATTGAGTTTAATATTTAATATATTGAGAAAAATTCATTAGTTTTTGATCAGATACTGACCTTATGTAAAATAGAATATCTATTTGGTGTAAATTACTAGGACAGGACAATAGTGAGCTGTAGTCCCCCTGCTCCTGACGCTATTGAATCTCGTCTTTCCTATAAGGCTCTGCTGGGTTTTTTGTGTTGTTTGTGCAGGAACTTTAGAGCCGTCAGCATGAGTAAAGATTTCAGGAAATAATAAAATTGTTCGGTTTGATTGACAGTGAAAGACAGCTAACTGTTTTATGGAGAAAGCTAACATATGCCAGAGGGGGGTCCATTGTGTAAGTGGAAGGATTGATCACATACTCACAGCGGGAGCCTCTGCATTCAGGCCGGGCTTTCATTCTCTAGCGGACCCTGTAGAGGTAAAGAGAACAGATGCACCCCTCACCCTCCGCTATAGACCTCTCTTTGAATGCCTCAATTTATTTCTAAAAAATACGTCTCCAGCGCACCCCCAGAGTTAAATATTACTTCCCCACTCTGTCTGATGTGCACAGAGAAAGCGTGAAAGCCATTATATTAAGAGTCTGTTAAATTAGATGGGTATTAGAGTTTACATTAAGGTCACTATTTAACTATAGACGAGGCCACAATTCTGTCCAAATGCCAAATATCCATAAATCTCAGTTTTATTGCTCTTTTAACCTTGTGGCTCGCCCTACATATTTTCTCTAATTACATTGATACAACCGATATATTGGAATTTGCAGATTCTTTTAAAGCCACAAACATCGAGCGTGATTGAGCTCCTAGAAAGAAAGCGGCTCTGCTCAGAGCGGATTTCAGTAGCGCAATTGCGCATAAGAAAAAAAACCTTTAAAATGTATAATGTGTGGTGGTTTTGGTGTCTGTTTTAAAGAGGTTTTCTGAGATAGCTCATCAGCATCTGATCGGTGGGGGTCTGGCACCCAGGACCTCCACCCATCAGCTGTTTGAGAACGCACCGGTGCTCCTGTGAGCGCCATGGCCTTCTCCTTGCTTACCAAGCACAGCACTGTACATTGTATAGCAACTGTGCTTGGTATTGCGCTCAGCCGCATTCACTTCAATGGGGTTAGCTGCGCCTAGGCCACGTGACTGAAATACGTGATGCAACATAGCCTAGGCAAAGCTGTGAGAAGGCTGCTGACCTACTGTGAGCCCCGGTGCCTTCTAAAACAGCTGATTGATGGGGTCCTGGGTGTCAGACCCCCACGGTCAGATCCAGAGGATAGATCATCAGTTAAAAATCTTGGAAAACGATGAATGGGTAAATGTCTCGGAATCTTGTGCAAAAAATTAATAAAATAAAAGACGTGTGTCAAATCATGCAACAAATAACCGCCAAAAACCAGATGTACCTAGAATGATAAATATCCCCCTTAGGCCTTAAAGTTGGCCATACACATCCCTGTTGAATTAGTCAGCTAAGCGCATCAAGGCCCGAAGGGTAAGACTGCGTGTACACAAGACTATATATCATCATATATGTCCGGCAATACTGCCAGTTTTGGCAGGATGGCATACTCTCCCCCCGGATAGCAAATGTCAAGAGAGAGAAGGATCAGGGCGTTGGATTTCAATATGCCCGATCCTTTTGTTCTCCACCAGAGGTGTCTGGCAATAGCTTTCATCCCTTTTCCTGAGAACAAATGCAAGCTCGGCCGAGCATGCATGTGTATGGGGACAGGTGGCTCCATCTATCTAAGGCCATTACATGGACAGCTGATTGATTTCAGTAGAAACTATTGTGGGGATTCTCTTTGGTAGACAGGACAAGCGGGTGCAATATAGAGGCAAAGACACGTTTGTAACTCAAAAACTGCAGTGTTTAGTCACACTAGTTGCAGGTTCACCGTATGACAGTCCATTTTCAGTATTGGTGTTAGTTCACACCCAAAACAGTTCATACTGAAAAACGGTCATCTTTGATCCTGGGTGTTTAATCCACACCTGGCTGAATGCTCAGCCTCAGAAAGTCCACCTGCAGGTTTTAGGTGGCCTGCTCGCCCGACACACTGTCTTCAGCTTTCAGACCACACACAGGCCTCAGATCTCGGCAGAGTTTCACACAGCTCCAGTGTCAGAGAGGAGTAATCCACCCACCTGACACTGCTGGATGTTTTTTTTTTATAGGCCTGTCAAAACCCGGCCTGGAACGTGTGGAGTAGTCACCCACCCAGCACTTTGACTACTCCCAGTAAGAGAGTAAGAGCCGTCCCGGATTAGCTATTTGCAGCCATACTAGATAGCAAGGTGTCACACAGCAACACTGCCAATGTTGAGAAATCCAACATTGGCAGATTAAAGATTACAATTGATCTCTGGGTCCCAGAAGTAATTGAATGATTCTGTTATTGTCAGCCAGACCTCATTACATAAAGGTAGTAACCAAAGAGGACAACCACCTTTAAAGGGGTTGTCCAGCTTTGCAGCATTTTTTACTGTGAGCAGCAGAGTGTTGTACCTGTTGAAAAAAAAAACATTTTTGCCATCTCCCTACTGCTCCGTTCCAGCTCCCTTGCTTTCTTCAGTGGTCTTCCTGTCCCTGTCCTGTAAACTTCTGGGTGGATGGGGTCATGTGCACCACTGCAGCCAATAAATGGCCCAGTGGTGGTGTGTCACCAAGCATCATGTCCCTGCTGGGTCTTGTGCCACTTTGGGATCTCCTCACCGCTGAATTCAGTCATTGACTGCAGTAGCGCACCTAACCCTATCCGTTGACCAGAAGACCTCTGAAGGTAGCTGGAACTGAGCGTCAGGGGGCAGGTTAGTATACATTTTTCAACAGGTACAACACACTGCTGTCCACAGTTGAAAATGTCCCCTTTAAGTTAGTGATCATAGTGACATTAAAGTCACGTGACTCCTGCGAAAAGCATGACATGTACTGGTTGATAACATTTTTGGATAATGGTATATAGGCGATCCCGGGCAGCTATAGTGGGGTCAGTAAAGTTTATTAGCATGCTACTTATGTGCTGCAAACAATTATAAACTGGATAGGAAGTGGGTTTGAAATGGCTTAAAGGGATTATGGGTTTAAAGCTGAATAAATGGTTCGCTGTTTTAGTTCAGACACATTAGCTTTTAAGAGATTACTTGAGTATTGACCAACAACCTCAGGAGCAGATCTTAAAATAATGATCTGTGCTCAGGGGGTATCATTTTATTTGTGTTTGGAAAGGAGGCATTCCCCGGAGGTTGGACTCTTCTTATGAGCCGGGGATTCCCCGCTGAGCATAATCTAGCAGGGGAGGTTTAATGCACTTAATTAGAGCTAGGTAAAGAATCTGGCTTAAATTAGCATGGAATTCCAGATACCCCACCCGACACTAATAGTACCAGTGGAAGCGGAAGTATTACACACCACTATCTCCACTGGACATTTACTGCTACCTTGTATTTAGTCATTAAAGTGTTTTTTTAATTTTTTTTATCCTTCCTTGCTTGATGTTAATGAGAATAATCATCTTCTGTGTCTTTCAGCTCCTTGACCTGTTCATGATTTGGGATTGGTCTACATATCTCGCCGATTATGGTCAACCCACCTCCAAATATCTAAGAGTGAACCCGAGCACAGCTCTCATTCTGCTTGAAAAGTAAGTAGGTGCTTCCCAGATAAAATAACCGATCTTCGAATTGCTAATACTAGCACATTGATAGAGCTCTCCTGTGCCATTATATACATATGTCCTGACTCAACACTCATTAATAGAGCTCCTGAATATCTAGCTTTTTTGCATACTTATGGTGAAGAGCCTTACACAAAACTTACCCAGGGCAACAGAATGGAAAAAGCCAAAGACATATCCAAGGTTCCCTGTAAGCCCATGTAGCAGTTAGGGCTTTGGACTATACTCCCTCTAATAGAAAATATTATTGTCGGCATGCCTGGTGGTCTAGAGCAGTGAAAGTGTTAATGTCTGTATCCCTGGTAGTTTAGAGACGTAGAGGGGTTAATGACTACATGTCTGGTAGAAAAGGTATTAGTGGTATTAGTGTCAGCAACGCTTGTGATCTCGGGCAGTGAAAAACTAAAGTCAATACTTCTGGTGGTCTAGGGGAGTGAAGTCAGCATGCCTAGGGGTCTAGGACAGTCAGGTGGGGTTATTCTGGTCATCCTGGACAGTAAAGGACTTCATGTACAGATTCCTGGTGGTCTAGGTCACTGAAGGGATTAATGTATGAAATCCTGGTAGTCTAAGATAGTCAATACGTTTTAGGATTCCTGGTGGACGGCAGTAAAATAATTAATGCTTCATACCTTGAGTTCAGTGTTTACTGACCTCTCCAGCTCCAGTTGTCCTGGCTGTGACAGGAGACTGAACAGCTTCCTGTTTCCTCTCTGCATTGATCATATAGAGGGGATAGAGAAGGCTGTGCAGCTGTAACTGTATGGCTGCAGAGTTCTCACTATGGTTGGGCACAGTGATTCAGGAGCACTGTTCCCGAAGGGGGGAGATCAGGGAGTCCACAGCTGATTTTCCCTAAGCGGGGAAGCTTCTGAGTTGTATGTTTGTGCTTCTGCGCAGCTTAGAGGAAGCTGTTGGCATGTCCTTGTAATGTTATCAGTCTGTCTAGCTATCTATCTAATCTTTTATTTATCCATTATGTGGTTATGTTACTCCCATGCTTCTAAAAAGCAGCAGATTGATGAACTCTGCTCTACATCATGCTGCTCAGTAATAAATACAGATTTACCTGCACCTCCTATCCCTCTATAGTGCAGGCAATCCTGATGTGTCATTGTACAAAGATATGGAATTACAGGCTGTCACTTTCCTCTTCCTTTCCCTAGGATGAAAGACATGAACAAGAAGAATAATATCTTTGCTCAGTTCAGGAAGAACGACCGGGATAGGCAGAAGTTGATAGACACCGTGGTGAAGCAGCTTAGAAGTCTGGTGAATGGGATGTCCCAACACTCTTAGTGGTGGCCGTACTACAAAGTGTACAGAAGCCTATAATCAGCACATTGCTTTCCTGCAGAATAAAGCGTGCGCCTCATGTGTCCAGTCGGACAGGACTAACTAATGTTTTTACAGTTGCTTTTGTAACTATGAGGTTTTTATATCTCGCACACGTGGTGTCAGGAGTGGAACCAGTAATTGGAGTGTAAAGCAGATGAATGGACTCTAAATATTGTATTTTACCTATTGCTGCTAAATTCTGCCACTTCTCAGATTCTATGGCATTTTAAGATGGGTTTTGTATGTTGTGTGAAGTCATTGAGATGATACGTGAGTCAGTCATTGAGATGAAGGGTCTGCTAATGATTACATTCTCCTACAGACCCCGATCATTGTCTGCTGAATGGACATGTCTTCCTATGTGAGTGTATGAGCAGCCACTTTTACTATAGATCTGGTTCTCAGGGGTTGTGATTTTGATCTATACTTTGTAAATATTTGCTTTTGATTTCCTTCGGGAATAAAAATAATGTCAAAAAACTCCAGAATACTGTAGTTTTATTTATTACAATAGACACAATGTTTAGATGCTTTGTGTATTTTTTGTTAAGTGGAAACATTAAACCTACCAAGCAACGTTTGGGGTATATTTATAGGGTCAAGGGTCCAGTCCTCCAGAAGTTAATTAAGGTAGCCGGACAGATAGTCCAGAGTTGATCAAAATGGACAATTTCAGCCAAAATAATTGTTCGTCAGGTGAATTTAACAACAAACAATCATCTTCGTGTAACAGTCACTTGTGGTGCAGTTAGTTGTTACATGAACGGTCGTTGGGTAAAAGACTGTTCCACAGTGAAAGATCTTTAGTCCTTCACCTGGTGTCATTGAATATGACCAAAATTAAGTAAAATGTATATGACTGCATTGATGTAATGGTTGTTCAACAGTTCCGCAACCATCCACTTCCATCTAATATACAGGTGAAGCTCGAAAAATTTGACTATCGTGCAAAAGTCCATTTATTTCAGTAATGCAAATTAAAAGGAATTGCATTAATGCAGCTTAAAATTAGAATTTTGTAAAAAGGTTCAATATTCTAGGCTCAAAGTGTCACACTCTAGTCAGCTAATTAATCCATACCCCCTGAGCAAAGGGTACCTCAAAATTGTGACTTTGGGGTTTCATAAGCTATAAGCCAATATCATCCAAATTATAACAAAGGCTTGAAATATCTCGCTTTGCATGTAATGAGTCTATCTCATATATTAGTTTCACCTTTCAAGTTGCATTACTGAAATAAATAAACTTTGCACGATATTCTAATTTTTCGAGTTTCACCTGTATATGGCCGGCTTTACTGATCACTGGGGATGATGGAAGTGGAGAGTGAAAGGGGACAATGGAGAATTTCTGCAAGAAGACACAAGGAACAAAGTGAAGACCAAATTACCTGTAAACATTTCATACCTGGAACCAGCTGCTGGATGTGGCCGTATTTAGTGGGGCCCATTTGAAGGCTTGTACTGAGGCACCATGGCTACTTATTACGTTAGTAGGTAAACCCACCTTCTATAAATTTTCCTTTTTTTGGGCCTCATTCTAAGAAAATGGGTCAGTGTTGCTTGTATCCCTTCTATCATTTACAAAGCACTCTTGGAAAATGATCCTTGAAATCCTACGTCCCATACACATAACAGTAGTTGTAACTGGATTCCAATAAACAATTAGTAACAAATATTGCTATGGCTGCTGTTTTCTAAAAGTCACAGCAAAAAAGTACACGCGATTACAACCATTTGTATGTTGTACAATCACATTCACCTTTTAGAAATCACTTCCATTATATGTAGATGGTGGATGTAAGCAAAATGTGGCAAACACCGCACCCAAAGATGAGTAATGTACTATGCATTCAGGACACTTTTTACACCCACGTCAACATTTTTGAAAAGGAGCGTATCTAAGAAGAGTCATAAAATGCATTAAATGTTTCACACAAAATATTGGTGTATATGTACGAGCCATTAGGGAGAGTACAGAAGAGTAAAGTGCCTAAGGGTCCTTCTACATGGGGCAGTTTGCACCCCGAATGAGCTAAGAGTGACAATATTCAAGTTGATTGGTGCTCATCTATACATGATGCCAGTGGACGGACTGCTGCAGTGGTCAGCTGATCGCCACATGTCCTGCTCCAGACACCACACACAACGCTGCAGAGGAAATCTACTATTAGATCATTGCCATTAAAGTGAATGGTTGACCATGTAATACGGTGACAGCTTGAGTCCACTAGAATGGGATGTTGGCAGCAATGGTTGTGTGAGGGCAAGCACGCTCAGCGAACAAGCTCCAGATGATCCAGACAGCCCACCAGTAGAGGATCATTTGATCCACCTACAAACATAAGCAGCTCCCACAGTTTTGTGGTCCACCATCTAGACACAGGTGACACCTACATTACACACCCCTGTCTCTGCCCAGAACATTTCCATGGGCTTAGCAGAAGGAAATTTGGTGTTATGGGGCCAATTACGAGTCCTGTCATTGACACCCAGCCACCGTCACCTTCATTTACAATGGTGTCGTGAACTAGAAACCTGGAGTGTTGCCTCTCACGGCAAGGCTGGAAAACTGGCATTTTTCAGCAGAATAATGCTTGCCCACACGAAGCAAGGGTTTCCTAGGAATGTCTCCACGAGATTGTAACACCTCCTTGGCTGCCCGATCTACAGATTTATCTCCAATTGAGTATTTCTGAGAGCAGCTGGGACTCCAGCTTCGGCAACCTACGAGTGCATAGGATCTACAGGCCCAGCTGTAACATCTGTGGGCAAATGTGCCGCAGGATACCATACAGAACCTGTATACATCCATGTCCAACCATATCTCATCTTGTATCTAGACTAGAGGTGGCCCAACAGGGTCCTAGAGCCTCTTTTCAATTGTACAGTTTTCCCCAATAAACGTATCCTTTCGCTCTAATTTTTGTAATAACTTACATCTATCATCATTACATTCACACATATTAAGTGTCATTCTATACCAACAACTCCTTCATTGGTTACTTGGCAATTAGTGTGTGTATATATATATATATATATCTATATATATATATATATTATGCACTTTTTGCATACAAAAATTTCCCTGTGCATTTAAACATTTTGGTGTGCCATAATTTTTTTCATATTTTTATATTATTATGCTTAATCATAAGTGGTTTAGAGAAAAACTAATTGGGGATTTACAATAAATGAACTATACCTGCCCAATTATTACTGACAGCCCCTCAGCACAATACAGGTCCTCTGGAGATTAACAAATACCATATTTTTCGCCCTATAGGACGCACCGGCCCATAAGACGCACCTAGGTTTTAGAGAATGACAATAAGATAAACATGTTTTTCATTAGACCTCAGACCAGGAAAGCAATCAGACACCCAATGTTAATCACACCTCATCTGACTGCCCCAATCAGACCCCCAATGTTAATAAGCCCCTCAATCAGACCCCAGATCAGACCCCCAATGTTAATAAGACCTCAGATCAGCCCCCCCCATGCCATTTATCAGCCCCCATGCCATTTATCAGCACCCATTATGAGCCCCCATGCCATCTATGAGCCCCAGTGCCATTTATGAGCCTCCATTATGAGCCCCCCAATGTAATTTATAAGCCCCAGTGCCATTTATGAGCCCCCATGTCACTTAAAAGGCTCCATTATGACCCCCCCCCCCATGCCACAGATCAAATAAAATAAACACTTACCTCTCCTGCTTCTGGACGACGACTCTCCTCACCGCCGGTGATCTTCTTCCTCCTGCTGTGCTGTAAACTGCCGCGCACAGCGTGAGGTCACAGAGCGCTCTCACAGTGTGCTCAGCCACAGCACAGCCGAGGAGCAGGAAGCGGCGAGTACAGAGCCTTCACTGCTTCCCACTCCTACGGTACTAATGAGCGCTTCCATAATAGAAGCACTCATTAGTATTCACCCCATAAGACGCAGGGACAAAAACTGGGTCTTATGGGGCGAAAAATACGGTAGGTCAACCAAATTTGGTACACATGGCTCATACAGCTCCGTGTGCCTTTCTTTGCACCACCTTGTAACTGGGGTACATTTACACCAATTTTTATGCCACAAAATAGTGCAAATTTTTAATAAGGGTGGCGTATTTTAAAAAAAAAACTCTTTTTTTGCAACTGAGGTTTGTGTAAATTAGGCCTGCTCCATTTTCTGCTGCCGTTTGTGTTAGAATTTTGACAAATTATGCTTAATAAATTGCCCTTAGGGCTCATTCACACAACCGTATGTATGGTTCCGCCTCCTTTCCGCAATTTTGGCGAACATACGCAGACGCTCATTTCAATAGGGACGCGAAAGATGCGGACAATGCGTGGCTCTGCATAAAATATACAGCATGTCCTATACTTGTCCGCAAAAAACGTTCCATGGTCCCATACAAGTCAATAGATCCGCAAAAATGCGGCATGCAATGGATGTATTTCTGTATGTAATCTGTTTTTTTGCAGATCCATGTCCGCAAAGTTTAAGAACCAGCCCAAATTAAAGCTCAAAAAAATAAAATACAATTTTGCTGATCCGCAAGACATACGGAATCAAATATAACCACACTTTCCATTTTTTGTGTACACGCTGAACTGTCTGCAAAAAAAACGGATCCAGTTTTTGAGGACCACAAAAAAAAATACGGTCAACTGAATGAGCCTTTAATGTAAACTAGATACAGTAGATTGGAATAGAGAGCCCAGTCTGTAGGAGCTTACATCCATCTGCAGAGTCCCAGGCAGTAGATGTTTTATTTGGGCTTTTTCCTATGGGGTACGTGTGGATGCTGCTCAGTGTGCAGTCTTGTCTGCCCTGCCCCCCATCACCATTAAATCTCCCCCAATTACTTAGCATTTCACAAATATTGGCCTTGGTGGTTTTCCAAATAGCTATTGGCAGATGAAGACTTTGTGTCCAGGTCCTGGCCCATGTGCAGGGAGCACTACTCTGCTTTTATTACAGTTTGTGATCTGGGGAATTGGCCTTCATGGGAGATCTACATCTAAGGCCATAAATTACTGCAGAGAGGCTCAAACTCCAGAGATTTATAGTGATGGCGCTATAAATTATTACCCAGTGTATTTCATGTTTGCACCGCCACGGATAATGCTGGAAGGACATGTCTATCGATTGAGCTCAGATGCCCAGGTCTAGATCTCCCTGCAGTCTGGCCAGGGCCTCCTGTTTACTAGGTAACTGTTAACCCTTCCCGACTACACAGTCCAGCACTACTTTATTATTATTATTTATGATACATATACATATGATAAGGGGTGCACATACATAATACAGACAATTGGAATAAGCATGGACAAGATAAGCTACAAAGTGGTACATTATAGGAGCTTTGCTGCATTCTAGCAGAAGTCTATGTCATGTATTTTCAAGAAACATTAAATTATGGATCTATAGGTCCAAGAAACATCAGCCTCTGGTATATTAACTTGTGAATAAATGTAGCCTTAATTATTAACCAGGCAGCCAAATATCCCCGACTCCACCACTAATAGATAGATAGATAGATAGATAGATAGATACATAAACAAATAGATTTGTAGTAGATAGATATGTCATAATAGATAGATAGATAGATAGATAGATTTGTAATAGATAGATATGTCATATTAGATAGATAGATAGATAGATAGATAGATAGATACATAGACAAATAGATTTGTAGTAGATAGATATGTCATAATAGATAGATAGATAGATAGATAGATAGATAGATAGATAATGTGAAAGTTATTCACCCACTTGTCCAATGCAACATTTCAACCTGCCATCTTGGGTCTTTCTCAAGCAAAATATAAACAGCTCAGAGGAAACATAAAAGACAGATACAAGGGGTATGGCTCAGACCCACACTTATCAACAAAAATCCAGTAGCACTCCAGAATTGGTGAAATACATAAAATTATTGACTGATGTATCCAATCCAACCTTTCAAACCACTTTCTTGGACCTTTAGATACAGATAGATAGATAGAATATTGAAATGACAGAAAGAAAATATTTAGATATTAGATAGATAGATAGATAGATAGATAGATAGAAATGGGATAGATAGATAGATAGATAGATAGATAGACGGATAGATAGATAGAATATTGAAATGACAGAAAATGGATAGATATGAGATAGATAGATAATATATTGATAGGATAAAAATGAGATACAGATAGATTGACAGACAGATATATGGAAAATATAGATATAAAATGATAGATTATAAATATGAGATTGACATAGAATTTAGATATATAGATGATAGATGGCTAGTAGATATTATTTTCCCTATTTATATTGCATCTAGTATACATCTTCTCTATGCATACATATAGATAGATTCTGGACACTGATGAGCAGCATATATACAGTTCACCACTGAATATTTTCTAATCCCAGGCATATACTACACTACTGCCCTGCTGACCAGACCCCAGGCTGACCAGTCTATCCTTAGGTGCTGGGCTTGTCCACACTATTTTATGGTGCTTAAGTAAAGGGTTCTCATCCTCTTCAGTAGTCACCACGTTTTATAACTCCTCATCACTGACTTCTACTACAACAGGTGTTTCCAGTACAGCCAGCAGAAATAGTGCTCACACCCCAGTAAAACAAGCCCCCATGTATATGTTATTCAAACTGGGAGCTGTGCTGGGATCAGTGGACTCCACACCTCCACCCTGCAGGACCTTTACTCTTCCCCAGTCTAGAAGTGCTTCTTTATCTCTGATGAGGTGTGAGCACTAATTGTTATATTCATTGACTGATGGCCACTACATCTAGTTCAACAGAAGATAATAGGAAGCTATCAGTCATCTTTCTACTACAACAGCCTAAAAAGTGAAATGATATGTGCTGTTATCTAGAGTCAACACTGGCTGATAACCTGCCCTGTGTACCTGTCACCAGGAGATAAATGACCCCATGTACAATAAATATACTCCCATTTGTAGCCTATCAAAGGAGACTATCATCCCCATAATGATAGTGTACAATCTGCAGCTATGGGCTACCACTAGTCAAATGATGCCTTGGTGCTGCACAGGGCAGAAGGTCCACATAGGTCTATCCTTCTCTAGCTTCTGGCCAAGTCTACACATTCCTTCAATCCCCTCAAGTTGCCCAATCCTAGCAAATGTTCCCTGCTACTCACATATGCAGGGAGGCACCTCAGCCCCTGAAGGTGGATCATATTATAAGCCAATATGTATATAAATGTAGCTAGGAGGCAGGCTCAGCTCTGTCCTTAGGAGTGATAGACTAGACCCCCTTCAAGACATCAATCAGTCCTTGCACTCCTGCTGCTGCTGCTGCACAGACCTGCTGGTGAGTATTTCCCATCTTCATATCCTGTAGAAGAAGCTTTTTGTAGCTTTCTTTTTCTGCAACACCTGTTAGCAAAGTTTGTGAAGTTCTTGTAAATGTCTTCTGTGGTGTGGATACATTTTTCTTCTTGGATGATCACCTCTGGTTCAGGACAGGAATAAGGAAGCAGCAGGGTAGATATTAATGTGCAAATTGCTCTATAGATGTGTAGCCTGCAGCTATGCCCCTTATCTTTCAGAAATAAATCTTCTCGGCTAAGCTTCTTTTTTTTTTTTGGCTGGGGGAACCTAAATATATCACCTTCCATAGCATGCCAAATATATAATAAAAACCTGAAAGCTGCAATTTTAGCCTTATAATCAGCATAGCTGGGTCTCCAGTGCTCACTATTTATTCCTTTCAAGACAGAAAATAACTCCTTCAAGGAAGGGGGAGATCCTAAATCACCTACAGAACATCTTTTTTCACCCATGTTTGTTGTTTTAAGGTTTTTTTTTTAGGCTAAGGTTTCCTTCATGTTTGCTGAATTGTTCTTCTCTTGCATTGAAGGGCTGGGGAGATCTTCATGGATTAATCAAAGTGTTAAACATCTCGGAGTAAAAAGTAAGCCGCCTCCCAGTGTCAATTAAACCATTTCCAGTGAGTGAGGCTGACTCTCCAGAGCTGGTAGTCACTGTACAGTTGGAAGTGACTCTAATTGCAAGCCTAAAGCCTCCTGGCAGCTGGAGACAACGAGATGTTCCTCACTACAGACCTCAACTATATGTCATTTCTGGAAGCGGCTTTTACATCAGTCCTGTCCCTGGTTCTGCTCCTGGCTGTATCTCACCAGCTATGGTCCCTGAGATGGCACAGTACTAGAGACAGGAGCAGCAATTTACCTCTACCCAAGGGCTCTATGGGATGGCCATTTTTTGGAGAAACTCTTCACTGGCTTGTACAGGTAGGAGCACAGGAATGTATTTTATGCTGATCTATGAGTGACTAATGACCTAATTAGTAACTTATATTAATATCATGGTTATAAGTGTTGAGGAGAACCACAAGTAACAGCCCTACAATCTAATGGTCTCCTCTCATTCACTCTGCCATTATTTGGAATAATATTATTAGCAGAGCTTGTTACTTTTGTGTTACTTTTTATCATTGTATAAAACACAAGTAAAGCAACATCCCCTTTGTAGGAGAGACAAAGCCTGATAATTCCAGTCAGAACATGACTTTATATTGCCAGACCTAGTCATGCTGTGGAACCACAAGTGCCAAGAAGCTTTTCTAGCGGTAGACTCTATCCCACTGAGTAATCCTGTGTCATTCATATTTTAGATGGATGCACTTCCGCTTCTTGAAATTCCTAGCAGTTGTGGAACCACAAGTACCAAAATATTTTTCCAGCTGCTGGATAGCTGAAGACTGACATTGAGCTGTCAGGTTATTCAGGGATTTATTGATATTATATGTCTGTGTTACATTTAGATCTTGAAAGTACAATTAAAATAATGATTTTTGTTTTAGTTTAAAGGTAACAGAAACAAAAGGGATAAAAAGAAGGACTACGTTGGGAGTTGTAGTTTCAATTAAAACTACTCATAATTCTTAGATTTTATATAGCAAATATATCCTTATGATTATCTATCTATAATATATATATATATATACCTCTAGATGAATGCAGATATTATTATACGTAATAAAAAGGTTTGATGACCTGATATGATTTGTAACATAAGCCAGAGCTTGATGACCTATGCTGGGATATTCTCTTTGCTGACTGTGACTACTTATGGCCACTCCAGGGCTCAAACTTCCACAGCTCCAGAAGAGAAAAGTATGGGAACATTTTTAAAACTCATCTGCTCGGAAAACCATTGATCCGCGTGACCGGCGCAGAAAATGTCCGCAAGATCTTGTTAGGAGAACATCACCTGGTTAGTACACAGTGGCCGCAGAGCACCCAGATCATCCTGGGCTCCAATACTCTGGTCAACTCCATTGGCGAACTCCATAGACACAAGAGAAAAGTGAGTAACCACTGAATGTCATGATTTTTACATGAATTAGCATTTAGATTGATTACGTTATTATCTATACAGATTTGGGATCATTTTTGTCATAAGCATTAGGTACATGTTTAGACCATAGACTTGTGTAATGGTCAATTCATCTTCATATAGCTTTTAAATCTTGTAAGCTTTTGTATGACCAGAATTAAGTCACTGAATCCATTTCACTGGATCAACTTGCTGGTGGCCAATAGTGTCAATGTTTTAATATATTGCGGTCCCTACGCCAAACTTATGCCAATGTTGAATGTACTTTGTATACTGAGTTCAGCCCGAAGGACCCCAGAGTGACAGATTTAGGCTGTTTTTATAAAACGTTCACGTCTGTTCATTTACATTTTTTTTTAAACAGTTTTTATCTAAAGCAGATTTATACACAAGCACCAATGCCTGCTAGATTTAGATTTATATTTCTCCTATAGGAATCATAGGATGCTTCTTTAATTGTCACCTTTCTTGCTTTCAGATTATGGCTAAGGTGTTCAGCCACCCGGCGCTGGAGAGCTACATCCCCCGTATCCAGGAGGCTGTGAGTTGGGAGCTGCATGGCTGGTGCAGGGAACCTGGCTCCATCTCTATGTTCTCTTCTGCCAAAGCTCTTACTTTCCGGATTGCTGCCCGTATTTTGCTGGGACTTAGCTTGGGGGAGAAGCAGTTTAAGGAGTTGGCCAGAGTCTTTGAGCAACTAGTGGAGAATCTCTTCTCTCTCCCCCTGGATATCCCATTCAGCGGTCTCCGCAAGGTATGTATTTGCTTATCAGATGCACATCCAGATCATGCTTGCTGCTCCTTACAGCTTCTGCCACATTCAGTCATGATTTACATCCTTGGTTCTGCAAACTACAGCTACGAACCTATTCATTTAGAATGTACCTTTTCTTCTAAAAGCATCTCAACTTAGAAAGTAACTTGGAATAGATATGCAATGAAGGCGAGGTGCATATGACTTCCTCTGAGGACTGCTGCCTCTCAACATGTCCTGCAATAAATGTCACCTTGCCACAAGCCAGTGATGCCCCATGAATGGCCCAAGCATAATGACCCGCACCCTATATTGTACAAAAATAATTTATGGACATAAATAGAGCAAGCAGCCTGGATCAAGGTCTATAAATCATATGCTGAATAGGACAGGCCGTGTGCCCCATAGTAATTCGAGTGTCCGGAATAGGCTGTTCTAGTGCTGTCGTACAGCTGCTCATTTGGCAAACAGGCATGCTATGTAATTGTTCAGTAAGATCAGCGGTGAGGGTGAAAACATAGAAGAGGGAAAACATTGTCTTGCGGCTAACTGTCCAGCTGAGTGCAAGACAATGAGCATCTCCAGGGACTCTTCAAAGCAGACTCTTAATGACTCCCTGGTATTTCTGACCCATCCTGAGACTTTTAAGGCGCTCGTGGAACTGACAATTTTTCCTAAACCCAATAAACAAGTCATAACCATCTCAGTAAGTTAGGACATGCTTGATTGTTCAACGAGGATCCAGAACCAGAAATTTCTGCAACAAGTCTGCCTCGTGTGAACATACTCCGAGATGTGGGCTTACCCTTACTACAGATGCATGCAGACTTCATTGTACTACTGGTTGCACGTACGCCGTATGATGTGTGTACGTGTTGTAAACTGACGCTTTGCCTTTGGTGTAGAATATTTACGGATTTCACTTATGCTGTTCTGGTTCACTGCTAACAGGTGATGTATTTTCATAGGGCATAAAAGCACGGGATACTTTGCACCAATACATGGAAGATGCCATTAGAGATAAAATCTCAAAGAGAGATCCTGAAGTGTGTGAAGATGCTCTGGACTATCTGATAGACAGTGCAAAGGAGAACGGCAAAGAGCTGGACATGCAGGAGTTAAAGGTACTGCAATCACAAAACTGCGGTCATGAGGAATACATGAGATAACATGCCACTTACCTATAAACAGAGCCAATAGCCTAGGACAAGTGTAAGCAAGATAGCACTGTGGTTATTATGGAGGATCCCTTTAAATGCAGTTATATCTCTGAGGACAGATCAGTCAGGGATATTCCAGGATTCTATCATGGATGGGCTGTCGTCAGGAAAGTGCTTTTCCCGTACACTCCAATAGGAGCAGTGCTGCAGTTACCAGTTCTATCCACTACACAGTATAGTTCTGGCACCAGAGCTACTTGGTAACAGCTGAGGTGTGGGGTGTTGGACTCCTGCCAATCGGATCCTAAGGCTAGGCCATCAATATTAAAATCCTGGAATACCTGTTTAATTTCCGTTAACATAAAGCCTGAGGATAGGTCATCAATTGAAAAATCCCTTTAAATAAAAAAACTAAAACAAAAAAAGCATACCTGTTTAATCCACTCTGGTCATCACTTTGTTTACTCTCCTGGAGGTGGTCCTGTGCCCTCTATCCATGTGGCCACTGCAGCCAATCAGTGGCCTCAGCGGTCTTGTGCTGTACATGCCAACATCACAGTTGAGGCCACTCATGGCACGTGATCATCTACTGAAAACTAAACCAAAGGCTAGTGGCAACCACCAAAACGGGATTGGTGGGGAATTACACAGGGGACTATTTTTTATTTATTTTTTATTTTTTTGTAACATTCTCCTAAATATTTATATCCTGGAAAATCCTTTCAAATTAGGCTAGGGCTAATTTGTTGTAGAAAAGTTGCGCAACATTTTTTGTAATGTTAGTCAGTAGTTTGGCAATGTGAAATTCTGGGACTGCAACACGACAGTCGCAAAAAATCCATCCAAGTTGGATTTTTATGCGACTGTCACGTCACAGTCCCAGCCTGTTGCACGTCGCACTGCGACACCATTGACTATCATTACAAAAAAAATGTTGCACAACATTTCTGCAACATAAATGTTGCGCGACACATGTTGCAGTGTAGTTGTATTCTTTTTATCGCGCGACTTATTAGCCCTAGCCTCACAGACTGAACAATGTTTTCAATTTTATCCATTCTGTAGTGGGGACTCTGGTTTCTGCCTACACTCCAAAAACAATGTGGCCCAGATTTACTAATCTTCTAGAAGGCGTCAACTTAGACCGGCTGTCTAGACCTGCAACAGATTTATCACAGGGGCTCAGGCCGGATGATACATGTGATGCAGGGATTGACACTTTTATCTATACCAACTATTAGTTTGCTTAGGCTGGGTTCACATCATGTTTTTTTGCCATCTGTACAACGTATACAAAAAATGTATATGGTAACCTGATGCCTCAGATGGATGCCATACAGTGCCATCCATCACCATAGAGTTCCATTGTAAAAAAAAAAATATTGTAAAAAAAAAAAAAAAAACTACTTTTTTTTACTGGTCTCTGCAAGATGCAAAAGCATGGTGTGCTACGCTTTTGTATCCCTATTTTTCCCAACATATACGTTAAACGGATGTGAACCCATCCTTACTTTGAGATAGAATTTTGTGCCAGAATTGCGGTACAATTTTGGCACAAAATGTTGCAACTTAGGACACTCCCCTTTCCAGCTAAGCGATGTCCCCTATCAATCAAGTCACAAAAAATGTATAGAAAACCTAGTTGTGCAAAATTCCTCTAATTTGCACCACTTTTTAGACATATTCTAGATTCTGTGTGTGTGTGTGTACATATCAGAAAGCAGAGATAGACTGCAAGCTCTGCTGGGAAGATGGACTGCTGTGTGTGCTGTCTGTACAGCGCTGCAGAATATGTTTATGTTATGTAACAGTTATCAAATAAGTAATGCCGATACCAAAATGCATCATCCCATATGCTTTGTTTAAATACAGATTGGGATCTGCTCGCTTAGCATCTGGTATACAGGCCTCGCAGTAGCTCCCCCTTCCCTCTTTACAACTACATTGTATTTCATTTTATTTTTATAGTTGTATAAAGTCTTAAAAATGTGTTAAACATATTTTTTACATTTCTTCGGAGGAGTAAATAACAGATGCACTGGGATTTTGGTGTAATGCTTAAAATATACTCAGGAAACCTTTACATGTATTAATTATAATGTGCAGATTTACGAATGTATAGTTACTGCCACTTAGGTTTTGTAAGGGCTTTCACTGAGGAGAAATGACTGAATCCACTCCAATATCAGTAAGGGATGCAGCGTTATAAGGACATTTTATAAATGTGGAATACAGGAACATAAGAGGAAATGTTACCACTGTATTACTACAGTAGAGGCCGATGGACCTGGGTCTAATACAAAATCTGCAACCATGCACCTCAGCTTCATATGTACATGCAGTTAATAGATCTGGTCTCTTTTCATTTAGCAGAGAAGTCTTTGGTCCATCTCTGACTCCAGGTCTCAGGTGTAATTTTAATTTTTGCACCTCACTCACATACAGTAGCACACAGTGATGTCATAGTGCAGGGATAATAAACAGTGATGTCACAGTACAGGGATAATAATCACAGTGATGTCATAGTGCAGGGATAATAAACACAGTGATGTCACAGTACAGGGATAATAAACACAGTGATGTCACAGTACAGGGATAATAAACACAGTGATGTCACAGTGCAGGGATAATACACACAGTGATGTCACAGTACAGGGATAATACACACAGTGATGTCACAGTACAAGGATAATAAACACAGTGATGTCACAGTACAGGGATAATACACACAGTGATGTCACAGTACAGGGAAAATAAACAGAGTGATGTCACAGTACAGAGATAATAAACAGAGTGATGTCACAGTACAGGTATAATAAACAGAGTGATGTCACAGTACATACACAATAAACAGAGTGATGTCACAGTACAGGTATAATAAACACAGTGATGTCACAGTACAGAGATAATAAACACAGTGATGTCAGTACAGGGATAATAAAGGCAGTGATGTCACAGTACAGGGATAATATACACAGTGATGTCACAGTTAAGGGATAACAAACACATTGGTGTCACAGTACAGGGATAACAAACACAGTGATGTCACAGTACACTGATAATATACACAGTGATGTCACAGTACAGGGATAATAAACACAGTGATGTCACAGTACAGGGGTAATAAACACAGTGATGTCACAGTACAGGGATAATAAACACAGTGATGTCACAGTACACTGATAATAAACACAGTGATGTCACAGTACAGGGATAATATACACAGTGATGTCACAGTACACTGATAATATACACAGTGATGTCACAGTACAGGGATAATAAACACAGTGATGTCACAGTACAGGGGTAATAAACACAGTGATGTCACAGTACAGGTATAATAAACAGAGTGATGTCACAGTACATACATAATAAACACAGTGATGTCACAGTACAGGGATAATACACACAGTGATGTCACAGTACAGGGATAATAAACACAGTGATGTCACAGTACAGAGATAATAAACAGGGTGATGTCACAGTACAGGTATAATAAACAGAGTGATGTCACAGTACATACATCATAAACAGAGTGATGTCACAGTACAGGGATAATAAACACAGTGATGTCACAGTACAGGGATAATAAACACAGTGATGTCACAGTACAGGGATAATAAAGGCAGTGATGTCACAGTACAGGGATAATAAGCACAGTGATGTCACAGTACAGGGATAATAAACACAGTGATGTCACAGTACAGGGATAATAAACAGAGTGATGTCACAGTACAGGGATAATACACACAGTGATGTCACAGTACAGGGATAATAAACACAGTGATGTCACAGTACAGGGATAATAAACACAGTGATGTCACAGTACAGGGATAATACACACAGTGATGTCACAGTACAGGTATAATAAACACAGTGATGTCACAGTACACTGATAATATACACAGTGATGTCACAGTACAGGTATAATAAACAGAGTGATGTCACAGTACATACATAATAAACACAGTGATGTCACAGTACACTGATAATATACACAGTGATGTCACAGTACAGGTATAATAAACAGAGTGATGTCACAGTACATACATAATAAACACAGTGATGTCACAGTACAGGGATAATAAACACAGTGATGTCACAGTACAGTACTTGTATGTGGCAGAATGGAGGTAGTTTCCCATTAGGTTCAAGGTTTCATTGCAAACCTCTGCAACCTCTGTAGTTATGCTCCTGCACATCTTTTATTGTTGCGCCCTCAAGTTGTCACCCTCCTGCCAGGCAGCAACCAGGGGCAGACTGGCCATAGACCCTACAGAGAAATTTCCTGGTGGGCCAATGCCCAGGGGGCCACCCAAGGCCTCCTCATGGCCCCCAACCAGGTACATAAAGATCTGATGCTCTCAGCGTTAATTAAAGCGGTTGTCCGAGACTTTAATACTGATGACCTATCCTCAGAATAGATCACCAGTATCTGATCAGGGGGGTCCAAAACGGGGACCTCTGCTGATCAGCTGTTTGAGAAGGCAGCGATACTCGCAGTAGAGTCGTGGCCTTCCCCAGCTTCTCCTTGGCTGTGTGACGACACTTTCGGTCACGTGGCCTAGGTGTAGTTCAGCCCAAATGAAGTGAATAGGGCTGAACTGCGATACCGTGCTTGGTGAGCACGGAGAAGGCCGCAACACTCACAGGAGTGCCAGTGCCTTCTCAAACAGCTGATCGGCGGGGGTGCTGGCTGTGTCGGACCCCCACGAATCAGATACTGATGACCTATCCAGAGGGTCTCAGAAAACCCTTTTAATGTAGGAGAATCAGACACTTATGGCTGTTTCACAGGAGCGAATCCATTGCGGAAATCACGCTCCATGTGCGAGTGTGATCCTCTGCTCTGGACTTGCAGGAGCGCACGGCATTATCATGATTTATAATGCTATGTGCCCCTGCTTGACCTTATTTCTACAGAATCATACTGACAGCTTTATGTCACTATGATTCTGTGGAAAAAAGGCCATGCAGAGACACATAGCATTATAAATCATGATAATGCCGTGCGCTCCTGCAAGTCTAGAGCAGAGGATCACACTCGCATACGGAGTGTGATTCCCACAATAGATTCGCTCGTGTGAAACAGCCCTTACAGTATGCATCTGGCCAGCGGCCACAGGTGTCCTCCTGAATTCGACTGTATTGCTGTTCTCAGGATGATGATACAGTTTCATACAGTGGTGCAGGCGGCAGCATATAGTGCTGCACTGTGGTATTTGGTTTTGCTGGGGCGGTATTTTGTGCTGCACTATGGTATTTGGTTCTGCTGGGGCAGTATTTTGTGCTGCATTGTGGTATTTGGTTTTGTAGGGGTGGTATTTTGTTCTGCACTACAGTATTTCTTGTCCTGCCTACTCGTGTTGCCCCGCTTTCTGTCAATTTGGACCCACTTACAACATGGGGGTCACTTTTAGTTTTTTTCCAGGTCCACTTTAAGTTCCCAGTCCTCCCCTGGTAGCAACAAATGTTGGCAGCTGTCATGTAGGCCTTATTATCATTATTATCTTCCATTTTTATAGCTACAATATATTCATCAAATCTTGTGAAGACCCCGGTATTGTGCCTAGGATGACATGAATTGTTTTTGTCTTTTGCTACACAGGAATCAGCCATTGAGCTTATGTTTGCTGCCTTCTTCACGACGGCTAGTGCCAGCACCTCACTCATACTTCTTTTACTCAAACACCCATCTTCCATACACAAGCTCAGAAAGGAATTGGCATCACACGGGTTAGTCAAGCAATGCCAGTGTCTCCATTCTTCAGACAATCCCAACAACAATGGTGCTGAAAAGCAGTGTGTGACTGCAGGCTGCCACTCTTCTGTCCTCCTAGGTTCAGAAGGACACGTGAAACAGATTTGGGAGCAGACAAAACTTATCTTAGCAGACAGAAATGAAAGAGAACAAATTTTAAAGAGAAGATCCCAAGATGGCATGCAATGGGAGCACCGCTGTGATAATAAACTATACAAGCAGGACTCCCCTAACCAACTGGGTTCAGCCAAGTTTCAAGAAGAAGACGAGGGTCTGACATGTGAATGTCGTTATCAGCTGAACCTAAGTTTGGAGAAACTGAAGAGACTTCAATATTTGGATTGTGTAGTGAAGGAAGTTCTGAGGCTGCTCCCACCCGTCTCAGGAGGCTACAGGACGGCTCTGCAGACCTTTGAACTGGATGTGAGTATGAACTTTTACTTTCCAGGGTATATCTCAGGGGAAGTGGAATACAAGTTGGTTCTCTATGGGCATGTTCAGTGCTTTATTGTATGCAGCATGTTTTTTTATGAAATGGATATTCAGGAAGCACAGCTCAATGTATAGCAATGTGTGTGAGATCCCTGCAAAATGTACGCTGATTCACAAGACTTCAAGTAGAAAGGTAGAGTCCAGCACCAAAAATAAAAAGAATCAGTGGTGAGTGGATTTAAAGGGAATCTGTCACCATCATTATGGACTATCATTTGCTGTAATACATGAGAAGTGCTGCACTTAAGGAGTCCAGATTGCTATTTTTTATTTTGCTACTGCTCCCCGTTCCCCTGTTGTCAGGACTCAAACCAAGAGTCCGGACTCATGTGCTGCGATAACTTAATGGAGAGGACTCCTGTGCGCATGCACAGCAGTCCTGACAATATATCACACAAATAGTGATCTAGAGTCAATACATGCAGTACTACTCATGTATTCCTGAAGATTATAGTCCAAGATCATGGTGAGATATTCCTTTTAATCTCTAGTTTTCTGTGTTATTATATTGTATCTTCATGACTTCAAGGGTGTTTAAACTATAAACCCCAAGTCTTAAAGGGGTTTTCCTGCAGGGTAAAAATAAATAAAAGAAACGATACCTACCTCACTGTTCCTATGCTGCTCTTATTCCTCCACTGGAGTACGACTAGTCTTTACTTCTGAGACCTGACTGAACACACCGGAAATGCCTCAAAATGTCCACTCAGCAAATCACTGGACGCAGCAGTGATCCAGCTCAGTAATTGGCTGAGCGGGCATTTCCTATGTGTGAAGACAGGACCAGAAAGTAGAAACCAGCAAGCATCCAGGCAGTAGTTGAACGGTAGTAGCCAGATTAGTGAGGTCACTATCAGTTATTTTTTTATTAACCCACTCTGAACCCATTGCCACCAATTTTCTTCTCCTGCTGGAAACCCTCATAAGGGTGGGTTTGCATGTGATGTAATTCTCTCAGCAGTAGAATTCAGTGCGGGTTCTACGGGAAACTTTCAACCTTTGCAATGCAAAGTTTGAAAACAGGGGGAGAGATGCAGTGGCAGTTTACACCCCCAATCTGAGGCAGGCTTTATCTGTGGACTTGCCATGTGTGGATGTACCATTAAGGTTCACCATAAATTCTATAGATAAACAATTAGTTCAAGTGTAAAGTGTAAAATTTGGGAAACATCTCAAATACCTGGGCTTTTTTTAGGCGGAGTGAATACATGGTTGGAATGTGACTTTCTGCAGACCATAGTAACAATACTTGTCAGCCTCTTCGAAGTACAGTACATGTTCTAGCTTTGACCAATGATGATACAACACTAGGCTGCTAAGCATACCTTAAATGGGTTGTCCATGAGTAGAAAAACATGGCTTCTGTCTTCCAAAAAGGGCACCACAGTTGTGCACTGGTTGGGTGCAGTATTTTCACTTCAATGACGCTACCAGACATGACCCATGGATAGGTGAGGTGCTGTTTTTGGAAAAAAAAGCAGTCATATTTTTGTAAAGTTGGGCATCCCTTCTAAAGTAAGGCTAGCCAGAAAGGACACCATCAAAAATACAAGTTTGGTGTCACATGTGAATACCAAGGTCGCTAAAAAAGCTAGTACTTGAGCTGAGGATGACCTGAAAAAAGGTCAACCAAGCA
This sequence comes from Bufo gargarizans, assembly GCF_014858855.1. NCBI lineage: Eukaryota > Metazoa > Chordata > Amphibia > Anura > Bufonidae > Bufo > Bufo gargarizans. Next base: position 359,140,885 of record NC_058085.1, read on the forward strand.
AGCAGTACAGAATTACTGGAGTCCCTGTTGCAATTATGGGCACTTAATGGTGTCTGTGACAAATCTTGTGTAGCATTCCCCATATATCACAGCATAAACCATCCGTACTCTTGTGATGTGGCCCTACAACTAATTTTGGAATTGCTAAACATACAGCAACACGGCCAAGAATGCAGATGTACAGGAACTAACCTCAGGTCTTGGAATCCTTCAGTAAATCTCAAGAAATGTCTTCATCACAAGGGTGTTCATTCATCGCCCCCTTTTGGTAAAACAGAGAATTGTGGATTACTTTCCTCCAAACTGAAAATGATACATATCATTCTGTAACATTTGCTTACCTTTGCTTTTAAACATTGTTTCTTTTTTGTACATATTGTCTTAGTTTATGCAATTTTTATTTATTTTTTACTTTATTGATAATAAGATAAAAAAAATTCTTGTTTTACCTTGCAGGGCTACCAAGTCCCCAAAGGTTGGAGCGTTATGTACAGTATCAGAGATACTCATGAAACTGCAACCATCTATCAGAACGCTGACTCTTTTGACCCCGATCGGTTCTGTACAGAACGAGATGATGGAAAAGCTAGCAGATTCAATTATATCCCCTTTGGAGGCGGCGTTCGTAGCTGTATCGGCAAAGAACTTGCACAAATAATACTGAAACTTCTCGCCATAGAGTTGGTGGGCACTGCCAAATGGGAATTAGCTACACCAAGTTTCCCCAAAATGCAGACTGTCCCTATAGTGCACCCTGTAGATGGACTGCAGCTCTTCTTCCGATTTCTAAAATCTAGTGACAATGACACAAATTCTGAGAACTTATGATCTCTCCAACATACCCCAAACAGCCATCTATGCCCCTAACACTTATCCTAAATTATTCTGCTCCGGATTCCCGGCAGGGTGTCTGTACTATCTGTAAAGTAGGTTAAAGAGATTCTATTATTTATAATGTAATATTTATATGTAATTAGCTATTAAAGGAGATGTGGGTGACATTGAGCTGAAAAAGAAGAAACACGTTTATGACATTTAAGTTCTGTGTATCTGGCTTGAAGTATATGGTGGCTTGATCCTACACACTTATCTAATGTTAGTGTTTTACCATTAGGTATTGATCTTACATAAGGCTTCTCTGAACTTTAGCCTTACACATGTCTACATCCACCATATGTGGAGTTTACTCAACCCAAAAGGCAACAGAACAGATTTTAGAAGATCTTCCAGATCTGTTAAGATATCATATTGGTTGAATGTTGGGTTCCAAAAGGCTGGCCATGAAGGGTGATATTTCACATCTACCTTACTGAGCCATTTCCCAAATTATAGACCTGATTGTGCATGTGGCGCCATGAGCAATGCAAAGGCATGATCTTTCCAATTTTGTAAGGGATTAATTTTCCAACAGAAATATATATTCTGTACCTATGGTGGTTGTCAGAAATGGCCAATAACTTATCTACCAAGGGATTGAAACATCCAACAGGCTAACCAAAAGTGGTTATATGAAATGAGAAAACCACAACTCCATCATTCTAGAAGAAGCACCACTGTTGTCCATGGGCTGTGTCTTGTGTTACATATCAGCCCTATATATGTGAACGGGACTAAAGATGGGGTCAGCTGAACATATAATGTGTATGGTGGAGTCCTGACCTTCCATCAAGGCTGGGAAAAAGAAGGAGTGGGCTGTTAAGTTTCAATATGTCCTATCCTTTGCCCTCCAGTGCCACCAGTAGTGTCTAGCTATGGCTTATTCCCCTCTAACAGATGCTACATTGAGCATGTGTATGGAGGAGGTGAGAAGATGTTTGGCCAACTGCTGTCTATATTGTGTAGCTAGCTCATATTGCAATACCAGACATATCTCATTGGCATGAGTGGTGCTGTAAACTAATGCTAGAGGTCACTCCTTTAATAAGTGTCTTGGGTCAACAGTCATTTGGGTCCCACATATATAATGATTTAAGTCTAAAACATTCTAAATGGCTAATTGGTGCCTTAAGATGGCCACAGACGTTAATGCCCAGCTGGCTTACTTGCCAGCAGCCTGTCACTTTTTTGTCACGTCACTTTTCTCCCAGCTCCTGACAGATAATCTAATAAGAAGCCCTGCTGGATTACTTTCAACCTATATCTTGAAGATTATGGGATGGGCGGCTACTTGTGGACAATCAGATCTTATATTAGAACATCATGTCATCGCTTGTCCTGACAATGTTTAGCTATAAGGGGTATTGGGCAAATGTGCTCAATATATCGGATGTCAGATTTCTATCTACTGTCTGTAGCCCGTTGACGAGCAGAAGTAGTCATGCGAGAAATAAAGAATTGTAATTAGGTTTATTATTGTGAGGAAATTATACTGAGTAGATCTTATAGTCTAGGTAAATCTTAAAGAATATATAGTAAGAAATTGCTGGAAACCTGTTGCCTAGAACAGTGTTAACACTGGGAGTTACCTTTAGCACTCTAGGGTGTACACACCATGGATGAGGTCAACTGCTAATCTGGAGTTTTTGGAGAGGAGCCCAGTTTAGTGGATCTCAACCCCTGGGTGGTGAGAACCTGTGCAAGACTCCACTCTCCAGAGGAACAGCATTTTTAAGAAACTAGGGCCAAGGATCGAGGATAGGAAACAAACCTCAGGTTCTTGACACGACCCAGCACCATAACAGGGTGTGCCCATTTTGACTTTTGCCGAGGGTTTACTCTGTTCTGTGCACGCCAGTGGCCTGCAGGATTACATAGCTCCTGCCACCAAGGGGGTGATACTTATCATAACATGATATTAGGGAATCCTGATAGTCAACGCATTACAAAACATTTCCAAACTCTGCCCTCTATACTGAATTCTTCCGCCCCCTTGTATATAACCGATGTGCTTGCTGATTGGGGGCTTATTGCATGCACATATACAGTACTACTTATGTAATGTGAATAATGTTTTACACATAAACCTAATCAATCCAGTGGTTCCCTCGATGGCATCACATGAAATGACTTAGTAGGAAAAAAAAAATTTGGTTTGTTTGGAAATGTAGAATTTAATTTGGCATGAAGATATCGAACTATGTACACCTGCATAAGCACTGTCTTGCATGGCACCAAAATGTCCTTACTGCGGGCATGTCCCCTTACCCTCAATAGCGGCATTGATACAGAACAGCAGTGGTAATAATTTTGTATTGTGTATATATGATGTCAATAATGTTCACAACTACCTACGAAAATCAGTCCTTCATTTCTATGTTACTTGTAAGAAACCCAGATACTGAAAATGCTGTTTGGGTGCTGCCATTGTGATATCTGCCTAAAGCTGCCCGTAGACATTAGATAAAAGTCTGATGATGATTTTGCTTAAATTTTTTACAAAGGATTTTTTTTAATGCCCATTAGTGATTTTTAACCTCTGTCCTTGCTGGTCAATGAAAGGTACCTTTGCTAGCTTTGTTGTTGGCCAATACTCTTTGGTGTAGGACACTGTGGACTGACAGATGATACAGTCTGGTGTATGCTGAACGATAGCTCTATAACTGGTCTTCCATAGACCAGCTTGTCTATGAACTACCCCACTGTTCTCTAATGTCTGTGGCCAGCTATTCGGAAGAGAAGGAAAACCATGGGAATGATGATGCATGCCAATTACTGTGCCTTGATTTTGCTGAAAATGCACTGATCTTAGATGGAAATAAAAGTTATGAAGGCGCCTGTAGACTCTAGGTGCAGCGTTATTTGTAAGATTTACTGTAGATAACTGCTCCACATCATTGTGGATCGTGTCCATTATCACATTTTCCAGTAATTTCAAGTTATCCTCTATCCAAGTAAAGTCACTAGGGGTCCTACCCCGCAGAGCTCCCTCTAAAAATGAATGCTTGGAATGCATATGCTCTACTGCTCCATTCATCTCCATGGGGCTGCCAGAGTTAGAGGAGAACATTGCTTAGCTATTTCTGGCAAATCCCATACAGATGAATGGAGCTCCAGTGCACATACACGACCTGCTGCTCCATTCATTTCCGGAGGCCCCTGCAGGGTACTGGACCCCATTTTTGTGATCGACAGGGGTCTCAGTAGTATGACTCCCACCAATATAACAGTTATCCCCTATACTGAGGATAAAAAATAACTTGAAATTACCATAATACCCCAAAAATATGGTCCTGTTGTCCATGATGTGATTTATACTATTTACAACCAGACTGATAAGGAGGATGCATGCTGCATGCTGGACTGAAGTGAATATGACTGTTACATGCAGCACTGTAAATAATAAATGTATTCCATAGCAGTGTGAGTCCTTATATCTCTGGTTATGCATGGAGAACCCAATGAAGAGAAGGGAAGGTCCTCTTATCACCGGTTTCAATGATGGAATACTGGTGGATTAGACGACAGAAGAGGAGAAGCAATAAAGCTGAGCTGCAATAGTAGTCACCGTCCATGGACAAGGCTTCCCCTTGGATGGGCTTTTTATCATGGAGAAAATTGGTAAAAGCTCCCAATCCAATGTACGTGCCAAACATATCTTTTCACCTATCCAAGTCCAAATGAGTGTCCTTTCCGCTTCCATCGGGCGAACTGGTATATCTTTTTTATTTGGCAGTATGAAATATCGTAGCGGACTATGCGATTCCATGTGTCATCCGTATCCCATTTGCCCTGACAGGCCGGAAAAGGGATTTCCAGAGCATTTTTTCCAGTGGTCAGAGAAAACCACTGACAGACTATGGATGCCACACGTCCACAGTCAGTGGAAAAGCTAGGATGTGTGACCAAGCAGATTAAAATCAATGGTTACGCGTGGAGCACATGGACAGCACATGTCTGCGATTTACTGTAGTGTGACAGAGACTTGTGAAGTTAATTTACGGAATACAGGTTATTTTGTTAAGAGGTGGACTCTCTTACATTAGGGTCTTTATTCATTATCTTAAGAAGACCCTTCCCCCCCCAGGATAGAAGGTATAATCCCCATCCATTTGAAAGGGACTGCTTCTCCCTGGGATCCGGCCTCACAGCACATTGAAAGGGGATTTAAAAGTTGCCGTTTGAAATGATGTACTATAATCCTAATGACTTTACATCTAATTACCCGTTCACATAACCTAGTGAAACAAAAGCCAAAAGTAACCAAGGGGTAAAGGGCAATGTGACGTCCAGTCTACTGAAGCAGTCACACCGCTGTATAATAGGGTTACATGAAGTTATAAGGCCAGGTGTCCGATTTTGCAATGTTTTTCCGATCTGTAACAATAAAAATACACATGAAGTCATATTTCATCACTGGGTCTCTTCATGTATTGGAGAGCAGCTATCTTGTGACTTTTGTAAGTTGTGAGTTGCCCGATTAGTTGTATTTAGTCAGGCACAGAAATTCCCATTCCTTGGTGCTCATTGACGTATGGTCATCGAGATAAATATGGCAGAACTTACACTGGAGTATCATTTGCTTTACAGTAAGTACAACCCCAATTCCCAAATATTAAAAATGTGGATCAAAACAGAAGGCAATGATTTGCAAGCAACGTTTGTCAAAAAAGTTGGGCTAGGGCCATCCCCTCTTCTTTTAGCAACAGTTTTGGGAAGTGAGGAGACCAACCGCTGGAGTTTTGGGAAAGGAATGTTGTCCCATTCTTGTCTTATGTAGGATTCTAGCTGCTCCACAGCTACCAAATGTTTTCTGTGGGTGAAAGGTATGGACTGCAGACCGGCGAGTCCAGCCCCCGGACTCTTCTTCTGCAAAGCCGTACTCTTGTGCTGGATGCAGTGGGCGGCTTAGCATTGTGTTGCTGAAATATGCATGGCCTTCGCTACGGCAAGTTTCACATCTCCGGCATTGTGATTCAGAAGCCAGTTCCGGCAGAGGATGGCGGGAATCGGCCGGACACAAACCGCAGCATGCATTGGTGTCTGTCCGGCTGATTCTCTACATTTTTGCCGAAACAGCCTGCCAGAATTCAAACGGCAGATGTGAAACGAGCCTTAGGCATGATACTGACTCTTCTTAAAGATACCAGCTGTGTCTGGAGATTTACTAGCAATGCTCCATGGCAAAAAATAGGTGAAGGGGAATCTCCCAGACAAAGAAAACCATCTCGCTAGCGCCACCTTTCAGACGTGGCTCCCTATGAGTCAAAGTCCGACTTTTTAACAAGCCTTGGGACATGACAAGGGAAAATAGCCAAACCAAGTATCCATCCGCAGACAGCTGTTTCGGGCTCCTTGCCACTCATCATTACAGTAGGAACATGTAACAGTGAGCAGATTATGTCCCTGAAGGGCTGACGGCACGTCTTCAAGGTCTTTAATACTGTCCGCTTCCTGGAGAACCCATGTCTCAGTATCATTGTGGGTCCATGTATGGTTCACGGATCTGTAAAATGACCCTGTCATTTAGTGACCTCTGGAAATGGGATCTTCTTTCCCATATGATTGTCTTCAAATACGGCACATACAGGTGTGGGGCTCATGCTGTGCTTTGGGCTGGTGTTAGTACCATTTTATCAAAAGACTTTATTAGCTTATTATTATTTTTTTACATCTAGGAAGATTGAAATAAAAAATTTAGCAAATTCCAAACACAAATTGTGCAGAATCTGATGGTGGTCTGCGGACTTAGGGCTCATGCACACGAACGTGTGCACCCCCCCCCCCCCCCCCGTGCTGTGATCCGCAATGCACTGGCACCAGCCGTGTGGCCACTGTTTGCAGGTGTGGACCCATTCACTCGAATCTGCAAGATTCAGTCCACACCGGTGCGGAGGCACGGACCGAAAGCCCATTGAAGTGCTCCGTAGTGCACCGCTCCATATCTTGCGGATTGCAGACCCATTCAAGTGAATGGGTCCGCGTCCCTGATACGGAGCGGCGCACGCGGCCGATGCCCGTATATTGTGGACACATTTGCGTGCCGCAGTACGGCTATGTTCACATCTTCATTGGAGCCTCTGTTACACAGTTCCTCAAAAATAGTGGAGAGAAAAAGTCCCTAAACCTATGCAGCACCCACTGACACAGGGCATAACAGGGTGTCCCTGATCCCTCAGGTGAAGGCAGCTGTCCTGTAGGGGGCGCACTCCCCGGTGGCTGGCAGCCTGACCCCTGTGTGAACCAGGAGCCTGTGCCCTGCCGACCCTGTCTGTGGGGTGAGGCTTTGTGCTCCTCCAGTAGGCGTCAATGACTAACTTTAATTAGCTACTGGGGGCTCCTGTGTCTATTCCCCCCCCCCCCCTGCATTAACCCCTGGCGAGCTAGCCGCTCCTGCAGAGCATCTGGGCAGTGTGAGAACAGGTAACCAGGGGTGAGATGCTCTGCAGGAATTAACCCTTTCCCCGGCCCTCCTTCCTCCCGGTGCCAGGCTGACAGGGGCACTAATTGCTTCTCCGCCGTTCACATTCGCTCCGCCGCAGCCAAGTGGAACACAAAGTTACAGCAATTAATTCTCTTTCTTTCCTATGAAGCCATGAAAAGGCGCTAATTTCTCGCCCCCTTCCCGAGCCCCCGGTGGCGGCGGCGGGCGCTGCGGTGCCGCCTGTGGGGCGCGGGCTTTCCTGCGCTAATTACCGCCGCTCGTTATTTGAGGAGCAGTGAACTTGGCGCGGGCGGCGCAGGGTTCACCCAGGTGTCACGGTCCGCGCTGGGCAGGTCAGCGGCGGGTCAGCGCCTGGGAATGGGAGAGCAGCCCCGGGTCACGTGCCCATAGACGGGACAATGTGATCGGTTCAGGAGCCGGCTCCCGCCAAAATAACAGACAGCTGTGCCTGGCAAAAGGTGCCCCTCTGGTAAAGACCACCAGAAAATGTGTGGCATCTGTATTCCTGTCAGGCTGCTCCAAGTTGCCATGCGGATAATGAGACGACCTAATGGCTTTGAGATCGCGACACGTGACATGCCACGGCAGACCTAAGGGTACGGCTAAGTGGGCACGGCCAGATTGGCAGGGGCATCGCCGTGTAGAGGTGATCCCATAGGAATGAATGAGGTCGCAGTGTGCTAGGACTGCAACCCCTGTATGACCAAAAATCCAGCTCGCATATGTGCCGCGACGCCTCAATCACAAAAAAATCCAGCTCACGTGTGCCGCGACGGCGACCCCTGAATTGTAAAAAATCCAACTCACGTGTGCCGCGACGGCGACCCCAGAACTGTAAAAAATCCAACTCACGTGTGCCGTGACGGAGACCCTTGAATTGTAAAAAATCCAACTCACGTGTGCCGTGACGGAGACCCTTGAATTGTAAAAAATCCAGCTCACGTGTGCCGTGACGGAGACCCCTGAATTGTAAATAATCCAACTCACGTGTGCCGTGACAGAGACCCCTGAATTGTAAAAAATCCAGCTCACGTGTGCCACGGCGGAGACCCTTGAATTGTAAAAAATCCAGCTCACGTGTGTGCCGTGACTACCGTGGCGGCATACATGAGACTCCATTCATTTGTATGGGATCACCGCAGCACTGCGATAAAAATATACGTACGACAAGTTGCAGACAAGACGGACATTTATTTTCTGAGGTTTGCTGCCAAGTGACATGTGTCGCCATGTGGCCCCGGCCTGAGCACTGTGATTTGGCTGTAAAAAAACACAGGAGACAGAAATGTCACTGTGCGACTTAGTAAAGTCGCGTCCCCTTCAATGCGGTTTTATATTGGTAGGTACTTACCTGACACTGTAGGTCAGCAGTGTAGTGGAGATACTGTATGTTCAGCACCGGGGGAGCTAAGTGGCTGCTGGACATCAAAGTTGCTGCTTATCTCTAAATCAATCCAAACACTGAACAGGAGGAACCATTTTGTAAGACTCTTGTTCCCCCCCCCCGAGAAGGATGTTTCCGCCCCCCAGGTTCCCGTGTGCGCAGTGGGATCAGGTAGGTTTCTGTATGAGGCACAATTGGGAGACATTTCTTAGAAACGTGCTAATTCATCATTTAAATGAGTCAAAATGATGGTGCAGCAATCTGTGCCCAACCTTCCTGTAATCGTCCTGGCATCATTCCTATGGCATGCCTGACTCAGATTTCTCAGTGTAATTGTCTTTACAGTGAAGACGCGGCAGTACGTGGGTGAAGAGCAATTATACCTTCAGCGTCTCCTCGATGCCCGGGTCAGACATCGCCTGGGAGGAGAAATTCTGCGCCTAATTGTGAACTGGAGATAACTGGGGCATGGTTATAAATGGCCGCCACTTACTTCCCCTGCTATAAGGCAGGGCGCCCCCTGACCTGGGTAGAAGACCCACCCAGTCTGGGAGAATTTTGAGAGAGATACTTTACCAAGAAGCAGATTTCAGGACCATGGAAAGGTCTCCTGTGCCAGGTTTCTACATGGGTGCTGAATACATCAGCGCTGGAATATGTTTCTAGTGGAATTCTAAGAGTATATCAGCAGGTCTCTTGACACCAACATATTTCCAGGGCACCCATTCCATGAAGTGTTGATTGAGGTGACAAGATGCCTTTGGCTTGTACTGTTCTCCTCGACTTGGGGAGAACCAGAGTTAGGCCTTCCAATCCCAGAATGACGGGAGGGTGTAAACAAGCACCAGAAACGGGACCCAATTTTGATTCTACTGTGACCCATTTCCTTTCCCGGTCTCGGCATAGTTCCCCTCAACCAGTCTGTCTTCGGGTTTTCCAATATCGATAAAAAATCTCAGAACCATGAATAGTTATCGGAGGAAGTTTCTTCACACAACCGTATGAATGGGTCCGCATCCCTTCCTCAATTTTGCGGACCCATTAAATTCAATGGGGCTGCAAAAGATGTGGACAGCACACCATGCGCTGTTCCGCATCCGTAATTCCGTTCCGTGGCCCTGCAAAAGAGATAGAGCATGTTGCGGACAACAATTGGCATTCTATAATAGTGGCGGCCATGCGTGGACCACAAAACGCTACGGTTATCTGAATGAGCTCTAAGGGTACGACCAGACGGCATGATCGTGATGCGGTTAGGAAATGCATAATCATGCGTTCAGAGTGCGTTTTTGGTCTGCTGCTGTTTAAACTGTGAATTTTCCACACCTGTGGTAAAGCAGATATCGCAAGCGGCTACTCATGTAGGACATGTCTTATGTGTGGTCAGTCAGGTGCAGTCATCACAATTTTGAATCTGCCAGGATCTTGGAAACCTACTTCCCATTGACTTCTATTGGAAAATGAGATGCTGCGGTTCCTAACCACATCACGACCGTGCCGTGTGGTCGTACCCTAAGGGTATGGTCGCACAGTCAGGATCTGAGGAGGATCTAGGTGTGGATTTCACCTATAAATCATTTCACATCCAATTCAGACAAGGTGAGTATTTTTACCCCATTCACATATCTTGCTCAGATCAAAAAAATATCCCCTGGAGGCATTACTCTAGTGGTCTCTGCACAGAAAAACTGGGAATTAGTGCATGGAATGGAGCTGATCCTCGCGCGATCCGCTGACACATCCATGGCAGAAATCCAAGTGTCAGCCTTAGATTTCTGCTGTGGATCCTCTCGTAAATAGGGTATGTTCACGCTGCCGTCATTTCAGGTGGATTCCAGCGGAAATACACTCCCTATTGTGTGCGATGAAAATCCGCATTGCCATGGGATATGAATGGGTCTAAACCGCATGTGGCGGGCCGGCAGTAGGATGAGACCTCAGGATTCCGCTGCCAATACGTGTCAGATTTTTCTGATGCAGATTTCCACCATATACACATACCGTAAGGCCTCATGCACTATTGCCGTTGCTCGGCCGTTCCGTGCATTGAGGACCGCAAATTGCGGTCCCCAATGCATGAGCAACATCCATGTGGCTGCCGCAGAGGCATCGGAACCCATTCAACTTGAATGGATTCGTGATTCGTCCGCACCACAAAAAAATAGAACAAGTTAAAAAAAAATTGCAGTATGGAGGCACGGATACAAACCCCGCGGGAGTTGGGTTCCGCACCTGACCTTCCGGATTCCAGTGAATGGTTCAATGTGCCTGAGGCCCCATTTACATGGCCGCACATTTTTGGGAATAGGATGCTCCATTAATTTCAGTAAGTCCGCAAAAATGGTATGTCCATTCCATAGCCCCGCAAAAAGGATAAGGATAGGCATTGTTACAATGGATCCACAAAAAAACAGATGCAACACAGATGTCACACGGACGCCATCCATATTTTTTGCGGATCCGCGTTTTGCAGACTACAAAATACATACGGCACCCTAAGAGAGGAGCAGATTTTTTTCTTCCTTTTTGCATAGACTCCTATACTTTTATTTTTGTTCGTATCTGCACCTCTCCGTCCAGCAGTATATCACGCTGACCTTTTAAGACCTGAGAACTGTTCACCTCTCGGGGCTCGTCCTGGCAGGCCCATTTATAGCAGTGAGTAAAGCATTCTCACGTCATGTTCCAGACGGAGCTGAGAAGCGGCGCTCGGGGTTGTGCAGCAATGAGATCATTACATCCAATGCTGCACGCCTCAGCTGAACGATGTCACAGCAGTTACATAACCCTCCAGACGGATGGTGTCGGCCATTATCCTATGGACTGAGTCATCTCCAAAGGAAAAGGGAAGCTGGATGAAATGGTGACCTGATTTATGCCCAGTGATGCAAAACATAGAAACCTAATGCAGCAATCATAGAAAGCCAATATTTTATTTATTATTATTATTATAAAATACCTAATTGACCAAGGACAGTAATTGCTCCATCAGGTCATGGCATGAATGCCACTGATTTCACCCATTGTAGTGAAACCTGTGGCATCCTCTGCGGGGAGCATTGCTGATGCAGAGTAAATCTGCCACGTGTGAACATGTATTTTAGTTATTTTTTATCCAGATTTTTTGCGATCCTGTACTGGTGCGGCTCTGTGTGGTCATCTATGCAGGCAGGTATCCGTCACCATCACTACAAATGAGGTTTAATGATAGCCTCTATTCTGCTCAGCTCCTTCCACCTTCCCCTTTGAGGGCAGCATTCGGGTAGCCGCCTCCATGGCAAAGCAGCGACGTATTCGGAGATAGAACTATCCACATCCCGAATTCAGGACTTAGGGTGCTAGGATTAAAAAGGGATACAGTAAAGGGGGCAGTGGCAATTTGTAAACCTACAAAGCTTCCATTTTTAAAGTGGTGACGGGTCCCCTAAAGGGGCTATCCGAGATGCGCCGCCATCCTGTGCAGCCACCACTGCCATACATCGGGCACCTGATATTAACCTGGGATTACAACCTGCAGCACAAATTCTGATTCTGTCGCCAAAACACTTGCAAAAGATTCAGACTCACGCATGTGCTGCAGGTACTAACCCCAGAATATCCCAATATACGGCACATGATCCCAGGAATGGAGGCTGCATGGGATGGCGACACGTCTTCAATAACCCCTTTAGGGTCCATTCACACGTCCGTTGAGTATTGCAATACACCGGGCCGGCACCCCTATAGAAATGCCTATTCTTGTCCGCTATTGCAGATAAGAATAGGACATGTTCGGGATATCGGGGACGCGCACGGGAAATGCGGATGCCGACAGCATAATGTGTTCTGTCCGCATCTCTTCCGGTCCCATTGAAAATGAATGGTTCCGGATCTGTTCCGCAACATTACGCAACGGATCCGGACCCATTCTACGGACGTGTGAATAGACCCTAAAGCTCGTTATATGCGACCTTTAACCAAACCTGCCAGGACCAGCTGAGTATCTAATGTATATAGCCCCCCCGACTGTCCCCCACTGGCAGATGACGGGGAGAGAAGGATCAGGCTTGGGAGATAAGCTGCTGCCACAGGTGCCTGGCATCGAATTACTCTTCTTTCCCTATTGAGGACACATGCATATATCCTGAGGATGGGTCATCAATATGTAAATCTTGGAGAACCCCTATATTTTTGTTCTCCCAGGAGATAAGCTGCTGCTGGGGGTTTCTGGAAGCGGTTTTCTCCTCTCTGCCTATTGAAAACACATGCATGCTCGGTCACAGGGACTGTATATGTGTATGGGGGAGTTGGGAGAGCCAAACCAATGTACAAGGTGTATGGTCACCTTAAGCTGTTGGGCCCCATAGCAGCTGCCATGGCTGTTACCCTGGTAGATACACCCATGACCTCAATGATTCATATTTGTATTCTGCAATAAATGTTTTATATTTAGAGATAAGTGAAGTATTGAAAAATTTGATTTGGCTGCTTCACCGACTTTTACAAAAAAATTCGCTTTGTGAATGACTTCATCATGAAGCGCATTTCTTTGTCAGTAGTGTGTGCAATGACAGGCAGCGGCGATTGCACCGCCCCCCGTCAATATACCCCTCAGATGCCGCATTCATCGCTGATCACGGCGTCTGACATTGATAATACAGTGTAAAATAAAAAATCCTAAATTCATACGTACCCTCATCCATTTGATCGCGAACAGCCGTCATCTTGATTGTAGATCCAGAGTGAAATCTCGAGCCGCCCGTGATGACATCATCATCACGTCGGCTGGCATAGTGACGTCATACGTCACCGTACACAAGATTTTGCGTGGGATCTTCAATGAAGATGGCGGCGGCCGGCTCTTCAAACTATAAGCATGATTTTGGGATTTTTTTTTACCACCATTCAGGGAAAATCGATTCACCACCTTGAGGAAATTCAGCTTTGTGGCGAATAGAATTTTCCCTGAAATTCGGATCGAATTCCACTTCGTGGAGTTTGATATCCCCCACCCTAATTATATTTTCATGCAATGATTTTCCCTTCTTCTTCTTCGTGTCTCCATTGACTCCCTGCCTCTGACAACCTTTATTCAGTCTCTTCCCAGGAAACCGCCAACCAAACAGATTGTTAGTGAACCCATTGAATGGGAGAACAGTAACTAAACCCTGACTTGTATGGAAAGAGCAGAGAAGTTTGTTTTGCCAAAACATGACCTCTGCGGGTAATGCAAGGCACAGCGTCCAGCAGCATTATCCCTCCAGTGAATTTTAATTGCACATTCACAGTCGCCCTGGATTCATTGTTCTGGGTGTTTTCACCTTCACGTATGGAAATGACAATAATCCCACCAGGAGTCAGGTGTGAGGGGCTCATTACCACAACAATGCCCAGCATAGCACACCCAGGTACGGTAACACAGGTCGGTATGGCTTCATTCATTAGGACACAGCAGAAGGTCTGAATTCCAAATTACCGCCACTGAGATACACATGGCTTAGGCCTCTTCCACACGACCGTATGACTTTTTCAGTATTTTGCACTCCACAAAAAACTTATCTGCAAAAAACACGGATGACGTCCGTGTGCATTTTGTTTTTTGCGGAACGGAACAGCTGGCCCCTGATAGAACAGTACTATCCTTGTCCGCTATGCGGACAATAATAGGACATTTTCTATCTTTGAATAGAACGGAAATACGGAAACGGAAGGCATACGGAGTACCTTCCATTTTTTTTGTTGAGGCCTTATTCTTACACCCTGCAGGCAGAGCAGCATGGAGCTGGATTCCTAAGCTCAGTCCTATTACAGGGCTCATTTTAGGGTAATCAAATTCCCATCAATAAAGGTGATCTCTCTCGTGACAGTAGGATGTATGGCGTCTATATGAACCCGGTCCGATGATATTAGTAGAGGTTGCACCCCAGGGTCTTTCGTGAGCACCCCATGAGAAGGCTGCAGATGTAACATGGACTATTGATCCCGTTTACATGAAAGATGATGCCTGTTATAGAGAGGAGAATGATAACATGTATGATGGGTCATGACACATGTGTATGACAGGTGATAACATGTATGTGTATGATGGGTGATAACATGTATGTGTATGATGGGTGATAACATGTATGTGAATGATGGGTGATGACACATATGTGTATGATGGGTGATGACACGTATGTGTATGACAGGTAATAACATATGGGTATAATGGGTGATAACATGTATGGGTATGATGGGTGATTACATGTATGTGTATGATGGGTGATGACACGCATGTGAATGATGGGTGATTACATGAATGTGTATGATGGGTGATTACATGTATGTGTATGATGGGTGATTACATGTATGTGTATGATGGGTGATTACATATATGTGAATGATGGGTGATGACATGTATGTGTATGATGGGTCATGACACATATGTGTATGACAGGTGATAACATGTATGTGTATGATGGGTGATAACATGTATGTGTATGATGGGTGATAACACGTATGTGAATGATGGGTGATGTCACATATGTGTATGATGGGTGATGACACGTATGTGTATGACAGGTAATAACATATGGGTATGATGGATGATAACATGTATGTATATGATAGGTGATAACATGTATGTGTATGATGGGTGATAACACGTATGTGAATGATGGGTGATGTCACATATGTGTATGATGGGTGATGACACGTATGTGTATGACAGGTAATAACATATGGGTATGATGGGTGATAACATGTATGTATATGATAGGTGATAACATGTATGTGTATGATGGGTGATTACATGTTTGTGTATGATGGGTGATGACACGTATGTGAATGATGGGTGATGACATATATGTGTATGATGGGTGATAACACGTATGTGAATGATGGGTGATGACACATATGTATATGATGGGTGATGACACGTATGTGTATGACAGGTAATAACATATGGGTATGACGGGTGATAACATGTATGTGTATGATGGGTGATAACATGTATGTGTATGATGGGTGATGACATGTATGTGTATGATGGGTGATGACACGTATGTGAATGATGGGTGATGACATGTATGTGTATGATGGGTGATGACACGTATGTGAATGATGGGAGATGACACATATGTGTATAACGGGTGATGACACGTATGTGTATGACAGGTAATAACACATGGGTATGACGGGTGATAACATGTATGTATATGACGGGTGATAACATTTATGTGTATGATGGGTGATAACATTTATGTGTATGATGGGTGATAACATGTATGTGTATGATAGGTGATGACACGTATGTGTATGACGGGTCATAAAACGTATGTTTATGACAGATAATGACAGGTATGTGTATGACGGGTAAAGACATGTGTATGACAGGTGATAACATGTATGTGTACTATGAATGAAGGCACGTAAGTGCATAACGGGTGATGACACGAATGTGCATGATGGGTGATGACATGTATGTGTATGATGGGTGATAACATGTATGTGTATGATGGGTGATAACATGTATGTGTGTGACGGGTGATGACATGTATGTGTGTGACGGGTGATAACACGTATGTGTGTGACGGGTGATGAAATTCCTTCACAGCACAGGAATCTGACTGCACTGGTTCTCCCCTCCCTACACTGCAGTAGTATGTACATACTGTATACATGAGACATGAGGCAATAATGTGACATTCCTAAGAAGTAGGTATTTACAGCCTTGACTACAGTTTTGCATCTTTCGACTTTGCACCTTCTGCAAGACTACAACACCCAGCATGGCCTAATAGCCAAATTTACAGTCCATTTATGCCTATTTGACCAATGTATGACTTTCTAAGTCTCAGCGTACCCTGTGTTCTTTTCAAACTTAATACTCCAAGCTTGTACGGGATTGGAAAAAAATCATGTCTGCTATCTTGAAACAGCGCCACGCCTATCCACAGGTTGTGAATAGTATTGCAGCTCAGTCCCATTCACTTCAGTGGAGTCCAACTGCAAGACTTAACCTATTTTTTTTCATTTTGTAACAGTCTGCTTTCCTTGGACCTACTCTTAAGAGGGTACTGCTAAGACGTGTAGTTCTCAAAATCTAAAGATAGTTAGCCTAATGCATATGTGAGTTTCATTTATACTATGCAGCCTGTTTTACAGAGCGAATATGTAATGGGGAGGGGGGGGGGGGTCATTTACTAACATCCCTATGCCAGTTTTTGGTGTAAAAAAAAGTCCAAGGCCCCTTCTTGCAACTTTTTTTTGGTCACACAGGCATTTTTATGCCTTCCTCGCCACTTAGGAGTGGTGACGGCCCGAACATTGGCCCCTGCAAATTGGCCCCTGCTTGGAGAGTAGCACTTTTTCACTCCAGGAGCACGGACTGTCGTAGATGCACCTAATTTGATGAAGAGCATGCCTCGTCTTAAATAAGGTGCACCCTCCGGCAGTGCAGAGGGGAATCAAAGACTGAGTCTTTGTAAATGACCCCCATTGTGTCATTGCTGGACCTTGTAGTTCTACCCGCTGCCTTCAGTAATGGGGTATAACAGGCCTGGCAATGACTTTGAGTGACATTCTGGCCGCAGATTGCACGTGATGGATGCTGGGCATTATGGGTGATGAGGATATAATGCCTTGCAGGATGATTTCCAGGGGCAATGCACTTTCCTCTCTGCTGCTACCATCATCTGATGTCCCCATAGGACATAGCATTACAGTGAGGATGTGATCTATTTGTGGGAGGCAATAGCCGGGTGTTTACCTATTAATATAACCTTGCTTTCCCTGCTGACCTGAGTTTGAACCAGCGATTAGCCCTGCATCATAAGTTTAAGAACTTGCTCCTCTTCCTTGCTTATTCCTCTCAGGACCCTGAACGTAAATACAATCTGAGAACCGGGGTGAACGGCAGGCCAGGCTAATGGTATAACATAGGAGGAATGTCTCTGGCTGTACACGGTGTTTGATGTTCCACATCTAAGCACCTCATTATGCTCCATAAGCTCCTGCAATCAGCCGAAATCCTGCCCCGGTCCTAGGACTGTCAATCAATATCTCCATAGAACTTTATCGTTATTGTTATGGTCTATTCCTGAAATAATATTCATCAAATAAAGAGGATACTAAATACTCTGACAGCGGCGATGCCTTATATTGGTGGCACCATGAAAAGTTCAGCCGAGATATTTGGACTTGGGGGGGGGGGTCAAGCCCTGGTCTTAATCTGGCCAGAGATGGGAAGATTTGCACTCGCTCCGAGCAGGACGATAGCCGGCAATACGTGAAAAAAGGCTTGCCATGATAGCAACAGTGTCTGTAGAACTTCAGAAGGTACTGCGACTGGAATACAGAACGTGACCACATTACGGCCATCTGGAACCAGCTGTAAACGGCAGAAAATCGCATGTATCAAATTGCATTACTACAATTATCGAATCTGATTTTGCAGCACAAGATATCGCATGTGATAAGCGGTCCTGCCTCTAGCTTTTTATAACCGGCCCAGTAATTGTTTTGAATTCACTTTGAAATAGCCTGACCCAATGCAAAATATGCACCAAAACCCCAAGCCATCACATCATTAAAGGGGTTGTCCAGGCTTTTTCAATTGATGACCTATCCTCAGGATTTTCACGCAGCTCCATTCACTTCTATGGGGCCAGTGTTGCGGGAAAATCGCAGAATATAGAAGATGCTGCGATTTTCACGCAACGCACAAGTGATGCGTGAAAACCAACGCACATGTACACAGCCCCATTGAAATGAATTGGTCCGTATTCCGTGCGGGCGCAATGCGAAAGGGGAAGGGGCCTAGGGGTCCTTTTACATGGCCAGTTTCAGTCCCAAACGACTGCTCATTGACAATATACAAAATGGTGTGCAATTTTGCACAGCCTGATTGACACTGAATAGGGAGCGAATAATCAATACTACGATCATTTGCCCTTCATTCAGCTTGCATATTGTCAGCAGCACGCCCCCTTTTTACATGGAGCCATGAAAATTGAGGGGTCCGTGTACTAAGGCCCTAAGTGGTTGGATCCTACAAATTTTTATACTAGCATACCAGTAGGTGCTTTGTGTAAAAAGCGAAAAATGACCCAATGAGAAATGACTAAATGATCCTCGTTCGTACAATAGATTATCTGAGTGATTATGGAGGGTCATTGTCCTGCTCATTAGGGGTAAACAGAGCTTGTAACAAATGGACTTGTGGCAAACTGGCAATCCCTTATTGGCAATCGCTTTAGGTTATTGCCCTAACCATCCCAGGTCTATCCAGGGAAGAGCACTCCGTGTCTTTGCCCTGTGCCTTGACCCCCTCGCTCTCTTTATATTGTGATCAGCGATCTTGGCTGCTGTGCCTGAAGATCGCAGTGTAGCACTGCTAGCATAGAAATGAATGGGATCATGCTGCGACTTACACATTTGCAGTGTCCCCAGAATCGAAAAAAAAATCTGCCGTGTTGGACTTTTTGCAATTTTGTGGTGCCAGCATAGAAATGAATGGGGTCACAGCGCAACTCGCACATTTGACACAACCGTGACCCCAGAATTGCTAAAAATCCAGCACTGCTATTTTTTTGTGATTCTGGGGGCACAGTCGCAGCAAACATGCAAAAGTATCTTTGCGACCCCATTCATTTCTGTGCTTGTGCTGCTACACTGCGATCCTCGGGCGTGACAGCAAAGATTGCGGTGTAGCCAGACCGTTAAGGTTAATGCACATGAATGTAAGGGTTCCGTGCTGGATCCACAATTTTTGGGTTTTGGCTGATGCGGACCCATTGACTCGAATAGGTCCACGATCCGCAAGATACAGCTAAAGATAGGACATATTCTATCTTTTGCAGAGCGGAGGCAAAGATAACCCTAACCCTACAAAGGGCTTCCATGGCTTTCGGGTCCAAGCCACCACACCGCAAAAGACATGTCCTATCTTTGGCTGTATCCTACGGATTGTGGACCCATTTTGAGCCAATGGGTCCGCATCCGCAGAACAGAGTGCACACGGCCGGTGCCCATGTATTGTGGACCGCTGTTTGCGGTCTGCAGCACAGGCAAGGAGACCTTCTGTCCTTGTGCATGAGCCCTAAACTTCAGTCTAGGATGCACTGGAAAAAGTAAATAGCACACACCCTTCTATTAAATGGACCATTGACTTGCATAGCTGTAAGGGACTGGACATTGTGCTGGGGAAATTAACACCTTTTCAAAGCAAAAGCTGCTGATTGTGTGAAGCTAGGGAGGTGGGAAAAGGATCCAAATGGTTAAAGATTTTGGGCAGCCTTGTCCCTGGGGGAGGAGTCCTGCACTGATGCTACAATCTGCAATTAAAGATGAACTTTCTGTGAACTAATTTATCTGAGCAAGGTAAGAAAAAAAAAAAAAAAGGGGGCAGACCTGGAGCTGCTATATAAGGGCGACACTGGGGGCTGAGAGCAGTATGTCACTTAGCCACTACCATGGAGCTATACACCCTAGTCATCAGTGCCCTGTGCACCCTGGTGCTGCCAGTCCTGCTGCTGCTCACTGCAGTCAAGCTGTGGGAGCTGTACTGTTACAGCTGCAGAGACTCTGGCTGCCAGTACCCGCTGCCCCCTGGCACTATGGGGCTGCCTTTCTTTGGAGAAACCTTACAGATGGTGCTACAGGTAAGTGCTTGCAGACTTCTAGGGGATTGCCTGGCGGTGTGCACCTGCATCAGGACAGGCTGCTCAGCTGCAGATGCCTTTAGTGCATTAACCCTTTGCATAACTAAACGTGCTTTATTTGATTTATTTCAGAGACGTAAATTCCTGCAACTGAAGCGCAGAAAGTACGGACACATCTACAAGACTCATCTGTTTGGAACCCCGACTGTGCGTGTCATGGGAGCTGAAAACGTGCGGCAGATCCTCCTGGGGGAGCACAAGCTTGTGTCCGTGCACTGGCCGGAATCAGTCCGTACCATCCTGGGGGCCGACTGCCTCTCCAATCTGCATGACAGCCAGCACAAGCACATGAAGAAGGTGAGCAGGTGGGGAGGGATGTGTGTGTTTTTTTTTTTGTGTGATTCCAGATGGGTTCTTCTGGGCTGAAGCTCTGGGGTTATGTCATATGTGGGGGAGCAGCGCCATCCATCGTCCACTTTGGGAGTTTCAAGTTTACCTGTTGCTCTTGGGTCAACATGTTAATGGTGAAGGAGATTTGTCTGGGATGTGAGGGGGTCATTAATTAAGTCTTAGAGCTGCTCTCTGGGTGGTTCTGATTAATCCATTTAGTGCATTAGGCTTGGGGCAGGGAGGGGGCACTAATCCCTTCCCCACTATGCAGCTTCCAGGGGGGGGGTCACTCCTTTACTAACAAGGAATAATTAGATATGCAGCAACCTTTTAACCTCTTATTAATGAAATCCCTTTAAAACCTATTGTCATATGATCCTCTGGAAGAAAAGCAACGTGGGGGGTTTTGGTAGTCACAGATCCTTCTCTCGTCTTAGGTCATCGTACAAGCCTTCTCCAGGAAAGCCCTGGAAAACTATGTGCCCGTCATGGAGGAGGAGATGCGCCATGCCATTAATGAGTGGACGCAGAGCGATTCCTGCGTGCTGGTGTACCCCGCCGTCAAGCGCCTCATGTTCCGTATAGCCATGAGGCTTCTTCTGGGCTTCGAACCTGAGCAAATGGACCCAGCACATGAACAACCGCTGGTGGAAGCCTTCGAGGAAATGATAAGGAACCTCTTCTCTCTTCCCATTGATGTCCCGTTCAGTGGCCTCTACAAGGTAAGTGCTACAGCTACAACTTTTCCAATAGGAGGTTTGGATCTATGGATCTCATGATTTTAATGTCATGTTAATTCTTTGCCATGTTTAGGGTCTTCGGGCAAGAAATATAATTCATGCTAAAATTGAAGCTAACATCAAGGAAAAGTTACAGAAGGACCCAGAGGCTTCTTCTAAAGACGCTTTACAGTTGCTGATTGACCATAGCCGGAAGACTGGAGAACCTGTGAACTTGCAGGTAGGTACAGTTCCCAAGCCATTTTACAGCTGCATTGTAGGCTTTTAGTATAAGGTTTGACCTGACAAAACTTTACCTATTTTTATTTTATTTTTTCTTCAGGCATTGAAAGAATCTGCAACTGAACTTCTGTTTGGTGGCCATGGGACCACAGCTAGTGCTGCCACATCTCTCATAACGTTTCTTGGCCTTCACAAGGAGGTTGTGCAGAAAGTCCGTCAAGAGCTTGACTCTAAGGTAAGATTTTCTTGACCTTGCTTTCCTGCCTTAATGACGTTGGTAGCAGAATAGTTCTCAATTGCCCACTGTCTCCCTAAACCATTATGACAATAGTATCTCCTTTTCCAAAAACTGTTTGAAATCACTGCACTTAAGATGGAATTTAGATGGTTTGATGGAGCTTCCTTCTCATCAGTGGAGGTGAGGAGCTGTGTTTACATGCAACAATCCCCCTTCACTGTATGATGACAAGGGATGACTACTTCTATCACTTGTCCTGGTTCACACAGCACAATCTGCTGCCAAGAAACAATGATTGTAGTGTCCACATAAAACATGAATTCACCTGAAGAACAAGTATCTTGCTTGTTCACCAGGTAATCTGCAGCACCTTTATGCAGGTACATTATTGGGACAAGTGTTCGTATTAACGTTCACGATCTGACGGTCGGGCAATGTAAACCCACATTAGTCTAGTTTCCTAACAGTTTTTCCCTTTTTATTTTAGGGTCTCTTATTTAGTAATCCTGAAGAAAGGAGAACTGTGACCCTGGATGTATTACAACAACTTAAATACACAAGCTGTGTCCTAAAGGAGACCCTTCGCCTCAGCCCACCAGTTCCTGGAGGATTTCGAGTTGCCTTGAAGACTTTTGTCTTAAATGTAAGTCTATATCCATATAAATGTGAATTGGGGGTTGTGCAAATGTTGTCATTAACCTTCAGACATGTAAAGTGTTTAGACACTTTTCCCCTTTGAACTGTTTGGACCTCACTTTCTAGAAGTTCTATAGTGGGGTCTATGGAGGCTTATAGAAATTAACGCTTAAAAGGGTAACGCCAAGCCCATGGCCTGCCTGTCGGATAGCCGACTTGAAATAAGCAACTTGGCTAGGAAGTTGAAAATGCTGCATACAACCTTCCTATGAATTGAGAGGGCATGTGTCTCCTGCCCGCATACTTGTTTCTTTTGACAGACCTACAAAGGGAACCTGAATTTATTTGAGGTCTAGTATTTACTACAGCTATTGAGGGAGGTGGCTGTTGGCTTTATTTTATTGTATGCTCTTCTGAATGTAGAGGCTGCAGTACTCTTTGATCTAACCCTGGTAAGTTCACAAGGTCCTTTACAGCAGTGAACTGAACATCTGACAACTTGCAGGCAATTTCATGCTTGTCAGTTGGCTCATGGTGACCCTAATTGCAGACCTTTTACTGTTTTATAGCATCCTGTAAGACTGGCCAGTGCTGCATGTCACACCTACGTAGTGTTATTACCTGCGTTACCTTGCTTTGGTATTTATGTATCTCTTTTCTTCTTTTTCTCAAGGGTTATCAGATTCCGAAGGGCTGGAATGTCATATACAGCATTGCTGACACTCATGATGTGGCAGAGATTTTCCCCAACAAAGAAGAGTTTAACCCTGACCGTTTCTTAACTCCGTTCCCTGAAGACTCCTCCAGATTCAATTTCATTCCATTTGGAGGAGGTGTGAGGAGCTGCGTGGGCAAAGAATTTGCCAAGATCCTCCTGAAAATTTTTATCGTTGAGCTGTGTCGCACCTGTGACTGGGAACTTCTAAATGGAGCACCGACCATGAAGACTGGTCCCATTGTCTATCCAGAGGACAATCTTCCCACGCAATTCAAACCCTTTAAAAGCACAATATAAGGGATGACTCATTCATGTAAAAACACAAAATTATATATGGCATCTCTATGTACATAGCAGCTTTTATAAATTCACTTATTTTATATTTAATTTGTACAGCCCTATAGTTATTTATATCATGTCCTAAAAACGTCTGAGCACTCATATCATAGGCCGATGCCCACTTTATGTACATAGAGATTGTATTAAAAGCCCTCTTGCATTTATAATTATGCAATCTTGTATCTTTGTAAATTTTTGTAAATATATGAATTCCATGTGTTACAATAAAGCCTTGATCTCCATGAAAACGTGCATGTATGATACCCTTACCACTCCAATAGCCATCTGTGGGGCCCCACCTTCATCCAATGGACCCTTCAGCTCTAAACACCTTGGAGTAAATTCTCATAGTGTAATTGACTGTTACAGATATGAGCAAATCGATTCTTAAGAATCGAAATTTGACACAAATTTTGGAGAACTCTGATTTCGGAGAATCAATATCTTCAGATTTGAATCTCTGGCTGCATTCACACTGTGGGGGGGGGGGGGGGGGGGGGTTAATTAGTTTTATGGCTACTTTTCAACTACTTGTGCATGCATTTTATCTGCTTTTTAGTTGCTGTTTTACATCTGTTTTTAATCCAAATACCTGTAGTACCCGAATCAAAATTCTTTGACTCAAGATACACTAGCTCATCCTTCCATAGAAAAAAGACCAAGCTTTTCCAGAAACCTCCACTCATTTTGGGTCAAATAACATTGAATATACCCACACAACAGTGGTAGCAAAAGACCCCTGTATTTATTTAACTTGCTTATATAGTACCGAGATATACTGCTGTGCTTTATAGACATTATAACTGCCCCTAGTAGGGATCACAAGCAAAGTTCCCTATCAGTGTGTCTGGAGTATGGGAAGGAAACCAGAGTACATGGAGAAAAACCATGCAGAACATACACACTCCATGCAGATGTACTCCTTGGTCAGATTTGAACCTAGTACCCCACCGCTCTAAGACCCCAGCTGACCCCTAAGCTACCACGCTGGCCAGCTGATATGGAAAAAGTAAGAGGTATTAAAAAAAATGTACAAATCCATTATATCCAAACTAAACGGTGATCAAATATTTATATTTACTCATAATCCCAAAATGAATGAACCTAAATAATTCCGGGGAGGAAAATGACTTATCTGCATCAACAAGGCCTAAGCCTGACATGACTGATAAAATGGCCTTGTCCTGACCTGCTGAACCTTTGTTAACCTTCGGGAAAGCTTAGCCCTGTCACTCCTACTATCTCTATGAGCACATCTCCGCAGTGAAGGCTAGACATTAACCTCACTAGTTAAACTTGCTCGTTCCGCCTTTTTTTTATTTTACACTCCCTCCTCTGACTATACCCATCTGCATTCTGTCCTCTCCAGACCTTAAGGACACCATGTAAATTAGATGATAACGGTGATGCCTTGTTTTCCTAGACCTTGTTCACATAGTGCAATTAAAAAATTTTTTTTTGGGGAAGTGGTACCGGATTCTAGAAAAAAAATCCCTGTACCCTTATCCTCTCTTTAGGCGTCAGGCTGCCAAAAAACTGTGCCAATAGTGTATTGGCATATATGTGACCTCGTAGAAGAGTATTTGGCAAAGTTCATAGTTTTGTATTTCAGGGAGTTTTTTTTTTCATGTGGGAACGTAATGTAACAAAACCAATTGGAGCCAGGACAATACAGGTGCCCCTCATCAGTGCGTTATCGCAAGTATGAATATGCAGTGCTCCATGTTGGATTTTTAATATCTGCATGAATTTTTAGCTCCATATATGATGAACCACATCATGGCTGGCTGCTCGCCATTGCAGTAGTCGCATACAATCTTCCAGTATTAGAATATGATGTTGAGTGTAGTAGTTTCCCATCATTTGTGATTAAGTACACACTGGTGTAAAGGAAAACTGGCTTAGTTGCCCATGGCAACCAATCAGATTCCACCTTTCATTTTTAAAATGAGCTCTGAAAAATGAAAGGTGGAATCTGATTGGTTGCTATGGGTAACTAAGCCAGGTTTCCTTAGCACCAGTTTTGATAAGTTATGTCATACTCAGTGGGGAAGCTTTATCAAAACTGGGGCTAAGGAAACCTGGCTTAGTTACCCATAGCAACCAAGTAGATTCCACCTTTCATTTTTCAGAGCTCATTTTTAAAATGAAAGGTGGAATCTGATTGGTTGCTATGGGTAACTAAGCCAGGTTTCCCTAGCACCAGTTTTGATAAAGCTTTCCCCACTGAGTATGACATAACTTAAGACAATTGACCACAAGAGTGACAAATTATGAAATAATGCGTGTTCACAATGGGGGAGATGTCTCAAAACTGGTGTAAAGGAAAACTGGCTTAGCTGCCCATAACAACCAATCAGATTCCGCCTTTCATTTGGAAAATGAGCTCTGAAAAATGGAAGGTGAAATCTGATTGGTTGTTATGGCCAACACCAGTTTTGATAAATCTCCCCCACTGAGTAGAGCCAGGATGGAATAACTTAAGACAATTGACCACAAAAGTGACAAATTATGAAATAATACATGTTCTCAATGGGGGAGATTTATCTGGTGCTAAGGAAACCTGGCTTATTTACCCATAGCAGCCAATCGGATTCCAGATTTCATTTTTCACAGCTTCTTTTCAAAACGAAAGGTGGACTCTGACTGGTTGCTATGAGCAACTAAGCCAGTTTTACTTTACACCAGTTTAATAACTCTCCCCATTGTATATCATAGTCCAATCTTTGTCTTCTAAACCTAACGCTGTATTCTTCTATAGGCATTGAGTGATGTATTCATTTGATCAGTATTCAATAGCTGCCTCTGATTGGCTGCTTGGGCCCGTAGCACCTTTGTCCTTTACACCAGTTTTTCGTAAGTGTCACCCTATGGGCAAAAAAAAAAAAGGAAAAAAAAGGGTGCTCTGTTTTAGATGAATTCCCCTTTTCATCATGCTAGTTTACAAATGAAGCTCTGGGTTCACAGAGGAGGTGGCGGCTGACATTATTAATTTGAAAGTGATGTTGTCGGCCAGTGATCAGTCAGTTCAGCTGGACACATGAGGCTGACCTCTGTGTAAAAGTGATCCGTCAAACGCTGAGGAAACCACAGAGTGTGATTCATGAATTGAGGTGCCCTCGGTTCCATGTGATATATCCCACATCAAAGCAGCGCGTCCCTATGCTCTGCCTCTTTGTGTGAGCTGGGGACATGGTTAATAAGTGGACAATTGCTTAAAAATAAAGAACCAGATTATTCTGTGCGCTTACCACTTTTATTCAGTGGAAAGTGACAGATTCATACTTCACATTACCAGCAATCAGACTGACCTATATAATCTTATAATGATATATCAGCTATACCCCTGCAACAAACATTCCCAGTACTCTTAGGCCTAGGGCTACACGGACAGCTGTCGCGCGACTTCTTGTTGCATAACAATGGTGTTGAACCACAAGACCGCCCTTCTCTCCTCTCCTCTTATCACCTCTTCCCAAAATCGCCTCCAAGATTTCTCCCGTGCATCCCCCACACTCTGGAACTTGCTACCCCAACATATCAGACTCTTATCTACAGTGGAAACCTTCAAACGAAACCTGAAAACCTAACTCTTCAGAAAAGCCTACAACCAGTGACCCTGCTGCCTCTATACCGCCATGACCAACTTTACCTTCTCATACTGTGTCCTTCTCCCATACCATGTAGATCAGGCATCCTCAAACTGCGGCCCTCCAGCTGTTGCAAAACTACAACTCCCACAATGCCCTGCTGTAGGATGATACCTGTAGGCTGTTCGGGCATGCTGGGAGTTGTAGTTTTGCAACAGCTGGAGGGCCGCAGTTTGAGGATGCCTGATGTAGATTGTAGGCCCTCTCTCCTCCTGTACCAGTCTGTAACTCGTCTTGTTTATACTTAGTGCAGTTGTCTGTATTATGTATGTCCACCCCTCATCATATGTACAGCGCTATGGAATGAATGGCGCTTTAATAATAAATAATAATAATAACTGCGACTTGCGACATGCTGCGACTGTGGCACAACAGTTTCAAAAAATCCATCCAGTCGCAGTTGCAGCATGTTGCATGTCACAGTGCGACAGCATAGACTATCATTATAAAAATTGTCACGCAACATTGGTGCGACATCAATGTCACGTGACACATGTTGCAGTGTAGTTGTACCTTATGTATCATGCAACTTATTTTCGTCGTGTAGCCCTAGTCTTAGGCCACTTGCACATGAGCGCAGGTAAATGCACATAACCATGAATTTCCATGCAGATTTGTGTGCGTTTCTGCATCATATCTGCACCAAAATCCGTAATTTCTAATTGTGGATTTTTGTGCAGATTAGATGTGATTTTGCCGCAGATCTCCTTCCTTCTGAAAAGGGTGAAATCCCCAGTTAAAACCACAAACATAAATTACATGCTGCAGATTTGGAAAAACGCACCGCAGGACAATTTCCGCTCAAAAGAAAATCTGCAATCTCATACACTTTGCTGGTACTGTAAGGCCCCTTTCACACGGGCGAGATTTCCGCGCGGGTGCAATGCGTAAGGTGAACGCATTGCACCCGCACTGAATCCGGAACCATTCATTTCTATGGGGCTGTGCACATGAGCGGTGATTTTCACGCATCACTTGTGCGTTGCGTGAAAATCGCAGCATGCTCCTCTTTGTGCGTTTTTCACGTAACGCAGGCCCCATAGAATTGAATGGGGTTGCGTGAAAATCGCAAATCGATTTTCACGCACGATTGCTAGGTGACCATCGGGATGGGGACCCAATCATTATTATTTTCCCTTATATTTTCCCATGGTTATAAGGGAAAATAATAGCATTCTGAATACAGAATGCATAGTAAAATAGGGCTGGAGGGGTTAAAAAAATCTAATAAATATTTTAACTCACCTTAATCCACTTGTTCGCGTAGTCGGCATCTCTTCTGTCTTCTTTCTTCAGGACCTGGGTAAAGGACCTGTGGTGACGTCACTACGCTCATCACATGATCCATCACCATGGTGATGGATAATGTGAATGACCATGTGATGAGCGTAGTGACGTCATCAAAGGTCCTTTTTCTCAAGTGGATTAAAGTGAGTTAAAATATATATATATATTTTTTTAACCCCTCCAGCCCTATTGTACTATGCATTCTGTATTCAGAATGCTATTATTTTCCCTTATAACCATGTTATAAGGGAAAATAATACAATCTACACAACCTTGAACCCAAACCTGAACTTCTGTGTAGAAGTTCGGGTCTGGGTAACCACAGTCGTTTTTTTATCACGCGCGTGCAAAACACATTGCACCCACGCGAAAAAAACTGAACAATGGAACGCAATCGCAGTCAAAACTGACTGCAATTGCGTACCTACTCGCGCGGGTTTGCCGCAATGCACGGGGACGCATCCAGACATAATCCGGACACGCTCGTCTGCAAGGGGCCTAATACTTAGCAGTTTTTCCAGACAGGTATCCATGCGGGAAAACCACACATATTCCGCAACATGTGCACCTTAGGGTACAACCACACTGCGCGGTCATGATCCGGTTGGGTCGCGGCCAGCTGCGGTGCAGAAAAAATGCAGCATAGTACAGTATCGGCAAAGCGTATGACCTGCCTTTCGGATTTCCAAATCCGCTTCATGTCAATTATGTTTGCAGTTTTAGGGCTCATTCGCACGACCTAATGGCTTTTTTTTAGTGTTTTGCGGGCCATTTTTCTCGGATCCGTTTTTTTTTTTTGACCTCCTGCACACAACCTTTTTTGGGGGTTTACGGGTCGTTTTTTGCGTTCCATATAAGGCCAGAAAACTGAACCATTCATTTGTACTCCGTATGCATTCCGTTTCCGTTTTTCCGTTACGTTGAAAGATAGAACATGTCCTATTATTGCCTGCAAATCACATTCCGTCGCTCCATTCAAGTCAATAGGTCCGCCTAAAAACGGAACACATACGGAATATACTCCCTATGTCTTCCTGTATCCGTTCTGTTTTTGCTGAACCATCTATTGAAAATTTTATGCCCAGCCCAATTTTTTCTATGTAATTACTGTATACTGTATATGCCTTACGGAAAAACGGAACGGAAATAGAAACACAACAGAAACAAAAAGAGCAACAGATCTGTGAAAAACGGACCGCAAAACACTGAAAAATGTCTCATGCACATGACCGTTCCGTTTTTTGCGGTCCACAAAACACAGAAGCCGCCCGTGTGCCTTCCGCAATTTGCGGAACGGAACGGGCGGCCAATTGTAGAAATGCCTTTTCTTGTCTGCAAAACGGACAAGAATAGGACATGTTATATTTTTTTTGCGAGGCTACGGAACGGAGCAACGGATGCGGACAGCACACGGAGTGCTGTCCGCATCTTTTGCGGCCCCATTGAAGTGAATGGGTCCGCACCCGAGCCGCAAAAACTGTGGCTCGGATGCGGACCAGAACAAAGGTTGTGTGCATGAGGCCAAAGCCATACGGTCATGTGGAGGAGGCCTTTCAGTAATGTTTCCGGTTCCGTTCCGTTTTTCCGTATGGCATATACAGTATACAGTAATTACATAGAAAAAATTGGGCTGGGCATAACATTTTCAATAGATGGTTTCGCAAAAACGGAACAGATATGGAAGACATACGGAGTAAATTCCGTATGTGTTCAGTTTTTTTTTGGCGGACCCATTGACTTGAATGGAGCCACGGAATTTTATTTGCGGGCAATAATAGGACATGTTCTATCTTATAACAGAACGGAAAAACTTAAATACGGAAACAGAATGCATACAGAGTACATTCGGATTTTTTTGCGGAACCATTGAAATGAATGGTTCCGTATACGGACCGTATATGGAACGCAAAAAACGGCCCGTACACGGAACCCAAAAACTGTTCGTGTGAACGAGCCCTTAGGGTCCATTCACACATCCGTAGTGTATTGCGAATCCACAAATTGCAGATCCACAATACACCTGGCCGGCACCCCCAATAGAACTGCCTATTCTTGTCCACAGAATAGGACATGTTATATTTTTTTAGGAGCCCGGAAGTTCTGGGCCGCGCTCTGGAAATGTGGATGCGGAGAGCACATAGTGTTCTCTCCGCATCTATTCCTGCCCCATTGAGAATGAATGGATCCGCACCCGTTCCTGATATTGCGGAACGGATGCGGACCCATTTGCGGACGTGTGAATGGACCCTTAGACCTCCTGCACACAAACAATAATTTTTTTCCGTTTATGTCCCATTTTTTGTGTTCTGTTTACGGACCATATACGGAACCATTAATTTCAATGGATCCGCAAAAAAACCGGAAGGTACTCCGTATGCCTTCCGTTTCCGTATTAGAACATGTCCTATTATTGCCCGTAAATCACGTCTAGTGGCTCCATTCAAGTCAATGGGCCCGCAAAAAAAAAAACTGAATGCATACGAAATGTATCCGTATGTCTTCCGGATCCGTTCAGTTTTTGCGGAACCATCTATTGAAAATGTTATGCCCAGTCCAACTTTATAATGTACTTACTATTTAAATATTATTGTATGCTTCCGTTTCCATTTGCGATCCGCAAAAAACGGATCACAAACGGAATGGCAAAACGGATATGGAAACACTACTGAAACAAAGAACTGAACAACAGATTCGTGAAAAACGGACCGCAAAATACTGAAAAAGCCATACGGTTGTGTGCAGGAGGCCTTAACTGCAGATTTCGCCCTTTTCAATTGAAGGGTGAGATCTGCGGAAAAATTGCATCTAATTCTTGCATTTTGGTGCAGATATGTTGCAAGAACGAACAGAAATGTGTGCAGATTTTATTTGCTTTCACCTGCACCCATGTGCAGGCTCCCTAAGGGTGGCTGCATGCAATGTGGATTACGTGTGTTTTTTTCTGTGTGGATTCACTCATAAAAACCACAGTACCAGAAAAGTGAATAAATTTGACAAAACTTGTGAGCACTTAGCTTTTTTCTTCCGTGCAGAAATTGAGTCTGCAGCATGTCAATAGTTTGTGCGATGCTGCACCTTCTGTATAGAGGTTTTTTCCATACACTACTATAGAGTTGTTTTCATAACACGAAAATCTGCATAAAAAATCTGCAACGTGTGCAGGTATCCTTTATGTGTGTGTTTGCACCATATCAGCACCAAAATCCACAAATTCTAAATTTTCTGCATTGGAATCTGTGTGCAGCTTTACACTTCTGTCTTTTTGCCGACTTTCTATGCCAACCCAATTACTGCACAAAAAATACAAAAATATTTGTGTGTTTCTTAAAAAATAGGATTTGGGGGGTACTATCTCTCCTTAGGGAGAGAGCCTTAATCGGCGTGAGGAGATTTATAGGCCATACATGCCTCCTCATGCCAATTAAGGCGCTCTCTCCCCAAGGAGAGATAGTACCCCCCAAAATCCTGACACAGGCCTCTCACCCAGTTAAGCCAGTACTCTCTGCTTTGCACTAATGAGGGGCAATCACCCTGAAACAGCTGTCTGCAGATGAGATGCTGGCTTACTTAATATCCGAGTCATGTCTCAAGGCCTAGTTAAAGGGTGGAACATTGACTTATAGGATAGCTGCCTTACATTTAGTGGCATTAGAGGCAGAGCTTGCTAAGAGCTCGTTGACATCCCTTTGATAAATCTGGTTTAAATAAGTTCAACAGTCTAAACTAAAGCCTGTTTCACACTTGTGTTTTGGTTTCCGGTTTTGAGATCCGGCAAAGGATCTCAAAACTGGACCAAAATGGTTCAGTTTGATGTTAAAATATCCGGATACATCCATTCCGTTAGGATGCGGTTGTGATACATTGAAGCGGAAAAAAAACTTACCTGGTACTTAAATCATTGTAAGTCAATGGGTGACAGAGCCTGAAGATGACAATGTTGTCTTTTATCGAGGTGTAGTAGAGCTGTTATGGTATATTCATTCGTGCAGCAGATTTTTTGAAGGAATTTCTACAACTGAAAAAAGTTTCTTTCTTCTAGATGTTGCGGCATTGTGGCATTCACACAGGTTTTTGTACTTCTGCTCTAAGTAAGGTCTCAAAACTGGATAATGGTCAATGAAAAATAATACATTCTGTCCAATCAGCTATCAGGATAGGGCGAATTGCGATTTTCAGGCTTGGGTGTAAGCAAGAATATTTGGGTGGCAAAAACATTGGAGTTGCATCTCTAGGTAAAATTCTTATTTTTAAAGATGCTTAAGATTTAGCTAACAACGTGCAGTGTTTGATAAATTTGGCACAAATTGCCGCAAGGCAGACTGAAGCAAAACTTAGGGCTCTTTCACACTTGCGTTATTTTCTTCCGGCATAGAGTTCCGTCGTCGGGGCTCTATGCCGGAAGAATCCTGATCAGTTTCATCCTAAGGCATTCTGAATGGAGAATGGAGAAATCCGTTCAGGATGCATCAGGATGTCTTCAGTTCCAATTGAAGCAAAAAACAGCAGCACTCTCCAGCCTTGATCCTTAATGCTTTATTTTCACCAATAAAGCATTGGTGAAAATAAAGCATTAAGGATCAAGGCTGGAGAGTGCTGCTGTTTTTTGCTTCAATTGTATCTGGATTTGGGGAGGCATAGGACTGGCTTCTGACACGGCGAGCACCACCACAGTAAGGAAATTACTAATTTTTGTAGTGCTGCTACATTTTCCTTTTTTTGTTTACGATGTCTTCAGTTCAGGACCGGAACGTTTTTTGCCCGGAGAAAATACCGCAGCATGCTGCGTGTAATTCCGGCAAGTGGAGTACACGCCGGATCCGGACAACGCAAGTGTGAAAGAGGCCTTACTAAAATCTCAGTTTATGAATTAAATTGACCAGAAATACCCCTCTCTGGTCCTTATAATTTGTTACAATGTATCAATGTTGATATAATGAATCAATCTGGAATCCATTTGCCTAGACTGGATACAGTTGTAGCAAATCTCTCAGCTGTGAATAGGTACTTTTACACTCGCGTTTTTCTTTTCCGGCATAGAGTTCCGTCACAGGGGCTCTATACTGGAAAAGAACTGATCAGTTTTATCCCCATACATTCTAAATGGAGAGTAATCCGTTCAGTTTGCATCAGGATGTCTTCAGTTCAGTCGTTTTGACTGATCAGGCAAAAGAGAAAACTGCAGCATGCTACGGTTTTATCTCCGGCGAAAAAAACAGAAGACTTGGCTGAACGCCGGATCCGGCATTTTTTTCCCATAGGGATGTATTAGTGCCGGATCCGTCGTTCAGAATACCGGAATGCCGGATCCGTCGTTCCGTTATGCGCATGCGCAGACTGAAAAAAAGGTGAAAAAAATAAATGCCGGATCTACGGATCCGGCATTTCAATGCATTTTTTCGACTGATCAGGCATTTTTAAGACTGATCAGGATCCTGATCAGTCTTACTAATGCCATCAGTTAGCATACATTTTGCCTGATCCGGCAGGCAGTTCCGGCGACGGAACTGCTTGCCGGATCACTCTGCCGCAAGTG
The DNA here is from genome assembly GCF_014858855.1 of Bufo gargarizans. Classification (NCBI taxonomy): domain Eukaryota; kingdom Metazoa; phylum Chordata; class Amphibia; order Anura; family Bufonidae; genus Bufo; species Bufo gargarizans. The sequence goes on from NC_058085.1 coordinate 359,174,964, forward strand.
TGAAAGTAGCCTAAGATCAGGGTTTTTTTTACATGTGGATGTATATTATAAACAGTCCAGTGATTGTGTTTTCAAGGACTTTATATGATGACCTATTTTTATGACTCTTGGCACTCACACCAATTAGGTACTTGTTGAGCTGCTGTGTGCTGGAGCATACTATACAGTGTACGGGCTGAGCTGTTCTCTTGCCTGGTTCCGGCACAAAGCAGCTTCTACAAACAGCTGATCATTGGAGGTAATTGGAGTCGGACCCCCACCGATCTGATATTGATGATCTAGCCTAAGGATAGTCCCTGAAAACCCCATTAAAAAAAAGTATACTAAGTTGCCAAATGTTTCATGTTCTGCTTAAAGTTTTAAAGTGGTTTTCCAATTTAAAAATCAACTCATTCACATCATGTGCGACTTCGCGAATAACTAACTTGGGCTCATCGGAGCCCATACATTCTAATACTGTACGGAAACGTATTTCCGTACAGTATTATTCTGAAGCTTTGAACTAAGTGACTTCGGATGAAGCATCCTAACCTCACTTTGCTCAACACTAATCTCTACCATGGGCCCTCTCACATTGAGACTCACCCCAATAGTTGGCCCATGTAAAAGTGTCACCGATCGCATGCTTTTCCTTGTTTCTTGGGTGCCCGCATCTTTCCTGAGCACCAAAAATGATACTTTGTTGACTACACATTGCCATATATAAAAAGGGACGCACTGCTGAGAAAAACAATGTAACAATTGTAGCTCCCAGTACAGTAGTGATTAAGATGCAGCAAATGGGTGGACCATGATAGGTGATGAACTTCCTCATTTCCTCGTTTACGATCACTGTGTAAAAGGGTCCTAGCGCAGGCACTTTTCTGTGTCGCAGCCCCCTCCTGTCACCAGACTACATAAAATCATGATCAATGTCAATGAACTTTTCCTCTGATCGCCTTCAGCTGGGGTGTTGCCATCAACAATCGCTTTGAAACACATGGGAAAGGACAACAAGATTTTCGCCCTTCTGCTTTCCGTATCCAGCTATTTTCTTCTTACTTGGAAGCAGCGTGAAAGAATTTGTAAACTTTTGTCTCTCTGTCTCTCATTGAACTCAACACTGTCCAGAGTAAATCAACATAATGGCTCTTGGGCTTACATTGTTACACAAAGGTTTTATATTTTATAGTGTCCGTGTCTTTACACCAAAGAAGATTTAATAACGATGTAGTGGGTAACGGATAGAATCTTCTTTTGGGTTTCAAAGAACCTTTACAGCTTATAAACTGACATTTGTACCTGTTTTATCTGACAACTGAATGGCATGACAATCCTATAGCATACCGTATATTCTTATGACTCTATGTTTTATCGTTCCTCTTAATCTGAAGTTTATAAATGAATCCCCCAACTTGGTATTACCAGTTGGGGGTGTATCCCTGCACAGTCAGACCCTATCCGATCAGTGCTGCCAGTGTGAGGTTATGCAGGGACGCACACACCCAACTGGTAACACCAAATTGGAGATTCATTTATAAACTTCTAGAAGGACTAGTAGAGGAACAGCACAACTTAGGGCATGCCAACAGCAACCAATCAGACCTTAGCTGCCATTTTTTGAGTGTATTGGGGCACAGATTTGACTGGTTCCTTTAGGGTACTTTCACACTTGCGTTTTTCTTTTCCGGCAGTGAGTTCCGTCCTAAGGGGCTCTATACCAGAAAAGAACTGATCAGTTTCATCCCCATGCATTCTGAATGGAGAGCAATCTGTTCATGATGTCTTCAGTTCAGTCACTGAACAGCATTTTGGACGGAGGAAATACTGCAGCATGCTGCGGTATTATCTCCGTCCAAAATTCCGGATAAGTTGCCGGAATGCTGGATCCTGCATTAATTTGCATTGAAATGTATTAATGTATTAATAAAAAATTCACGCAATGTACTACTGAACCCAAGCAAACAAATAAATTCAGTCACGCTTTTGCAAAACTCACTTACTTTTCCACTACCACAGATACTCTGGAGGCCGAGGGAAGACATTTTGAGGCGTGCAGACCTGGACCTACTCATCATAGGCATGTGCAGGACGTGGATGTCGCAAAAAGACACTTTGGAGCCCTATCCCGGTGATCGCATTTGTTTCAGACCGGCTTGTGGCACAGGTAAGGGCTTACCTATGCATCGCCAGACTTGTGAGTTAAGATGGCAGCCCGCATGTGTTTGCGGGCGAACACGGCAAACTGGCCATCACTGCTGAAATCCTTGCATGGTTTCTCTACGTGTGTTAGGCTACAAGAGAACCACTACAAACTCCTAACCAGACGGTAAAGAACACCTGAATACCTATTCCCGCACAACCTCTCTCAATCAAACATCTGTTGGAGATGTGACTCTGGCATTGGCTGCTTCCTACATATATGGTTTACTTTCACAGCCATCACCACATATTGGAAGCAAGTTGAACTGACTATTAACCAAGTTAAGAAGATTTTGAGTCTCAACAACAGGACCAGAGAGAAATATCATAAGATATGGTCCCCTTGGACAGGAGTATTATAGCTGGACTCCCACTCAACCCCCCCCCCCCCTCCTTCTTTCGTCTATATGTCATAAACATTAGACCCTCTTGGAATGAGTCACTCACGGCCCATGACTGGCCAACTGACCAAGAGATACTGCTAGATAACTTAGAGTTAAATAACAATAACCCCCCCCCCCTCATTCCCTTACTGTCCCCCCTTCCTTCTGCCCTTATTTTTATTCCCACTCTTACCTCGTAGTTATTCGTTTCCCATCTTATGTCTCTATCTTGACATATACTGTATATGAGCTCAAGCACGACTATGCATATTACATCTGGTGCAGGTTTATTCACAACTTGTAAAGCTTGTATCTGATGTCACATTACGACTTACCTAAATTCTGTGCTTAAGTGATGTTACTTTGCTATTATGAGACAACTGATTTGTTATTGTCATTTTCGGGTTGAAAAAACTAAATAAAGAATTATAAAAAAATAAATAAAATACCGCAATGCCGGATCCGTCCTTCCGGTCTGCGCATGTGCAGACCGGTAAAAATTTTAAAAAAATATATAACGGATCCATTTCTCCGGATGACATCCGGAAAGACGGATCCATTCTTGCAATGTATTTGTAAGACGGATCCGTCTACAAATGCTGTCCGTTTGCATGCAGATTAAGTACCGTATTTTTCGCCGTATAAGACGCACTTTTTCTTCCCCCAAAATGGGGGAGAAATGCCCCTGCGTCTTATACGGCGAATGCAGTCAGTTTTACATCGCTGGCAGCGATGTAAAGAGAGCGAGGACTCGGGGAGGGACTGGGAGGAGGAGCTGGGGCCGGCAATAGCGGCGGGGCGGTGCAGTCACTGTACTAAAGGCCCGCCCCGCCGCTCCGGTGTACTAATAAAATATGGCATATTCAATGAATGGTTATTAAATATGCCCCTTTATGCTTAATAGTACCTTAAATCCTTAGCGCTTCAGTAGTATGCAGGCTGGGCGGGCGGCAGCGTAACTCCCTGATGTCACGTGCCTGCGCCGCCTACTTTATGAATGAAGCAGGCGGCGCAGGCAAGTGACGTCAGTGAGTGACGCGCCGCGCCGCGCCGGCTGCCCGGCCTGCCGGCATTGTACTGAAGCGCTTCGGATTTAAGGTACTTTTAGGAATAAAGAGGCATATTTAAAAACTATTAATTGAATAAGACATATGATATTAGTATACAGGAGCGGCGGGGGATCTGTGGATGGCACAGTTATGGGCTGGGAGGGTCTGTGAATGACACATGTATAACAGTGCCATCCACAGATCCCCCCCTGTAACAGTGCCAGCCACAGATCCCCCTGTAACAGTGAAAGCCACAGATCCCCCTGTAACAGTGAAAGCCACAGATCCCCCCATAACAGTGTCTGTCATCCACAGTTCCCCCCTAACAGTGTCCGTCATCCACAGTTCCCCCCTAACAGTGTCCGTCATCCACAGTTCCCCCCTAACAGTGTCCGTCATCCACAGTTCCCCCCTAACAGTGTCCGTCATCCACAGTTCCCCCCATAACAGTGTCCGTCATCCACAGTTCCCCCCATAACAGTGTCCGTCATCCACAGTTCCCCCCCATAACAGTGTCCGTCATCCACAGATCCCCCCATAAGTGTCCGTCATCCACAGATCCCCCCATAACAGTGTCCGTCATCTACAGATCCCCCCATAACAGTGTCCGTCATCCACAGATCCCCCCATAACAGTGTCCGTCATCCACAGATCCCCAGTAATAGTGCCATCCACAGACCACCTAGTTCCAAACCCACAGCACACCTTTTGGTTAAAAATATTTTTTTTCTTATTTTCCTCCCCAAAAACCTAGGTGCGTCTTATACGCCGGTGCGTCTTATACGGCGAAAAATACGGTAATCAACTTTTATGAAGACTGAAAAAAAATTGCATTATTCATTTTTTATATAACTCTTGTTGAATCCTGGTGATGAGTCCTCCGGGTGTTCTTTACTCCAGATAATGCATACACTATATTAGGAGAAGATTACCAAATCAGTTTGATATTTTTCATACATATTTATTTTATATTTGGAGAGATATGTTACACACAGAGCTAATACATTTTACGGAGACAGTATTAAAAACAAAGTTTTTGAATGAATCGACTTCGGATCGATGATCTGAAGCTCGATTTGCTCAAGCCTATATATCAGCTTCCATTCTGATGGACTACAGCCATCTATATATTATGGTTACAGCCATTCATCTAAATTGCTACCATGTAGTACTACATTTCCCCTGTGAAATGCTTGTTTAGCTGCTACCAGGGTTCCTGGACCTGCGGCTGTCAGTAGATTCCCACCGCTCCATAATGATGAGACAACCTCTTCAAGGCCTCTTATGACAGGCGAGGGAAGCCATGTGCTGCTATCCTGGGTTTGTGTACGTGGCTATGAAGCCTGAGTTTAGTGGCAATCTAACTTGTGCCAAGGGCATACATACCACAAGGGCAGCCGAAGTGACCTATTTTCAAAAGCATTACATTGCTCTTCTGCGTGAGGTAGCAAAACATGATTTTGTAATGAGGGGCCAAAAAGTAAGCTTTGTTATGGGGCCTCGCTGGTCTGGAATGTTACTGTCTTGAGCTGCCTTAAAGGAGTTGTTCGGGTTCAGAGCTGAACCCGGACATCCCTCCATTTTCCCCCCGGCAGCCCCCCTGACATGAGCATCGGAGCAGTTTATGCTCCGATGCTCTCCTTTGCCCTGCGCTAAATTACGCAGGGCAAAGGCATTTTTTGGAGATCCGGCTCTCCATGGGGCTGCCAGGAACCCCGGTGACATCACCGGCACTGATGGGCGGGATTTAGCTCTGCCCTAGCCAGTAAAACAGCTAGGGCAGAGCTAAAGCCCGTCCCTCAGAGCCGGTGACGTCACCGAACACACTGTGTTATTAAAAACAAAAGAGCCCTTGCCCTGCGCGATTTAGCGCAGGGCAAGGGAGCTCATCGGAGCATGAGATGCTCCAATGCTAGCCTTAGGGGGGCTGTCTGGGTGAAAATAAGGGTATGTGTCGAACCCAGACAACCCCTTTAAGCTGATTTAAGACAAACTAGTTTCTTGGGATGTGCTTCCTGACAACAACATTACAATTCTTCTGGTTGTTAGGTATTGTATCCCCAGAGTCTATCTCTATCATATTAATTCAGGTTCTAAATAGGCACTGTGTGAATAGAGTTAGTAGCTCTGCAGAAGTCATTCTATGCCACCTGTCATCTGCATGTTGTACAGATTAATAATACAATTCCCACAGCCATTCTGTGCCACCATGTGCCTTCAGACCGGCCTACATGTTAAAGGGGTTATCTCGTTAATTTAAAACTTTATTACTCACATATTTTACTTTCTTCCCTTTCTGTTGGTGGGCAGCAGCTTAACAAGCACCTGCATCTCTCAAGATGCATTTTATTTAGCTCATGTTAATTCCTTTTTACCCTGCATGGAAAATAGTCCTTCGCATACAGCACATTTGGAAAGTCTTCAGACCCTGCACACGACCGTATGGCTTTTTTAGTATTTTGCGGTCCGTTTTTCACTGATCAGTTTTTTCGTTTTTTGTTTCAGTAGTGTTTCTGCTTTTGTTCTGCCGTTCCGTTTTTTCATTTGATTTCCGTTTCTGATCCGTTTTTTGCAGAACGCAAACGGAAACAGGAGCATACAATAATGTTTAAACAGTAAGTACATAAAAAAATTTCAATAGATGGTTCCGCAAAAACGGAACAGATACGGAAGATATACCGATGAGTTCCGTATGCATTACGTTTGTTATGCGGACCCATTGACTTGAATGGAGCCACGGATCGTTATTTGCGGGCAACAATAGGACGTGTTCTATGTTTGAACGGAACTGAAAAACGGAAACAGAATGCATACGTTTATTTTTGCGGATCCATTGAAATGAATGGTTCTGTATACGGTCTGTATACAGAACGCAAAAAACGGAACGTAAATGGAAAAAAAACGTTTGTGTGTAGGAGGCCTTAGTTGAAGAACCTTTGGCAGTGATTACAGTCTCCAGTCTTCTTGGGTATGATGCCAAACGGTTTTTCTGCCAATCTTCTCTGCAGATCCTCTCAAGCTGTGTCAAGTTGGATGTGGACCTTTGGTGGACAGAGATTTTAAGGTCTCTTCAGAGATGTTTGATTTGGTTCAAGTCAGGGCTATTGCTGCGTCATCATTTAACAGAGGTGTCCCTAATCCACTCATGTGTTGTCATGGCTGTGATCTTAGGTTAATTGTCTTGTTTATAGGTGAACTGTTAGATCAGTCTGAGGTCCAAAGCACTCTGGATCAGGTTTTTATTAAGAATATCTCTGTTATTTATTCCATTCATCTTTCTCTTAACCCTGACCAGTCTCCCTGTCTCAGTTGCTAAAAACACCCCCACAGCACGATGCTTCCACCACCATGCTTCACTGTAGAGATGGTATGAGCAGTGACTGGTTTTCTCCATACATAACGCTTAGAATGGAAACCAAAAAAGTAAAATCTTGGATTAATCAGACCAGAGAATGTTGTTTCTCACAGTCTGAGGTCCTTCAGGTGCTTTTTCACAAACTCCAGACGGGCTTTCATGTGTCTTTTACTGAGGAGAGGCATCTTTCTGGCCACTCTGCCATAAAGACTAGTGTTGATCACAAATATTCGAATTGCAAATTTTTATCGCGAATATCGCCACTTCGAGAATTTGCAAATATTTAGAATATAATGATGTATAGTCGTAATTTCAAATATTCGAGATTTTTTTAAATCAGTAAACATGATCCCTCCCTGCTTCTAGCTTGTGGGCCAATGAGAAGGCTGCAATATCTATGACTTTAGGAGTAGTGATGATTGCAAATTTTTCAATTGCCGATTTCCACAATCAAGAAAATAATGACTCGAATTCACAAATATATGGAGAATATTCGCCCAAATATTCGCAAAATATCACGAATTTGAATATTCCCCTTGCCGCTCATCACTAATAAAGACCAGATTAGTGGAGTGCTGCAGTGATGGTTGACCTTCTAGAAGTTTCTCCCATCTGCACACAGGATCTCTGGAGCTCAGCCAGAGTTGCTATCGCTTTGTTTGTCACCTTTCTTTACCAAGACCTTTCTCCCCAATTACTTAGTTTGGTGAGGTGGCCATCTGTAGGAAGAGTCCTGGATGTTCCAGGACTCTTCCATTTTAGAATTATGGAGGCCACTGTTCTCTTGGGAACTTTCAGTGCAGCAGAAGTTTCTGCTCTGATATGCATTGTCAGTTGTGAGAACTTATATAGACAGGGTTGTGTCTTTTCAAATAATCTCCAATCAACTGAATTTAGCACAGGTGGACTTCAGTCAATGTGTAGAAACATCTCAAAGATGATCAAGAGAAATGGGAATCCCCCAGAGCTAAATTTACTTATGTCCAGGCGAAATGTTAGTTTTTCTTTTTTAATACATTTGCAAAAATTTCAAAAATTCTGTTTTCACTTTCTTGTTATGGGGTACTGATGATGGGGAAAAACTAGATTTTTTTTAAAATTTTTTGCATAAAGCCGCAACATAACAAAATGTGAAAAAAGTGAAAGGGTTTGAATACTTTCTGAATGCACTGTATATCCAGAGAGATTCATGCAGTATGTAATGTTCTGTAGGAAGGCGCAAGGGGCCGTCATTGATGGAAGGTATGTGTCACCGAGATTCCTGGCCTCGGTGAGGTAAGAGCCGGTAGTTTTAAGTGTCAGTGGCAGCTAGTGCTGATTGACACTGTTTGTTGTTAGTATGGCTGTAAAGCCGATCCGGACCGGCTCTTACTGGGAGTAGCCAAAGTGCTGGGTGGGTGGCTGCTCCCCACACTCCAGGCCGGGTCTTTTTTGGCTTATATCAAATACAGCCAGCAGTCTCATCTGGGTGTGGTTTATCCTCCATCTGACAGAAAAGCTGGGGAGTCTCTGTTTTGGGACCTGTGAATTTGTGCTAAAGAGCTAAGAGCCGCATGTGGACTGCGGGTGGAAAACTGCTAACCAGGTGAAGATTTTGTTCTATGGACATTGCATGGTGTGAACAAACACCAAGACTGTGAACGGTCATTTTGTTTTTCCTTGTGTGTGAATAAACACCGAACTGTTTAAGTTAAAGACTTTGTGATTGCCTCTATACTGCGTCCGCTAGCCTGTCTACCAGAGCAAAACCCCACAATTGGTGTCAGATGCGGGCAAACGCAGGCCTGAAGGCCGAAAAGTTTTTTTGTTTTTCCCGGGCACAAGTGCATGTCCTATATTAAGCCGGCAAGGTTACGACCTGTGTCCCCTGATTAAAAGGAGGTGGTCGTGAATGCCCTCGTGGAGGCTAACTTGCAGCAGCGAGAGGCTAACAAGCAGCAGCAGGAAACTAACCAGCTGCTATTGCAACATGTAATGGCGTTGCAAGCGGCCGGAGCGTCCCAGAATGTCCACGATGCCCTGAAAGCTGTCCGTGCGGCGATCCCTAAGATGTCCCCCTCGGATCACATCGAGACCTATCTGGCCATGTTCGAAAAGGTGGCCGTGAAGAAGAAGTTATCCCGAGACCAGTGGGCTAAGGTCGTCGCTCTGTTCCTGGTGTCTGGACCCCAGCAAGTATTTTTTGATCTCCCCGATGATTAAGCGGCCAACTACCCGACCGTAAAAGGTGAGATCCTGGCGAAACTGGGGGTGAATGTATTAGCCTGGGCTCAGCAGGTGCACCAGTGGGAATTTAACTGGGCTGAACCCGCCAGACCACAATATTATGACCTGCTACACCGGTTGCAGAAATGGCTGCAGCCTGACATATTGACTCCCACTGCTATGCTGGACCGTCTGTTGGCGGATGTGTTTTGGAGGGCTTTGCTGTACCCTCTCCAGCACTGGATCGGCCAGGTGTCTCCTGGTAATGCCTTACAGATGGTCGACCTGGTGGAGCGCTATGAGGCCACCAGAAATCTGCAGAGGGGTTCTTTTAGGAGGGGGCCAGTCAAACCCTGGAAATCTCCACCCCAAACCCGGCGGCCGGTGCCAGCCAAACCGGCCCGGGACATATTCCCTGCAGACCCAGCCTTGCTGGTCTGCTGGCCATGTCACGAGCCTGGACACATAAGGGCCGACTGTCCCCATCGGGGTGAACCAATGGATAGCAACTATGGCTACCGCCACTCATTGTATGCCAAGAAGCTGTGTGCCACAGGAACCTCTGAGACTATAGACAATAGCTACCTGTGCCAGGTGGAAATGGGGAACACTCTGGTGGTGGCACTGCTGGATTCAGGGAGCCTGGTGTCTCATGTAAGAGCTGCCCTGGTGCGGCCCGTCGAATATACTGGCCGAAGGGTCGGCGTTGTGTGCATCCATGGGGACTTAAAGGACTATCTCAACGCCCTGATCTTTATATCAATGTTAGCCGGCAGGTGGACTCTTGAGGTGGCCATCGCTGCAAAATTACCGTATAAACTAAAAATTGGGAGAGACTACCCTGGTTTCCTGGCACTATGGCCGGACACGAAAGTTACCGATACCCATGAGACAGATGTGACCCTAGCAGAGTGGCCCGGCTCAGGGGGGAGACCAGAACCCTGGGAACCTGAGTCCGAAGGGCCTGCTGTAGGGGTGACCGCCACTTCGGTGGAAGAGGGGGAGACAACCTCGCTAAGTGTGATGGTGGGAGACATGGAGGACTTTCCGCCAGTTCGGGAGCTAGCCAACCTCAATGTCTCCGGGGATAATTTTTGTACTGCACAAAATCGGGACCCAACCCTATCCCGAGCCTGGGAAAATGTATTAATAATAGATTGGGAACCACAATAACCTGGGGCAGAGTCAGTGTTTCCCTGTTTTGTGGGAGATGAGAGATGTTGTATCGAGTAAACCATCTGCGAGGTGAATCCATTGAACAGTTGGTGCTGCCCTAGGCTTATCGCAAACTCATATTAGAGTTATCCCACCAGCATGTTCTCGGGGGTCATCTGGGAATGCAAAAAATGCAGGAACAGATTCTACAGCTGCTTTACTGGCCCAGTGTGTCCAGAGAGGTAAAAGAAAATTGTAAGTCTTGCACAACCTGCCAGATAACGAGCCCCCAGTCACATTCCGTAGTCCCCTGCTAGAGGACATCAACACATCTTGGTTGTCCTCGACTACGCCACTCGGTACCCGGAGGCGGTGCCACTGCGGCATACATCAGACAAACTCAAAGCTAAGGAGTTAATGGAGATGTTTTCTCGTGTGGGTCTGCCTAAGGAGATTCTGACTGACCAAGGGACCCCGTTTATGTCCAAGGTCATGAGGGAACTCTGTAAGTTGCTCCACATAAAACAGCTACGGACGTCCGTGTATCATCCGCAAATGGATGGCCTGGTAGAGAGGTTTAATCAAACATGAAAAAATATGCTAAAAACAATGGTCTCTAAGGATGGGAGGGACTGGGACCTTCTTCTGCCCTATATCATGTTTGCAGTGCTGAGAGGTGCCCAAGGCCTCTACTGGGTTCTCGCCTTTCGAACTGCTATACCGCAGACACCCTCTTGGTCTGTTGGACGTGGCCAAAGAGGTGTGGGAACAACAACCCACACCGCACAGAAGTGTTGTTGAGTACGTCACCCAGATGCAAGGACGGATGGCAACAGTTTTACCTCTGGTTAGGGAGCATATGGAGGCAGCGCAGTGAGCCCAGAGTAGGATCTATAATCGGCAGGCTTGGGTCCAGACCTTTAACCCAGGTGATCGGGTATTGGTTCTGGTACCAACCGTAGACATTAAGTTCTTAGCTAGGTGGCAGGGGCCCTACTTGGTGCTTGAAAATATTGGAGAGGTAGATTACAAGGTACACCAGCCAGGGAGGTGAAAGCCGGAGCAGGTGTACCATGTGAATCTGGTTAAACCCTGGAAAGATAGGGAAACCTGTACGGAAGACAGCCCATGACCAGGGTTCCTAGGGGAAGTAGTTTCGGCCCCTCTGTCTGAAGCAAGGGAAGCGGCTGCCACAGTGAAAATTGCTGACAGCCTCTCCTCTAAACAGGCTCATGAAGCCAGGGAGTTCATTAGTCGGAACACGGATGTGTTCTCGGACCTCCCTGGACGCACTTCCTCAGTCCGACATGACATTATCACTGAGCCTAAGGCAAAAGTTTGGTTAAAACCATACCAGGTACCCGAGGCTCGGCGACAAGCCATTGCGGAGGAAGTGCAGCTAATGCTCCAGCTATGTGTCATCGAGGAGTCAAAAAAGTGAATGGGCCAGTCCGATAGTCTTAATACCCAAGCCGGACAGGACATTGCGGTTCTGTAACGACTTCCGCAAACTAAATGAGGTGTCCAAGTTTGACTCATATCCCATGCCTCAAGTGAATGAGCCTTTTGAGAAGTTAGACCAATCCTGATATTTTTCTGTGTTGGACCTCACCAGAGGGTACTGGCAGGTACCCTTGATGGAGGCTGCCAAGGAAAAATTGGATTTCATTACGCCAGAGGGGCTGTATCAGTACAAGGTATTACCCTTTGGTCTACATGGCGCTCCCGCCACGTTTCAAAGGCTAATGGACATTGTACTCAGTCCACATCGTCGGTACGCTTCGGCGTACCTGGACAATATCGTTATTCACAGCACCGACTGGGAAAGTCACCTACCTAAAGTACAGGCTGTGGTAGACTCCCTTAAGAAGGCTGGCTTAACCGCTAACCCAAAAAAGTGCGCAATAGGGTCAGAAGAGACCAAGTACCTGGGGTATGTAATTGGGCGCAGAATTATCAACTCTCAGGTTAACAAAATTGAGGAAATTAGGAATTGGCCCCGACCTGTCACTATTTGGCAAGTAAAGCCGTTCCTAGGTATGGTGGGGTACTATATGAGGTTTGTCCCCAATTTTGCTTCCAGTCGCCGCACCATTGCCAGGCCCTTTGAAGGGACATAAGTCAGTGACGGTTCAGTGGAATTAGCAGGCGAAAAAGGCTTTCTCCGCTTTGAAGTCTGCCCTGTGTGGGTCCACGGTATTGGTGACGCCTGACTTCAAGAGGGAGTTTGTGGTACAGACCGATGCCTCTGAAGTAGGCCTCGGAGCTGTACTCTCTCAGGACATCAATGGGGAGGAACATCCTGTTATTTTCCTGAGCCGAAAGCTTACCCCAGCCAAGACTAGCTACAGTATAGTGGAGAGAGAGTGCCTGCCATCAAATGGGCACTCGAGTCTCTCTGCTATTAACTGTTGGGGAGAAAGTTCCGTCTGGTGACCGACCACTCCCCTCTCAAGTGGATGAGCCAGGCCAAAGAGAGGAATGCTCGGGTCACCAGGTGGTTCTTGTCATTACAAAACGTTTAATTTTCCGTGGAACATAGGGCAGACAGGTTACAGGGAAACGCAGATGCCCTGTCCCTGGTACACTGTCTGGCGGGTGTTCACCTCCTCAGGTTTGAACAAAGGGGGGAGGTATGTAGGAAGGCGCAAGGGGCCGTCATTGATGGAAGGTATGTGTCACCGAGATTCCTGGCCTCGGTGAGGTAAGAGCTGGTAGTTTTAAGTGTCAGCAGCAGCTAGTGCTGACCGACACTGTTTGTTGTTAGTATGGCTGTAAAGCCGATCTGGCCGGATCTTACTGGGAGTAGCCAAAGTGCTGGGTGGGTGGCTGCTCCCCACGCTCCAGGCCGGGTCTTTTTTGGCCTATATCAAATCCATCCAGCAGTCTCAGCTGGGTGTGGTTTATCCTCCATCTGACAGACAAGCTGGGGAATCTCTGTGTTTTGGGACCTGTGAATTTGTGCCGTGCTAAAGGGCTGAGAGCCGTATGCCGGGAAACAGGCCCCTAAAGCCTGCTGTGGACTGCGGGTTTAAAACTGCTAACCAGGTGAAGATTTTGTTCTATGGACATTGCATGGTGTGAACAAACACCAAGACTGTGAATGGTCATTTTGTTTCTCCTTATGTGTGAATAAACACCGAACTGTTTAAGTTAAAGACTTTGTGATTGCCTCTATACTGCGTCCACTAGCCTGCCTACCAGAGCAAAACCCCACAGTTCCTACAATTAACTTGTACACTGTCTAGAGAGAGAGATAGCTATATTCTTCGATGGGATGAATGGTGTTTGGGTTGCATCACTGGCTTTAGTATGAGATCACTATGCCAGTACTGAAGGTATGGATGGAGCAGTGAAGTTATTGACTATGTTAGTCCACCACTGAATGCAGGAGAAGGTGGACCAGCAGGATAAATAGCAGGGGTACTATCAGAGAGGAAAATGTAATGTGTATAGAAAACGAAAACATTTTACTGCATTTAAAATTCACTATTTATTGCATAGTAAAACTTTTCTTGGGATAAGCCCTTTAAATTATGAAACTATGAAGGTGCAGCATTAGAAACCTATAGGGACATTTTATTCTGTTGGCAAATTAGTAAATTTAGTGTATCTCTTTTTGTTGTCTGTGTGCCGCAGACTGAATTCCAACTATGACATAGTTATAACTTGTGTAAGTTATGATAAGTGCGTCGGGCCGAGGAGGCCCCATCCCCTTCTGCTAAGTTCCACCCAGTTTTATAAAAAATTACTGTGAACGACGGGAAATCATAAAAGGCTGCACATTTTTGCATTGATCACTGCTTTCAGAAAAATAAAATGCGACTTTGTACGCCAGAAAACGTACGGCTTTAACACGTGCGCATACCAACTGACAGACGTGGAATTTGAAAAGGAGAAACTAAATCTATCCCAATGTTTAGCTTTTACTGGAAATGAGTTTACAGCTTCAAGTACAGTTTAAACCTGTGGGATCTGATCACAGCCTTGGCTTTCTGTTCAGTCTGCTGCACTTTTTCTGGCCTTTTACCGAAACACATGAAACCTCAAGACCAGCAGTCGTCCGGTATCTCGCTCAACACTTACAATCCGTGGCACTTCACCTGTGTAGACTTCTGTTTTAAAGAGCAAGGCACTTTTTTTCACAGTAAATCCCTGAGCCTAAGAGTTCATGTACACAGCTGTATTAAAGCTCTGTATGTAATGGGGGTCATTTACAAACACCAGTTTGGCGTAACAAAAGTTTGCGACTTTTTGTTGCCCATGTGACGATATATTTTGTTGTACACTATGTATAGTGGAGAGTGGCAGGGGTATGTTGGAGCCTGGCAAATTTACCAACATTTACACCTGGAAACAGGCATGTGCCTCGTGATAAATTAGGCGCATCCGATAAATTAGGCGCATCCTTCAGTAGAGCAGAGGGAATCAAAGACGGGTATAAAATGACGGTCTTTGGAAATGACCCCCAATATGTTAACCATATCAGTACATGGGGTTTAACCATACCTCTGTATGACTCAGATTTTATAAGTAGACATAAGAACATTTTTATTCTGTGTGATTTCATACAAATTTGACAGAAAAAAAATGTGGCATGCTCCACCAGACAACGACTGTACGGAAATGTTCTCTCCTGTCTGTGCTAGAGAGCCGAAGATCATTGTGTACCACTATGGCTACTTTCACACTGGTGTTTCTGGGTCCTGCTTGTGAGATATATGTTTCAGGGCTCTCACAAGCGGCCCAAAATGGATCAGTTCAGCCCCAATGCATTCTGAGTGGATAAGGATCCGTCCAGAATGCATCATTTTGGCTGCGTTTGGTCTCCGTTGCGTTTTTTAGACGGTCACTAAAACGCAGCTTGTAGCGTTTTGGTGACCGTCTGACTATGCGTAGCCAAACGGATCGGTCTAGACTTAGGCCTCTTTCACACTACCGTTTTTTTTTTCCGTTTTGCGGTCCGTTTTTTGCGTTCCGTATACGGTCCGTATACGGAACCATTCATTTCAATGGTTCCGCAAAAAAACCGAATGTGTTCCGTATGCATTCCGTTTCCGTATTTCCGTTTTTCCGTTCCGTTGAAAAGATAGAACATGTCCTATAGGCCCCCTGCACACGGCCGTGTTTCACAGACGTGTGCGGGCCGTGGAACCGCGGCCTGGATCCCTCCTGAGAGCTGGAGCGCACGGCGTCACTGGTTGCTATGACGCCGTGCGCTCCCTGCTGCCGCCGCAATACAGTAATACACTGGTATGATCTATACCAGTGTATTACTGTACTGTGCCGGCAGCAGGGAGCGCACGGCATCATAGCAACCAGTGACGCCGTGCGCTCCAGCTCTCAGGAGGGATCCAGGCCGCGGTTCCACGGCCCGCACACGGCTGTGAAACACGGCCGTGTGCCGGGGGCCATATTTGGCCGCAAATCACGGTCCGTGGCTCCATTCAAGTCAATGGGTCCGCAAAAAAAACGGAACACATACGGAAATGCATCCGTATGTCTTCCGTATCCGTTCCGTTTTTTGCGGAACCATCTATTGAAAATGTTATGCCCAGCCCAATTTTTTCTATGTAATTACTTTATACTGTATATGCCATACGGAAAAACGGAACGGAACAACGGAACGGAAACGGAACCACAACGGAAGAAAAAAACGGAACAACGGATCCGTGAAAAACGGAACGCAAAACACTGAATTCAACATACTGTAGTGTGAAAGAGGCCTTACAATGTAAGGCCCCATGCACACTGCCGTGTTTCACAGCCGTGTGCGGGCCGTGGAACCGCGGCCTGGATCCCTCCTGAGAGCAGGAGCGCACGGCGTCACTGGTTGCTATGACGCCGTGCTCTCCCTGCTGCCGCCGCAATACAGTAATACACTGGTATGATCTATACCAGTGTATTACTGTACTGTGCCGGCACCAGGGAGCGCACGGCGTCATAGCAACCAGTGACGCCGTGCGCTCCTGCTCTCAGGAGGGATCCAGGCCGCGGTTCCACGGCCCGCACACGACTGTGAAACACGGCAGTGTGCATGGGGCCTAAGTCAATAGGGACAGATCCGTTTTTCACTGACACAATATGGTGCAATTGAAAACGGATCCGTCCCCCATTGACTTTCAATGTAAGTCAAGACGGATCCGTTTTGACTTAGACTTTTTTTGAATGAATAATGCAAACGGATCCGTTATTAACGGATACAAGCGTTTGCATTATCGGTGCAGATCCGTCTGTGCAGATACAAGACGGATCCGCACATAACGTGAGTGTGAAAGTAGCCTATATTGTGTATCTGTGCATATTTTTTAAGAAAAAACCTCTGCGTGCCACCATATGAAATCAGGAGCTCACTGAGCTACACCATGGGTTTATATGGGCACCGTAGTACAGATCCACACAAGACCTCTTTTACACTAGCATATTTGGGAAGCAACTTCCTTCCTTTCGTCCGTCCTCCATTGGATTTCAGTGCAGCCAGAACTGGAGTAAGGTGCGCTAGAAGTGGCTCTACATACTGAACCCAGGGATGCGACCCAAACACCATTCATCCCTACATCTTCATCAAAGTATCTAGCTATCTCTCGCTCTAGACAGTGGAGAAGACAATTTTACGGGCATTACTGGGGATATACAGTGCATTTGAAAAGTCTTTAGTCCCTTTCCGATTTCAGAATTTTTTGTGTGCAGCAAATCCGCAGTCTTTTACAGTACGTGGCACAGTGGAAGGGATTCTCATCCACATGCAGCATGAACCATCCACACCCTGCACATTTGAAATTTGGATTATTTAAATTTATGCTGCGGATCTCCACCGTGGCTTTCAGTTTTTGCAATGTACAGGGTGAAATCCACGTCCATTTCAGAATTTTTGATTTTGGTCATGGATTTTTCTGTGGATCTGCTGCACAATCCACGGTGGTCTTTTCGGCTGTATTTTGCAAAGCCACATGGGCTGATTTTCTGATGCAGAAATTCCGCTGCAGATTTGCTGTGGATGCGGCAAAATGTGCACTGAATCTGCAGCGAATTCTGCATGTGTTACATGCGGAATTTGTTGTGGATTTTGGTGCAAATGTGCTGCAATATTTACCCTATGCATTGCAGGGGAGATCCACTGTATGAATGGATTTGCTGAGGATGTCAAATCTGCATGGCAGATCAGTTTATGCTATGGTTATTTTTTTGCAGCTTGTGGATTAGATTTTTTTACAGTACGGCCACATGTTCAAGTCTCCTGATGCAGTTTTGGAAGCCGAAGTCAAGAGTGGATCATAAAAGGACAGAAAGTATGAGGGCTCGTTTACACGAATGTTATTTGCGTTCCGTATACGGGCCGTTTATTGCGTTCCGTATACGGTCCGTATACGGAACCATTCATTTCAATTTTGAGTCTTGTCCTATTCTTGTCCGCAAATCACGGTCCGTGGCTCCATTCAAGTCAATGGGTCCGCAAAAAAAACTGAACACATACGGAAATGCATCCGTATGTCTTCCGTATCTGTTCCATTTTTTGCGGAACCATCTATTGAAAATGTTATGCCCAGCCCAATTATTTCTATGTAATTACAGATACAACTTCTCCTCTTTTGAATTCATTCCTGCTTTTGGCTTCCAAAACTGCATCAAGAAACCTGACTGTGTGGTCTTACCTTGAATATATATATATGAAGACCTCAGATATGGGCACTAGATGGGCTTATTTGGAAAGCAATATCTCACATACTGTAGGGCAGAGGTGTTGTCACGTTCTCCTAGTGCCACGTTATCTGCTGCTCCTCTATGTACACTAGACCAAAGCCTGAGGTTTACAGCTTCTAATTTGATTTAGATGTCTCGTAAAGATGTTTTTTCCCCTGTGAGTTTTCCTTGCCTTTGTTATGTAATTCCGCTGATGAAAGGGAGAGCCCTCGTCTCTCTATGTTTTAGTCAGTGTCTGGCCAGGTACTATCAGCATATCTTTCACTGGGGCATAAACCACAGTGTCAGAGGCGGCTCTTATCATGGAAGCATCAATAAAGGAAAAATCAGACAAGCTGGGATGATTTGTCTCTACAAAAGATTCAGTTACTTCTTCAAACAGAGCGATCGGGACTGATTGTCCTGGTACAGATAGAGTAATGGATTATTGGCCTGATTACAAGATTACAGTGACAGATTACATTTTTCTAATTTATTTCTGATAACTGTGACTTTGATTTTTTACGCTATGATTTTTCTCACAATTAGGGCTCATTCACGTTGCCGTATTGTGGCTCGCATACGGCGCAATACAGGGGGCACCAGCCGTGTGCATTCCGCCTCACTAGTGCGGACCCATTCACTTGAATGCGTCTGCAAATCCGGAGATGTGGTGCAGAACGGAAGCACGGAATGGAATCCCACGGAAGCACTACGGAATGCTTCCGTTCCGTGCCTTGGCACTGCAAAAAGATAGAACTTGCTCTATCTTTTTTCAGAACAGACGGATCGCTGACCCATTCAAGTGAATGGGTCTGCAATCTGCATGCGGCTGGCCCACGGTCGGTGCCCGTGCATTGCGGACCACAATTTGTGGTCTACAGCATGGGTACGGAGGGGCAACGGTTGTGTGAACAAGCCCTTAGATTGCATCTTGTGATTATTTATATACAGTACGTTACTATTTCATTGTATTGAAGTGAATCGGATGTAATTTTTTATTTTATTTAGACTAGATTGTAGTGACCACGAGTAAATCTAAAGCCGGCCATGCACATTATGGGGGGAATTCATCATCCTCCCTATGCCAGTCTTCTGGCATTAAAAAGTCAGTTAAAGGGGTTGTCTCATCATAGACAATGGGGGCATATCGCTAGGATATGTCGCCATTGTCTTATAGGTGCGGGTCCCACCGCTGGGACCCACACCTATATAGAGAACGGAGCCCCGCAAGGTGGTGGCTGCAGGACTCCGGTCCGGCCACCACCAAACCTGTCTCCCCATTGAAGTGAATGGTAGCGTACCGCGCATGTTGTGTTGGAATTCTATGTGCACGATCCTTGGAAGATAAGCCCCTTGTGGAAGTGTCTGTCACTGGCTTATTCACATAGAATATATATGCGTGCTTAGCCAAACTGGAAGAAATAGCTGTCAGCCAAATGAAAGTTTTGCTGACAGTTGTCTAAAGTGTATGGGTACCGCATGGCTGTTTCATGAATCCATGGTGACTGGATCTGCAATGCAGTGCCTGTGTCCTGCTATGGGCCCATTCTGCACATCTGTGCCTCTCCAATTTTTCACAAAGGCACGCAGATTAAGTTTGTGTTATGCACCCATTAATTATTAATTATAATAGAGATATCAGGGTAAACAATAAGGTTACAGTACTTCATGCAGGCATCATATGGCAGCACATGGCATGTGGGCAGTCTGTGGCACTGTACAGGGTCTGTGCACATGGTCCTTAGGTCTCATGCACACGACCATTGTTTGGGTCCGCATCCGAAGCACATTTTTTGCGGCTTGGTTGCGGACCCATTCACTTCAATGGGGCCACAAAAGATGCGGACAGCACTCCATGTGTCTGCATCCGTTGTTCCTTACTGTCGGGCCGCAAAAAAAATAGAACATGTCCTATTCTTGTCCATTTTGTGGAAAAGAAAATGGCATCTCTATTATGAGCGACCAGTTCCATACGGCAAATTGCAGAACACACACGGGCGGCATCTGTGTTTCGTGGATCCGAAATTTTCGGACCGCAAATAACGGCACAATCGTGTGCATGTAGCCTTAGGCTACTTTCACATCTGAGTTTAAATTTTCCAGTATTGAGATCCAGCAGAGGATATCAATACTGGAGAAAAACACTTCCGCTTTGTGCCCATCCATTATCAATAGGGACAAAACTGAACTGAACAGTACGCATCAGAATGCATTCCGTTCCATTTGGTTGCATTCCCATACCAGACAGAAAACCGCTGCGAAAGCAACCAAATGGAACGGAATGCATTCTGATGCGTACTGTTCAGTTCAGTTTTGTCCCTATTGATAATGGCAACCATTGACTTACAATGGTTTTAATGCTAGATCCGTCATGGCTATTTTAAACATCCTCCCCTGGGTCTATGAGGCAGCCCCTGGGTGTATGAACAGCCTGCCTGATCCGTGCTGCCGCTAGTGCACGCGTGCCGCCCGAGGTCCGCTCCGGCCCCATTAAGGGGCGGGGCGGAGTTCCGGCGGCAGCATGGCAAACATGCCGAGAGACGGCCAGAATAAAACTACGACATGTCGTAGTTTTATTCTGGCCGTCTCTCGGCATGTTTGCCATGCTGCCGCCAGAACTCTGACCCGCCCCCAATGGGACCGGAGCGGACCTCCGGCGGCACGCGTGCACTAGCGGCAGCACGGATCAGGCAGGCTGTTCATACACCCAGGGGCTGCCTCATAGACCCAGGGGAGGATGTTTAAAATAGCCATGACTGGATCTAGCATTAAAACCATTGTAAGTCAATAGTTGCCGGATCCGTTTCCAGGCTCATAAACCCAGGGGCGGATTGACCATAGACCTTACAGGGAAATTTCCCGGTGGACCCTTCTCACGACTGGCCAGTGGAAGTTTTTGGGTATGTATTTTGTGCTGCTGGCAGTATTTGGTTATGGACTGTGGTATTTGATTCTTTTGGGGTGGTATAATGTGCCACAATATGGTATTGCTTGCCCTGCCTTCCATAAGTTTGGTCCCGACTACAAAACGGGGCCACTTTTAGGATTTTTTCCAGGGCCACTTTAAGTGTCCAATCCGCCCCTGCATACACCTAACATGGTTGGCTATTCCTATCAAAATTGGAAGGTTTGGCCTACATTCATCTGATGTCTCTGTCTACCTTTAGATTTGTTGTAGAGAAAAAAAATTAGGATAGGAGATGGGGTAAAATGTAATTGCTTGGCTGGAGTTTTTACTTAAACTGGGACTTTAGAAAGCAGCTTTACATTGGATAATGATTACTAGCAGTTCAGACATAGGGAAATGTTTGGAAGATAATTGTGTCTAATCGACATCACCCCAAGTTGTAATAAAACCTAAAGGGAATTCATGGAAAGCTACTGAAATACCACAAAAGTATGATTTCAAGAGAATTTACACCGGCCACATTGCTGGACCATGTCCTCATGTTCAGTATTCTTTCTTCTTTATCCACCATGTCAGCTGTTAGCGTTAGCTCACATTTTACCTTGGTTTTTCTATTATCTATTACTAGAAATACTACTATGTGACAGCTTCCAAGTGGGTGTTTTAATGAGCTTTATTAAAGGGGTTTTCTGGGTCATAGATATTAATGCCATATCCTCAGAATAGGTCATCAATATCAGGTTGTTGGGATCTGACACCTGGTACCCCCACCGATCAATTGTTTTGGGCAGTTACTGTTTTGGGCAGTTACAAAATTTATGCAGTGAATGGAAGGCTCCGTCTACTGTATAGTTTCCGGTGCCAGCGGCTGCCCAAAACCACTGATTGGTGGAAGTCCTGCGATCAGACACCCACAGAATCTAAATTTTAATGAGAATACACTATCAATATCTAAGTCCCCCCCCCCCCCAAAGAAAAACTTTAATTCAGCATAATAAAGTACGATTGGCAATTTTATCCCTTATAGACTCTATATAGGTATAAAAAATAAAGCATTCATTTATATAGTGAGTAGGGAAGAGCGAACCCGAACTTTACAGGTTCGGTGTTCGGGTTGTATAGGAATTCGAATTCGTATAACTGATCCGTCTGGTTTCCGTTATGCAGGACTTTGTTTTTAGACGGATCCATTATGTTTGGCCATAAACTTCTATTATGACGGATCAAAATGGAATGCCTCTTAAAGGCTTCCATTTTGCATTCCGTCTACGAATTCCGTCATAACGGAATCCATAACGGAATTCATACACAACTTGAACACTGAACCCGTACCTGTAAAGTTCGGGTTCACTCACTCAATAGTGAGCTCTATATAGCATGAATATGTCACATATAGTGATGGTGTCCCCTTTTTGATGGCGGTGCCGTACTCACAGCAGGTGGCTTGGTCCCTCTGTTTTCTGTAAGAAAAAGGAGGATTCAATGCATAATTTCTTAGCATGTGGTAGTAAGCGTTGTATATTGTAACATTCAATATCTACCTACTTATTGGTGAAATCGCAACCTCACTTTGATTTGTGGAGCCACTTTTCATTTTTTGCATTTTCCACCCCTGAGTTACCATTTGCACCTTTCTCACACAGTACCTTTCTTTTGCAGGAAACAGCAAAGTTGATTTGGTCAAGCACATGCGGCTTAGACGAATGTCATTATTGGTTATTGAAATGATATTGACAATGACAGGATGTGATCTTGATTTCAATACAACGTCCTTTGATAGACATCTTCCAATGCCAGGATACCCAATTCATTAGTGAAATTGGTATATCAGAGCCAGCAGCTTGCTGTTAACACGTACCTGTTCTGTGCTGTGTAAATGGCCGTATTCTACAGGAAGGAAGCTTCTAGTTTATGAATAGAAAGATTTTGAGGCCGTTGTCCAAAGGTCAAATGGAGGCTCAGTGCAAATGACCCCAATTCCAGACAGGTTGGTAATAGTTTCCCCAGACTAGAGCTCTACAAAGGGCTGAATAAGTGTCAATTGCTCACAGCAAGTGTTATACAGCATGGCTGTTAAGATGGGTATACACCTAATTCCTGTCAATGGCAGGAAATCAAGTCTTCTGCCGATTGAAGATTTATTTTCTTTTGAAAGAACCCGGACTGTTGCATACACTGTTTTTTATTCTTAAAGAATTTGGCTCAAAGGTGCAAGTAAAGTCAATGGGGGAAAGGGGTCATTATTAAAGAGCGCTGAAATAGCCCATAATCTATAGAGCAGTGTGCTTTAGCTATACTGTAACGGTGCATAACCTTCAATTGCTTGATGTGCTCAACTGTGTCTTCTCATCTGCCAAGCACGTTTCAATATGCACTTTGCAGCTTTCTGGACACCTGATCCTTGTGTGGGTCAATGGAAGCAGCCAAAACTTTGCATAAAATCCAGCCTCTGCATTGTCTACAACTATGCTCTTGTCATTGATTTAGGTTTTAGTTTTGTATTGTTTAGTCTAGTTTCATCCATTGTTTAAAGAAGTTGTATAGCGCGGCTGAAAAAGATACAAGTTCATCAAGTTCAACCTATTAAAGCAATCCGCAGGAAGACAAAAACAAAACCCTCTTGAGACAGTTGTCAATTCATCCTCATGTAATGCTGGCAATACAAATTCGTTCTTCAGCTACCCCATAAACATGCATATTATGTTCATAGAACAGAGGTAAATGGTCGCCAGACAACAACGATCTTGGTTGATGGTTAAAGTTATTGGCAGCAAGGTGATGCTTGTAGGTGAACTTAGAAATAGTGGAACGTGACAGCATTCTTTACGTTTATGAAGGTGAGGTCTCCTGAACTGAACACAGTCCTCCAGATGTGGTCTAGCTATAGCTCTGAATGGTGGGATCACAATCTCGATCTTTGTACTGGTCATACCTCTAGCTATGCAGCGAGAATTCTACTTGCTTACCCTACTGTCCCTAAGGACTTGGTGAAATTTATTAAGCCTGATGTCATTTTGTGATGTCAAAAAGCCACAAATGTTGCAAAAATTTTTGTGAATTATTGTTCTTTATCACTGCTTGGGACACTTTTAAAAAACAACTGGGTGGAGCTTAGAAGAAGAGGATGGGGCCACCACAGGTTTACCATAATTACCCTGGATAACTGGCATTCATTTCAGTTTCTGGAGCAGACAGCCCCACGATTTCATATATTATTCAAATGTCTGCGTCTCCAAATAAATTTGTTTCCTTTCTCCATTAAATCTGCCACACTAGTTTTCCTTTAGACAGTTTCATAAATCTCCATTGATTGTTGATTTAAAAGGTGTAGGTTTCTTAAAATGAGACCATTGTCCATTTTGTTACTGAACATATGCCATTAACTGTTTGCGTTGAGGGGTTGTCCGGGATTTTATGCATAGAGGGGTTGTCCGGGAATTTGTTTTTTAAATATCTCTCCAGCCAGTGGGACCTGTACTGCACTTGTCTCATGTCTGTCAACATCAGCATTGATGGGTTCACATGCACCACCCTGAAGCCAATGACTGTCCTCAGCTGCGACGTATCGCCAACTTGCACGAGACCCAGCAGTGAAGTGGGGCTTGGAGACACGTCACCCATGAGGCCAGTCATTGACTGCAGGGCATGGGGGGCCCCATCTGTGTGAATTTTGACAGACAGGGACTAGAAATGCTATGCAGACAGCCCAGTAGTCAGGGAGCCGGAACCAAGTAGTCAAGTGCAGGTAGGTATGTTTCTTGTCACGGATCCCAATGGGTCGGGGGTAGGATTTAAAGAACAACTATCAGACAACCACTTTAAAAATAAATAGAAAATGCTGTAAGAGTGCAAAGGAGTAAAAAAAAGTACACAAAAAGGTACACATTTCTTTCGACTCTGCAATCACAAGAAATGTGGCAGAATGAGATGGAGTACAGCTGGGGATGGTAATATGCGGGCATATGTGCCCTGGGTGCCAGAAGGGTTGCCAACAATCTACCCTACATTGGACAGGGTATTTTGACATAGAGCTAGGACAACAAACTGAATCTTTGCTCAGGGTGAAGTAAAGTCTATCTACAACTCCGCAAACCATCTAGAAGAAGCCTAATATGATGTCTCAGATAATTTATATGGATTATGTTGATTATTTAATTAAGGGTACGAACACACGGTCAGGTTTCTGCATGTAGTTTTGGAAGCCATAACCAGGAATGAATAAAAAAAAATAGAGAAGTTGTATCTGTCCTTTATACTTTCTCTACTTTTATCATCCACTCCTGATATTGGTGTCCAAAACTGCATGCAGAAACCTGACTTTATGGTCATACCCTAATACTTTTAGCAAATCACTTTTCCTATATTCTCCCATATACCAGCTCCGTAAATTGTACAGTAAAGACTTTGTAGAAAGGTAGAAAGGTCAATCTTTCAACTTCAGAAGATGAGGGGAAGATGATGTCCTCCTCACCAATCCCTCACCCCATTAACAAGTGTTGCCTGCTTCAAATGCTCATTGAACCTTCCTTGGCTCTTTTTTTTCTTGCCATTGGAGGCAATTTCCTTGAAAGACAAGCAGGTTCATACTTTTTTTTTAATATAAGGATGTGAAAATGACCCGTCTGAAAAGGGTCAGGGGGGAAAATTCACACACTTTCGTTTTCTTTGTTAGACTCTCGCACCTTTTTTGAAAAGATTTCAAGGCAACTTTTTTGCACTCAACAAAACCCCTGTACAGGGGCAGAGTGAGTGTGATTTCCTTAATAAAATCATTCAGCTTTAACCGGGAAAAGGCAAACAAACCACTGGCCCACGCAACAGGTACAGATAAAAGTATTTGATCTACCACAGTTATGTGGACATAGAGTTTTTTGCATTCATGTCCTAACTTCATAGTAGTGCCTCAGCACTTTCCACTTTGGGTGGGTGTTTAATTGATCTATGTTTCTGCTGATCAATTGAAACTATAAAAAAGCTCACAGTAAATGACTGGTAGGATCATGGAAGTAATATTTAAGGAAAATATGGTTATAATTAGTCACAGACAATGTGTTAGTGATATGAAAATTCATGATTTGTTGGAGTTTACTCAATTCATTCCAAAGCTGGTGTTTCTTCTCCAATACGACAATGACCATGGAAAGTTAATTTAGTCTTTAGTATATAGCAAATTTTATAGTCAAGGTGGATGCCTATGATAAGATCCAACCTGCAATAATTTAAAAAAGAAGATGTATTTGGATGGCTATCTCATATACATTCATGTGTGACATCTACTTTTCCTTCTGAGTGCTCTTTGCAAAGTAGGGTGAACTATGATTTGCAACCAGTTAAGCTGGCCATACAGCTAAAATATTGCTGCTGAATTACATGACAATGAAGGTTCAAAACAAGTGAAAGGTTAAGCTTCTGGAGCCATATGTAAAATCTAGTGGGGGAACAGCACTGTCCCTGGACAAGCGCCATCCTCTGAAGTGGTGTCAACCAGTGCCGCTGCTCCATCATAGAACGTAGAGAGAAGTCTGGCGCTGCCCCCTCCTAGTGACATAGCCGAAGACCATGAAGAGAAGTGGAGGTTCTCTTGTGTCACTGGTGGAGACCCTTAGTGCACATTGGGTCTATAACCATCAACCTTATGTACCTTCTCAATGTGAGCAACTGTAACCACTATGCATCCTAATGGAGTAAAAGTAAACCTTTACTATTTTAAAAGTGGCCATGCCTTCTGACTTATTTCCTGTACCATCAAAACAACCTGTATTTCTGCGTGACATTACACTACCACCTAACACATGCCATTCAACGTACCGGTGGTAGAGAGGTTTTGGGCTTTTCTGAATTACTAGAGCCTGGATGTGACTGTTACCTATACACCCCTATAGTATATCCCTTGCCAAAAACACACCTTGTTCGGACATATGCAGCTGTAGGCCATGGAATTAAATTGACCATGCTTGCATATGGGGGAGTCTATGGAGATAAGTATTGGCCAAGCAATGTTTTGGTGGACAGCTATGGAGAGTCCATTTCAAGATTTATGTAAAAATCCTCTTTGTTTCTGCAAAGTGTGCGGATTGAGCAGATGGCATTAACTACATAAATTAGTTTACTAATTGTAATTGTGTAAAAAAAAAAATCATGCACCAAAGATGGACATACATTTACATTTTACTCATCTGTTGGGTCACCCTTAAACATATTACATAGTTGGTCACTGCTTTCGAAACTGACAGGTTTGGTCGAATGTAATGTGTAGAGGCACTTTAATAGTCCACAACTATAAAGTGCCATACAATGAATTAAAGCTCACAACTTGTCAAAAATCACAATTGCAACAATTAATTGCAAAAAGACACAGAAAACTTTTTCAAAGGATTTCAGTTGCTTATATCCAATTGTTTTGATGTCATGGGGGAAGCAATTATCATTTTGAGGGCACATTAAGGGTCATGTACGATGAATAATGTAATTTTTAGATGTGGCCTAATTTCCCAAGGGGGGCAATTTTTATTTTCTGACATTATATGCATAGACAAAAAATGTGCGCAGTTATCATTATATACATATTCCCCATCTATGGACGTGATGTGAGAAACTCTGGGACTCCCCCCAAAGCACAGGTCAGGGGTCTAGTTAGTGGCTTTTTTTGGTAAATAAGAGTTATTCCTATTTCTGGTGATTGTGTGAGCTTTTTATTATCTGATCTGCCAGGGTGACTACTGGGCGTTTTATGCAATAATGAACATGTACAGTATATCATGTTCTCTTATATTGCATGTGCTTAGTATAACTACCAGCTGTGTCTGAATGTGTAATCACATAAGTAAAAAGTCTCTAAGCAAGCGCAGCAATGGTTGTACAAATTTTTTGTTTCCATTACGTACATTAAATGGAGTCTTTCACCTAAAATGACCATTATACACCACAAACATGATGATATCCATTACATTCCCCATATTATAATCTTACCTTTCATATTGCTGTCCGTCGCCTATTCTCTCTTAAAAACGCTTTTAATCCATATGCTAAATAGGTTCTGAAGGTGCCCAGGGGCGGCGTTTATGCGGCCGGTGCCCAGGCTCCACGGCGCTGTTCAAATCAAACCCCTCCCCTTTCACCCCTCTGGCCCGCCCTCGGTTCTTGAGATACCATCCTCCAGTCAATGACAGATCCGGCGCCTGCGCCTGCGCACTCCATTACCCACTAGGGCAGAGGCAGCAGAGCGTTTAATCCGCATGCGCCGGCCCGATCTAGCCGGCGGAAGTAAACTGCCAAAATATCGGGATGTACGGGCCGGCGCATGCGCATTAAACGCTCTGCTGCCTCTGCCCTAGTGGGTAATGGAGTGCGCAGGCGCCGGATTTGTCATTGACTGAAGGATGCTATCTCAAGAACCGAGGGCGGGCCAGAGGGGTGAAAGGGGAGGGGTTTGATTTGAACAGCGCCGTGGAGCCTGGGCACCGGCCGCATAAACGCCGCCCCTGGGCACCTTCAGAACCTATTTAGCATATGGATTAAAAGCGTTTTTAAGAGAGAATAGGCGACGGACAGCAATATGAAAGGTAAGATTATAATATGGGGAATGTAATGGATATCATCATGTTTGTGGTGTATAATGGTTATTTTAGGTGAAAGACTCCCTTTAAGGTTCCTTAGATGTATTCTCATGGTCTGGCAATTCTTCAGGTTAGATGTGCCAACAATATCATTCTGGACTCAACTTGTATCCAAAAGTTTATGGTCTCCAGAAATTGGAGGGATAACATATGAAAGTGAGTGCTCCATAAGCGTTGGCTCATTGGCAGG
The DNA here is from genome assembly GCF_014858855.1 of Bufo gargarizans. Lineage (NCBI taxonomy): Eukaryota > Metazoa > Chordata > Amphibia > Anura > Bufonidae > Bufo > Bufo gargarizans. The sequence continues at coordinate 359,203,689 of NC_058085.1, forward strand.
ACGTATAGGACTTTGAGGTACTATGGAAGGAATGGAGAAGACTTGAGGAGGATTTCTAAGGAGTTTGTAAGATGGAAGTAACATTTTTCTGAATTATGACTAACTGTTTAATGAGCCAATAATCCAGGAAATTTGCTGGAAGAGAGTTGGTGCTCCTTGTACTTTGGTAAATGTTTCATTTGCATGAGACTATACATATACTGTACATGAAAGTAACCTTTCCATGAAGATGTGTCCAGCAATTTCTTACCTTTACACTCATCAGCTTTTATATCTATTATGAAAGTATGCCCAAGCGAGTGCTTAGTTCAAACTTAGTTTACATAGGATGGCTCATATTAAAACTGGTCATAAACTGGTGCAGTTTATTATTATTATTCACAATTACAACTTTGCGTGGCTTTAAGTGTTGCCTTTTTGCATGATCTATCATTCTATTTCATGATATATAGTAAAAACATCAATGCTTTAAATCAGTTATCAATTATGCTGGCATCCCAGCATCTCATTCTTTCTGTGCCAGTCTTCTAGGACCTGACATGTTAATGTGCCAGTCTTGTAGAACCTCAAGTGTAAGTGTGTCAGTCTTGTCAAGTGCAAATGTGCTAGCCTTGTAGGACCTTGAGTGTTAGTGTGCTAGTCTTGTAGGACCTGAAACTTTAATTTCCTAGCCTTGTTGGACCGAGTGTCAATGTGCTAGCCATGATGCACCTAGTGTGAATGTTGTAGTCTTGTAGGATCTGAAGTGTCAATATGCTAGATTTGTTGGACCTGGTGTCGATGTGTTAATCTTGTAGGACCTAAAGTGTCATATTCCTTTGTCCTTGAACATCAAGTGTCATCACTTGATTGTTTTTCGACAGCACGTCACAGTGATGCTTTTCTGTATATAGCTTTTTGAAGTCTCTCTATGTATTCTTCTTCTTGTCCTGGCTTTTTAATTTTCCCTTTATTTGGACTTGTACAGTAGACAGTCTTGCTTATATTTTTCAGTCAGACTATCACTATGACCAGAGGAAACCCCCCATTAGTAGCCCAATTAGAGCATCACACATTACAATAATCAGTGCAATGCTCTTATGTGGGCACCTTCATCTAGACCAGGGTTGCACAACCTTTTCTGGTCAGGGTCCACATTGTCAGACTGAACCAATCCCAAGAGCCGAGAATAAAACTAAAATAGGTATTACCAACTAAAATATTTATGGCATATCAAACATTTATATAATAAAGGACTGGTTACAATTTCAAGACTCCCATTTCATAGGGAAATATATGAAAAATACACATGAGCAGCAACAAGACATAGACAGACATTTGTGTTACCACTTGGTTGGGGGGGTGAGCAGAATTGTATTGAGGGCTTCATGTGACCCCCAGGCCACAGGTTGTGCACCCATTATCTAGACCATAGAGCTCTCATACTGTCCCAATTCTACGCCTAATATTTTAATGAGGATTGCCCTGCAGATAACATCACAACAGCAGTAAACTGATAATGAGTTAAATATTTATAAAGGAGGCTAAATCATCTGTGTTGAGTGCTACAGATAGACACCATTTTGTATTAAATTTTCAGAGGCATAGTACCGCCGAAGTGAAAATTAAAACAGCCAAAATTTCTAAAACATTGTTCTGTGGATATTGGGTTTAAAAAAATAACCATTCTCTCAGATGTATAAATATAGGCATAGGTATACAGTACGGTCAAGTAACCTAGGCTTAGATGTATAACGGACTGTTGCCTATTTTATTCTAATCTATAAGTGACATGTGTTTGATAATCTGACAAAGTGCGAACACCATGCTGGCAGCACATTAAACATAATGGTTATGAACTTTCAGTCCCTGGCCAAGTGTTTACAAGACGATTCACCTAACCCTTTTGAGTTCATTGCATCAATTTAATGCGCCTCATATAAGTGGTGACAAGGGGAGAACACATTTAAGAGTGATTAATGTCACACAATCACCATGCTCAGTGTCTTGCATGCTGCTTTTGGCATTAGTTTAGATACCATGTAAAAAGCGGCTTAAACCGACATCCATCAAGGTGAAAAATAATTATTGTTTTTGTCATACAACACCTGTTTTTACAGCATTCTTTAGCTTGGTTAAACTGAAGACATGCTGAAACTCTCCACTGAATTTCATGTCTGACAGTTGCCCTGAGGGTAATTTTCTATGAAACACCTTCACCTTCACTTTTTGTTTACTTTCTTAGCTTGGGGTTTTATATTATGTAACATCCACAACAGGATGATCTGATCGTACCCAGCTAAAAATGCTTTCACAAAGCAAACAGCTCTATGGTTGAAAGCATGGCTTGATGCAACTACAGATCCTTTGAAGGTGTCGTCTTCCATACCAGCAAGGTCAACAATATGGCAATGACCTACTGTTGACATACCAGTCACTGTTTTAGCATGTGTGCATGACACAGAGTGACATTACAAGGGCAGAATTATAGTGTTCTCAGGGGAATACATGTCAGGTGTTACTGGTGGAGCAATATGTTCTGACCTAGAAGACACTGTTCATGGGACCTTCCATGTCATACCATTATGAACTTTCAGGACTGTGAATTTACTATATAATTATAAACAGCCACAACTTTAGAGGTTCATTGTGATAGAGTTTGATGTGGGTCAGGAGAAAATGTTTGTGGAAATTGTGTCCGGCCGGAGCACCATCATGGAGTTTGTTCTCCACTGGTTCTTCTAATACTTTTCCATTCACAGGTATATCAAACTATTAGTAGATTCCTATTTCTCTAGAAATTAAGTATGTCTTTGCATGCATTAGTTTATGACAGGCAAGAAAATTAATTATTTGAGTTTGCTGCAATCTGTGGAAATCCAGATTTAGACATTGTTTTGCCCATTGTTGGCTCCTTTTTGAGACATGAATAACCATGACTCATACCATCTCTGAAAAAAGTTGATCTGACAGCTTGTTTGTGCCAAACAACCTATAGGCCCACCACCAATGGAAAAAAAGCGTTGGCCAGTCTAGTAACAGTGTCATACAGTGCCTTAATAACAGTGCCATGCATTGTGCCATAGTGTCTAAACAATATCATTATATGAGGCCCCAAACATACAGCAGCAGTCCCAGATAGAGGCACAACTAAAGGCATCTAATAAGGTCCTTTTGCCTGAGATGCCCCAGATAGTCCTTTGGCCCATTGTGAGAAACCATTCCTTTTAAAGATGCATGATAGTTGACATTAGGGCTTATGGACTTTGTGCTTTTAATTTGTAGGTGTTTTAAACTGGCATATTTAAAGGGGCAATCCATTAAGTAAATGGGGCTGAGCTGTATTACCAAGCAGAGCCGCTATACCAAATATGACACTGTGCTTGGTAAGCTGTGAGTAGGCTGCGGTGCTCATCAGAGAGCCTTGGTCTCCTCAAACAGCGGGGGTGCCAGGAGTTGGGCCTATGCTGATCTCATTTTGATGACCTATCCTTAGGATAATAACATATAACCTCATGATCATTATTTAGACAGTTCACATTATTAGGACAGATTCCAGCAATATTGCTGTGACATCGAATCCCTAAGGCACGTCTTCTCGTCTGGCATATTTTATGGATAATTATGATGATCACATAACAAAATATTTAATTGATCTTTTTTTTTCATCCCCCAGCAGGTAACATACCTCTCCAACATGAATGGTGACTTTGAACTAGGACTCTTAGTTAATCACTCGAATGACTATTATTGATTATGCCTCTTGGGCTAGTGATGAAAAGAACAGGTATCATCCTTATCATATCAAATATCATGCACAGATGAGACACTGGGAATACATTTACAACTATGACAGCGGCACTTAATTTGTAGGTTAAACAAGCTGTGAGAGTAAAGGACTAGGTCTAAAAAATGTGATGATGGTGCTCTAGAGTGCACATTCACTTTAAGCCCACACATTTTGCATTGTGCAACACTTTTTACCATTCTTTCATTCTCATTCATCTAAATCAAGTTATTATGATGTACATGAAATGCTCATTGCTCTGACTGGTATTAGGAATCCCACTATTTGTATTTTACCCAAGGACCACATGGACTTAGGACCCGTTCTAGCTAGATATAAGTTTTTCATTAGGTCCCACAAAAATTGCTAGATCCTCTACTAAAACTGAAGTGAAGATAAGCCTCCTAGTGTAATGTTAGATGGAGAGTGAGCTTGTTATCGCCTGTATGGATGTACAATCAATAGGCACAACACTGCTGAGTACTGGTAGTCAACGTGGACCTCAGAGCTTGCTGTTCTCCTTGAGGAATTTCCTGTTCCTTCTTTGCAGCTGGTGACAACACCGGACAGACATTATCCTCCAAGGTGATGGGCACTCCGACCCTAATTTGGGATCCCAACTATAGAAAGTAGATACTAGGCAAAATGATGAAGATACAAACTCCTCTTTTTATTATTTACAAAAAGCACAGTAAACATGTTTTAATCCCACCCTGGGTTCTTCATCAGGCTTATAGATTGTGCACATACAGTACATCTGGAACTCATATGTGGAATTAAAATATGTTGTCTATGTTTTTGAGAGGAAATAAAATGAGGATTTTTTTGTAAATCTTTATTTATTTCAAGATTTTGATAACAAAAACACTGTATAACACAATAGTGTACATCAGCAAAAAAATGAGGATTTTATACCTTTATGTTCTACGTTGTATAAATTTTTTGGGTGGGGATTGGATCCTAAAATGGAGGCAGCAGCATTCATCACCTAGGAGGAAAAAGGATCTTCCCGGGTACTGGACCCACAACCATGGAATGGAGGGAGCTTTAGCAAGTGAGTAATGCTTTTTTGTTTTGGTTTTATAAGCCTTTCTGCTCCCTTGAATATTTTCAAAATTCTAGGTCAACCCCTTTAACATATTGTCAAATTGTCATAGTCATCTTACTATCTCTGGCCGTCTTGCCCTCTTTAAAGGGGTTTTCTGGAACCCAGCAACCCACCTTGATTAATCATATCTCATATTTTGTCTGCAGAAGAAAGTTTACAATATACTGTTGTCTCAAAGTTGCTTGGATCGGCCGCTCTGGAACCTGGTCACGTAATGCTTCTCTTTGGAAAATCCTACCTCCACTGGCGTCACGTCCTTTACCACAATTCTGGTCTGGTCATGGGTGCATTCACAAATTCCTGAATCTGCCTCATCTGTGTATGTACCACAGGGATAATTAGTTCTGGCCCCATCCATAGCACCATCCCCGTCGTAGGTTGCAGAAGTGATGTGCGCATCCATAGACCAGACCAGAAACCTGGCAAAGGACTAGACGTTGGCAGATGTAGGATTTTCCGAAGAGGTGCATCACATGGCTAGGTTCCAGAATGGCCCATCCATGCAACTTTCATCATAAGTGTATTGGAAACTTATATATATATAAATAGAAATAATTACATTTTAGATATAATTAATTAAGGTGGGTTGCTGAGTCCCAGAAAACTGTTTGATGATTTTCAGTGGAAGACATTTTTGGGGACCATTTTTACGTCTTGTTGCTTATTGTTATTATTATTTTTTATCATACCATAGATACATTTTATGATTAAATAAATCTGAATAAGCAGGATAACACTGAATCTTCCTATAAATGAGAACGTAAAAATGTGCATTGCAAGAGGCATCCCTATCTTTGACCTCCCAGCCCTTGAGCATTTGAAATGAGATAGGAAGCTTGAGTCTTGTCACAGATGCTGTAACAACTTGTCCCGGGGAAGCCTCCATGGTGGGGTCAGGTAGAGTTCAATGAACTAGCACATCAACACTATTTGAGAAATTCTAAGGTGTTTGAGCCCTGCTCACCCCTCCACTCCCATCTGCCTGTTATTAAACCGGTAGGTTTTACAACATCAATAAAGAACTTTGCTACCAATTGGCATAGACAAAAGCCCAAAGCTAGCTTTAAACTATGAAAACTTTGTGTTTCATCCATTTAGGTTGTTTTGCTGTGTCAAATACTCCCCTGGGTTCAAAAGTTCGCTTGAACCATGAACTTTGTCATCTCACAGCAGGCATCTGAGCAAATATAAGATTAAAGCAAGCAAAAAAGCATGAATAAAAAGCGCAATATTGTCAATTTTTCTTTTTGCATTTTGTGTATCTAAAAACCTGTCAGGAATGACAGCTCCAGGCTGGAGAAGATAACACGGCCAAATAGGCAGGATTCATGGAAATATTCCCCATTCTCTTACTCTGGCATTGACACAAACACATTTTCAGCAACTAACCATTAGTGCACAAACTAAACTGAACTAATCTACTTAATAAATTGTGAAGTCTTGTATGCCTTATGGTTTCTGAAAGGGGGGGTCTCTCTGTCTGGAACAACCAGAATATGAAAACAAATGGGTCATGACTTTATGTATTTGTTTAGTTAGAATACTTGTCATCTTGTGATACAGACTCTTGACCAGGTTATACAAGCGTGTACTGATCCCCAAATTTGCAGGAATGAAAACAAACATCTGCTGTTTTTTTATGCTTATGCAGCTAATGCAATAAGTGCACAAATCCCATTGTTGTACTGTTTTGGTTTTTTTGACGCGTGAAAAATGACAATCCGCATGTAGTAGGCTATGGGCCTGATGGTCGTGCTTTGCACCGTGCATGTTTTTTCTTTACTTTCTGTTGCTTGTGTTTTTTGTGCCTTTTGAGATTTAAGATCTTTTTAAGGTTAGATTAATGGTGCAAAACGGAATTATAGAACAGTGCTGGAGAAAGTGATTAATACCGTATTTTTCGCCCTATAAGATGCACTGGCCCACAAGACGCACCTAGGTTTTTGAGGAGGAAAATAAGAAAAAAAAATGTTTTCACCAAAAGGTGTGCTTTTGGTGGGTTTTGAACTAATGGTGGTCTGTGCATGACACTACTATGGGGGATCTGTTGATGGCACTGTTATGGGGGATCTGTGGGTGGCACTGTTATGGGGGGATCTGTGGATGGCACTGTTATGGGGGGATCTGTGGGGGGCACTGTTATGGGGGGATCTGTGGGTGGCACTGTTATGGTGGGATCTGTGGATGGCACTATTATAGGGGGGATCTGAGGGGGGCACTGTTAAGGGGGATCTGAGGGGGCACTGTTATGGGGGGGATATGAGGGGGGCACTGTTATGGGGGGATCTGTGGATGGCACTGTTATGGAGGGGGATCTGTGGATGGCACGGTTTGGGGGGTGGATCTGTGGATGGCACTGCTATATATGTGTCACCCACAGATCCCCCACCCAATAACAGTGCCATCCACATATCCCCCCCATAACAGTGCCATCCACAAATCCCCCACCCCATAACAGTGCCATCCACATATCCCCTACCCCATAATAGTGGCATCCACAGATGCCCTAATATACCGGAGCTACAGTAAACGCGTGGGAGGGGGCGGTGTCATGCAAATGCGGCGGGGCCGGTGCAGTCACTGTACTCCGGCCCCGCCGCTCACTCACTTCCTTATTGCCTAAACATTTTATAATAATAGCTTTCATTGAAGTTCCGATCCCCAGCCCCATCTGTACTACTTACTAAATGTCCTGTAGCAGGCAGAGCAGGACGGGCTGCCGGCCGGAACTCACTGATGTCACGTGCCTGCGCCGCCTACTTTATGAATGAAGTAGGCGGCGCAGGCACGTGACGTCAGTGAGTTACGGCCACCCGCCCGCCCTTCTCTGCCTGCTACGGGACAACTTAGTAAGTAGTACAGATGGGGCTGGGGATCGGATCGGAACTTCAATTTAAGCTGTTAATATAAAATGTTTAGGCATTAAGGAAGTGAGTGAGCGGTGGGGCTGGAGTACAGTTACCGCACCGGCCCCGCCGCGTTTGCATGACACCGGCCCCTCCTCCCTCCCCATCCAGCTGATACATCGCAGTCTGCGATGTAAAATGGCAGCATTCGCCCCATAAGACGCAGGGGCATTTTCCCCCACTTTTGGGGGGGAAAAAGTGCGTCTTATGGGGCAAAAAATACAGTATGCCATCATTTTTTTTTTTTTTCAATTATCTTGGATAACCTATTTAAAGAGTATACATAGAGTTGAGAAGCCTCCATAGCAAATGTTAAAATTACACCTCCATCTAGCGATGGTTAACACCACTTTACTGCTAACCACTTGGGATGGGAAGACTTGGGCCCTCCTGATCTATCTATACAAAACATGTAGACATTCTCTTTTAATTCCATTGAAATAGTTATTTTATCATTGTACACACAAGACATATTAACAATGAGGTCTATGATTATTTGTGAATCAACTAAAAAATAACCACTAGTGTCAAGCGATTGACTTTAAAGTTGGATCCAAATTGGGTTTCTTTTTTGTTGGACTTTTGGGGCCCATTGTTATGTTAAATCTCTGGCTGCCCAGAGGATCCTCATTTAGGGTCCAGTTTACACAGGCCAAAACAGCAGGCAGCTATTGGGAACAAACCGTTCCCAATAATTTCCTGCTAGTCAGAGGAAGTTAGAGCTGCATTTACATGCAGCAATCATCTCTGTGGTATGGGAATGAGTGACCAATGCTGTGATTGCTTGTGCCCATGGAGAATCATTGCTTCTGGACAGCAGATCCCTGTTCAGACAGGACGAACTGCCGCCCAGAAGAGATGATTTAGATGATCGCTTTATCAATGATTTCACCCGGTGAACAAGCATTTGTCCCATGTGAAGGGGCCTTGAACCTTGTGATCTTTGCGCAGATGAATACCATCCATTAAAATTAGTGATGTAGCCTACCAGGTTGGCTTCCATAGCAGCTGTAGGCTTAGTCGATAAAATTTGTTTGGTCAGTTACCAAGATATGAGAATTGGGGTTGTCCTAAAAACTTTTGTCCCAAAAATTATTTTCTATTATTGTGATAACATTTTTTCCATCTAAGCCTCACAATTTCATAACAATACTTGAAAAACTTGTCATGTGTTTTTACGTTACACGTCGATAACATCATTGTCATGTAAGAATTGTTGTTTATAAAAGTCTGCTTCGGGTGGACAGCTACCAGAAATAGTCCACATTTGTTGGAAGTAGAATGAACACTTCCTTTTGATGTCAAGGCTAACAGTGTTCAGGTCGACCGCTATAGGTAGGTGGGAAATCAGAACTAGAAATCACCTGTGCAAACAATCATACATTGATAAAAATATAAAAAGAACTTCCTATGGAGAAAAACTGGAGTCACCTGTGACCAACAAGACCAAAATATAATTAGTGTCCTTTTACAACGGGCTGATGCAGGGCCAAAATGAGTGCCAACTAATGATATAACAAGCCAAACAGTGCATATTTAGAAGGGTTGTCTCACCTTAGCTTGGGTATTTTCAATACTCCCATAGAAATGAATGGAGGGCGGCTATGCACTAGCAGTGTGCTCTCTTTAACTTTGGATACTCCGTTCTAGAGATAGGTGCTGGTCCCAGAATTGATATCCACACCTATCTGACATTGTTGGCATATCCTAGTGAGACAACCCCCTTAAAGGGAATCTGTCACCAGGTTTTAGCATATGTACAATAAACTACCTTCTTTCCTTCTGTGGTCTTCTTTTTTCGTTTCATGGTGTCATTTTGATTTAAAAAATAGCTTTTTCTGTTATGCAAATGAATCTCCAAGGTGCCTAGAAGGGGCGTTATTCTTCTTCTCTTGAGCCCAGTAACGCCCCCCCTACAGTGTCCAGCCTGCCCTAATTTCCAGCCCAAACATGCCTCCATATCAAGAAATAGTCCTCCCACAGCTGAGGTGAACTGCGCCGGCCCCCTTCGCTATGTATTCTAATACATTCCAGATGCGCCCCTTGCTTCTTCCTTTTGGCCACTGTAAATCTCGCGCAGGCGCAGTACCGCCGACTGCCTGCTCCTGTGCGATCATAAAGCTCCTGAGGGCAACAGCCTCAAAAGTGTCGTATTGTACATGGCAATGGTGACAGATTCCCTCTAAAGGGCTTTTGCACTGTCTGATGCAAACTGTATGGGGAAAATGAAATCGTTAAGGCCCCATACAATTCGCATACTGTGGCAGTACTCTTGTTTAGAGGAAAGATATTCCACTGAAAATGATTTATAGGTTGGCATAAATATGTGATCAGTCAACAAATGAGCAAAGGCTTAATGTTACGTTTACACAGGTCAATGATTGGGAATAAAAACTCCTATGGATGTTAGTTCGACTGCTTATAAGCCCATGTAAAAGGGCTCTTAGACGGCACTCATTAAAAATATGAGAACATTTAAAGTATAGATTCTGAAGGAATTATTGTAGGGCAAAAGAAATAATCTTTGGTTGCTAAAGAGGTTGTCTCTTCTGGACAGTTGATAATATCGTAAAATATATTCCCTGTGGGAATATACTATTAAAGAGGTTATCTCATGATTAAGGTAAAAATGAAAACCAGGCCATATAGTACATGAAAATATCTATCTAGCAAAAGCTAGAACCAGCCATGTACCTCACATAGATCTAGATTTCCTCCCATTCCTTGCTCTAATTGCTCTGCGAGATGTATTTCAGGCTGGCACCTCAGGGTGTTTCCTTTCTCAAGAGGCATGCAAAATAACCATGGCGCCCCAGTTATGGGTCTTCAACACAGTAAAAGCCAAGAGGCATGTCTTTTCTGCTGCAGCTCTCGTACTGTAACTGTCACAGCTGCTTACAGTAGATTTAGATGGCGGCAGCCGAAAGTTGGAACTGAGCATGTGTGACCACCTCAGCCAGGTGGACAGAGAAATTAGGAAATGAACAAATAGCTGGTGGCACTATACAGATACATTTTATTGAATAACTTAGTGCTATACTAAGCTGTTAATTACATGCAATTATTAAAGTTCTCAGATCCAGGTGCTGGTTTGAAAAATGTAGAGTACATTTTGTAGGACAACCCCTTTAACAGTTATAGCTAGCGAAGTAAAGCATCTAAAGTGGAATTCGGTCTGAAGTTTAGGAAAACTTTGATTTGCAGCCAATCTGAATTTCCTCACTCTTTGTGGTAGCGAATCAGGTTTTCCTAAAATAGAGGCTGCACATGTTACAAAGTGAAATTAAGAAGCCCTGGAACACAAGATCACTCATAATGCCGTGCTGCCAGCCACTCCGCAGATCCATCCCCTGTGCTATCACAGCCCTATAAAACCCTAATCCTGTGTGGCCTCCACCATTGTCCTGTGAGCTGAGCATATGGAGCTTATGCACTAGGGACAGTGTTGCTGAAAACAATTAATAGAAGAATATTGGAGAGGGAGAGTGTAGGGAGAGCACAGAGAGACTGCAGGGAGACTGCAGGGAGAGTGCAGCAGACTTATTCTGCATCAATTTTATAAATGTATTCTTATATTTACTTATTCCTACATCAGCTGTGAACTAAGATATGTCATTCAATACCAATAAGATGGAAGCATTCATTATTCCAGTGCCAGCGTTCCAACCGATACCATTCAGTTTGCACCCCTTATGGGGACCACGTCTTAATGATGACCATCCTCATCCTTTGCTTGCTTTACTTCTTCCAAATCATCCTTCAAAGGCTCCCATGTCCTAGAAAAGTCAGCAAGATGCAGAGAGAGGAGGAGTTGGATGTTCCTGATATATTCTCATCAATATTAGATGATGTGGAAAAGGAGGAAATGCAGAAGAAGGGCTCCCACCTGTAGGGCAGGAGAGAGCTGGGGTTGGAGAAGTGGGTATTCCAGAGTTGATTAATATTCTGTGTTTTCTGCCAAGTAATTTGCAGGAGAGAACAGCAATAATTTGCTTATTGGTGCTGTGTGGCCATTAACAATGAAGACCGACTATACAGTGTGGTTTTCATTATTAAATGAAAGGCAGCTGTGGGCTAATTGACTGCATGGTTCTTCACCGCAGCATGGCCGCAACCTACCCGCAGCAAGACGGCTCTGTGTGGCTGTACCCTAAGGCAGAGTGGCCTGGGTATACCTGATCTATAGCGATTTGTGATGAATTAATTCAGAACAAATCAAAGAACTTCAGCGAAGTTGGCTAATAAAATTTTTCAAAACTTCACTTATCTCCAGTTATAGCGTATTGACTTTTAACCAAGTAATAAATAGGCAATCCAAAATACTTCACCTAATCTCCTACTGACTCAAAAATACTGTTAATTAGAGTTCAGCCGAACTTCACAAAAAAGTTCGAGTTTGGGACCTGAACTTGACCCAAACTTGAACCCAAACCCCATTGAAGTCAATGGGGACCCGAACTTTTGAGCACTAAAATGGCTCTAAAAAAGTCATGGAAAGGGCTAAAGGGCTGTAAATGGCAGCAAAATGTGGTTAAGAGCATGGCAAGTGCTCTGCAAACAAATGTGGATAGGGAAATGACTTAAAATAACATAAAATACATAAAAATAAAAAATTATAATCTTGATCTAGGAGGAGGAGGTCCATATGGAGTAGGAGGTTGAGGAGGCGGTGGATGTGGTGGTGTAGGTGAAATAAGCAGTGGAGGAGGAGAAGGTAGCCAACACTGGTTTTTGGTTTTGTTTAATATTTTATTTTATTATATAAAAAATTTAATCAAATTTAGGTAGACCCCAAAACATTGGAAAATATAAAAAATAAAACAAAGAGAAAGTGCGCTGGGTAAGGCCGGTATACATGTCTATTCTGCACAAGGTACGGAAAAGTCCTGTGGGATCCATGCCTGGTTCATTTTAATGAACGTGAGCTTGTCCACATTGGCTGTAGACAGGCGACTGCGCTTCTCTTTGATAATCCCCTCCAGTCGTGCTAAACACACGTTCAGACAATACACTGGCTGCAGGGACAGGCCAGCACCTCCAAGGCGTAAAGGCAAGCTCAGGCCATGTGCCCAATTTGGAGACTCAGAAGTTGAAGGGGGCAGACCCGTCATTCAGTACGTGTAGGTGTGTGCACACATACTGCTCCACCATGTCGCACGTCCCCGTGATGTCCACGATCCAATTGGATATCTTCTCTATCAACTTTCGATGTTCTTTTATGCGCCTACCATGGTGATCACGGGTAATGGGGAATCAGGGTTCCAGGCCGGAGAGGGAGCCTGAGAAAGGGATACCACATCCAAGTGAGGTCAATGGAGGAAATGTGATCGAGCGGAAATGTGGGACAAGTTATCAAAGCGGAAGGTTCGAAAAAAAGGAGGGGGCGCACGGCAATTACTCACTCCTGACTCAGGGAGGTAGTGACTATAAATAACAATACAGGACTCTTAAGATGCCCTGTATTATTAGAATGAGTAATTAAAAATTACAGGGAATGTCACTGTGGTATTTTGGATTAGGAAACGTTATACAGGAGAGGCCCTGCTGCCGCTTTGTTGATTCTAGAAAACTTCTGCCTGATCGCACATCTTTCTTTTATGCGCCTACCATGGTGATCACGGATAACGGGGAATCAGGGTTCCAGGCCGGAGACGGAGCCTGAGAAAGGGATACCACATCCAAGGGAGGTCAATGGATGAAATGAAATGTTAATTATTGAAGCAGAAGCATCAAAATAAAGGAGGGGGCATGTGGCAATTACCCACTCCCGACTCGGGGAGATTGTGACTATAAATAACAATACAGGACTCTTAAGATGCCCTGTTATTGTAATGATTATTTACAGGGAATGTCACTGGGTTATTTTAAATTTTGAAACGTTAGACAGGAGAGGCCCTGCTTGCCGCTTTGTTAACTCTAGATAACTTCCGGCCTGATCGCACGTCCCCGATCCAATTGGATATCTTCTTTATCGACTTTCAATGTTCTTTTATGTGCCTACCATGGTGATCACGGGTAGCGGGGAACCAGGGTTCCACGCCGGAGTGATAGCGTGAGAAAGGGATACCACATCCAAGGGAGGTCAATGGCTGAAATGTGATCAAGCGGAAATGTGGGACAAGTTATTAAAGCGGAAGGATCGAATGAAAGGAGGGTGCTCGCGTCAATTAAAGACAAATTTTATAGGTTTAAGTCCCTGTCACCTATGCAGAGCAGGGGTTTTTCATTGGCAAAAATGGGTTAATGTCACCCACCAATGGAACAGACGATTTTTAAAAATTTCGGTCCCTGTGAACTATGCAGAGCAGGGGTTTATTCACGGCAAAAATTGTAAAATGTCACCCAAGAATGTAACAGACTCTTTTGCACCCTGCACCCTCTTTTGCTGTGTTGGTGCCTCTGTGCGACCACCGCCTCTTCCTCCGAACTAGACAGGTCACTCGCATGACCTTGATTCCATGTGGGGTCTAGTACCTCATCATCCTTCACATCCACCCAGTCTTCACCCCTGTCCTCCTTGTCGGTCCGCACACTGCAGAAAGCCACAGCAGTTGGCACCTGTGTTTCATCATCATCCGAGATGTGCTGCGGTGGTCCTCCGATGTACTCATCCTGAAACATAAGTGGTTGATCCACTTCTGGGGCAGGGATATTTGGATGGCGCTAGGAAACCCTGCTAGCAGAGTCATCAAAAAGCTGAAGAGACTGCTGCATGACTTGGGGCTCAGACTGCTTGCCTGATTTGCAAGGAAGTGAGGTGAAGGACTGATGGACATGGGCTGCAGGTGCCAACTCTGATCTTTCAGCAGGAGACTGGGTGGGAGACAATGTGAAGGAACTGGAGGCACTGTCAGCCACCCAATCTACTATCGCCTGTACTTGTTCTGGCCTCACCATTCGTAGAGCCGCATTCGGCCCTACCAAATAACTCTGAAGGTTCTGTCACCTACTCGTACCTGAGGAAGGTGTTTCACTTGTGCGTGTAGCTGGCACAGATTGACAACGTCCTCTCCCTGCAACAGGAGCTCCACCAGCAGCACCACGACCGGGCCATGTCCCTTATTTGACGCTCTCCTCATTCCTCAAACTAACAGATGGTTTCATGTCAGGCGACAATGTAACCGCCAATAGTCAACAATTAAGTTCACTGATAGAAAGGCAGTGCTGGTGTCATAAAGAGGGAAAAATGTATTGAGGTCACACAACAGTGTGACAGGCGAATTTTATACAATTACTTCACGGTCACAAGAAATGTTAATTTGTCAACCAACAATATAACAGCAGTATTGACTTGTTGTATTGGACTGTCAGAAATGCAGCAAAGGCCCCAAATGTAGTGTCTTGCACAAAATGTTTTTTTTTTTAACCCAGAATATAACTGCAGAATTTTAAGCTTGTATTTGATTGACACAAATGCAGCAAAGGCCCCAAGTGTAGTGTCTTGCACAAAATAGGTGTTTTTTTAATACCAGAATATAACTTCAGTATTTAAAGCTTGTATTGGACTGTCACAAATGCAGAAAAGGCCCCAAATGTAGTGTCTTGCACAAAATGGGTGTTTTCCTAAACCCAGAATATAACTACAGTATTTAAAGCTTGTATTTGATTGTCACAAATGCAGCAAAGGCCCAAATGTAGGTTCTTGCACAAAATAGGTGTTTTTTTTAAAACCAGAATATAACTGCAGTATTTAAAGCTTGTATTGGACTGTCACAAATGCAGAAAAGGCCCCAAATGTAGTGTCTTGCACAAAATAGGTGTTTTTTTAAACCCAGAATATAACTGCAGTATTTAAAGCTTGTATTTGACTGTCACAAACGCAGCAAAGGCCCAAATGTAAGGTCTTGCACAAAATGGGTGTTTTTTAAAAACCAGAATATAACAGCGGTATTTAACGCTTGTATTGGACTGACACAAATGCAACAGAGGCCCCAAATGTAGTGTCTTGCACAAAATGTTTTTTTTTTTAACCCAGAATATAACTGCAGAATTTTAAGCTTATATTTGATTGACACAAATGCAGCAAAGGCCCCAAGTGTAGTGTCTTGCACAAAATAGGTGTTTTTTTAATACCAGAATATAACTTCAGTATTTAAAGCTTGTATTGGACTGTCACAAATGCAGAAAAGGCCCCAAATGTAGTGTCTTGCACAAAATGGGTGTTTTCCTAAACCCAGAATATAACTACAGTATTTAAAGCTTGTATTTGATTGTCACAAATGCAGCAAAGGCCCAAATGTAGGTTCTTGCACAAAATGGGTGTAATGACCGGCAACACACACAGGGAGGAAAACAGGGAAAGCCCTGCACAAGGGAGAGGGAAAGGTGGTGACCCCTAACTCACCTTGCAGCTGGTACCTGCCTGCCCTGTCGTCCCTAGACGGGTTCCTCACCCGTGCGGCGATCACGTGCCTAAACCCTGGCTTTCCCTGAAATGAGCCCTAGATAATGAACGGGCCGGTGGGATCGCTAGTCCTCACCACTGCACTAAGAGGGAAACACCAGGGAGAGGACAGACAAACACAGACAATACACAAACACCCAGGTGGACGGCAACAATTGTCCACAAAGGTCCAACAGGGATCCGGAGGGTAGCGTTCTAAGGCAACACTCAGAGAACGCAGCAACACAGCTCCAGTGGGTCAGAATAGATGTCCAGGCAGGAAGCTCTATATCTGGCAACCAGAGAAGTGTGAGAGAGGAATATAAGGAGGATTGGGAGTGCTGGACAAGGAACAGCTGAGAGAAGGAGCTACGGATCCCTGAGTGAGCCAAAAGGGTTTGTAAAGCAAACCCAGAAAGCTACAATAAGGAAACTTCCCTATCTGACATAGAGCGTGCAGCCAACCGCTGCGACCTCCTGACCCCGGGTACAACGGAGTCAGGCGTGGCTCTTGACACCCTCGTGACAATGGGTGTTTTTTTAAACCCAGAATATACGGTAACTGCAGAATTTTAAGCTTGTATTTGATTGACACAAATGCAGCAGAGGCCCCAAGTGTAGTGTCTTGCACAAAATGGGTGTTTTTATAAAACCAGAATATAACAGCGGTAGTTAAAGCTTGTATTTGACTGTCACAAATGCAGAAAAGGCCCCAAATGTAGGGTCTTGCACAAAATGGGTGTCTTTTTAAACCCAGGATATAACTACAGTATTTAAAGATTATATTTGACTGTCACAAATGCAGAAAAGGCCCCAAATGTAGTGTCTTGCACAAAATAGGTGTTTTTTTTAAACCCAGAATATAACTGCAGTATTTAACGTTTGTATTGGACTGTCACAAACGCAGCAAAGGCCCCAAATGTAAGGTCTTGCACAAAATGGGTGTTTTTTAAAAACCAGAATATAACAGCGGTATTTAACGCTTGTATTGGACTGTCACAAATGCAGTGCAGGGCGCAAATTTACTTTTTAGCAAAATATATATATAATTTGTCCCCAAATAATCTAACAGATGGATTTACTTGGATTGTACTTTACAGAAAAAAAATTGAATATGTCAACCCCTGGGTCCGTAAACTCACAGAACGATTCCCTATATTATTTTGCCTTCCCATGGCACATATGCAGTGCAGGTGCACTTAAAAAATTGATATATGTTGCCCACTGAACTAAAAGAACAGGGTTAAATTATTGTCCCTGGCACATATGCTGTGCTGGTGCACTGAACTTGCACAAAATGGCCCACCTAACTTACAGACGGATAAAAGTTATTTTTCTGTGTCACTGGGCTTAGGGCAGGGTAAAAAAATGTTGCACTGCACCAATAAAGCAAAATCGTTGTAGATCGCAGAGTTAACAAGTTCTGATAACTATCCCTACACTAGTAACAGCAGAGTGATGTGCGGCGCTACGTGACTTCAGCTTATATAGAGGCTGGGTCACATGCTGCACTGGCCAATCACAGCCATTAGCATTAGTAGGCATGGCTGTGATGGCTTCTAAGGTCACAAGAGTTAAACGCTTGTTGATTGGCTGCTCTGCAGCCTTTCAAAAAGCGCCATTAAATCGCCGAATACCGAACTCGAACCCGAACTTTTACTGAAAAGTTTCGGGTTCGGGGTCCAAAGATCCTAAAGTTCGGTACGAACTCGTACTTTACAGTTCGGGTTCGCTCAACCCGTACTCTTAATAAAACATTATGCACAAAAAATACATATAACATACTATACAAAACATTACTTTCAGCTCTAAGATGAAATAGAAAATGTGTGTAAAATGAATTCTACAGCTGTATTACTAACCGGAAGAATAATCGGAGGTAGATCGCTACTTTTTACTTGTCTTCCTCTCTTGAATTTGAGCACGACGATTAAATACTGGGTTTACATATTCATCACATATTATCCTATTATTATTATCCTATGGTAAATGTTAACAAATTTGTTCCTACAAAATCTATAGCTACCTAATATGTCCTTCTTCCTGAAATCATCTCCTCGCTCTCACCATAACATATTTGTTGGCTGAACTGGCCATGTACCAGACACTGTGCTCCCAGTGGGGAAGGGTATTGAATTTAAGAGTAAAAATATAGAGGGAAACTGCGCTTCCCCTTTAACAAATTAGTTCCACCTGCTTACTGCTTATATAGATTAACATTTTGGAATAACCCTTTAAGATACATTTCAAAAATAGACTTCAGCAATTATACTTTCCTTATCCTGCAATCACTTATGTTGAAAGGAGAGAGGCAGAGTCTCCTGCCAAGACTTTATTTTACAATGAGGTACATTTAGGGGTAATTTATAAAGATAACAGAATATTCTGCTGT
Organism: Bufo gargarizans; assembly: GCF_014858855.1. Lineage (NCBI taxonomy): Eukaryota > Metazoa > Chordata > Amphibia > Anura > Bufonidae > Bufo > Bufo gargarizans. Next base: position 359,222,244 of record NC_058085.1, read on the forward strand.
TATAAGCAGCTCTTGGAAATTACACCTCATGTGGATGTAACCTATATGTTTTCCTAACCTGATTCTACACTAGTAACCAGAAGTCTCCTATGTAAGGTGTATCTTATAACACCCACTATCATGATCCTGCTTATTCTGCATGCAGAGACGTTGGTAATGACAACAGGAAAATTGCCTCCCCTCAGTTTATACAGATTTATCAAATGGTTCGTAGAAATTAAAGGTTTATTTTACAAGGCTTCGCTCATAGGGTTTCCCGGTCGTTACTTAATTGATCTAGATTTGTAAACAGGCCAGAACCTACAAGGCAGATATCTATAATCCCATAATAATAATAATCTTTATTTATATAGCGCCAACATATTCCGCAGTGCTTTACAGTGCGGGAGTATATGAACAAACAGTCATAAATAACATAGCAATAGACAAGTCAATAATAACAAAAGGAGTGAGGGCCCTGCTTAGTAAGAGCTTACAGTCTATGAGGAGATAGAGGTGACACAAAAGGTAAAAGTGCTTGTTTTGTACAATGGTCCAGTCATCTTGGTAGATTAGGGGAGCAGATATAAAGCTGCATGAGCCGGTCAGCAGCCAATATACGAAGTGCTTATGGGTGCATGGATGCAGTGAAGAGTTTGGTGGAGGATTAGGTTCAGGAAATTATAAATGGGCTGTATGGAGAAGAGTTAGATCAGGGGAGGTGATAGGCCACCCTAAAAAGAAGTTTTTTTTAGGGAGCGCTTAAAACAGGTGTATTTTGTGTCTTAACTTGATTTCTTGGGGTAGGGCGTTCCAGAGAACAGTTTCAGCTCGGAAGAAATCTTGCAGCCGGGAGTGAGAGGTTCAGATAATAGTGGAAGTCAGTCGTAAATCATTGGCTGAACGGAGGGCACAGGTAGGGTGGTAGACGGAGATGAGGAAAGAGATGTAGGGGGGTGCAGCACTGTGTAGAGCTTTGTGGGCAAGTACAAGCAGTTTAAATTTGATTCTATACTGTATGGACAACCAGTGCATTGACTGGCAGAGGGCGGAGGCATCGGAGTAGCGGTTGGACAGATAGGTGACCCTGGCTGCTGCATTAAGAATAGATTGGAGAGGGGAGAGTTTGGTGAGGTGGAGACTTATTAATAGTGAGTTACAGTAATCAAGGTGGGAATGGATCAGGGCAAGTATTAGAGTTTTTGTTGTTTCCATAGTGAGAAAGGTGCGGTTTCTAGAGATGTTTTTGAGGTGCAGGTGACATGAGCGGGAGAGAGACTGGATGTAAGAGGTGAAGGATAGATCAGTGTCAAATGTCACCCCGCGGCAGTGGGCATGCTGTCTAGGCCTGATAGTAGTGCCACACTCTGAAAGGGAGATATCAGGTTTACGTAGGTTAGTAGATGGAGATAACACAAGTTCAGTTTTTGAAAGATTTAGTTTCAGGTAGAGAGAGGACATGATATTAGAGACGACAGACAGACAATCACTGGTGTTCTGTAGTACAGCGGTGGTGATGTTGGGGGATGACGTGTATAGTTGTGTGTCTTCAGCCTAGAGATGGTACTGAAAACCAAATCTGCTGATGGTCTGTCCAATTGGGGCTGTGTAGAGAGAGAAGAGAAGAGGGCCTAGGACTGAGCCCTAAGGAACTCTGACAGTGACAAGGAGAGGTGCAGAAGTGGAGCCAGTGAATGATACAATGAAAGAGCGGCCAGAGAGATAGGAAAAAAAACAGGAGCGGGCAGTGTCCTTTAGGCCGATGGATTGGAGCACTGTGAGTAGGAGATGGTGGTCTACAGTGTCAAAAGCTGCAGAGAGGTCAAGGAGAATGAGCAGAGAGTGGTGACCATTGCTTTTTGCTGTCAGGAGGTCATTTTTCACTTTGGTGAGGGCAGTTTCTGTCGAGTGTAGGGTGCCGAAGCCAGATTGTAGTGGATCAAGGAGAGAGTGAGCAAAGAGATAGCGGATGAGCGAGAGTAGACCAGACGCTCTAAGAGTTTAAAGATGAAGGGAAGATTGGAGACTGGTCTGTAGTTAGTTGTGCAGGATGGGTCAAGAGAAGTTTTTTTTTAAATAATGGAGTAATGATGGAGTGTTTGAAAGAGGAGGGGAAGATACCAGAAGAGAGGGAGTGGTTGAAGATTTTTCTTAGGTAAGTGGTGACAGCCAGAGAGAGAGGCTGGAGTAGGTGTGAGGGAATGGGATCAGTACATGTGATAGGACGAGAAGAAGAGAGGAGCCTGGAGACTTCTTCTTCCTTGACTGGGTCAAATGTGGACAGTGAGCTAGAGGAGATGAGGGGAGACAGAGGTCAATAGTACTTATTGTCTGGGAGCTGATTTCATGCCGTATGCGCTCTATTTTATTTGTGAAGTAGGCGGCTAGGTCTTCAGCAGAGAGGTCTGTAATGGGTGCTGAACATTAGGACTGAGGAGGGAGTGGAAAGTATCAAAGAGTTTTTTGGTTTGTTGGACAGTGAGGAGATTAGGGTGGGGAAGTTAGTCTGTTTAGCGAGGTGGAGGGCAGAGTAATAGGTCCGTAGCATGAATTTGTAATAGAGGAAATCTTGTGTGCGAGTTTTCCTCCATAGGCGTTCAGGACTCTTGGAGAAACGCTGGAGGAATCGAGTTTGCGGTGTAAGCCAGGGCTGCTTTGGTCTAAATTTTGAGGGTAGGGGGTGCTTCTTTGTCCAGGGTGCTTCTGTTGTTGTAGTGATCTTTGGCAAGATAAGGGCAGAAGAGGGAAGAGTTTGGGGACAACAATTAGTGTAGAGTGTCTGTAAGTGTATGAGGGTCAATGACCTGTAGATTTCTGTGCATGTAGTAGGTAGGGGTGTGCTGGGATGGGTGCAGATTTGCGAGAGTGAAGGAGAGGATGTTGTGGTCAGAAAGTGGGAGAGGAGAGTTATTAAAGTTGGAGATTGAGCAGAGCAGGAAGAAAACCAGGTCAAGTGTGTTACCGTCTTTGTGTGTCTGAGAGTTAGACAGTTGAGAAAGACCAAGAAAGGAGGATAGATAAAGAAGCTGGGAGGCAGACGGGGAGGTGAGGCTGTTTATGGGCATGTTAAAGTCTCCCAGGAAAAGGGTTGGTATTTCTGAGGGCAGGAATTGTGCCAGCCAGGCTGCAAAGTGGTCCAGGTACTGGGTGGGTGAGCCAGGGGGACTGTATACAACCTCTATTCTGAGGGAGAGGGGATGAAAGAGTCTGACGGTGTAAACCTCAAAAGAAGGGAATGAGAGTGATGGAACTGGGGGGATGATCTGGAAAGTGCATTGTGGGGACAGGAGAATGCCGACTCCACCACCATGTCTATTCTCAGGTCTGGGGGTGTGGGAGAATTGTAGGCTGCCATAGGAAAGAGCTGCAGAGGAAGCTGTGTCAGATTCGTGAACCCAGGTTTCAGTGAGGGCCAGCAGGTTAAGTGAGTTAGTTAAAATGAAGTTTTGAATGTAGGGGAGCTTGTTACAGACAGACCGTGGATTCCAGAGCTCACAGTTAAAAGAGGGCAAAGAAGGTGGATGATGAATGTTGAAGAGGTTGGCAGGGTTTCTGTGATACATGGAATTGGGGTTGAAGTTTAAATAGGGTGGGCCGGGGTTAGGAGAGATATCCCCTGAGAAGAGAAGTAGAAGTAAAGAGAGGAAGAGCAAATTGTTGTTTGATTTGTGAGAGAACTTGTTGTGTTGCACCCTGGGACATGATGGGTTCAGATGGTTAAGGAAGGTGACTAAAGCATGGGAGCTGTACATGAGGGAGTGGAGGAGAGATGGGCTGATGTGGATGGAAGGTAATGGTGGAGGAACAGGGCAGTGAATGTGAAGGTAAAGAGCACATAGAAAAAGTGACAGAGAGACAAGGCACATAGTTAAGGAAGAGTGTGGGGATGTGTAGTACTGATAACCTACCTGTCTCCTGCCACGTCTAACTGCCATGTTTAACTGCATGACACTTAGCGATGAAGACACTTTGCGGACACATTACTGGAAGGAGGTACCAGCCAAGTTCAATATTACTTGTGTCCAGAGGATCTTCTGATCTGGGTCAATTACATTTTGAATAATGATGCATTTTGAGATGAGTGTAAAGTGTTTTAGAAAAGACAGAACATCGAAGAATTTCATCAACTTTCGAGGTCATTATTGAGAGTCAAATCTATCACTGTTGTCACCTTAAAGCCTTATTCACACATCAGTGTCTTGGTCAGTGATTTCCATCAGTGATTGTGAGACAAAACCAGGACTGGAGCCTCCACAGACATAAGGTATAAGGGAAAGATCTGCACCTGTACTGTGTTTGGAGCCACACCTGGTTTTGGCTCAAAATCACTGTTGTAAATCCCTGACCAAACACTAACATGTGAATGAGGCATAAGAAGTTTAATGGTGAAATACATAATGCACTAATATCAGAAATCTGGGTTCCTAATTCTAAGGCAATGTGCCTTAAAGGGGTTATCCCATGATTAATGTGAAAAATGAAAATCAGACATTGTATAGTATAAGACAATCTCTTTCTAACAAAGCTAGAATCAGCCCTGTACCTCACATGGATCCAAAGAGTGCCTTATTCTTTTCTCCAACTGCTTTCCTAGATTTATTTTAAGCTGGCAGCAGCATAGGTGATGTATCTTTCCTGCTTCAGCAGGTGGCAGATGAAGGAAGGAACTGAGCATGTGCGTCCGCCTCAGTAAGGTAGACTGAGAAAATTGAAGAACAAAAATAAAGTGGCACTATACAGATACATTTTATTGAAAAATTCACTGGCTACACAAAATTATTAATTACATGCAGCTATAAGAGAATTCAGATTCAGGTGCTGGTTCAAAAACTTCAGTATATTTTTCCTGGAACCTTCCTTTTAATGAACATTGGAGCTCCATTGATGTTGGCTTGTCGGTTTCCATCTAATTATCTGTGGCCAGTGCCTATTTTGCGTTGGTCCAACCTCATGTCCATAGTTTTATCTCAGATAGTTTTACCAAACCAAATGTGACAGCCAAGAGTATGTTTCAGGGGGAAGCCCTTGTGCCACATAGAAATACACCAAGTTTATAAATGGAACCTGTATAAGAATTTGCTGTGGGGACGAGGACCTTTACTTTACACACTGGTAACAGTTTTGAAGTCATAGATGAAATAAAACAATCCCTTAGAGCACTGGGGTCCTAGGTTAAAAAGGTTATCTCATCTTAGACATTGTAGCATATCACTAGGATATGCCACCAATGTAAGGTGCCGGTCCCACCTCCGGGACCCACATCTATCTCCACAACGAGCCCCCGAATGAAGGAGAACGCACTGCGCATATGTGGCATGCTCTACATTAATTTCTATAGAAGTTCCACTGGCTATTTTCGGAGGTCCCATAGAAGTGTGGCCACCACTCCATTCATTTCTATGGGACTGCCAGAGATAGTCAAACTAGCACTTGGCTAATTTTGGCAGTCCCATACAAATGAATAGAGGGCGGCAGCACATGCACAGCTGCTCTCTGCTTACTTCGGAAGTCCTGTTCTGGAGATAGGTGCAGGTCCCAGAGATGGGACTCACATTTATCAGACATTGCTGGCATAGCTTAACGTTATGCCACCAATGTCTTAGATGAGACAACCCCTTTAAACTCTAAGGGCAACATATGCATGGAGCTTGTATCTTCTCCAAGTTTTGGGTGGGTTTCCTCTCACATTCAAAATACATATGCATTGGATAATTGGCTTAGGGAAACTAGGTCATTAATGCCATCATAGACGTAGACTTATATGAATGGTGACAATTAATGTTGAAGAATAAGTTGTCGCTGTATACACCAGGGAAATAATGTATATAGAAAAATATATTATATATACTCGCTAAACGCTAAATTAAATTCTTCCTTAATTGAACTATACAAGAAAATAAGTTACAAGACCTAAGTTCAGGGATTCACTGCTGGCAAATCATGTCAAGTAAGCCAATTCCATTTATTTGATGGGATAAGTCAGCACAATTCACTTGATATCGACTGCTTGGATTTATTTGTTAAAGACATTAAATACTATCTAGAGCAGTAGTATTATGAGAATACAGAAAGGTCAACACCTTTGCTGGTCCTTAACTTGCATTTTGTGGATTTGCATTATCAGCAGTACGTCTGTGTTGTAAAACTCTTCGTACAAGTGGAAGAGATTCAGATAATATGGAAGACTATAAGTCACAGGCATTGGCAACATAATGACACCACTCCACTTAAAGAATGAGGCGATGCCTACTGATAGCAGGTTCAGATGCCAGTTCCCAGCAGAGTAGGAATTCGCTAGGTCCCTATTGGGCGTGGGGGCATAATTTAGCTATTTTTTATTTAAACCTCCATGGATCTATAGAGCACTGGGGTAACCTTTAAGTGCCAGATCCTATTTACCGTTGATCTGAGATCTCCGTAACTTGGAATCTTAATCAATCAATACACATTAGATAAAAAACTTCAAATTTTGGTTGAATTGGCTGACAATCAAATGTGTGTAGCGGTCGCCTGATTTGAGGTAGGTGTGATGGATCTATTAGCGGAATGGTGGGGGTCTGACTCACGGTTTCCCTGCCAATCTGCTGTTTAAAGGGACCATGGTGCTTGGGCAGGCTCTGTGACCTGTTCATTATGTACCAGGCACAGTACTGTATATTGTGTAGCGACTGTGCCTGGTATTGCACCACAATCCCATGTACTTCAATGAAATAAGCTGAAGAAGGCTATGTGACATGAAAGTCCTGAAAAGGAGACTCTTCAGAGTGCAGTGGCCTTTTCAAACAGGTCATAAGTTTAGGTGCCGGGGGTCAGAACAATCTGATATTGATATATAGGTCATGAGTCCCCCAAAAAACTTTAATATAGGCTGATTTCGGTGTGGTCCACTGACTATCTGATGTATATGATGGTGTTTTATTTTACCTGCTGGATCCTTTTGTTCTTGGGGGAGATAGTCCACCGTTAGAGGTGTCTTTCCACTCTTTACCCCCCCCCCCTACTTCCTGTTACTCATTGTTGTAGCTGGAGAGACTAGAAGGCCGTGTGTCCTGCATAGAGATGAGCAAATTTCTTGAAATGTCTTTTGGGTTTGATTCTAACAAAACGATCAGTGTAATGGGGCGCCGAAGGCGCACTCGGTCTCCCATCAGCCGCAGACCTGCTGCTTAGCTTCGGGAGCGAGGATCTGTGTTTGGCCTCGTTCCCAGGGTGGCTTTGCTAGCTGGGAGGCTCCCTGCTCCTAGGTCTGCCTTGAGCGCCGAGCTGATCACTCGGTGCTCGACTTGCCTGTCTGTCGGTCATGTGACGCTGGCCATGTCACATGACCCTCACTCCCTACTATAAATACAGGCAACCTGCTGGCTACAGGTTGCCTGTGATTTTGATCCCTTAGGCTGTGTATTATTATTGTTATTTAGCTTACCTTTGGATTTGACCCTTGATCTGCTTCCTGACACCTCTTCTGCCTGCTCCCTGAAACTTGACGCTGCCTCTCGGATTTTGACCTCGGCTTGCTTTTGGATTTTGTCTTTGCCTCTTCTCTTGTACTGACGTGACCTCCCGGATTTTGACCTCGGCCCGCTCTCGGATCTGTCTCTATCTCCTCCCTCGTATTGACTCGACCTCCTGGACTGACCCGGGCTAGTTGACCCGCCACGTCCTTCTGTTTTTGGTGGTACCTTGCTAGTTCCACCTCTGTCTGTTCTAGTGCTACCTCTCATGGCTACCTGGCTGTCCGCTTCCCGGCTGTCTCTATCTCTCTGCTTGCACTTACTCAGGTCAGGGACTGTCGCCCAGTTGCGCCCCATCACCTAGGGCAGGTGGTGCAAGTAGGCAGGGACAGGGGATCGGGTGACAACTCAGGGGGTGCACCTCCGCTCCATCTTTATACCCGTGACGCTACCCCTGTAACAGATCAGCACATTTAATTTGGGTACAAATAAATTCAACCCAAATCGAAAGTGCCTAGCTTGCTCAAAAAAGTCGTATGTGTCACTCCGTGGACTCCTATGACTGAATCCAACCTCTTTCAAGCTCTTTAATGCCAAAACAGCTTTAGTAATATCAAAGTGACAGAGTAAACAGATGGTAGATAATAGTAACAAACTGTTCAACCCTTTCAGGATACGGCCTATTTTGACTTTTTTATTTATTTTTTTTTTTATTTGTCTTTATTTTTATTTTAAAAGAACATAAGATTAATACATAGACCAGTATCAATCACATTAGTGTGAAAAGTATAGCAGTATATAACATATCCATCGCATCTATGTATATAATATAAGAATCATAGACAACCCTATAAGGGCGGCCCCCCCCCCCCCACCCCCCCATTGGCTGCTGTTCCCCTCAATTCAATCAAATACAGCATACAACAAATACATTAGTTATTTCTACGTGGTTCTGCGTGCAACTCTCCGGTTCCTTTCGATATCCTCATATATTTTAATTTGCTGAAGGTATGAACCCCACTCCCTTGACGAGGGCTGGGAGGCAGAGCCCCAGTGCCTGACCACTATAGCTTTCGCTACCATCAATCCTCTCATCCATACCCGTCTAACCTGAGGGGGGACTTCCGTTTCTGAGCTATAATCTCCAAAGATCACTATCAAGATCCCCGGGTTATAGTTCATTGAGGATTCCTTTTGTAGGGCAGAGAAAACCTCTTCCCAATATTTTCTTATTTTGCTGCAACTCCAAAGCAAATGGGCATAGTTGGCGTTCACGTATCCACATTTAGGGCAACAACAGTCCCGATCCCTATTTTGGGGGAATTTTCCTTGGGTTTTGGGCGTATAATACAGTCTATGAAGGATCTTAAATTGAATCAATCTGTGCGCACTGGATACTGTCGCCTTTCTCACATTCCTATAGATAGTAGGCCACTGTAAAGGAGGGCAATTCAGCTCTTGCTCCCATTTACTTGGGCTTTTAAAAGGAGTTACAGTAGCCAGTGCCATTCGGAGTTTAGCATATAATCGAGATAGTTTCACCTTCTGGTCCTTCTGTGCGTCACAATAATCAAAAAATATATTCTCTTGTGGAAAAATACGGCCCCTATTCCTAGAGGCTTCAAATATATGTTTCAAACGTACATAGATGAATAAATCTAATGGTGAAGTATCGGTTAAGCCAAATTCCGAAAGTGATTTAAATCGACCTAAGTGAAATAGGTGAGACACCCTATTGATGCCATTACGTGACCAGTACCCAAACTCTGTAATTTTGAAAAACTCCTCCAGCCCCCCGTTCCCCCACAGAGGGGTGAAAACAAACGGGCCGGGGACTTTAAGGAGCTCCTTCAGCCTATTCCACACCCTCTGTAATGAGAAAGGGATCGACAAGGATTTCCTCATTCCCATAGACCCACTTTCTAAACATGAAAAAATATTCTCTATTGGCTTATCGATGACTTTATTCAAATACCGTGAAAGTAAGCTCTCTTTCCAATTACAACACCGCTGAATCTGTGCACAAAAATAATAACCTTGAAAAAAAGGTAGTGACAGCCCACCATCTACCTCCGACAACCATAGATATCTCTGCTTTATACGCACCCTCTTCCTGCCCCAAATTAGATCATTAATCAAGGTCTCCAATCTATAAAAGAAGATATCATCTATCCAAATAGGAGAAGCACACATCGGAAACAAAACCATAGGCAAAATAACCATCCTGATCAGTGCGATTCGATCTATCTGTGCCAGTATCAATTTCCGCCAAGCACCAACTTTGGTCCTAACTTTTTCCAAAGCTGGGGCCAGATTGAGCTCATAATACCTACTTATAGGAACCCCGATCTTAACCCCCAAGTAATCTAAGGTATCGTTAGGAGCCAAGACATGGACTCGGCTCCCTACATCTACAGCTTTCCGGTTCAGCGGGAGGAGCCGATGACTTTGCCCAGTTGATCATATAGCCTGATAATTTACCATAATGTTCTATTACCTCTATGACATACGGAAGGATTTTCCAACCCTGGTCCAAAAACAGGATCACATCGTCTGCATATAGGCTTATTTTATCGCTCACTCCCGCCACCCCGAAGCCGTCTATACCCCTCTCTGAACGGATCCGACAAGCCAACGGTTCTATAAAGAGAGCGAAGAGGAGGGGAGACAGGGGACAACCCTGTCTCATCCCTCTCCGCATCATAACAGGAGAAGTAGTAATACCATTGATATTAATATATGCAACCGGCTGTTCATATAGCATTTGAGTCATTTCCCAAAAAAGTTTCCCAAGGCCAAAATGAGACATTGTAGCCCACAAAAAAGACCACTCCATCCTGTCAAACGCCTTTGCGGCGTCTAATGACAGGATGGAGTGGTCCACACTGCCCCCCACAGACAAATTCAAATACATCCCTATATAGACTCGACTGTATATGGCGGCCCGGGATAAAGCCCGTCTGGTCAGGGTATACCAGATCAGCTATAACCCTCTTCAGGCGACAAGCCAGAATTTTTGCAAAAATCTTGTAGTCCGTATTTAAGAGCGATATAGGTCTATATGACCCCACATCGCATGGGTCCTTATCCTTCTTCAAGACCAAAACCATCACTGCCTCTCTAAATGATGGTGGTAGAGAGCCGAGTACGCAGGATTCATTAAAGACCTGAAGAAGGATTGGGAGGAGGGACTTGGCATGGTACCTATAGATTTCGAAAGGCAATCCATCTGGGCCAGGAGATGAACTATACTTTAAGGACGGGAGAATCGCTTGGAGTTCCTCCAAAAAAATGGGGGAGTCCAACATTTCTCTATCTTGGATAGTTAACTGGGGAAGCGCCAGTTGTTGAAGGTATTGATCCATGACAGTACGACTAAACATAGACTTAGATTTATAGAGGGTAGAATAATATTTCACAAATTCCTCTCTAATCTCTTCTGCGGATCTCACTCCAGTTCCTTGTGGATTCCTGATTTCTTTTATACTGGTATCCTCTCTCTGGTTGGCCACCAAACGAGCCAAAAACCTACCCGTTTTACCAGACTCGCAGAAACGATTCTGGCCTTGAAATAGTAGCTTGTGTTGTGCTTTTTTATTTCTAATTAATTCTTCCCTACCTACCAAGAGCCATGTTTTTTTATTTTTCTGCTCACATAGCCAAATAAGTTCTTTTTTTTTTGTGTGGGAAAAGTTGTATTTTTTTAATTGCACTGTTTATTTTTACCACAGCTTGTACTTTCCATGGGGGAAAAAAATATTGTGCTGTTAAATTGGAAAAAATTCCAATTCTGCCAATACTTTTTGGGGTTTTGTTTCTACGAAGTTCACTGTGTGTTAAAAATGATATGACATTTTATTATACAGGTCAGTACGGTTACAGCAATACTAAATCTATATCGTTTTTATAATATTTTACAACTTTTTAAATATAGAAACCTTTGAAAAAACATTTTTTTCTTTGTATCAACTTATCCTGACAGACACTAGTGGGGTACCTCAGGGGTCAGTATTGGGCCCTATTCTCTTCAGTATATTTATTAATGATCTTCTAGAAGGCTTGCACAGTAAAATATCAATTTTTGTAGACAATACAAAACTTTTTGAAAGAGGGCGGTACACTACTACAGAGGGAGCTGGATAGATTGGGGTACATATGACATTTTAATCACTTTTTATTCAGATTTTTTGTGGGGGAGGAAAATGTGACCAAAATAAATTATTTTATGTGTTATGGCATACACGGTGCAGAAAAAATATTTTTATGTTTTATTAGTTTGGACATTTTCAGACTTGGTGGTACCAGTTATGTTTATTTTTTATAGTTTTTTTGTATATGTAAAATTGGCAAAGGGTGGTAATTTGACCTTGGCCTTCGTACCCAGACTATGCCTCCACCTAATCATCCTCCCAGTGCCCTCTGGGTGTCCTGTACAACCTGGAGGTCTGTCCAGTGGGTCCACACTCAAGTCTCGATTCCCTCGTGTCCTAAACCCCTTCAGAGGTAGCACCTGGTACACCCCTCGGGAATGTCTATCCTCACCATTTGAGCTATTGTGAAGAACAAGGGGTGTACTTAGCCATCGCCCTCTTAGGGAGTTGGTCACGTGAGACATCAAGTTTGCACCCGTTGAACATAACAGCGATTTTTCTGCTGGAGCTCCGATCAGAAGGCAGAAGAAGTCCCATCCCTGTGCCTAACCCCACAGATGTTGTAATTGCTATTGACCACAGCATCTGTGGGGTTAAATGGTCAGCATCATCGCCTATCACAGTCATTGCGGTTGGATGCCAGCTGTATTATACAACCAGCACCCGCTACCTGCACGTGAGCTCACTCCATACTCTTTACACTGCGTCACAACATAACTGTACGTCGTGGAGCGTGTGAGCGGTAATAACACACTACACTATCAGATTTTATTTTTAAATTAAACAGTTTTTTACAAATTGTCCCTTTTTGGTGGCAGATGCCTTCTCCTCTGTCTTCTGACCTGTAAAATGGTGGCCACCTTTTTTAGAGGTTCTTCTGAATCAAATTGCAAATGATTTTGATTCAGTTAGAATCCAGACAAATTTAGTTAGTTTAGAATTGATTTGTACGTCTGTAGTCCTGAATGCAGGGTGCTTGGAAGGTCCAAAATAATTTCAATAATGGGCTAAAATAACTAACTGAATTTGTGCCCCAGATAGAGAAGAGCCTAATTTACCAATCCATGAGCTCCATGTGAATAAGAATAGGAGGCACTTGACACTGTTGCCACATATGAAAGGCATGGGTTAGCTTCTGTTCAGTATATAATTAATATTGTACCAGGCTGATTACTTTAATTAAAACCTTCTGAGTTCTTCTTTTTTTTAATTTTTTTTTTTCCCTCAGACCCTGTTCTAAGTTAGCAGTGAAATCTGGTTGCTGGCAATTTTGTTGTCTCCGACTTTTAGCATGTGAAGTTTTCATTCTTTTGAAGCAGAAGGCATTCACCAGATTAACATACAGTTAATTAAGTTTTTCTCCGCATGTGACAAAGACAGATTGTGAGTAGGTATCACATTTAAAAATATGTAAAAGGACTGGATTTCGCAGGATTAACTTCCTATGCAAACTATCTGCCAAAGTCTTCAACTCTTGTGTAAACTGCATGAGAGAGTTTACACAGGAATCTAAGCCGAAAAAATCTGTCCCTTTTACACATTCTCGGCATTTGAAACCTGTCCAATATTTTTTATAGTATTCTTTGACTAAAATGCATAGTTATTTCCCAGAGTCAGCATTGCCCTGTCTGTCTGGTTGAACTTTCTGTAACCCATACTATTTCTTCTCCTATCACCTACACATCAGATATAATATCCAGATTGCCTTCTTGCAGCTCCGTAAGTGTTTTATAATTGTGAAACAAGCAAGAGACTATTACAACGGAGAGCCATAGAGGGAAAATAAAATGGCACAAGTGTCAGGGCTGGATGTGGAAGGAGATGAATTTTTATAATACGAGGATATGGCTAATGTTTTCTTTCTTGCTTAAGCATCTGCTCTTGAAGTCAAGGTCTGAGCACGTTTTTCTTTATTGTTTTCCACTCTCATATGCATCCATAATGTCCGTGGATTGTCTGTTTAGGTCAACTTAAAGGTGGTTGTTCCATGAAAAATATTCTACAGTGTTCAAACCAGCACCTGGATCTGAATACTTTTGTCATTGCATGTAATGAAAAATGTATGATAGCTATTGAGTTTTCAATGAAATCTATCTGTACAGCGCCACCTGCTGTTTGCTCTTTTTCTAATTTCTATGTCCTGCTCAATGAGATGGAAGCACATGCTCAGTTCCAACCTTCAACTGCGACCAGCTGCAGCAGAAAGGACACACCCCTGGGAACATGCCTCCAAAGCTGACAGCTTGAAATAAATCTAGCAGAACAATTGGATCAATAAATGAGGACGCTAATTTGCATGGTTAGCTCTCGACTCTCCCCTGATAGATGATATCAGGGGAGACAAGGATTGGGTGAAATGAATATTTAGCTAAATTATTTTTTTCTTTTGGGAGATAAGCACTGCCAGAAGTGTCTGACAGCCGCTCTCCCATAGCATACACATACTCTACTCACAAAAAGTTTTGGATATTTGGCTTTCGGATTAAATTTATGTAAAATGTAAAAAGTTCACGCTACAGCGATATTATGTCATTAAAGTAGGGCATTTAAGGAGAAACATGCACTGGTAATTTCCTCACCTCAAACAATTTATTGAAACAAAAGCCAACACCAGTGATGGGTATACCCCCACAAAAATGTCAATTTCTCAATAACTTGTCATGTGGCCTTGAGCATCAAATACAGCTTGACAACGACGTCCTCTTCCCAAGTCGACTTATTGTCTGCTGAGGCATCATGGCACCCCACTCTTCTTGAAGGGCGGCCCTCAGGTCATTGAGGTTCTGGGGTACAGAGTTACGAGCCTCTTTACGGCGACTCAGCTGATCCTATAGGTGTTCAATGGGATTCAGGTTCATTAGAGGTACCACAGTCTCCAGCAGCCATACCCTAATGATACGACCTCAATGAGCTGACACATTGTCGTCAATGAAGATGAAATTAGGCCTATGTTGTTCAAGCAGAGGGACAATGACTGGATTAATTATGTTATTCAAGTAGTATGGCATTGTCACTGTACCATTTACAAAGTGTAGGTCAGTTCTGAAATGACTAGACACACCTGTTCACACTGTAACACCACCACCACCAAAGGCTCGTATGTGGCTGAGGTATAGCCCTCTCCTTGACGTCTCCAACATCGTTGGAGGCCATCATTTCTGCTCAGTGTGACTCGACTTTCATCAGTAAACAGCACTGAAGTCCACTGGTCCCTCATGCAGGTTAGATGCTCCCTGGCCCATGGAAGACAATGATGTCTGTGCCTGGTGGAGTGGTCAGGTACCCCTGCAGGTCTTCTAGCACGCAGACCACGCTGATGTAAATGGTTTTGAATGGTCTGATGTGACACTTGGGTGGCTCTCACCTCTCTTAAATCTGCCTGGAGTTGTATGATATTCAACATCCGGTTCTGCAGGGCATTGTTCAAAATGAAGCAGTCATCAGTGTGGGATGTGGCCAGAGGATGTCCACTTCTATGCCTTTCTGTGACTCTTCCAGTCTCTCTGTATCTCTGTTGCAATCTGCTGATGACTCTGTGACACTCTAAGCTCAGTGGCCATTTCCATCTGAGAACATCCTGCTTGAAGGTTCGCAGTGGCGAGGTACTGTTGATTAATTGTTAGGTGTCGTCTTGGTCTCATGATGTCAAAATTTGAACAGCATTATGAGGAGGACAGTTTATATGCCAATTCTAATTAAACCAGGAAATTTATTGGGCGATTCATGGATCAAACACCAGTTGTGAATTTTGCTCTTAAGCTTCTTGTTAGAGAACAGCAAGTTGTGCAAAAAGTACTGAAACACTGAACAGTTGGACATGTGCATTCAAAAGTTTAGAGAAGGTCACATTAAGTTCACCTGTAAAGGTTAGAGTGCATTTTAGGTTCATACTGAAATTTCACCCACAAGCCAAATATCCCTAACTTTTTGTGAGTAGTGTATATTATTATTTATTTATTAATTTTATGCACTTATTCCGCTACTATATTCCACAGCGCTTTACAGACATTAGCATCTAAACTGTCCCAGTAGGTACCAGTGCTAACCACTGAGCCACCGTGCTGCCCTGTTATTAGCTTTTAAGTTTGTAATGGGCCCAACAGCCTATTGGACCCCTGGACAGTAGCACAGGTTTCATATATATGGTATAGTTGACAGCTTTATTCCATAGGTGAGAGCTGCATATACAGTTGCAAGAAAAAGTATGTGAACCCTTTGGAATGATATGGATTTCTGCACAAATTGGTCATAAAATGTGATCTGATCTTTATCTAAGTCACAGCAATAGACAATCACAGTCTGCTTAAACTAATAACACACAAAAAATGTAATGTTACCATGTTTTTATTGAGCACATCATGTAAACATTCACAGTGCAGGTGGAAAAAGTATGTTAACCCCTAGACTAATGACATCTCCAAGAGCTAATTGGAGTGAGCCAACTGGAGTCCAATCATTGAGATGAGATTGGAGGTGTTGGTTACAGCTGCCCTGCCCTATAAAAAACACACACCAGTTCTGGGTTTGCTTTTCACAAGAAGCATTGCCCGATGTGAATGATGCCTCGCACAAAAGAGCTCTCAGAATACCTACGATTAAGAATTATTGACTTGCATAAGGCTGGAAAGGGTTATAAAAGTATCTCCAAAAGTCTTGCTGTTCATCAGTCCACGGTAAGACAAATTGTCTATAAATGCAGAAAGTTCAGCACTGCTGCTACTCTCCCTAGGTGTGGCCGTCCTGTAAAGATGACTGCAAGAGCACAGCGCAGACTGCTCAATGAGGTGAAGAAGAATCCTAGAGTGTCAGCTAAAGACTTACAAAGTCTCTGGCATATGCTAACATCCCTGTTAGCGAATCTACGATGATACATAAAACACTAAACAAAAATGGATTTTATGGGAGGATACCAGCAGAGGAAGCCACTGCTGTCCAAAAAAACCATTGCTGCATGTTTACAGTTTGCACAAGAGCACCTGGATGTTCCACAGCAGTACTGGCAAAATATTGGACAGATGAAACCAAAGTTGAGTTGTTTGGAAGAAACACACAACACTATGTGTGGAGAAAAAGAGTCACAGCACACCAGCATCAAAACCTCATCCCAGCTGTGAAGTATGGTGGTGGGGTATCATGGTTTGTGGCTGCTTTGCTGCGTCAGGGCCTGGACGGATTGCTATCATCAAAGGAAAAACGAATTCCCAAGTTTATCAAGACATTTTGCAGGAGAACTTAAGGCCATCTGTCCACCAGCTGAAGCTCAACAAAAGATGGGTGTTGCAACAGGACAAAGACCCAAAGCATAGAAGTAAATCAACAACAGAATGGCTTAAACAGAAGAAAATATGCCTTCTGGAGTGGCCCAGTCAGAGTCCTGATCTCAACCCGATTGAGATGCTGTGGCATGACCTCAAGAAAGCGATTCACACCAGACATCCCAAGAATATTGCTAAACTGAAACAGTTCTGTAAAGAGGAATGGTCAAGAATTACTCCTGACCGTTGTGCACGTCTGATCTGCAACTGCAGGAAACGTTTGGTTGAAGTTATTGCTGCCAAAGGAGGTTCAACCAGTTATTAAATCCAAGGGTTCACATACTTTTTCCACCTGCACTGTGAATGTTTACATGGTGTGTTCAATAAAAACATGGTAACATTTAATTTTGTGTGTTATTAGTTATTGTTGTGACTTAGATGAAGATCAGATCACATTTTATGACCAATTTGTGCAGAAATCCATATCATTCCAAAGGGTTCACATACTTTTTCTTGCAACTGTATATGCAGCAATCATCTCCTCTGTATAGGGATGAATGATCGCTACTGTGATCATTCATCCCCATGCAGATTTATTGTTTGCTGGCAACAGATCTCTGTTTACACAGGACGATGACAATGACTTTATGTGCCACATAAAAAGATCCGATCAGTCGATGAATGAGCATTTGCACATTTATTGCGAACAAGCATTTGCAGGAACACTCATTCTCCATAATTGCTTCGATGTTAAGCCTGCGTGAAAGAGCTTGAAAGGGGTTGTGTCACTTCAGCAAGTAGCATTTATCATATACAGAAAGTTAATACCAGGCACTTACTAATGTATTGTGATTGTCCATATTGCTTCCTTTGCTGGCTGGATTCATTTTTCCATCACATTATACACTGCTCACTTCCATGATTACGACCACCCAGAAATCTATCAGTGATGGCCATGTTGCCACATTGTGGGAAAAAGTGCTTTCTGGTGGCCGGGACCATCGGAGCTCACACAGGCTAGTGCTTTTTTCTATAGTGTGCAGGCACGGCCACCACTGAAGGATTGCAGGATGGTCGTAACCATGGAAGCAAGCAGTGTGTAATGTGATAGAAAAATGGGTCTAGCCAGCAAAGGAAGCAATATGGATAATAACAATACATTAGAAAGTGCCTTGTATTAACTTTCTCTACATAATAAATTTGCTGAAGTGACACAACCTCTTTAACTCTTGCTGGACACTACTAACGTAATATAAGATATTGCTGGTATATTGAGCTATAGTATGCGGCATCCCAAGTTGGGGTTAGTATATTAGGGTGTTAACCTGCTACGACAAGGTATGCAATAGGGAGCAAGTAGAGATGTTCCTCATTTAAAGGCGTTGTATAACAGTAGAAAAAAAGGAATCTGCCTTCTCTAGAAGCAGCACCACTCTTGTCCATAGGTTGTGTTTGGTTTTGCAGCTCATCCTTATACAAGTGACTGAGCTTGCAGTACCACGCACAGCCTATGGACAAGAGTGGTGCTGCATCTGCAAGACAAGTCAACCCTGTTTTCTAAAGGAGGACACCACCCTAGATGTCAATATAAATGACTGAATGTTTAGGTATGTTCAGTAGGACAATCTGCCTCCTGGGACTTGTGAATATGTTGTGCATTTTATGGCAAGTACTAAGCAAAAACAACCCCATTACGTGGAGCAAACGCGCTGCCTTGTTAGGGGTGTATAGATTTGAATGGCGCAATATCGGCAGTATTATTTTTAGACAGTTGTACTTTGTATGAACCCTGCACGTCTTCTTTTATATACTTCATTGGGAAAAAAAACTCTTTTGTGATTAACCCGCTTTCCCTCGTGTCTGTACATTTCTACCTCTCCTTCCGTGTCCTGTCTGTTCTCTTCAATGTATACAGACAGATATGAATAATAACAAGAATTTAGCTTTGCAGACACGTTGCACATATCAAAGCGAAGATATCTGCTGGAAAGGTAATGCCACAGGAGATACATATGTAGATACATGCTAAATTCCATGCACGCTGTGTGACAGAGAGTTGATGAACTACGTGTTGACTTTACAGTAATAACATCATACATCTTTTTAATGACCCATAACTTATTAGTTCAAAGCCAGGATAGGCCGAGCTGTATGCAGCTGGATGATGACTTTCGTTGTGTAGCGGTTACAGGTGGTATCGCTAAACACGGTCATTTCTGTTCTGTATTATTTTAAAGAACAAAAATGTAGCCTCCCCCCAGGATTACCTTCACTAATGCGCAAAAGGACAATGAGAAATGTGTTAGCTTAGGCTATTTCACCCTAGCGTTATCGGTCCCTGGTAGACTGTTCCAGCAGAGAACAACCTGCCAGAGCTCTCTGGATACATCATAGCCGGATCAATGCCCTCCAGTCCCATTGACTATGATGGCATATATAGCAAATATGCGGAAATTCAGCTGGACAAAATCGCCCAGGGATCTCACTGCACTTACTATTATCCCTGGGCGCCGCTCCGTTCTCCCGTTATGTCCTCCGGTATGTTCGGGGACTTAGTTATAGTAGGAGGAGACTGCCCTTGTTCTGCTGGGCGTCTCCTCCTCCTAGGCTGTAGCACTGGCCAATCGCAGCGCAGAGCTCACAGCCTGGGAGGTTTTTTTCTCCCAGGCTGTGAGCTCTGCGCTGCGATTGGCCAGCGCTACAGCCTAGGAGGAGGAGACACCCAGCAGAACAAGGGCAGACTCCGCCTACTATAACCAAGTCCCCTAGGTCTCCTCCTACTATAACCTACTGAGCTAAGATACCGGAGGACATAACGGGAGAACGGAGTGGCGCCCAGGGATAATAGTAAGTGCAGTGAAATCCCTGGGCGCCGCTGTATTTAGTTCACAATGTTTTTCCAGGTGAAAGGTCCTCTTTAACCACCTCCGGACCGCCTAACGCAGATGTGCGGTCCGGAGGTGGCAGCCCTGCGCAGAGTCACGCATATATGCGTCATCTCGCGAGGGCCGGGATTTCCTGTGAACGCGCGCACACAGGCGCGCGCGCTCACAGGAACGGAAGGTAAGCGAGTGGATCTCCAGCCTGCCAGCGGCGATCACTCGCTGGCAGGCTGGAGATCCGAATTTTTTAACCCCTAACAGGTATATTAGACGCTGTTTTGATAACAGCGTCTAATATACCTCCTACCTGGTCCTCTGGTGGTCCCTTTTGTTAGGATCGACCACCAGAGGACACAGGTAGGTCAGTAAAGTCGCACCAAACACTACACTACACTACACCCCCCCCCGTCACTTATTAACCCTTTATGAACCCCTGATCACCCATGATCACCCCATATAAACTCCCTGATCACCCCCCTGTCATTGATCACCCCCCTGTCAGGCTCCGTTCAGACGTCCGTATGATTTTTACGGATCCATGGATCGGATCCGCAAAACACATGCGGACGTCTGAATGGAGCCTTACAGGGGGGTGATCAATGACAGGCGGGTGATCACCCATATACACTCCCTGATCACCCCCTGTCATTGATCACCCCCCTGTCATTGATCACCCCCCTGTAAGGCTCCATTCAGACGTCCGCATGATTTTTACGGATCCATGGATACATGGATCGGATCCGCAAAACACATGCGGACGTCTGAATGGAGCCTTACAGGGGGGTGATCAATGACAGGCGGGTGATCACCCATATACACTCCCTGATCACCCCCCTGTCATTGATCACCCCCCTGTAAGGCTCTATTCAGACGTCCGCATGTGTTTTGCGGATCCGATCCATGTATCCATGGATCCGTAAAAATCATACGGACGTCTGAATGGAGCCTTACAGGGGGGGTGATCAGTGACAGGGGGGTGATCACCATGATCACCCCCTGTCATTGATAACCCCCCTGTAAGGCTCCATTCAGACGTCCGCATGTGTTTTGCGGATCCGATCCATGTAGCCGTAAAAATCATGCGGACGTCTGAATGGAGCCTTACAGGGGGGTGATCAATGACAGGGGGGTGATCAGGGAGTCTATATGGGTGATCACCCCCCTGTCATTGATCACCCCCCTGTCATTGATCACCCCCCTGTCATTGATCACCCCCCTGTAAGGCTCCATTCAGACGTCCGCATGTGTTTTGCGGATCCGATCCATGGATCCGTAAAAATTATACGGACGTCTGAATGGAGCCTTACCAGGGGGGTGATCAATGACAGGGGGGTGATCCGGGAGTCTATATGGGTGATTACCCCCCTGTCATTGATCACCCCCCTGTCATTGATCACCCCGCTGTCATTGATCACCCCCCCCTGTAAGGCTCCATTCAGACATTTTTTTGGCACAAGTTAGCGGAATTTTTTTGTTTGTTTTTTGTTTTTTCTTACTAAGTCTCATATTCCACTAACTTGTGTAAAAAAATAAAATCTCACATGAACTCGCCATACCCCTCACGGAATCCAAATGCGTAAACATTTTTAGACATTTATATTCCAGACTTCTTCTCACGCTTTAGGGCCCCTAAAAAGCCAGGGCAGTATAAATACCCCACATGTGACCCCATTTCGGAAAGAAGACACCCCAAGGTATTCCGTGAGGGGCATGGCGAGTCCATGAAAGATTGAATTTTTTGTCCTAAGTTAGCGGAAAGTGAGACTTTGTGAGAAAAAAACAAAAAAAATCAATATCCGCTAACTTATGCAAAAAAATAAAAATTTCTAGGAACTCGCCAGGCCCCTCATTGAATACCTTGGGGTGTCTTCTTTCCAAAGTGGGGTCACATGTGGGGTATTTATACTGCCCTGGCTTTTTAGGGGCCCGAAAGTGTGAGAAGAAGTCTGGGATCCAAATGTCTAAAAATGCCCTCCTAAAAGGAATTTGGGCCCCTTTGCGCATCTAGGCTGCAAAAAAGTGTGACACATCTGGTATCGCCGTACTCAGGAGAAGCTGGGCAATGTGTTTTGGGGTGTCATTTTACATATACCCATGCTGGGTGAGAAAAATATCTTGGTCAAATGCCAACTTTGTATAAAAAAATGGGAAAAGTTATCTTTTGCCAAGATATTTCTCTCACCCAGCATGGTTATATGTAAAATGACACCCCAAAACACATTCCCCAACTTCTCCTGAGTACGGCGATACCAGATGTGTGACACTTTTTTGCAGCCAAGGTGGGCAAAGGGGCACATATTCCAAAGTGCACCTTTCGGATTTCGCAGGCCATTTTTTACACATTTTGATTGCAAGGTACTTCTTACACATTTGGGCCCCTAAATTGCCAGGGCAGTATAACTACGCCACAAGTAACCCCATTTTGGAAAGAAGACACCCCAAGGTATTCCGTGAGGGGCACGGCGAGTTCCTAGATTTTTTTTTTGTCACAAGTTAGCGGAAAATGATGATTTTTCTTTTTTTTTCTTTTTTCCTTACAAAGTCTCATATTCCACTAACTTGCGACAAAAAAAAAAAAATTCTAGGAACTCGCCGTGCCCCTCACGGAATACCTTGGGGTGTCTTCTTTCCAAAATGGGGTCACTTGTGGCGTAGTTATACTGCCCTGGCAATTTAGGGGCCCAAATGTGTAAGAAGTACCTTGCAATCAAAATGTGTAAAAAATGGCCTGCGAAATCCGAAAGGTGCACTTTGGAATATGTGCCCCTTTGCCCACCTTGGCTGCAAAAAAGTGTCACACATCTGGTATCGCCATACTCAGGAGAAGTTGGGGAATGTGTTTTGGGGTGTCATTTTACATATACCCATGCTGGGTGAGAAAAATATCTTGGTCAAATGCCAACTTTGTATAAAAAAATTGGAAAAGTTGTCTTTTGCCAAGATATTTCTCTCACCCAGCATGGGTATATGTAAAATGACACCCCAAAACACATTCCCCAACTTCTCCTGAGTACGGCGATACCAGATGTGTGACACTTTTTTGCAGCCAAGGTGGGCAAAGGGGCACATATTCCAAAGTGCACCTTTCGGATTTCACCGGTCATTTTTTACACATTTTGATTGCAAAGTTCTTCTCACACATTTGGGCCCCTAAATTGCCAGGGCAGTATAACTACCCCACAAGTGACCCCATTTTGGAAAGAAGACACCCCAAGGTATTCCGTGAGGGGCATGGCGAGTTCCTAGAATTTTTTATTTTTTGTCGCAAGTTAGTGGAATATGAGACTTTGTAAGAAAAAAATAAAAATAAAAAATCATCATCATTTTCCGCTAACTTGTGACAAAAAATAAAAAGTTCTATGAACTCACTATGCCCATCAGCGAATACCTTAGGGTGTCTACTTTCCGAAATGGGGTCATTTGTGGGGTTTTTCTACTGTTTGGGCATTGTAGAACCTCAGGAATCATGACAGGTGCTCAGAAAGTCAGAGCTGCTTCAAAAAGCGGAAATTCACATTTTTGTACCATAGTTTGTAAACGCTGTAACTTTTACCGAAACCATATTTTTTTGCCCAAACATTTTTTTTTTATCAAAGACATGTAGAACTATAAATTTAGTGAAAAATTTATATATGGATGTCGTTTTTTTTGCTAAATTTTACAGCTGAAAGTGAAAAATTTCTTTTTTTTGCAAAAAAATCGTTACATTTCGATTAATAACAAAAAAAGTAAAAATGTCAGCAGCAATAAAATACCACCAAATGAAAGCTCTATTAGTGAGAAGAAAAGGAGGTAAAATTTATTTGGGTGGTAAGTTGCATGACAGAGCGATAAACGGTGAAAGTAGTGTAGTGCCGAAGTGTAAAAAGTGCTCTGGTCATGAAGGGGGTTTCAGCTAGCGGGGCTGAAGTGGTTAAGGCCCGTTTACACAAGCAGATCATCAGGACAATTATTGCAGAGGAATGTTTGTACAAATGCTTATTCCTGATAATTGGCTCGTGTAAATGTGCCGCACATCACCTGACAAGCAAGGAGAATGATCATTAGTCTGGTGATCTGATCATTTATGAAGCCCATTAAATCATCACTTGTTGGGAGCTCATTGCCTTGTATAAAAAGGGGATGAGCTGTCCACAAACAATGAAACTATGTTAGAACAAATGATCATAGTAATTATCATTCATCCCCATAAAGAGGAGATGATTATTGCAAGTAAATGATGCTGAACTATTGGGCAATGAATGGTTCATTCCCGATCCTTTCCCTTTTTATCAGCCCATGCAAATTGACCCTTAGTCTAATATGTGTGGGCATCTTTAGGGTACTATTCACCAATAACCTTGTAGACTTTAGTGATGATTTGTTCTACGTGATAAACTTTACAAAGCAGTTAATAGTATGTATGTTATGTATGTAAAGAGGGTGGGTCCCCAGAATTATTTCCTCTTATGGTCCTAGGGAACCTCATGTAGACTCTGAAGGCTATATTATAAGCAGCTAATAGAGGATACAATCCTGATTCCTCTTGACAGTTTTGAGCTGTGTTGGCCATTGCAGTAATACTACTGGATATGACCTTACATTGTCATATTGGAAATTGCTATTGTAGCCAGGACAGATGTGTCTAAGACTTTATATGGAAAGAAGCAGGGAACCTGGGACTTGTCAGACTAGGAAACGATTTTTCAAGTCAAGTTTGTGGTTGCAGTTGCTATAACGTGATGGCTGCATTTTTTGTGATTGATTTTTCAATTCCTACCTAGATGATCTAATATATAGTAATCTGTGCTTTTACCCAGGGAGGATATCAAATTTAGTTATTTTGTTAACAAAAAAGACTAAAGAGGGGTGACCTTATAATGATGCCAAATATGTAAACCCAATACAGAGGTCTCTCCCATGATCAATTTAAACCCAGGACTGTGCCTGTGTCTACGTCTAGAGGGAAGAAGGTTTCTACGCCAACATAGAAGAGGATTTATTACTAAGAGCAGTGAGACTGTGGAACTTTCTGTCAGAGGAGATTGTGAAGGTGAACTCACTAAAAGAGTTCACGAGGGGTCTGTATGTGCAGTGACCCAGTGGACCACTTTCCCGGTTGTGTGCATGAGGCCTAAGATGCATTTTCCCCCCACAAAGGGGGGAAAATGTCCCAGCATCTTATGAATACTAATGAGTACTTTTATTATGGAGGCGCTCATTGGTAAGCGGTGAAGGCTCTGTACTCACCGCTTCCTGGTCCTCGGCTGTCGGCTGTGGCTGCACACAGCATAATGGCGCTCTGTGATCTCACGCTGTGTGCGTCAGGTCACAGCACAGCCAACGGCAGGAGGAAAAAGATTGCTGGAGGTGAGGAGCGGCAGTGTCCGGAGCAGGAGAGGTAAGTAGTTTTTTTATTTTATGTGATATGAGGCATGGGGGCTGATGAGAGGCATGGGGGCTGATCTGAGGTCTAATTGGGGGTCATTCACATTGGGTTCTGAGCTGAGGTCTGAGTGGGGGTCTGATCCTCGGTCGTATTGGGGTCTTATTAAAATTGGGGCTCTGATTGGGGCTGTCAGCTGAGTTCTGATGAACATTGGGGGTCTGATTGGTGGCCTGACCTGAGGTCTGATGAAAAATATTATTTTCTTATTGTCCTCCTCTAAAACGTAGGGTGCGTCTTATAGGATGAAAAATACGGTAAAATAAATAAAAATCATTATCTCGTTATTTCCACTTCCGAAAATGTTGAAATGTTTATTAAAATAATCTTGAAAAGAAGGCAGACCTTAGCAGGAAGGGGCACCAACTGTGGTCATACACATTTATTATAATTTACAACAGAAAACTGCCTTTTTATTAAGATTGGTATGTAAAAGTTCCAGTTCCCACAGTGTCTGTTTCTCTCTGCTATATTACAGGGGGTAGCCCATGCATAACACAGGCCAAAAAATCTTCTTGAGGGCTTACTCCCTGGTACCAACAGTAAAAATATTATAGACATGTTGAAATCTAACAGCTTGATGCTTTTACCCTGTGACATATTACACTAGGAAGAGTTAAGAGGCCGCCATACACATAACATGTTTAGCTGGTCCTGCCAAAATCAAGTTCAAGAGTATTTACCCACCAATTGTTTGAGAAACCATCAAGTATATTGTAGCATACCATTTAAAGCAACCATCAAGCCCATTCCTGCGTGAGAGACGTAAATATTCTTGCTTTGCACCAAAAAGTGCCTGTGACATTCCAGCTTTAAAGAACAATTCAGTTCCAAACTGCCAGGAATCCTCTATTGGATATTAATGATAATACTGTCAGTGTCCAAATGAGGTTCCATGGGACCATCAGAGAAAGGTTCTGAGGGCACACTCTTTATCTATGAAGAACATATTGCATCATAAACTTTATCATTGTACACACAGGACATATCATCAGTAAGGTTTAGAAGGTTATTTGTAAATTAAATCCTGAAGCTTTCCATACATTTTAGAACCCTCTTTTGGCTGATACCATGATCTGAATGGGTAGAGTCTTTGCCAAGATCCTTTAGTGGTGGCTTATCACACAAGAGTTGGGCATGTTAAAATCCAACTGCCTGATCCTCCTCTTACCCAATTTATACAATGAGGAAAGAGTCAGGGTATATACACATTAGATGGTTGGCTTACTTGCTTAAGGCATCTCCCTCTTTTATGTAACCTTATACCGGGCCTTGCAGCAAATATCAATATATTAGAAGAACAGGTCAGGTTAGACTTTGTTATTACAGGGGTTTCCAGGCTCCACATATTGATGACCTCAATATAGGTAATCTATGTCCAATAGGTGGGTAGGCCGAAACCCAGCACGCCCACAATTAGATGTTTCTTGCAGTCCCAGAACTAGCACTTTAAACAGAACTGGAAGTGCATATTGGTTCAACGTGTAGTGGCCGTGCTGCGTAACTGAAGCTCAGCTACCATTCAAGCACTGTATAAAAGCCTCTAAGGTGGTATAAATGGTCTGCTATATGATTTTTTCATACACAAGTCTGTTATACTGTATCTTATGTTTGGACACAATCTTGAAAAAAACAACCAATGCCATGAAACCATCAGAAATGTAAGACTTGATGCATATGTAAGCAGCGTTACCTAAACTTTAATACCTTGTGAGCCATAAATCAGCTTTGAGTGATGGACAGGAGCCACAGTCAACTCACAAGTAGAGAAGATCCCCACTAATCACAAGAATGGGGATCTTATACCCCAATGTAAATGGAGCAGTGGTCATACATGCCCCTTACTACTTCATTTAATCTCTTTAGGACTGAAGAAAATAGCACAATCACTACCACATGTGGCCCTTGCACCAAGAGAGTCTACCACACCTAGGTAATATTTTTGGCTGCCATAATTAGATAGACAAACTCTATAGAGTCCAACACTCCTGCTTGTAGTCAGTCTGAGCTACCACAGATTTACCAACAAGTATGGGTACACAGAAGACATGGCGGCCAAAATCTTTAGAGTGGTATTCCAAGTTTGTAATACTGATGACCTATTCTTAAGATGGGTCATCAGTATATGATTGGCGGGAATCTTACTACCAGCACCCAAGCCAATAAGCTGTTTGAAGAGTCTGCAACGCTCCTGTGAACACAGCGGCCTCTCTAGGTTAGTGATGTAACAGTCATTGGTCACATGGTCTAGGCGCATCTCCAGTCCCATTTAAGTGAATGGAGGTGAGCTGCAGAACCAAGCACAGCCACTACCCAATAGACGGCGCTGTGCTAGGTAAGCTGTGAGGAGGGCACGGCACTCACCAGTGCACCATGGCCTCCTCAAACAGCTGATTGCTGGGGTGTCGGGAGTCGGACGCCTGCCGATCTGATATTGATGACCTGTCGTGTGGCTAGGTCATCAATACTAAAAACTCTGAAAATCTTTTTAATATATGATGTGCTGGAGAGACTAGTACATATTTTGAGTATCAGTAATGTGCATTATATATTGTAAAATACGTTTAACCATAACTCAGTCTGATTTACTTAAAATGGAAAATTGTAACTGATTTTGTCTCGAAAGGCTTCCAGCCACATTGATTTTTACTAGATCCATGGACAGTTATGGCATAACGCGGCCTTGCACTTCAAAAGTTTATTCTTAACATTGACCTTCTGGCTTAGGACCTCTATGATATGGCATAATTGTAGATTTGCACATAGTTTATAGTTTAATTCTCTGTTTTGTGATTTTTCTATTTGTAGTCCATTTTGGTACACAGGATGGACAGGTTTATGTTTCTTACACAAGGTTGTAAACTACATCTCAAAGACCTCCTGTAGGAGAATTCTGAGAGCCTGACCGAAGAGCTGACATACTAACCCTATCAGCTGCCTTAAGACACTCCGGGACATGTTTTATTGGTACACTTAAACATGCCCTGGGCACATTGTAGGGCAGGAAAGAAAAACAACTGACTTAACAGGGCAATAGCATAATAAAATGGTCTTAAAATATGTGTAATGGTATGTGTGAACCTTAGTGCAACATTGTTGAAACCTGTTTTCTGCCTGTTGTGTTATGGATACCATAAGGAATATGTCTCTTAACTTTAAGGTATAGATTCTAAATAAATGGCTCCACTGTCTGCAGTAGATGCTTTGACGTCAACCCATTTGTATAAATTGTACAATCATCTATCTTTCACTGGGATTGTTTATATGGCAGAAAATTCCAATTTAAAATATCTCAGCCAATATCTTATACATCCTTCAGAGGTCATGGTAATGTGATTTTCACCTGTATCTCTGAACTTCTGACTTCCTCCATATTGCGCAAGTTGCCACAGGGGTATTTGAGCTTCAGTGCTACAAATCTTTCAACATATCATTGTTAACAGGTGGTGCTTCAGAATACCACTCCTTCCCCTGGGTTTGCAGTGTCCAAATCATGAACTCTGCTTTTACTGTTTCTATTTTACATTTTACAGAGGTGCTTGAGTTTGCGAACTCTTCTGAATTTTCTAAGCATAAATTTGACCTAAGTCTAAATCAGATTTTCACATAAGTCCTAAAAGTAGATAAAGATAATCAAATCAAACAAATGAGTCAAAAATATTAGACCCAGTCATTTACTGTGGAAAATGATCCAATATCACATGTCTGTGTGTGGCAAAAGTATGTGAACCTTTGCTTTCAGTATCTGTTGTGACCCCTTGTGCAGCCATAACTGCAACTTAACACTTCCGGTAGTTTTTGACTAGTCCTGCACATGTGCTTGGAGGAATTATAGCCCATATCTCTGTACAAAACAGCTCAAGTTCTGTTATGTTGGTGGGTTTCCTCCAACGAACTGCTTGCTTCAGGTCCTTCTACCTCATTTCTATTGGATTAAGGTCAGGACTTTGACTTGGGCATTCCAAAACTTGAACTTTATTCTTTGCTAACCATTCTTTGATAGAACAACTTGTGTGCTTAGAGTTGTCTTGCTGCCTGACCCATGTTCTCTTGAGAATCATCTCACAAACAGATGTCCTGACTTTTCCATCAAAATTATCTGGTATAATTCAGAATTCATTGTTCTGACCCAGAAAAGGCAAACAGGCCCAAAACATGATGCTACTACTACTGCGTTTCACAGATGGAATGAGGTTTTTATGCTGTAATGTAGTGTTATACTTTCTCCAAATGTAACCTCTTTTAAACCAAAAAGTTATATTTTGGTCTCATCCATTGACAAAACATTGGGGGCCATTTATGAAGACTGCTGATTTAGACTTTACACTTGTCTAAATCTATATCAGCTCCCTTGCTGGCGAAGATTTTGACTACTTTCTACACCTAGCCTACCTTTTTACCCCGCCACCCCCCCCTTTTTTTGGCCTGGCATGAGGGATGGAAAAGGGTAAAAAGTAAAAGATTGTGGTGCAAATAACCTTTGTGCCGCAATCTGCAACAGATATATGCCAAAAAGAGGTGTATATCTGTTTGAAAATGACCCCCAATGTTCCAATAGTCTTCTGGCTTGTGCAGGTGATCTGTAGCAAACTGTAGATGGACGGCAATGTTCTTTTTGGAGAGCAGCAGCTTTCTCTTTGCAATCCTGCCATGTACACCATTGTTGCTTAGAGATTACCTTAGGTTCCTTTGTGACCTTGCAGACTATTACACACCTAGTTCTTGGTGTGATCTTTGTTGGTTGAACACTCCTGGGGAAAGTAATAACGGTCTGGAATCTCCTTTGTTGTACACATTCTGACTGTGGATTGCTGGAAACCACACTCTTCAGAGATGGTTGTAATCTTTTCCAGTCTGATGAGCATCAGCAACTCTTCTTCTGAGGTCCTCAGAAATCTCCTTTGTTTATGCGGTAATACACTTCCACAAATGTGTTGTGAAGATCAGACCTTAATAGATCTTTAAATAAAACAGATCTTCCACCATTGATTGAAAACACCTAATTTCAACTTCAATTTATCTGCTCTTCCTAAAGGTTTACATACTTTTGTAACTCACACATATGTGATATTGGATCATTTTCCTCAATAAATAAATGACCAGATCTAACATTTTTTTACTCATTTGTTTGATTTGGTTATCTTTTCTACTTTTAGAACTTGTGTAAAAATTTGAGGTAGTCTTAGATCAAATTTATGTAGACATATAGAAAATTCTGAAGAGTTCACAAACTTTCAAACACCACTGTAGATTGGATTAATTGTAGCCATTTATTGGTTTAGAATATGGAATCTGTAATACTAAAGACTTTAGAATAAATTCATTTGGGTAGTCTCGGGCTTGGCAGTTGACAACTTTGTTAACAAAACAGCAGGTCCACATGAGTATTGCCAAACTGGAGATTGAACTCATATGCAATACTTAAATGAAGAATCATGATTTACCATGAATTGCCCTAACCAAAATCCATGCAATGACAATTTTTATAGCCATAGTCACCACGTAACTCAGGTTAAATAAAGGTACAACTCCTTAAGTTTAGCCTACTGCATTGATCCATAGGGAGGAAAGATCCCCATATGAGGTAGTTTCCAGGTGTCTTATTTAAAGACTAGGGCTGCATGGTGACTTTGGAGCGACACACATCACATGGCTGTGTAGCACGGTCTGCATTGCTGATGAATTTCTTGCTACCTTTGTGTTACAAGTTCACTTTCATAAGTGATGGAATCGGTGCTATGCTGTGATCTTTGGCTGTGAGATGTGTTTCACAGCCAAAGTTACCTTGTACCCCTAACCTTAGTAGAGAAAATTCTGTCCTGATCTACAATTGTGTCACAGTGTCTTCTCGGATAAGCCTTCTTGGTACTACAGCCCACCCATCCCTTTAAACTGACCATACTCCTTCAATAGCTGTTGGCCCAATGTTTGCTTGGCCAATAGCCATTATTCCTGACTGCTCCTCTCAATGCAAGTTATTGCCAGACACCTGTGGCTCTGGCTTACCCCCTTGAGAATAAAAGCATGAACATGCCTAATCCTTCTTTCCTACAACATCATCTGTTGGGAAGTAGTGGGCAAACCCAAAGTTTTTCACCAAAATCAGAGGGTTTGGCCCCCTTAACGCCGAAGTGCATGGGCACGTTTTAGTTGGCTGAGTGACTAGAAAACTATATTTCCTTTCCATTTAATACCTAGAGCGATGGTTATATTTTTCAGAATGTGCACCTTGTTGTCACATATTCCAAAATGAACTCATACATGGAGTGGAGGAAACTTTCGAATTCTATCTGGACAGTCGATTTAGGGAAGGAGTTACGACCAGCCAAACCTTTATTTCTGCGTCATTTACATAGCAGGTCTACATGGGGCGCTTGGCTCCCACTCTTTTTTAATTTTTTTCAGCTTGGCAAGGATTCCAAAACAAGTAGCAAATTATTTAAAACAAATGTGTAAAGGGTGAAACCAGCTGCCAGATTACAAGTGAAAATAAACTAAGTGAAAGGAAACTGTCCAGTTCACAGAGAGGGCAATAAGGATATAGTGCAGCCAGTACTTGACACTTCTGCTTGCACATGCTGATAGACGTCTCTCTGACTGTCCTATTGCTACAAATCTCCCTATAATTCATTAAGGTGAAATGTTCCTTGCAACATTTAACTCCAATTTTAGCACCCTTTGTTTTACTTTCCGTACTCATTGGGTTCATCCTTATGTCACACAAGCCCTTTCCTTCCGATGAATCGCAGTACTTTATTCCTAAATAGTACAGCCACATCACTGATGGAAACCTGAATGCTTGACTTCACTGCAGGTGTTTTAACAGTCTCCGGGAAGTGAAAATAAAGCAATTTAAACCAGAAAAAAAACATATATAACCAGCTAACCATATCTCATTAAAAGGGTAGGCAGCCCCAACCAGGGGATACCTGATACGACCTATAGCGAGGAGCCGACGTAGTCTAGTAAGGGCTCTTTCACACCTGCGTTATAGTCTTCCGGCATAGAGTTCCGTCGTCGGGGCTCTATGACGGAAGAATCCTGATCAGGATTTTCCTAATGCATTCTGAATGGACAGTCCGTCCTTCAGGATGCATCAGGATGTCTTCAGTTCCGGAACGGAACGTTTTTTGGCCGCAGCAAATAGCGCAGCATGCTGCGCTTTTTGCTCCGGCCAAAAATCCGGAACACTTTCCGCAAGGCCGGATCCGGAATGAATGCCCATTGAAAGGCATTGATCCGGATCCGGCCTTAAGCTAAACGTCGTTTCGGCACATTGCCGGATGCGACGTTTAGCTTTTTCTCAATGGTTACCATGGCTGCCAGGACGCTAAAGTCCTGGCAGCCATGGTAAACTGTAGTGGGGAGCGGGGAGCAGCATACTTACCATCCGTGCGGCTCCCGGGGCGCTCCAGAGTGACGTCAGGGCGCCCCAGGCGCATGGATGACGTGATCGCATGGATCACATGATCCATGCGCATGGGGCGCTCTGACGTCATTCTGGAGCGCCCCGGGAGCCGCACGGATGGTAAGTATGCTGCTCCCCCGCTCCCCACTACTACTATGGCACCCAGGACTTTAATAGCGTCCTGGGTGCCATAGTAACACTGAAAGCATTTTGAAGACGGATCCGTCTTCAAATGCTTTCAGTACACTTGCGTTTTTCCGGATCCGGCGTGTAATTCCGGCAAGTGGAGTACACGCCGGATCCGGACAACGCAAGTGTGAAAGAGGCCTTAGGGAGCATTTTTATGTATACTGGGAATTTTGATGGTAAGGAATACAAATATATATTGTAAACAAACTTCTGGCAAATTGGAATTGTATGTAAGATAATAACTGTTTTGTTTAGGGTGTAACATATATCTGTTCTGTACACTAAACATAGCATTACATGAATGTTGGCCAAACCTGCAAATTTTGGCAGTACCAGACAAGTGGATGGGATTGTCCTGACGTGTCTGATGTGTATGGCCAGCCTTATTATCAAGGATAATTTCTTTAATTAGTTGTATAGAAACATGGAGTCAATCTCATGTATACTATTCTCTACAGAACATTTATAACATAGATGATCAAATATATTTAATACCAACCTGCAGTGCGCTTGCCCGCAGGGGAGGCTTGGGGGCTGGATCTGGAGAGAATGGGAGTGGTGGTGGTGGCTGTGAGGGTGGTTGTAGTCCTCAAGGTAGCTAATCTCTCTCCGTCTAGTGCTCCATGGGCTGCACGTGCATTGTTGAGTTTCTTCCCTCAAGGACAACCTGGACTTTTGGGGGCTCCTGCCTGGTGGTGGCTGGGGTGCCCTTGATGCTAAGTAGATGGGTGCAAGGCAGGAAGGCAGACAGACGGGGCCAGTGATGATGGAGGCAATGACCAGGCCCATTTCAGTTATAATAAATAAAGTCTCTAGACATGTTTATCTTACAGCCTTTAAGTAGTTCTTAACTATCTACAAATGTCTGTTCTCTTTCTCTCAGGGGTAGTCTCTCAATGTAATTGGTTTTTGGCAGCTTTCAGTCTCAGGGATGAAGGTTCCCTGAACTATGCCTAGTTATGGGCAGCTCACACATGCATGTCCTTCCTCTAGGCCTGCTCAGCAAAGACTCCTAACCTTACTTTTCCCGACAACCTAATGGAGACTGCCAGTACTAATTGTCGCCTTACTATATATCAACTTTTGTGATTCACAGTGCACAAATATAATCTCAGTTAACACTTTAAAGTGGTAAACCTTATTATTAATCCTTAAACAGTAAATTACAATATTAATATTAATTACAATATACAATATTAACCCTTAAACAGTGAGTCTGGGTCACTGCATACCTACCATTATCTAAAATAGTCTTCTGGGTAGACTTTCCATCTCAAAACCTGGTACGGGTCAGATTGCAGTCATTCAGTACAGCTTTTTCTTACCACTTAGTGATCCTTGCTTCGTGTTTCTTACCTTTCTTACCAAAACAGTTCATGCAAGTTTCGGAACAATGTAAGAGCCTCATGGATTAGGAAATTATTCTTGACAAATTCAACACCATTACCGCTTTCATGGTATCAAGTGTCAGTGAGAAATCACCTTTTCAAAAATGTCCAATATCAAAACGAATAACATAATAAATAAAATAATAGCAGGCGTCCCAGTAGTTGCATTCTAAAAGTAAACAGTTTTAATAGATACCATCATTTTGGATACATTGTTATAGGGGTAACAGTGACCCTCCTATGTCTTTAAGAACCTTCTACAGGAATTAACAAATTCAATTGTAACAACAATTGCGGTAGAAATGAGAAATAAGGTGAGAAACTTGATTGTTCATATATATAAAAATGTCAGTGATCCACTATATACATATATATGGAAAAATATATCAACTGTTTGGTATAAACAGTCTTATAAGTAGTCTCACATTAGAAGACTTTGATACTTGATGTAGGACATTGATACTTGATTATGATTAACGTAAGCTGGATATAAATTAGGAATTTTAAATAGCCACTTTCTGACTAACTTGTGGTTGGTTTGTGAAGGCTTATTGTCTTGGATGACGATGCCATAAATAAAAAATGAAAATTTAAATAAAAATGACTGGTCAACCTTTGCTATCATCTTTGGCTTAGACTGGGATTCCAGTGATGGTGTACAGATCTGTCATTCAGCAAATCAGCTTTCAAAAGTGTCAGCGTCCGGCACACGCCATGACATATCAGAGAGTAGTCAAAATTGCCCTTTTTCTTCTGTCACATAATATCTATAGCATATGGATACCTATAGGCAGGGGAGTAACTAAAAGAAGGCTCATGGGCCCTGGTGCAAGAGTTCAGCTTGGGCCCCCCTCCCTTAGTCCTTTGTGGCCAGGGGCAGGGAAGCCTGAGGCAAAAATTTTAACTGCACCCACACATGCCAAATTTTTTACCTAGGCTCTCGCCTCCAGCCATAGGTGTAATTTGAAGATTTTGGGCCCAAGTGCAAAATCTATGACAGAGCACTTTCATGCACTTTCTATAATACTGGGGTCTTATGCGGCACAAGGGTCTTTGGGCCCCCTCAGGCTCCTTGGCCCGGTAGTGACTGCTACCTCTGCACCCCCTATAGCTACGTCCCTTCCTATAGAGATAAAAAGGACTGTTTGGCATGGCCCATTAACTAAAATGAGGATAAACTTTGTTTTTGGAATTAGTAAAGAACTGGCTGAACTGGATGGACATGTCTTTTTTCAGCCTTACAAACTATGTTACTATGTAAGGACAAGGAGAAGTCAATGCTGTCTTATACAGTATAATTTATCAGAACAAATTATAAGTTCACACTAAACTGATTACATAGCTATGCTTTATCTCGAGAAACATTTACTTTGAAGACTTTAAATTACCTTATGTCCATCGCTACTGTATATCAGTATTTAGGGCCCTAAATGGGAGTTACCCTATTTTCTAAAGAACTTCCAATTTATTGCAGCAATCAGAGTGTTAACTATGAGGGCAAAAGGTCAACACAGGGTTATCACATCCTAAAAAAGGGAATGGGTGGGTGTTTCATTATATATATATATATATATATATATATATACAGTACATATATATATATATATAATATATATATATATATATATATATATATATACTGGTATACTGGTCTGGTCTTTTTTCATCAGGACACTTTTTGTATATTTTGCAAGGGACTCCAACATTTCTATATAACCTAAAAAAAAATCTTTTGTTAACTGGAAGATCTGAAGGTCTGTCAGATAAAATTAATTTGAGCAATCATCTGTTCTATAATAAAAAATTATGCAACTGCCTAATATACTTTCAATTTCACTTAATTATATATATATATATCTTTTTTTTTTGTAGGAAGGCGCAAGGGTCTGTCATTGATGGAAGGTATGTGTCACTGAGGTTCCTGGCCTCGGTGAGGTAAGAGCCGGAAGTTTCAAGTGTCAGCTGCAGCTAGTGCTAATTGACACTGTTTGCTGTTTAGTATGGCTGCAAAGCCGATCCGGGCCGGCTCTTACTGGGAGTAGCCAAAGTGCTGGGTGGGTGGCTTCTCCCCACGCTCCAGGCCGGGTCTTGGTTTAGGATATAAAAGCACAGGCAGCACTGTCAGGTGGTGTGGATTATCCTCTATCTGACAGGGAAGCTGTGAAGCCTCTGTGTTTGGAGATCTTAGGATGTGTGCCGTGCTAAAGGGCTGAGAGCCGCATTGCTGGGAATCAGGCCCCTAAAGCCTGTTGTGGACTGCTGCTGACAAAACCGCTGACAAGGTAAATGTTTTTGTTCTGTGGACTTGCCCTGGTGTGAATAAACACCAAGACGGTGAACTGTCATTTTGTTTATGTGTGAATAAACACTGAACTGTTTAAGTTAAAGACTTTGTTTTTGCCTCTGTACTGCGTCCGCTAATATGCCTACCAGAGCGTATCCCCACAATAGGTGTCGGATGCGGGCAGATGCAGTGAGGCAGGCCTGAAGGCCGAAAAGTTTTTTGTTTTTCCGGGCACAAGTGCATGTCCTATATTAAGCCGGCAAGGTTATGACCCGTATCCCCTGACAAAATGGAGGCGTTCGTGAAAGCCCTCGTGGAGGCCAACTTGCAGCAGCGGGAGGCTAACAAACAGCAGCAGGAAACTAACCAGCTGCTATTACAGTATGGTAATGCTTTAGAGATTGTCGACCTGGTGGAATGCTACGAGGCCACCAGAAATCTGCAGGGGGGGGTTATTT
The DNA here is from genome assembly GCF_014858855.1 of Bufo gargarizans. Classification (NCBI taxonomy): domain Eukaryota; kingdom Metazoa; phylum Chordata; class Amphibia; order Anura; family Bufonidae; genus Bufo; species Bufo gargarizans. The sequence goes on from NC_058085.1 coordinate 359,259,114, forward strand.
TGGGAGGGGGCCAGTCACACCCCGGTAATCTCCACCCCAGACCCGGCAGCTGGTGCCAGCCAAACCCACCTGGGACCTACCCCCTGCAGACTCAGCCCCGGTGGTCTGCTGGTGGTGTCACAAGCCTGGACATATAAGGGTCGACTGTCCACATCGGGCTCAACCCATGGATACCAACTTTGGCTACCGCCACTCATTGTATGCCAGGAAGCTATGTGCCACAGGAACCTCTGAGACTATAGACAATAGCCACCTGTTCCAGGTGGAAGTGGGGGACACTTTGGTGGTGGCACTGCTGGATTCAGGGAGCCTGGTGTCCCTGGTAAGAGCTGCCCTGGTGCGGCCCGCCGAGTATACTGGTCGAAAGGTCGGCGTTGTGTGCATTCATGGAGAATTAAAGGACTATCCCACTGCCCTGGTCTCTCCATCAACGGTGGCCGGCAGGTGGACTCATGAGGTGGCTATCGCCACAAAATTACAGTGCAAACTAATAATTGGGAGAGACTTCCCCGGTTTCCCGGCATTATGGCTGTATACGAAAGTTACCAATAACCGTGAGACAGATGTATCCCTAGCAGAGTGGCTCAGCTCAAGGGGGAGACCAGAACCCTGGGAACCTGAGTCCGAAGAACCAGCGGTAGGGGTGACCGCCACTTCGGTGGAAGAGGGGGAGACAACCCCGCTAATTGTGATAGTGGGAGACATGGAGGACTTTCCGCCGCGTCCTGAGCTGGCAGACCTCAATGTCTCCGGGGATAATTTTGGTACTGCGCAACACTGGGACCCAACCCTATCCCGAGCCTGGGAAAATGTATTAATAATAGATGGGGAACCACAACAACCAGAGGCCGAGTCTATAGTTCCCCGTTTTGTGGTTTCGTCCCCTCTGTCTGAAGCAAGGGAAGCGGCTGCCACAGTGAAAATTGCTGACAGCCTCTCTTCTAAACAGACTCAGGAAGCCAGGGAGTTCATTAGTCGGAACACGGATATGTTCTCGGACCTCCCTGGACACACTTCCATAATCCGGCATGACATTATCGCTGAGCCTCATGCAAAAGTCTGGTTAAAACCATATCCGGTTCCCGAGGCTCGGCGATAAGCCATCATGGAGGAAGTGCAGCTAATGCTGCAGCTAGATGTCATTGAGGAGTCCAAAAGTGACTGGGCCAGTCCGATAGTCTTAATACCCAAGCCGGACAGGACATTGCGGTTCTGTAACGATTTTCGCAAACTAAACAAAATCTCTAAGTTTGATGCATATCCCATGCCTCGGATGGATGAGCTTATTGAGAAGTTAGGCCAAGCTCAGTATTTTTCTGTTTTAGACCTCACCAAAGGGTACTGGCAGGTACCTTTGACAGAGGCTGCCAAAGAGAAAACTGCCTTCATCACACCAGAAGGGCTATACCAATATAAGGTGTTACCCTTTGGTCTGCATGGCGACCCTGTCACTTTTCAACAGCTCATGTACAGTGTACTTCGTCCACATCGTTGGTACGCTTCGGCTTACCTGGACGATATTGTCATTCATACTACCGAGTGGGAAAGTCATCTACCAAAAGTGCAGGCTGTAGTGGACTCCCTTAGGAAGGCTGAACTGTCCGCTAACCCAAAAAAGTGGGCAATAGGATTAGTAGACACCAAGTACCTGGGGTATGTAATTGGGCGTGGAATTATCAAACAGGTGAACAAAATTGAGGCAATTTGAAATTGGCCCTGACCTGTCACCACTAGGCAAATAAAGTTGTTCCCGAGAATGGTGGGTTATTATTTGAGGTTCATTCCCCATTTTGCCACTTTAGCGGCTCCGTTGACAGGGCTCCTGAAGGGACAGAAGTCCGTGACGGTCCACTGGAATGAGTAGGCGGAAAAGGCTTTCTCCGCTTTGAAGTCAGCCCTGTGTGAGTCCCTGGTTTTGGTGACGCTGGACTTCAAAGGGAAGTCTGTGGTACAGACCGATGCCTCTGAAGTAAGCCTTAGAGCTGTACTCTCTTAGGAAATCAATGGGGAGGTACATTTTCCACAAACTTACCCCAGCCGAGACTAGGTACAGTATAGTGGAGAGAGAGTGCCTGGCCATCAAGTGGGCACTCGAGTCTCTCCGTTATTATTTGTTGGGGAGAAAGTTCCATCTGGTGACTGACCACTCCCCTCTCAAGTGGATGAGCCAAGCCAAAAAGAGGAGCACTCGGGTCACCAGATGGTTCTTATCTTTGCAAAACTTAAAGTTTTCCGTGGAACATAGGGCAGGCAGTTTACAGGGAAACGCAGCTGCCCTGTCCCGGGTACACTGTCTGGCGGGTGTTCACCCCCTCAGGGTTGAACAAAGGGGGGATGTATTTAGGAAGGTGCAAAGGTCCGTTATTGACATAAGGTATGTGTCACCAAGGTTCCTGGCCTCGGTGAGGTAAGAGCCAGTAGTTTTAAGTGTCAGCGTGCTGATTGACACTGTTTGCTGTTTAGTATGGCTGCAAAGCCGATCCAGGCCTACAATTACTGGGAGTAGCCAAAGTGCTGGGTGGGTGGCTCCCAACAATCCAGGTCAGATTTTCCATTTTAATCAATTTTTTCCAGTAACAAAGCAAGGGTTAACAGCCAAACAAAACTCAATATTTATTGCCCGAATTCTCTAGTTTGCAGAAACACCCCATATGTGGCCGTAAACTACTGTACGGGCACACGGTAGGGCGTAGAGGGAAAGGTGCGCCGTGTGGTTTTTGGAAGGCAGATTTAGCTGGACTGGTTTATTTACACCATGTCCCATTTGAAGCCCCCCTGATGCACCCCTAGAGTAGAAACTCCATAAAAGTGACCCCATATAAGAAACTACACCCCTCAAGGTATTCAAAGCTGATTTTAAAAACGTTGTTAACCCTTTAGGTGTTCCACAGGAGTTATTGGCAAATGGAGATATAATTTAAGAATTTCAATTGTTTGGCAAATTTTCCATTTTAATCCATTTTTTCCAGTAACAAAGCAAGGGTTAACATCCAAACAAAACTCAATATTTATTTCCCGGATTCTGTAGTTTGCAGAAACACCCCATATGTGGCCGTAAACTACTGTACGGGCACACAGTAGGGCGTAGAGGGAAAGGTGCGCCACGTGGTTTTTGGAAAGCAGATTTTGCTGGACTGGTTTATTTACACCATGTCCCATTTGAAGCCCCCCTGATGTACCCCTAGAGTAGAAACTCCATAAAAGTGACCCCATTTTGGAAACTACAAAATAAGGTGGCAGTTTTGTTGGGACTATTTTTAGGGTACATATGATTTTTGGTTGCTCTATATTACATTTTTGTGAGGCAAGGTTACCAAAAATAGAAATTCTAAAATGTCATCTCCATTTGCCATAAACACCTAAGGGTTAATAAAGTTTATAAAATCAGTTTTGAATACCTTCAGGGGTGTAGTTTCTTAGATGGGGTCACTTTTATGGAGTTTCCACTCTAGGGATGCATCAGGGGTTCTTCAAATGGGACATAGTGCCAAAAACAAGGCCATCAAAATCTGCCACCTTTTGATCGCTTGCTATTACACTTTTTGTGATGTAAGGTAACAAAAAATTACCTTTTTTTGCACCGTTTTTATTTTTTTGACCGTGGTCATCTGAGGGGTTAGGTCATGGGGTATTTTTATAGAGCAGATTCTTACGGACGCAGCGATACCTAATATGTCAACTTTTTTTTATTTATTTTAGTTTTACAAAATAATCTAAAAAAAAAAAAAAATGTTTGTTTTAGTGTCTCAAGTCTGAGAACCATAGTTTTATTCCGATTGTCAGTGGCTAAATGGAATTAAAATTGAGGAAGGGGATTATAAATGTAGTACTCATGGAAGTGTGGTACTCCCTGAAGCAACCGTCAATGCAGAGACCCTGATGATCGGGGCACGTGTCACACTGAGTGGTGGTGTCCTTCCGTTTCCCCCTCCTGTGACACACACTGCACTTTTTTTGGGACCGTCCCTTCTTTCCAGTATGGGGGACCACACCTGGAAAGTGTTGGCCAGGGACGATCCGGGTGCCCCCAGTTCCGAGGTACTCCGGCCTGCTCTTTCCCTGTCAGAAAAGATCAGGGCCTTGAGGACTGCCTCATAGAACTGCAGGAATTTCCCTGTGTTGCCAGCGCTCTGGGACAGCACAAAAGAGTTGTACAAGGCAACCTGTACCAAGTAGACCGCAACTTTTTGTACCATGCCCGGGTTTTGCGCATGGCATTATATGGCTTGAGGACTTGATCAGAGAGATCAACTCCTCCCATATACCGACTGTAGTCGATGATACAATCGGGCTTGAGGACTGTTGCCACGGTACCTCGCACAGGGACAGGGGTGATGCCGTTACTGTGAATTGTGGACAGTACAAGGACATCCCTCTTGTCCTTATATCTGACCAGTAACAGGTTTACACTGGTAAGGGCACGGGTCTTACCCCTGAGGATAGGTACCTGGAGGGGGTGGGTAGGGAGGCCGTGTTGATTTTTCCGCACGGTCCCACAAGCGGGCGTAGATCTGGCAGCGAGGGACTGGAACAAGGAGATACTAGTATATCTAAAAGTTATCCACGTACAGGTGGTAACCTTTATCTAGCAGTGGGTGCATAAGGTCCCACACAAGTTTCCCGCTGACACCCAGAGTGGGGGGACATTCTGGGGGTTGAATACAGGAATCTCGCCCCTCGTACACACAAAACTTGTAAGTGTACCCTTAGGTACTCTCACAAAGTTTGTACAGCTTCACTCCATACCTCGCCCGCTTAGAGGGAACATACTGGCGGAAAATGAGGGTCCTCTTGAAAGCAATGAGAGACTCATCAACCACGATCTCCCTTCCAGGTACATAGGCCTCCAAATATTTGGCCCCAAAGTGGCAGGATCACCTTGGGGTGGACATGCTGCATTATCTGCATAATGCAGGCATTTATGGATGGGCTCAAACCGGGTACGTGTCATTGCCGTACTGTAAAGTGGGGTGTGGTAGAGGACGTCCCCACTCCAGTAATGCTTGACACTGTGTTTTTTGACTAGGCCCATGTGCAGCACGAGGCCCCAAAACGTCCTCATCTCGGCTGCACTGACCGGAGTCCAGCCACTGGCCCTAGCCTAAAAGGAGCCCGGGTGTTGACCAATGAACTGTTGAGCGTACAGGTTAGTTTGCTTCACCATCAGATTCACAAAGTGGTCACTGAAAAAAAGACTAAAATAGTCATATTCAGTGAAGCCCACTGTGGGAATCTGGATTCCTGCTTGGCCAACAAAATCAGCAATCACAGGCTCAAAATTTTCTGGGGTACACCAGTCAAATTCACCGGTAGGGGGCTCAGGTGGACTTATCTGATGGGCCGGAAAACTAGTACGAGCCCCAGAGCTGCTTGTACTAGTGTGGGCCACAGGGTCCCTAGCATAGCGGTCCCCTTTCTCCGCCTGGCGGCGTCTCTGCCACCTTGGGGGCTCATCATCATCGCTAGATGATGAGGACGCGGATGACAAAAGGAAAGTGGGGTCATCCTGGTCCTCACTGGGGCTCTCAGAGTCATAGGCAAGCAGGGCCTATGCCTCCTCGGCCGAGAACGTCTGGCGGGCCATAGGGGAGTGTGTGTGTGCGTGTGTGAAAAACTTTATTCACTTGTGGGTCTGTGTGGGGGACGGGTGTTCACAGACTTTGCCCTACACCTAACAGGAAAAAAAATATTAAATAATAATTGAAAAGCTCAAAAAGTAAAAAAAAAAAAAAAAAGATTCAAACACGCTGATCAGTGGTGGGGTGGCCGGCCACAGAAAAACGCATGCAAAGAAAAACAAAACAAAAACACTTGCGCCCCAAGAAATGTGTGTGTGGGGGCGGGGGGGGGGGGGGGGCAAGCTGCATCATTGTGTGGAGAGTGACACGGAAGCTGCTGGCTGAACAGTTAATCTACAGTAAAACGGTGAGCCTTTATGCATACTGTAGAGTACTATACAGTACACAAGTACACTGTATATATATTTAGCAGTAGAATTAGCACCATAGAGGATTCTTTTTAACAGTGGCAAATATTTTTTTTTCTATAGAGCATCTAAAGTGTGAAGGGACATTATGCCTCCAAACAGGCAAAAGATAAAATTCCTATAAAAACAAAACAGGAAATTAACCTGAGATGAGTCCTGTCCCTGACTCATCTCAGGTACAGGACTCATCTCAGGTAAATTTGCATATGTTTCAAATCGGGTTTTTTTACACAATAAAAGCACACAGAGCTATGGGGACTGGGTATTGTGGATGTGCTAGCGGCCATCTAGCAACCCATGTCCTCAGCTCTATGCACAAAATCCCGGTGACAGGTTCCCTTTAACAGCATTAACCACTTAGGGCGTACCAGTACGCCCTGTTTCTCGAGTCCTTAAGGCGGCGGTGATTAATTGTTACAGGATGCCCGCTTAAATCATTCAGCGGGCATCCTGTCACAATCCAGGGGGGGGTCATGTGACATTCAGACCTGCGGTTTGCGGCTTTTACCTGGTGCAGCGGCGGTGGTCGGCGGTGCCATCGGGTCCCCATGCTGCTGTGGGGGAGGACCCGATGGCATGAAAGGCAGCGCAATGTCTAAGGAAGGCATCGTGCTGCCTTCCGGTGACGAGCCTGTGAGATCCAGCCCTCTGGATCTCACAGGCAGGAAGCTGTATAAGTAATACACACAGTATTACTCATACAGCCAATGCATTCCAATACAGAAGTATTGAATGCATTGAAAAGGATTAGACCCCCAAAAGTTCAAGTCCTAAAGTGGGACAAAAAATTAAGTGAAAAAAAGTTGAAAAAAAAAAGTTTCCCCCCAAAAAAATGTAAAGTTTTTAGTAAAAATAAACAAAAATGTAATTTTCCCCAAATAAAGTAAAAAAATTGGTAAAAAATAGGGGGAAAAAAAGTTTACATATTACGTATTGCCGCGTCCGTATCGACCGCCTCTCTAAAAACATATCACATGACCTAACCCCTCACATGAACATTGTAAAAAAATAAAAACTTTGCTAAATAAACCATTTTTTGTCACCTTACATCACAAAAAGTGTAATAGCAAGTGATCAAAAAGTCATATGCACCTCAAAATAGTGCCAATCAAACCGTCATCTCATCACGCAAAAATTGAGACCCTACCTAAGATAATCGCCCAAAAACTGAAAAAAACTATGGCTCTCAGAATATGGAGATACTAAAACATGATATTTTTTGGGTTTAAAAAAAGATATTATTGTGTAAAACTTGCATAAATAAAAATAAAAGTATACATATTAGGTATCGCCTCGTCCGTATTGACCGGATCTATAAAAATATCACATGATCTAAGCCCTCAGATGAACACCGTAAAAGAATTAAAATAAAAACAGTGCTAAATTAACAATTTTTTGTCACTTTACATCATAAAAAGTGTAATAGCAAGCGATCAAAAAATCACACGCACCCCACAATAGTGCCAATAAAACCGTCATCTCATCCCGCAAAAATCATACCCTACCCAAGGTAATCGCCCAAAAACTGAAAAAATTATGGCTCTCAGACTATGGAAACACTAAAGCATGATTTTTTTTTGCTTCAAAAATGAAATCATTGTGTAAAACTTACATAAATAAAAAAAAGTATAAATATTAGGTATCGCCGTGTCCGTATCGACCGGATCTATAAAAATATCACATGACCTAACCCCTCAGATGAACACCGTAAAAAATGTAAAATAAAAACTGTGCTAAATAAACCATTTTTTGTCACCTTACATCACAAAAAGTGTAATAGCAAGCGATCAAAAAGTCACACGCACCCCAAAATAGTGACAATAAAACCGTCATCTCATCCTGCAAAAATCATACCCTACCCAAGGTAATCGCCCCAAAACTGAAAAAATTATGGCTCTCAGACTATGGAAACACTAAAACATGATTTTTTTTGCTTCAAAAATGAAATCATTGTGTAAAACGTACATAAATAAAAAAAAGTATACATATTAGGTATTGCCGCATCTGTGAAAAACCTGGTCTATAAAAATATCACATGATCTAACCTGTCAGATGAATGTTCTAAATAACAAAAAATAAAAGCGGTGCCAAAACAGCTATTTCTTGTTATCTTGACGCACAAAAAGTGTAATATAGAGCAACCAAAAATTATATGTACCCTAAACTAGTACCAACAATACTGCCACCCTATCCCGTAGTTTCTAAAATGGGGCCACTTTTTTGGAGTTTCTACTCTAGGGGTGCATCAGGGGGGCTTCAAATGGGACATGGTGTAAAAAAAAACAGTCCAGCTAAATCTGCTTTCCAAAAACCGTATGGCATTCCTTTCCTTCTGCGCCCTGCCGTGTGCCCGTACAGCAGTTTACGACCACATATGGGGTGTTTCTGTAAACTACAGAATCAGGGCCATAAATATTGAGTTTTGTTTGGCTGCTAACCCTTGCTTTGTTACTGTAAAAAAATTATTAAAATGGAAAATCTGCCAAAAAAGTGAAATTTTGAAATTGTATTTCTATTTTCCATTAATTCTTGTGGAACACCTAAAGGTTTAACGATGTTTGTGAAATCAGTTTTGAATACCTTGAGGGGTGTAGTTTCTTAGCTGGGGTCACTTTTATGGAGTTTCTACTCTACGGGTGCATCAGGGAGGCTTCAAATGGGACATGGTGTAAAAATAAAACTGTCCAGCAAAATCTGCCTTCCAAAAACCGTATTGGCATACCTTTCCTTCTGCGCCCTGCCGTGTGCCCGTACAGTAGTTTACAACCACATATGGGGTGTTTCTGTAAACTACAGAATCAGGGCCATAAATATTGAGTTTGGTTTGGCTGTTAACCCTTGCTTTGTAACCGGAAAAAAAATATTAAAATGGAAAATCTGCCAAAAAAGAGAAATTTTGAAATTGTATCTCTATTTTCCATTAATTCTTGTGGAACACCTAAAGGGTTAACAAAGTTTGTAAAATCTGTTTTGAATACCTTGAGGGGGTAGTTTATAGAATGGGGTCATTTTTGGGTGGTTTCTATTATGTAAGCCTCACAAAGTGACTTCAGACCTGAACTGGTCCCTAAAAATTGGGTTTTTGAAAATTTCTGAAAAATTTCAAGATTTAAGCCTTGTAACATCCCCAAACAATAAAATATAATTCCCAAAATGATCCAAACATGAAGTAAACATATGGGGAATGTAAAGTAATAGCAATTTTTGTATTAAAGAAGTAGAGAAATAGAAACTTGGAAATTTGCCATTTTTTTTACAAATTTCTGATAAATTTCGTATTTTTTTATAAATAAAAATGAATTTTTTTACTTCATTTTACCAATGTCATGAAGTACAATATGTGACGAAAAAACTCAGAATGGCTTGGATAAGTCAAAGCGTTTTAAAGTTATCAGCACTTAAAGTGACACTGGTCAGATTTGCAAAAAATGGTCAAGTCCATAAGGTGAAATAGGGCAGAATCCTTAAGGGGTTAAAGTGACTGACAAATCAACCACAGTGCACAAAGACAGAGATCTTATTATTGAGATGGAGAGGTTGCTGTATTTATGGATTAAGGAAAAGCAAATGAGAAGGGACACTGTTCCAGGAAACTTTATCTGTGCAAAATGCATTTTTGAAGAACTGAAAGTAAAGGCAGTGCCGCTGGTACAAGTCGTTATGAAGAGTTTAGAGCCAGCAAAGGTTGGTTTGAACGTTTCAAGCAAAGATGTGAGGTGAAGATGAAGAGTGTGGTACGACATGGAGCTAGCTCAAACCACTAAGCAGCTGATTCTTTTAAGCTGGAATTTCAGCATCTTATGGATGATGAAGGCTACCTTCCACAACAAGTTTTCAATTGTGATGAAACTGGCTTATTCTGGAGGCTTATTCTGGTAGAAAATGCCCAAGCGAACATACATCACCAGAGAAGAAGCTAGTCGTCCTGGACATAAACCTATGAAAGACGAACTAACCCTCCTGTTGGTTGCTAATGCATCAGGGGATTTTAAGCTAAAACCAATGTTAGTTTATTATTCTGATACCCCTAGAGTTGTCAAACAGAAGAAAGTCATTAAAGCCAATTTAGGAGTGTTCTGGCGCTGCAATAGGAAGACCTGGTGACCAGACATGTGTTTAATGAATGGGCTACTGAAGTCTTTTGTCCTTCAGTGAAATCATACCTGGAGAAAAACAGACTGCCACTAAAAGCACTGCTGCTGTTAGACAATGCTCCTGGTCATGACCCAGCACTGGCAGAATCATTGACCCAATTTAATTTCATCACAATTAAATTTCTACCTCCAAACACCACTCCTCTTCTTCAACCTATGGATCAACAGGTCATCTCAAACTTTAAGAAACTGTACACCAAGAAGATGTTTGCTAAATGCTTTAAAGCGACTGAGGTAGACAAAAACTTGACATTGAAAGAGTTTTGGAAAACAAGGTTTAACATCTTGTACTGTGTGAGGCTAATTGTTAGTGCATGGAATGATGTTTCTATTCGTGTCCTTAATTCTGCTTGGAGACCTTTGTGGCCCTTTGTCGTGCATGAAGCCACTGTTTCTGTGGTTCATACAGAAAATGAGATTGGGCAGAAGATTGTCAATTTAGCCTAGTCTATGGGTCTGGAAATTGATAAAGATGATGTAGAAGAGCTTATTCAAGACCATGAGAGCAAACTCACTACAGAAGAGTTACTTGACAAGTAAACAGAGCATGACAGTGGAGAAGAGGAGTGTTGTGAAGATGACCATGTTATCACAGCTCAAGAGATGAAGAATCAGTTTTCTTCCTGGGAAGTTGTGAAAAATGTCTGAAAAAAACCCAGACATCGCTCTTGCTGAGCTTAAAACCTGTGATTAGGAAGACAAGGTGCTGAGCTACTTCAAGAATCTTCAGAAAAAAACAAGTTACGTTGGACCTTTTTTTCAACAGTACGAAAAGGCCAAGAAAAGACCTTGAAGATGCTCCCATACATGTAGAGTGATCCAGAAGCTTCTTCTGACTGCTAAAGGTAAATACCTGCTTTATTTCTGTTAATTTTGTGCTTAATGTGCCTCAATCCTCCCTTTTTTTTTACATAAATTCTTCATTTAAGAGGGCATATAAAAGGCCAAGTACAAATGTCTCATCCAAATAAAACATGTCAATCACATAAATGTGTGGAGAGCAGTCTTTGGCATATCAAAAACAGCGCAAATATGATCGGTCTACAAGACAGGGCCTGACAGTGTAGGTCAGCACAATAAGGCTTATTGCACACAAACGTGTGCGCCCCGTGGCCGTATTGTGGACCGCATTTGCACGGGCACTGTTCCGTGTGCATTCCGCATCACGGATGCGGACCCATTCACTTCAATGGGTCCTCAAATCCGGAGATGCGGAATGGTGCGGAAAGGAAGCACGGAATGGAAGCACTACGGAATGCTTCCGAGGGGTTTCGTCCTGTACTTCCGTTCCGCAAAACGATAGAACATATCCTATCTTTTTGCGGAACAGCCGGATCGCGGACCCATAAAAGTGAATGGGTCTGCGATCCGCTGCGGCTGCCCCACGTTCGTGTGCAAGAGGCCTAAAGTGGAGCAATTCAAAGGAAATCAAAGCATGAAGATCCTAAGGATGTTCTTGCGTGACCAGAAAAGAACAAACATTATCAGATCACATATACTTTAAAGTGCAACACTTATTATACACAAAGGAAATTTAGGATATCAGTAGGGGAGAGACCGACTGTAACAAGAAGGAAGGAATATGGAAGGACAAGAAAATAAATAGATAAATATGCTATTATGCCATTAAGTATATACAAGGGATCCCTATTAGGCTACAAGAGCTTGTTATTCCGGGGTGTTCTGGAACATAAACCATGGGGTCCTTGCCGATATACAATACTCTCTCATGGGAGTTTCTCAGAAGAGCAGTCAGTTCCTCCATTCTCCGGATATCCTCCACCTTATTGATCCACAGGTCCATTGAGGGTGAGGAAGGATATTTCCATCTGGCTTGGATGCAGGCTCTCGCTGCGTTAACTAGGTGACGCAAGATTGATTTTTTTAAGCAAGGGGCTGGGTAGGTCCGAGAGGAGTAACAAAAAGAAGCCCAGGGTATTTGGTATAGGAAAGATGAAGATTGAGGCTATAGTCTTAGGTACCGACTCACAGAAATGTCTACAGAGTTTACTACAATGCCAAACAGTATGGATCAATGTGCCGTGTGCTGACCCACATCCCCAGCACAATGGAGATACAGGGAAACATTTTCTGGAGACGAGTGGAACATAGTACCACCTAGACAGTATTTTGTAGCTTGCTTCCTGGACTTTACTGGCGATGGATGATTTATGTGTGAAATGGTATAGTTTTGGCCAATGCTCGGGGGGAATATCAACTCCAAGATCAGAGCTTCATTTGTTAATATATCGGGGGCAGAAGTCCGGATGGGGTATTACAAAAGCCTTATAAAACTCGGACAAAGAGTGCCGGTATACACGTGAGCCGACGCACACCTTTTCGAAAGGAGTAAGAGGCCTATCTATTTATTGACGTCTCCCTGTATCTGACCTAACAGAGGGGTGTAATTCCTTGACATTTTTGAGGTTTAGAACCAATTACTAGAGATGAGCGAATTTAAAAAAAATTCAATTCGACTGGTTCACCGAATTTGAACGGCGAATCGGCTATTTCCTGGCTGCAGAGAGCCTTTATAGTGGTGTAGAACACTGTGCCTTGCAGTAACACGCATAGGGAGTCTGCTTTGGTAGTGAAATAATACTGTGAGTCCGTATGACATGCAGATGATCCGTCAGAACAATAACCCCCCAAAAAACTGATCCTATCTGTTGAGCATCCGCCTTCACTTGGTCAACATTTGGTCAGTAATCCATCAGTATTGCTAATACAAAAAAAAAACAGGAGTGGATCCAAAACAGAAATGACACGTGAATTGAATATTTGCATGTCTTCTGCTTTTGGCTACCAAATCACAAGCCAATTCTGATGGGACCATACAGGCCTTGCAGCTGCTACACAGACAGGATCCGTTGTGCGTCTCATTTTTCCTCCCTTCTGACAGATCAGAAGAAGGGTCAAATAAATGATGATGTCAGCCAGGCCGAAAGGCAAAATAGTGGCCCAGTCATAAAGTGTGGAGGGTGGGAACAGCATGAGAAGTCCACAGAGTGGCCCTATGACATAGTGGTGAGGTGGAAGCAGAATGAGGAGACCACAGAGTGGCCCAATTCAAGAGTCTGGAGGTGACAGCAGCATCAGGAGGAGGCCACAGAGTGGCACAATGACAATGTGGAGGTGGCGGCAGCATCAGGAGGCCACAGCATGGCACAATGACAGAGTGTGGAAGTGGCAACAGCATCAGGAGGCCACAGAGTGGCACAATGACAGAGTGTGGAGGTGGCGGCAGCAGCATCAACGGGAGAAGGCCACAGAGTGGCAAGGTGACATAGTGGGGAGGTGACAGGAGCATCAGGAGACCACAGAGTGGCAAGGTGACAGAGTGTGGAAGTGCCAGCAGCATCAGGAGACCACAGAGTGACCCGATGACAGAGTGGAAAGGTGGCAGCAGCCTCAGGAGACCACAGAGTATCAAGGTGACATAGGGTGGTGGTGACAGCAGAATCAGGAGAACACAGAGTGGCAAGGTGACATAGTGTGGAGGTCACAGCAGCATCAGGAGACCACAGAGTGGCAAGGTGACATAGCGCGGAGGTAGCAGCAGCTTCAGGGGACCACAGAGTGACCTGGTGACAGAGTGGGGAGGTGGCAGCAGCATTACAAATTGGTGAAGTTGCCATAAAATTAAACAACCGGAACAAAAGTTCTTTTATTGAGTGCTGTTGTTTTTCTCTTCAACAAAGCAGCATTAGGAGACCACACAGTGACCTGGTGACAGAGTGGGGAGGTGGGTGGAAATACGAGTACCAGCTGAAGATGGTGGGTGAAATAAGGAGCACTTGGCATCAGATGTGTGACATCAGGCGGGTGGCAGCATCAGAATAGTAGCTAAGGCAGGTAGCCAGAAGAAACCGGTCTCTTTTGTCAAAGTGTTGGTGTGGCGCCATCCATGGATGATCTATTCTGATGCATCAGGCATTGGTGGGTAGAAATCCTGTCTGATCCACGCCTGATTCATCTTGACAAAGGTCAGTCTCTCCACACTACTGGCCGGGCAGGACATCTTTTCCAGGGCAAACTCTGCTAGTTGCGGCCACAAATCCAGTTTGGCTTCCCAGTAGTCCAGCAGATCTTCAATGTCTGGTGGCAGGGTACTGGCCAAGTATGCCACCACCTGCTGGTTCAGGTCCTGCTCCAGGTCTAGCTGCTGCTGCTGGTGAGTAGTTTCTTCACTAGGCGGGTGAAGAAAGCTGCTCATCAGCGACTCTAGACTCAAGTTGCTGCTGATGGAGCTGGAACTGCTCCTACCCCCCCACCCTGCCACAGCAGCCATGGCAGAGGAACATGAGAGCAGTGGGCCCCCCTGGTCAGACCTGCAAGAGGATGGACGATGGCGCAGATAGGCAGCGGCCAACTCACTACATAGGATGTCTCTATAGTAGTTTAGTTTGTTCTCCCTCTCAGCGGGTGTAAAAAGCCTCTTTCACACGGCGATATTTCCGCGCGGGTGCAATGCGTGAGGTGAACGCATTGCATCCGCACTGAATCCGGACCCATTCATTACTATGAGGCTGTGCACATGAGCAGTGATTTTCACGCATCACTTGTGCGTTGCGTGAAAATCGCAGCATGTTCTATAATCTGCGTTATTCACGCAGCCCTGGCCCCATAAAAGTGAATGGGACTGCGTGAATAACACATTGCATCCGCATGCGTTTTTAGCGCATGTTACTTAGCAACAGTTGATGGTAGATTTCACAGGAAGTGAGCTTTTTCAAGTGTCTGGCTGCCGCTACCTCTGCAGAGCTGCATTGGGATTTCTGAAATAGCTGCCTTTGCTGAGCTCCAGACAACATGCCAAGGCAACCCAGCAAGCCCATTGACGTCGAGAAGATGATCATGATGGTCCAGGTGAGGCCCTGCCTTTGGGACACCAGGTCGGGGGACTACCATGATAGATACAAAAAGGATGCAGCCTGGGAGGAAGTCACCCAGGAGTTATTTTCTACTGTTTGGTCCAAAACACCTGAACCAAAGCGCCGGACTTTAAGTAAGTGCACTGTCCATATATACATACATGTGCAATATTTAGTAAAAACTATGTAAAGTAGCATAGCACATGTCTAAGGCTGTCCTCCATTACATAGCACATGTTAACCGAAGACATTGTTTGCCATGTGCTATGCTCCAAACGACATTGTTTGCCATGTGCTATGCTCCAGACGACATTGTTTGCCATGTGCTATGCTCCAGATGACACCCCTAAGTTAGCACATGGTAGTCATACAGTATGTAATGTATGTCATTTTTTTATATTTACATTGTTTGTAGTTGATGAAGTCAAGAATAGATGGAGAAGCTGCCGGGACCAATTTAGAAAATAAATTGCCCATCATGGCCGCAGTGGGTCGGGCCCCCTAAAGAAAAGGCCCTATATGTATAGGGAGCAACTAATTTGCCTTTGTCAAATAATGCACGTATATATAATCATATATGCTTTGTAATGTATATGAAAGTATGGGTTTTAAATAAATCAAATGTGTACTTTAACTTAATTTACTATTTTCCATTTTTTTTAATTGAAGAACGGAGGACAACTTGGAGGAAGAGAGCGACCAGGCTTCCCAGCAGCATTCTTCTGCAGCTGAAGAGGAGATTCCCCCTTCCCAGCCTACCGAAGATATTGCCGAAGCAGGGCCTTCTACCTCCTCCAGGCCCCACATCGCTCCTGCAGAGGAGTTGGCACCTTCATTTCAGCTGGTGGCACGTCGGAAATGTTCATTGCCATCAGCTGAAGTGGAGGTGAATACTCGGGTCCTCGACTACTTGTTACAAGCCCGCCATGAGGACCATTACGAAATGTATGGTCGGAGTCTGGGCGCTCTTTTGAAGAAAGTGCCTGAGGAGCTCTATCTTCGTACCCAAGGTGCACTTGGGATTGTTCTGGAGGCAGCCACTCCTGCAAACAACCCCACTGAACTTTTTCTTGCCCTAGAAAATTGGCGATCACATCCTATGGCTCCTCCACATATACCTATCAGGGCTCCCCAATACCCTCCTCCTCGCCCAACATTTGCCCCTCCACCCCAACAATATGGGCAGAAATACATAGCTGACACGTCATATGTGCCACAAGCTCCCTCTGCAGCTCAAGCTGCTCCACCCCAGCACTTTGGACCCTCTTCTCAGGGCCCTTACCAGCCCTCTCAAGGTGAGGTTCACCCACCCACACCTGCACGTTATTATAATTTGTAGTTCTGTGAGTTATTTTGTGCTATATGTCTTTTTCCTTGTCAGATCCGACTATATTTTTTTATTCCATTATATTGTAAAGAAATAAATACTAGAGACAATAAAAAGGACTTTGTTTTTATTTGGTTTTTAAAGTAATATTCACTGTTATTTAATTTAGATTAATTTGTAGTAATTAGGGATTAGTTTATATTTCACACAGATTGTAAATTACAATATGCATGCCAAATATGTAAGCTCGCAACTCACATCAAGGGTCCTCATCATTTTGTAAAAAAAATATAAAAATACTAACTGAAAACAGTATGCATCCAGGATACATACACTGTATTGTCATCTTGAGGGTAAAGAAAAATAATTATGTACCTCCACGTGAAGATTGCTGTGGATGAAAAGGAAACGAACCAGCTGGAGACATGAAATAATCAGAAAATAATTCCCTCACTCTCAGTCCTGCTGAACCAGCTCTTCCAAGTTGCGAGGGGTCTCCATGGGCTGCTGCAGGAAAGAGGTCAGCATCTTCGTCCGGTGTAGTCTCATACATGCGAAGGTAGTTATGGAGAACTACACATGCTTTGATAACTGTATTAACATTTTCCGGGACAAGCTGGATGGCTGAAAGAAAGATATGCCATTTGTTTGATAAGATCCCAAAGGCACACTCCACAAACCTTCGGGCCCTGCTTAATCTATAATTGAAAGTGCGACTTTTATCATCCAATCCTCGCCTGGGGAAAGGACGCATTAGGTTTGGCGATAGCGCAAACCCCTCATCGCCAACTATGATAAATGGTGCAGGTGGCCCAGAGGAGCCAGGAAGAGGAGCTGGCTGGGGAATGTCCAGTTTGTTGGACTGAAGCCACCGACCCATTCTGGAAGTCCGGAAGATGCGAGCATCTGCCGAACTTCCATAGGCCCCGATATCTACAATTATAAACCTGTAGTTTGTGTCAGCCAAGGCCAACAAAACTACAGAGAAAAACTGTTTATAATTAAAGAATCGGGACCCTGAGTTCGGTGGCTTGTTCACCCGTATGTGCTTTCCGTCAAGGGCACCAATACAATTGGGAAAAAGTGCCCTCTCCAGGAAGCCCTGGGCTATCTGAAGCTACTGCTGCCTTGTTGGTGGTGGCAGCACATCAGCTCGCAGCCGCAACCAAATAGTGTCACACGTTGCCCTCACTATCCCAGCTATTGTGGAGGTGCCCATATGAAATTCTAAATGAAGGGACGAAAAATACATTTTCCCGTTGCCAAAAATCTGTGGAAAAAATATATATCAGGGAACGCTGAAAAAACTATCACCATTCACTATATTTTAGTCATATGCAACTTTACATAATCTAGATATCGGAACTACATTACTTTTATGTGTTTGTAACTGCACTATTTTATTTACATACCTGAGAGTTATTATGAGCCGTTCCTCAGCTCAAACACAACGCCGCATGTTGGTGTTCATAACGCTGGGTTCACACCTGAGCGTTTTACAGCGCGTTCAAACGCGCTGTAAAACGCTCAACACATGAAAACCAATGCTTCCCTATGGCCCTGGTTCACACTTGAGCGTTTTACAGCGCGTTTGAACGCGCTGTAAAACGCCCTACGCTCAACAAAAAAGTTCTTGAGCTTCTTTGGGGCGTTTTGTCGCACGTTCCCGTACATAGACTTTCGGGAACGCGCAACAATGGGCGTTCGCTTGTCTCTGTATGCGCGATTGTAAACGCCGGTACAATCGCGCATACAGAGCGCTCCTTTCAGAACGCTCAGGTGTGAACCCAGGATAAAGGTCAACCCGGGCCTCAACTCCGCCAAAAGCCGACCAAAGGTGGGAATCGACATTAATGCAGTAATTATAAAATTTGACAGGGTGCTCACGTAGGTCTGAATACAGACTTGCAAACTGACCTTTGCAAGCCCTCTGCGCAATAATTGGATGAACCTACATCCTCTTCCTCCACGGTTCCTCCTCAATCATTTCTCTCCGCTCTCCAAAGCATCGGTACACCAGCCATTGCAAAAGCACATGGTCAGGATTCGAAAAGGGAAAAGCTGACATCCTGCTAAGGAAAAAATACAAACACTCCACACAGTAGATTCTATTCTCACAAAATGGAGCTTTCCAAAAAAGAAGAGCATGCTGGGGGTATTTATATGGGTTGATAATGAACATGTGACTCAAGAGGATGGTTGCGTTTTTTTCACGCACGTGAATAACGCATTAAATCCGGATGTAGGCGCAGGCGCATTGAGGATGGAGCGGCTGAGCGAGCGGCCGCCTCTCACTGCGCCTGCGCGGATTGAAGATAGGTACGGCCGCAGGCGCCGGATTTTGAATGCAAACAGGCAGGGCCAGCAGAGAACGATCCCGTTCCCTGGCCCTGTCAATCACAATGTGGAGGGGGCGTCATTAGGATCGGAGGATGCGGCTGCTACCAGCAAGTAGCCGCCCTACTTGCTGATAGCAAGGTAATTTGCATATTTTAAAAATAGCTTTTTATCAAATTCTACTGAACCAAAATGATTATTTAACTTATGTATGCAGAGCTCGCAGTATAGGGATTATTAATAAACCAAAAAAAAAACAGTTTAGTGGGCTGACAGAAGCCCTTTAACTACATTTCCTGTGCAAGCGAATTTACAAGGTGGTGAGCTGTCTTTCTTCTATATTGAACCGTTCAAGAACGTCTGGGTTGCTGGTCAAGACACGACCGCTTGATGATACCAGGAGCTCAGGCCTCTCGCTGCAACTCCTGCTGCCACCACCCCCTTACTCTGCTGTGACCTGTGCCTGCGCCAGAAACATTTAGGACTCTGCCACTCCCCTGAGCAGGGCCTGGCACTTCTCTGTCTGACATATTGTTAGTTCAAATAAATAAATAAAAAGGAAATTAAAACACCCCAAAAAAGTCAGTATTTTTCTCACTTCACCACACAACTGCTAATAAGCCCTTTTTTTCCCCACTAATACACGCCAAAAAGTGCTGTCATTTTCTCACTTCACTACACAAAGGCAAATACTTTTTTTGTGCCACTAATACATGCAAAAAAGGGGTTTAGAACATATAATTGCACCGCTGAACGGCAAATATATTTATCTTTTGCCACTAATACCCAACAAAAAGGGCTTTAGAACATATAACTGCACCGCTGAACGGCAAATAGGCACTTATTTATTTCCACTTATACACTCCACAAAAGGCTTTAGAACATATAACTGCAACTCTGAACGGCAAATATATTTATCTTTTGCCACTATTACATGACAAAAAGGGCTTTAGAACATTTAAATGCACCGCTGAATAGCAAATATGTTTTTCTTTTGCCACTAAGGCCTCTTTCACACGGCCTTTGCGGAATTGCGGAACACCCGCAATTTTTCCGGGCGAGTGCAAAACATTGTCATGCGTTTTGCACTCGCGTGAGAAAAATCATGCATGTTTGGTACCCAAACCCGAACTTCTTCACAGAAGTTCGGGCTTGGGATCGGTGTTCTGTAGATTGTAATATTTTCCCTTATAACATAGTTATAAGGGAAAATAATAGCATTCTGAATACAGAATGCATAGTAAAATAGCGCTGGAGGGGTTAAAAAAATAAATAAATTAATTTAACTCACCTTAGTCCACTTGTTCGCGTAGCCGGCATCTCCTTCTGTCTTCATCTTAGTTTTTTGTAGCAACAAGGACCTTTGGTGACGTCACAGTCATCACATGATCCATCACCATGGTAAAAGATCATGTAATGGATCATGTGATGACTGTGACGTCACCAAAGGTCCTTTGCTACAAAAAGCTCAGATGAAGACAGAAGGAGATGCCGGCTACGCGAACAACGGACTAAGGTGAGTTAAATTATTTTTTTAAAATTTTTTTAACCCCTCCAGCGCTATTTTACTATGCATTCTGTATTCAGAATGCTATTATTTTCCCTTATAACCATGTTATAAGGGAAAATAATAATGATCGGGTCTCCATCCCGATCGTCTCCTAGCAACCGTGCGTGAAAATCGCACCGCATCCGCACTTGCTTGCGGATGCTTGCGATTTTCACGCAACCCCATTCATTTCTATGGGGCCTGCGTTACGTGAAAAACGCAGAATATAGAGCATGCTGCGATTTTCACGCAACGCACAAGTGATGCGTGAAAATCACTGCTCATGTGAACAGCCCCATAGAAATGAATGGGTCGGGATTCAGTGCGGGTGCAATGCGTTCACCTCACGCATCGCATCCGTGCGGAATACTTGCCCGTGTGAAAGGGGCCTAATACACGCCAAAAAGGGCTGTAATTTTCGCACTTCACCACACAACGGCTAATACGCCCCTTTTTTACCACTAATACAGGCCAAAAAAGGCTTTATAACATATAACTTCACCGCACAAGGGCAAATAAGATGTAGAAATATTTCCTTGTAGTAAACCCTGTTAATGGCTGTAACACCCCAATAACAAGAACGGTTTGCTGGAATTACAGAGCTGTATAATGGCAATTTGGGTGCCCACTCAGTGCAGCAAGGCGTAATATGATTGTTCCTATTACCCAGGCTGTAACCTCCCCTAATGAACCCTGTTTTACATAAATGCTGTGGAATGATTCCTCCCTATCCTTTCCATACACCTGGAATAATCTTTCCCTGAACTTGCAAATCGTTTTTTTAGCACAATAAAGTCTATTCTACCACTGTCCCTAGCGCTTGCTGATGTCTCTCCCTGCACTAAGTACACTGGAAAATGGCAGAATCCAAGATGGCTGAGGCTATTTATAGGGCTGTGACATCACAGGGCTGGGTGGCTGCTGATTGGCTGCAAGCATGGCATTATGGATCATCCAGCGTTCCCAGAGTTCCTTGCTCCATGTCCTCATACATGCAGCAGCCATTTTAGGAAAAAATGCAATTCGTTACCACGAAGAGTGAGAAAATTCGGATTCGGTGCAAATCAAATTTTTCCTGAAATTTTGATCGAATTCCACTTCGTCAACTTTGATTCGCTCATTTTTACTAATTACCCATTTTCCATAGACTTGCGGCAGAGTGATCCGGCAAGCAGTTCCGTCGCCCGAACTGCCTGCCGGATCCGCAAAACGTATGCCAACTGATGGCATTTGTAAGACTGATCAGGATCCTGATCAGTCTTAAAATTGCCTGATCAGTCAGAAAAAGGCATTGAAATGCCAGATCCGTCTTTCCGGTGTCATCCGGCAAAACGGATCCGGCATTTATTTTTCTTACCTTTTTTTCGGTCTGCGCATGCGCAGGCCAGGAGGACGGGTTCGGCATTCCGGTATTTTGAATGCCGGATCTGGCACTAATACATTCCTATGCAAAAAAAATGCTGGATCCAGCATTCAGGCAAGTCTTCAGTTTTTTTTCGCCGGAGATAAAACCGTAGCATGCTGCGGTTTTATCTTTTGCCTGATCAGTCAAAATGACTGAACGGAAGACATCCTGATGCACCCTGAACAGATTGCTCTCCATTCAGAATGCATGGGGATATAACTGATCAGTTCTTTTCCGGCATTGAGCCCTTTTGACGGAAGTCAGTGCCGGAAAAGAAAAACACTAATGTGAAAGTAGCCTTATGGTTTCAACATACAATGGTTTCAACATACAATGGTCGTCGCAGAACCAATTAATATTGTATGTTGAGGGATCACTGTAATAGTTTAATACTGTTTTAGATTACTTTATGCATGGAGTTGTGATTTAGGACTGTATGGTAATATTAATTAAGCACTTTTTTTAGGTATGTCAATATAAAGCACGTATAATTAGGAGCCTTATGGTTATTTGTACAATGTATGATTGTATTTCAGTAACAATAACAGATTTATATATTCTGCAGCACATTATAACCAGATACTATGAACTGCAAGAAATAACAATAATATTAAAAAATAAAATAAATAAAAGATTTCCCCTTTAAGATATCTTGAACTGCAAAACTCTATATAATCCATAATTTTCAGGATTTTATATACTCATGACCACGTCCTTGCTAAATCTGCAAACTCTGTAAAATACCTTGATGTGCTTTTATCTTCTGAAGAAACCTAGTCCCCTGCAGCACTGAACTATGGCAGAAAGTGAAGTGGTAAAATTACAGTATCAGAGATGTGACCCAGACTTCACCTTAAAACTGTCAGCATACTTTACCACACAGACACTGCTTGCTTTTCAATGACTGCACGTGAAATATGGGAGTGGAAAAAAAAAATCCCAGAAAAGATGCTGTTCAAACTATAATGTTATAGCCCTTTAAGGCTGCAGTGCACAGGCTGGATTACTTTCAAGAATTATTGTTTTCTGTAACAGACGCTATATATTTTTTTATAGCATACTATACTCCTATATGTAATAATGTTCAGAATTGTGCACAGGGTCCAATGATGATGCTTTAAAATAGTGACAGGTAAAGACGGACATAACAATGTAAATTATTTCCAGTTTATAGTGAAATATTTTTTTGTATTACTTATTTGCAGAGGAAAATCAAGTGTGATTCCAACTAGAAGGTTGTGACCCAGTTTTGAAAATATGAAATATCCAATTGGTCAATGAAAATTATGAATAAAATTAAATATTTTTGAAGATATTTTATTAAATAAAAAAAAACTGAAAAATATGCAAAAGAATAGCTTACATCCACATTTAGTTAAAATAAATAATATGTGAATAAAAGGAGCAGTATAAAAAATTCACAAATCTCACATTTTACATTATTGTCATTTTGAAAAGCTAGGGCAAAAAGATGATTTTTTTTTCAAAACATTTCAAACTGTGAGAAAATTATGAAAAAGTCTAAAGTGCTGAATTATTGAAATTTTATATATTTAGCTATCAAGAATATCAGTAATACAAGATCAATACATTAAAATAAAAATCATTCTTATATTAGCATTTTTGGATCATATGTAAATCTTTATTTGTCACTAAAAAGCAGCTGAACTTTGTAAAAAGTTTTGCTATGCCATAGTGACATATAAAAGTTTTTGATTTGTGAGGGTTAAAGCACTGAGACCCCCGCCAATTGCTAAAAACAAGGTGTTAGAAGCACTCAGCTGAATACTGTCTCTCCTCACTGCTAAAGACGGAACTAAAGACGACCTCGTAGACTTTCTACCGAGGCCGTCTTCAGCTCATCAGGGTGAGAAAAGATAGTGCTCAGCTGAGTGCTTCAACTCCACAGTTTAGTGATCGGTGGGGGTGCCACCACCAATCAAAACCTTTTGAATGTTATATATGGCGTATCAAAAGTTTTTATTAAGTGCAAAGTATGCTTCCTGTTCCATTCAAAGTGCAAACTTCAGTGCTGGAGGCTGTGGGGAACTACTTATCGGTAGAGCAAAGGGTGATGGACTCTTAATGATCGGATATTAACGACCTATCCTGAGGATAAGTCATCAATATCAGGCGTTTATATATTTTTAGAGCATTATTATATTAACCCAACTACAGCCAAGCAGCATTCATGGACATGGGCGGAGTCATTGTAAATTTTTATTGCAAGTTTATAACTCTTTCAGGAGTCAGTTGGGTGCCAGGCTTTGAAATACAACCAAGGACACTGTGGAGAAGATAGAAATAGATTTATTAGTGACTTTATCTTCTCTTTTCCAATCTACATAGCGCACAATGATCACTATGTGGTCAATAGAAGCAGGGGCAATGATTCGGCTTCTGTTGGAGCCGGGAATCACACGTTCACTGGGTGCCCCCTGACATGGCAGAGCTTCTGGGTCTTACCCAAATCAGTGATATATATAACGGCAGGAGGCTGTTTTCCTTATGCCTTAGTTAAAATATATATAAAGAGTGAATGTCACAGAGAGGTCTTTTAAATAAATGTCCTATAATGTACTGAATGTCCTAGTATTACACTTCACTGAGTCTGATATAAAAGCCAATTCTCCTTCCAAAAGCAGTGAAAAAGAGAAACAAAACATGTTGAAATAGTTACTGTGTATCCCCCGGTTCCTCAGATCAAAAGAGACTGATTAGTGAGCGATTAACAAAAGTAGAAGCAAAGTGGCGCTGTTGATTACTGTAGATCATGTTCTCATGAACCAGTTTATGAGTACGGGCACATGGTCTGGTTTCTGCATGTATTTTTGGAAGGCAAAACCAGGAGTGGATCATTGAATGACAAAGTATGAAGGACAGATGGAAGTTCTCCTCTTTTTTGAATTTACTCCTGGTTTTGGCTTCCAAAACTGCATGTAGAAAACTGACTCAGAGACTGTATCTTTTTAGGACGATGCGTTTCTAGAACGGAATATTCCCTTCATTAAGTCCAATTTAGCATACAAATTTGGACCTGATGAATGGAGCATTACACTTCAGAAATGTGTTGTCCCAATAAACTGGTTCACGAGAACTTATCTTCAGTGTGAATTCATCAGCAGTGCAATCAGACTGCACTGGCTCACTTTGCTTCCACATTTGTTCATCTCCTTCCAAAAGGACAAGAGTACTGAGTGTGGCGAAAGAAAATTGCCCTGTTTGGCCTTCTGGATACTTTTTCTCATTAGGGAGAACACCATTATTAGGCTAAGATAGGCTTAGTGTTCATTTTTTTTTTTAAAGGAACGGTAATTTGAGTAAGCCTGTCTGATGCCAGCAGATGTAAAATATGCGAATTTGCATATATGTTTCCCAAAAATATAGAGGACCGTTGGCTGGACTGCAATACTCTTCATGCATGCTAGGTGGTCTCCCTCATGAGAAAAAGCAGACAAAGCCACTTAACTAAGCAGTGCAAATTTCTCAGTACTTTTGGAAGAAAAAGTCTATTTTTTTGGTATTTAAGAGAGACAATATGAGTCCTAGGAGACCTTAGAGCATTATATACCGATTTTCTGAATAATTGGAGTATATTTAAATCAGGTAGAATTGATCTGGACCCCAAATTAGCGAATATGTATATATACACTCACACAAAAAAAGTAGCAAGCAGCCCTCGATAATAAAATGTGGTGGGTGCCAGAGACAACAGTTTGATCCAAAGTTGTATGTACTCCAAATAGATAAAGTTGCTCCAGTGAAGATCCAGTGAACGATAAGTGAAGGTTTATTAGCCCATATCACGACGACATTTCAGTTCCAAAATGATATGGGCTAATAAATTTTCACTTGTCGTTTACTGAATTTTTGCTGCAACTTGTTTCATCTGTTTGAGGTATATAAAAGATTTATAAAATGAACAAAATATATATATTTTTGAAATGTTGTAGACGTTCCTTCTAAAAAGAAAAACTTAAAAAATATAAATAAATCTATAATGGTGGTATTAAAAATCAGTCATATGTATCACAAAAAAGGTTGGAAAATAAAGATAGGGCGATCAATGCACTACTGCAAAACTGCATAAAACTCTCTGGTCATTAAAGAGTTAAACTGTCTGGTTGTTGAAGGGCTAAGATTATATATAAGTTTGTGTGGCAATATGAAAATTATTAGCTGTATAATATACAGTATATACAAATGCTGTTTGGTTGAAAAGTTCAGAAATTAATAAAAAAAAATGTTTACAAAGTAAAAAATCAAAAACTCTCAGCCTAGAAATTAGTATTATAAGATTAAACTGGAGGATTTTCCACTCTTGCTGTGACCCATTCATTGTTGTTTTCATCTACAACGCTGTAAAGCAAATGGTTGTCTGCATCTATTCTCCACCAAAAATACGACTCGCATTTCATTGTGTGCCGCATTACGATGGAGCCATTGGGCACACAGTGAAATAAAATGGGCTGTGTAATGCAATCATATCACACATCTCCTACTTTATTTATTCTGTGCATGATCATTTCTGTGTGCGATAATTCACAGTAAGTGCAGAAAACTCAGCCATGGGCAGTCGGATGACAGAAGTTTGTAACCTAGACTCACAAATAAGGAGAGAGGAAGGTGCATCCTCGTTCCTTAAATTATTATGTTACACTGAACTGTACATGAACCCGTTTTGCTTATAAAAGAAGCAGCTGTTCGTGCGATTGAATCCATGGTTCATTAAAAGGGTGACCCCTAGTACAGGAGTAAAACACTTCCTCAGTTTAACAGCAACAGCTATTCAGACCTTGATATTTAGAGGTGCACATCGTCCCCAGCAGGTGGGAACTTTAGTGGCGCAGTCAGTGCTGCTGTGCCGATGCTGGCAGCTTCTCCTGCCCTGCCGTGCACTCATACATAAATACGGGCATGTCATGTAACTGGCGTCCCTCGGGGTGGTCTTCCCGCAGCCTTTGGCTCCCTTCTACAAGTACTGTTTTCTTTTCGTGTTGACATCAGTACTACTAAAGGGGTTTTCCCACTATATACATTAAAGAGGCTGTCCACGGTTAGAAAAACAGGGCTGTTTTTGACCATAAACAGCGCCACACCTCTCCACAGGTTTTGTGTGTTATTGCTTTCGATGAACCTGAGCTGCAAGACCATACATAACCCATGGATGGGTGGAGTGCTGGAAAAAAGCAGCCATGTTTTTCTAATCCTGCACAGACCCTTCAATAGCAAATTGGTTCCGTTATAAATATTTGAACTGTGAGAATCCCATCAATCCCGGGTCCAGTGTTTGCAACAGAGAGTGCCAATGCATGTACAGTCACAGTCCATTAATGAGACAGCTTAGTATGCTTATTCAACTGTTGGCAGGAGCATAGCTATAGGGGATCCAGGGGTAGCCCTGGTGCCTGAAGGGGCCCACAGATGTCACTGCCACATAGGAAGGCACCAGTATTACAAATGGTACACGGTAGGTGGAGACCCTGTCACAGGTTTTGAATTGGGATCCAGGAGCTTCTTGGTGGAAAGGTGAATACTTATCACTGCAAATGGGGTACAAAGAGCATTAACAGCAAGTGTGGCCTGCAGTAATGTCCTAGAATGACCATTTGCAAGGGCGTAGTGGAGCTAAACCGTCTGTGTAACGTACCAGGGACCAGACCGGCCCACTGCGTCACGTGACAAGGGTTGCCCAAGCCCTCACACGCTGTTACTCCCTACACAGGGCCGTAACTTGAGCATAAATCGCCACCTGAAGCTTGCAAGCACACCCACGCACTAACACGAAACTTTCACTGCCACCACCCGTCAGTTATAAGGTCTACAGGACACCTCTGAGTGTTCCACTAGCAAGCAGACACCCACAGGATAGCAAGCCTCACGGAAACACAACATACAGCCTCAGACTGCACACACACTCTTCATGGAGCTAACAGGTTCTTAAGGTTACAAGACAAACCATCAAACTTTTAGGTTTAATGTATAAAAAATAGACAGCACTTGGTTACAAAAAATGATTAACAAGAGACATACATAAATGGCAAACAATTGTAAAATAAAAAGGAGAAAACAAAGAAAGTGCTAATACTTAACATTTGTGTGGTAAACGTCCTTTCCTCCCAGGAGATTTGGGCAGAGTAATGGTGCACAAACCAAATCGATTGGATCTCTCACTTTGTGACCCCCAAATATTCAGGGATTGCATTTTTATGCCTTTCCTTCAGGGGAAGGCCTGAGGGGGATTCTCACTCCCACCTCTGGCTCAGCCCCTATGGGTCAAGCTACATTACCCATGCAGCCGGCCCCCTGGCCAACTAGGGAACAGGTATGAAAATATCAAAAGGATATTTTCCCAGTTGCGCTGGTGAAGATACAGACCCCAGACGTTATTCATAATTCATATTTCATCGTTCCGAGCCCTAGCATATCAAACGCTACACGTCCAGGGCGCTCGGAAGATGAGATCCTAATTTTAAGAAGATGAAGGCGAGTTGATTTGCCATGTCTGGTGTCCATGCAATGCCCCATCATACCAGAGATAAGCTAGATTTTGGGGACACTTGAGCCAGCAAGCCCCCCTAAAGTTATTCATCTTGAGAACCTACTGGGTGGTCAACCCCCCCCCTCCCCCCCCCTATTGTCTTGATCTTGCTTAAGACCGTAACGTATCAAGTAGTCTAACGAGATGGAAGTTTTGCAAATGGTTCTGAACTGCTTTTTGAGACAGTGCCTGCACTTGAGTATGATTTGACCAGAGACTGAAAAGTGCCAATTCAAGGAGCCCAATCAAGAATAGTTAACGTGAATTACACTGGGAATCTGCCCTCACTGGCTAAGGTTGAAACCAATAAGCTGTGTGCCCTCTACAGGAGACTGTCCTGTTGCCACTAGTAACTGCCAAACTTTGTGCCTTTAACATACTTTGTAACTATCAAGTGGTGTGCCTCTGTTGGAGTAAAGCTTATCACAGGTTCATCGACACACACTGCCTCTCTGCTGTGTAATAGTATGGAGTGGGACGAATAGCAAAATGCAGCTTGACCAAACTTGCATGTGTTTTCCATGGGGAGAAGCTGCTTAGGCAGGGTGCTGAATCTCCTTAAAGAGACAAGTCCTATATGAAACTTACTGAAAGTACTGAAATGGTATGGAGAATAATTGACAATGCTCCATGGGAAACGAATATGCAAAAAGGTATCTCCCAAGAAAGAAAAACAACCATGGAGCATTGTGAATGAGTCTCCATACCATGGGGTACTTACTTTAAGTCGCAATACAGGACTGGTCTCTTTAAGGTGATTCAGCACCCTGCCTAAGCTGATTCCAAGGCATTGCACTGAGCAACCCCCAATCCTACTCTCTACTGATGAGGGGCAAGCACACAGAAACAGCTGTCTACAGATGGATATCTGGCCTGGCTATATCGCCTTGTCAAATCCCAAGGTTTGTTGGAAAGTTGGATCTTGACTCATAGGGGCTACTTTCAATAGGTGGCGCTGTCGAGATGGTTCTCTTTGTTGGGAGATATCTCTTTGCACAATGGGGAGAAGGGAAGAGCAGCATAGTTGGACCATTCTGGCAGTGGGTTATCTGCCTTAGGAATAAATTAGGAACTAAAGAAGACTGGAGAGCTAGAGACTGCAGAGTTTTGCCAGTGTGTAAGGCAACAAATTTACCAGTGACATGTGTCTGCACTGGAGTTCAGCAAAAAGCAGGAGGCTTTCCAGTAGTACAATTAACTAAGATATCAGAGACTGTGTTATAATTAAAAAAAAAACACACATTCAGAATAGTGTAAAATAAAAAAGTAATATGCACCTTGCCAATCCCCCACTGCCCCTGGTCCAATGCTTCCCAATTTCCCAGCAGGTCTGTGTACTTCCTGGTCCCTCTTGAAATGGATATGTGACACTTTAGCCAATCACTGGCCAGAAAAGTTACCCACTACAGTCAGTGATTGGCTTCAGCGGTCACATGTCTATGTCGAGTGCAGGATGTGCAGAGACTGGAAGAGGCCTTGGGAAGCATCGGAATGGTAGAGATGAGGAGGGGGTCTATTGAATGAGCATCATTTTTTGTTTTTATTTTACACCATTCTGAGCATTTATTAAATACATTTTTAAGTGGCCTGACAACCGCTTTGACTCAAATGCTGACATTTTTAGACAGTGGTACCACCCAGTAGTTATTCCAGACAATAGATCTTGCATCCAAAGGTTTGTACAGATTTACAAAAACATGACTGACTTTTTCCATGAAACATTTGTTTCACATGTCCATTGCTTGGGTGGCTATTACAGCTAAGCTCCATTAAAATGAAGCAGGTTGAGCTGCACGACCACACAGTCTATGGGCAAGTGTAGCACTGTTTTTGAAAGAATTTTTTTTAATCCTGTACAACCCTTTGGAAGGAGTTTTATTTATATTTTTGCATAGCGGGGGGGGTCCACATATACCATATGGGAGAATTCATAATACCCAGGTGAATGGTGCTCAGATGGTCACTGCCCTACAAGGCATCAGCGCTGTCTAAGGCTACTTTCACGTCTGCGTTTTTTATTCTGGTTTTGAGATCTGGCAGAGAATCTCAAGACCTAATAAAGATCAGTTTCATTTAATACAACACTATGCATCTATTCTGCTCTTATGCAGCTGTATTGAATCAAAATGGAACAAACAGGATCCTGCATTAAAATCATTGTAAGTCAATAGGTGACGAATCCTGTTTTTTCGGTAACAAAAAAAACCCCTAAAACTCATCCAGCACCATTGACCTACATTGATTTTCATGCCGGATCCGATTTGCTCCGTTTTGCAGACCGGACACAAAACCACAGCTTGCTGAGGTTTTGTGTCCAGTCAAAAAACGGAACTGATGCCTATTGATTAGTTTTGTTCCCAAAGACAAAGCAAAAGGGGACAAAACTGAACCGTTTTGGCCCGGTTTTGAGATCCTCTGCTGGATCTCAAAACCGTAAAGCCAAAACGCTGATGTGAAAGTAGCCTAAGTAATATATACAAAATATGTAGACACAGTCCAGAGACAGGTGGTTCAAACACATATTATCCATATGAAAGTCACCACCTTCTAACAATATTCACGGAAATTCCAGCAGATCTGACCACTTGTTGCTTTCTGGAGTGCGCAGACATAGATTTGGTAGTGAAGTGAGCACAGAAAAGTGTCAGTCCTCAACTTAAAGTGACACAAAGTCCCGATCATCTGTAATTTCAACATAACTGGAAAGACATCATTCTTGGAAGTTACAGACACCTGCAATGTTTTTTCTTTTTTTTTCTTTTTTTTTTGCATGATTAGTGATTTATAGCTTCAGATTACTATCAAAGGGTATGCCGGTCAAAGAACTTTCTGTCTGAGGATGATGAATGAAGCTCTGGTTTACTAAAACCAGATTAGTGTCATTTTGCATTCTCCATAGACACCATCATGAATTTTCATGATAAATATTATATGCAGTTATTTCCTTAGATATCACAATGAATGGTGCAAAGGCTAGTTTTTGTACAATTTCCTTCGTTAAATATTTTCATTTCAATGTTTTACTGTGCATTTGGACTATGCCAAATCCAACTCTCCTGGAAACGAGAGGAAATCCTGTTGAGGTTCTGTTTCTACACGTAACCTTGTTTTCTCGAGATGTCAGATTTTTCAGCTACAGAATTTATACCCACATTATAAAATCTGGCCAAATATGAAATGGCACAAGCCTACAACCCGTGACCCTGCTGCCTCTATACCGCCATGACCAACTTAACCCGCACCTACTGTGTCCTTCTCCCATACCATGTACATTGTAGGCCCTCACGGGCAGGGCCCTCTCTCCTTCTGTACTCATCTTGTTTATACTTAGTGCAGTTGTCTGTATTATGTATGTGCACCCCTTATCATATGTACAGCGATATGGAATGAATAGAGCTTTAATAATAAATAATAATAAGGGACAACTATTAGATTGGTGGGGGGGCTACCAATCACGAGAACGGGTGCCCCATACCCATTGGAGCCCTCAAAAATGAATGGACCGGTAAGTCTCCATGCGCACTGCCGATCCACGCATCTGACCAGGAGTTTCAGAAACAGCCAAGTACAGCACTCACCTATTTCCAGAACTCCAATAGAGATGACCAACAAAGCTAAGGCGAAACACGCATCGAGGTTCCTATCCTGACCTGCGCTGCCTTTTTCACCCCCCCCCCCATCATGTCCTGCAGTATACATTGATTCTATTACTGTCATCTTCTTGGCTCATTTCACCCTCTTACTATAGGGTTTTTTACTTCTATTCTTTCAGGGGATTTACTTTTTCTCTTGTTCTTATATCTAGCCTTTGCTGTATCACTGCTTTTGGCTATTGGCTCTATTGAGTGATAGGTTTCACTTTAGAATTTAGTTTTTTTTCAGGGACCTGTACACATTTTGTGTGATATCTTCATATGCTATATCTTTAGCTTCCCTATGATGTATAGTGTTCTTCTATATTGGGCCAATTCATTACTTTTTTTGACTTGACTATGTGTACATCCAAAATTCAGTGTTTGACATGTTTAACAACTATTGGTGGGTGATAGCAGCATAGGCCAGTGGATTCTGGCATTGCCTTTCTGCTGGTGTTCCCCACAATTTTTAATTTTTTTTATTTTGTATATTATGATATGTCATGAATTTTTTGTAATAAAATGAATAATATTTATGAATATTTTGGGCATTCTGTCGTTGTTTGTTCGTAAACAACAGTGTAGGTATATGTGATGTTACTCTAGACCACTGGGCATCATACAGGAATACTATCACTAAACCCTAAACTGCTCAATGCAAAAATGGCTGCTGTAGCTGGAAAGTCAGTAGAACTGGGGTTAGAGGGGGAATGATTAACATTGTTGTATATCTCCCCTTTAAAAAATCAATTGGCTCCTGCTATGTATACATTTTCTGCATTGGACATTAACTAAGCTAAAGCTGGCACAAATAGCATTTGCACATTCCAAAAGTCCTGAGCACCCCCGTCCTACCAAAGATTTAAGAGAACCACACTTAGATCACCATAGGCTACAGAACCAGGACACCTCCACATTTCTATGGTTCAAGTGAACCTACCTTAGAGTACCATAGAGTTCTATGGTTATCTATGTTTGGTTTACTTGAAAACCACAGAAGATCATGTCTTGTGGCAATAAAATGCACTGAATAAGTCTGTTGCTCTCTGTGCAGCTGTGAGGACTCAACCAATGACTGATTCCTGGAGATCTTCAGCTCTTCATCCATAGATATGTTTTCAGGACCTGGTCACACACGTGAACATCAATGCAGGGCCAGACCTCATACTGACCATTTTATTCAGTTCTTTTGCTAAGAACTTTGCTTATGATGAGAAGAATGCAGATGTATCCATGTGTGTCACACATTTAAATAATCCATACGAGCATGGGAGCAGGACAATGGGCATCACCTGAGTGCAGGAGGCTTTCATTGAGCGCTCACCTGTCAAATCCTTTCTGCCATATGACACCTGCTGAGCCCCTCTTGCCCGTGGCTTTCTTTTTTCGAAGTAGATCTGCCTCCAGCTCTTTGACCTCTCATTTGTTTGAAGAAAAGCACCTCTTTTTTCTTTTTTTGTTTTTCACTAAATATTTTGCAAAGTGTCAGTTGTCCTCTGAAGACCCTTTTATCCACTTTTCTTTTTTCAAAGTTAACCTCCCATGAAGAAGAGTGAGAGGGATACTTATGTTTTGTCTTTATATTATTATTACTCCCCCACTGGGCACATATCTTAAAAGTCTCTTTAATTAGCCATATTTTTCCTGTGAAAGTGCTGTACAATGCTATATAGTGGCAAATAGTCACCAATGATTGTTCATTGAAATAAATTACCTTGAAAGCCCATTAATATATTTTAGATTACTCACTACCCATATGGGAGGGTTGCAGTATAAATGTATGATATTCATCTCCAGTATCATTGTATCTACATTTAATTCTCTATCATTGTCTTCGAATCATGTAATATAATTGGATAGTTAGAGCTCTTTTTGAAGAGTTAACGTGCGCAGTGATTTATACTGTTGTTTGCACTTATACTGTTTTATACTGTTGAATTGCATTTTATATGATATATCCTGTTCATTTGCACTGCTATTGCACTATATTTGCACTGAATTGTGGAAAGGGGTGATGCACAGTCAGTTCACACTAAGAGCCTGTGCGCTGAGAAGTACCACTGTTGTCACGAGGGGCTATGTAGAGATGACTTTTGGAGGGAAAAGCCAGATCCAGTGAGCTTTTGACCATTTGGTTTAGCTCTGAGTTGTTTACAACTAAACACTGCTTGGTCTTTCCAATTGACTTGCATTAAGGCCCAATACAAGTCGATGTTGCAGCTGTAAACTGCAACACTGTTTCCGTTAGGCTGTGCTTCTCCCTCTTGAAGGTTCTAGATCAGTTAGAAACTGTATAAAAGTAGAGCACTCAGTGCTCCTAGTTGTCTGCAGATAGCGACCAATGTTCAGTAGGAGATACTCTGCCAGACTGCACTAGTGACCAGAAGAAGATGCTGAGATGGGAATACCCTGCCACAGACCCTGGGTCACTAACACTTTGACCAGGGAGCCACCTGGACAACTGAGCCACAGGTTGTGCACAGGGTACCAGCCTTCTAAGAAAGAGAGGGACAGCTATCTCAGGCTTACCAAAGACGGATAGATATCTATAAAGAAAAGTTGATTCGCCATGTTGGATTTTTCGATTGTCGGGGGATGATATAGTTGAGAAGTTGTTCATGACAAACTACAGATCTGTATTCCATGAATAGAAGTCTGGATCTGTCTTGTCCAAATTGTTCTTTTAACAAAATACATTTTCTTCCAAGACAATAACCTTCACAGACCAACCATGAACAACTAGTCATTCAGAAAACAGCCCTCTAAATGGCCAGCTCGGTTTGCTGTTACTTTTGGTACATATTTTGCCTGGGGAACCAGTTCCTTTTTCTTGATAAAAATATTCACACACAAATAATGATCACACAATACAGTTTTGCTTTTAGATTAGTGTCCTTTTTGCCTTTATCAAGCCAGTATACCTCAGATTACCACAAAAAAGGTATTAGACCAGGGGTGTAGCTAAAGGCTCATGGGCCATGGTGCAAGAGTTCCCCTTCCCTCAGTGCTTTGTGGCCAGGGGCAGGGAAGCACATAGCCTTCATCTTGCCTGAGGCAAAAATTAATACGGCACCCACCCATGCCAAATTCTTGACTTAAACCCTTCCCTCCAGCCAGAAGCGTAACTTGAAGATTCTGGACCCCAGTGTAAAATCTATGACAGAGCCCCCCCAACACGCACTTTCTATAATACCGGTATCTTCTTATGTGGCACAAGGGTCTTTGGGCCTTCTCAGGCTCCTGGGCCCGGTAGCGACTGCTACCTCTGCACCCCCTATAGCTATGCCCCTGTATTAGACTACAGTATTCTATACTGTACATTTATCAGATAACACAATGCCCTATGGGTGATGCATGCCACTGTATCCATCACCAGCATCAATTATATGTATACATTGAGGAGCTGCCATGATATCACTGTCCATATACAGACAAATAATAGATGAGCTTCCCCAGGACTCGGACAAGGATAGAGACCAATCTAGTTGATCGAAGAGGAGGACTGGGTCACAAACTTGCCATTCTTCCCTCCCCTGAGCAGTCATGGAGCTTAGCGCGGTAAGGCTGAGAAGTGGATGGACCAGGTGCATCAAGTTAGCCACGGCAAAATGGTGCAGGACACTGGGCTTCTCCTGAAATCTCTCTGGAGAGAGTGCTTGGTTGCAGCTTTATGGACTGAGCAGGCTCACAGCATGTACCAGGATCCCTCAGATCTTCTGATCATTAAGTGATCAGTGCTTCCATTCAGGACCGTCTTTAACGCAGGGCAAAAGGGGCAGCTTCCCCGGGCCCAGTTGCTCCTGGGGGACCCAAGGCAGCTGCCTCTTGAGCCCTGCTGGCCACTGGAGGACCTTTCATAGGTCCATACTTTATTAACTAAGTAGCAGGACATGTAGGGCATACATGGGGGATGTCCCTGCACTTACTATTATTTCTGGGCGCAGCTGTGGTCCCCGTTACATTCTCCCGCGCTGTTTGCTAAGTAACAGCATCGGAACACCAGGGAGGAGATATCAGCTTTTCTCCCTGGGCATTCCTTCTCTATGGTTGTAGCGTTGTCCAATCACAATGTCACAGAAGGGGAGTTTTTTTTTTCTCCCTGGCTGTGACGTTCTGCAAGAAGGAACGCCTACGTAGAAAAGTTGATGTCTCCTCCCTGGTGTTCCGATGCTGTTACTTAGCATACAGAGCGGGAGAATGTAACGGGGGCCACAGCGGCGCAACGGAGCGGCGCCCAGAAATAATAGTAAGTGCAGGGATATCCCCATGTATGCCCTACATGTCCTGCTACTTAGTTAATAAAGTATGGACCTATGAATGCAGCAGCAGCACTTGTGTTCTCCATCTTGCCCAGGGTCCAATCAATATTAAAGACGGCCCTGCTTCCATTATTGGCTTGAGGAACTACCCTTGGAAAGGATAATACCCAACATAAGACAGGGAACCTGAACTTATCCCTCAGTGCTTAGAACCGGCAAAGATTTATTGTGGTCTCCCCTAGGCTTCCCGTTTTAAATGCGTCTCGCAAATCTTAATAGGGTGGTAAGGACGGTTATGGACCTTTTTCCTTTATGTCGCCACTATGTCCATCATAATGTTTTAATTTCCCTTTTCTTCTTATTGACATAGTCCATTTGACATAATTCAGCGGGGCGCTAATCAAAATTGATCCCCTATCCTTGCATTTTTCAGCTTTAGGTTGATATATATTCTTTCCCTACATTATTTACCCAGCTTTATCTGATTAGGGGGTCTAGGATAACATTACTATAATTCTCATACTTTAAAGATGCCATTTGATCGCCAATGTAGTCATCCCCACCTTCTTATTATAATTCAATTATGCGATTTCGACATATGTGAACCTCCCGGCCCAATATACATAGGCTGGCTATTATTTATAATTGCCTCAGTATTGCTAATATTACACCTGTGATTTTATATACCCCAATGATATTTTTTATGAGCCGCCTAAGGGTCCCCCGCTTCACAGTAATGTGAGAGACGCATACCTACTTATTATGTCACGGCACATGGGGACTCGGAGAACGTCTGTCTTCCTAGGGACACGCCCCCCCTCCACTGATTGGCCGCATGAGACAGTGCCTATCTCTCACTTAGGGCTCATCCCTATTTAAAGAGAGTGAATACTAGCGCCGATCATACTACACGCCACATGTGCAGCGTTCACCGCCGGCTCCTACAGTAAGGCCTCTTGCACACAAAAGTGATGGATTAGGTGCGGATGATTTCAGGGTGCGTTCAGATTTTGCTGGCATGTGCCGTCCGTTTGGCATGCAATTGTGTTGCATTATTGCATTTTTTCTGCGCGGGTTACATGCAGATTGCATGCATTTTTAACGCTCGTGAAAAAAAACTGATCCATCCTCTAGATTCACCTGTTACTGAAAACACATTTAAATACCCCCAGCATGCATTGGTTTTTTGGACAGCTCCATTTTTTGGGGGGAGATTTGGTAGGTTGGCTGGTTTGTGTGTTTGGTTTTTGGATTTTCCTTTGCACTGACCATGTGTTCTTGCACTGGCTGGTCTTCCGTTGTTTTGAAGAGCGGCCAGAAATGATAGAGGAGGAACCGCAGAAGAAGCGGATGTGGGTGCATCCTATCATTTCACAGCGGGCCTGCAAAGGTCAATTTGTTGGCTTGTACTCTGACCTCCGTGTTAAGTTCTTTAATTATTGCCGCATGTCGTTGGCTACATTTGATCAGCTGTTGGGTGAGTTGCGGCCTGCCTTGACTTTCCAGGACACCAAAATGCGGCGGAGTGTGTCACATGAAGAACGCCTCATTATTACTTTAAGGTAAGACTATATTATCAGACCCAAACATGAATGACCGACTATTTACCAATACCTAGCTGTTTGGTCTATGGCCTGTGTATTCTGAACATTACATGTTCTATGTGTAAGTACTTAATAGTATTACACATGTATTGTATATTGTACATTTACAGTAAGAAATTGTGTGTGCTTTTACCCCGGCCACTTTTTATAGTGTACTTTGGTGTACTACCAAGTAATTTATTAGTCACACCAGATTCAAGTTTCGCAGTTTTTTTTTTCTAATCCTGGCTGTAATGATGAGGATACGTCACCTGTGTGTATATGCTAATGGTCTGGAAGTTGATGAAGCTAAATGGTTTTCCTTAGTTTAAAGTGTATTTCAATATAAAGTATTGAGTCCCAATCTTGTTGTATGGTATAATTTT
Source organism: Bufo gargarizans (assembly GCF_014858855.1). NCBI lineage: Eukaryota > Metazoa > Chordata > Amphibia > Anura > Bufonidae > Bufo > Bufo gargarizans. Next base: position 359,297,150 of record NC_058085.1, read on the forward strand.
ATTTCAACTTTCCAGACACATTGCCACGAAATACTGAAGATGTTGAAGATTTTTAAACATGTGATCTTTTGTGTATTAAAGGTGCTAATTAGTATTTTTTTCTTTTTAGAAATCTGGTGACTGGCAATTCTTTTTCATCCTTATATTTTGAGTTTAGAATGGGGACCTCCACAATTGCTGGCGTGGTACGGGCTACATGTGCCACCATTTGGTTGAGACTGAAAGCTTTGGTGCTGCCACATCCAACCAGGCAGCAGTGGCTTGATATAGCACAGGGCTTTCAGGAGAGGGCGCAATTCCCAAATTGTATAGGTGCCCTTGATGGGAAGCACATACGACGAGTGAAGACGCCACCGAACTCAGGGTCCCGATTCTATAATTATAAACAGTTTTTCTCTATAGTTTTGTTCGCCTTGGCTGACATAAACTACAGGTTTATAATTGTAGATATTGGGTCCTATGGAAGTTCTGCAGATGCTCGCATCTTCAGGGCTTCCAGTATGGGTCAATGGCTTCAGTCCAATCAACTGGACTTACCACAGCCAGCAAACCTTCCTGGCTCTTCTGTCCCCCCTAGAGGACGAGGGTTTTACCCTTTCTACTCACCTCATGCGTCCCTTTTACTAGGCGAGGTTTGAATGAAAAGAGGCACACTTTTAATTATTGTTTAAGTAGGGCCAGAAGATTTGTGGAGTACGCCTTTGGAATTTTTTCAAGCAAATGGCGGATTTTTCTTTCGGCCATACAGCTGGCCCCCGAAAATGTAAATGTGGTCATCAAACCGTGTGTATTGCTGCACAACTACATTGGCACCTATGAGTCGACACCTGATGAAGACACTTTTCAACTTGGAAGATCAGGATCTGCTGGACTGAGAGTGAGGGAGTTATTTTCTGATTATTTTATGTCCTCTATCGGTTCTGTCCCTTTCCAGCAGTAGTACTCAACACATGGAAGGTTGTAGTTGCCATTTTTTTGGGGTTGGTTAATTTTTACTACGTTTTTGTATTTTTTTGTTAGGTACTCGCAAGATAATGAGGACCCTTGACGTGGGTTGTAAGCTTACATATGTTGCTTACATATATTGTTTAAAACACGGTATGTGAAATATGTACTAATACCTCATTAAAATAAAGTGAAATTTTTAGCACTAAATGTATGCATGTTTCCCCATCATCATTCATAAAGTTGTAGTTAGCCTCATTATCAATTAATAAAAACTATCATTACATATGTCATGTCACTAAGCTCCATCTGTATTGTGTTTACTATTGTGTCCATAATGGGCATTATATTTTATTTGAAATTTTTGGAAGATATGTATTATAAATAAAAATATGTTGAATAAAGTATTTAAATTTGTTGATATTGTTTATAACCAAATTAATATTAGTGTGTGTAAATGATCGATAAATCATGTTTATATAGTAAGTGTAGTGGGTGATATTAATGTACATTAAACATTTACAATTATTAATGTGGTCTATGTGTTTGTGCTACATAAATATAATTATGCACTGTATATAATAAAGAGAACAAACAATAAAATCCATGAAAATAAAACTCTGTTTATTCAAACACAGATTAGTCAACTTGACAGTTTTTTTTCTCAGTTCAATAATAACATAAAAAAATAATACCAACAAAAAATTACAAATTAAGAAAACGCCCAGGTGGCGATGGGGGACCCTGAAACTGAGGGCCATGGTAGGAGGGTTGTGAAGGGGGGCCAGAGTGCTGAGATTGCCCAGTTCGGGATGCGGAGGGGACAGGCTGGCCATATGATGTGCCGGCGTACAGTTGGCCATATGGCCGACTTGGTTGCCCATAATGTTCCCTTGTAGTAGGGAAATGTGGCGGCCTATGTGAACCCTGGGGAATTGGCATTGGGCGGGGGCCAGACCTGTGCCCATGGGTGCGCCAATGCTCCAGGGCCACAAACATGTCAGTGGGGTCCTTTGGCGGAGTGGCTGCATTCAGAACGATTATGAGAGACGCTTTGGTTCTCAGTAATCGTTTTGGAGGCACACTTCGCAAATAATGGGCCAGACTTCGGGCATAGAGGTCTAAGTGGTCCTCCTCTAGACAAATAGTCCAGGACCTGGGTCCTTCAGCACTCTCTGTAGGAGGCAGGCGCTGGAGTGCTGGGGAGCCGACTCTTCTGCTTCCTCCTCAAGGTTGTCCCTATTATTCACAATAAAAAAAAAAAAAGAACATATAAATTAATATACAGGTGAAACTCGAAAAATTTGAATATTGTGCAAAGTTCATTTATTTCAGTAATGCAACTTAAAGGGTAAAACTAACATATGAGACTCATTACATGCAAAGCAAGATATGTCAAGCCTTTATTTGTTATAATTTGGATGATTATGGCTTACAGCTTATGAAACCCCAAAGTCTTAATCTCAGGTACGCTTTGTTCAGCGTTAATTAGCTGACTAGAGTGTGACACTTTGAGCCTAGAATATTGAACCTTTTCACAATATTTTAATTTTAAGTTGCATTACTGAAATAAATGAACTTTTGCACGATAGTCTAATTTTTCGAGTTTCACCTGTATGAACACACTTTTTAAAAAAAAAAATAGTCAAGTCACATATTACTATCAACAGCAAAATATATTTAGCACATAGTACTACATGAACTAACCAACATATTACATATATGGTCATGTAGCAAAGAAATCAGATTCCACTTGTAATGTTGTAATGTTCACCTACTTTTGCAAATGAAAGGAGGAATTGGCTTGGTTGCTATCTGAAACTGACATTTCTAATTTACAAATTGTTACACACCACATTACCAACATAGTCAACATACAGTGTGTATCGATAAACATGTAGTGGTCAGTGTTTATAATTAACTTACGGACGCATTTCCATTATTTCACGTAGGAACATGAGTTGTTCCCTAAACAGGGAGGGCCTTTTCTTGGGTGGCCCGGAAACCACTACGCCCTTGATGCCTCATCTCCTGGTCTCTGCAGCTCTGCCACTGATTCTTGACTTCATCCACTTTTATGACATGTGCTATGCTAGGGAGGACAATGTATGACATGTGCGATGCTAGGGAGGAGAACGTACAGTATGACATGTGCTATGCTATGGAGGACAACGTATGCTCCTGATGAGGTGTCCGTTCCATGGACACATGGAACGCGTTGAGCAGGCTGAGAAATCATTGCTAAATAGTATTATTCTGCAACGGGCTGTTTATGGGATTGTCCATGTGCATATAACTGTGTCAGTCAGCTAGGACACAGTTCACACTGGTGGACACTGATTTAATCCCATTAAGCACTCTATGCACCTTGTTTGCCCAGGCTGATAAAGTTCATTTTGAACTGGATCCTGGTCTGATTTGTACTATACCCAGCATACTGCATATATCCTTTATTTTCTTTATTGGGAATGTGGTTCAAGTTCCCCCCGACTCTCATTCACCAGCCCAAGTCCAGGGTCTGGGTGAACCGGCAGGGCCTGACCAGATCTAGTGTTGCAGATGCTGCTGTCAGAAGTTAAGAAGGGGAAGCTCCTAGCTGCTGTCCATTTTGGGACTCCCTACTGCTTGGTTCCTGTGATAACAGTTCATACATGGACAGTTACAACACTGAAGCTTTGGAGAGGGGGAAAAGTGGGAAACGTGTCCCATTGCACGCCTTCACAATGGGATGAATTGCAGTCATACTTCAACATAGGCCAAAAAATGATGTGAATCCAGCCTAACGCTGTTCTAAAATCAATAGTGTCATTGGAATATTTTCCTTGATTCTTCAGACCACATAATAGTTTTCTACAGTAATCTACACTTGCACTTTACCACTTTTAGGTCTATGTTGACCAGTCATGTTATATATCTCTGGACCTACATTCATGAATGTCTAAAATTGTGGTCTATATTATGTGGAGATACTCATGAGCAACCTCCTGAGCCCAAAGCTATCTAGTTAGAAATTAAGGGGGGTATTGAGTTGGGGTACTTTATGCCACATTGATCAAATTTCCCATGTTGTTTGATACATTTGTCTTATCCTTAAGCTTAACACTTTTGTCTACTTCAGTTTTCCTACCTTCTTACTGGAGTGAGATTGTGACTTTTAAAAAGTCTCAGTGATAGATCTGGAGTGAAGCTCATTGACACATCCACTTTCCCACCCATATTGCAAAACTGGAGTGGGTGGTGTAAAAATGTAAAAAGTCGCTAAATTTTGAAGCCAAAATTCTGTGGTGAAGGCGTGATAAATCAGGACCTTTTTTGTTGCATTCTGTTTTTGGAAACTATATAGACATTTACTGTGTACATATATATATATATATATATATATATATATCTTTTTTTTTTCCTACTTCTTCTTCTGTCTATCCTTACCAATAAGTCTTCTTTTTGGAGCATCTAGTTCTCCTGGCCTGCATCAATATGTGCTTAATATGATTATCTTAAGAGAATCCCAATATGTAAGCTATTTTAAAAGGATGCTACTTAAATGGGGTAATTACAACCAGAAGCTGCACTGAGTGGGAAAGCAACAGATAAGATCAGGTCACCCAGCGAGCAGAAGTTCACAAAGACCATCAGGGTAAATCATAGTTCATTGACATATTAGTGCCTCAACCTTGTATCCCATTTATCTGTTTCAGCTACCGTATGGTTCCTTGCATGGGGCTAAAAGCTGGAAAGATAAGCTGCTTGATCCCCTGGCCATTGGTGGGCATGTACAAGACCTCCCGAAGACAAAAATACCCTGTCGTTCTATGCAAACAAATCAGAGGTAAAATTACTTTTCTCCAAAACAAACTTCACCTTATCCCCACTTGTCCTGGCAGGGGTTTGAGAGGCAGAGTACAGGAAGCCAGCAAGGAAGCTCATTCACTGCCTCCATTCAGCTGAGCAAGAGACACTTCCAGAAACAAAGATGTAGTAATTAGATTTCATTGGCTTACTGAAAGGTCGTGACCATTTGCTTTAAGGAATTTGAACTTTTTTTATTCATGGTCATTACACTGTAAATCTAAATTGAGAATGCCAGATGCAGCTTTTTACTCTCAAATATTTGCTCAGTTACATGCGGAACATGTTCTAATTTGTCCTTCGCTCATCTGAGGCCAGATTTTAAGAGCCACATTTGCAGCACTAAATGAAGACTTAATTTGGGAATTTAAGGCCGGAAAGAAGTAGGAAAGTTTATGCAATTGTTCACGGAAATATCCTATGATCGGGACAGCAAAATGGGAAGGTATCTGCCAATTTGTATTAAAAAAGGAATGGCTGGCAGTTTTAGGAGCATTCCCAGAAGGATTGGGGGAGGACAAATATCCAGGTATTTTTGGTTTAAAGTGATATTCTGGTTAATATGGTCCGCATATCGTATAGGGATGGAATGGGACAGGTACTTAGATCAACCTTCTGAGCTCTTCAGGAGGAACTTTTAGTTAGATGAAAATCGTTGCCACTAGGGGGAGCTCACTACATAGTCATTTAGAGGCTGTATAAATCGTTATGCAGTGAGCCCCCCCTAGCTGCAGCAGCAAGCAGGCATAATGTTATCACTTACCAGTTTGGTCGTGTGATTGAAAGATTTACAGCTGTGCATTCAACCTACTTAAGAATCTCAAGGGGTTATCCAGTTTTACAAACAGCCCCCCCATGTGCCGGTCCCCTCAGAGGGAATATACTTACCCCTCTTCTTGCGCCGCTCCTGGTCCCCGCACCGTTGCTGCTGGTTCTCCCTGTACACGGATGAAAACATCCGGTGTTGGGTGGGAGCAGCCAATGGAAGGTGGGGACGAGCCTCCCTAGCATCACAGGTGACACTAGGGAGACTTGTCCCCGTCCTTGTCCCCGGAGAAGCCACAGCGGCGGTGCGGGAACCAAGAGCGGCGCAGGGTAAGTATATTCCCTCTGAGGGACCTTGCACATGGGGGGGCTGTTTGTGAAATTGGATGACCCCTTTAGTAACCGTTGGGAAAAAAATCATCCTATTTACAAATGCATGATGTAGTACATGTGGAAAGTTTTCAAACTGAATATAATAAAAGGCAGAGGAGGATTTTAAAGTGGCTATTGTGGGCACCAAGAACCCCTCCCTTTGAAAATCTCATGTCTGTCCCTACAAAGGGTCTATCAAATAATGGATTGGTTATAAAATGACAACACAAAACTTCTCTTTTCTACATTTCTCTGCAGCTCCTCTTTCAGCTCCTGGCTTTAGACTAGAGTAAATGAGCTCACATAGACTGGGCTGGCATCTATTACAGATATTAGTACAGTATAAGGCTGGCTGCACACAAGATACTAGTTGGCCAAATGAGCCATTTCTCCCGTAGCTTGGGTGTTTGACACAGCTGAGCATGCTTCTGTTCTGAATGGTGAAAAGGTTGCTACCATGCACCTCTGGAAGTGGCTTATCTCTCCGAGAACTAAAAGAATGGGCATGTTGAAATCCAACTGCAACATCATGTAACACGTCAGGTGTCCGGGGACAGTTGGACGGCCAGTATTTCCAGCCATTAGATAGTTGGCTAGTCATGCTGAAATGTCCCGTTTTGGCGGACCTTGATCTAATGCGTACGGCCAGCTTTAGATTAGCGCTTCCCCCTTACTGTGATGACTAAAACCAACATTGCTCCTATGACGCCAAACAGTTGGTAGTATAATGTTGAAGGGAAAAAGATTTATTTAATGTGGAAATTATATCTAAAGACACGAAAGGCTTAAAAGTTTCCAGAAATTGTCACACCAGCTCCTAAAAATGTTGTCAGTTTCTCAGACATCTGATATATGTACCGGTACTTACTTATGGAATGCTACATTGCTTTTTACAATATAACAGGCAATTTTCCATTCAGGACTCAAGGGAAGTTGGGTGACAACCTTTATAGAAGGCATACAGATAAAGCTATGGAATACCTAATTAGGTATTGGAGTCTCATTTTAGTGATTATACTATTTATCTTAGGAGGAAATTGTGTTTATTTCTCCAATCTACTTCAATATTACAAATGCAATCTCAAGGATAACTGGATCTCAAGGATTGCATGGAACATGCAGGTTGTTCTCCGTACACTGGTGTCTTGTACTGGTTTATACGGTCAGGGATATCGACACAAGGTTACTTGAGATGCTACCTGTTTTTACAGTGCGTGGAGTCAGGAAGTGACAAATCAGACCTTTCATTCGGTGTCTCCAGTTTCTCTGTTTATGATATGTGTGGTTCCTCCTGCTTCTGTCTGCAGGGATTATGCTCCTTCTAGCCTTAGCTGAGGCTACCTAGGGTCAGGAGGACAGACCAGATGCTTGACTGGTTCGAAGAGTGAAAACCCTGTGATAACATCAGCTCCACATCCTCTTTGTGAGTGATAACTACATGAGGGACACTGGATAAAAGGAAATTGCTTCAGTTCTTTGCCAGGATCTTTGCACCTGTATGGATACATGGTCTTTCATAGGTCCCATTCTTCTCTTCATCATCATCTCACCATGTTATAAAAAGCACAATTAATGTATCAATTAGCTGAATAGTATAAATATATTAAAGGGATTGTATGAATGAACAACACTGCTTTATCATACTCTACCTACAGACAATAGTGACACTGTATGTAATTAACCTTACCCAAAATTTTAGTCCATCACATCTGAAGTTCTTCTTCTGATAACATTTTATGTAAAAAATGCATTACTTGACTAGTGAGCACTGAAGTACTGGATTTGCAGCATCAATGTAGAACAAAACACCAGGGGCGGAGATATTAGGGACTTCGGTATTTTGTTAGGCATTTCTGACAGAATCTGTGATGAATGCAGATGTGGACACAGCATAACACAGAGAGAGCAGGGAGGGGGAGAGCAAAGAGAGCCATCAGAAACAGAAGTAGCGATCTGACAGATTTATGTCAGATTTAACATCAGATGAAGAACTCTGCAGAATTAAAATAGTAGAACATATTTAATGAAGAAAAAAATCAGTGGTGACTATTAGAGATGAGTAAATTTCTAGAAATTTATTTAGATTCGATTCTTTTGATTTGTGGTCAGGTTTAACCCAGCCCAAAAAAATTTGATCTGAACCAAAAGTTCCCTGGTTGCTCTGAATGTCGTGTATGACACTCTGGTCTCCTAGGACTGTATCCAACCACTTTCAAGCTCTTTCATGCCAAGATAGTATTACTAATGTCAAAGTGACAGCAACATACATGGCTATAGGTAAACATGTGTTTGCTGGTGATAAACAGGCTGTTTAATAACACACTGCACTCAGGGGCAGATTGGCCATAGACCTTACAGGGAAATTTCCTGGTGGGCTCATGCCCAGGGAGCCGCCTGGGCCCTCCTCACGGCTGGCCACTGAAGTTTTTGGGGATGTATTTTGTGCTGCTGGCAGTATTTTATGATGGACTGTGGTATTTGGCTCTGTTGGGGTGGTATAATGTATTGCTGGCCCTGCCTTCCATTAATTTAGACCCAATTAAAAAACAGGGCCACTTTTAGTATTTTTTCCAGGGCCACTTTAAGTTCCCAGTCCGCCCCTGACTGAACTAGATTTTTTAATGTTTTTTACAATTAAAAGAATGGCCCAAGATTATCCCTTTTGGGGGAAGATGCGTTTATACCCACATGGGTGTATTGGAAGATGCAATGGCAGGTTGTTTTTAACAGAATGTCCAACAATGATCCCTTATTTGGAGAGTAGCAACAGGTTTGGTGTTACTTAAACAAATCTCATCATGGAAAGTTAAGAAGTAATGGGCTTTTGACAAAAGTCATCAAAAATTATTATTATTATATTTTTTTTTAGAGCAGTTTCAGATTTGTTATTTTGTGCAGGGTACGGTTCCCTAAAGCAGCACAATATGGAACATGATGGACAAGGCAGGAAATGTACAGATGTGTAGGGCTAGTAGTAGTGGCAAAAGCGTAGCAGTGTGAAGCATGATGGTCAAATTGGTAGAAGGTTTCTGTCTGTGATTATGAATTATGTGATCTATGGTAGATTGTACTGATTCACATTAATAAAACACTGAATACTATAGCTTTAAATATTGCTGTGAAAGTGTAGAACTTCTTTTCTGACCCTAAACTAGCTGTATCTAAAGATTTGATATGAAAATCTTTTCCTTTATTAACCAATGGAAAAAAGAGAGTTAAAAACATCAAAAAAGTTTGCATATTACAAGCACATACAGCTATTTTAGGCTACTTTCACACTGGCGTTTTGGCTTTCCATTTGTGAGACCCATTCAGGGCTCTCACAAGCGGTCCAAAACGGATCAGTTTTGCCCTAATGCATTCTGAATGGAAAAGGATCCGCTCAGAATGCATCAGTTTGCCTCCGTTCCATCTCCATTCCGCTCTGGAGGCTGCTTGCAGCGTTTTGGTGTCCGTCTGACGAAACTGAGCCAAACGGATCCGTTCTGACACACAATGTAAGTCAATGGGGACGGATCCGTTTTCTATGACACAATCTGGCACAATAGAAAACGGATCCGTGCACAATGGTGCTAAAGACGGATCTGTCTTGGCATGTTAAAGATAATACAAACAGATCCATTCTGAACGGATGCAGACATTTGTATTATTTGAACGGATCCGTCTGTGCAGATCCATGACGGATCCGCACCAAACGCGAGTTTGAAAGTAGAGTTAGTCATAGTATATTTTATGACTAAGTGTTCTGTATGTGCTTGAAATACAGGTCCTTCTAAAAAAAATTGCATATTGTGATAAAGTTCATTTTTTTCTGTAATGTACTGATAAACATTAGACTTTCATATATTTTAGATTCATTACACACAACTGAAGTAGTTCAAGCCTTTTATTGTTTTAATATTGATGATTTGGGCATACAGCTCATGAAAACCCAAATTTCCTATCTCAAAACATTAGCATATTTCATCCGACCAATAAAAGAAAAGTGTTTTTAATACAAAAAAAGTCAACCTTCAAATAATTATGTTCAGTTATGCACTCAATACTTGGTCGGGAATCCTTTTGCAGAAATGACTGCCTCAATGCGGCGTGGCATGGAGGCAATCAGCCTGTGGCACTGCTGAGGTGTTATGGAGGCCCAGGATGCTCCGATAGCGGCCTTAAGCTCATCCAGAGTGTTGGGTCTTGCGTCTCTCAACTTTCTCTTTCCAATATCCCACAGATTCTCTATGGGGTTCAGGTCAGGAGAGTTGGCAGGCCAATTGAGCACAGTAATACCATGGTCAGTAAACCATTTACCAGTGGTTTTGGCACTGTGAGCAGGTGCCAGGTCGTGCTGAAAAATTAAATCGTCATCTCCATAAAGCTTTTCAGCAGATGGAAGAATGAAGTGCTCCAAAATCTCCTGATAGCCAGCTGCATTGACCCTGCCCTTGATAAAACACAGTGGACCAACACCAGCAGCTGACATGACACCCCAGACCATCACTGACTGTGGGTACATGACACTGGACTTCAGGCATTTTGGCATTTCCCTCTCCCCAGTCTTCCTCCAGACTCTGGCACCTTGATTTCCGAATGACATGCAACAGTCCAGTGCTGCTTCTCTGTAGCCCAGGTCAGGCGCTTCTGCCGCTGTTTCTGGTTCAAAAGTGGCTTGACCTGGGGAATGCGGCACCTGTAGCCCATTTCCTGCACACGCCTGTACACGGTGGCTCTGGATGTTTCTACTCCAGACTCAGTCCACTGCTTCCGCAGATCCCCCAAGGTCTGGAATCGGTCCTTCTCCACAATCTTACTCAGGGTCCGGTCACCTCTTCTCGTTGTGCAGCGTTTTCTGCCACACTTTTTCCTTCCCACAGACTTCCCACTGAGGTGCCTTGATACAGCACTCTGGGAACAGCCTATTCGTTCAGAAATTTCTTTCTGTGTCTTACCCTCTTGCTTGAGGGTGTCAATGATGGCCTTCTGGACAGCAGTCAGGTCGGCAGTCTTACCCATGATTGCGGTTTTGAGTAATGAACCAGGCTGGGAGTTTTTAAAAGCCTCAGGAATCTTTTGCAGGTGTTTAGAGTTAATTAGTTGATTCAGATGATTAGGTTAATAGCTTGTTTAGAGAACCTTTTCATGATATGCTAATTTTTTTAGATAGGAAATTTGGGTTTTCATGAGCTGTATGCCAAAATCATCAATATTAAAACAATAAAAGGCTTGAACTACTTCAGTTAGTGTGTAATGAATCTAAAATATATGAAAGTCTAATGTTTATCAGTACATTACAGAAAATAATGAACTTTATCACAATATGCTAATTTTTTCAGAAGGACCTGTATGCAAGTGTTTTTTCATGTTTTTAAACCCACTTTTTTCCATGGATTAATAAAGGAAAAGCTTTTAATATTGAGTGCTGGACTTTAGCAAACTTTCCTGGAGGATTTACTACACAAGGATGCCAGTCCTGCATTGTTCGAGCACCATGGATGGATTATGGGGTGAGGGGTTTCTTTTTCATACTATTTGTGGCAGACGCAGCACTATGAAGTGCCTTTTGCGCTGTGGCATTAGAAGAATTTTGATATCTCTGACTTTTAGTCTAACCAGACTGTCTGTTACTCTGTAATTCCTCTATCGCCTTTCTATGGAAACAGTAGGTTTAAAGAGCACACCAAATGCTTGAAATAACTTCTTTATTAACTTGAACTTTTCATCATATATAACACTGCCGCCTCCACAGCAGATAGTCATGTACATAACACGTGTTGAAAAGATATCACAAGATGGCGATATGCATAAGATGGTGGTTCAACTGTTCAATCTTGTCATTCAACATAAAATGGTCGATATATTTCTCTCTTGAATATCTGTACTCTCACTTTAAGTTATTTAAGCACTTTATGATCTCTCTGAGAGGTATATCCGAGGTCTAACTAATAGTTCACTTGCTGAATTTGGTCGCAGTTTGCAATATACAGTTGGCAGTAACTATTTGCAGATTGGTTGAGTATGATCTGGTATGGTTTATGCAATTTGGATTGCAATATGGAATTTGAATTTGGATTGTGAACTTTGTAGTCTGCAATTGAATTTGGTGAAACTGTAAGTAAACACACATATAACGGGTTCAGTATACAGTTCTAATCACTATATTAACAGTAGGAACATTAAATAACAGTTTTAAATACCTATTTTGGCCTCTCTGCTTCTATAAAACACAGCTCTTAGTGGAGTGAATGTCTGTTCAGCTTCTCTCTCTGCTGAATAATGATTTCTAGCAGCTCCTGCTAGGGGAATTTCCCACACAGGCTGTGTGTGAGGCTGGCTGTGATTGGTCTAGACTCCGTGAACTAACTGGTGGTCCGACCTGACCCATATACGTCTTTTTTCATGTGTTGTTATATATAGCTAAAACATTACTTTTATTTATTGGTTTTTTTTATCCCTTATAAGTTAGTGCTAACAAGACATAGACAGATTAAAACTATCAGTGGCATGGGTCGCTCCGTCTTTTTCTCTATGTGCCAATATTTTTGCTGTTACTTCACAGCAAGTGACTGGTGCCAGTACTGGTTACAGGCTGTGTACGGCTTATAACTATCTACTTCTTATTACCTATACTAGCTGTAATTTACTCCTGTTACGGAGCTCCCTCACTGCCACTGAACCTAAAATCTTAAACACTTATTCACCCTGCATCCCTACATGTTTGGCTGGTCACCCAGTGTCTTCAGGGGATCATGCAGGTATGAGTGTTGGGGGTGGGGACCCTCTCTTGAAGGCTCGTATTTCAGTGACGTATTTGGCGGCTGCCTATGGGGTAGCGTCACATCATACACGCCTTTCTTTCTGCCACACCTCCCTTTTTCTGATAGGTTTGCGTATGCCGGGACTACAAGTGCCGGATCTCGCGATTTGTCAGATAAGTTTGCACATGCATGTCAACTTTGAAATATATAACTCCCGGTAATATGTGTTCAGTTGGGACTGCGCAACAGAACGCATGTATTTCCACTTAGGAATTTTTGTAGTCCTTCTTTCCAGTACGCAAGTGCATCCACTTCGGAATTTTTCATTTATCTACCATTAGTACGTTCAAGCGTACATCTTTACTTAGAGAATTAGGTTATTTCTTATCCCCCTCCACAGTGCGCAGATACTGCCACTTTGAAGTATTTCTTCCTTCATCCAATAGCAGTATAGTAGGATGCATGTGTGATATTACTAGAAATACATATCTTACTTGACGTTCTGGTATAATCTTGGTGTTTCAGTATGGCTGTATATGAAAAGTTGTGTCTACCCTAATATATTCAGCAACAGTTCCCAAATAAGACAGCTCACGACCTTTTAAATGCCTGCACGGGAAAGGAGCGATCCCCATATGATGCATACGAAATGATCCCAGCAGAAGTGCTTGCTCTTCAGAATGTATTTATTAAACGGTTCACAGCTGAACCGTTTAATAAATACATTCTGAAGAGCAAGCACGTCTGCTGGGATAATTTCGTATGTACCCTAATATATTGTCCACTTAGCCAGTGGTAAACTTCTTCTCTTCCTCCAGATACCTGGGGGTCCAATATATTTCCTATGATTCATCGTTATTATTACCTTTTTAGGATCAACCACCAAGGATAGACCCCCTCCAGAACGCTCAGTGAATCCCTCACCCCCGCGAGCCCCACCAGTTAGGGAAGGGACACACAATTGTCTCCACGGTAAGTATTATAATTATATTATACAGTGCCCCGTCCCTTAAAATTGGTCCTCCACAGCAGCCCACCTCTTTAACTTTGACCTTTACAGCAGCCTTCCCCTTTAAAAGTGACTTTCACAGCATACCACCCCCTTGACAGTGACCTCCACAGGGGACCGCCCCCTTAACAGTGCCCTTTATTGGATCAGGGGCGTGTCCTTTTAAACAGCTCACTCTAAGACAGCAGCACTGTACTGTCTGAGTGTGATCTGCAGGGAGAAAGCCACCCTCCCTCCCACTTCTGCAGCTGACAGAAGTTGATTTTTACCTTCATTTTTTAAATCCCTGTCGGATAAGGAGTCGAGGGGGCGTGGCCTAACAAGATATGGGCGTGGCTTGGCTGTGCCTCGAAGTTGATTTATAACTTCATTTTTTCAATCTCAGTCGGTTGAGGAGGTGTGGACTAACTGGATTGGGGGCATGTCTTTTTGAACAGCTCACTGGGCATAACGACTGAGGGAGGCACATATCTGGGCATAACTACTGTTAGGAAGGCACATATCTGGGCATAACTACTGGGAGGGAGGCACATATCTGGGCATAACTACTGTGAGGGGCACATATCTGGGCATAACGACTGAGGGGGCACATATCTGGCATAATGACTGTGAGGTAGGCACATATCTGGGCATAACTACTGTGAGGGGCACATATCTGGCATAATGACTGTGAGGGGGCACATATCTGGGCATAACTACTGTGAGGGGCACATATCTGGCATAACTGTGAGGGAGGCACATATCTGGGCATAACAACTGTGACGGAGGTGTATATCTGGGCATAACGACTGTTTAGAGGGGCACATATCTGGGCATAATGACTGTGAGGGAGGCACATATTTGGGCATAATGACTGAGGAGGCACATATCTGGCTATAACCACTGTGAGGGAGGCACATATCTGGCCATAACTACTGTGAGGGGCACATATCTGGCATAATGACTGCGAGGGGGCACATATCTGGCCATAACTACTGTGAGGGGCACATATCTGGCATAACGACTGTGAGGGAGGCACATATCTGGGCATAACAACTGTGAGGGAGGCACATATCTGGGCATAATGACTGTGAGGGAGGCACATATCTGGGCATAACGACTGAGGGAGGCACATATCTGGGCATAACGACTGTGAGGGAGGCACATATCTGGGCATAACTACTGTTAGGAAGGCACTTATCTGGGCATAACTACTTGGAGGGAGGCACATATCTGGGCATAACTACTGTGAGAAAGGCACATATGTGGGCATAACAACTGTGAGGGAGGCGTATATCTGGGCATAACGACTGTGAGAGGGGCACATATCTGGGCATAACGACTGTAAGGGAGGCACATATCTGGCCATAATGACTGTGAAGGAGGCACATATCTGGGCATAACTACTGTGAGGGAGGCACATATCTGAGCATAACTACTGTGAGCGAGGCACATATCTGGGCATAACTACTGTGAGGGGCACATATCTGGCATAACGACTGTGAGGGGGCACATATCTGGGGATAACGACTGTGAGAGGGGCACATATCTGGGCATAACGACTAAGGGAGGCACATATCTGGGCATAACTACTGTTAGGAAGGCACATATCTGGGCATAACTACTGGGAGGGAGGCACATATCTGGGCATAACGACTGAGGGGGCACATATCTGGCATAATGACTGTGAGGTAGGCACATATCTGGGCATAACTACTGTGAGAGATGCACATATCTGGGCATAACGACTGTGAGGGGCACATATCAGGGCATAACGACTGTGAGGGGGCACATATCTGGGCATAACGACTGAGGGGGCACATATCTGGGTATAACTGCTGTGAGGGGCCACAAGGACGACATAACTATTTTGACGGCTTAATTACTGTTAGGGACAACAATGTGGGCATTAGTACTGTATGGTAGCACTAGATTACCCTGCTTTACATTGGCATGGCTCAGTCTTACAGGACAGCACAGCGCCCCCTGCTGGCGACTTCATAGGAGCAGTCACCATCCATTCCTTATGTGATTATTCTTTTTCTCTATCACCACAGGGACCTTGTTCTGGATCCAGTAGACATCAAGCCAGCGCCAGTGACACCCTGGATGCGGTAGAACCAGATTTTATAAGGCCTGAGTGTAGCCATGCATTGGGCTTAGGGCTCTTTCACATGAGCGGATCCTGTGCGGATAATCTGCTGCGTGAAAGAGAGCCAAGCCCTGTACTGGACAGCAGAGACACTGAGCAGTAACATGACTGATAATGCTCCTTGCCTCTCTGTGACCTTTTTACTACAAAATCACAGTGACACTGTATGTTTTGTATTGCTATAAGTAATGTTAGGATGGAATTGGTTATGTTGAGAACTTGGCTTGGACATTCTTTGCACAGGGGCCCTCTGCTGTCTGTGTCTGCCCCTGCTACGGACGTCTGAATGGAGCCTAAGTGTAGTGGAGCCTAAGTGAGTGAGAGCTGCAGGGAGAAAGTCACCCTCCCTCCCACACTGGCTGCAGCTGACAGAAGTAGATTTTTACCTTCATTTTTTCAATCCCCGTCGGCTCAGGAGTGGGCAGGGGCATGGCTTAGCGGGACCTGGGGGCGGAGTTTTAAGTATTTTGAGGGTGGACACGTGGCAGAGGGTGTGTCTGGGCTCCTTCCTGCAAGAGTGACGCCCCTCTGGGTACCTTACTGGCTCATTTGCATATTTTTCAGAGGATAAAAACATCTATTGCTGGAACAAAGGCACATCTTGAAATAAGGTACTAAGTACTATTAGGCCAGGGCTTTACTGCAATAGCGATTATCCTGGTGACAGATTTCCTTTAAAACTCATCTACAGCAGTGAAGATAAATGGCTGGGTTGTTATGGAAACCTGGAGTAAAACTGTGTGTGGAGGCGGAAGGACCTGAGAGCTTCTATTGGCTGATAAGGGTCATGTGACCAAGCTTCTATTGGCTAATGCATTTTTTGGGGAATATCTCAGGAATGGTACGTCCTAGAGAACTGAGACTTGCTCTAAAACCTTCCCGGACACCTGATGTACCTGTGTGCCAAATTTCGTGATTGTAAATGCAACGGTGCAGATTCCTTTAGTGGACATACACACATACACTCAGCTTTATATATTAGACGGTCCTTTATCTATCTATACTGGTTAGAAGTACCATTACTTATTATGATGTTTATTCTTATATGGTTTTTCCTTTTTGCACAAATATAAGATTTGCTGTTCCATTATCGTACAAAAATGTCGAGAAGGTGAACCCTTTATTTAATCTAATTGGCGACAGAGATTTTAGGCGATAAATCCATTTAGCCTCCTCCTGCTGCAGCTTATTGTCAATGTCTCCCTGTCTCGGGCCTGCTTTTACCTTCTGTATTCCCCAAATTTTTAGGCCTGAGGGACTGCCTCTGTGATACTTCTTTATGTGTCTTGCCAGAGGTTTATCCTCATTTGTATTGAGGTTACCAAGATGTTTGGAAATTCTCCTCTTCAATTCCTGTATCGTCTTTCCCACATAGATTTTTGGACAGTCACACTGAATCGCATATACTACCCCAGTAGTTTTGCAGTTAATGTAGTCTTTTATGGTATACATCTTCTCATCATTTGGGTTTACAAATTACTTTTTAGGTGACATATATTTACAAAAAGTGCATCCTCTACAGGGATAGGATCCCTGTGTTGATAACCAGGTTTTAGTACATTTTTTCTTCTAAAAATGGCTATGTACCATGATCTCAGTAATGAGTAGCTCCGCCATTAATGTTTAGCACTTCCAAAATTCATTTCGGCATGCTTAATGCAAGCGTTTCCATGAGGTGAGTAGGAACATTTCTCAAAGTGGTGAAGACGGCCGCACGAAGGCCATCTACTGTCTGGAACTGTTGTCCATTTTTGTAAACTTCCCTTGCCATCCATCCCCAAAGGTTCTCAATTGGATTTAGATCAGGGGAACATGCAGGATGGGCCAAAAGAGTGATGTTATTCTCCTGGAAGAAGTCCCTTGTCCTGCGGGCATTGTGTACTGTAGCATTGTCCTGTTGAAAAACCCAGTAGTTACCACACAGACCAGGGCCCTCAGTCATTAAGAATGCTCTGTGCAACATCTGGACATAGCCAGCGGCCGTTTGACGCCCTTGCACTTCCTGAAGCTCCATTGTTCCGCTGAAGGAAAAAGCACCACAGAACATTATGGCGCCCCCTCCACTGTGGCGCGTAGAAAACATCTCAGGTGGGATCTGCTTGTCATGCCAGTAACGTTGGAAACCATCAGGACCATCAAGGTAAAAAAAAATCTCATCAGAGAATAAAACTTTCTTCCACCTTTGAATGTCCCATGTTTGGTGCTCTCTTGCAAAGTCCAAACGAGCAGTTCTGTGGTGTTCAAGGAGACGAGGTCTTTGAAGACGTTTTTAGTTTTTGAAGCCCTTCAGTCTCAGATGCCATCTGATGGTTATGGGGCTGCAGTCAGCACCAGTAAGGGCCTTAATTTGGGTCGAGGATCGTCCAGTGTCTTGACGGACAGCCAATTGGATCCTCCGGCTCAGTGCTGATGAAATTTTGGGTCTTTCACTTGACTTTTTTGTTCCATAACCCCTCAGGATCATTTAAGAAATTCCAAATGACTGTCTTACTGCATCCCACCTCAGCAGCAATGGCACGCTGCGAGAGACCCTGCTTATGCAGTTCAACAACTCGACCACGTTCAAAAAGGGAGAGTTTTTTTGCCTTTGCCATCACAAAGTGTGACTACCTGACAAAAAATGACAATGAATCCACATCTTTGCACAGATTTGGCCTTTTAAAGGCATGTGGTCCTAAAAAAAATTATCAGCTGAAAAACAGCCTGTTTCAGTTTAATCGTTATTTTGAATTAATTGAATGCTCAAAAAATGTTTTGTCTCACTCTCATTTCTTCTTGTTGCACGTTAAAGCTCTACTTGGAACCTTGTTAAGATCCAACAATGTAAAATATGATTTTTTGCCATTTTTCAAGTGGTCTTAAATAGGGATGAGCGAACTCGAACTGTATAGTTCGGGTTCGTACCGAATTTTGGGGTGTCCGTGACACGGACCCGAACCCGGACATTTTCGTAAAAGTCCGGGTTCGGGTTCGGTGTTCGTCGCTTTCTTCGCGCTTTTGTGACGCTTTCTTGGCGCTTTTTGAAAGGCTGCAAAGCAGCCAATCAACAAGCGTCATACTACTTGCCCCAAGAGGCCATCACAGCCATGCCTACTATTGGCATGGCTGTGATTGGCCAGAGCACCATGTGACCCAGCCTCTATTTAAGCTGGAGTCACATAGCGCCGCCCGTCACTCTGCTCTGATTAGCGTAGGGAGAGGTTGCGGCTGCGACAGTAGGGCGAGATTAGGCAGATTAACTCCTCCAAAGGACTTGATTAACTGATCGATCTGCAGCTGTGGATCATTGAGCTGCTGATCCTCAATTGCTCACTGTTTTTAGGCTGCACAGACCGTTTGTCAGTCTCATTTTTCTGGGGTGATCGGCGGCCATTTTGTGTCTTGTGGTGCGCCAGCACAAGCTGCGACCAAGTGCATTTAACCCTCAATGGTGTGGTTGTTTTTTGGCTAAAGCCTACATCAGGGTGAAGCTGTCACACCAAGTGCATTTAACCAGCAATAGTCTGTTCATTTTTTGGCCATATACAAAATCAGGGGCAAGCTGCGCCTGTCACCAAGTGCATTTAACCCTCAATGGTGTGGTTGTTTTTTGGCTAAAGCCTACATCAGGGTGAAGCTGTCACACCAAGTGCATTTAACCAGCAATAGTCTGTTCATTTTTTGGCCATATACAAAATCAGGGGCAAGCTGCGCCTGTCACCAAGTGCATTTAACCCTCAATGGTGTGGTTGTTTTTTGGCTAAAGCCTACATCAGGGTGAAGCTGTCACACCAAGTGCATTTAACCAGCAATAGTCTGTTCATTTTTTGGCCATATACAAAATCAGGGGCAAGCTGCGCCTGTCACCAAGTGCATTTAACCCTCAATGGTGTGGTTGTTTTTTGGCTAAAGCCTACATCAGGGTGAAGCTGTCACACCAAGTGCATTTAACCAGCAATAGTCTGTTCATTTTTTGGCCATATCCCAGTCTAATTCTGTCACTAAATCCATACCGGTCACCCAGCGCCTAAATACTAGGCCTCAAATTTATATCCAGCTAAATCTGTCCCTAGTGCTGTAGCTGGGCGAGTTATTTAGTGTCCGTTCAAGCACATTTCTTGTTCTGGGTTGAAATACAATTCCCAATTTAGCAATTTCATAATTTAGTGGTTCCTGCTATATCAGAGCTATTTGAAATCTATCCCAAAAAGGGTATATAATATTGAAGGTGCACATTGGGTCATTCAGAATAACTTCACACACACCCGCTACTGTGTATTTCCAAGTCTAATTCTGTCACTAAACCCATACCTGTCACCCAGCGCCTAAATACTAGGCCTCAAATTTAAATCCCTCTAAATCTCTCGTTACCCACCGCTGTACTATTGTTGCTGGGCAAGATATTTAGTGTCCGTCAAAGCACATTTTTTGTTCTGGGTTGAAGTACAATTCCCAATTTAGCAATTTCATAATTTAGTGGTTTCTGCTATATCAGAGCTATTTGAAATCTATCCCTAAAAGGGTATATAATATTGAAGGTGCACATAGGGTCATTCAGAATAACTTCACACACACGCTTCTGTGCATTTCCAAGTCTAATTCTGTCACTAAATCCATACCGGTGACCCAGCGCCTAAATACTAGGCCTCAAATTTAAATCCCTCTAAATCTCTCGTTACCCACCACTGTACTGTTGTTGCTGGGCAAGATATTTAGTGTCCGTCAAAGCACATTTTTTGTTCTGGGTTGAAGTACAATTCCCAATTTAGCAATTTCATAATTTAGTGGTTTCTGCTATATCAGAGCTATTTGAAATCTATCCCTAAAAGGGTATATAATATTGAAGGTGCACATAGGGTCATTCAGAATAACTTCACACACACGCTTCTGTGCATTTCCAAGTCTAATTCTGTCACTAAATCCATACCGGTGACCCAGCGCCTAAATACTAGGCCTCAAATTTAAATCCCTCTAAATCTCTCGTTACCCACCGCTGTACTGTTGTTGCTGGGCAAGATATTTAGTGTCCGTCAAAGCACATTTTTTGTTCTGGGTTGAAGTACAATTCCCAATTTAGCAATTTCATAATTTAGTGGTTTCTGCTATATCAGAGCTATTTGAAATCTATCCCTAAAAGGGTATATAATATTGAAGGTGCACATAGGGTCATTCAGAATAACTTCACACACACGCTTCTGTGCATTTCCAAGTCTAATTCTGTCACTAAATCCATACCGGTGACCCAGCGCCTAAATACTAGGCCTCAAATTTAAATCCCTCTAAATCTCTCGTTACCCACCGCTGTACTGTTGTTGCTGGGCAAGATATTTAGTGTCCGTCAAAGCACATTTTTTGTTCTGGGTTGAAGTACAATTCCCAATTTAGCAATTTCATAATTTAGTGGTTCCTGCTATATCAGAGCTATTTGAAATCTATCCCAAAAAGGGTATATAATATTCAAGGTGCACATAGGGTCATTCAGAATAACTTCACACACACCCGCTACTGTGTATTTCCAAGTCTAATTCTGTCACTAAACCCATACCTGTCACCCAGCGCCTAAATACTAGGCCTCAAATTTAAATCCCTCTAAATCTCTCGTTACCCACCGCTGTACTGTTGTTGCTGGGCAAGATATTTAGTGTCCGTCAAAGCACATTTTTTGTTCTGGGTTGAAGTACAATTCCCAATTTAGCAATTTCATAATTTAGTGGTTTCTGCTATATCAGAGCTATTTGAAATCTATCCCTAAAAGGGTATATAATATTGAAGGTGCACATAGGGTCATTCAGAATAACTTCACACACACGCTTCTGTGCATTTCCAAGTCTAATTCTGTCACTAAATCCATACCGGTCACCCAGCGCCTAAATACTAGGCCTCAAATTTATATCCCGCTGAATTTGAATACAATACATTGGGCCAAATAATATATTTGTTGTTGTGGTGAACCATAACAATGAGAAAAACATCTAGTAAGGGACGCGGACGTGGACATGGTCGTGGTGGTGTTAGTGGACCCTCTGGTGCTGGGAGAGGACGTGGCCGTTCTGCCACATCCACACGTCCTAGTGTACCAACTACCTCAGGTCCCAGTAGCCGCCAGAATTTACAGCGATATATGGTGGGGCCCAATGCCGTTCTAAGGATGGTAAGGCCTGAGCAGGTACAGGCATTAGTCAATTGGGTGGCCGACAGTGGATCCAGCACGTTCACATTATCTCCCACCCAGTCTTCTGCAGAAAGCGCACAGATGGCGCCTGAAAACCAACCCCATCAGTCTGTCACATCACCCCCATGCATACCAGGGAAACTGTCTCAGCCTCAAGTTATGCAGCAGTCTCTTATGCTGTTTGAAGACTCCGCTGGCAGGGTTTCCCAAGGGCATCCACCTAGCCCTTCCCCAGCGGTGAAAGACATAGAATGCACTGACGCACAACCACTTATGTTTCCTGATGATGAGGACATGGGAATACCACCTCAGCATGTCTCTGATGATGACGAAACACAGGTGCCAACTGCTGCGTCTTTCTGCAGTGTGCAGACTGAACAGGAGGTCAGGGATCAAGACTGGGTGGAAGACGATGCAGGGGACGATGAGGTCCTAGACCCCACATGGAATGAAGGTCGTGCCACTGACTTTCACAGTTCGGAGGAAGAGGCAGTGGTGAGACCGAGCCAACAGCGTAGCAAAAGAGGGAGCAGTGGGCAAAAGCAGAACACCCGCCGCCAAGAGACTCCGCCTGCTACTGACCGCCGCCATCTGGGACCGAGCACCCCAAAGGCAGCTTCAAGGAGTTCCCTGGCATGGCACTTCTTCAAACAATGTGCTGACGACAAGACCCGAGTGGTTTGCACGCTGTGCCATCAGAGCCTGAAGCGAGGCATTAACGTTCTGAACCTGAGCA
This sequence comes from Bufo gargarizans, assembly GCF_014858855.1. Taxonomy (NCBI): domain Eukaryota; kingdom Metazoa; phylum Chordata; class Amphibia; order Anura; family Bufonidae; genus Bufo; species Bufo gargarizans. The sequence continues at coordinate 359,319,848 of NC_058085.1, forward strand.
CAACCTGCATGACCAGGCACCTGCATGCAAAGCATGAACTGCAGTGGAGTAAACACCTTAAAACCAAGGAAGTCACTCAGGCTCCCCCTGCTACCTCTTCTGCTGCTGCCGCCTCGGCCTATTCTGCTGCTGCCGCCTCGGCCTCTTCCTCCGCCTCTGGAGGAACGTTGGCACCTGCCGCCCAGCAAACAGGGGATGTACCACCAACACCACCACCACCACCTCCGTCACCAAGCGTCTCAACCATGTCACACGCCAGCGTTCAGCTCTCCATCTCACAAACATTTGATAGAAAGCGTAAATTCCCACCTAGCCACCCTCGATCCCTGGCCCTGAATGCCAGCATTTCTAAACTACTGGCCTATGAAATGCTGTCATTTAGGCTGGTGGACACAGACAGCTTCAAACAGCTCATGTCGCTTGCTGTCCCACAGTATGTTGTTCCCAGCCGGCACTACTTCTCCAAGAGAGCCGTGCCTTCCCTGCACAACCAAGTATCCGATAAAATCAAGTGTGCACTGCGCAACGCCATCTGTAGCAAGGTCCACCTAACCACAGATACGTGGACCAGTAAGCACGGCCAGGGACGCTATATCTCCCTAACTGCACACTGGGTAAATGTAGTGGCAGCTGGGCCCCAGGCGGAGAGCTGTTTGGCGCACGTCCTGCCGCCGCCAAGGATCGCAGGGCAACATTCTTTGCCTCCTGTTGCCACCTCCTCCTTCTCGGCTTCCTCCTCCTCTTCTTCCACCTGCTCATCCAGTCAGCCACACACCTTCACCACCAACTTCAGCACAGCCCGGGGTAAACGTCAGCAGGCCATTCTGAAACTCATATGTTTGGGGGACAGGCCCCACACCGCACAGGAGTTGTGGCGGGGTATTGAACAACAGACCGACGAGTGGTTGCTGCCGGTGAGCCTCAAGCCCGGCCTGGTGGTGTGTGATAATGGGCGAAATCTCGTTGCAGCTCTGGGACTAGCCAATTTGACGCACATCCCTTGCTTGGCGCATGTGCTGAATTTGGTGGTGCAGAAGTTCATTCACAACTACCCCGACATGTCAGAGCTGCTGCATAAAGTGCGGGCCGTCTGTTCGCGCTTCCGGCGTTCACATCCTGCCGCTGCTCGCCTGTCTGCGCTACAGCGTAACTTCGGCCTTCCCGCTCACCGCCTCATATGCGACGTGCCCACCAGGTGGAACTCCACCTTGCACATGCTGGACAGACTGTGCGAGCAGCAGCAGGCCATAGTGGAGTTTCAGCTGCAGCACGCACGGGTCAGTCGCACTACAGAACAGCACCACTTCACCACCAATGACTGGGCCTCCATGCGAGACCTGTGTGCCCTGTTGCGCTGTTTCGAGTACTCCACCAACATGGCCAGTGGCGATGACACCGTTATCAGCGTTACAATACCACTTCTATGTCTCCTTGAGAAAACACTTAGGGCGATGATGGAACAGGAGGTGGCCCAGGAGGAGGAGGAGGAGGATGAGGAAGAGGGGTCATTTTTAGCACTTTCAGGCCAGTCTCTTCGAAGTGACTCAGAGGGAGGTTTTTTGCAACAGCAGAGGCCAGGTACAAATGTGGCCAGCCAGGGCCCACTACTGGAGGACGAGGAGGACGAGGATGAGGAGGAGGTGGAGGAGGATGAGGATGAAGCATGGTCACAGCGGGGTGGCACCCAACGCAGCTCGGGTCCATCACTGGTGCGTGGCTGGGGGGAAAGGCAGGACGATGACGATACGCCTCCCACAGAGGACAGCTTGTCCTTACCCCTGGGCAGCCTGGCACACATGAGCGACTACATGCTGCAGTGCCTGCGCAACGACAGCAGAGTTGCCCACATTTTAACCTGTGCGGACTACTGGGTTGCCACCCTGCTGGATCCACGCTACAAAGACAATGTGCCCACCTTACTTCCTGCACTGGAGCGTGATAGGAAGATGCGCGAGTACAAGCGCACGTTGGTAGACGCGCTACTGAGAGCATTCCCAAATGTCACAGGGGAACAAGTGGAAGCCCAAGGCCAAGGCAGAGGAGGAGCAAGAGGTCGCCAAGGCAGCTGTGTCACGGCCAGCTCCTCTGAGGGCAGGGTTAGCATGGCAGAGATGTGGAAAACTTTTGTCAACACGCCACAGCTAACTGCACCACCACCTGATACGCAACGTGTTAGCAGGAGGCAACATTTCACTAACATGGTGGAACAGTACGTGTGCACACCCCTCCACGTACTGACTGATGGTTCGGCCCCATTCAACTTCTGGGTCTCTAAATTGTCCACGTGGCCAGAGCTAGCCTTTTATGCCTTGGAGGTGCTGGCCTGCCCGGCAGCCAGCGTTTTGTCTGAACGTGTATTCAGCACGGCAGGGGGCGTCATTACAGACAAACGCAGCCGCCTGTCTACAGCCAATGTGGACAAGCTGACGTTCATAAAAATGAACCAGGCATGGATCCCACAGGACCTGTCCGTCCCTTGTCCAGATTAGACATTAACTACCTCCCCATAACCATATATTATTGGACTCCAGGGCACTTCCTCATTCAATCCTATTTTTATTTTCATTTTACCATTATATTGCGATGCTACCCAAAGTTGAATGAACCTCTCCTCTGCCTGTGTGCTAGGCCTAAATATATGCCAATGGACTGTTGCAGTGGTGGCTGACATGAAGCCTGATTCTCTGCTATGACATGCAGACTAATTCTCTGCTGACATGAAGCCAGATTGTCTGTTACGGGACCTCTCTCCTCTGCCTGGGTGCTGGGCCTAAATTTATGACAATGGACTGTTGCAGTGGTGGCTGACGTGAAGCCTGATTCTCTGCTATGACATGCAGACTGATTCTCTGCTGACATGAAGCCAGATCGTCTGTTACGGGACCTCTCTGCTCTGCCTGTGTGCTAGGCCTAAATATATGCCAATGGACTGTTGCAGTGGTGGGTGACGTGAAGCCTCATTCTCTGCTATGACATGCAGACTGATTCTCTGCTGACATGAAGCCAGATTGTCTGTTACGGGACCTCTCTGCTCTGCCTGTGTGCTAGGCCTAAATATATGCCAATGGACTGTTGCAGTGGTGGGTGACGTGAAGCCTCATTCTCTGCTATGACATGCAGACTGATTCTCTGCTGTCATGAAGCCAGATTGTCTGTTACGGGACCTCTCTGCTCTGCCTGTGTGCTAGGCCTAAATATATGCCAATGGACTGTTGCAGTGGTGGGTGACGTGAAGCCTCATTCTCTGCTATGACATGCAGACTGATTCTCTGCTGACATGAAGCCAGATTGTCTGTTACGGGACCTCTCTGCTCTGCCTGTGTGCTAGGCCTAAATATATGCCAATGGACTGTTGCAGTGGTGGGTGACGTGAAGCCTCATTCTCTGCTATGACATGCAGACTGATTCTCTGCTGTCATGAAGCCAGATTGTCTGTTACGGGACCTCTCTGCTCTGCCTGTGTGCTAGGCCTAAATATATGCCAATGGACTGTTGCAGTGGTGGGTGACGTGAAGCCTCATTCTCTGCTATGACATGCAGACTAATTCTCTGCTGACATGAAGACAGATTCTCTGTTACGGGACCTCTCTCCTCTGCCTGTGTGTGTGCTGGGCCTAAATATATGCCAATGGACTGTTGCAGTGGTGGCTGACGTGAAGCCTCATTCTCTGCTATGACATGCAGACTGATTCTCTGCTGACATGAAGCCAGATTCTCTGTTACGGGACCTCTCTCCTCTGCCTGTGTGTGTGCTGGGCCTAAATATATGCCAATGGACTGTTGCAGTGGTGGCTGACGTGAAGCCTCATTCTCTGCTATGACATGCAGACTGATTCTCTGCTGACATGAAGCCAGATTCTCTGTTACGGGACCTCTCTCCTCTGCCTGTGTGTGTGCTGGGCCTAAATATATGCCAATGGACTGTTGCAGTGGTGGCTGACGTGAAGCCTCATTCTCTGCTATGACATGCAGACTGATTCTCTGCTGACATGAAGCCAGATTCTCTGTTACGGGACCTCTCTCCTCTGCCTGTGTGTGTGCTGGGCCTAAATATATGCCAATGGACTGTTGCAGTGGTGGCTGACGTGAAGCCTCATTCTCTGCTATGACATGCAGACTGATTCTCTGCTGACATGAAGCCAGATTCTCTGTTACGGGACCTCTCTCCTCTGCCTGTGTGTGTGCTGGGCCTAAATATATGCCAATGGACTGTTGCAGTGGTGGCTGACGTGAAGCCTCATTCTCTGCTATGACATGCAGACTGATTCTCTGCTGACATGAAGCCAGATTCTCTGTTACGGGACCTCTCTCCTCTGCCTGTGTGCTAGGCCTAAATATATGCCAATGGACTGTTGCAGTGGTGGCTGACGTGAAGCCTCATTCTCTGCTATGACATGCAGACTAATTCTCTGCTGACATGAAGACAGATTCTCTGTTACGGGACCTCTCTCCTCTGCCTGGGTGCCGGGGCCTAAATATCTGAGAATGGACTGTTCCAGTGGTGGGTGACGGGAAGCCAGATTCTCTGCTATGGAACCTCTCTCCAATTGATTTTGGTTAATTTTTATTTATTTAATTTTTATTTTAATTAATTTCCCTATCCACATTTGTTTGCAGGGGATTTACCTACATGTTGCTGCCTTTTGCAGCCCTCTAGCCCTTTCCTGGGCTGTTTTACAGCCGTTTTAGTGCCGAAAAGTTCGGGTCCACATTGACTTCAATGGGGTTCGGGTTCGGGACGAAGTTCGGATCGGGTTCGGATCCCGAACCCGAACATTTCCGGGATGTTCGGCCGAACTTCTCGAACCCGAACATCCAGGTGTTCGCTCAACTCTAGTCTTAAACTTTTGATCAGGACTGTATGATTCATCCTTATTATTACCTTTTCAGGATCAACCACTAAGGATAGACCCCCTCCAGAAGGTTCAGCGAATCCCTCACCCCCGCGAGCCCCACCAGTTAGGGAAGGGGCACACAATTGTCTCCGCAAATACGTCACTGGAATACAAGCCTTCAAGAGATGGTCCCCGCCCCCAACACTCATACCTGCACGATCCCCTGAAGACGCTGGGTGACCAGCAAAACATGTCGGGATGCAGGGTGTATGAGTGTTTAAGATTTTAGGTTCAGTGGCAGTGAGGGAGCTCCGTAACAGGAGTAAATTACAGCTAGTATAGGTAATAATAAGAAGATAGTTATAAGCCGTACACAGGCTGTAACCAGTACTGGCACCAGTCACTTGCTGTGAAGTAACAGCAATAATATTGGCACATAGAGAAAAAGACCCATGCCACTGATAGTTTTAATCTGTCTATGTCTTGTTAGCACTAACTTATAAGGGATTTTAAAAGACAACAATAAATAAAAGTGCGTCTAAATAACAAGTATGGGGGGGGGGGCACACTTCAAGAGGAAACACTAGGTAGGATAGTGATGATACACTTTATTATATAAAAATATTTAAGAACATACCCCTAAAACATACATAAAATATGGTACATCAATTAATATGAACCAGGTTGATGCACACTCAGTCTCAATGAAAATGCAATACAACCGCCAGGTAGCTGTTGGTTTTAAACCTCTATTGTTATTCACAATTAGCGGTGCTGTCCACAATAATATCCAGCAAATGTCCAGCAACTATTATCAGTTGAAATCAATTGTGTCCCACAAGTGTCCAACAAAATTATTATGCTGAAATCAATTGTATAGAGCAGATGTATAAGTTTACGTCCACTAGCCCACCAAGCTGTAAATGGGCCAGTTCAGTCCAGTGTGCTTCTGGTATACTGCCCATGGTAATGAGCTCAATACCGCTTTTATGTAATAATATTTGTGCTCCAAAACGAGCCCGGTCTTACCCGTCTCTGCTGCTATAGCGTTGGTCCAGGAGGCCGCACACCCGCAGCGTCCCACGTGGTGTGCTTCTGCCTGTACGCGGCGTCCCACGTGACCTGGTAACCAAGGGGACCGGATGCACGCTCGTGTGACGTCAGTCTTGTGCGCCCACTTTCAATCGGTGCTGCTTTATCTGCTTCTCCTTCTTTTCCTTGCCGGCTTTGTTCCTTTTCTTTAGTATTAGGTGGATCAACGCTCACTCTAACAACCGCCAGACGTGTTTCGGGGTCTCAAGCCCCTTCCTCAGTGGCCTACTGAGTGAACGGATCCTCACTATTTATATGTGGTCAACTCCACCCACCATCCTCCATATTGTTTTAGCTCTTTCTACTATGTGGGGTGGATTTACCTTTGATGGAACGGATTCATATCCTTATAGGTACCTTTTAACCATACATTTTAACGATTCATATTTAAAATACATTTAAGACAATAAATATCCCTACATATTGAGCATTCTCTTAAAATTAAGTAATGGAGAAGGCTACAAGGTCACACACAAGAAACGCACAAAAAACGCATCGAAACCACAATTGTGTTCCCCGCGTTTTCAATGCGTTTTTTCCCTTTTTTGCATTTTACTACCATATAGGGGGAAATGACCAGCCCAAACCTCTTTCTTATTCTTCACCGAACATACATGGGAAAATTCATTAACTTTTGTGGTTAAGAGAAGCCGTACTGCAGGGAGGGGAGATCACAGTGTCGATAAACGGCCAGACTGCGATGTCCCATCCCTACAGGACAACCCTCACAGAAACCCCAAAACTTCCATCTCGGCATTGAGGCCTCTAGGGATGATAGTGTCATATTCGAAGATCCTTCGGGATTCTTGACGTGACATGTGTGCAATATGGTTTCCCCCCCTCCAGGCTTTTTTGACTTTTTCAATTGCCACAAATTTTAAACCCGTAGGGTAACAGTTGTGTGTTATTTTAAAATGTGTGGATAGAGAGTGCGTCTCTAGGCCTTTCTTAATATTCGCCACATGCTCCGCTACTCTCTTCTTCAATGTTCTTTTGGTTCTGCCAATATATTGCTTCCTGCATCCACATTGTAGCAGATATATAACATCTGTAGAATCACAGGTTAGGCATTCCTGTATCTCCAAACTAAACGCATTCACTGTGGACTCCACTTTCATGGTCTTTTTTGGGAAACTAGTAATTTTACAATTGGCACACCTGCCACATTTAAAGAATCCAGTTACTGCTAACCAATTTTCTTTTCCTTTTTTCTGGCTTTCCTTCCCTAACTTCACCGTTGGAGCTATTTTGCCGGCCAGGTTATTTGCCCTAGTATAGGTAATTTTGGGTACTTCACTTAAGAGGGGACCAACCAACTTGTCATTTAGTAGGTGTCCCCAATGTTTGCGAATACTCCTTTCTATTGTTTTATATTGAGAATTAAAAGGTAATCCTCAGTACCTCATCACGTGGTTGGGGATCCCTCGCCAAAAATAAATCTTTTCTTTCCATTTTCTTTACTTTTTCAAGTGACCTCTCGATCATCTGCACCGGATAATCTCTTTCTAGCAATTGTTGTTTCAAAACAGTCGCTTCCTCCTCAAATCTACTATCGTCAGTACAGTTCCGCCGCAGTCTACGGCGGTTGGCACATTAATCAGCCAACGAGGTAGGTGACAGCTAGCATATCTAATAAAGCTGTTTTTAGCGACTGGTTTAAAAAAAAGTGTTGCATTGTAGCTGGTCCCTCTTCACCCATATCTCAAGATCTAAAAATTCTACTTTCAGCTTACTAACACTAGGGGTGAACACCAAATTTCTATCATTCATATTGATACTCTGAAGAAATAAATCTAAGGATTCGGACGTATCTTGCCATATGAACAGGATGTCATCTATGTAGCGCTGCCATAGCACCAGATCCGTCCCCAGCCTGAGCATGATGACCTCTTTCTCCCATTGAGCCAAAAACAAGTTGGCATAGCTGGGGGAGAACCTGGTGCCCATGGCGGTGCCAGTACGCTGTACATAGAACTCCCGATCAAATGAAAAACAATTGTGGGCCAATATGTATCTAACCCCGCCCAGTAGGAACTCCAACTGCTCACTAGGGAGACCAACATCTCCCGACATTTGTTCCTGTAGCGCCTGTATACCCTGAGTGTGGTCAATAATTGTGGGGGTGAGCCGCTGTATTTCTTATATTTTCACTAATAAATAAAAGTAATGTTTTAGCTATATACAACAGTACATGACAAAAGACATATATGGTTCCGGTCGGACCACCAGTTAGTTCACTAATATAGTAAACGTCGACATGTGCTGTGAAGTCATAAAAATGTGTAATTGTTGGTCTAGACTCCTGCCCAGCAACAACAGTTTAACACTATGCTTTCTGTTGTTTCTGCTGTTTCATTGAGCTTACCTCACATTATATAATGAATCTTAAAGGCATATCATCTTTTCTGCTTCTGTGAACACAAATTATAACTATTACATGACATCCAAACATGAAGTCACTGTAAATAACTTTTTTCTTTAAAACACAAACATAAGAACTGTATTAAGGTTATTGGCAGGTCTAGCTGAATAAACATATAAGCTGTATTAGCAACCTAGCCAGCTACACTCTCACCAAAATTACCTATAATTCTATGTTATTAGCAGTAGGACTTAAACATGAATTTGAGGAATTTTCCATCAGGTTCTCAACTTCCAAGTGTATTTTATTACTCTCAAGTAGAACATTTAACTTCTGTATAGGACGTTCCAACGTAAGTGGAGTAGTGAGACGTTTTCCTTTTTTGTCAAGTTTTGAGTCACCTATTTGTAACAACGCTCTTCTTACTAGTTTGTCTTCATCCTTTTGAACTTCTAGAACTTTGGCCAATTTCCATTGACTTCTAGGTAAATCTTCTTCTTCCACTAACACTATGTCACCAACTTGGACATTTCTTCTGGGTGTTTGCCATTTACTTCTTAGCATCAGATTGGCTAAGTACTCTTTCCTCCATCTATTCCATAACTGTTCTGATAGATATTGAACTCTTCGCCATCTCCTTTTGGCATGTAATCAGACTTAAGATGAAGTAGATGGTTGGGAGTTAAAGGGTCCAAACTTGTTGGATCGTTTATGTTATCAACTGTAAGTGGATGACTGTTAATAGGCATTACTTCATAGAACAGGGTCCTAAGTGAAGCACCATCTATTCTTCCAGCGTTCTTCTTCAACACTGAACTTAACACATTTCTTACAGTTCTGATTTGTCTTTCCCAAACTCCTCCTGTATGGCTTGCATGTGGAGCATTCATATGAAAATCACACTGTTTCTATAACAAATACTAAGTTACCTTTTCTTTATTGATCTCTTTTATAGCCTTCTTCAATTCATTATTTGATCCGACAAAATTAGATCCTTGGTCAGATCTAAGCTCTCTGACAGTACCTCTAATGGCTATGAAACATCTAAAGGCGTTGATGAATGAACAATTCAATAGATACTTCAAAGAAGAACTTGTCATTCTCTACATTCCATCCCAATCCAAGTACATTCTGGACTGGAAGATGATCATAATTGAGATCTACATTGTTCATTGTTGATGCACTTTCAGAGTCACTGATTCCAGTACCTGTCTGTTGTTTGAGATAATTTTATGAAGGCGCAGGTTTTCTCTTGCGCATAACTCTTAGCTTTCTTTCACTAGTTTGATTGGAGATTCTGTGGACTCTAGACTTATGAGACCATCATCTACATAAAAGTTTTTCTTCAGAAAATTTGCTGCTGATGGGCAATCCTTTTCATTCTGATTGGCCAGGTACTTCATACCATAATTGGCGCAACCTGGAGACGATGCTGCTCAAAACAAGTGTACTTTCATTCTGTATTCTGCTGGCTCAGTTTTATTTTTGTCAACTGTGTTTTTATTGGATTTGCAAGGATCAATTATACGGCCAAAGACTGGTAACAGGCAGTCCATAAGAGACCCCAACATGGGGCGAACGATAAATAGTTACATGACAATGGCCATTATCCGGTATACCAGAAGACCGGCACATATGTATGTATTACATGGAGAAACTCAAAACAGTAAACTAATAATAAAACAAATAATAAAACATGGGCACAGAAGTACAGTAAGAGGCGGGGGAAGGGGGAGAGATCAGGAGGGCAAGGCCGGAGAGAAGAAGAAGGGGGCGGAAGAAGGATGGACATAAGGAAATACGAGGGAAAAGATCAGGGAGGAGGATCCAAAAGTAATGGTAAGGGTTAGATAGTGTTGGAATTAATTGGAGTTAGTCAGCTATGGTGGACAGTTAGCCGAACTCAGCCAGGGAGACCATACTGAGAGAAACCTGTGGTGTGTGCGGTCAGATCTGCTGAACATCTCCTCAAATCTGCTTTGATGCAACTTTTCGATCCATTCAGCTATAGTGGGAGGTGCGGTATTGAGCCAATTCAAGGGAACGAAGGACTTGGCAGCAGCTAGGAAATGGGTGACTAAGGACGAGGCGGACGGTTTATAATTAGGTGTAGGGCAACCCAGTAACACTAAGGAGGGAGTTAGTGGTTGCGTTTTCCCCGTGATTTATTTTATTATATGCTCTACTTCAGACCAGAAGGTGTGTATGTCAGGGCAATCCCACCATATGTGAGCATGCGTGCCTACCTGTGAGTTACATCGCCAGCAGAGGTTAGTGGGGGATAGCCCATGTGTGTAGAGAAATTCAGGTGTTTTGTACCACTTCGAGATAATCTTGAAGTGGGACTCTTGCAGGCGAACGCACCTTGAGTATCCATGGTAGTTTTGGAGCATATGGGTTGCCTCTATCTCAGTGAGAGAGCGCCCCTGCATATTTGATGCAACTTTTCGATCCATTCAGCTATAGTGGGAGGTGCGGTATTGAGCCACTTCAAGGGAACTAAGGACTTGGCAGCAGCTAGGAAATGGGTGACTAAGGAAGAGGCGGACGGTTTATAATTAGGTGTAGGGCAACCCAGTAACACTGAGGAGGGAGTTAGTGGTAGCATTTTCCCCGTGATTTCTTTTATTATACGCTCTACTTCAGACCAGAAGGAGCGTATGACAGGGCAATCCCACCATATGCGAGCATGCGTGCCTACCTATGAGTTACATCGCCAGCAGAGGTTAGTGGGGGATAGCCCATGTGTGTGAAGAAATTTAGGTGTTTTGTACCATTTCGAGATAATCTTAAAGTAAGACTCTTGCAGGCGAACGCACCTTGAGTATCCATGGTAGTTTTGGAGTATATGGGTTACCTCTATCTGTGAGAGAGAGCCCTAGTTCTTTCTCCCAAGAGGCAATATACCCTGGACTATTCAAGAGGTTCACGTTCCTGCAAATGTTTAGTAACTTAGATCGTTTTCTGAATTTGAAGACTGGCGATGATAGGTCATATTCAAATTCAGTTAAATCCCTGAAGGGATAATGCAGCCGGAGAAAGTCTTTACAGCACCTACTAAAGTGGAAAACATGTAGGAACGTGAGAGAGAAGTTTGGGAGCAATTGTAGCAGGTCAGCCGGACGAGAAATCTCTCCATTCGGGAACATATTCAAGGCTGAAATGTGAGCAAGATGATCCCACATAGGCTTGAAGGTCAGAGAGTCCCTTCCCAAGACCACAGGTATTAGGCTAGAGGGAAGTAGCGGAGAGAGAGTAGGAGAAAGAGAAGGAGAAAGCAGAGACCAAGTGCGAGAGGCACCTCTGAAGAGCAAATTGGTGTCTGTAGCCTTATATGTTTTATGTGCTTTGGTGGGCAGCCACATATCCCGTATTAAGTCTCCATTGTATGCATTTGCGGCCTATTGACAGTCAGTCTGGGAGCCAGAAAGAGTAGATAAGTTAATCCACCTTCTCAGCTGGATCGCTCTATATATTATTTGGACATGCAGGAAGCCAATGCCTCCCTTCCTGATCGGTCTGGTCAAGAGCATATGGGCCATGCGGGGGCGTTTCTGCTTCCAGAGGTAGCGGGAGAAAAGGGAGCGTAGTGTGGTAAAGAAAGTTTGCAACAAGGCTATCGGTAACATCTGTAGCTTATATAAAATCTTTGGAAGGACATATGTTTGTAGAACATTTTTCTTGCCGATCCATGAGATCAGGGGGATGTCGTAATCTATGAGAGATTTTTAAACCTCAGTAAGAAGGGGCGAAAGTTTGTGTCATACACGTTGGGTATGGAGGAAAGGATTTGGACTCACAAATATTTGAGTGAAGGGGCCGACGTGAAAAGAGATGTTTCCTTGAGCGTCTGGAAACTCTGGCAGGAGAGGGAGATATTTAGGATTTCTGACTAAAGGGGGACGATAGATAGTCATTTACTTAAAGGGATGCTGATGGCTGAGAGTAAAGGGAGAATATAGCCTTTACAAAGGGAGCTGGGAAACCAAATTTCAGTAGTATAGATTGCATGAAGAGCCAGCTGACCCTATCAAAGGCCTTCTCGGCTTCAACTCAGAGAAGGACCAGTGATGTGCCTGTGGTATGGGCTTGGTGAATTGCTGTCAATAGTTTGGTCGTGTTGATCCATCCCTCTCTCCCCGGGACAAACCCTGATTGTTTTTCCCCTATAAGGTGGGGTAGGAGTTTCTTTATGCGAAGGGATAGAAGCTTAGCCCATATTTTAAGGTCTAAGTTGAGGAGCGAGATGGGTCTATAGCTTCCACATTCTTCCGGGTTTTTCCCCTCCTTTGCAATGAGAGTAATATGGGCCTCCTGTGTCTGTCTAGGGAGAGAATCACCTTTAAACAAAGAGGAGCAAAATTCGGTGAGATGGGGCAACAGGACATCTTGGAATTTTTTATAGTAAAGCAAGGGGAGGCCATCTGGTCCTGGGCTCGTCCCCGGGGGAAAGGAGGAAAGGACCAAGCGTACTTCTTCTAGCGTGACAGGGGAAATAAGGGAGTTTATCATGGTCTGATCTAAGTGAGGCAATGATATGTCCCTCAAAAAAATCATCAATCAGCACTTGCTTAGAGTGTGTTCCCTGTGCAGTGGGTGTTTCCTCAATGTTGTACAAAGCTGAATAGAACTTATGGAAGGCTGCTGCCATTTCTGGAGGTGAAGAAGTAACCAAACCTGTATGGTCCCTGATTGCATGTATGTGTTGCTTTGCTCTTTCTTTTCTAAGTAGGGAAGACATAAGCTTCCCTCCCTTATTCCCATGGGAGTATAGCCTCTATCGGAAGTGAAGGTAAGCTTTAGCCGACTTATTAAGCAGGTGGGTAAGGAGTTTCTCTCGTAAGGATCGCAGTTCTAGCTGCGTTTCTATCAATCTGGTGCGTTTATGTTCTCTTTCCAAGAGTGCTATCTGTGAAAGGAGTGCATCAGTCTCCTTTTGTCTGTCCTTCTTGAGTTTAGACCCCAAGAAATGAATATGCCTCTAACAAAGGCTTTATGTGACTCCCAGATCGTTGGGTTTGAAGGGCCAGAGTCCTTATTCAATTCAAAGAAGGAGGACAAGTGCATTTGGATGTCGGAGAAGGCTTTAGTGTTTTCAAGTATTTGTTCATTGAGGCACCACCTCCACACTTTAAAGAAGCATCCGACAGGGTAAGAGAAAGGTGGACCAGAGCGTGGTCTGAGATAGAGATGATAGAAATACCTGTGGCCGAGGTGCGGTAGTAAGGAGTTGTGGATCAGTACATAATCCAGTCTTTAGTGCAAATTATGAACTGTAGAAAAATAGGAATAGTCCCAAATGGAGGGATTCTGAAGGCACCAGGCATCTGTAAGGGAGAAATCTGAGAGTTTAGATCGTAATTTGGCTAAGGCACATTGAGAGGTAGTGGATTTGGCGGTTGAGGAGTCCAGCAGAGGGTCAAGAGTGACATTTAAGTCACATCCCAGTATGATTGGACCATCGGCAAAAAGCTTGAGCCTATCCAAGGCATCCAGTAGCCACGGAACCTGTGCATGATTGGGGGTATATATGTTCGCTAGGGTAAGTTTAGTCAAATAGATTTGAGCCCTCAGAAAGAGTATCTTATCTTCTGAGTCCGCAAATGTTGTAGAACCTTAAGTGGCAAAGATCGTGGATTGCAATGGAGACCCCCTTAGATGCAGAGGTAGTGTGGCATGAGTGGTACCAGTTGGCAAAGTGTCTAGTGGGTAGTTTGAGTATTTAGTTCTGTTCAAAGTGGGTCTCCTGCAAGAAGATAATGGATGCCTTAAGTTTCCTCAGGATGTCTAGGACATGGTATCTCTTGTTGGGGGTATTCAACCCGCGTACATTAAAGGAAGCGCAGCCAATCTCACCCATGTCAGTGGGGTCTCTTACTACCAGAGGAGTGTAGTGAAGTGGGGGAACTAGTGAGGAGAGGAAAAGTGGAAGAAGAAACTATAGTGATAGAAGAGAAAGAAATTGAGAATAGAGAGACAAGAAAGGGAGCAGAAAGGACTGAGATATCTTCTGTGTGCTGTGGGAAGGGATTTGGGGAGAGTGGACGGAGGAAAAGGGTGCGTGGGTGGTGGAGGGGGGATAAGAGAGTGTATGCAAAGAGAGGTAGAGGGAGTGAGCAAGTGAGCTAGGGGGGAGGGGGGGCGGTATAATCCTCAAGCTCGGAGTTGTACCTTGACCTGTGATGTACAAACATATAGCATCAGACATGACAAAAATCGCCATGATAAGGCAACATATGCAACATGAATAATAGCAAAACAAAGGGGGTATGATCGACTATGCAAGTGAGCAAGACGGAGTCCTGGAAAGAGTCCTTTGCACCAATCTCAAGCAAATGCCAAAAGGCCATCAATGCCCATATATAGTGGCTCATAGTGCAAGTAGACTCTGCAATAAGTTGACCACTGATGAAGGGGGACTCAATGGAAAGGGGGGGTGAGGAAGGATTGGGGTAAAGGGGGGGGGGAGCATCCAATAGCAGTAGGGTGATGATTAATCTTCATAGTGCTCCTCACTTCTCTCCAGCAATAGCAACAAACAGAAACTACTGCAATAGATGTTGACAAATATCAGCCAATGGGATTGTAAACCACTGTAGAGTGTACCAATTCCCATATGCGATAAATTGTGGAGTGGAGGATGTGATGGAGCGTCACTACTATCTAAAGCTTGTCCACATATCTAATCAAGCGACAGGCACATTCCTAGGACAGAGTCAATTCAGATCATCTCCCTCCACAGGTGTTCCTTTTCGGGTTTAACAGTGCTGTGACCTTGTAGGAGACACTCCAGAGGGCAGTAGCGGTGGGGTGTTGGAAACAGGAGCGGGTGGGGGGGTGGGGGAGAGAGGGGGTATGGAAACAAATGCAAGAGTATCCAGCGGCTATTAGGCAGTTAAGGGAGATAGTCCTATAGTTAGTGTCCAACCTGAAGGGAAAGGAAAGTTCACGCAGCGCAGGGTCAGTTGCTTGGAAGATGTTGGGTGTAGACTCTCCCTCTGCGACAGCAGTCACAGACAAAGTTAACTGGGTATATAGCATGACAACGGATGTAGTTATATCGAGTGAGTACACTGAGGGATGGGCGGGTGTATAAGGAGTAGTCCCCAATAAACTATAAGGGGTTAACTTCAAACCTGGGTACACAAAGAGGTTTTCAGGTATCTCAGATGTTCCATCTTGAACAGATGATCAGATGATCAAATGATGGATTCCAGATTAAACTGTATCAGCTACAGCGAGGAGTATAGGAAACAGAACCTGGAAATCAGCGGAGTGCCGGATTCGCAGTAGTGGAGGGTCTCTTGGTTCTTTGAGGTTTAGAGCGAGTAGCGGTGCGCCATTCCTCTAGGCGTGGTAAGGGTGGTAGACAAGCCAAATCCATGGCTGGGGACCAGGATGGTATTTCTACAGGCTCTATCTCCAGGGTAGACCACGCAGCTTCAAGATCTGACGGGGTTTTTATAACAATGCGCCTGCTGTTTTTCATCACAGATACCCCAAAAGGGAAGAGCCATGCATACTGAAGTCCTTTCGCTCTTAACTTCTCTAGCAATGGCCGCAACAAGCAGCGCTTCTGGAATGCTGAGGGTGCAATGTCCTGGTATAGGGAGACTTCTTCTCCTGCATAATAGATTGGGCTTTTTTCCCTGGCCGAGTAGAGGATCGCAGCTGTGTCTACATATGAAAGCAGTCCACATATAACATCCTGGAGCGGCTCATTGGGTTTGGGTTTCGGGCGAAGATCTCTATGTATTGTGAGACAGTGACAGGTCTCATGCAGGTTAGAGGCAAGGAAGGGGTGGATAGTTCGGTCCACACCCCTATTCCACCACAGGTGAGACCAGCTGGAAGTAATTAGGCTGGCACAAAGCACCTCCCAGGGTGTCAGCAAGGGGGGAGTGTGTTGCCTGTGGACAGAGGCCTGGAGGCTCTGTGTGGTCCAAGCCAGGAGGGCTGAGAGACCACTATTCCCCATGTGTGCTGAGACACTGGACTGGAGGCAGTGGGCGTACTGTGCTCTGTACAGCCAGGAGGCTGTGGGACATTGGCTGAGAAAGCCGCTTGTGTTCACAGGGTGTGAACAAGGACTTAGGTGAGTCAGGAAACTCTGTGTTAGTTAGTGCCTAGCCGGGCAAGTGTTTATTATTTTATGTGGATGTCACATGTGTTAGGTGAAGCTGCGACTTCATGATAACCTGTATTGGTTGGAGTGTGCACAATAAATGCACGGTTTGGACCTGAAACCTGGTGTCCTAAAGTCGTATCTGTGAGAATGACCCCCAAATAAGAGGCGATCCCTTACAGTATGCGCTCAATCACTACCGTCGTAGCGCAGTCCGGACCCATTAGGTTAGTAAAGATCTCCTGCGCCACCCTAGGGAGTGCGTCTCCTGCCCAGGTCTCAGGGATCCCTTTGAATCTTATGTTTTTGCCTCTGCTTCTGTTTTCCTGGTCTTCAATTAGTGTGAGGGCAGTATTCACATGCGCCTCCAGCTGTTCCGTTCTAGATGCCAGCACTGAGGCGTGGGAGACTAACTCCAGGCATGTTGTCTCTAAGGCCTCCGTCCGGAATCTGAGAGCATATAAGTCAGTTTTTATGTTGGCTAAGTCAGCTCTTACTGGTTTAAGAGCCTGGGATAGAGCTTTCTTTAGGACAGCCGTGGTGAGCGTTTCATCCAGTGCTTGGTCCTCCTCGCTGCTGGAGTGGTGTTTATCTTCCGACTCTCGCTGGGGGGTAAGCTCTGGCGCCATCTTGGTCTGAGAAGCGGGAGATTGCGTGTTTCTCTTAGCAAAGAGTTTTGTTACCGCAGCCTGATTTATAGTCGGCTTAGCAGCACCTTCCCCGTCTCCAAGCTGATAGCGACCTATTTTGCCAATAATTTAGGCGATTAAAAGGGTTTTAAGAGGGTATATGAGAGTACGTGGCAGGAGAGCTCCATCTCACTCTGCCATTCCAGTCCACGGTCAGGCTCCGCCCCCTGCTGGCTCTGTTTCTGTATCTCCGTTTTCCCACCATAGGAACCTCAGGAAGTCTCTATCTTCATTCTTCACATAAAACTGGCGTAACATCTTTTCAACGTCACACATGACCGCTACGGGATACTTTCTGAATCTACAGAGTACTCCAGGCAGAGTGTTTGTAAGATCTGGTCCTTTTAGCAGATGATCATTCAATGCAACACCATCGTACTTTGCTGAGCAATCAATAACTAATCTAATCTTATCTGGTTTCTTTGAGTGGTAGACACCTTGATGTGGGATGTACCACACTTCTCCTTCTTTAGGTTGGTTATTAACTTTCTCTGCATGTTCTTTTTTGAGGATGCCTTCCGTGAATTTCAAATAATCATTCTTGAGTTTGGGATCTCTTCCCATCCTTTTCTTCAAACATTTCAATCTTGTTAGGGCAAGATTTCTGTTATTTGGCAGACGAGGTCGTTCTCTAAAAGGTAAGGGCATTTCAAGATGACCTTGTTGATTCTGCTGAATACTTTCTTCTAGAGTGTGTACAAACTTTATGTCTTCTTTGGATACACTCTTTTCTTTAGAACTTATGTCTGCAAAGTCGAATTCAGGGATCTTGATTACTTTTGCTGGACTTACAGTTGGTAACTCTTGGACAGATATTCGATGACAAAATCCTGTCACCTGTCTTGAATTTGCGATCTGCTGTTTTCCTCCAACAACACCCCATCCTAGATCAGTTTAAACAGTGTAGGGTTCACCCTTTCCTCCTGTGATTACCTTTCGTGGTACCAAGGCATCGGGACAATCGTAACCTATCAACAGTCCAACAGCAAACTCCTTCAGTGAGGACATTTCATGAGATATGACAGACAGGTGCTCCCATTTATTGGCTGTTTCACAGGGAGGTATGCAATCTCAATCTCGAGGTATATCAGCTTTTGTATAAGCTGGAGGTAGATCTAATGTGAAGTTTTAATAAAGTCCTTTAACTCTAAGTCCTTTGACCCTTTGACTGTTCACTAATGTGTCTCTCCCCGTCATTGTGGTGAGTTTGAGTTTCACTGGTTCTGTAGCCACTTGTAATTTCTTGCAGATTTCTTGATCAATGAAGGTGATATCACTCTGGGCATCCAGTAGCGCATAGGGGTATACCTGCTTGTTCCTCCTTTTAGGATTTGAAATGCAAACTGGTACAACCATTGATGTGGCATTGCTTTCTCCTTTTCTCACTCTGCAAGAGAATACCAATACTTTCTTTAATTCCTCAGTATCTTTAGGTATTGAGGATTTATCTTTCTTTGGACGTTCTTCATGTAGTGGTGTAGGATGGCATCCTTTGAAAATGCATGTGGCCTTTTTCTTACACTCCTTAGTAACATGGCCTTTTCTTGGTTCTCAAGTACAAACCTTTTCTTTTCATCTGGGGGCTTCTCCTTCAATTGTTGGCACTTGTGTATGGAGTGGTTCTCTCCACAGAACATACACTTGAAGGTAGTCTGAAGATTTGTCGGTTCTGTCTTTCTACTCATCCCAGTAGTGACTTTAAACTTGCTCTCGTAGTTATCTGGACCTTAAGCTGCTGTATTGGTTGCAAAGCTAGTTGCTCTTGCACATCTTATCTCTCTTGCAGGCCTTTCTTCTAAGGATTTTAGGACGTAAGATAATGTTACTGGATTACATATAAGTGCCTCCTTTTTGACGAACTCAGAGAACTCTTTAAAACTTCTTGCCTAGATCTAACTGTTCAGTCACATAGCGATTCCATCTAGAAGCCACTTCAGGTAGCTTGGCTAGCATCCTGTGGTTTTCTAGATAGTCGTTTAGTACTTCTAGACCTTGAACATGTGGAATGGCATTGCTGCATGCTTGCAGGAAGTCACCATACTCTTGGAGTCTGAAGTGTTCTTTAGGACCTATTTTAGGCCAGTTATTCAATTTCTCTCTAAAAGCTTATCTTGCATTTAATTTTTCCCAAGCTTACTTGTAGGCTTCTTTGTCTTTTCTATAGAAGTTACCTTCAAGAACTTTCTTTGCTCCCCCACCAACATATCTCTGAATAACTTGTCGACTGGACTGAAGCAATGATGCTCAATGATCATTTCAAAACTTGCCTTCCACTCTATGAACTTCAGTACGTCTCCTGAAAATACAGTAGGTTCCGGAACGGGAAGTCTAGCTAGGACTGTTCTCTGTGCTCTTGCTGGGACAATTGTAGTAACATTCTCCTGAGCATTGCTGTGGCATCTAGGAATTGAATCATCCGGTTCTATTTTCTCACTTAGTTCTGAATTAGGTGAGTCCCTTTCTTCTTCTTTTCTGGTAGAGATAGAGGGTAAATCAACACACCTTTTTCCTAACACTGTACTAGGCCTCTCTGTCTTTCTGAGCAGGGATGAAAGGACAATGACTTATTTCTTCACTACATGCTGGAGATTTCCTTTTATTCTCTTGAGCGTATGAAGGAAAATAGGAGTCTTTTTCACTTAGTACATATTTGAACCTATGACTACTCTGACTCATATCCTCCTCATGTACTCTGAGTCTGGCTTCTATGATCTTAACTTCTTTCTGCCTTTCCATCTGTTGGCGCTGTGCCCCATTTCAGCTTCCATCTGATGGCGTTTTGCTTCCATTTGACAGCACTGTGCCTCGATGGCAGCTTCCATTTCAATTTCTGCTCTCTTGACAGCAAGTTGTTCAGCTAATTCCTTTCTTTTGGCTGAAGTATTTGAGGACTCTGATATATGGGTGGCACTTCTGCTAGCGAAGGAAGTCACACTTGAGATTGTGGTTCCCCCTAAGGACCTAGCATAGTCTCTCATAAAAAGCTCATTCATTCTACTTCTTGCTTTAACTTCATCATAATTAGCTGCAGATGAAAGTTCTCTCCTGAGCTTTACTAAATCTTTAGTGACTGCAGTACATGTGTCCATGTTCCTTACAATATCCTGGGAAGGTGTCGTAAACGACGGCAGGTTGACATATGCTGCCATAAGCTCTGATTCAGATTCTTCAACCATCTCTACCATATCACTCAAGTTCCTTTTTATACTTTCTTGCTTTAGCTTTCTATGAATGTCACTTTTTTGTGGTAATAGCTTTGGAATGCTTTAACTTATCGAAGCCATTCAGAGATTGTTTTCTTCTGACACATTGTACTTCATGACAATCATACATTTTAGTCAATATATTTCACATTTATGAAAAAATCCCAAATTTACCAAAAATTTTGAAACATTTGCAATTTCCAAAATTTAAATTTCTCTGCTTTTAAAACAGAAAGTGATTCCTCATAAAATATTTATTACTAAACATTTCCCATATGTCTCCTTTATGTTGGCATCATTTTGTAAATGTCATTTTTCTTTTTTAGGACGTTAGAACGCTTGGAATTTTAGAAGCAATTCTTAAAATGTATAAGAAAATTGCCAAAACCCACTTTTTAAGGACCAGTTCAGGTCTGAAGTCACTTTGTGGGGCTTACATAGTAGAAACCCTTTATAAATGACCCCATTGTAGAAACTACACCCCTCAAGTTACTTAAAACTGATTTTACAAACTTTGTTAACCTTTTAGGTGTTCAACAAGAATTAAAGGAAAATGGAGATCAAATTTTTTAATTTCACTTTGGGCAGATTTTCCATTTTAGTCAATTTTTTTCTTTAACATATAGAGGGTTAACAGCCAAACAAAACTCAATATTTATTACTCTGATTCTGCGGATTACAGAAACACCACACATGTGGTCGTAAACTGATGTAAGGGCACACCGCAGCGCGCAGAAGAAAAGGAGTGCTATATGGTTTTTGGAAGGCAGATTTTGCTGAACTAGTTTTTAGATGCCATGTCCCATTTAAAGCCCCCCTGATGCACCCTTACAGTAGAAACTCCCCAAAAGTGACCCCATTTTGGAAACTAGGAGATAAGGTGCCAGTTTTATTGGTACTATTTTGGGGTACATATGATTTTTAATTGCTCTATATTAAGTTTTTTGTGAGGCAAGGTAACCCAAAAATGGCTGTTTTGGCACTGTTTTCATTTTTTACAACATTCATCTGACAGGGTAGATCATGTGCTATTTTTATAGAGCAGGTTGTTACGGACGCAATGATATCAAATATGTATGCTTTGTTTGTTTCAGTTTTACATAGTAAAGCATTTTTTAAACAAAAATTATGTTTTTGTGTCTCTATATTCTGAACGCCATATTATAATTTTTTTGCAGGAAGAGTTGACTTTTTCTTGGTACAATTTTTGGGTACATATGATTTTTTTATCATTTATTATGACACTTTATGGAGCAAGGTGACCCAAAAATTGGTTGTTTTAGCACAGATTTTATGTATTTATGTTCACTTGAGGGGGTTAGTTCATGTGGCATTATTATAGAGCAGATCGTTATAGATGTGGCAATACCCAATATGTATACTTTTTCTTATTTATTTTAGTTTTACACAATAATAGCATTTTTGAAACCCAAAAAATGATGTTATAGTGTCTCCATAGTCCGAGAGCCATATATATTTTTTTTATTGTCTTAGTTAGGGTCTTATTTTTGGCGGGATGAGGTGACAGTTTGATTGGTACTATTTTGGGGGGAATACACCTTTTTGATCTCTTGGTGTTGCACTTAATGTGATGTTAGGTGACACCCGAGGGGTTAGGTCATGTGATATTTTTATAGAGCTGGTTGTTATGAACACATCAATATCTAATATATATACTTTTTTTTATTTATTTTACTTTAACACAAAAATGTTTAATTTGTCCATGTTCTGAGAGCTATATATTTTTTTTCTTTTTTGAGCGATTTTCTTATGTAGGGACTAATTTTTTGCGAGATAAGGTGACGGTTTTATTGGTACAATTTTTTGGGGCATACACCTTTTTGATTACTTGGTGTTGCACTTTTTGTGATGTAAGGTGACAAAAATTGCTTTTTTTTTACACAGTTTATAATGTTTTATTTTATGGTGTTTATCCGACTGGGTGGATCATGTGATATATTTATAGAGCCGACCGTCACTGACGCGGCAATATCAAATATGTCTATTTTATTTTTTCTATTTTGAAATTATTTTTTTATTCCTTATTTGGGGAATGTGAAACCTTTTTTTATTTTAACACTTTATTTTATTTAATTTTTTTTTTACACTTTGTACAAGACCTCTGGGGGACATTTAACTTCACTTTTTTTTCCCCATTATTGATTTCTCCTGTAACTGGGGCTGACAGAGAGGCTGTACAGCACTATACAACGCTGTACAGCCTCAGTGCAGGGCTGATCGAGGTCTGTAGAAGACCCGACAGCTCCTGCACTCTCCCGGCCACGGCGGTCACATATGTGGCTGGGTTTAGAGATGAGTGAATCGAATCCCACGAAGTGGTGATGTATAAATTCAGGATAAATTGAAGTTCTCGGCCGAAATCCCATGCGTGGTGATGTATGACGTCACCACGCCGGCCAGATGATGACGTAATCTCGCGCCGCGTGTAATTCTGCTCCAGATCTTCAAGCAAGATGGCGGCGGCCGGCCCGTTGCAAGCAAATAGAGGCGGTAAGCTTGATAAAAAAAAAAATATATATTGTTAATTTGCCACTGTTTTTACACTCAGATGCCGTGATCATGTATAAACGCGGCATATGAGGGGTACAATGACGAGGGCGGCGCTATCGCAGCTCCCTGTCATTGCACCCGCTACTTACAGAAAAAATTTGTTGTATTGACGAAGTAATTCATCACAAAGCGAATTTTTTTGTAAAATTCGGCAAATCAGCTGAATCGAACGTTTGAATTATTAGTTCATCTCTAGCTGAGTTTACAGAAATATAGTGAAGTTCAGAATCACGGAATTTTGGACCATAATATAAATGAGTCGAGATTCTTTTCTGGTCCAATTCACAGAAAAATGTTCAGTGCAGACCCGAATCGGTTTGAGCCGAACTGAAGTTGCTCCAATTGCCCAGTGACTAAGGGTCACATTTTAAGATCCGAAACACATAGATGCTAACACTGTGTGTCTGTACTGTGTCATTGGATATTTTATTTCTTTAAAGTATAAAGGCTATCACTTTTAATGGGAAGCTGGACGTCATTCCTTGTTTTAGTTGTCTCACGATGGAGCCTAGGACAAGGAGGGGTCTTTACAGGAGAAGAAGGTGATGATGAGGACAAAGATACCGTAATGCTTGGATATGTGGGTTTGCTGTCACAAAGAGGACCAGGAAAAGAAGGACAGACTTGTTCTGATTGGGAATGCTGCCCAGCTGTATTTTTCCAAAAGATCCAGTGATGCCGCCTCATGTGCTGCAATAGACCTCTGGCACCTAGAATTGTGTTTGAATGGCCACGGCTTATTATAATCCTGCACATCTTGCACACCGCTATGGTTTTGTGTGCCCACCTTGTAGAGAAAGATTGCCATACTTCTCGCACAGAGCTACAAGCAGCCAAGCTGTGCTTAGCTCTGGCACGTTTTGGGCCTAACCCACCTACAGCGCTAGCGACATCACCAGATCCTGAAACAGACAATGACTCTGGCTGTTCTTTGGGAGGTATCTGGCCTCTGTTCTTTATTCTCCACTGATGTTGCTTCCTCCTCAGCATCCTGATCTGGCTCCATGTCAGGGTGTCCGGCTCTGAAGTCACCTCCACGTCATCCAGCGGTGACTTAGAGGAGGCGTGAGCCATCCAATCCACAATCCCTTTCTTCTCAACAATAATGTGGTGCCTTTCCGAAGGCAGCTGGGTAACAGTAGCTTACTACTACTACCTCCACTACTTCTGGTCTGATAAATGGTGCTGCTACTACCCACATTTTGGCTCTGGGTCTTTCATTTGGAACCCTTCCATTGCTCTGACATCTTTGTGCCTCTCAGATAATGTTGCATTGGCATAGTAAAAACGTATGAAAAACAGCAGTGAAAGCCAGCTTCCAATAAAACGTAACTTCTTTATTGTATCGCGGTAAAATCCATCACAAGATTCACATGTACAATCTACACGTTCCGGACCACGTCCTCTTGGTCCTTACTCATGACATGCCTCTTGTGAAAAATTTGTGAAACAGGGAAACGGATTTGGGCCTAAATTCGTTATCACTTTATTTTTACAAAGTATTTGCAAGCCAAAACCAGGAGTTAACCTACAGAGAATTTTTTTTTTAATTAGAATTACCGGTAATTCAGTTTCCATGAGATCATCACAACGGCATACAAGGAAATTGACCCCTGACCTCTGTAGGGGCAGGAACAGAGAAAGGTTAAATACCCCCCTCCCACAACCAACACCAGTGTTTCCAAAATCACACAGAGTAACCAGGTGGTGAAAAATATAAGAAACAATGCGCCGGCATCTTCCATTGTACGCATTTTTTGCTGGGGATGGTTGTTTGCTGCGGTCCACATGCGGTGGGACTGCTCCCCCAATGAGAAACACGCAACAGTGTTTGGGGTTTGAGCAGTTCCCCCATATTTGCCACTATATTTCTGTGATTTTGTTTATATGTATTATATGTACCTTTACCTGGCATTTAAACATTCTTTTGCACCTGGTAACCTCCATCACACGGTCTGATATGGGTGTGGCTTACAGTCTTGCTTTATTTCCATTGCATTAGTTGTCCTGCTATGCGGTTGTGTGGAAGCCTGGCTGTGAGCTGGATTTTATCACCTTCAGACCATGTTCACACCATAGTTAGCGTAGTGGTAGGACACTTGCCATGCTGAGAGACCGTGACGTGGTGCATGATGGGCTCCGATGTGTTCCTGACAGGAATATATTGGCAAAAGTTTCAGCTATTAATATCTGCTTGTATGACTAGCTAGTATAGTCAGTGGCATATCCGTTTGGTGCATTTTTTCTGTGATTTATATAATTATATTTTCATCCGCACAATGCTCCGTTTTGTGTAGGATGCCTTTGTGGTGCATGTGGACCGCGCCGGCATCCTCCATTGTACGCATTTTTTGCTGGGGATGGTCGTTTGCTGCGGTCCACATGCGGTGGGACTGCTCCCCCAATGAGAAACACGCAACAGTGTTTGGGGTTTGAGCAGTTCCCCCATATTGGCCACTATATTTCAGTGATTTTGTTTCCAAAACCAGGAGTTAACCTACAGAGAAAATTTTTTTAATTAGACTTACCGGTAATTCAGTTTCCATGAGATCATCACGACGGCATACAAGGAGATTGACCCCTGACCTCTGTAGGGGCAGGAACAGAGAAAGGTTAAATACCCCCCTCCCACAACCAACACCAGTGTTTCCAAAATCACACAGAGTAACCAGGTGGTGAAAAAATAAGAAACAATGGAGAAGGCATTACTTCATACCTTCTGAAGACCCTCTAAAAGTTAAACATTTTGAAATTTATGTAGGGAGGGAATAACGTGCCGTCGTGATGGTCTCATGGAAACTAAATTACCGGTAAGTTCAATTCTGTTTTTTCCATAGCATCATCACGACGGCATACAAGGAGATATACAAAATATATCAGTTAAGAGGGGGCTACGGCCTGGAGGACTTTCCGTCCAAAGGACAGATCAGAAGATCTGGAAAGATCTAGGCGGTAGTGTTTTATAAATGTATGGATGCTGGACCAAGTGGCAGCTCGACATATTTCTTCCAGGGAGGCGCCAGCTCGCTCTGCCTAAAAAGAAGACATGGCCCTAGTGGAATGGGCCATAATGTTGATTGGACATGGAAGATTTTGAATTTGGTAACACAGGTAAATGGTTTCCTTGAGCTATAGAAGACAGAGAGGCCTTCTGGCCCTTGTACTTTCCTCCAAAGAGTACTAGTAAGTTTTCAGATTTTGTGAACTTTCCGGTAGCAGAAATATAGTCTAGAACTGCCCGTCTAACGTCCAGAGAGTGAAAGGAAGACTCTGTCATTAGAGGGGTGTTGACAAAAGGAAGGCAGGGTAATTTTCTAGCTCCGATGAAAGCTGGATACAACTTTAGGGAGAAATCCTGGGTCAAGTCGGAGAATGATCCCATCATCCAGGACACGAAGGTAGGGTTCCCTAACGGATAGAGCCTGTAACTCGCCTAATCTGCGGGCCGAGGTTATTGCAATTAGGAAGGAGGTTTTTAGGGACAATAATTTTATTGTAAGGACAATATTTAAATCCCAGGAGGGGACACGGGAGGTGATTGTTGGACAAAGTCTGGTAGCTGCTCTAATGAACCTTCTGACCCAACAATGACTAGCTATATCTTGGTCAAAAAAACAACTTAGGGCTGAGATTTGGACCTTCAGGGTAGAGGGTCTAAGTCCCAAGTCGAGACCCTGTTGCAGGAAATCCAGGATTCTTTGAATGTTGGGTCTATGCAGGTGTGGAGAATTTTTGCCACTCCAGGAACAGAATTGCTTCCAGATTTTAAGGTAGATTGCGGATGTTACTTTCTTCCTGGAGGCTTTCAAGGTAGTTATACTTACAACCTTATCTGATAAGCCCTGTCGTTTTAGAGTCTGGGTCTCAGGATCCATGCTGCTAGTTTCAGAAGCTGTGGGTTTGGGTGTAGAACCGGACCCTGATGGAGTAGATCCCCCTGTATAGGAAGGGGCCAGGGATCCTCGAGGGAGTATGTCTGGAGAGATGCGAACCAGCTCCTCTTCTGCCATAGGGGAGCGATCACGATTACTGTGACCTTGTCCTGGCAAATTTTCTGGATTACTTTCGGAATTAAAGGAAGCGAAGGGAAGGCATAGCATAGCTTCCAATGCCAACAAATGGCGAAGGCGTCCAAGGCATGAGGTCTGTTCCTGCGGTTTAGGGAACAGAATGTCTCCACCTTTTAGTTTACCCTGGTGGCGAATAGATTTACCTCGGGCATCCCCCACTTTATTACCACCAACCTGAATGTCTCTGAGCTTAGGGACCATTCCGTATGATCGCTCCTGTGGCGGCTGAGGAAATCCGCTTCAAGATTCAGCATTCCCTTCAGATGAATTGCAGAGATGGAAGCCACTTTCTGCTCTGCCCATGAATTTTTTTCGTTGTCAGCGTTTGAAGAGTTGCTGACCGCGTTCCCCCTTGATGGGAGAGGTAAGCGATGGCAGTAGTGTTGTCTGATAGCACTTTTATATGGTAAAGATGTAGTATTCCCTCTGCTGCTTTCAATGCCTCCCAAACTGCTCTCAGTTCCCTGAAGTTTGACGACTGAGATTTGATCTATTGTGTCCAGGTGCCCTGAAAAAGTTGATCCTCTACCTTTGCGCCCCAGCCGGACAGATTTGTGTCCGTTACTACTTGTATTAGGGGAGTTTTCAGCCAGGGAGTCTCCTTGGATAAGTTCATCGTGGTTCTTCCACCAGTTTAGGGACTGAAGTACCCGAATTGGTAGGATTACTCGATGATCCAGGGAGGATTGACGCCTGTTCCAGATGCCCAGGTTCCAAGACTGAAGAGGTCTGAAGTGAATCTGGCACCAGGGAACTGCCGGTATACAGGATGTTAACAGACCTAGCAGACTCATTGCTTCTCTGATTGAGCATGACCTTTTCTTCTGAAAGAATTAGATTTTTAGCTAAAGAGTCGAGATCTTGTCTTGAGGTAGGAATACCGCTTGCCTTCAGGAGTCCAGGATCATGCCTAGAAAACGGACTTTCCTTGAGGGGTTGAGGACGGACTTGTTTTAGTTTATAATGCACCCGAGGTTGTTTAGGATGGAAAGAAAATATTTCAGATCCGAGTTGATTTGATAGAGACCTTCGCTGATCAGGAGAAAGTCGTCCAGGTAGGGTACCACCATAAGTCCCTTTCTCCTGACGAAGGCAACCATCTATACCACCACTTTGGTAAAGATCCTCGGGGCCGATGAGACCCCGAAGGGGAGGGCTTTGAACTGATAATGATGATTTTTTCCCGTTACATCCTAGATTGCAAACCGGAGAAAACTCTGTGAGTCTACGTGAATAGGAATATGGTAGTAAGCGTCTCGCAGGTCTATTGTACACATGAAGACGTCTTTGCTTAGGAGTGGTATCGTAGATGCAAGGGTTTCCATCCTGAATTTCCAGTAAAGAATAAATTTGTTTAAAGGTTTCAGGTTTATGATTGTTCGAAAGGTGCCTTCTTTTTTCCGGACTAGGAATAATGTTGAATAGTATCCCTGGTCCCTTTCTGGAAGTGGAACTGGTTTGATTACATTCATCATAAGAAGATTTTGGACTCCCTGCCAAAGGTTGGATTGGAATCATGTTAGCGAAAATTTGTTTGGGGGTTTTGAAGACCACTCTATTTGATAACCTGTTCCGATTATTCTGGAGACCCAGGGATTTTGGGAAATAGATTCCCACTCCGCCAGGAAACTTGAGAGTCTTTCCCCCCCCCACTCCGGATGGTGTCGGATGGTTTCTGGTGGGAAGAGGATTGACCTTTCTCTCTTTCCCCTTTGGGGTAACTCCAATGCCCCGACTTCCCCTTCCCCCTGTAGCTTTTCTCTTGACCGGAGGAAGAGCGAAAGGGAAATCGGCACCTGAAGGGACGATCCTCCGAAAACCCTTTTTTTTTTGTCAGCGGCTATTTCTAAAATTTTGTCCAGGACTGGGCCAAAAACGTACTTCCCGGAAAAGGGTATTGAGCAAAGTTTGAATTTTGTAGAATATATACAAGCCCACCCGCGCTCCCCGATTCACTAAAATCTTCGTATCATGCAGGGAATCGCTGCAAGGTTGCTGCTGCAGTGACCGTAATGTAAAAGTATTATTAAGGTCTGATTTGGACACAAATCAGAATTGGAACCTGCGCTGATTCCGATACATTTCAAAGTATTGGGTGAAAGTACAAGGGGTATTCACAGTAGTAGGTGGATGTGCATGGGGAGAAATATTCACAGTAGTTTTTGGAGTAGTTACCTTATTTAGCAGGTAGTCTGTCCATAGAGTGTTCTTCTTATTGGATCCGGTGGGTTGGTTTCCAAAGCGCCTTCAGGTTCAACCTCTAGCGTAGGTGGTGCTCCGGCCGGCAGCAGATCACTCACGCGAGGGAACCCCAGTTGAAGTCCGGGAACTTGGCGTGTGACGTCACCGCACTGAGTATGGAAGCCTTCAGGGGACAAATTCAATCCGACGCGTTTCTGAGCCTAAACGGGCTCCTTCGTCATCTCTCTTGTTCAACTTGGCAACCTGAACATCTATTTTGGGGATCTCATTGAAGATCTTGGATTCTTCGGGATCATATAGTAACCTGTTCTTAAAGGAAGTAGAGACTCTCAGACGTCTTTCAGGGTCTGCCCATTCCTCCAAAACCATTTCCCTAATGCTCTAGTTTTTTTTACTCTTAACCCTCTAAACATTTCTTCCTGTATGGAGTGGGTGAGTTGTACTTCCTCCACACCCATTGTGGATCTGACCGCTCTGAGTAGGTCGGGCATATCTTCCATAGAAAAATAGAATCTGCGGCCACTGTCCACGAATCGGAGACTCTTTCCCTCTCTTCCCATGACTTGGCCGAATGGCCAGAAGTGACGTCACACATATGCGCCTCAGGCGCGCAACCCTGCTGAAGCCTCGGTAGGCCAGGAGGGAGCCGTCACCCTGGGAGCAGGCCCCGGATACAACCGGAGAAAGTATACCCATCACACCCCTGCCCAACATTAGTACTGGGACCGCGGGAGGGCAGAGGGACGCCATGGAAGGATGCCAGCGATTTTGCTCAGGTAAAAAACGTCCTTGCAGTTCCTAACTTCATCTCCCTGCATACAGGGAGACCTTTCCCTGCCCTGTCCTCTGTAGGGACAGGAAACACTAGTGTTGGGAGGAGGGTATTTAACCTCTGTTCCTGCCCCTACAGAGGTCAGGGGTCAATCTCCTTGTATGCCATCGTGATGATGCTATATGGAAATGTATAATACAAATATTTGTGCCCCTTCCGTGTTTTGGTCCCACTCCTGGTTTTGGCTTACAAATACTGATGCAAAAATACTGAGCAAATACTAAGTGTAAAAAAGGCCTTAGGATAGTAAAGATGTTATGCATATTTGGCTGCACCTGCCTTCAAGGCAGGAGTTAACCACCTGTTCTCCCAAGTATACATCAGGTGAACAGAGCAAGGAAGGCCAGGTGGTCATTTGGAGCCTTGAGGGCAGCATCAACCAAATATGTTTAACCCTTTTAACAGAGTTTTATGGAAATGAGATATAAACTATTATACACAGATACAGTCCTGATCAAAAGTTTAAGACCACTTGAAAAATGTCAAAAATCATATTTTACATTGTTGGATCTTAACAAGGTTCCAAGTAGAGCTTCAACATGCAACAAGAAGAAATGAGAGTGAGACAAAACATTTTTTGAGCATTCAATTAATTGAAAATAACGATTAAACTGAAACAGGCTGTTTTTTCAGCTGATCCAAATTTTAGGACCACATGCCTTTAAAAGGCCAAATCTGTGCAAAGATGTGGATTCATTGTCATTTTCTGTCAGGTAGTCACACAAATGTCATGGCAAAGGCAAAAAAACTCTCCCTTTTTGAACGTGGTCGGGTTGTTGAACTGCATAAGCAGGGTCTCTCACAGCGCGCCATCG
This sequence comes from Bufo gargarizans, assembly GCF_014858855.1. NCBI lineage: Eukaryota > Metazoa > Chordata > Amphibia > Anura > Bufonidae > Bufo > Bufo gargarizans. Next base: position 359,350,644 of record NC_058085.1, read on the forward strand.
CTGCTGAGGTGGGACGCAGTAAGTCATTTGGAATTTCTTAAATGATCCTGAGGGTTATGGAACGAAAAAGTCAAGTAGAAGACTCAAAAAAATTTCATCAGCACTGAGCCGGAGGATCTATTTGGCTGTCCGTCAAGACACTGGACGATCCTCGAGCCAAATTAAAGCCCTTACTGGTGCTGACTGCAGCCCCATAACCATCAGACGGCATCTGAGACTGAAGGGCTTCAAAAACAAAAAACGTCTTCAAAGACCTCGTCTCCTTGAACGCCACAGAACTGCTCGTTTGGACTGCAAGAGAGCACCAAACATGGGACATTCAGAGGTAGAAGAAAATGTTATTCTCTGATGAGAAAAAAATTTAACCTTGATGGTCCTGATGGTTTCCAACATTACTGGCATGACAAGCAGATCCCACCTGAGATGTTTTCTACGCGCCACAGTGGAGGGTGCGCCATAATGGTCTGGGGTGCTTTTTCCTTCAGTGGAACAATGGAGCTTCAGGAAGCGCAGGGGCGTCAAATGGCCGCTGGCTATGTCCAGATGTTGCAGAGAGCATTCCTCATGACTGAGGGCCCTTGTCTGTGTGGTAACGACAGGGTGTTTCAACAGGACAATAACATCACTCTTTTGGCCCATCCTGCATATTCCCTTGATTTAAATCCAATCGAGAACCATTGGGGATGAATGGCAAAGGAAGTTTACAAAAATGGACAACAGTTCCAGACAGTAGATGTCCTTCGTGCGGCCTTCTTCACCACTTGGAGAAATGTTCCCACTCACCTCATGGAAACGATTGCATCAAGCATGCCGAAACAATTTTTTTAAGTGATAAACAAGAACAGCGGAGCTACTCATTACGGAGTTCATGTTTGGAAGTTGGATTTCTGTTTTGGGGGGGGGGGGGGGGTTTCGTTTTTTTTTGGAGGTGTGGTCCTAAACTTTTGATCAGCTGAAAAACAGCCTGTTTCAGTTTATTCGTTGTTTTCATTAAATTGAATGCTCAAAAAATGTTTTGTCTCACTCCCATTTCTTCTTCTTGTTGCATGTTGAAGCTCTACTTGGAACCTTGTTAAGATCCAGCCATGCTAAATATGATTTTTTTGCCATTTTTCAAGTGGTCTTAAACTTTTGATCAGGACTGTATGTAAATTTACCAGGACTTATGGGTAATAGGCTCATCAAGTATAAATTCTGACATCCTTGGGTCACCTGCTCTGACCTATGCACATCTTCATTTCAGACAAATGTTTAATTTCTGAGATTGCTTCCAGGCAAAATGTATATAGTGCCACCACTGGGAAAAATATAGGGGCTTTCCAGTACTCTTATATTAATGGTCTATCCTCAGGATAGGCCAATGATGGCGAACCTTTTATGGACCAGTTGTCCAAACTGTAACGTTAAACCCATATATTTATTACAAAGTGCTAAACCCATATATTTATTACAAAGTGCCAACACGGCAATTTAACCTAAACACTACAGTCCAATATAGTATATCTTCCATGTACTTTATCATTTAGCTATAATAGCCTACTTCAGTGCGCTGCTTGTGCTGTTCATTGTGCGTCCTGCGCTGATGAATGGCAGGAAAAGTCTAAGGCATATTGGTACAACTTAGACTTTTTCCAGGGTGGGGGTGCCCACAGAGAGAAGGCTCTGAGTGCCACCTCTAGCACCGTGCCATAAGTTCGCCACCACTGGCATAGGCCATTGATATCTGATTGGTGGGCACTCAACACCCCACCCCACATCAATCAGCTGTTCTGCAGTAGCTCTGATGCCAGAAGTCTGCACGTGCATTCCATAGCTTTGTCCATTACTTAGTAGGAGATGGTTACTGCAGTGTACCCCTATTGAAGCGAAGGAAAGCAGCACTGCAGTAATCAGCTTAATCCACTAAACAACGGAGCTGTGTAGTTATGGTTCAAGGATACTGTAGAACAAATTATCGTGTTGGGGGGGGGGTGTTGGACCCCTCAATCAGATATTGGATATTGGACAACCCCTTCAAGCATTATAGTGTGCCCAAATCAATGCGGGTTCCATAAAATGTAGGTCAGGACAGGTCCTCCAGAGTAGGAGACCACCCTACCCTGACCAATAGAGATAAAGATCCTGAAATGAGGACCTCCCTCTGTTAACTCAGAAATCCCCAATAAGGTAATGAAAATGGGTTTTCTAACTTTGTAAATCCCTCTAAATATATTGCAGTGCTGAGGCCTCTTCATTGTTTACCATGGTCTGTCTACTGGTAATCCATCTACTTTAGCAGTGCAGTGTATTGCAACTTTTTTCCATTCACTTTAATCTGCATTATCCTGCACTGACACTACTAGGTAGTAGTAGACAGTATGCAGGCAGAAGTCCCCATATGAAGAGGGCTTCACCGATCTGACATTGACAGCCTAATGTGAGGATTGGTCATCAATATCAGTAAAACCCCTTTGAAGGATGTTGAAGCTCCTAAGCAAAATTACAGCAGATAACTTGCTTAATTGCATTCATACATTACCCAAGGGGTGGTACAAACACAATAGCCTATTATAAACTGCTATACAGTGTCCAAATAATAATCTTCCTGAGGAAGGTGTAGGACATCTCCATATGGTGGGGCTGTGATGCACTTGACCCTCTTGGTTCCGACAATCCAGTCTCTGTATGGTCAAAAAAAAATATATATAATTTTTTTTTTTGGGGGGGGGGTCTCAAGGTTTGTGATTGCACCCTGGTTGTACAGCCTCATGGAGTCTAAAGATCCTTCTGGCACATAAGACATCAGAATCATAAATAACACATGGCAGGAGGTTCCAGGAGTTTCAAGCTACTCCTCTTACATTTAGTTCTTTTGGCTTATGAACGTATGCTTAAGAAATGAAAGCTTTGGCCTGATGCGAAAGACATCTTAAATAAAATACTGCTGAAAAAAACCCAGGTGTAATTACATGCTGTGTCAGCCCTTGGATTAATCCCCGTTAATTGAAGTGACACTAGAACATATCTGCAGGTAATTATGGACATAGCCACATTAGTCACTTGGTTGATTCTTGTAAGAACTTTAGTTTCAAGCCACGTGGATATGAATTGCCTGATGTTTAACCCTGTTAATAATTTGCGCCTGATTAGTATAGATATGAGTTTAGTGGTATAGAATACACACAGCTTAGCTGAGTATTTAGCTCCAAAACTAGATTGACATGTTTTGTGCGTATTCTTGTCTTACAGAATATAGGTGTCATGCTCATGCGTGGGAGGAAAACACCACACCGAGCATAGAAGGGAAAAAGGATACTGGAATAAGGCCTGGAAACTAGGGAAGGAAGATGGACACAACCTAGAGAAAACCCTAACTTCAGTCCTGACAGACTACCAGCATGAACAGGCCCCAAAGATAGGCAAGTTCATACACCGGATACCTAGAATCCTCTCTCCCCCTATAGGACCCTGGAACTAATGTCAGGACTGAGTCTACCTGTTCCTCCAAAGGGAAGGACGAACAGGAGTCTCCCTCAGACCTAATTACAAACAGGGAAAGGCAACACACACACATATACAGCATATATCACAAAATACAAAAGGGAAAGGAAATAGTTATCTTCAATTAAGCTTTGGTAGCACCAGGAACTCAGCAGAGAACCAAACACAAGCTAACCACAAGTCCAACAGAAGCTATAAACTGCATAGCATAGTGCGAGAAACAACAATAACTAGAGAAGGTTAAATTACCAAAATAGCAACACCTGGGGATAGAAGGTGTGGCAAGCACCAGAAACAACACAGACTTAATTTGTTCCAAAAGGAAACATGTCAGATCAAACGACATGTTGCCAGTCTCACAGATCTCCTGCCACCTGTCGCGGGAACGTCCATATGTCTCGGTATTATCAGATTCTTCCAAATGGTTTCAATAACTTAATTAATATGGTACCACACATAGACTGTATGGCGAGTTCACATCACCGTTTAGCTTTGCGTTCTTCTGAGCCATCATAAGAACAGAAAAAAAAAAAGATCCATTATGTTGATCATCAGTTATGCTCAGCTGGATCAGTTATTTTTTAGTACAAACTGATGCTATCTTTGTTTTGAGCATCAGTTATGATCATTTTGCATTAAGGTACTTTCACACTTGCGTTGTGAAGATCAGACAGGCAGTTCCATCGCCGGAACTGGCTGCCGGATCCAGAAATCCGCCTGCCGGATCCAAAAAAACGGATAGCATTTTCAGACTGATCCGGATGCGGATCAGTCTAACAAATGCATTGAAACACCGGATATGTCTCTCCGGTGTCATCTGTCTTCTATTTCGGTGATGTCATCGGCGCAGGCGCACTGAGGGAGTTCTGAGGAGACGAGCCTCCTCATCTCAGAGCGCCTGCGCCGAATCAACACAGGCGCGCGATTTTTGAAATGCCGACAGGGCTGGCCGGAGGAGGAGATCCCGGCTGGCCCTGTCAATCAACACGACGAGGGGGCGGATTTCTGCAGCAGCTACCAGCAAGTAGCCGCCCTACTTGCTGGTAGAGACCGAATTTACATATTATAAAACTTCGTTTTTTGCAGAAACTGCTGGATCAAAGTAAGTAACACAATTATATTGTCATATATCGCAATATAACTAATTTCACTAGCCCAAAAAAAAAAAATCACTTTAGTGGGGTGACAGAAGCCCTTTAAGGACTTGGCCCTATTTCACCTTACGGTCTTGGCCATTTTTTGCTAATCTGACCAGTGTGCCTTTAAGTGCTGATAACTTTAAAACGCTTTAACTTATCCAGGCCATTCTGAGATTGTTTTTTCATCACATATTGTACTTCATGACACTGGTAAAATGAAGTAAAAAAAATCATTTTTATTTATAAAAAAAATACCAAATTTACCAAAAATCTGTAAAAAATTGCAAATTTCCAAGTTTCAATTTCTCTACTTCTATAATACATAGTAATACCTGCAAAAATAGTTATTACTTTACATTCCCCATAGGTCTACTTCATGATTGGATCATTTTGGGAATGATATTTTATTTCTTGGGGATGTTACAAGGCTTAGAAGTTTAAAAGCAAATCTTGAAATTTTTCAGAAATGTTCAAAAACCCAATTTTTAGGGACCAGTTCAGGTCTGAAGTCACTTTGCGAGGCTTACATAATAGAAACTCCCCAAAAATGACCCCATTCTAGAAACTACACCCCTCAAGGTATTACAAACTGATTTTACAAACTTTGTTAACCCTTTAGGTGTTCCACAAGAATTAAATGGAAAATAGAGATACAATTTCAAAATTTCACTTTTTTGGCAGATTTTCAATTTTAATAATTTTTTCCAGTTACAAACAAAGGGTTAACAGCCAAACCAAACTCAATATTTATGGTCCCGATTCTGTCATTTACAGAAACACCCCATATGTGGTTGTAAACTACTGTACAGGCACACGGCAGGGCGCAGAAGGAAAGGAATGCCATACGGTTTTTGGAAAGCAGATTTTGTTGGACTGTTTTTTTTTTACACAATGTCCCATTTGAAGCCCCCCTGATGCACCCGTAGAGTATAAACTCCATAAAAGTGACCCCATCTAAGAAACTACACCCCTCAAGGTATTCAAAACTGATTTTACAAACGTCGTTAACCCTTTAGGTGTTCCACAAGAATTAATGGAAAATAGAGCTACAATTTCAAAATTTCACTTTTTTGGGCAGATTTTCCATTTTAATCCATTTTGCCCAGTAACAAAGCAAGGGTTAACAGCCAAACCAAACTCAATATTTATGGCCCCGAATCTGTAGTTTACAGAAACACCCCATATGTGGTCGTAAACAGCTGTACGGGCACACGGCAGGGCGCAGAAGGAAAGGAATGCCATACGGTTTTTGGAAGGCAGATTTTGCTGGACTGTTTTTTTTTTTTTTACATGTCCCATTTAACCACTTAAGGACCACAGGTTTATACCCCCCTAGTGACCAGGCCCTTTTTTTACAAATCGGCACTCCACAACTTTAGCGGTTTATCGCTCGGTCATGCAACTTACCACTACCTCCTTTTCTTCTCACTAATGGAGCTTTCATTTGGTGGTATTTCATTGCTGCTGACATTTTTACTTTTTTTGTTATTAATCGAATTTTCACTTTCAGTTGTAAAATTTTGCAAAAAAAACGACATCCATATATAAATTTTTCGCTAAATTTATTGTTCTACATATCTTTGATAAAAAAAAATGTTTGGGTAAAAAAAAAATGGTTTGGGTAAAAGTTATAGCGTTTACAAACTATGGTACAAAAATGTGAATTTCCGCTTTTTGAAGCAGCTCTGACTTTCTGAGCACCTGTCATGTTTCCTGAGGTTCTACAATGCCCAGACAGTACAAACACCCCACAAATGACCCCATTTCGGAAAGTAGACACCCTAAGGTATTCGCTGATGGGCATAGTGAGTTCATAGAACTTTTTATTTTTTGTCACAAGTTAGCGGAAAATGATGATTTTTTTTTTTTTTTTTTTCTTACAAAGTCTCATATTCCACTAACTTGTGACAAAAAATAAAAACTTCCATGAACTCACTATGCCCATCACGAAATACCTTGGGGTGTCTTCTTTCCAAAATGGGGTCACTTGTGGGGTAGTTATACTGCCCTGGCATTCTAGGGGCCCTAATGTGTGGTTAGTAGTTTGAAATCAAAATGTGTAAAAAATGGACTGTGAAATCCGAAAGGTGCTCTTTGGAATGTATGCCCCTTTGCCCACCTAGGCGGCAAAAAAGTGACACACATCTGGTATCGCCGTACTCGGGAGAAGTTCGGGAATGTGTTTTGGGGTGTCATTTTACATATACCCATGCTGGGTGAGAAAAATATCTTGGCAAAAGACAACTTTTCCCATTTTTTTTTATACAAAGTTGGCATTTGACCAAGATATTTATATCACCCAGCATGGGTATATGTAAAATGACACCCCAAAACACATTGCCCAACTTCTCCTGAGTACGGCGATACCAGATGTGTGACACTTTTTTGCAGCCTAGGTGGGCAAAGGGGCACACATTCCAAAGAGCACCTTTAGGATTTCACCGGCCATTTTTTACAGATTTTGATTTCAAACTACTTCGCACACATTAGGGCCCCTAAATTGCCAGGGCAGTATAACTACCCCACAAGTGACCCCATTTTGGAAAGAAGACACCCCAAGGTATTCCGTGAGGGGCATGGCGAGTTCCTGGAATTTTTTATTTTTTGTCACAAGTTAGTGGAATCTGAGACTTTGTAAGAAAAAAAAATAAAAATCATAATTTTCCGCTAACTTGTGACAAAAAATAAAAAATTCTAGGAACTCGCCGTGCCCCTCACGGAATACCTTGGGGTGTCTTCTTTCCAAAATGGGGTCACTTGTGGGGTAGTTATACTGCCCTGGCAATTTAGGGGCCCTAATGTGTGCGAAGTAGTTTGAAATCAAAATCTGTAAAAAATGGCCGGTGAAATCCTAAAGGTGCTCTTTGGAATGTGTGCCCCTTTGCCCACCTAGGCGGCAAAAAAGTTACACACATCTGGTATCGCCGTACTCAGGAGAAGTTGGGGAATGTGTTTTGGGGTGTCATTTTACATATACCCATGCTGGGTGAGAGAAATATCTCTGCAAAAGACAACTTTTCCCATTTTTTTATACAAAGTTGGCATTTGACCAAGATATTTAACTCACCCAGCATGGGTATATGTAAAATGACACCCCAAAACACATTGCCCAACTTCTCCTGAGTACGGCGATACCAGATGTGTGACACTTTTTTGCAGCCTAGATGCGCAAAGGGGCCCAAATTCCTTTTAGGGGGGCATTTTTAGACGTTTGGATCCCAGACTTCTTCTCACGGTTTCGGGCCCCTAAAATTCCAGGGCAGTATAAATACCCCACATGTGACCCCATTTTGGAAAGAAGACACCCCAAGGTATTCAATGAGGGGCATGGTGAGTTCATAGAATTTTTTTTTTTGGGCACAAGTTAGCGGAAATTATTATTATTTTTTTTTTTTTCCTCACAAAGTCTCCCTTTCCGCTAACTTGGGACAAAAATGTAAATCTTTCATGGACTCAATATGCCCCTCACGGAATACCTTGGGGTGTCTTCTTTCCGAAATGGGGTCACATGTGGGGTATTTATACTGCCCTGGCTTTTTAGGGGCCCTAAAGCGTGAGAAGAAGTCTGGAATATAAATGTCTAAAAAATGTTACGCATTTGGATTCCGTGAGGGGTATGCTGAGTTCATGTGAGATTTTATTTTTTGACACAAGTTAGTGGAATATGAGACTTTGTAAGAAAAAATAAAATAAAAAATATTTCCGCTAACTTGGGCCAAAAAAAATTCTGAATGGAGCCTTACAGGGGGGTGATCAATGACAGGGGGGCGATCAATGACAGGGGGGTGATCAGGGAGTGTATATGGGGTGATCACCCCCCTGTCACTGATCACCCCTCTGTCATTGACCACCCCTCTGTCATTGACCACCCCTCTGAAAGGCTCCATTCAGACGTCTATGTTTTTTACGGATCCACGGATACATGGATCGGAACCGCAAAACACATACGGACGTCTGAATGGAGCCTTACATGGGGGTGATCAATGACAGGGGGGTGATCAGGGAGTGTATATGGGGTGATCACCCCCCTGTCATTGATCACCCCCCTGTAAGGCTCCATTCAGACGTCCGTATGTGTTTTGCGGATCCGATCCATAGATGCGTGGATCCGTAAAACACATACAGACGTCTGAATGGAGCCTTACAGGGGGGTGATCATCCCATATAGACTCCCTGATCACCCCCCTGTAAGGCTCCATTCAGACGTCCGTATGTGTTTTGCGGATCCGATCCATGTATCCGTAAAAATCATACGGACATCTGAATGGAGCCTTACAGGGGGGTGATCAATGACAGGGGGGTGATCAATGACGGAGATGATCAGGGAGTCTATATGGGTGATCACTCCTCTGTCATTGATCACCTCCCTGTAAGGCTCCATTCAGACGTCCGCATGTGTTTTGCGGATCCGATCCATGTATCAGTGGATCCGTAAAAATCATACGGACGTCTGAATGGAGCCTTACAGGGGGGTGATCAATGACAAGGGGGTGATCAATGACAGGGAAGTGATCAGGAAGTCTATATGCGTGATCACCCCATTGTCATTGATCACCCCCCTGTAAGGCTCCATTCAGACGTCCGTATGCGTTTTGCGGATCCGATCCATGTATCCGTGGATGCGTAAAAATCATACGGACGTCTGAATGGAGCCTTACAGGGGGGTGATCAATGACGGAGGTGATCAGGGAGTCTATATGGGTGATCACTCCTCTGTCATTGATCACCCCCCTGTAAGGCTCCATTCAGACGTCCGCATGTGTTTTGCGGATCCGATCCATGTATCAGTGGATCCGTAAAAATCATACGGACGTCTGAATGGAGCCTCACAGGGGGGTGATCAATGACAGGGAAGTGATCAGGAAGTCTATATGCGTGATCACCCCATTGTCATTGATCACCCCCCTGTAAGGCTCCATTCAGACGTCCGTATGCGTTTTGCGGATCCGATCCATGTATCCGTGGATCCGTAAAAATCATACGGACGTCTGAATGGAGCCTTACAGGGGGGTGATCAATGACGGAGGTGATCAGGGAGTCTATATGGGTGATCACTCCTCTGTCATTGATCACCCCCCTGTAAGGCTCCATTCAGACGTCCGTATGAGTTTTGCGGATCCGATCCATGTATCCGTGGATCCGTAAAAATCATACGGACCTCTGAATGGAGCCTTACAGGGGGGTGATCAATGACAGGGGGGTGATCAGGGAGTCTATATGGGGTGATCAGTGGTTCATAAAGGGTTAATAAGTGACAGGGGGGTGTAGTGTAGTGGTGTTTGGTGCTACTTTACTGACCTACCTGTGTCCTCTAGTGGTCGATCCAAACAAAAGGGACCACCAGAGGAGCAGGTATATTAGACGCTGTTCTCAAAACAGCGTCTAATATACCTGTTAGGGGTTAAAAAAAATCACATCTCCAGCCTGCCAGCGAGCGATCGCCGCTGGCAGGCTGGAGATCCACTCGCTTACCTTCCGTTCCTGTGAGCGCGCGCGCCTGTGTGCGCGCGTTCACAGGAAATCTCGCGTCTCGCGAGATGACGCCTATTGGCGTTAGTGTGACCTGGGAGAGCCGCCGCGATGACGCCTTTCGGCGTTAGCGTGGCGGCAAGCGGTTAAAGCCCCACTGAGGCACCCCTAGAGTAGAAACTCCATTAAAATTGCCCCATTTTGGAAACTACGGGATAGGGTGGCAGTATTGTTGGCACTAGTTTAGGGTACATATGATTTTTGGTCGCTCTATATTACACTTTTTGTGAGGCAAGATAACAAGAAATAGCTGTTTTGGCTGTTTTTATTTTTTGTTATTTACAACATTCATCTGACAGGTTAGATCCTGTGATATTTTAATAGACCAGGTTGTCACGGATGCAGCGATACCCAATATGTATACTTTTTTTTTTAAGCAAAAAAAAATCATGTTTTAGTGTCTCCAGAGTCTGAGCCATAATTTTGTAAGTTTTTGGGCGATTACCTTGGGTAGGGTATGATTTTTGCAGGATGGGGTGCGTGTGACTTTTTGAACGCTTGCTATTGCACTTTTTGTGATGTAAGGTGACAAAAAATGGTTTTTATTTTAAATTTTTTACGGTGTTCATCTGAGGGGTTAGGTCATGTGATATTTTTATAGAGCCGGTCAATACGAACGAGGCGATACCAAATATGTATACTTTTTTTTATTTATGTAAGTTTTACACAATATCATTTTTGAAACAAAAAAAATAATAATCATGTTTTAGTGTCTCCATATTCTGAGAGCCGTAGTTTTTTCAGTTTTCGGGCGATTATCTTAGGTAGGGTCTCATTTTTTGCGGGATGAGGTGACTGTTTGATTGGCACTATATTGGGGTGCATATGACTTTTTGATCGCTTGCTATTACACTTTTTGTGATGTAAGGTGACAAAAAATGATTTAGCACAGTTTTTATTTTTATTTTTTTACGGTGTTCATCTGAGGGGTTAGGTCATGTGATATTTTTATAGAGTCGGTCGATACGAATGAGGCGATACATAAATAAATAACAAAGTATACATATTTGGTAAGTTTTACACAATAATATTTTTTAAACCCCCCCAAAAAAAATCATGTTTTAGTGTCTCCATATTCTGAGCCTGTTTTTTTTATTTTTTGGGCGATTGTCTCAGGTAGGGGCCAATTTTTAGCGGGATGAGGCGACGGTTAGATTGGTACTATTTTGGTGGGCAAACTCCTTTTTGATTGCTTGCTGTTGTACTTTTTGTGATGTAAGGTGACAAAAAAAAAATGGTTTATTTAGCACGGTGTTTATTTTTTACGGTGTTCATCTAAGGGGTTAGGTCATGTGACATGTTTATAGAGCCAGTCGATACGGATGCGGCGATACCCAATATGTATTTTACCAATTTTACCCAATATGTATTTACCCCTATTTTTTGGCAATTTTTTTTTTTACTTTATTTGGGGAAAATGACGTTTTTGTTTATTTTTACTTGAAACTTTAAAAAAAAATTTGGGGAAAACTTTCAATTTCAATTTATTTTTTGTCCCACTTTTGGACTTGAACTTTTGGGGTCTAATCCTTTACCATGCGCAATGCATTCCAATTTTTTTTTTTTTTTTACAGTTTTTTCATTTCTTGTGACTGTATACTAATGGTAGGTTTGTACGGTAGCCTGTCGAAGTTCACCAGATCGGTCCTAGCTGGATACTGCCATTCATTGCTGGACCCGATTGACTATAACAGGTTTTGGCTAGACATTTGCTTGGCTGTTCTCAAACCTCCCATAGAAGTGAATGGAGCATGCTGGGAGTTTCACCACTGCTGGAGTGCTAGAGGTTGCTGACCCCTGCTTTAGGCCTGTATTACACCAACAGATTATCTGACCAATATATATCCAATCAGACCAATAGTTAGTGTGCATAACAAAAGATCTGTGTGTCTAATAAGCCATTTGACTAATGATTGGTCAGATAATCTGTTGGTGTTATACAGGCCTTAGTACCATTTATTTATTTTAGGAAGAACACAAATCAGGTGACTAAAAATGCAACATCACCAATCCCAGTTGTAATATGGGGGTAATCTAATGGTTTGCCACATCTATTCCCTGACAGAAGCCAGAGAATGATGAGAAATTGAAAGACTGATATATTAGAAAGTTGCGCCATTGCACCATCCGAGACCTGGCGCAGGAGGTTGTGGTAATGTCAATGTGACTAGCGGTTACTTAGTTCATAGGCCTGTATTGCAGATGTTGGCATGGAATAGAAACAGAGAATGTGTCGGCAGATAAGAACCATTGGACCCATCTAGTCTGCCCAATATACTGAATACTATGGATAGCCCTTGGCCCTATCTTATATGCAGGATGGCCTTATGCCTATCCCATGCATGCTTAAACTCCTCCACTCTATTTGCACTACCACTTCTGCAGGAAGGCTATTCCATGCATCCACTACTCTCTCAGTAAAGTAATACTTCCTGATATTACTTTTAAACCTTTGCCCCTCTAATTTAAAACTATGTCCTCTTGTAGCAGTTTTTCTTCTTTTAAATATTCTCTCCTCTTTTACCTTGTTGATTCCCTTTATGTATTTTTACACACGCGAGTTTTATATAAAACCACTACAGGGAGCATTATATTAAGGAGGGACTACAGAGGAATATTATACCATGGGAGGACTACAAGGGAGCACTAAACTATGGGGGAACTACAGGGAGGCATTATGACATTTTACTACAGAGGTGCATTATCCTACAGAGGGTTAGAGCATTATACATACTAGCACTACAGGGGAAATTATAATATGGGGGTGGGGGGTGAGCACATTATACATACTAGGACTACACGGGTCATACTATGGGGGGATCAGAGCATTATACACACTAGCACTACAGGGGACATTAAAATATGGGGGGGGGTGAGAGCATTTTACATACTAGCACTACACGGGACATACTATGGGGGGGATCAGAGCATTATACACACTAGCACTACAGGGGGCATTATACTACGGAGGATGAGAGCATTATACATACTAGCATTACAGTGGGGCATTAAGTACTAGCACTACAGGAGGAGGCATGATAGTACAAGGGGACTACAGTTGGGGTGATGGTGTTACACATACTAGCACTACAAGGGGGGGGGGGGGCATTATACTACAGGGGGATTACGGGGTTTGAGAGCATTTTACATACTAGGGATCCGGAAAGGAATATAAAATTTCATCTTTTCATGATGTGACTGTTTTGGATGGAACAATTTTGTAATGCATGGAATTCATGGAGACATAATACTGGACAGAGAAGGATATATGAAAACCATGGCAGATGTTTTTTTTTTCTGATTTATGTCGTGTCTATAGCATAAAGTTTATTTTTTACACTGCAACTTTTCAGATTCCCAGTTCCAAGACAGGTCACACTTCATGAATTTTCCCCAGCTAACTAGAACGGTTTATATTAAATATGCTACGACCGCAACCTTTGAGTCAATATGAAACCCTACATTTAAATAAAACTAAAATATTTATTTGCCATAAATTGCCTATTGTTATATGTCTTAATCAATGCCATAAATATCAGCTGCATCAATGGCTGATTGCCTCAGAGTGTAATTTTGTCAATAGTACAGCGACAATCCATCTGGATTACATTTGATTCTAAGATTTACCTTTCATTTATAGGTCAAAAGGTGGTTGAGTAAGGAGAGCAATCCTCACAATTCTTCCTTTAGTTACCAGAAATTATATGCTGTGATGGCAGAAAATTTCAGTAAAAGAAAAAGATCAAAGGCCTTAGAGTGTGAATTAAAAATAAAGCTTAATGGGGTTATCCAATATCATAAACAACCCCCAATGTGCCCGGCCCCTCTCACAGAATATACTTGCCTGGATCCCCGCTCCACTCCTGGTCCCCGCACAGTCGCTGCTGAAAACATCTGGTGTTGAAAGGGGAGGGGGGGGGGGGGGGGTGGGAGCAGCCAATGACAAGAGTCATCCACAATGCTAGGGAGGCTTGCCCCTGTCCCTGCCTGCCATGGCTTCTCCACTGGTGTGGAGGGACCTGGCATGGCACATGGGGGGGGGGGGGGGGGGGTTGTTTATGATATTGGATAACCCCTTTAAAGGCAGTCTTTCACCTAAAATCACCATTATAAAAACACCAGGATCTCCATAACATTTCCCATAATCGAATGCTACCTTCCATATTGCTGTCCATCACCGATTTTCTCAGAAAAACACTTTTATTCAATGTGTTAATTAGCTTCGGAAGGTGCCCAGGGGTGGCGTTCATGCAGCCATTGCCCAGGCCCCTCAGCGCTTTTCATATGAAACCCCTCCCACCCCTCTGCCCCCCCCCCCCCTAGGTTCTTCTGATTTTGTAGTGCTCTTAGTGAGAAAGCGCCGTTCAACAGTCACCGTGCCTGCGCACTTCACTCCCCATTATGGGCAGAGGCACAAGGCCGGCTAGATCGGGATGTACGGGCCGGCACATGCGCATTACATGCTATTGTGCCTCTGCCCATAATGTAATGTAATAATGTACATAAAATTAAATCCAGTGTACATTCCTTGCATAAAAGTTTATACATAAATGTGAGCGCGGCTTTATCCTATAACCTCTATTCAATAAAGTTAACATTTTTATTCATTGAAGTATTCTCCTTTCCATATTGTGCCAGCAGATATCATGTGGGTGGTCCACTTGTATACATGTGAAAGTTAGATAACGTGATGAGCACCAACTTCCCTATACTTTCTGGAATTTTTCAGGACATTTCCTATTTGGAATATTATATTCCAATGCCTCCCCCCACTCTTCTGAGGTAAGTTGGGGAATGCACACTCTCCATTTAGCTTCCACAGCCAGTTTGTTCAAAGCCATTTGGTTGCCCCGGAGATATGTGTCCAGAGCAGATATGATGCTTTTGGACCTTGTGCATGGAGTATACTTATTAATGGATATGTGGAGATAGCTCGCTTGGTGCTCTGAAATTGTGCTTGAAGAGCATGTCGTACCTGCAAATATCTAAAGAAAGGAGTACATATGATACCATATTTATCCTGCAGCTGAGTAAATGAGTATAATGTCCCCTTGTCATATAAGGTAAGTATCCCATATTCTTTCCATATTGATACCCCCTCCAGTGTTTGTGGGACAACCCGCTGTTTCTGCACCTACAATGGTCTCTATTCATTTATATGGGGCCTCCGAAAAACAGCCAAGCGTTGGCTTGGCTATTTTCGTCAGCCCCATAGAAATCAATGGGAGCGCTGGCCATACAAGCGCAGTGCTCTCCTATTCACTTATATGGGGAGTGCGCGTGGAGGTGGCTGGACCTCGGGAAACCCGGTGTCCTCCTGCCACTGCTCTCCCCGCTCCGTTCTCGGTGTAGGTGCGGCTCCCAGGTGGGTCCCACACCTATCAGACAATGGGGGAATATTCTAGCAATACGTCCCTATTGTCTGTGATGGGAATACCCCTTTAAGTATATTTTGAAGAGATGTTACAAACCTACAGCAAAGCTGAAGGCACTTTAATGGGTCCAATTTTGATAGTTTGAGTAAAACGGAACAATTTAGGAAGCGCAATTAGATCTTGTAACCCTCTTGTGAGATATTGAACCCTTCTGAGCCTCACAGTTAAATATCTCCCTACAGACTTCTTGACCTTCAGCCCAATAGTTGGATTAGATTGAGAAATTGCACCATGTATGACCATCTTGAGAAGATTAAAATTCAGAGTCAGAACCCATAATAGCATTACCAAGAAGCTGTGTTCTTGTGGTTTTGAAATAGTTTCTTTAAGCAACACATTTCTGGAAATGGGTCATCCATATCTGAATTTGAGAAAGAATTGACCAGTGGGCAATTGCCTCATGGTTTATTTTTTCCTTCTTCTGGATCACCACTGTAGGACTAGGTTTGTTTTTAACCTATTTCTGCTACTGAACAGCACAACCATACAGCCATAATAGACAAAAACTTATCTGATGTGCTAAAATCTGAGCTCAGAATGAATTTTCTGTGGTAATTAATTGGTTACAAAAAACACAGAATTTTAAAAAGGCAGTTTGACACATGTGAGCCACACATTTCTCTTTCGCTAGTTGGATAGATTTAGTGGTGGATAAAGACAAGTGGGGGTTTCAGTGCAAAAACATTATGTGGAACCCCTGCTTTCAAGAGTAAATTTACCAAGAGCAAGTGACTCATCATGGAGTTCCTCACTCAAGACTCCCTAGCTCAGTGAATCTGAGAAGTGACTATACGATGCACAGGTCTTTCTATGAAGTGCCAATCTCTAGTTTAGCAACATAATTGACTCCTTTTGTGGGTATTTTATTGTTCTACTAGGGTCAGACTAACTAAGTTAATCTAAGGTAATTAAAAAAAAAAAAAAAAGTTTTGCCATGGACTAAAACCAATGGTGAGGCACCAGAAGAAAAAAAAAAAAGGGTTGCTCTACCCAATCCTTCCTCCAGTAACATAGTCCCTTAGACAGTAGGAGTAGTTAATCTTAACTATTGTAGTATCAGACCCCTTTGCCTGCAAAGCTTCATAGTAAGTTTACTCCTGACAGACTTATTCTAATTGTCCTTAGGTTTTTCAAAAACAGAAATAGTTTGTGGCAACAAAGCCATTGAGGCTTGTCATGACCAAAACATTGGATACTTCATATAGCTAGGTCACAGTGACAGCTTAGCTGTTTTTGTTATATTTTTGGGGGTTTGATGGATATCTTACTGTGATCATGGTATCGCTCTTTGGAAAAATCTGGAATGTTTATGACTCTAGTATTCATTATACTTCAAGAAAATCAGTGGGAAAGTGTGGAAAATAGTGATATTTATTTAGTGTGAACAGCAGTTTATTACAATTGAAAAAAACACACATATAAAAAGTACACAAATAGTGCTTTGTATTTGACCTCTATACATGTACATTTCTAATATTTATTATTGCACTTTACACTTTCCATAAAATAGTATTGTAGTCTGCGAGAACATCCTGCCCTTTCACTGCCCAGCTTCTTAGTAAAAATTAAATGGATTGATACATGGGACGTTGAGGGAAAAGCAGAGAGTACAAGGATCATGAACCCACACCTGAGGTGGACTTGTGAAAAGGATTTACTTAAAAAAAAATATAGACTTTTAAACACAAGTCATGACCCCATGAACCTTCGCTAACCTTAGTTTTAGGTCTCATTCATTTATTATATTTAACAGACAAGTGAACAAGGTTACGTCTATTAAGGTGGTCTTCCAGGATCCAGGCCAGCACTGGGGCCCAACACTGATCTCAAGATTGTTCAGCTGAAGTTTCTATTTATGCATTTGGTCTCACAATCTTCATGGAAACATAGCCCTGTAACGTAAAAGTAATAAAAATTGAGTCAAATATCTAAAATTGTTGTATATTGTCAATGTGACCATAACAAATAATAATAATTTTTATTATTATTAATAGTATATAAAAGACACTTTAAGCCAACACCATGACATTAAAATAAATAATGTGGAAAAACTTGTTAAAGAAATTCTCAAAAATGTACTTTTTGAATGGGAAAGAATGCACAGATCCATACAATACCATACTAAGTACCTACAATAATATAAATTTATAAGACTGTAAATTTAATCCAAAATTTTGGCTCAGTATGACCTACCGGCAAGGAATACAGGAACACACAGATGAACAGCAGCAACAGGAGCAAAACGATGAAACCAATGAAGTACCATTTGAATCTGCGCCACACAATGAATTTCATTGTCTTGCATGGGTTTGTGAACCAAAGGAAGGAGGTGTCTGGTCGGCTGCATTTTGAAAGAAACAATATTAATCACAAGAACAAACAGCAAGAAAAAGTATTTGTTACTTTACGTCGAGGAAAATAATGCAACTTAAAATTAATAATTAACTCTGCAAGAAAAAAAATAAAATGACAAATGTCAGCTGTCAAGCAAGACTACAGATGAGAAGATAGAGAACTGAGAAAAGAGGGGAAAATGAGAAAGACCAAGAGGTAGGACCACAATATATTGTCAAATCAGAACTAGGTTCGAGAGAAGTTTGGCAAAGGATCCAAATGCAGAGCACGTTATTCCACAAATAAGAAAAAGCGCTCACTTTGGTAGGTCTAACTTGGGGTTCATGTTGGGTTCATCCCGTCCCTTGCCAGCTGGCCTTTCTTCTGCCTCTTTCTCATTTAGCACTTCCAGCGTCAGCTCAACTTTTCCCTTTTGGCAAATGAAAACAGGTTCATGACATCTCACTAAACATCGTGTTCTGGTTGTTTAGAGAAAATAATGCATTTTAGCTTTTAAGTAAAGATCTCTTTTGGAGGCTCCTGGAGGTCAGTGTGAGTGAGCAGTAATGGTTGGGATAATAGCAACAATACCAATACCAATTAGCCGTCAAGTTATTTAGATTTCGCTCTTCAATCTTTTCAGATAGATCGACATGTATAAACAGCTATCCTCTTGTGGGACATAGCATCATTTTACGCACATTTGTTCTGTATATACTAAAACAAAGTAATACAACTCACATTGTAGTATTTATACAGATAATTAAATTGCTCATTTTATAATGCATAGTATAAATATATTTTAAATAATTTATGTTTTCCTGATTTTTATTTTTTTGTGTGGAATATTGATATTAGGCTAGCTTAACATCTGCTCTTATACTTCTGTTTCTTTTTTCCTTTTTTTTTGTTGTGGTTACAAAACACCAACGGAGCCCAAGAGTGCCCACTGACTGTTTAGCCTCTCATGTACCAGTTATGGTGCCAATCATGTAACCAGAGGCATATCGGTGTGTAAGCTATTTTTTTCCCCCACACAACTGAGGCTTTTAGCAGAAACCGCCTACAGAGATATGAAACTAGCCATAGATTCCTTGTATTTTATAGGGATAAGGACTAATGAAGTTGATTTTTATTATAGTCCAGAACCACTGATGAATCAGAATCTTTTAGGTCCTCATAGATTCAAATTATTTTACTATATAGAATTTACGTGGTAAACCCAGTTTTTGCAGAAACACCTATCCCCTCGTAGAACTTGACGGACTTATGTATTTTTTTTAACCATATTAAAGGGGTTGTCTTATCTTGGACATTGGGGACATATCACTAGGATATGCCGCAATGTCTGATAGGGTCCTAGAGGTGGTACCTGCACCCAAGAACAAACCAGTCAAATGTCTGTTTTACATAAATAGGTTGGCACCTGGTGATTACAGTTTTTCAGGAACCAAATGACCTTTCCTTGGAATTTGTCGGGTCTCCAGCTACCAAACCCTAACAAGTCTGACTTATTTGACATGTTTGAAGGAGCGTTCTACTTTAGGATAACCTCTCCAAGACAACACAATTAGGTAGTAGATGGTCTAAGGGAGATGTATGCCAATCCAATGACCCATATGTTTAAATGGCTCAGTCAGACAACTGAAAAAAAAACAAAAAAAAACAACCTCTTCAGCTCTCACACTCTTTCTATAAATTACTACGTGAGTACCGCTGTTCCTTCTAGAATGAGATAAACAAATAACATTGATTCTTACTGCCAAGATACGTTTTCCCTCCTTCTCACAATAGCATGGCCACCATCCTCTCATAGACTTTTGCTCAAAAAGAGAAGCAACCTTGGGGGATTTGGCAAGATCAGACATATCCAAGCTGCATTTTTCTGGGGTTTTTGCTGGTATTATTGTGCGGTGTAATTCGAGTTCAACAAAACCTATAAAAAAATAAAATAAATTTTATAGGCAAAGATACAAAAATAATTACAAAAATATTACAGCAATATTTCATTCAAAGTATTTCCAGGCTAGCAAGATATGCTATAATTATGATGTTTATGTTTTCTGAGCTATCCAATGCTAATTACTTACCATTTAATAAGCCCTATGCAATTTATCATACATTCCCAACCCCATAAATTTTTAATAACTCGTTTCACTTTCCCTCTAAACCCTCTCTACTCTTACTACTCTCTCAAAAAGACTCATCTTGTGTGTGTACGTAGACTAGTTTATAATGGAGTCATCTTTATTCTACTAAATCTCTTGGCTATTGAACATTACATTACCCCAAGCCTTTCTGGCCTTGCTACCCCTTTGGGAGAAGCTTGATGTTTGTCTGACTGGTCCAACAAAGTAAAGGAGGATCCAAAGTGCTGACATGATAATGGCCTTCAGCTGCAATGCTAATTTCGTTAGATATTATTCACCATTTATTAATATTTCTTTTAAAATAATAAAGTAACATAGCTGGACACATTGTGACCTATTCACTGTCAGGGGAATCCTCTAAAACTAGAGACTGTCAAAAGCAGAGGAACGCTTTAAGAAAAGAAAGTCTTTTTGAGAATGATAAACACTCATAGGCTCAAGTCTAATAGGGCAGGTCATCGCTAACAAGTGTTCCTAAGAACGCTCGTTAGCGATGATCTGCCGATGCAAAGGTGTCGTCCATTACCCAAAACGCTTGCTCATTGCTAATATGATCTTTAATGCGGTCAACTAAATCATTGTTTGCCAGCAAACAATGATTCTGTATGGGGACGAGCAATAATATTATCAATCGCTCCTCCCTGTACTGTGCAGAAGATTCCTGCATGTAAATTTAGTGGTTTCCTTCACTGATGATCACTTCTTTCCAAACAATCATTTACTCCATTGGGCAGTGTAAAGGGGCCTTAACATGGAGGTATCTGATTATATAAACCAATCAAGTTTCAGCCATGATCTACATATACAGTGGAGAAAATAAGTATTTAATACACTTCAACTGTGAGACTGAATCGAAAAAAAAATTAAAAAAATTGTATGATTTTTAAATAATTAGCATTTTATTGCTTGAAATAAGAATTTGATGCAATAGAAAAACCGAACTTTATATTTTGTACAGAAACCTTTGTTTGCAATTACAGAGGTCAGAAGTTTCCTGTAGTTCTTGACCAAGTTTGAACACACTGCATTTTAATTTATTTTTTTCCCATTCCTCCATACAGATCTTCTCCAGATCTTTCAGGTTTCAATGCTGTCACTGGGCTACATTGGGTTCAGGTCTGGAGACTGGCTAGGCCGCTCCAGGACCTTGAAATGCTTCTTACGGAGCCACTCCTTAGCTGCCTTGGCTGTGTGTTTCGGATCATTGTCATGCTGGAAGACCCAGCCATAACTGAGGGAAAGAGGTTGTTGGCCAAAATCTCACGATACATGGCTCCATCCATTCTCTCTTCAATACGGTGCAGTTGTCCTGCAGAAAAGTACCACAAAGTTCTATTTTTGTCTCATCTGACCACATGACCTTCTCCCATGCCTCATCTGAATCATCCAGATGGTCAATGGCGAACTTCAAATGGGCCTGTACATGTGCTGGCGTGAGCATAGGGACCTTGCGTGCCCTGCAGGATTTTAAATCATGACAGCTTAGTGTGTTACTAACGGTAATCTTTGAGACTGTGGTCCCAGGTCTCTTCGGGTCATTCACCAGGTCCTCCCATGTATTTCTGGGTCAATTCCTGACCACTCTCAGACTCTTCCATACCCCACGAGGCGGGATCTTGCATGGAGCCGCAGACGAAGATTGACAGTCGTCTTGTGTTTCTTCCATTTTCTAATAATTGCAATACGATTTGTTGCCTTCTCACCAAAGCTGCCTATTGTCCTGAAGCCCATCCCAGCCTTGTGCAGGTCTACAATTTTGTCCCTGATGTCCTTAGACAGCTCTCTGTTCTTGGCCATGGTGGAGAGGAGGGAGTGTGATTGATTGAGTGTGTGGACAGGTGTTTTTTTTAATAAAAATAAGTTCAAACAGGTGTAAGTAATACAGGTAATGAGTGCAGAGTAGGAGGGCTGCTTAAAGAAAAGCTAACAGGTCTGTGAGCTAGAATTCTTGCTGGTTGGTAGGTGATCAAATTATTTTTTAATGCAATAAAATGCAAATTAATCATTTAAAAATCATACAATGAGTTTCTGGATTTATTTTTAGATTCTGTCTCTCACGGTTAAAGTGTACCTACAATAAAAATTACAGACCTTTCCATTCTTTGTAGGAGGGAAAACTTGCAAAAATCGCCAGTGTATCAAATACTTAAATTTCCCCACTATATATGGACAACTTAGTTTACATGAAATCTTCTAAGTTATCAAGAAATATTACATTGGATCTATAATTAAAATATATTTTATATTTTTCAAAGCAGTAAATCAACACAAACCTATGGATGCAGTATGTTGTCATATCAAATCATTTCTACGTAAAATGTATCTTTGCTAAATTGTGCCTCCATTTACCCCAAACCAATAACCATGTCCCTCAGCTCTCAGACATTGTAATTGATATACTTTTTGATTAATGCCATCTATACCTCTTTGCGATGGACCAGGTCAAACATCGACATACTAACAGGTTACTGTTGAAATAATAATTTTGGTAAAAGCTTTTTATGACTCAGTGCTACACTAGTAAAAGTGTCTTTTCTAATTTACAACCTTTCCCTGGGGAACCTCAGCTTTTCCTTCCATAAGCATGTAGAACATATGGTATGCCATACGTGTATTTTAGTGGAGCAAATGATCAGGATCAAGGCCAGTGGTGTCTCACTAATGGGAACCACAAGCCTCACCTGGTTGGCTGTTGACAAATTAAAAGCAGATGCTGATCTCCATAAAAATTGAAAAGACGTCTTTTGTTTCATGAATAAAAAATGAGGATAGAAATGATGACATGTAGAGACCTTCTCACTCTGAATGATCGCTGCATGCCAATATCATATTTATAATAAGCTGGTGACCAAGGCCTACAATTAATTCTTTGTAGGAAATTGTGACAAGTCAGATTTAAAGTCTTATTTAAAGAAAGTCATCTATCTCATATCAATGTATCTATCTCATATCAATCTATCTATCTCATATCAATGTATCTATCTCATATCAATGTATCTATCTCATATCAATCTATCTATCTCCTATCCATCATAGAAACAATCACTGTGTGCACGGATACTTTGTAGTATAGCGCCACAACAGCAGAACTTTGAGACCAAGTTGATGCTAACAGATCCTACTAGAGCTTCCTGACCCAGTATTTAAAATGGGCAGTATACTGGTCCTGGCATCTATCTGAAAAGGGTTATCCAGGTATTGATAATGATGACCTATCCTCAGGATAGGTTATCATTATAACATCGGTGAGGGTCAGAGTCCCAGTGCCCCCACCGATCAGCTGTTTCAGGGAGCCACCATGCTCACAGGAGCTCTGGTGAGCGTAGCTGGCTCCCAGCAGATTTCCAAGCACAACGCAGCACATTGTATAGTGACTGTGCTTGGTATTGCAGCTCAGGCCCCAATGGACAGCGGTCACCAAGGGCATTCTGTGGCTATGCAGCCCCACACGCAGCAAGTTGTGATGCCATGTGTGTTCTGATACCTTTCTATCATAGCCAATAGTAACCTTTTCAGTAATTTGTGCTTTAGTAGCTCTTCTTCGGGATCTGGAGGTGATTTTTTTTATTTTTAAAGATATACAAGTTTAACAATTTATCATAATTGTTACTGGGAAAGACATACCCAAGTAGTCATCCAAGGAGAATTTGTCATTGTCCCAAATCTGAAGCAATAGTTTTGGTGGTAACTTGAATTCTGTTTTATCAAGGCTCCAGAAATGTTCCTAAAATTGACAGATACAAAATAATAGTCGCATGCAGTACCACTTGGCAAATTTGAAAAAATTAAAAATAAATGAAAAAAATGGCAATACGTAAGTGACAATAGACAAGTAAGGCTAGTTTCACACCAGCGCCTAATACATGGCAGGCTGTTCCAGCAGGGACCCAGCCACAACCCCGGCAAATATGCGGAGAAGCGGCCGGACAAAAACTGCTGTCCGCCGATTTGCTGCATATTTGCTCTATTGCGGCCTGAAATTTGCTGGTCGCCATTATAGTTAACGGGGCCGGACGACGCGGCTTTAGCTTCTGCCAATGCTGGAATGCAGAGAGATACAGCAGGCTGTTCCTTGTGTACAAGCGCTAGTGTGAAACTAACCTAAACTAACGGCCTCAAAATGTCTGGTTAGCGGTCACTGCGGCAGATAGTGACTGGGTCAGAGGGCATTTGTAGGCTTTTTCCTTTATATTAAGATGGGACCCAGAAGCACAGAGCAGTGGAAATGTCACCACCGAGGCCAGTGAATGACTGCAGCAGTGCATGCGACAATGAACGGGGTGTCACTTCTGTCCCCAGGGGACGGGACTCAGCAGTGAAGCGCAGCACTGCTAAATATGCCAGTGGCTTTTTAACCTTTGTGCTAACCACTTTTAGGGTCATAATTAAAATTGCTTTGGACAACCCCTTTAAGCATCTATTATTTACATAGTTGGCTGCATTTAGAGATAAATCACAGTGGAATTTATAGGGTTACGAAAAGTATCAATATAGAAATCACAGAAAACTGACTTTTCATATAAAACATAACTTTTACCATTGTTGGTTAAAATAATACCCCATCTTAGTATGTATGTTAGGCTACGTCAGATGAATAGACAAGGCCTTACTTGGATGTATCAGGATGGTGAAGTCCGATATATAGAAAAATGTACGACAACTTACAGTTAGATGACTGTGGACCTGGCCAAACGGTGAAAAGAGAGAGGTGGTGGAGAGGGGAAGGGAACAATATCCCAAATACAACCCTCAATGTACCCCTGCCCCGAAAGGGGCGACCCCGCCTCTCGGTGGCTAAGCCCTCGCTGTCGCCTAATGTTACCCTGCCTGTAAGGATCGATGATGTTCGTCCCTTCTTTAGCAGTTTGTCCCGACGCGTTTCCCCAGACGTAATAAAGGCTGGTTCATCAGGGGACTCAGGATAGTTGATAGGTTCTTGCAGGTTTCATTAGATGAGTGCCCAACTGATAATGGTGGGCAAAACTCTGATAATTGCATAGCAGACCTCCTGCTGGTCTCTTTTCACCGTTTGGCCAGGTCCACAGTCATCTAACTGTAAGTTGCCGTAAATTTTTCTATATATCGGACTTCACCATCCTGATACGTCCAAGTAAGGCCTTGTCTATTCATCTGACGTAGCCTAACATGCATACTAAGATGGGGTATTATTTTAAACAACAATAGTAAAAGTTAGGTTTTTTATGAAAAGTCATTTTTCTCTGTGATTTCTGCATTTAGAGATGGCACAAATAGAATTTAAATTCTATTACACAATGATGACTTTATAGCTGTAGATATGAGATACATGTGGTTAATGAGAAACCACTTTAAAGAGGTTTTCCGACACTTTTTGACTGATGACCTATCCTCTGTATAGGACATCAGTATCGGATTGGTGGTGGTCTGACACCCGGAACCCCCGCTGATCAGATGTTGGAGAAGGCACCGATGCGGCATTCTCCAGCTTTGCCTATGCCACGCGGCATCACATTCATTGATCACATGGCTTAGGGGCAGCTCAGTGACTGGGGCTGAGCTGCAATATCAAGCACAACCACTATACAATGTACGCTGCTGTGCTTGGTGAGCCAAGAGAAAGCTGTGGTACTACTGTGAGCAAAATCCCTTCTCAAAGAGCTGATCGGTGGGGTCCCAGGTGTCTAAGATAGGTCATCAGTTAAAAAAATAAAAAATATCTTGCAAAACCCCCAGGGTTTAGAACCACCAGGGTTTTCCCCAACATAAGTAGTAAGGGCATTTCTCAAGTCTATGCCATCACTTCTTAGAGGTCTAACTGACAGGAATCCCACAATTTTGAGAATGAAGGAGACACAGCACTGCAGTTTTTTTTCCCCTTGAATAACAGCGCCCCCATCCACTATGCAGGGAATTGCAACAGCATCACTCACTTAAGTGGAGGTATGTTGCAGTTCCCTGCAGTGTTAGTGGACATGATCGCCAGTGGACGTGATGACAGTGCTTCTTCTCTGCCAATCAGGTGATCGACACTGGGCCCACAGATCATGAACTAATGGTTTATCCTACTTTAATGTGATCACCTATGGTCATTACACTCCTTTTACTCTAAAGTGCCTTTGTTTCAGCACATAGAAAGTGAATGAGATTATCGTAGTGACTGCGATATAAATCAGAATACTTCTACACTTCATTGACGCTGTTGCATTTTATTTGGCTGTAATAAGCCACTCTAGGAAAATTGGCTTTAGGAAGCCCTGAATACTGACTATGCTATCCTGGCCTCTACGGGAGTAAATGTCTACCGCACACAGAAATCCGGTGCTTTACGCTTAACATATTTAATACAGGCACCACAATGTTTCACGGGCCCACCTTTTTAGAAATAACACAGAGCTGCTCCGCTGGAAGATATTCAAATGGGAAAACAAATCGCCAGTTAAAGTTTCCTTCACCGTCCAGTGACCGATAGTGCACATCTGTTTTCTGCTTATTTTCTTCATTGCCAGGAATCCAACTGAAAGTAATATGCAAACATATTTGGGTTTTATGTGACCTCGATAACTGGCGCTTTTGGTACCTTCCAAAAAGTCTGTACTGATTACGAGCTCTGAGTGTGTGTATAAAAGTGTCCAGCTCAGCCTTATTTCACATACTGATCTCTTCAGACCAGCCATGAAATCAAGTAACGAGTAAAGGAAGCTCAAGTCTGTAGACGCGAGACTGGCATGATTTCCTATTGCCAACACTCATCTGGTGCTCATTTAGCCAAAGTAAAACAGCAAAACCTGCTTTATTAAGAACTGCTTTTTTTTGCCCTTTACCTTATCACCAGTGAATTTATTCACTACACCTTAGATGATAGAATATTATCTAGCAAGATTATTGAACCACCCACCGATCATAATGAGGTGGTAAAAGTCATGAGGCAGACATTTACCCCCCTTTCCTCAGTGATAGGGAAAAGGATTCTTTATCTGTGGCTGCTTCCAACTTCTGGTCTCACATGGTCACATTTTAGAGCATATGTATTAAGGTACATTCACACTGGGTGTCGAGGGGAAATGAATGACACTGTATGCCAATATAGTGGCATACATCAAAAGGTATACACCAGGAAATTCTCCCAACAAATGCCATTAGCAGTTGTACACTGCGTATACCCTGAAAGCTACAACACCTGCACATTTCACAGCTCAACTGCAAAAAACTTGGATCACTATAACCCTATACAGATCAATTTTTTTCAGTAAGACCATGAGGGCATGCGTGTTCTGTATATAATTTTGGCCTCATGAAACTGAGCTTCGTCTATACTACATAGAGAAGCCAGTGAGGTCTTAAACATTCAGGTACATCCATCACATGTGGCAGAATGTATGTGTAAGTTAATGTACTCAAGTGAGACCAGAAAATGCACTGTGTGCAAAATGACTGAAGGTAGAGAATCCCTTGAGTGTTGTCATGTGGCAGTAGAACTTGATTTGCAAAACAAATATGGATAATATACTCAATTTCCAGATAAAGCCCAATCCAATCCCCCTAGTAAACTAGAGAATAAGATACCCTTTGACGTAAATATCACTCATTTCTTCTCCAGTAATACTCTTCTCATCAAGAAGAACGTCTTTTGTATTCCAAACAATTACACGGAGCAAGTACCTAAAAAAAAAAAAAAAAAAAAAATACATATACAGATTATATTATAGTTGTCTCTATTCAAAATGCAAAGCATTAGTATTAGCTGCACATACACAAGAAGGAGTACAAGACGACCATGGTCTATAGCTTGCAGGAAAAGTAACAAAAGCAAAGGCACCAAAGAAATGACAAACCAGCAAGCAGTTCTGCAATTATTCCTATACTATGTAGAATTTATTAGAAAAATGATTGGTGACCTCTTCCAGGTAACGGTGGTCCTAGACAAGAAGCTGTAGGCCCACATGTAGCCAAACATGCACATTGTTTCAGTGGTTGCAGGTTGGGGAGTAACCCCATACATTTTTTGGCCACACAATATACGATTAGCTGACAAATACAACACACCAGACCCTCTTTGGACACATGAAAGATTGGCCATCGGGGTTTAATATCACCAGTAGTAGGGCTATTAGGATCCTTTAGGCTATAAGGTTGCAAAATTTGGGTTCATCAGGCTAGAATGTTGCCAATATTTGGGCCATCAGGGTCTAAAATTGCCAATATTTGGACCATCAGGGTCTAAAATTTCCAATAGTTGGACCAATAGGGTCTAATGTTGCAGAAAGTTAGGCCATCAGGGTGTAATTATGCCAATAGTCGGGCCATCAAGGTCTAAAATTACAAAATAGATGGACCATTCGGGTCTAATATTGCAGAAAGTTAGGCCATCAGGGTGTAATGATGCCAACAGTCAGGCCATCGAGGTTTAATGCTGCCAATATTTGGGTCATCAAGGTCTAAAATTACCAAATAGTTGGATCATTAGGGTCTAATGTTGCGGAAAGTTGGGCCATCACGGTGTAATGCTGCAAATAGTTGGGCCAACAGGTTCCAATGTTGCCAATATTTAGGACACTGGGGTTTAGTATTGCAGTAGTTGGGCTACCAGAATCTAAAGATCAACTTCTGAATGAAATCTTGGTACTTTTTCTGTAACAGTGGGAGAGGATGTACAAATAGATTTATATTTTCAGACAACTTACTTTTTAGCTTTGCGTGGTGCAATGTTGAATGGAGGTCCTGGCTGCCCTAAGCTTTTGGGGAAAACATCTACCCACATTTCCAGTTTACCCTGAAAAAAAGATAACAAAATAAAAGTATACATAAAAAGTAAATCCATTCTGCACTTCAGAAGCATATATTAGATTAGTGTACACTGTTTGTGTAAGGGACCATTCACACGACCATATATTTGTGTCCGCATCAGTCACACAATTTAGCAGAACAGATGCGGACCCATTTATTTTAATGGGGCTGCAAAAGATGTGGACAGCACACCGTGTGCTCTCCGCATCTGTACTTCCATTCTGTGGAAGAATAGGCATTGCTATCCACAAAATGCACAATGCACACGGCCGGTATCCTTGTTTTGCGCAATATGTGGACTGCAAAACACATACAGTTGTCTGAATGAGCCCTTAATTAGATTGGTAGATACAATGGAAAAGGAGTAATATTAACTTCTATGGATCCCAGTAACTGAGGGGCCTGCTGTTCAAGTAAATTATATTTCAAATACATAGCATGTCAAAAAGCCATGATGCCCCTGATTCTATCAGCTATTGTGATTGCAGACATGGAAAAGGCCCGTTTAACCCGTTCAAGTCAATGGCAGCTCTGTGTTGGCGAGGACTTCAAAATAAAAGGATTTAGGTGTCCGGATATCAGACAGTTTCAAAATGAGTGCACAGTGTGGACAGGCAGCAAGGAAAGCAAGTAGGATGCTTCGTTGTATAGCTAGAGGTAGAACCCGTAGGAAGAGAGAGATTGTGATCCCACTGTATAGAACGCTAGTGAGACCACATCTAGAATACTGTGTCCTGTTCTGGAGACCCCATATACAAAAAGACATCGATAAAATGGAACTGGTGCAGAGACGGGCTACAAAAATAGTGGAGGGTTTTAAAGGGCTTCAATCATCAGGAACATTATTATTATACTGGGTGCCTTTAGACTGTTTATGTCAGCTGAAGCTAATAGTCTTTATCTCTTCTTTCTAGGGGCCTCTGTTTTTGTGAAAATTTATTTTTATGCAAATGAGACTCTAGGAGCAATGGGGGTGTTGCCACTACTCCTAGAGGCTCTGATATCCTTCCTCTGACCACACCCTTATTATGTTGATTGACAGGGCCAGGCAGTGATCATGTCCTCCTGCCTGGCCCTTCAACCAACATGATGAGAGCGTGGCCAGAGGAGGGAGAACAGAGCCAGCAGTAGTAGTAGTAGTAGTAGTAGTAGTAGTAGCAGCAGCAGCAGCAGCAGCAACACCCCCGGCTCCTAGAGGCTTATTTAAATAAAATAAAAGTAAATTTTTCACAAAGAGGCACTTCGAAAGAAAGGACAAAGACTTAGCTTCAGCTGACATTAGCAGATGTGTAAAGTTAGCCAGTATAATAACGCTGTTCCTGATGAAAGAAGCCCTTCAGGCATAAAACATACCAGGATAGACTTAAGGAACTTAGGGGGCCATTTACTATGCTGAAATACGCCTAGAATTAGGCATATTTCAGGCACAGATAGCAGTGCAACGGTTAGTTGTGCCACTATCTGCAACTTTGCCCCACTCACACCAGGTCTAAAATTGTGGGCATGGCGTGGGCAGGGATGGGGACAGGCCTGTTTTAGGTGTAGAAAATGATCTAAATGCAAGACAGCTCCGAAGCGGTCTTACATTTAGAACTGGATGTACCAAAGTTATGGCGAGGCAGGCACCTTTTCATAACTTCAGCGGAGCCACCGCCAGTTTAGGGCTTTATTAAGATCAACATCCAACACCGATCTTAATGAATGTGCCTCTTAATCTGTATAGCCTTGAGGAAAGAAGTGAATGGGGAACACGATGGAAACCTTTAAATATGCTAAAGGTTTAAATAAGGTTCAGGAGGGAAGTGTTCTCAATAAAAAGCTAAACACAAGATCAAGGGGGCACAATCTGAAATTAGCTGGGGGTAAAATCAGGAGCAATGTCGGGAAATTTTATTTTACGGAAAGAGTAGTTAAAGCTTGGAACAAACTTCCAGCAGATGTGGTTGGGAAATCTACAGTAAGTGAATTTAAACATATCTGGGATAAAAACAGGTCTATACCAAGATAAAAAAAATTTAAATAATAATATAAGGGCAGAAGAGATGGACCAGGTGGTCTTTTTCTGCCATCAATCTATGTTTCTATATAGTTTTTCTTTTGTTTTAATATTTAAAAACTATGGATAATAAAAAAAAATCATATTCCAGGACTTTTATTTATAGGTCCATCTGCAGAGCTGTCTGAAAGCTCATTTTGTGTGGGACAATCTGTAGTTTTTATTCAAACCACATTGAAGTGTATATGACTATTTTTAATAGTATGGGCATTTTGGGACCCAGTGGCTGTTTATTTTTATGTTTAATATGGAGAAAAGGGTTGATTTGAATTTGTATATGTTTTATATTTTGAAAAGAAAAGTAAAAAAATATTTTGGACTTGTTTTTAAGCCCCCTTAAGGGACTTTAATATGCAATACACAGATCGCTTCTCCCACAGACTGCAATGAATTAACATGGTAGTCTATAGGAGACTCATTATGTTCCTATGGTGCCCTGCCATAGGTGTGGCAGGCCTTGAAGCACTCAGAAGGTACAATGTTGCCACAGTAACTGAATGGCTCCCTGGATCTCAGCGAGGGAAAGTCCTTCTGGCTCCGGGAGCAGAGGACTCCCAGGGAAAGACCTCTCAGATGCCATGGTCACCATTGACCAAGGCATGTGAGGGGTTAAATGTGCATGATAGTCATTATCTCTGACCACATCCATTATCTACAGGTGTCTGCTGTGTAAAACAGCAGGCACCTGGAAGCTATAGCTCTTGCTTAGCTTCTGCGCAATCGCCATGTTTAAAAGACCCGACTTCCACCATAAAAATATGTTGGAGGTTGAGAAGGGCATATATCTGGTAAAGGCCGCACCTCACGCCTCTGACTTGTGGTCTATGGTAGCTATGTAGAAAGACAAATCACCAACTCTCAGATATGCATATGGAAAATCCACAGTGGAATACAGTAGCAGCAGAGATGAGATTTGTACAAATTGCAATGCATAAAATGCCTAAAGAAATTGACATGGGCGTGGATGTTTACACTGCAGATATCTGCACGGGTAATATGGATTTTGCTGTGGATTCAGTGTAGATTTATGATGATTTTCGGCACTGGATTTGCAAAGGAAACATTGACTCAATGTGGACCAAGCCTTAGACTTCAAAACACAAAGAATCTGCATTAAAACCAATGCTGTGGTTACAGAAAAAATGTATTCAGTCCGAAAAGGTTACCCATTGAGGACACAGAAAAACCAGACTCACTTGTGAAAGGTTCGGTTGGAAGGTGCTATATAATGTCCGAGTTTCAACATGTTCTGGAACGAGACCCTGGCCTCGAAGAATATACAGAGCAAGTCTCTCATTGGCAGGTCCAAGGTGTTGATTAATTTTCTTGTTCGCCTCTACATAAAACATTATGATAATCTGCTATTAATAAACAGGTTATTGAATTACACATGTTCTGTTCTTTTTCCTGAAGGATTTTACAATCAAGATCTGGTGAATGAACGGCTCAGACTAAGGCAGCAACTTTTCTTGAACCTTGCCTTTCTGGGATTATAGTTCCAGTTCTGGTATTTTTATATACTGATCTCTCTATATTCCTGGTGTATTACTTGTGAGAGGTCATTTATGCATAGACACCATTATCTTGTCTGCTAAAGCAATGGTTACATGGGTTGCTCCAGCTTGGCTAATGGGCATGGCTACCAGTGCACAATCAAGTCGCTGATAAACATCCCAAAAACTGTTGGGGGGTATTGGAAACAAAGAAATGTGGATGCTCCTCAGTGAGCCCTCCTGGTCATTCTGCAAGGGTCCATAATCACTAGCTGAGGAGGGCTACCACTAAGGATGGTGATTGGCTGACTGCGCATTTCCTGGCATTTTCAGCATGTCTCGGGACAGGAAGAGGACCTCAGAAGTGTGGTGTGGATCAGTGGAGAGAAGTAATGATCATTTTTTTATTCTTAAAGAGGACCTTTCACTGCTCCTGACATGTCTGTTTTAATAGCTTCATGCATTCCCCACGTACTAACAATTCTGGAGCATCTATTCTTATGTCTGTATGTTGTCCCATTCCTCTATTATTTCTACTAAACCTTATGAATAATTGCCAGCAGTCTGCAGTAAGGGTACAGAGGGGAGGTAACCAGATAGGGGTGTGTACCTGCACAGTCTGAAAATGGCTGCACTGATTGGATAGAGTGAGTCTGTGCAGGTACACACCCACCCCCCCACCTTGTTACCTCCCCCCCTCTGTACCCTTAATAAAGTCTAATAGCAATTAATTCATAACTTCTAGTAGAAATAACAGAGGAATAGCACAACATATAGACATCAGAATAGATGCTCCAGAAATGTTATTACATGGGAAATGCATTTTCTGGCCCATTTTAAAATTCTTCCCAGAAAACCACTTTAACCCTTTTCCAACATCTGCCTTACACGTTCAGCAGATGTTTAGTCTTTAAAGATGGCATCTGCCGAGTTGCTGAGTGGGCGCCTTAGTCGCCTAGTGCTTGCTGTTTTACATAGAGAAACCTAGTGACAGGGTGAGTGTTTGGAGATATCACCGATCACAGACTTTCCACCCTTCAGATGCCGTGGTCAGTTGGGACCATGGCATCCGAGTAGTCATTTGCTGAAAGCACTGTGCTCCTAGTGACTAAACAGCCCCCCTGCCATGAGATCATGGGAGCTGTTCGGTTGCCATGGCAGCCTGCAACCTTCTAAAATCTTCGAGGTCTCTCATAACAAGAGGCAGCATCACCACATCCCAAAGCGCAGGAACTAATTTATTTTGTACAGTGAACAGGACAACAGAAAAAAAATGTAATGCATGATTCACAATTTTTTTGTTCGTTCACCTAAGAAAATAAAAAAAGTGATAAAAAATGTATACACAACCCTAAATATTAATGAAAAATAAAAAATTGTCCTGCAAAAAAAAAAAAAAAAAAAAAACTTACACAACTCTACAAGTATAAAAAAAATTACGAGGGTCAGAAAATGGTGATGCAATTAAAAATAAATATTTTTTCCAAACTTTTTATTATTAAAATGCAAGAAAAACTTTAAAAATGTGATATCATTGTAATTGTAATGAACCAAAAAATTAAGATAACAGGTCATTTTTACTGAATAGGGAACGCTGTAAAAATGAAACTCAAAACAATGGGGTGGAATTTGAAAAACTGCAATTCCACAAATGTTTTGCCCAGCTTCCCACTACATGGCATGCACTCTTAAATGGAGCAATTATAAAGTACAACAAAAAACGTGCCCTCATATGGTTATGAGACTCTAAAAATAAAAAAGGTTATAGTTCTTGGAAAGCAGTGTGAAAAAAAAACAAGAACAAAAAATACTGGAAAATTGATACATCAGGAAACGTGTTAAAAGCTTCTAGTAATCATGAGTAAGGTGAAGTTCTAAAGTACATGCCTTTAAACAGAGTGGATCCTGTATAAACAGTATTATATCGATCAAACATACTAGGGTACTTTCACACTAGCGTTTTTCTTTTCCGGTATTGAGCTCCATCAACAAGGACTCAATACCGTAAAAAAAACTGATCCTAATGCATTCTGAATGGAGAGCAATCCGTTCAGGATGCATCAGTTCAGTTCCTCTTACTTTTTTTGGCTGGAGAAAATACTGCAGCATGCTGCATTTTTCTCTCCGGCCAAAAATCCTGAACACTTGCCGGAATGCCGGATCCGGCATTAAATTTCCATTTAAATGTATTCGTGCCAGATCCAGGCATTAAAATTTCCGCATTAACGGATCCGTTCTTGCGGATCCGTTTTCTGGGAAGACCTTTAAATCTATGAAAATAAATACCGGACCAGTTTTTCCGGATGACACCGAAGAGACGGATCCGGTATTTCAATGCATTTGTCAGACGGACCCGCATCCAGATCAGACTTACAAATGCGACCCGTTTGCCGGATTCCTCTGCAGCAAGTGTGAAAGTACCCTTAGGCCTGAATAGAAGCATACTGAGCACTGGACTATCACAGGTCATATGGCTCACCAAAGTTTTCCAGTGAATACTCCCGGCCTGCAAAGGTGGCTTTTGTTCCATTTTCTGAGTATACAGGAGGAGGAACAGCTTTTAAGCGGGCGACATTCTGTAAGATCTGTGCAGGTTTGAGTTGATCCCTCCACTGATTTATCCCTGATCTGTAAATAAAAGGAATCAAGCAAATTAAATGTCAAACTTTATCAACCAGTCTCTGATAAATCCCTGCCCATAAAACCCACTATAGTATTAAATAATGAAACAGACGCCTTTTGTTCTTATTCCTCTCAAACTATTCCAAGGCCAAGAAGGCTACAGTCCTACGAGTCTGTCTAATTATCTAAGGTAACTTCCTAATATAACTTTATAGTGCAGAGCCATAATTAAAGAGGTTTTCGAACTCTTAACTTGTGTGTGAATGGTTTACTTAGTGTCTGTAGCAAAGATCTCTCTGTAATCAAGTCTCTCATGCAGTCACATCACTATGACCCTGGTGTTTATCTCCTGCTTGTGTGAGGTTCTGTACTCTGAACATGTAGTTATCTTCCCTTTTCACCTCTCTCCAGTACAGGATATCACACAACATATGCCTCTTATGTCCATTACTCCCTGACTCATTGACTTCCCATCTCAGGAGAGGATCATGTTTCACAATCTGAGCAGCAGACATTGCAGAGTCTGTGTGCAATAAAATGGTAGAAAGGTCCCCAAGTAGCAGAGCTGTGTTCTTTGTCAAGACTCAAGACAGTAAGTATTTACAGCGCTACGTAGTTCTTTACAAGGTAATCTTGCCAACGGCAATCCCTGGCAGTATCAAAACAAAGGTGCTATACAAAGCTGGACAAAATAGTACAAATAAACCTCTGATCTATGGTGGCCTCACCTGGTGAGCATTCAAACACATACGGTAGAAACATTTCTATATTTTTTATTGGCTCAGAAAATTCCTTTAACTTATAAAAATTGCCACCACTAGAGGGAGCTTAGGAATTTCTGTATAACAGGTAAATAACAGTATGCAGTATTATGTAAGTCAATGACTATGCATGGAGGGGGGCTGGAGGTCCCCTATAAAAAAAAAAAAAACATGTTGTGTTAAAAGGTGGAGATATTCAGTCTTCTAGAGCAGTGTTCCTCAACTCCAGTCCTCAGGGCCCACCTGCCGGTCAGTATTTTCAGATAATCCCATAGAATGATTACCTGTGGTAAGTCCTGATGCACTGACACTAATTATATCACCTGCTCAATACTAAGGAAATCCTAAAAACATGGCTAGCAGCTGGGCCTGAGGACTAGAGTTGAGGAACACTGTTATAGAGTATCATGAAGATTTTTAGTCTTACAGAGGGCCATTAGTCACTACAATATCAAGTCTAGCTTATGTTTTAAATAACCCAAACCATATTCCTATCTAGCATGAATTCTAAAACAGACTCTGATGACGATCAATCTCTGCATGAATGTAACCATGGCCAGAATTAAGCAGTGGTAAGCCTGACGTGAAATTATTCAAACTTACACACAGTAGGTCTGCGGTAACCCACAATGGCTTCCAAACCGTGAAAGGAATCTGTTTTCCAAGTCTATTGTGGTTTCTCCTACTTTTTCATCTCGTGTCAGAACGTCATAGTCATACACCGAGATCTTCAGATCTTTCTCTTGAGGTAAGAAGCAGCTCAGTTCGTACATTCTGCAGGGACAAGATTTAGAAAATGTTAATTAAAGAAAACATGTTTAGGTTACACAGGCAGAAAGGGGTTTCCAACACCAGGAATAGATTTAGATTTGAGACTGGGTTTTCTGTTCATAAAGCTTCTAGATTTAGAAGATCTGCTCTTTGGCCAAATGCAAGTTTACTATATGATCCAAGAGTAAAAACAAGCAGAAAAATATGGTAAATAGGTGAGGAATAGAGATTAAGCAACAATGAGAATATTGAGTGAGGCCATGCTGGCTGCCAGGAGCTTCTAATGAGTAATGTCTGTTCCTGAGTTGGTAACATTGATTATAGATATGGGATATAGCATAGCTCTTTATTAAAGGGGTTGTTTCATGAAGAAAACTTATCCCCTATCCACAGGAACAAGTGACTGACAGGGGTCTGACTCCTGGGACCCCCGCTGATCACAGGAACGTGGGCCTGTGCTTCTTGTCTGAGTGGAGCAGCAGACACACATGCACATCCGCTACTCCATTTATCTTTATGAGACAGCCGAAAATATAGTACAAGAGCTCGGCTTTCTTTGGCAGCCCCATAGAGCTGAATGGAGCAGCAGTGTGCATGCGTGATCAATATTCCATTCAAATAGGAGAGCACGGGCCTCTTTTCTTGTGATCGGCAGGGACGCTGCATATCCGGTGGATACAAGATAAGTTGTCTTCATGGGACAAACCCTTTATGTTCTTATAATGGTTTTCTTGACAGTTTGTCCAAGTGTTTTATTACTGATGACCTTTCCCCAGGATAGGCCATTAGTATGTGATCGCTGGGAGTCCAAATCCCGGCACCCCTGAGATCAGCTGTTTGAAGAGACACTCCAAGTGAATGTGGCTGAGCTAAAATACCGAGCACAGGCGCTATCCAATGGATGGTTCTGTACTTGGTATGCTGTGAGGAGGCCACAACGCTCAATGGAGTGCCACAGCCTCTTCAAACAACTGACTGGTGGAGGTGCCACGACTCAAACCCCACACATACTCATACTGATGACCTATCCTGAGGAAAGAAGGCTTTTCAGCTGAAAGATTGCATATGGATTAAAATCACTACTAGAATTGCATCCTTTTAGAGTGCAGCCTCTCCTTGTGCTTTGTTGAAATCTACGTTGCGGTGAGTTGAACCAAACCCTCTGAAGTGTGCACTCACCCATGTTTTATCTCTGGGAATGCTGTCCACATGTACATTTGCTCTGTTCTGAGGACAGGACATCAGTATTGG
The DNA here is from genome assembly GCF_014858855.1 of Bufo gargarizans. Taxonomy (NCBI): domain Eukaryota; kingdom Metazoa; phylum Chordata; class Amphibia; order Anura; family Bufonidae; genus Bufo; species Bufo gargarizans. The sequence goes on from NC_058085.1 coordinate 359,388,428, forward strand.
ACAACCCCCTTTATCAAATCCACCAAAAATGATGCGACTCTCAAAAAAGCAAGTTTGCAAGGTGTTCTGTACATTATAGGTCAATGAGCTTACATCTTACCGCTGCATGCTTCTAGGGTCTAAAGCAACAGTTGCAAAAGTGGAACCTCCCCCATCTAACATCACTTCCTCCTCTGCAGCTATTGGCTAAAGCTGCACTAAACCGACTTCCTGTCTCTGACCACGCCCTGCATTTACTCTCGAGAGAATACCATTAATGCAGAGCTAACTGCGCTGGTCCAAATAAGTTAATTCCTACTGAGCACTGGTCCAAATGCAGTAGGAAGTCACTACAAAGGACTAGAATACTATGTCTCAGTATTAATAGAGATATGTACAGTATATGATGGGGACCAGTAGAGCATAACGTCTTCAGCCAACAGAAAGCAAGCACCGACTGATATAAACCTATAATGTTGTTAAACAAACAAAAGAATGCCCAAAATACTCCAAATTTTTTTTATTTCATTATAATCATCAACATGTCATGATTTATAAAATGTTCAAGATAGCAAAAAAATATGAAGAATCAACAGGAAAACGAATGCTGCAATCCACTGGCCGGTGTCGCTGCTACCCACCAGAACATGGAAAACATGTAAAATATGCCAGCGATATACAGGTCCTTCTAAAAAAATTAGCATATTGTTATAAAGTTCATTATTTTCTGTAATGTACTGATAAACAGACTTTCATATATTTTAGAATCATTACACACAACTGAAGTAGTTCAAGCCTTTTATTGTTTTAAAATTGATGATTTTGGCATACAGCTCATGAAAACCCAAAATTCCTATCTAAAAAAAATTAGCATATTTCATCCGACCAATAAAAGAAAAGTGTTTTTAATACAAAAAAAGTCAACCTTCAAATAATTATGTTCAGTTATGCACTCAATACTTGGTCGGGAATCCTTTTGCAGAAATGACTGCTTCAATGCGGCGTGGCATGGAGGCAATCAGCCTGTGGCACTGCTGAGGTGTTATGGAGGCCCAGGATGCTTCGATAGCGGCCTTAAGCTCATCCAGAGTGTTGGGTCTTGCGTCTCAACTTTCTCTTCCAAATATCCCACAGATTCTCTATGGGGTTCAGGTCAGGAGAGTTGGCAGGCCAATTGAGCACAGTAATACCATGGTCAGTAAACCATTTACCAGTGGTTTTGGCACTGTGAGCAGGTGCCAGGTCGTGCTGAAAAATGACATCTTCATCTCCATAAAGCTTTTCAGCAGATGGAAGCATGAAGTGCTCCAAAATCTCCTGATAGCTAGCTGCATTGACCCTGCCCTTGATAAAACACAGTGGACCAACACCAGGAGCTGACATGGCACCCCAGACCATCACTGACTGTGGGTACTTGACACTGGACTTCAGGCATTTTGGCATTTCCCTCTTTTCCCAGTCTTCCTCCAGACTCTGGCACCTTGATTTCCGAATGACATGCAAAATTTGCTTTCATCCGAAAAAAGTACTTTGGACCACTGAGCAACAGTCCAGTGCTGCTTCTCTATAGCCCAGGTCAGGCGCGTCTGCCGCTGTTTCTGGGGAATGCGGCACCTGTAGCCCATTTCCTGCACACGTCTGTACACGGTGGCTCTGGATGTTTCTACTCCAGACTCAGTCCACTGCTTCCGCAGGTCCCCCAAGGTCTGGAATCTGTCCTTCTCCACAATCTTCCTCAGGGTCCGGTCACCTCTTCTCGTTGTGCAGCGTTTTCTGCCACACTTTTTCCTTCCCACAGACTTCCCACTGAGGTGCCTTGATACAGCATTCTGGGAACAGCCTATTCGTTCAGAAATTTCTTTCTGTGTCTTACCCTCTTGCTTGAGGGTGTCAATGATGGCCTTCTGGACAGCAGTCAGGTCGGCAGTCTTACCCATGATTGCGGTTTTGAGTAATGAACCAGGCTGGGAGTTTTTAAAAGCAGAAAAGAGAAGAAAAGCTCAGAGTACCAAACTAGTAATTAGAAAAATACATGTTTTTATTAAATTCATGATTAAAAAGCACACGTATAATGGATGCCAAGGACAGGGTAAAGGGAACAGGGAAGAGAGAACAAGCGCCACCCTGGACGAACACACTGATCACAAAAAATATGTTACTATAAGACGCACCTTTCCCCCAAAAAAAAAAATCAGGGGAAATGTAGAGTGAGCGGGGGCCGGGGGAGGGACTGGGAGGAGGAGCTGGGGGCCGGGAATAGCGGCGGGGCGGTGCAATCAATGTACTATAGCCCCGCCGGTATACTAATATTAAATGTCTTATTCAATTAAAATGTATTAGATATGCCCCCTCACTCCTATATTGCTAATCATACCTTCAATCCTATTCCTAGGTGCTGTAATGCAGGCCGGGCAGGCGGCAGCGTAACTCCTTGATGTCACGTTCCTGCGCCGCCTACTTTATGAATGAAGCAGGCGGCGCAGGCAAGTGACGTCAGCGAGTGACGCGCCGGCCGCCCGGCCTGCATTACAGAACCTAGGAATAGGATGTAAGGTACTATTAGGAATTTAAGAGTGAGGGGGCATATCTAATACATTTTAATTGAATAAGACATTTAATATTAGTATACTGGGGGCGGCAGAGGCGGGGGCGGCGGCGGGGGGGGGGCGGTTGGGTGATCGAGCTGATCCGTGGATGGCACAGTTAAGGGGGGGGGTCTGTGGATGCCACTGTTATGGGCTGGGGGGCTGTGGATGGCACTGTTATGGGATGGGGGGTCTGTGGATGGCACATATATAACAGTGCCACCCACAGATCCCCCCTGTAACAGTGCCATCCACAGATCCCCCTGTAACAGTGCCATCCACAGATTCCCCCTGTAACAGTGCCATCCACAGATTCCCCCTGTAACAGTGCCATCCACAGATCCCCCCCCCCCCCCTGTAACCGTGCCATCCACAGATCCCCCCCCTGTAACAGTGCCATCCACAGACCCCCCCCTGTAACAGTGCCATCCACAGATGCCCCCCATAACAGTGTGTCCGTCATCCACAGATCCCCCCCATAACAGTGTCCGTCATCCACAGATCCCCCCCATAACAGTGTCCGTCATCCACAGATCCCCCCCATAACAGTGTCCGTCATCCACAGATCCCCCCCATAACAGTGTCCGTCATCCACAGATCCCCCCCATAACAGTGTCCTTCACAGATCCCCAGTAATAGTGCCACCCACAGACCACCATTAGTTCCAAACCCACCAAAAGCACACCTTTTGGTTTAAAATAATTTTTTTCTTATTTTCCTCCCCAAAAACCTAGGTGCGTCTTATGGGCCGGTGCGTCCTATAGGGCGAAAAATACGGTACTAGTTTGGTACTCTGAGCTTCTTTCTTCTCTTTTCTGCCATTACACTCGGAGCTTGTACCGAGTTACCCTCTTTCAGGTACCCCCTAACATCTATATGATAAATATGTAGGCACTGTCCTTGTTATTTACGTTGGGGGTCATCTGGGGTCGCTTTTTTCTTTTTCTGGGAGTTTTTAAAAGCCTCAGGAATCTTTTGCAGGTGTTTAGAGTTAATTAGTTGATTCAGATGATTAGGTTAATAGCTCGTTTAGAGAACCTTTTCATGATATGCTAATTTTTTTAGATAGGAATTTTGGGTTTTCATGAGCTGTATGCCAAAAACATCAATATTAAAACAATAAAAGGCTTGAAATACTTCAGTTGTGTGTAATGAATCTAAAATATATGAAAGTCTAATGTTTATCAGAACTTTATCACAATATGCTAATTTTTTTTGAAGGACCTATATATCAGGGTGATTCTCAGTATAGTAGCCCAGATAGTGTCACTATTCTGAGACGTAATACATATGGTCATCACCCGGGTACATAACCACTAGATAGAGCTCAACTCAGCTCAAAGTGTAGTTAAAGAAAAATATAAAACAAACGCTAGAGTCTAGCAATAGAAGGAAAAAAATGAAAAAAAAAAACAAAACACACAGAACCTTGTAATAAAGGATGTAGAGGAGCTCATCTGTGAACTTCAGATAGAAAACTGAAACATACCATGAGACATGGAGGGTAGAAGGCTGCAGGCACGGGACAGGCTAGGAACCGCAACGCGCGTTTCGCTTCAGCTTCGTCAGGAGGCAAGTGGCCATATCCCCTTATTTATATCATAAACACATATGATCTCCATAAACAATCACAGCAGCTGATACTTACTATCGAGCGCTCCATGCCTGATGATACATGCCGAACTCACAATGACGGCACCGCACTCATCAGAAGGAGGGGCGGAACGCATGTTGTGCGTTCCAGTCCACCTCCCAAGGAGACATAGCGGTGTCCCCACGTGATCCAGCGCATCACAGCAGAGCGCTGCATCAGCTGAACAGGTAAACAAAGTATCTATAGTATGTCTGATACATTAACCCCATAATGGGTAACCCTGCATACGGAAACCATATGGGAGATAGATTATTTAGAGGCCACAAATATAAGACTGGATAGATCTAGACATAGATATTATCAAGGGGATAAGTGCATATTATCATTACTGCATGACGTACACATTCACAATTATTCGAGGTTCCTAGCCTGTCCCGTGCCTGCTGCCTTCTACCCTCCATTATGTCTCATAGTATGTTTCAGTTTTCTATCTGAAGTCCACAGATGAGCTCCTCTACATCCTTTATTACAAGGTTCTGTGTGTTTTTTTTTTTTCATTTTTGTGAGGGTTTTATCTTTCCCTCTATTGCTAGACTCTAGAGTTTGTTTTATATTTTTCTTTAACTACACTGAGATGAGTTGAGCTCTATCTAGTGGTTATGTACCCAGGGTGATGACCATATGTATTAAGTCTCAGAATAGTGATACTATCTGGGCTACTATACTGAGAATCACCCAGATATATATCGCTGGCATATTTGACATGTTTTCCATCTTCTGGTGGGTAGCAGCAACACCGGCCAGTGGATTGCGGCATCCGGTTTCCTGCTGATTCTTCATATTTTTTTGCCATCTTGAACATTTTATAAATCATGACATGTTGATTATAAATAAATATACATTTTTTTGAATATTTTGGGCATTCTTTTGTTTAACAACATTATAGGTTTATATGGTTATTCATCCCTTGCCCTGACTTACGGCTGTACATTGAGGCTCTCTCGTTTTTGGTTCTATAAGCACCAACTGATGTCACATAGGAGGGTATCAATTTGTCAACTGATTTTGTACAGCCCTGTATCAGGTGGAAGAAGTTACCCTTGCCTGTGGAGTCACAGACGTTAATGAACGTGAAATATTTCAGCTCACTTAGTCTATATTCATTTCTATGTAAACATGTAGAAGATCCTGTGACGTACCTTCCGAAGACTGGATTTAGAGTGTTGGGTATGAAGTTATCCCGATCCTCAATTACTTTCTTACTTAAAGTAATTTTGATGTATGGATCACACTAGAAGCAAACACATAAATGAATGCCTCTGATCTACAGAGTGGTGGAGACAGGAGAAGCCAAACATAGAAGTAGTGGAGCACTCACCAGTCCATTACTATCCTTGGGTTGAAGATCTATACCTCTGATGATGTAGATCCGAACAATGCATTCCTGGGGTCCGCTGTCCGGCAGCTCTCGGAATTGTCGAGGAGGGGCTGGGACACTTGGGTCATCGGAGAGAGGGTATACGCGGAAAGATCCCTAAAACAAGTTAAATGGATAAAGAAAAATATTTTAATGCTAAGCAGTAGCCCGAATGCCCTTAGACTGTGGTAACGGAAGAGGAGGCCAGTGGGTGACACTAACAGATCTCCACACACTTAGGTTCTGTTCGTATCACGTTAGAGCCTTCCTCAGGACGTATATATCAGGGTAAACTCCTAATAAACTCCTTATAAAACTACAACTCCCACAAGGCCCTGCTGTAGGCCGATAGCTGTAGACTGTTTGGGCATGCTGGGAGTTGTAGTTTTGTAACAGCTGGAGGGCCGCAGGTTGAGCATGCCTGATCTAGCAGAATGCCCAGATGTTTGCTACTGTATAGAGACACGGGCATATTTCATCCATAGAATCCCATGCTAAAAATATGTTTGCTGTGCAGTATACTGAGAAGAAGAAGAAGAAGAACAAGAAGAAGAACAAGAACAAGAACAAGAACAAGAACAAGAACAAACTTTTTATTGATTTATTCCACAGTACACAAAGCTATTCAACACTTTATAGATGAGGCTATATCCACCTAGCCTTTTTCAAGTATTTTCCATCATTGATATATGGCTGGTGAGGATTCTTTGGCTGGATGACCTGTTGCCTTCCTGACTCCTTTGGGCAAGAGACACTGGTGCGGTTCTCAATTCTTTGTATATATACACTTTCAGTTAAATGAAACCCTACAGGCAGGTGTAGTGTATAGGCCGGGATTTTTCTCTAGCATATACACCAAACCTAGAGCTCTGACCTAATGTGAACAGAGTCTTGCAGAGATCCACCAATGTCACATTCAGTAGAAGCAGAAGAATAGCCACAGGGGTTGGTGGCACATGAATGGCAGAGTGCAATGACCCGCTGGTTCACTGCTAAAGGGTTAATACTACATTCACTGATAAAGGCTTAATACCAGGTCCACTGCTAAAGGGTTAATACCAAGTCGATTACTGAAGTGGTAAACGTGTTCACTGTGATGCTTATTATGTATGATCCATGCACTGTGTAACCCAAAAAGGCTATGCATAGGTAGGAAACCATTAACTTGCAGTTTGTCCGTTACAGTTGCCAGGTAATGAGCTGGTCCCATTTCCCCCTAGTTAGAGAGTCTGCAAGTAAGGAAGATAGAGTGAAGACCTGTCTAACGTGTGCTCTTGCCAAGACAGAACCCTGCTCCAGTAAAACACTATTCCTGCGAGTGAAAGCTGCGAGAAAAAGCAGCTTAGCTAAGGATTATCCTCAGAGAATGAAGCAGTGAATTTTGCAGATGGCTGAGGCCTATGGAGACGGAGTCAGTAAAGATAATGCACTTATACGGCTTTAGACTTTACTGTTCGTTGCAATGGTTATTTTCTTCTGGTGCCCGTCACACTTCTGAGATGGACTGGCCATCTGATCTAGGACTACATCCCGCAGTTAGGCACTGCAGAGATATTTTGAGGAATTGCACGATTTTAGTCATTTCGTGCATATATTTGTACTGTGACTCCTATAAATATCAGTAAAGGAGAGACTTGGTCTGTGTTCTCTATACCCGATCATAGCCATCTTCCTCCCGTCCTCCTGCCTAGCACCCTGTTGCTCATTCTTCCTTATCAGGTGCAACCCAGCCACCGCCAGGCAGCAGACCCCAAGAGACCAGGGTGTGCCCGAAGGGAAGAGGGGTTTCACCCCTCAGTCACGGCCGGGGTAAGTGCTGGAGTCGGGATTAGCCACTGTGAGGACTCCAACTACCCTCATTGCCTCCACCACCACTCCTATCCTCTTCAGCCTAATGCCACATCTGTGCAGGGCCGAGACACAGCAAGAGTGACGTGCCAATATGCCATCACCTTTACTTGGTTATGCAATTCCAGTTCTGGATTATGGATTGGTCAGGATTTATTTATGGCAAAGGTTTGAGAGGCTGCATACATTTTAGGTAATGGGGATGAACTTCTTACCTTAAACTCTCCAACTACTGATGGATCATCACTGTCTTCGGACTTCCCTCTGTACAGCTTAAAGGTTTCACAAAAATCTGTCAGGCCGCTAAACTCATCCTCCAGCTCACAGTTATACACCTGGAATGTGAAAAAATATATAATTGTATAAACATGTATAGGTGTCCCGCAAGGCTCTACCCTAGGACCCCTGTTCTTCTCCGTTTACCCCTTCAGCCTACTCTCCTCTTATCTCCTCTTCCCACAATCGCCTCTAATAATAATAATAATAATAATCATAATCTTTATTTATATAGCAGCAACATGTTCCGCAGTGCCTTACAATTCAGGGGTTCATGTACAAACCTTCATAAATAACAAAGCAACAGACAAGTTGATAACTACGACAAGAGGAAAGAGGGCCCTGCTCGCAAGAGCTTACAATCTATGAGGGGATAGGGGTGACACAAAAGGTAGAAGTACTTGTTATGTACGATAGTCCAGCCATCTTGGCAGAATAGGGGAGGAGATATAAAGCCACATGAGCCGGTCAGCAGCCAATATATGAAGTGCTTCTGGGTGCAGTGGAGGCTCAGCTTCAGGGAATGATGAATGGGCTATGGGAAGTTAGATCAAGGGAGGTGATAGGCCACCCTGAAAAGATGTGTTTTTAGCAAACACTTAAAACTATGCATGTTGATATTAAGCCCGATTTCTTGGGGTAGGGCATTCCAGAGAACCGGTGCAGCTCGGGAGAAATCTTGGAGCCGGGAGAGAGAGGTTTGGATTTATGTGGAAGTCAGTCGTAAGTCATTGGCTGAACGGAGAGCACGGGTAGGGTGGTAGACGGAGATGAGGGAAGAGATGTAGGGTGGTGCAGCACTGTGGGGGGCTTTTTGGGTGAGGACGAGCAGTTTGAATTGGATTCTATAGTGTATGGGTAGCGGAGGTATCAGAGTAGCGGTTGGACAGATAGGTGACAATGGCTGCTGCATTAAGAATAGATTGGAGAGGTGAGAGTCTGGTGAGGGGTAGGCCAATTAATAGTGAGTTGCAGTAATCAAGGCGGGAATGGATCAGGGCAACAATGAGTGTTTTTGTTGTTTCCATAGTGAGAAAAGGTACATCCCCCATACTCTGGAAATCTCTACACAACTCAACGTATCAGAGCCCTCACCTACAATGGAAACCAAAAGAAACCTGGAAATCCACCTCTTCAGACGAACCTCCAACCTACAGTATCCCTGCTGCCACTATACCATCGTATGTCCAGCTTCTACCCTCACCTACTGTATCCTTCGCAAAAGTACTGCATCCTTGTAGAATGCAAGTCCTTGCAGGCAGGATCCTCTCTTCTTCTCTATCAGTTTATAACTCAACTTGTTCATGCTTATTGTACTTGTTTTATATTATGTTTGTATACCCCTTTTTATATGTACAGGGCAATGGAATGAATGGCTCTTTCCTAATAAATAAATCATAGGTAAACCAATCTGACCATTTACCTTAAGTGTATCATAACCTTTCTGCAAATACTGGCCGCATTTTTCAGGTTCTCCGATGGAGGAATAATATTTACTCCACCAATCTACAACTTCGTCTTCCTATTAAAGAAACAAATGATTTGTCACTTGTGCAGGTTTCCAACTATTTATACACATAGTATAGACCTAACACATACATGTTTGCTGGGATAAATATCGCCACCTTCTGTATAGGATGCAAACTGCAGTTTAGTGACAATATGGTCGTTTATACAGGTTTTCACGCACATTAACAACAGGTTTAGCGTCAATAACCCCATGAACATCTACGTTTACAATAGGCAATTAGTTGGCCCATGATTCATAAGACTATAGCAGTCAATTATTTAGGAATCTGTAATATTTTTAAGGCTACTTTCACACTAGTGTTAGGTTTGGCCGGCAGGGGAACAGCCTGCCGGATCCGTACTAACGCTTGCACAAGTGCGCTGCGGTTTTTGTCCAGCCGCCTCTCTGCATGTTTGCGGTCTTCCGGCAGCACACGTGTGCAAGTGTAACATCCCGGAGTTATGTTACCAAACTCTTCTTTTCAGCTACCACATGTTAAGTGTAATTATATTGTCATATGTATTTTCCAGGCCTGTTTTATGTATCATGCTGTAATTTCCATGTGCACCAGCAGGTGGCAGCAGTATGTAGCAGGACCTTAGCCAGTTTAGTATTGCAAGACTGGAATAGTACATTTCCGGTTTAGTTCTCCCACTCTGCGAGCAGAAGTAGGCTGGTCCCATGTCCTGTCTCATGGGGAGGAGAAGGAAGTTAGTGTGAGTGTACCAGCCACCCCAGCTAGGGGGAAGGTTGTGTTAGTAGGAGCTCCCAGTTATAGGGATCCCAAATGAGGACCCTGTCTCGGTTGAGACCAGAGGACATTCCCAGCCTGAGCCATCAGCCTCAGCTGGTTGACAAGCAAGCAGCCATCCCCAGCCTCCAGGAAGAACCATTCCCTGTGAGCCAAGCTGTGAGTACTTATCCAGAGTCCAGGAGAAGCCAAACTCCTCCTCAGCTAGTCAGGCCCATACCAAGCAGAAGATAGACAGAGCAGAAGATAGATACCTGCCATATTCTCCAGGCATATGATCAGAAGCAGAAGAGATATTCATTCCTGCCACATATTGCCAATACCTGCTGGGACCTAGAGGACTATTGCTGTAACTCGTTTGGATTTAAGCTGCATTAAGTAAAGACAAGTTGGATTATATAACAAGTCTGGATCTCATTTACTGCTCCCAAGTTCCTCAATTACTCCTACTAGCAAAGCACTCATTTTATTGCAAGTGAGCCAGGATCCAGGAGTCCAGCCGTACCCAGGTAGGAGACACCATTGACATTACACAGAGACATTACCCACCTCTGGCATTCCTCACCTGGTATGTGAGTTGCAACATCTTAAAAAGGGCCCTGAGACTGTAACCTGCGCACATTGCAATTGGCGTCACGAAGAAAACTATTAACTACATCTACACCTGACCCAGTCAGTGCAAGTTATTGCGCCAGTGTGCATTAGTTCCAATCCGGCTTACTGCACAAGCGCAAGTACAGATCCATAAGGCTTTTCCCCTGACGGAACAACCTGTTGGACAAACCTAACGCTAGTGTGAAAGTAGCCCAAGACACAAAATACATTACAAAAAAAGGACATGAAGCCAGATAATCATATAGAGAGAATATAATATAGTGTAAAAAGGGTCAGGTATGTGTGAATCCTACCCTAGAATAGTCACAACTGCATAATATTGTGCAATAAACAGTGTAGGTTACCACTAGGGACGAGTACTGGTTCTCGTTGTGTAGGGAGTCTTACAGGCAATGCTCCAAAGGGAAATGTAATCAAATTAGCTCTCCTCCAGAAGCAAGCACTCACTAACGCTGGGTTCACACCTAAGCGTTTCGCAAACGCGCGTTTTTATGCGCGATTTTGTCGCTTGTTTTTATGCGTGTTTTTTGTAATAGTAAACGCGCGTTTGACGCGCGTTTGGGTGATTGACAGCAGTGTTGTCCAAAGAGTCTATGGCCCAAACGCGCGTCAAACGCGCCAAAAATAGCTCCTGTACTTGTTTGAGCATCGGGCGTTTTACAGCGCGATCGTACGCGCTGTAAAACGCCCAGGTGTGAACCATTCCCATAGGGAATCATTGGTTCTTGCCTGTTGTGCGTTTTACAGCGCGTAGGAACGCGCTGTAAAACGCTCAGGTGTGAACCCAGCGTTAGGGAACTTCACCTACAAGACTCCCTACACTAGCTGGATCTCTGCAAAAAGAACCGGTTTTCCCCAAGAGCTGCATTAAAGGAATGTCCTCCAGCCAACTAGTACCCTGCTCCGAAACGGCAGTTTACAGATGGGGGCCTATGGTTTAGCTGAAATCTCAAATCCAGTTAAAGGCTCTATAATGGGTCAGACATTGACTTACAGGGTAGCTATTTACAGGTGGCACTAAAGAGACAGCTCTCACCTACCGGTTAAGTAGCATACTGCAGCTGGTAAAACTTTATAATAGTGTTTTCATATAATTCAATGGCCTGGGATATACTAAATACATGCAAACCTGTTGAAGTTGCTAGTCAGCAAATTCAACAGAATTACAAGAAAACACAATCCAAACAAATACATTCTTATAAAAAAAAAAAATCTCTGACCGTTTGAAGGAATTCCCCTCTCTCACGAGTTTAGAATATTGATATACTTACTCATAGCTTTAAGCAGCCAGGAAAACATGGGCATTACCAGCAGATAAGAATAACTTGGCCTTTCTGCTCCTACCATAATTCCCCTCTCTCAATTAAAGACACTTGAAATCGGTTTTTACGCGGGATCGTATGTCATTAAGAGTTACTGAGCAAACACTGGAAAAAACGATGAGTACTGAACGCCTGCCAGATAGAAAACCACTGCATGTAGATTCGGTTTCCTCTGCATGAATATTAATCAGGAAAACTCTTAACTGGACACCTTGGGAAACAAACTTCTTTGGTTTGTTATATTTTGTGTTCTTGCTGCATACTTAAAATGACATGGAGCTAGTACTTGGAAATACTGCAGGACGCATTTCACAGTAGGAATCTTGGAGGGTCTTCTATTTGTCAGGGTTTCTTTGGCGGCAAAAACAGCGTAGCCGGCATTGCTATTCTTGCTGTCAAAACCGATAAAAACGGATGGACCCCATTAAAGTCAATAGGATCCACTCGAAAATAGAGCTGACATACAAGTCATGCAGCAGCTTATATCGTTTTTCAGCTTTCTAATATTTCTTGTGGTTTGATGGCTCATTGGTTTTAATATCTTCTTTCCATCCTAAGACTAAGAACCTGTACGGATCATGTCTGAGACAGGTGCATGGCTTGAGGACCAGAGTTTCCTAAAGGCATAAGATTGTCCATGGTTTTGAGGTAATATGGTAGCCAGTGATGCCCAAGTCATTGTGCAATTAAAACAAAAATGATTGATTGATGCTTCTTGGTGACAAAAATTCAACTCTTTTCAAGATTTACCATAATGTTAATGATACCATTTAATTTATGCATAAAAAAAAAAAGTATGAAGTAACTTTGCAACATTGTTTATATAAAGCTCCTATACAGGCCTGTGTCTCCATGGTTACAGACTACAGGCATACCTTGTGTAGTCTGACCTAGCAGCCACAAACTCTTCAATGTGTCCTCTGTTTAATGCCAATCTGCAAAATGTATGCTACCTAGAAGCTGGGACAGATCGAATAGAGTATGACTAACGGATCAGACTAAACAGTGTTTGTAGTCTGTAACCATGGAAACACGCAGGTCTGCATTTACAGCTCAGGAGCAGACTGGGAAAGTGGCCTTGGAAAAAAAAACTAAAAAAGTAGTCCCATTTTGTAGTCTGGTCCAAAGTAGCAGAAGGCAGGACTAACGCAATTAGGCTCGGCCAGATATACCATATTGTGGTATATTATTCACCCCAACTGAGACAAATACCACAGTGCACAAAACACTGCCCCTGAAGCACAAAATACATTCCCAAAACCTTCCACTGGCTGGCCGTGAGGAGGGCTCAGGCAGCCTCCTGGGCACCGGCCCACCGGGAAGTTTCACTGTAGGGTCTATGGCAACTCCGTTCCCTCCTACAGCTCCAGCTGCTGTAAACATAAAACAGCTGTACATTTTCTATCAAAAATATTTTATTTTACTATACCGTTTTATGTGCATTGGAGCAATATAAATACAACTTGGTTGCCAAAGCGAACAAGGAATTCATTTTTCTCTACAACCGGACAATTTTCCCATGGAAAATGAATGCATATAGTGTCATCTATCAGAACTTCCAGGGTCTCAGTCACATAAAGCCGCTGTATATCACAGTATATATTTGAAATATGCCGATATTACAAAGATTCTTACCTTTTCTTGAAGCTTTTAAAAAAAAAAAAAAAAAAAAAAGTCACCAAGGGAAAAAAAGGAAAATAAAAGCACATTAAAACTGAGAAATTTAAAATGATCGATATTATTGTTATATGTATTTTATAACAAGAGCGGTCAATGTCACCTAGTACACACAGATTTTGAATTTTGTTAGTTTTCTCAGTTTATTACACACTAAAAGTGCCAATCTGAATTATAATAATCAAATTCTGAAGAACAGCAGATTTTTATTTTGATTTAGTTTAGGATTGGCATCTCGTATGTAATAAATGTGCAATTATAAAAATTAGGAAAACACATTCCTCAGAACCCGGCAAACAAAGGGAAACTTACCTTATTAAACAACCCAATTACAAAGAATTACAGAAAATCTGTGAAATTCACACGATGTGCCACAAATTCCCAAAGGGTTTATTATATCACTTAAAAAACTGCTGCCTCCCATGGCTGGTGCCTAAATTACTGTACAATATCTGCTTTGCCAGGAAGAAAAAGGTCATTTGTAACTACAAACGACCTGAAATGAATGTGAAACCCTACCTTTTACCATCATGTTGTGTCCATTAATGTCTTCTTATAGCTTTATAGATGTTGGAGATCCATTTTTTCTGATTCCGTTCCAAATCTTTTGCATAGATGTTGCTTTAAAAGGGTTTTTCAAAACTTTTTATACTGAACCAATCCTTTGGATAGGTCATCAGTATTTGATCAGTGGGGGTCCAACACCCGGGACCCCTGTTGATCAGCTGTTTGAGAAGGCACCAACACTCACAGTAGCTCCACGACCTTCTCACAGCTTAGCCTAGGCCACGTAACATCACGTTCATCAGTCCCATGGCCTAGTCACACTTCAGACCTACTGACGTAAAAGGGGCTGAGCTGTGAGACCAAGCACAGCCGCTTTACCATGTACAGAGCTGTGCTTGGTGAGCCGATAGAAGGCCATGGCACTACTGCAAGTTCCAGTGTCTTCTCAAACCGCTGATCAGGCGGGGCGTCCCGTTTGCAGACCCCCACAGATTAGATACTGATGATCAATCCTAAGGAGAGGCCATCAGTAGAAAAAAGTCTCGGAAAACCCAACACACGCTGGATACCTTCAGCCCCACTAGAGGGAGCATGTCTCATCTAATTCAGTGCAGTAAGAAAAGAGCTCCCTCTAGTGGTGACACCAGATAGCCAGTATGTCACCTTTTAAAATTAATATCCATGCAGGGGATTCAAAGCTCTTTATCAGAAAAAAGAATCTCTAATTACATTTTTGAAGATATCTTTATAGTAATCAGCACAAAAAGGGTGGATAGTCACTGTAAGTGGGCACTGGGCAGCAGAAGTGTAAAGTGTAAAAAAAATAACATTTTTAAGTGATATATTTCATTTAACCCATTGTGGAGATTTTGGAGAGATTAATTTGAATTAGCGATGATGAAATACAGAATTTTGGCCTTTGTTGGTTTCACTCTATTATGAACATCTGATCTCGTAAAAATCTTCTCCAAAATCTGTTCCCAGCAGAATCCCAAGCAGTGGTCCTGATAAACCCAGAGATCACCCATCAGTGCATCTTTCTCACAACATACATACATGCACTGTGGTTGGAGATGCCAGTTTTCCGACTGCAGTTGACATGCTGCTTAACAGCTGGAAATTATATGCAATAAACTTGTGAAACATTCTGAATATTATATCACATAGAAAACATATAAAGAGCAACAAGCCAGAACAATATATTCCAAAATAACATTTCATGCATATGAGGATTTACAGTAAACACCTATATATGATACAGTGGTTACACTACTTTTCTCCATGGGCTGTGCCTGGTATTGCAGCTTATCTCCATATAAATGGAGATGCTACCACATATGGATCAAAAGTGGGGACATTTGGGGGAAGAGTCTCGCAATAGTAAAAAGGTATCATTACAGAAGTATTCTGGTTGTAGAAAATGATGCCCTCTCCACAGGACAGGGAATTATCATTAGATCAATGACATTCTTACCGCAGGGACCCCAACTTATCATGAGAATGGGGACCCTATACTCCATGGGCCCCTCGAAATGAATGGAGTGACAGTTCAAGTATGTGCACTGCCACTCCATTCATCTCTATGGGAGTGCTGTACTTGGCTATATCTGGAACTCCTATTGAGATGAAATGGGCAGTAATGCACATGCTTCACCTGCCGCTCTGTACATTTCAGGGGGCCGGCAGGGTATGAGTTCCCCACGAACCTACTATACAGGCAGGGCTTGTGACTGCTATGAAGCCTGTGGTAGCATGCAGCTGGAAATTTCATATGTCAAGTCACAACAACAGCTACTCTAGTTTTGGGTTGCACAGAGCCATAAAACAGCACCTCTAGATATCCATGATGTCCTACTGTGACTGTATATGCTTCCAATTACATACAACCTCATTCATACAACCTCATTCAGATGTTGTATTGCAAAAATATTTCAAATCTCTGATGTGACTGAACCCTCGATATAAATCTACAAAGTGGATTCCAAGGAAGAACATCTTTTTTCGATTTACAATAAGTAAATATCCAATAAATACGTTTTCTGAATCTTATTTCATACTTACGTTTCATATCTCAACAGAAATATTAGTCTAGATTAATAAACATGCATCGAAACAAACCGTGCAAAGTAAAAGCGGATTTACCCCAGTGCAACGCAGCTGTAGGGGTCGTAGCTATTCCCTCTGAAGGTCAAAATTAAAAAGCTATTTTTGGAAGGAGGAGAAACCTTATAGTCTGCATATGCACATCATGAATGCGTTTCCACCACTGTGTTTCCCATTCATGAACCCAACACCAACACTGAAGCTAGGCTGAATACATTTTAGGACCAAGCACTGTCTAAACGTGCCCATCTGGTTTCATTAGGTCTTTGTTGGCTCCACTATATAGAACACAGGAGGAAGATGATTACAGTTAGACATGGCTAAAGGTGTCCATGCTACCAATCTTCTACTTTTTCCCAGAAGACTTTAGCTAAATGTAGCTTTATCAGTCTCACTTCTTCAATGGTGGCTTTCAATATTGCCAGAATGTCTTGAAAGGATGTGTTCCAGATACAACCACCGTATGTATCTTCATCAGACCAATGCTGTATCAAGGCCATGCAGCCACAGGCAAACATGGTGAACAGAGATCCTCCTCATGGTTTGTAGACCTGGCCTGTCTTGTACTCCTCAAGGAGCCTCATTTGAAGCCTACCAAACAATCCAAACATATGCATTATCTAACAAGTGTTTTTCACAAGTAAGGATTGGATGTAAGGGATTCATATGAAGTTCTAAAATCAGATTCGTATTGCTAGTGAAAAATTTGAGCCATGTGCAAGAGAAGCTATATAATCCATGTTACTATCTCTACGTCATCTTGTCCATCGTATTTTATACAGATTGCCTGGCTTGCTTCATGTACACAGCTACAAAACTCAGAGGCCTTGTATGACATAACATTTAGGTTTATAAACATGGGGTGTATGTATCAAAGAGACATCCCCCCCCCCCCTTCTCTGCTATGGGATCCATAAATCTCATAATTTGCACAAGGTTCCCTCTCTCCGCAGGTGTCTCAGACACGATGGGAGGGTCTTAGCATCAGTTTACCCTTCTGTATCATAGGGAATGGACTGTAAAGAATAATGGACAATTGGTAACAGGGTTATTTGAGGGACTCTTGATGCTTCATTGGCCTGCACTAAAATGTATTATAGATATGCACAGACAAGCCCTTAAACCCAGTCATAGGATGACAGACTGACACAGAGGGACAGACACTTGTACACGTTACTACCTTTTCAGGACTGCTCATATTGAGGTTCAAGAGATTCCACTTGTCTTGCTGCTGTACAGGAATGCCAACAAGATGATAAGTATGTACATGGTTTATTACTTGGAGGAATACCTGGAACGCTTTGTTTTAGTGATGCAGGATTTGTAAGATGGGGTTGGCATGGGACCATTAATATACACAGAGACACATCAAGAAAAAGCAGTAAGGGTAGCACAGGCAATAGATATTTTCATCTACCATTTGTCAGTCCTGAGGTTACAACACATGGACAGCCACAGTGCTAATGGACTTGGTTGGTGTGTACTAGATGGGTTGGTGTTGGTAAAACATAAGGAGAACACACATTGTGGTGGACACTGATCAAGACATTAGTAAAGTTTTTGTGCTCAGAAGCAATAACTACGACAGTGTGCAGTGACTGGATGTGCGCAGCTTATTATGTAAGGTACAATATCCAACATTGACATAGTCCATGCACAAAATACAAGCTGGACAGAGCAAATATTACCTGATTTGCCAGCAATGGTTTGGTATCTTCCACATCTATAACCACATCCCGAGGAGGGGAAAAAGACAGGAGCACCACTGAAAAAAGACAGACCAGATTTAATAGTTACATAGTTAATGGACTTATGTTTTTTTTTTCACCCGTATTAAGTCCATCAAGTTCAACCAAGGGATAGGTGGGGATGCGAATCTCCGATTTCCACACGTTTTCATAAGCATTAATGTTTACTTTTAAGAATTCATCTAAACCCTTTTTAAAAAACTGTCCACTGTTCCTGCTGTGACCACGTCCTGAGGAAGTCCATTCCACAGATTCACAGTTCTCACAGTAAAGCTTTGCCGCTTCTGGAGACTGAACTTTTTCTTCTCCAGTCGGAGGCAGTGCCCCCTTGTCTTTTGAGGGCATTTTACATGGAACAGTTTTTCACCGTATTCTTTGTATGGCCCATTTATATACTTGTACAGGTTAATCATGTCGACCCTTAGACGTCTCTTCTTAAGACTAAATAAATTATTTTAATCTTTCTTCATAACTAAGACCCTCCATGCCCCTTATCAGTTTAGTCGCTCTCCTCTGTACTTTTTCCAGCTGCAGTGCTTTCTATGGACTGGTGCCCAGAACTAAACTGCATATTCCAGATGAGGCCGCACCAATGCGTTGAAAAGTGGTAGTATTATATCCCTGCCCTGCAAGTCCATGCCTCATTTAATGCATGACAATATCCTGGTGGCCTTAGAATCAGCTGATTGACATTGTATGCTGTAATTTAATCTACCATCTACAAGTACTCCCAAATCCTTCTCTATAAGTGACTCTCCCAGTGCTACATCACCTAGGACAGTGTTTCCCAACCAGTGTGCCTCCAGCTGTTGCAAAACTACAACTCCCAGCATGCCTTGACAGCCTTGCGGGCATGCTGGGAGTTGTAGTTTTGCAACAGCTGGAGGCACACTGGTTGGGAAACACTGACCTAGGACATATGAAGCACAGAGATTATTACTACCAAGATGCATAACTTTACATTTATCCACATTGAACCTCATTTGCCAAGTTGATGCCTAATCATTCAGAGTGTTCAAGTCAGCTTGTAGTATATTGACATCTTCCATAGACTGTACAGTACTACATAGCTTAGTGTCATCTGCAAAAATAGACATGGTGCTATTAATCCCGTCCTCGATATCATTAATTAATTAATTAATAAATAAATAAAGGGCCCAGCACTGAACCTTGGGGTCACCACTTATAACCTGGGACCATTCTGAATAAGAATCATTGACCACAACTCTGGACACAGTCCTTCAGCCAGTTTTCAATCCAATTACAAACTATACTTTCCAAGCCTATAGACCTTACTTTACCTATTAAGCATCTATGAAGGACAGTATCAAAAGCCTTTGCAAAATCCAGAAACACTACATCCACAGCCGCCCCTCTGTCCAGGCTACTACTCACCTCCTCAAAAAAACAAATCAGGTTAGTCTGACAACTTCTGTCCTTGGCAAGCCCATGCTGGTTATTACTTGTAATATTATTTACCGTCACATACTCCTGTATATAGTCCCTTAAGAGTCCTTCAAACATTTTTCCCACAACAGAAGTTAAACTAACTGGTCTATAATTGCCTGTGACGGACCTAGATCCTTTTTTAAATATGGGCACCACGTTTGCCCTGCGCCAATCACTTGGCACTGTACCAGTACCTAAAGAATCTTTAAAAATTATAAAAACGGGCACATCAATGACTGAACAGAGCTCTTTAAGCACTCTTGGGTGTAATCCAACTGGACCCAGAGCCTGGTTCACATTTACCCTATTTAACATCTCCTGAACCATATCTACAGTTAGCCAACTGAGTATATCACTGGATGTAACAGCCCCAGCACCACAGATATCAGCTCCTTTCTATTCTTTTGTATATACAGAGCTACCTGCCCAGACCTAGTTTTTTTTAGCATTTATACATTTAAAGAATTTTAGGGCATTTGTTTTGGTCTCTTTTGCTACCTGCTGTTTGTTTTGTATTTTTGCTAATTCTATCTGCTTTTTACAGATTTTATTAAGCCCTTTGTAATCTTCAAATGCTACAGCTGACCCCTCAGATTTGTATTTTTTAAATGCCCTTTTTTAGTCTTTTATTGCAATTTTTACAGTAGCTGTAAGCCATGGGGGGGGGGGGGGGGGTTAATTTTAGCCGTTAAAACTTGTTACCTAAAGGAATACATTTTTTTGTGCAATAACTCAATGTGGATTTGAAGCTCTCCCATTTATCCTCAGTATTATGATGTGACAGTAGCTGCTCCCAGTCTATGCCCTGAAATGCTGTCCTCAACCCAGGGAAATCAGCATTTTTGAAATTCAGTGTCTTTGCTCTGCCTGGCAGAGTTTGCTTCTTCTAGTTTAGGGGGAATATAATTATATTGTGGTCACTATTAGGCCTCATGCACACGACCGTTGTGGGCATCCGTGGCCGTTGTGCCGTTTTCAGTTTTTTTTCGCGGACCCATTGACTTTCAATGGGTCCGTGGAAAAAAAAATAAAAAAATTCGGAAAAAAAACGTTTTGCAGCCGAGACCGTGATCCGTGTATCCTGTCCGTCAAAAAAATATGACCTGTCCTATTTTTTTGACGGACAACGGTTGACGGACCCATTCAAGTCAATGGGTCCGTGAAAGAACACGGATGCACACAAGATTGGCATCCGTGTCCGTGGCCGTAGGTTACTTTCATACAGACGGATCCGAAGATCCGTCTGCATAAAAGCTTTTTCAGATCTAAGTTTTCACTTCGTGAAAACTCATATCCGACAGTATATTCTAACACAGAGGCGTTCCCATGGTGATGGGGACGCTTCTAGTTAGAATACACTACAAACTGTGTACAAGACTGCCCCTGCTGCCTGGCAGCACCCAATCTCTTACAGGGGGCTGTGATCAGCACAATTAACCCCTTCAGGTGCGGCACCTGAAGGGGTTAATTGTACTATCATATCCCACTGTAAGAGATCAGATTTGCCAGGCAGCAGGGGGCAGACCCCCCCCCCTCCCCAGTTTGAATATCATTGGTGGCCAGTGCGGCCCCCCTCCCTCCCTCTATTGTAATAATAGGTTGGTGGCACAGTGTGCGGCCCCCGTCCCCCCTCTATTGTAATAAATCGTTGGTGGCACAGTGTGCGCCCCCTTCCCTCTATAGCATTAACAACATTGGTGGCCAGTGTGCGGCCTCCCATCTCCTCCCCCCCCCCCCCCCCGATCATTGGTGGCAGCGGAGTACCGATCGGAGTCCCAGTTTAATCGCTGGGGCTCAGATTGGTAACCATGGCAACCAGGACGCTACTGCAGCCTTGGTTGCCATGGTTACTTAGCAATAGTACAATAGTTAAAGATTCATACTTACCTGGGAGCTGCGATGTCTGTGTCCGGCCGGGAGCTCCTCCTACTGGTAAGTGACAGTTCATTTAGCAATGCGCCGCACAGACCTGTCACTTACCAGTAGGTGGCGCTCCCGGCCGGACACGAACATCGCAGCAGCCAGCAGGTAAGTATGAATCTTCTACTATTGTACTATTGCTAAGTAACCATGGCAACCAGGGCTGCAGTAGCTTCCTGGTTTCCATGGTTACCGATCGGAGCCCCAGCGATTAAACTGGGACTCCGATCGGAACTCCGCTGCCACCAATGATCGGGGGGGGGGGGGGGGTTTGGAGATGGGAGGCCGCACACTGGCCACCAATATTGTTAATGCTATAGAGCGAGGGGGGCCGAAGGGGGGCCCACACTGTGCCACCAACCTATTACAATAGAGGGAGGGGGCCGCACTGGCCACCAATGATATTCAAACTGGGGAGGGGGGGGTCTGCCCCCTGATCTCTTACAGGGGGATATGATAGTACAATTAACGCCTTCAGGTGCGGGGTTAATTGTGCTGATCACGGCCCCCTGTAAGAGATCGGGTGCTGCCAGGCAGCAGGGGGCAGTCATGTACACAGTTTGTAGTATATTCTAACTAGAAGCGTCCCCATCACCATGGGAACGCCTCTGTGTTAGAATATACTGTCGGAAATGAGTTTTAACGATCTAACTCATATCCGGCAGTATATTCTAACATAGAGGCGTTCCCATGGTGATGGGGACGCTTCAAGTTAAAATATACCATTGGATTGGAGAAAACTCCGATCCGATGGTATAAAAGGGACTCCAGACTTTACATTGAAAGTCAATGGGGACGGATCAGTTTGAAATGGCACCATATTGTGTCAACGTCAAACGGATCCGTCCCCATTGACTTGCATTGTAATTCAGGGCGGATCCGTTTGGCTCCGCACGGCCAGGGGGACACCAAAGCAACTTTTTTTTCATGTCCGTGGATCCTCCAAAAATCAAGGAAGACCCACGGACGAAAAAAACTGTCACGGATCACGGACCTACGGACCCCGTTTTTGCGGACCGTGAAAAAATACTGTCGTGTGCATGAGGCCTTACCTAGTGTTTCTCGAACAGTAACATTTCCAACAAGCGCTGCATCATTAGAAATTACCATATCCAACAGAGCATCGCCCATAGTGGGAGCTTCTACAAACTGGCCCATAAAGTGGTCCTGCAGCAAGTTGAGGAATTTTCTTCTCTTTGCGTTTGAGGCAGAACCATGACCCCAGTCAATGTTTGTGGAGTTAAAATCTTCCATTATGACCACTGTGCCACCCGCTCTATTTGGTTATACAGTTGCGTTTCTATCTCCTCTGTGATGTTAGGGAATCTATAGATTACACCAAGTATTTTTTCAGTGGTTTTATCCCTTTGA
This sequence comes from Bufo gargarizans, assembly GCF_014858855.1. NCBI lineage: Eukaryota > Metazoa > Chordata > Amphibia > Anura > Bufonidae > Bufo > Bufo gargarizans. Next base: position 359,411,100 of record NC_058085.1, read on the forward strand.
ACTTCCACCCATAAGGTTTCCACATCCTAACCTACCTCACCAACAATTGCCTCTTTCACACTTGTCTTCAGATCACTCCTCACATACAGGCACACGCCACCACCTTTTCTATTGACCCTGTCTTTCCTAAATAGTGTAAAACCCTCAATATTTACAGACGAGTCATGTGAAGAGTCCAACCATGTCTCCAGCCACACCAACTACATCTATGTGTTCTTCTAGTACCATAGCCTCCAGCTCCCCCATTTTTCTAGCTAGGCTTCTGGCATTTGTGAAAATACATTTTAAATTACTATTACCTGTAAAGTGAATATTCAGGATTTTTGGGTTACCTTGGTTGATGTTTGTATGTAACAGGTTCTTGTTACCAGGAGTTCTGTTTTCTATAAGTGTATAGTTCTGCCCAGTCTTCTCCCTACTTTCCTCGCTAACCTCAGCCCCCACTAAATCCCCACTGTCCCCTCCTATATCCCACTCTATTTACCCCCTTATTAGTATGATCCCCCACCCTCCCCCCAGATCCTAGTTTAAAAGCTCCTCCAGCCATCTAACAATTCACCCCCCCCCCCCCCCCCAAGGGCAGTTGCACCCTCCCCATTAAGGTGCAGTATGTCCCTACTGTAGAGGCTGTAACCGACTGAAGTTGGCCCAGTTCTCCATGAACCCAAAACCTTCCTTCCTGCACCAGCTTCTGAGCCACTTATTTAACTCCCTAAGCTCCAGTTGTCTTTCTGGTGATGCTTGTGGCACTGGTAGTATTTCTGAAAACACTACCTTGGAGGTTCTGAACTTGAGCTTCTCTACTAGTTCCCTAAAATAATTTTTTAAGGACCTTCCATCTCCCACTGACTGTCATTGGTGCCAATGTGTACCATGACCGCTTGGTCTTCCCCATCCCCACCCAGCAATCTGTAAATCCGATCCGCAATATGCTGAACCCGAGCACCCGGAAGACACACTGTTCGGCATTCACGGTTTCGGCGACAGATGACCCGTCTGTCCTCCTAATAATAGAGCCCCATACCACCAGCATCTGACCTTTGCTGCACTCCTTTTCCCATCCTTCCTGCAGTGGTCATCCTCCTAGTTGCTTGAAGAAACACCCTGCTGCAGTGTTGCTGGCCCTGGGCTTTCATCCCTAATATCAGCCAAACAGGCATATTTACTAGGGAGTTCCAGCTCAGGAGTAGTCTCCCTGGCACTTTTCCGTCTAGGCCTTCTTCCTACATTAACCCAACTGCTGACCTGATAGTCCTAACAACGCTATGCTTCCTCAGTGTTTTCAGGCTCCCGATATTGATAACCTATCCTCAGGATAGGTCACTCATATCTGATCGGTGAGGGTCCAACACCCTGCACCCGCACCGATCTGCTGTTCCATGCAGCCACCAGTGCTGGAGCTTGCACTTTGAATGAACAGGAAGAACAGCTACATTTAAAGTGTAGTGGCCATGCTGGGCTACTGCAGCTCATCTCCTATTAAAGTGAATGGTATCTAAGCTGCAGTAACCCAGCACAGCCACTATACTTTGAAAACCCCCTATTTCCCACATCAAACATTTATCACTTAGTCACAAGTTAGGTGATGAATGCTAGATGGCTGGGGCCTGCAGCGATCATACATGTGGAGGTCTCAAGTCCACAAGTTAGGTTAGAAAGGTTATATGGCTGGGGGCCTCATCAATCACTAATACGGGAGACTCAAGACCTCCATGCCTCACCAACACAATGGCCAGTATGAGAAGTTTGCATGGAGCTGTAGTCGAGCATGCACACCAATTCTCTATACAAACTTAATGGGACTTAGTGAAACGGCTGAGTGACCTATTATACATACAAAGTCCTACCCACCCTGGAACAATCGAGGATTAAAGAGATTTTCCCACAGTACAAACTTATCCCCAACCCACAGGATAGAGGATAAGTATCTGATCAGTGGGGGTCCAACTGCTGGGACCCCACAGTCCCTCAAGAATGAATGGAGTGGCAGATTGAGCATATCCATTTATTCTTAGCTTAGCTCTAACACTGACAGTATCATACACAGCGAATGGAGCAGCAAAACGCGCATTTTCGATCTGCCAGTCTATTCATGCTTTGAAAATAGACCACAACAGTCCTTGGCTATATCTGGAACTCTCAACAGTCAGACTCCCACTGATCATATCATGATCCCCCTATTATGTGGAATGGGGATAAGTTTGTATTGTGGGAGACCCCCCACAGTGCACCTCTACACAACCCTGCATTTATGAATATAAAAACCAAAGCAAAGCAATTTCAGGGCCACCACCCCTTAGACAAATGGAAATTTTAATCTATAGAAGGGGCAGTGTCCATAAACGAGTTATATGTTGGAATCAAAGTCTATTCCCTTACTTCTAGATGAGCGCTTGTGTCTGTGCAATATATTGGGGTCCCTGCATTTCCCACACCCTGTTATACATTGTTCCTCAACATCCGGATTGGATGTTGTGATGACTACTCGACACCTGTTGCTACAGCGTTTATGGCTTTCCACAACCACCGGAAATTATGGTAATACCTATAGCTTCTGTACCTTTCATTTCAGCCATTGTTACAGACTATCTGGGTCATTCATTAATCTGAAATACACCTAAACTAGGTGTATTTCAGGTGCAGATTGCAGCGCAGCTAACCGTTTCCAACTTCTCTCCGCTCACACCAAGTCTAAAATTGTGGGCTGGGAAGGGGACGGGCTGGCAGACCCCTCTCATTTGCCATTTTCTACGCCTGTTTTAGGCATAGAAAAAAAGGTCTAAATGTGAGACAGCTAGAAAGCAGTCTTACATTTGGAACTGGCGGAGGAGGATCTGCCAAAGTTCTGAGGAACCCGGGCCTCTTCAAAACTCTGAAGGATCCACCGCCAGTTAAGGGCTTTATTAAGACCAGCATTCAAAATGCCGGTCTTAATAAATGTTCCCCTATACCTCTCTATGTCATGCCCAGGACAGTTTTTTTTCTTTTCTTCCATAGTAAACTCCGTACTTTTTGATTCAGCAGCATAATCCATTTGAGCAGCATATGGATCGCAACGGAAGTGCTCTAGTGTGTCGATTGTACACTGCCCCACCACTGGCTTCCTTCCAAACGGCCGATGATCGATCACTTTAATGATGATAGGGGGCACATACATTTCTTCTTTAGGAATAAGCTTAAAAAAAAAAAAAAAAAAAAAAAAAAAAAAAAGGGATCAATACCTGATGAAACCAACAAATAATGCACAAGTGGTAATTTTGGATACTAGAGGTTAGAAATGCTAGTAACCACATGGACCATACACTGGAATCTCACTTTCTTTATATTCTCAATGGCCCCACATATAAATCTGAATTTTGGATCATTGGGATCACTGTGTGCACACCGACTTACCACTTTCATGAAGAGAACAGAACTTAAGAAGTTGGGGGTCTTCTTGAGGTTCTTGATAACTGCAGACTGAACAATTTCTCCGCCACACTCCACAATGAGACTGGGTGAAGTGATAGATGCCATCTGGAAACTCTTCATGTTGCGTAATCCCCATGTGAGGATCTATTATACAAGAGAGATTCATGAATAAATGGGAAAATACGTAATGAAATGTGACATCTGTATGGGTTAAGAGCTGAAGGTTACAAAGGAGATTTGAATTAGATGCCTACCTCAATGGCAGTGAGCTGGACCACTGGTCGGATGCCCTGAGGCACCATGTATAGTTTTGGAGCACGCTGGGATGGCAGTATTGGCAGGTTTGAACCATCCTAAAGAAGTAGAAACCTATTTATTGCATTGTTAAAGAAAATCTGTAATGTCAAGATGAATTTGCGGCGGCCCCAGCCAGTAGATGCATTACATAAATAGCGTCCATTTGCAGGGTACAAGCATACGGGAATGGTTTTAGAAATGTTTTGTCTTTAAACCTTTTGTAATAGTTGGGGGGGGGGGGGATGCTAAAAAAGGGAAAAAAAATGTTTTAATGATTTTCACAGTTTTTCCTTAAATATACATTTTTTTATATTATATCCATCATCTAATAGCACAAAAGCAAGGTCTAAGGTGTCCTGTGAAAAATAATATCAAATGCATGTAGGCTGGCTCAGAAATTAATCAGTCATGGAGAGACAGGGTTAGGAAACTATTTACCTATTCAAGTAGTTCTATACCATAACTTAATCTTTTCATTTGTGTTGCCAGATCACCGCAAGCCCCTTGCCCCTACAGCCTAGAGGGCCCTGTGATTTGCACAAGACAGTCTGTCTTAGGCGACTTTCAAACTTGCGGCAGAGGAATCCGGCAGGCATACCAAAAAAACTGAAGACTTGCCTGAATGCCAACTGATTGCATTTTAAAGAGGACCTTTCACCGATTATGACACTGTGAACTAAGAATACAGACTTGGAGAGCGGCGCCCGGGGATCTCACTGCACTTACCATTATCCCTGGGCGCCGCTCCGTTCTCCCGCTATGCCCTCCGGTATCTCCGGTCACTAAGTTATAGTAGGCGGAGTCTACCCTTGTTCTTCTGTAGCGCTGGCCAATCACATTGCAGAGCTGACAGCCTGGGAGAAAATAACCTCCCAGGCTGTTAGCTCTGCGCTGCGATTGGCCAGCGCTAGAGCAGAACAAGGGCAGACTCCGCCTACCATAACTTAGTGACTGAAATCTCTGCCTACTATAACTTAGTGAGTGAAGATACCGGAGGGCATAGCGGGAGAACAGAGCGGCACCCAGGGATAATAGTAAGTGCAGTGAGATCCCCGGGCACCACTCTTCATGTCTGTATTCTTAGTTCATAGTGTCAATCAGTGAAGGGTCCTCTTTAGAGACTGATCAGGATCCTGATCAGTCTTACAAATGCATTTCAAGAACGGCTCAGTCTGTCATACGGACAAACTGATCAGTTTAGATTCTCTTTTACATTTTTACCGGAAGGACAGATCTGGAATTCCAGTATTTTGAATGCCGGATCTGGCACTAATACATTCCTATGGAAAAAAAAATGCGGCATTCAGGCAAGTCTTCAGTTTTTTGGGCCGGAGATAAAACCGTAGCATGCTGCAGTTTTATCTTTTGCCTGATCAGTCAAAAAGACTAAACTGAAGACATCCTGATGCATCCTGAACGGATTTCTCTCAATTCAGAATGCATTAGGATAAAAACTGATCAGTTCTTTTCCAGTATAGAGCCCCTAGGACGGAACTCAATACTGGAAAAGAAAACCGCTAGTGTGAATCTACCCTTAGCTGGCTCTGTTGCTTGGAGTTTGATTCTCCCTCCCTTTGGATCAAACATCTACATCTAAGAAAGCTTGAACCTGATACACATGGTATTTTTCAACCTAAGTAACTTTGTGGTAGAGACACATGCAATGGATGAAACCGGGCATAATTAGTTTCCAATCTTATGGAGAAGGTGATTCATGAAGTTATAAAAAAAAATAAAAAAATCAAATCAGTTCAGTAGTTTTCTTTGCTACTTTGCTTGACATGAGAAATTAGCGCGGGAATCCTGCACTCTGGCATAGAACCTGTACAGCTTTTTAGTATGGAGCCATGCAACCCATGAGTGGTCGGACGAGGAAAATATCTCCATTTAATCACATTGATATCAACAAGACCTTGTCACGCAGAATAAGTTCGGCTGCCACCAGGATGTCCCCACATTGTTTTTCCGACTTCATCACAGGATACCATATGAGTTTCGGGGTGATGTCGATTCCAGGATTCAGCTTCACTAAAGGTAAACATGTGCTTCTGCCTAAAAACTCATCTTTCCCCTAAAAAGAGAAACATACAACAATGAATCCATGATAAAAACCAAGAATTTCCCCAAAAACTTATGTTCCATCAGCATGATAACGCACTTACCACTTGGTCACTGTCAAATATTTCAATGACCACAACGGGCGGGTTCTGTGCTACTGCATGCGGATCTCCATAGATATCAACTTCATTGAAGATTAGAGTTTGGTCCCACGTTGGGTTCAGGGTAAAATGCATTGTCTCAGTGGTTTTACTGCGGTGAAGGAATGATACATGTGCATAGGGGTCTACAACGAAACACAATCTGGGTAAATTATGAGTGATCCAAACCAAGTCCACAAAACCTAAGACCAGCCTCTATAAGAAATCACAGAAGACGCTTGGATTGATTGTTCTACTACATGGAGCCCATGCCTTGCCTAAAATGTTCCAATTTATGTGACCAGAACTAGAATTTTTTGGTCCAATTAATCAACAGCTTTCATAAGAAACTAGTCAGTAACAGAGGATGATTAAAAACTCCTCCCAGAGAAGAAAAAAGAAAAAAGAAAAAGAAGAAAGAAAGATGGCAGCATCAAGAGGGAAGGGACAGGAAGAGAATAAACTGGGACAATAAGAGATTTTATGGACATTTTCAGAATTTAGAGAATAATTAATAGTCATTACATCCTCTACCCAAAATGAAACATGGAACCCAATGCAAAATCTTTAACAGACACCCTACCTGGCATACACCATTTATAATACTTGTGTTTTCTTATGTGGCATAGTGGCATTTGGGCCATACACAAACCAGAGACCACGTGCAGCTGCTACATCCTCACCTTATATAGCTACAGTACACTACTGGTATTGGGATTTAAATACCAATACACTCACCAGAGAAGCTGTCTTTATCCATGGGTGTGAGATTCCGAGCTTGATACAGGTAGCAACGAAGATGGTAACTGTGGACTTCTTTATAAAAAAAAAAAAAAAAAGCAAGAAACTTCCAATGTAAGAGTAGTTTAGATTAAGATTGACCAACTAAAAAAAATTAATGTGACGACCAAACCATACAAATAAGTACATGACAACAAAATTCCAAGCTTAGATTACAATTTTTGGCCAAAGTTCCTATTCCCATAGACCCCTGCTATGGATCACCAAGGTAACAATACTGTACATAATATCAGAATTCATGGACTTGTATATGGGTGGGTACATGATCATCTGTGTATACATGTATATATGTAACAGGTTGATTGTTGTATGGGTACTGTGGGTTTCAGATTTGACTTTGATCTTTTAGCAAAATTTGTTTTAAAGGGGTTTTCCAGACATTCAATATTGATGGCCTAACTTAAGGCTGTCCAATATCTTATCGGTAGAGGTGCAACTCTTTGCACCCCTTCTGATCGGAGCCGTAACACTCGTCACAGTATACCAAGCACAGCGTCAAACTGTAGAACAGATTGGCTTGGCATTGGGGCCCAGGCCCATTCACTTTAATGTAGGGTTTCTCAACTCTGGTCCTCGGGACCCACCTACCAGTCAGGATTTAAGAATATCCCACAGAATGATTACCTGTGGCAAGTCCTGATGCATGGACACTAATTGTATCATCTGCTCAATACTAAGGAAATCCTGAAAACATGACTGGTAGGTGGGTCCCGAGGACCGGAGTTGAGAAACCCTACTTAAAATGGGACTGAGCTGCACACAGGCTGTGTTACCGTTGAATGTGACGTAGAGAGAGGACACATCATTCACAGGAGCACCACAACCTCTTCAAACAGCTGGGGCATCAAGAGTCGGTCCCCCAAAGATCAGATATTGATGACCTATCCTGAGGGTAGGTCTTCAATATTGAACTCATGGAAAACCCCTTTAATATGTATTAATGTTCAGCCAGTTTATTACATTATGAAGGTGCTTTAAAAATAAATAAATAAAGTTCCACTTACCAGCAAAGGCGCAAGACACAATGGGTGTGTTTGCCCCAAAGACATTGAGGGCAGACTCCTTCCCCTTCTCAGAAGTCTTCCTCTCTTCTTCATCTTGACTAAGATCAGCGCCCTACAAACAAGTAACACAGAAAGTTCTAAAAATACATAATTTAGGCTACATTCACATCTGTGGCCTTTTTTTCATTCTAGGAACAGAAAACCCCAAATAATGGCGGAGCGAGATCCATCATATAGAGGACATTAACAGCGTCCAACAGACCCCATGCTGTGTTATTTTTTCCGGACTTTTTTAATAGAGCCTCCGACGCCGATATGAACCTAGTTTTACAATGATGGTATAGAAAATCTCATTTGTATGAACAAAGAATGATAAACTGATGTAATAATCCGTTATCGCTAAAGAAATAGCAAAGTAGTGCCACCTACAGGTCAAATATTCTTTAAAGGGGTTGTCGGACCACTGAACAGGTTATAAAAAATGCTCAGGGTGGCATAAAACAATAAAGTAGTAATACTGACCTTACAATTCCCAGCTCTCCTGCTGGTCTCTATACTTACTGGTCCCTTATGGAGCAGATATGTGACCACTTCAGCCAATCACTGGCTGTAGAGTATGGCTAGGTCTACACGACGACATTTGTCACGCGACAGATAGGGCGCAACATTTATCGCGTGAAATTTTGTTGCACTTATGTCGCGCGACAATTTTTATAATGGCAGTCTATGGTGTCGCACTGCAACATGCTGCGACGCAACAGTCGCAGAAAAATCCATCTCAAATGGATTTTCTGCGACTGTTGCGTCGCAGTCGCAGCATGTTGCATGTTGCAGTGCGACACCATAGACTGCCATTATAAAAATTGTCTCGTGACCTTAGTGCAACAAAATGTCACGCGACAAATGTCGCCGTGTAGACCTAGCCTATGACTACTATTTTATGCTTTTTTAAGCAGTTTATAAAAACCTGAACCCCTTGAAACACGTTAATCAGGCACAATATTGCGTCAGACTTTTTATTAGATATATTGTATTGTAACTACATATATTAGCTACATATTTTTAGCATAGAGTACTATACACACAATGTACGCATACGGTTTTTTAGTAGGTAGTTGGCATTCATAGCCATTTTCCTTGTCTATGGCATTACAGCATCATGTTATTTGTACTTACAAGGGCTCCCTCAAGTTTGTAGATGGCACAAGCTCCGATACTGTCAGCGGGGGCCATTTTTCTTCTCCAGCGCCTGCGACGGAAGGTGTCAGAGCTGCGTTGTTTCAAGTGAAATTTCCAGCCTATGAGGGAGGCGTATTCCCAGCCTTCGCGTTCATCTTGGGAAAGGGTTGCCTGTGAACCATCAAAAAGCAGCATATGACCACATGGCCGACGAAACCCAAATTCAAATCACATAGTACACGTTTTGCCTTTGCTAATAGGCCCTCCACGATGTTCTAGGATTTGTCGACACTGAAGAAGAGGGCAAACGTAGGGCACAGACTGGCGGTCCAGTCGTCAATATTGCTGCTATTGAAAAAGCAGGACATTTCCCAATCTACAGTTTATACAAAAGCAAGACAAGTGCTCCCTCTAGTGGACCATCTTCAGTATTTCCTGAAGTCTACAGCCTGCAAAATCCTAAAACATTTCAGGTGCAACGCATGTACTGTAGGCAGGGACGGATTGTCCATAGACCTGACAAGGATCTTGCGTGGTGGGCATATGCCCCTCTCCTCTCTGCTGCTGGCCGGGTACATAAATGTGTCATCAGGGGTAATTAAAGCTGTGAGAAGTAGGTACTCATGTACCCAGACATGCCCTCCTGAATTCAACTGCTGTGGCTGCACCTAAGCCCCCTGCTCCATAGACAAGTGGTGGCGGAGGGCAGGAAACGTCCCCTATGGATGGCCACCCACAGAGGGACTGATTTTGGGACAATATATTATGCTGCACTGTGGTATATGGTTCTGCTGGGACGGTATTTTGCATTATGGTATTGCTGACTGCGCCTACTTGTGTTGCCCCGCTTTCTGTAAATTTGGACCTGCCTACAACGGGGTCATTTTTTTTTTTTTCTAGGGCAACTTTAAGTTCCAAGTCTGTCTGTCTTAGAAAAAAAACGTTTTCCGATCCATCAGGATGTGTCCGATACTCGTCATTGCAGCTTCTGCATGGTGCTATAAAATGTCCGTAAAGTGTCCAATACACCAGAGATAAATTGCAAGCGTATTAAATGTCTCAATCTTCTCCCCATGAAAGCTTCTGTAGTAAGAATACTAGAAGGTGGACGCATTCACCATTTTAGCAGCAGCGGTGACGGTCAGGTCCTTCCTCCTCTTCCTCACTAGTCTCCGGCGGCGGTAAGTGTGGTACATTTTCTCAGCAGCCACCCAGGATTTGGGTTTATTATCTGGAGGAATCGTGATTCCATATTCCCACCCTGAATGAGAATAAACAACGATGTAAGTCAGTGAAGAGAATGGTAGAGGCTGAATTATAACTATAAGATCTATGTAAGTGGATACGTCATGCGACTTGTACCTGGATATTACCCCAACGGACACCGTTCTATGATCCCGATGTCTTCTACGTGGAATATTAGGAATATTGGGGGAACGAGGCTCTTTCACCCAATATTCAGTTTCCATAAAATAATAGATTTATAGGGCAGCAGCCCAATTGTCATCCTGCCCTGATCTGCACTTTGACAGGACCAGGCGGTGAAGACATCATCACACCTGTCCCTGTCAAAGTGGAGAGGGTGCCACATTTGCAAAGATAGCAGAGCCTCTAGGTGCATAAGCAACGCCCCCGTTGCTCCTAGAGACTAATTTGCATATATACAAAATAGCAATGCAGGTACATATGAACATGGGACCAACACAGCCAGTTTCCTAGGTACAAACTTGCTGACAGATGCCCTTCAAATAATGACATCTATTCAAAATACCAGAATGCCGGATCAGTTTTTCCGGTCTGCACATGCAGACCCCCCCAAAAAAGGTGAAAAAATAAATAAATGCCGGATCCGTTTTGGCAGATGACACCGGAAAGACTGATCCGGCATTTCAATGCATTTTTCTGACTGATCAGGCATTTTTAAGACCTATCCTGATAAGTCTTACAAATGGCATCAGTTGGCATATGTTTTTCCGGATCCAGCAGGCAGTTCCGGTGACAGAATCTGCCGGATCACTCTGCCGCAAGTGTGAAAATACCTTATAAAGATGTCTAGAAGTTTAGGCCACACTCCGTAAACACCGCTTTTTCAACTTTTGGCAAACACTATGTAAAATGGGAAATGTTATTTTCCTTTGTGCAGTTTGCTACTTCTTAGTGAATTTTTGCACAATGTGCAACTTTTTAAGGCTACTTTCACACCTGCGTTCGATCGGATCCGTTCTGAACGGATCCGCTCATATTAATGCAGACTGTGGCTCCGTTCAGAACGGATCCGTCTGCATTAGAACTTAGAAAAATTTTCTAAGTCTGAAAGTAGCCTGAGCGGATCCGTTCCGACTTTACATTGAAAGTCAATGGGGAACGGATCCGCTTGAAGATTGAGCCATATGGTGTCATCTTCAAGCGGATCCGTCCCCATTGACTTACATTGTAAGTCGGAACGGATCCGCTCGCCTCCGCGCGGCCAGGCGGACACCCGAACGCTGCTTGCAGCGTTCAGGTGTCCGCTCACTGAGCGGAGCGGAGGCTGAGCGCTGGCAGGCGGATGCATTCTCAGTGGATCCGCCTCCACTGAGAATACATTAGGGCCAGACGGCTGCGTTCAGGGCCGCTTGTGAGCCCCTTCAAACGGAGCTCACGAGCGGACACCTGAACGCAGGTGTGAAAGGAGCCTAAAACTGAAAAATTGTTGCAAAGTTGTTGACATATTCCCTGTTTAGCTTAGGCTGGGTGCAGATATATCAGTTGTGTCCGGCCAGTTTTTTGTATGTAGCTGGACATAACTGATGAACGTGTAGTGCACTATAGTGCACAGATCCGGCGTCTATAGTCTGATCGTGTCAGACAGAAACATAGCATGCAGCGTTTTTCTGTCTGGTGCTATTTTATATCCAGCATCGCAACTGATGCGCCAGATCAATATGAACAATTCCATAGCAAACTATGGGATCAATTCAAGCTTTACTTTCCAAGCTGAATCTCCGGATGCATGTGAAGTAGGCCTTATCAGTCTGATGCATTAGCGCTCCCCATAATTATAAGCTATGTCTCCTGTTCAACATTTCTTTGAGATACTACTTGTATAGAACAGAATATTAAGCTGACCGGTCTGCTTTAACCCTTGCTGCTGGTGCCTCCAACCCCTGTACACCTCCTACAAGATGCCCCTTGTCAGGATGACAGCATCGGGCATGCCAGAGTAACATCTACTGAATATGCCAGCTACAGATAATTACCGTACTGATTTGACCCCATTGCCATATATAACATACCCTTCTCATCCACAGCCCTATTAATGTCATAGATCCAGGCATCGTCTTCCCATACCCAACCATATGGGCATTCAAACTCCATGGGAGAACGGCTTTTCTCTCCATTCTGAAAAAAATAAGATAAAAATTATAATATTGTACAAGGGTAAACCTCAGATGGGTCAACATTTCGAGAAGAACGAGGTGTAACCAAAGCAATATATGAAAATTGCTGGAGACAAAAAGATAGAAAACTCATCCATTACATCACATTTCTCCCTTTTCTTTCTAGCCTGGGCGAGTAAAGTAGCAGTTGGAATAACACTGAACACTATGGCCAACATCTACACTTCATGTAAATAAATCCCTGGGTCACAGACTTCTCAACTGAAGACCAAGCAACAACATGTTCTTCCAGTAGGCAGAAATGACCAGGCTTTTTTTTTTTTTTTTTTTTTTTTTTTTTTAGACCCATGACAAGACTTAGCTTCAAACCTCTTGCTTAGGATATAAAGAAGTTAAAATTCAGTCTTTAAGCAGCTGTATTGTGATTAAGGAATATTACCACCCGACAGTGAAATAGTTTAAATGTAAAATGTTATGTGATATTTATTTGATATCATATGTTGCAAGGTGGCGGTAGAATTCATGGAAGTAGTGAGGGGAGGGGTCTATGGGTGTTCGTGTTCTGAAACCCAAATGTTTTTTTTTGTTTGGCATGCCCCAGTGTCAGTAAGGTTACTGTAAAGTCTATTGAGGCCCCAGTCACCATCACGGACCATGGCAGAGTGAGTGAGGCTGGGTCCAGTAGCCATCCCGTAGACGTTAAAGTGCACAGGCAGTCTTTCCTGCCAAGTCAGTGGCACTATAAGGCATCGGCTGAGGTGACCGATTAACCAGGTGCAGTTGGCTGTGCAGCGTGACAGACGGGTAAAACCCGCATAAGGAACAGAAAGAAAGTGGGAAATCAGAGCTCTTGAAACCCCTGAGTAAGATGAGAAAAACGTTAAAAGAACCTTCCATTGTGATGCTGCCCCAAAAAGTTTAAACCGTGTCCTTTCAGTCTGCCCGAGAAATGAGAACTGACAAAGTGAAGTCCTCATTAATCCCAGTGTTGCATCAGGGTATGATGGTGCTTCTCCTGGCTATAATGTACAGATGCCTGGTGCTTGCAAAGCCTTCCAGGGTAATCTGGAGAAATCCCAGTTACTAGGGGTCAATACATACACAAATTATGTATTAGTTCTCAGTCACTGTGTATTATTCTCTGTAAGTCACTCCTGCTTGGAGATTTCCTTAGCTGTTGGAGGAGGATACTGGGTGATGGATCTCCCTGCCCCTCAGGTACTGTTAATGGTAATGAATTTGCATTATAAATTTCTCACCACATCAGTGTATGTATCATCAGATTGTTTCCAGTCACCACCAGGGTATCGGCTCTCATTCTGAAAGACTTCATCAGTAAATTCACTGTGACCAGCGTCTGCTTCAGTCAGTAAACTGCAGGAAAACACAGGAGCAGCTCAACGTACTGGGATACCTAGTCAATGTGGGCAGACCATGCAGGACTGCTCCACACCCTGACACTGTGGCAGCACTCTGATGTGAGGAGAGCCTTCAGCAGTCAGATAGTGCTTTTGGACACCCACCTATATAAATATAACTTGTATCACTTTTTTTGTCTCCACTGAACCTTGAACCCAGGACCTGCTGTAAGAGAGGCTTACCAGTTAAGCCATAGCCTTAACTGTAGTCAAATTAAGGTTTTTCTCTGACTAAAAACATTAATAGCATTTTCCCCATGCATAATGTACTGATATATATATATATATATATATATATATATAATACAAAAATGTGTTTGTTGTAAACTTTTTGCCCTATAAATTTTTTTATAATTACTAAATACATTATACTTACAGTATACTGTTATCCTTTAAAGTAAAAACTCATACAATGTACTGAGAATATCTATCTATCGTGCCACCTATAGGTGGCTGCCGTATACATCAGTGTTCAACCCTTTAAAGAGCCTGGTAACATGACTTATTTGCCAATATGGGTCTCTGGATTGATTGATAACCTGAGTCATGTCACAAGGCTCTTTAAAAGGGTCAGACACGGATTTAAAGGATCAGAGGACTACATTCCAAGACCTTAAAATGCTTTTCCGAGGCTACAATGAAAATGGTCTATCCTGGAAATGGCCCCCCTTGTAACCTCTCTTAGCAGCAGTGGAACAAATCTCACCTCCGCTCAGGATCCACAATCCAGTCTCCTTCCCACTGCCAGCCCTTAGGTGGGAGGAAGCTCTCCCTTTTCAGTTTGATTGATCCTGTGACATCAGAGAACTTGGGACGGTTCAGCAGACCTGTGGTGCCCCATTTCCCGAACATCATCGCTTGGTTTTCATACTTGTCAAAAGGAAGTATAAAAGAAATTACATTATTTACCCTGTGCAAAATGCAAATGGCTACATTTGAACTTTTTATGATTTTGTGCACATTTTACTACCCTGTTTGCAGGTTCAAAATTCTGCACCAATTCATATCTACACAGATCTTCATAGCAGTCAGGTTTGTTTTTCTGATACAAGGCTTCAAGTCCCCTGCACTGACAGACTATAATACTCTGTCTGCTGCCACCATTAGGACCTTCCTGCATATCATTTCATCATGTAGCTTAGGAATCCGCAACCTCCGGCACTGCAGCTGTGGTAAAACTACGACTCCCAGCATGCACACTTTATTGGCCCTCGCATAGAAGTTGATAGAGCATGCTGGAAGTTGTAGTTTTCCAACAGATGTGGCTCAGGTTGCTGAGCCCTGATGTAGCTCATTGTATAACAGTAAGAAAAGCTCCCTCTAGTGGCTACAAGTAAAAATAATTTTATCTTTTCTAAAGCTGATAATGGAGCCATGACCCCTTCCCCCATAATGGTACATGATGAAATTAATCAGTGCATTATTTTGGACTGGTGAATGGCATACATGATAGTAGAGATGGACAATCACTTTAAAGAGGAATCTGCTAAAGATTAGTGATGGTAAACAGTTGTTACCTGAACACTGATACAATGACAAAGTGACAGTTTTACAGTCAGCTTCTGAGAAGCTAATGACAGTTGACAACCAATAGCTGCGCTTCTTCTAAGTGACTGTCACAGTAAAAGAAGAAAATGTAAAAAAAAATGCCCTAACTTTAGATTTAGCAATACACTGCCCAATGTATGTGTTGGATGGAGGCTCTCTCTAACCCATACAATCCATATGTCAATCTTACCATCTCGGCGTACACACTGAAGGTCCCTTCTGCATAGCTGTTAAATTTCTTCTCCACTGCAGACAGCCCCAGCCATATGTTGACTCTTAACTGAACTGGAATCTTTGTACCTTTATTTTTATCCATTGGGTACTAGGACAGGAGAGAATACTCAGACATTTCAGTAGTGTTCCTGACACAGCCGTCAATCACTGAACCAGCATTGGATCCAACTAATGACCCCAACACCCAAAGAGCAAGAACCCTAAATGGGCAGTCTGTAAAAATACTGTATACTTCGTTAAAAAGGTTTCTACTCTGTACTTAAAGGGACCTTCCAATGGTTTAAGTCCAGCTGTTGTGAAACTAACTCCCAGCATGCTTCATTCGCTTCTATGGGAGTTCTGAGAACAGCTGAGCAAGTGTGCATGTTGGGAATTGTAGTCACAAAAGCTTGAGTTCTGGAGGTTGCTGATCCCTGGTGTAATCTCTTTCCCAGGCTGCTGTAAACTCTGATTAGTTGGAAGGGAAGGTACTGACTGAAGTAGACCAGGGTGACCATCAGGGTGGTATAAAATGAGATGGACCTACAGCATAAAATGGCCAGCGAGGTGCAACCTAGAGTTACCTTAAAACTATAGCATGTACCTAAGCAGAAAATTAGTAGTCAATGGGCCCCAAGGCAATATCTGCACATGTGCCATTTATAATGCGGGTGTGGCAGGTCTTTGGGCACCAGATCCCAGGTGCCACCGCTACCTCTGTATTCCCCTATAGCTACCCTGCTAGCCCTAATGCGCCTGAGAAGTACAACAGATGCCAACCAATTGTGTCAGAGTACAAGATGGAGGTTGATGGACAATGGGTGGACTACTGGGGACTAAAAGTTTGCCCAGATGGGGCCCAGATATTACTTACAGGGGCTGTACTTGCCTACTCTTCCAGAATGTCTGGACAAATCTCTTGGGCACCACATCTTCTGACTATACATCCTCTTCCTTACTGGGCACCAACCACATAGTCTTTACTTGTTTAGGACTCTAATCTGGGGTAGGGTCTGGTGTCTATATTTGTATAAGAGGTCTGATCTGGGATCTGTAGTTATTTGGCAGTGTGATAAAAAGGTATGTACACATTTCCAACTGGTGTTGCCATTACCCTTGTCAAATGGGTGGGTTCCTATACAGTCTGATACTGGCAATGCTGATTGGACAGTGTGAGAGTTTGAAGACACAACCCCCACCTGGTAACACCCAGTTGGCAATTTATACAGTTCAGGTAGGTATAACAGAGGAAGAGAACATAGCGCTATAAGAAGATGCTTTACAACTGTTGCATCTCCAGACATGTCAGGAGAGGCGACAGTTCCTCTTTAGAAAAAAAAAGTTTTTGTTTTATGCAGACATACATTAACCCAAACTCAAAGTAATAAATCAAACTAAAGTAGTATTCCCACCTTTATGACCCATCTACTGGAAATGTCTGATTGATGTGGGTCCCACCTCTGGGATTTGCACCCAGAACAAGGTAAAAAGGAGGCCTTATCCAGGCCCTTCAATGGGAGTTATGGGAACAGTTAGAGTATATCTTGTGGACTTGTCCTAAATGTTGATTGGAAAGACACCTTTAATATTCTAGATGATAACTACATGTGTTGGTATAACTATATTAACCACTTTCGGACCTGTCCCTTACATGAACTGAGTGTGTTCCTTAGCCGCTTGGTGCTTGCCGTTTTAGCCTTTTTACACAGCAGACACCCAGTGATCGGTAATAGAACTGATCACAGACATTTAACCCCTCTCATGCCATGGTCAATTGTAACCAAGGCATCTGAGCAACAATACACCAGGTGATGTGCTCTCAGGGCCTGAGAGGCTTCCCTGCTCTGAGATCAAGGGGGGCAGTTTGGTTGCTGTGGCAACCTTGGGCCATCTGAAAGATCGGAGGCTTGCCATAGGGAAGTTCCTATTGCCATAGTAACATTACTTCTCCTATAGACTGCAATGTTATATCATTACGTAGTGCTACCCCAATATAAAAATGTAAATTTAATTGGTTCAAATACATAAAAGGTATATATAAGATAGTAGGAGACAGTTTTTTTCTGTTCATGAACAATAAGTTTATATTTTAATAGTACTGTCGTTTTGGGACACAACAGTGCCGATGTTATTTTATTATTTTTTTTTTAAATATGGGTAAAAGGGTTGATTTGAATGTTTTGTTTTTTACTAAAATTAGAAAAATACATAATTTACTTTTTTCCCCTACTTCTTTTGAGTACCCCTAGGGGACTTGAGCATGCGATCATCTGATCGCTGCTCCCATAGACTGCAATGATTTAACATTAGTCCCAATAAAGTATAGGGCTCCCAAAATTTTTATTCACTATATCTATATATCTATCTATCTATCTATCTATCTATCTATCTATCTATCTATCTATCTATCTATCTATCTATCTATCTACACACACAACAACTATAACACCTATAGAAAGACACAACGTAGTGCTACCAACTAGTGATCATAAACCCCGACGCGCGTTTCGCATCTCACGTCAGGGTTTATGATCACTGGTCGGTATTATTACTGGTATGCTCTGATCACTTTGTTATTGCTTTATATTTTCGTGATCTTTTGTACCATTAGGAACAGTATGTTTAGCACTATGAACTTTACCAAGTTGTATGAGACATATTAGGTTTGGGAATATAGCTATTATTGTAATTACTTCCATCCCAGTAGTTTATGATATATACATGCTGACAGTGTGTCTTATGTGTACTTGACTGCAGCTGTGTCCTACTATATTATATATACTTTTATGTATTTGAACCAATAACCTTTACATTTCTATATTGGGGTAGCACTACTTTGTGTCTTTCTATAGGTGTTAGAGTGGTTATTCTATATACAGAGTGCCTAAAATTTGTGGAAACCCTATACTTTATTGGGACTAATGTTAAAACATTGCAGTCTATGGGAGCAGCGATCAGATGATCGCATTCTCAAGTCCCCTAGGGGGACTTAAAATAAGTGGGGGGAAAAAGTAAAAAAAATATATATATATATATATATAAAAAAAGTTTAAAAATAAAATGTAAAAATACATAAAACATTCAAATTACCCCTTTTCCCCATATAAAAAAAAAAAAAAAAAAAAAAAAAAAACACAAAAAAATATTAAATCGGCACTGTTGTGTCCCAAAACGACAGTACTATTAAAATATAAAACCTATTGATCATGATGAACAGAAAATAAAATGAAAAATGACCAATTTGATGTTTACTCATTGCTTAACCTCCCCCAATAAATGAATGAAAAGTGACCAAAAAAAAAAAAAAAAAAAAAAAAAAAAAAAAAAAAAAAAAAAAAAGGTATACACACCAGAATTGTATCAATAAAAACTACGGATCACCCTGCAAAAAAATAAGCCATTACACAGCTCTGTATCCATAAATAAAGTTGTAGGAATCAGAATACAGTGATATGGCGATACAAAAAAAAGTTTCTTTAAGCATTAAAACACAAGAAAAACTATACAAATGTAGTATTGGCAAAATCACACTGCATCATATGCAATATTAAATTATGTTCTTAAAAAGTAAAACTTATTCCACAAAAATTAAGCCCTCATAGAGCTATGTGAATGGAAAAATAAAGTCATGGCTCTGGGAAGACGGAGTAAAAACAAAAAAATGCATAAAAAGGAGAAATCGCCCGTTCCTGAAAGAGTTAAGCCATTATATCAGTCACCTACCTGCAAGAAGATTGTCTGAGTCTTCCCACAGTATTTACCGCAGGCTTCTTCACTAGTGGATGAGAAGAGAACTTGGTGGGCAGGGATGCGGGCATATGCCAGTCTTTTCTCAGCTCTAATCATCCAGATAATCACATCAGGCATACTGTTCTGAGGCTAAAATGGAAACAAGAGGAGCCCGTCAATGAAATCGTGCCTCTTCATTCTGGCATATACAGTTAAGGGGGTCCAGAGCAGAGAACCCCGCTTTATGATGTCCATATGGAAAGGGATTTTCTTACTGATAATGTGTGTCCCTCTTGAGGTCACAGTGTATCCGTGCGTGTGTCTAAGGCATCATGCACACGGCCTGCAAATTGCGGTTCCAAATGCACAGGCAACATTCGTGCGGCAGCCAGGACGGATCAAGACCCGTTCAACTTTAATGGGTCAGTGAAAAAATTATATATATATATATATATATATATATATATATATATATATATATATATATATATATATATATATATATATATATATATATATAAGCTCCAGATTGCTGACCCATTCAAGTGATGCAGGGTGCCATGTGTGTCTATATGTATGCATTAATGTACATGGTTGTAAACTCCTCCCTTTAATAAACCTAAGGAGTAGGCCATGATTACATTACATTTTTTCTCTGGACCTTACATTGGGGTGGGTGGCATGGGCAGTATAACATGTAAATTAATGACCTCTTCAGAAATTTGTTGCAGTTTTTCTAGCCAGTCCTCTAGATCTGTCAGTGTGGACTTTACATCAGTCGCTTCTTCCCTCATCCGCATGGCTGCCTCCCCAATCAGCTTGAGGGAAGTCTGTCTGAGTTTAACAAGCTGCATGTCAAGCATTGTGACATGGGACTTTCCATCCAAAGAAGGTAGCGGTCTCCTAAAAATTGATAAAGCAGAGTGAGATTTCCATGCACACGTATAATTCACAAGATAACAGAATTAAAGATGCATCTGAATTCATGCAAGCATACCACGTGATCGTGTCATCTCCGTATAGGGGTTCCATTCTCTACGACAGATTTTTGGTGGATATGAAAGAATCCATCCATTGTCAGAGTGAAAGGGCAGGAAAAGGAAAAAAAAACTGAGAAAGATAAATAGGACTACAGAAAGACAGATAGACGATACACAGATAGGAGATAGATAGTAAAGATGAGCGAATTTGCGGAAATTAGTTTTGGAATGGATTCACCAGTTTTTTGGGAAAAGTTCGATTCAGGTACAAATAGATTCTATCCCAATCAAATATGCTTCAATTGCCTTGAAAGTTGCTATACAACACTCTGTGGTCTCCTACCAGTATATTTTTATTTATTTTTTCAGGAAAGACTCTAGGACAAGAGACATACTAGTATGCTACGCTGGGAATCTCGCCAATATATATGCGTTGTCTAGGGGATACTCTCTCTCTCTCATTACGGAGACCATCTAGTATGCGTAGTACATATGAGGGAGTACTGTAGGCCAGGCAAAGCCCCTCTGGGTTTCTGGGAAAGATATTCAAATTCGCTTTCTTAAAGGGGTAGTCCCATCACAATGATCACTGTTCGATCTGTTAACGATGTGCCAATGATAATTTTTGTAAATATATTGTATTGGCAAATTCCCACCCTTCTTGATAAAATTCTTTCCCTCCTACCTCATTGTTGTCATATGGTATCACATAGATACAGCCACCGCTCGCCTTCCAAATTCATGGGCCGCGCTTGCGCAAGTGCGGCCCAGGGATTCGGGAGAAAAGCGGTGGCCATAGGAGACACATGAACGAGCACGCAAGGAGTGCGATGTCAGAAAGAGGTGTTGCAGGGCTCCACAAACTGCCTAAGCCCGCCCAGCCCTAGAAGCATGCATCCGGGAAGTGAACAGCAGAGCTGGCTGCAGGAGAGGACGAATAAGCAAGATGGGAAAACCCCTTTAAGCCTGATACCAGCAGATGTAAGATGTGCTAATATTCATATATTTTTCCCAGAAACCATGAGGAGCATTAACATTGACAACTTACGATACATAAGGGCACCCTCCATAAGAAGAAATAGTATGTGAAATTTGTACCAAACTTTGGTACAAATCAATTCGCTGATCCTTAATAGATAGCTAGGAGATAGATAAAGACAAATGGGAGACAGCTAGCTATGAGACAGCTAATACATAGACAGATACAGATAGATAGCATATGGACTATGTATAAGACCAGATAGAGATAGAGCCAGTATTTGGTGTAAACATAGCCCACAAAAAAGTTACAATCTGTACACTTTTTTTTTTTTTTTTACTTTTTTGTGCCAAAAATATAAAAAAATGGTTGTGGTTTACCAGAAGGGCATAGCATAAATATTTTAGACAAATTTACCAAAATGAAAGCCAAAAAGTGATGCAAATTTAGGTGCAAATCTCTACCTGCTCATAGCAGATGTAGATTTCATTCCCTGACTTTAAGAATCCAAAATGCACCTTTTAAAAAAATTGGGGAAATTTGCTCCACTGACCTATAGCATATGAAACACCGGCCTTTATTTATTGGCCTAAGTGCCAGTACAATTCAAGAACTGGTAGAAATACACTGCTAAGGCTGCGGTATTACAGTATATTAAGTCAGTCTTGACCTCGTTCTGCTTTCACACACACCTACAGTTTGTTGCTGCGTAGGTAACAGCTAGAGATGAGCGAATCGAAATGGACAAAGTGGAATTTCGATCAGGAAAAATAAGATTTCCACTGAAGCCAAATTTCCTCATGCTTCGTGGTGATGAATTGCATTTTTTCCTAAAATGGCTGCTGCACGTGTTATGATATGGAGCAAAGAACTCTGGGAATGAGGGGTCACCCACAATGCCATGCATTCAGCCAATCAGCATCCAGCCAGCCCTGTGATGTCACAGACCTATAAATAGCCTCAGCCATCTTGGATTCAGCCATTTTCCACTGTACTTGGTGCAGGGAGAGACATCAGCAGGCGCTAGGGACAGTGCTAGGAAAGACTTTATTGTGCTGAAAAAAACGATTTACAAGTTCAGGGAAAGATTTTTCAAGGTGTTAGGAAAGGATAGGGAGGCATCATCTACACTGTGCAATAGGAGAGTGTACAGCCTGGGTAATAGGAGATATTCTATTACACCTTTCTGCACTAATTGGGGATCCAAATTGCAGCTATACTGCTGCTTTTAGGTTGTTTGCACTATATGATACATCAGTAATTCCAGCAAACCTTGCTTGTGATTGGGGTGCAAGTTCTGTGTGATACAGCCATTTACAGAGTGTATTAACAGGAAAGATACGTACGTCCCATTAGCTGTTCTGCGGTGAAATGTGATCGTTATATTTCTTTTTTTGGGGTGTAGAAATAGGAAAAAGAATAAGTCTTAATTGCCGTTCTACGGTGAAGTTACATTGTACGACAGCCATTTACGTGGTGTATTAAAAGAAACTATACGCACGTCCCATTAGCCGTTCTGTGGTGAATTGTGATTGTTATATTTCTTTTTTTGGGGGGTGTATTAATATAGGGGAAAAAAAAGGAAAAATTATATGTCATAATTACTGTCCAGCGGTGAAGTTACATTGTACTACAGCCTTTTTAGGGGGTATTTTAATTTAATTATTATACAGTATGTCAGACAGACAGGTGACAGGCCCTTCAAAGGGAATGGGCAGTGGCCAAAATGTTTCTGTCGCAGGCAGCGGAAGGAGGGGAGGGTGGCAGCAGGAGTTGCAGCGAAAGGCCTGAGCTCCCAGTATCATCTAGCAGTCGTGTCTTGACCAGCAACCCAGCGGTGCTTGAATGGTTGACTCCGTCTTCGACTTTGTCGCTAGTGACATCAGACACCCCCAGCCTAGAGTCGGTGGGTTCCGATGCTTAGTTGGCATGGCCCAGGAGCAGGCCCTGTGCCCCCACCTTTTCTTAACCTTTCTCTGTCATTTTTTAGTTCCCTCAGCACAAAAAGTATTTTATGCCGTAGGCTTGGCTCCACTTTTCAGCAAGGATGAGCTACTAGAGGACAGTCAGCAGCTACTGCCCAGCCAAGATGTGGAGGAGACCTCTGCCGCTTCCTCCGGTAGGCGGGCAAGTAGTGATGAGGAGAGTCACATGGGAGCAGGTGTTGCGAGCGGTTAGACTCCTGGCCCCGAGAGCGTTGAGGGGGACATTAGTGACGCGCACACAGTAGCAGATGATGATGTAGCCAATCGCACTTGGGATTCAAAATCTGAACCATGGTGACCGACAACAGGAAGAACATGGTGTCGGTGCAGTGTCAAGGAGGGCTGAGCCATGCGCCCTACATGGCAAATGTGTTCAATATGGTTGTAAAACTGTTCCTGTAATCTTCACCCACATCTGCAAGACATCCTGAAAATGGCCAGGAAACTTTGCATGCACTTCAGCCACACGTACACTGCAAAGCACGCCCTCCTTGAGCGGCAGCAGCAGAACGGCGGCCCCAACATAGGCTGATATGCGACGTTTCCACCCGTTTGAATTCCACCTTCAAGATGCTGGACTGATTATATTAACAGAGAAAGGCCATAAACTATTTCTTGATGATACAGGCGGGGAGAGGTACTCCCAGTGGCAGCTCATGCGGACCCTTTGAGGAGGCCACTTTACTTGTTAGTCACAAGGACTACGGTCTCAACGTCGTCATGCCACCGATTCATGTTCTGGAGCACATGCTGCTAAATCTGGCTGGCCAAGGGACAGGAGACATTGCGACTACATCTCACATGAGCCCTGTGGGGGCTGAACTACAGGAGGAGGAGGACGACGACGACGACATTCGAGCACAAGCAATGCATAGAGAAATGGGTGGTTTTTTCTACACAGGTGACAGGAGAGGAGGAGCAGGAGCAGCCAGAAGAGCTACAGGACGATGAGGAAGAGGAGGCATAGGACCCAGACATACAGTGGCAGTATGCAGTGGAGATGGAGGCAGGTAGTCCCTTTGAGTCACTTGCGCAAACGGCCTGTTGCATGATCACTTGCTTGCATAGTGACAGCCGAATTGTTACCATTCGGCAGAGGGATGACTACTGGCTCTCCACCCTGTTAGAACCTTGCTACCTGTCCAAAATGGAGGCATTTTTTACACCAGCTGAGAAGGAGGACAAACTAAACTACTATCCAAATATCCTATGTAGTCAGTTGGCCGCTGCCTATGTGTGCCATCGCTCATCATTCCACTGCCATGGCTGCTGGGGTGTGTGTGGGGGGGCAGGAGCAGTACCAGCTCCATCAGCAGCAAATTAAGTCTAGAGTCGCTGATGAGCAGTTTTCTTCACCCGCCTACTAAAGAAACTACTCACCAGCAGCAGCAGTTAGACCTAGAGCCGAACCTGAACCAGCAGTTTGTGGCATACTTGAAGATCCCCTGGACTACTGGGCAGCCAAACTCGATTTGTGGCTGCAACTGCCTGAGTTTGCCCTGGACAAGCTTTCCTGCCCGCCAGCTGTGTGGCATCAGAGCGAGTGTTTAGTGCGGCGGGGGCCATAGTTACCCCAAGGAGAACTAGCCTGTCCAACCAAAATGTGGAGAAACTGACCTTTGTGAAGATGAATCGGGTGTGGATCAACCAGGATTTTCAAGCACCAGTGCCTGATGCATCAGACTAGATAATCCATTGTGCCACACCTACACTTTGTCAGAAGAGACCCATTTCTTCTGGCTACCTGCTTCAGCTACTATTCTGATGCTGCCACCCATCTGATGCCACACCTGCTGCCAGGTGCTCCTACTGCCACCCACCATCTTCAGCGAGTACTGGTATTGCCCACCTCTGTCACTGGGCCACTCTGTGGTCCTCATGCGGCTGCCACCTCAACACTGTCACTGGGACACTCTGTGGTCTCCTCATGCTGTTTCCATCCTCCCTACTCCATGACTGGACCCCTATTTTTCCTTTTTGGCCTGGCTGACATTTATTATTTGACCCTTCTTCTGATCGGTCAGAAGGAAAGAAAAATGAGACTCCCAACAGATCCTCTCTATGTAGCAGCTGTAAAGCCTGTATGACATGGTCCCTATTTTGCATCAGAATTGGCTTATGATTTGGTAGCCAAAAGCAGGAGTGGGTACAAAACACAGAAGATATTAAAATATTCCATTCACGTGTTCTCTCTGTTTTGGATCTACCCCTGTTTTTTTGGCATTAACAATACTGACCGAGTGAAGGTGGATGCTCAACAGACAGGATAAGTTTTTTGGGGATTATTGTTCTGATGGATCAGAGGAAGGGCAAAATAATCAGTGACGTCAACACAAACTTACTGCTGACACCCTCTCCACTCTGTCAGGGGCTCTACTTGTATAAGCGTTTAATAAAACAACTTCTGTAGAAATCTGTGTGGAATCAGCTGACAACGGTGTAAAGAGTGCACTCTTTCATGCTATAGTAAGATCTTATGTCTCTGCATGGTTCTTTATACCTGGTGCTAACATTGACCTGTAAGGCTGAGTTCATACTCGAGTTATTTGGTCAGTTTTGGCCCCGTAACTGCCCAAATAAGTGAAGTGTGCAGCGATTCCAAGAGCGACGCCTGTCATCTGCAGGTCATACGGACTCTCAGTATTATTTCACTACCACAGCAGACTCCCTATGCCTGTTACTGCAAGGCACAGTGTTCTACAGCCAAAAAATAGCTTCTTTTTTTTTTTTAAACACGATTCGCCACAAATAAATTCAGGTCGAATAGGAAAATTCGGCAAACCGACTGAATCAAATTTTTTAGAAATTAGCTCATCTCTAGTAACCGCAATCAAGCTGGATAATTTCTGCTGCTGCGATTTAGACAGAATACATTGCAACAAACTGTAACTAAACTACTAGTGAGGAAATCATCAATACTGGAAACCCCTCCACATACAGGTTCATTTCAATAAATTAGAATATCAAAAAGTTAATTTACTTTAGTAATTCAATTCAAAAAGTGAAACTCATTCTATAGATTCGTTACTCACAGAGCGATCTATTTCAAGCATTTATTTCTTTTAATGTTGAGGATTATGGCTTAGAGCTAATGCAAACCCAAAAGTTAGTATCTCAGAAAATGTGATTATTATAAGAGACTAATTGAAACAATGATTTTTAATACAGAAATGTTGGCCTTCTGAAAAGTATGTACAGTATATGCACCAAGTATTTGGTCGGGACTCCTTTTGCATGAATTATTGCATCAATGCTGCGTGGCATGGAGGAATTCAGCCTTTGACACTGCGGAGGTGTTATGGAAGCCCAGGTTGCATTGATAGCAGCCTTCAGCTCATCTGGATTGTTGGCTCTGGTGTCTCATTTTCCTCTTGTAAAATACTTTATAGATTCTCTGTGGGGTTTAGGTCTGTTGAGTTTGCTGGCCAATCAAGCAAAGTGATACCGTGGTTATTAAACCAGGTAGTGGTACTATTAATAATGTGGGCAGATCCCAAGTCCTGCTGGAAAATGAAATCATCTCCATAAAGCTTGACTGCAGAGGGACGCATGCTCTAAAATTTCCTGGTAGGTGGCTGCTTTGACTTTGGACTTGATATAACACACCGGACAAAACCAGCAGATCACATGGCTCCTCGAAACCATCACTGACTGTGGAAACCTCACAATAAACCTCAAGCAACTTGGATTGTGCCCATCTCCACTCTTCCTCCAGACTTTGGGGCCTTGATTTCCAAATGAAAATGCAAAATGTACTTTCATCTGAAAATAGGACTTTGGACCACTGAGCAGTAGTCCAGTCCTTTTTCTCCTTAGCCCAGGTAAGACACTTTTGATGTTGTCTCTGGGTCATCAATGGCTTGACACAAGGAATGCGACAGTTGTAGCTCATACGTCTGTGTGTGGTGGCTCTTGAAGCACTGCCTCCAGCCGCAGTCCACTCCTTATGAATCTCCCACAAATTCCTGAATGACCTTTTCTTGATAATCCTTTCAAGGCCCCGGTTATCCCAGTTTGTGCACCTTTTTCTTTCACACATTTTCCTTCCACTCAACTTTCCAATGCTTGGATACAGCATTCTGTAAATCGCCATGACCATTTTGTAGCTTCCCCATGATTGTGTAGCCTACTAAACCAGGCCGAGGGACAATTTAAAGGCTTAGGAAACCTTTGCAGGTGTTTTCTGTTGATAGCTGATCAGTGTGCCTCACCATAGGTCTACAATATTAAACTTTTTCACAATATTCAAATTTTCTGAGATACTGATTATTATATTTTTTTTTTAAATCAACATTAAAAGACCAACGCTTGAAATAGATCACTCGGTGTGTAATGAATCTATAGAATATGTGAGTTTCACTTTTTGAATTAAATTACTGAAAAAATGTACTTTGATGATATTCTAATTTATCAAGATGCACCAGTACATGTAAATGTACCCTCAGTTGAGTACAGTCTATACAACATAGCAAATCACATTGCAATCGTTATTCTTGTAGTATAACTAAATAGAAGAACAGGATAGTTATGAAAATTATATCAGTATGGCCATCATACAATTAAATGAAACAAGAAATACTTACATTGTGTCTTCAATTAGCTGATCAATCAACGTCAGCCATATTTCTGCCAGCCTCGCATCAGGAACCTTTGCATGTATTGCCGATTTTAGTGCAGAGATGTTGGAATGCTAAGAACACCGTGAGAAGGATAATACATCAGCACGTTCATATAATTTAACAGGGGTTTCTATAGGTAAAGACAACATTTATTAACCCCTTAAGGACCCGTGACGTACATGTACGTTATTTCTCTCCGGGACTCAGATTAACACGGTCAAAAAAATAAAAATAAAAACTGTGCTAAATAAACCTTTACATCACTAAAAGTGCAACACCAAGCGATCAAAAAGGAGTATGCCCCCCAAAATAGTGCCTAACAGTCATCTCATTCCACAAAAAAGGAGCCCCTACCTAAGACAATCGCCCAATAAATAAAACTATCGCTGTCAGTAAAACATGATTTTTTTGGTTTCAAAAATGCTTTATGTTAAATGTAAAACATTGACATTAGGTAAGAACCTGCTCTATAAAAATATCACATTACCTAACCCCTCAGGTTAACACCGTAAAAATAAAAAAATAAACTGTCAAAAAAGTATTTTGTCACCTTGCATCACAAAAAGTGTAATAGCAAGCGATCAAAAAGTCATGCACCCCAAAATAGTGCCAAACAGTCATCTCCTCCCTCCAAAAATTAGCCCCTGCATAAGAGTCGCCCAAAAAACAATAAACTATGGCTTTCAAAAATGCTTTATTATGTAAAACTGAAACAAACAAAGTAGTAGTCATATTTGGTATTGTCGCGTCCGTAACAATCTGCTCTATAAAAATAGCACATGATCTAACCTGTCAGATGAACGTTGTAAAAAACAAAAAATAAAAAAACGTGCCAAAACACAAAAACAAAACAGCAAGGGTTAACAGTCAAACAAAACTCAATATTTATTGCCCTGATTCTGTAGTTTACAAAAACACCATATGTGGTCGTAAACTGCTGTATGGCAACACGGCAGGGCGCAGAAGGAAAGGAACGCCATATGATTTTTGGAATGCAGATTTAGCTGGATTGGTTTTTTGATACCATGTCCCATCTCAAGCCCCTCTGAAAGAAACTCTGTGACTATTTAAGAAACTACACCCCTTAAGGTATTCAAACCTGATTTTACAAACTTTGTTGACCCTTTAGGTGTTCCACAAGAGTTGATGGCAAATTGAGATGAAATGTCAGAATTTCTATTTTTTTGTTACCTGCCTCACAAAAAAAGTGTAATATAGAGAAACCAAAAATCATACGTTCCCTAAAATAGTACCAACAAAACTGCCACCTTATACCATAGTTTCTTAACCCCTTAAGGACATAGGGCGTACCGGTACGTCCTATTTCCCGAGTCCTTAAGGACCAAGGACGTACCGGTACGTCCTGACTTAAAAAAAAAAAATCGGTATTCCGGCACCGCAGGGGTTAATTTGAACAGGATGCCGGCTGAAATCATTCAGCCGGCATCCTGTTAAAACGCCAGGAGGGGGTCATGTGACCCCCGTGTCGGCGATCGCAGCAAACCGCAGGTCAATTCAGACCTGCGGTTTGCTGCGCTTTTTGCAGTTTCTGATCCCCGCGGTCCCTGACCGCGGGGATCAGAAACTTTAGAGTGCCTAAAATCAATATAGTACACCCCCCCCTGCACCCCTGCATGATTTGATGGCGGCGGGTGGTGCAGGGGGGGTGTCGCAGGCGGTGGGGGCGTTGCGGGAGGCGGGCGGTGCGGCAGGTGGGATCGCGATCCCCCGCCCGCCTCCCATTGCGTAATCGTTGGTGTACAGTGGGTATACCAGGGTGCCAGCACATTGCTGGCACCCTGGTATAAACGGCTGACATCGTTGATGCGATGTCAGCCGTTTAACCCTTTCCGTACAGCGGTCCGTGCTGTGCCTTTGCAGCCCCTCGATGGGAGAGGGAGAGAGCCCCCAGACAGCCCCCCGAAGCCCCGTCCTCACCCTTCCCCGTCTGCGAAGTTGTGGCAGACGGGGAAGGTTCCCATGGCAACAGGACGCCTGCTCAGGCGTCCTGCTGTCCATGGTGCTGCATAGATCTGTTCAGTGTCAGTAAAATACAGTACAGAACCCTATATATGGTTCTGTACTGTATTTTACAGACATCAGACCCACTGGATCTTCAAGAACCAAGTGGGTCTGGGTCAAAAAAAAAAAAAAAAAAGTGAAAAAAGTTAAGATAAAAAAAAAAATACATTTATCACTGAATAAAAATTAAAAAAAATAAAATAAACTACACATATTAGGTATCGCCGCGTCCGTAACGACCTGATCTATAAAACGGTCATGTTACTTTCCCCGCACAGTGAACGCCATAAAAATAAAAAAATAAAAACTATGAGAAAATTGAAATTTTGCCCACCTTACTTCCCAAAAAAGGTAATAAAAGTGATCAAAAAAGTCGGACGTACGCCAAAATAGTACCAATCAAACAGTCATCTCATCCCGCAAAAAATGAGACCCTACTCAAGATAATCGCCCAAAAACTGAAAAAACTATGGCTCTTAGACTATGGAAACACTAAAACATCATTTTTTTGTTTCAAAAATAAAATCATTGTGTAAAACCTACATAAATAAAAATAAAGTATACATATTAGGTATTGCCGCGTCCGTATCGACCGGCTCTATATAAATATCACATGACCTAACCCCTCAGATGACCACCGTAAAAAAAAAAAAAAAAAAAAAAAAAAAAAACTGGAAAAAAAGCTATTTTTTGCCATCTTGCGTCACAAAAAGTGTAATAGCAAGCGATCAAAAAGTCATATGCACCCCAAAATAGTGCCAAACAAACTGTCATCTCATCCCGCAAAAAATTAGACCCTACTCAACATAATCGCCCAAAAACTGAAAAAACTATGGCTCTCAGACTATGGAGACACTAAACAATTTTTTGGTTTGAAAAATGAAGTTATTGTATAAAACTTACATAAATAAAAAAAATTGTATACATATTAGGTATCGCTGCGTCCGTGACAACCTGCTCTATAAAATTACCACATGATCTAACCTGTCAGATGAATGTTGTAAATAACAAAAAAAAAAAGTGCCAAAAAAGCTATTTCTTGTTACCTTGCCGCACAAAAAGTGTAATATAGAGCAACCAAAAATCATATGTACCCTGAACTAGTACCAACAATACTGCCACCCTATTCTGTACTTTCTAAAATGGGGTCACTTTTTTGGAGTTTCTACTCTAGGGGTGCATCAGGGGGGCTTCAAATGGGACATGGTGTCAAAAAACCAGTCCAGCAAAATCTGCCTTCCAAAAACCGTGTGGCATTCCTTTCCTTCTGCGCCCTGCCGTGTGCCCGTACAGCGGTTTACAACCACATATGAGGTGTTTCTGTAAACTACAGAATCAGGGCCATAAATAATGAGTTTTGTTTGGCTGTTAACCCTTGCTTTGTAACTGGAAAAAAAAATATTAAAATGGAAAATCTGCCAAAAAAGTGAAATTTTGAAATTGTATCTCTATTTTCCATTAAATCTTGTGCAACACCTAAAGGGTTAACAAAGTTTGTAAAATCAGTTTTGCATACCTTGAGGGGTGTAGTTTCTTAGATGGGGTCACTTTTATGGAGTTTCTACTCTAGGGGTGCATCAGGGGGGCTTCAAATGGGACATGGTGTCAAAAAAACTGTCCAGCAAGATCTGGCTTCCAAAAACCATACGGCGTACCTTTCACTCTACGCCCCGCTGTGTGGCCGTACAGTAGTTTACGGCCACATATGGGGTGCTTCTGTAAACGGCAGAGTCAGGGCAATAAAGATACAGTCTTGTTTGGCTGTTAACCCTTGCTTTGTTAGTGGAAAAAATGGGTTAAAATGGAAAATTTGGCAAAAAAAAAAAAAATTCTCAAATTTCATCCCCATTTGCCAATAACTCTTGTGCAACACCTAAAGGGTTAACAGAGTTTGTAAAATCAGTTTTGAATACCTTGAGGGGTGTAGTTTATAGAATGGGGTCATTTTTGGGCGGTTTCTATTATGTAAGCCTCGCAAAGTGACTTCAGAGCTGTAGTGGTCCCTAAAAATTGGGTTTTTGTAAATTTCTGAAAAATTTCAAGATTTGCTTCTAAACTTCTAAGCCTTGTAACATCCCCAAAAAATAAAATATCATTCCCAAAATAATTCAAACATGAAGTAGACATATGGGGAATGTTAAGTCATCACAATTTTTGGGGGTATTACTATGTATTACAGAAGTAGAGAAACTGAAACTTTGAAATTTGCTAATTTTTCCAAATTTTTGGTAAATTAGGTATTTTATTATGCAAAAAAATTAATTTTTTTGACTTTATTTTATTAGTGTCATGAAGTACAATATGTGACGAAAAAACAATCTCAGAATGGCCTGTATAAGTAAAAGCGTTTTAAAGTTATGAGCACTTAAAGTGACACTGGTCAGATTTGCAAAAAATGGCCTGGTCCTTAAGGTGAAAATGAGCCTGGTCCTTAAGGGGTTAATCTGAAATCGGGATGCTGTATTGGATCCATATCAGTGATATCAATGGACACTGATAGCGAACAGACCCCATTGATTTATTATAGGGTCCGTTGGGTTCCAACGTGGTGTTCGCCATCTTGATGGAACTATACCATTATGTTCTCTAAAAGGTAACACAATCAACCAATGGAGATAACCCTACTGTATGCAACTTACTCACCAGCCTTTCTGTCATTGCCTGCAAGATATTGACAATATCATATCGATGACAAATGTCTTCCCAGTAGGAAGTTAGTGTTACCACAGGTTTAGTGGATGACCATGGGAGGTAGTAGTAGAGGTTACCTGTAAGTGTAGTGAAGATAGAAGTCAATGGCAATGACCATAGCCAATACCATATCGTTACATTGACCATATCTAATACCATGTTACATTGATAATATTGTTACATTGACTAGAAGACATGACATGCATTTCTCTACACACATACCATCGAACACTGCACGGCTGTACTGAGTCGTTGATGCAAGAGGTTTACAAGTGCTGTCAAATTTATTGCCGTAATTGCCGATGCTGACTTCAAACTGTATGGCTTCACCTATGTCCTGCAACATGGTGGCTGAATGGAAGACGGCGGACAAGCAGAACTTCCTCCTGCGCTGGTATTTCTGTGTTAAAGACAATGGTGCGTGTCCATTTACTTACAGAGAAGTATCATCTAGGCACAATTTTATAGGCATATTCTGCATAACTTCTATTGCACCACTTATCACATATTAAAACAGAAGTCACAACCTTTATTATAACCCAGAGCTGCACTCACAATTCTGCATTCTGTGATCTGCATTCTGGGAAGTCTTATATTTATATTAGACATGACAATAATCTAATATAAAGAAAACAAATTGTTTCCTAGAACCTATCTAAGCTGTTGGGATGAGCCTGTCAGCAAGCTGCCGGAACTGTAATACTGTAGAGGGTGCAACTCAGGATCAGCACAAGATAAGGGATGAAAGGTATTTTCAAAGTAACTAAACTTTTTATGAAGAATATATATACAGAGTAATTTTAAACGCTTAAAATTACATTAAAGCAAACAGTCGTAAAATTATAACAGTTCCCAAGGCCGTGCCTGGTTGGCAAGTTTCTTCCCTAAAGATGACCGGTCACCTATACCAACATGAGTCCCACTGCCCCAACCAGTCCCCCAATATGCACTCCCAGGCAACACAAAGTAAAAACACCCCAGATTTCTGATGAATTTACATGTTTGTTTGTTTTTATGTTGGAAAACATGGAATAGGCAAAAATACATTGATGAATCTGCTTCCCTTCTATTACAAGGTAGACGGATTCCAGTCACCACTAGGGGGAGCTCTGTGCTTAGGAATTTAGAAAACTAAAATTCTTAAATATTACTTTATTATAAATATGTTACCAAATACCTTTCATTAGTTATAATGGCAATTTTTTTCTAGGGAGCAATAAGGGGACATAAAATGTCCGCCATCCTATTAGTGCACACAAAACCTGTCCTAATCACACAGCAGGACAAGTTACTTCACAATACTGAGCTATAGTCCAATTAATCTGTACATCACGTCTCATGAACTCCATTACTACAGAGATTCAGCTAACATTCTTATTATTTGTATTCAGGATCATAATCCCTGACAAGTAGGAAAGAGCTGTCTCACCCTCCTCTATCTCAATGTTGTGAAGTAACTTGTCCTGCTGTGTAATTAGGATAGGTTTTGTGTGTACTAATAGGACGGCGGCCATTTTGTTTCTGCTAATGATTTCTCCCCAGACAAAATGAGCCATTGAAACTAAATGAAAAGGTATGTGGGAATATATTAATAATAAAGTAATATTTAAGCATTTTAATTTTCTAAATTCCCAGAGAACCCCTTTAAGGCTGGGGTCACGAAGTTTTTAATTGAGCAGGCACCTTGGCTAGATGCGCCGGGGGGTCCTGTGACCCCCCGTGTCGGCCATCGCAGCAAACCGCAGGTTTGTGAAGCCATTACAATGCGTTTCCGGGTTATTCGGGTCTCTGAGGACTCGATAACCCAGGACAGGATGGTGATCGGTGGTGTGATATTACACCACCAATCACCATCCTGCAATCCTGAGAGGTTATGGTGACATCACCTCTCAGGATCGCCTCTGATTGGTAGGTGGGCGGGCGGTGGGAGGTTCAAATCTTGGCAGCGCTCCTCTCCTCCTTTTGTGTCCGGGGAGCAGAGGAGAGAGGAGCACTGCCTGCACGTGTCGGATCTCAGCCAGCATCATCCGATCTGTGCCCCAGAACCCCCCTTTCTGATCAGCCAGGTAATTAGGGAAAGGTTAGGGAAAGGTTGGGCTAGGCAGGGATATAAAATGGAAAGTTAGTGGGGGAAAAAACTTTGATTGCATTACCCTAAATAGGGTGTCTGGGGTCCACAGCACAACTGTGTGACCCTAGACCCCCCAGGTGTGCTGCCGCTTGCCTCCCTCCCCCCACAACTTTTTTGGGGTGCAGGCAGTTATAATTTTTATGCGTACACCCTTATCGTCCGGCCACTGTTAGCGCATCGCACACCCCACCTCTGATAATCTTCGGACGGTTGATCAGCGGTTTAGAATTATTATATATATTTTTTCTGTTAGTTTTAGGGACAAGTACGCTAACACCTGTGCCCACGCACACTGAATAAAGATTTACATGCACGTACACACTCCCCTATGGCCCGCTGGATGTTCTCGGCCGAGGAGGCATACGCCCAGCTTGCCTCAGAGTCAGAGTCCCAGTGAGGACGAGGATGACCCCACTTTTCTGTTGTCATCCGCGTCCTCCTCATCTAGCGATGAGCCCCCAAGGCGGCGGAGCAAAGGGACCGCCATGATAGGGACCCTGTGGCCCACCCTAGTACGAGCAGCTCTGAGGCTCGTACTAGTTTTCTGGCCCACTAGTTAAATCCACTGGAGCACCCTGCCGGTGAACTTGTCCGGTGTACCCCAGAGCGATTTGAGCCAGTGATTCCTGATTTTGTAGGCCAACCAGGAATCCAGATTTCCACAGTGGGATTCACTGAATATGACTTTTGTCATTTTTTCAGTGACCAACTGGTAAATCTAATGGTGGAGCAGACGAACCTGTACGCCCAACAGTTTGTTGCTCAACACCCGGGCTCCTTTTTGGCTAGGCCCAGTGGCTGGACGCCGGTCAGTGCAGCTGAAATGAAAACATTTTAGGGTCTCGTGCTGCATATGGGCCTAGTCACGAAACCTAGTGTCAGGCATTACTGGAGTGGGGACGTTCTCTACCAGCCCCCACTTTACAGTACGGCCATGACAAGTACCCGGTTTGAGGCCATCTGGAAATTCAGATAATGCAGCATGTCCCCGCCCCCCCCCCCCCCCCCCCCCGAGGTGATCCTGCCTATGACAGTCTGTACAAAAGTACAAAATCAGGCCGGTCATCGATCACTTTAGGGCCAAATTTGTACAGGCCTATGTACCTGGAAGGGAGGTCGCGGTTGATGAGTCTCATTGCGTTCAAGGGGAGACTCATTTTCCGCCAGTATGTTCCCTCTAAGCGGGCGAGGTATGGCGTGAAGCTGTACAAACTTTGTGAGAGTACCTCTGGGTACACTTACAAGTTTCGTGTTTACGAGGGGCGAGATTCCCGTATTTAATCCCCAGAATGTCCCCCCACTCTGGGTGTTAGCGGGAAACTTGTGTGGGACCTTATGCACCCACTGCTAGATAAGGCCTCATGCACATGACAGTGTTTTTTCACTGTCAGTGATTTGGCCTCAGTGGTCAGTGTCCGATATTGCTTCAGTTGTGTTTCCTTGTGTCTTCCATTTTTTTTGTCTGGTAGGTGGTCTGATATTGGTGCAATATCCTAGCGATAGGCCACGAATGTGTGGGTTTCCCAAAATGGTTTCTACAACTGTTTGCCAAATTATATCCTCCACACTAACTATTTAGACTCACAGGAAGATTGAAGACTTACCTCTACCACTAGTAAATCGTCACTTGGGATATCCTCAATCTTCTTACCAGGTGTGCCGTCAAGTTTGGTTATCAGTTCTACAAGGACTCTTCCCCGGTAAGCAACCCCTTCTCCCTGCAACAGTACAAGAGCTGTGGTAAGCGATGACTTATAAGATACCTTTACCAAGGCCACCAAGAGGTCATGTCCCAGAACTGGGCTCACTCTCCATTTATCTCCACTTACTTGCATTGTTAGTGGTTAATATCATTGGAAACACAGAATATATCACCTAATGGACCCTAGTGGCAAGTGAATGCTTTCAAAGTATGCTCCTTAGCACCAACAGGATCCTCTGGTAATTTGGTGGGCAACAAATCAATCCCAGTACATGTGTAACATCCGGGCGTTATGTTACCAAACTCTTTTTCCTTGCTACCATATGTTAAGTGTAATTATTTTGTCATTTTATGTATTTTCTAGGCCTGTTTTATGTATCATGCTGTAATTTCCATGTGCACCAGCAGGTGGCAGCAGTATGTAGCAGGACCTTAGCCAGTTTAGTATTGCTAGGTTGAATAGTTCATTCCAGTTTAGCCCCCCTCCTACATCTATCCTGACCCACTGCATAGTTGGCCACTGTATCACACCCCGGCTCACTGCACATGCATCATTAAAAAAATGTAGTTATGAACATCAACACCCCCCATCATGTACCCCATTAATCAGTAGTAATTTATTATTTCATTACCGTACCTTTCCCAAGTTGAGATCATCATATGGGTCAGGAAATCCAGTGAATTCTCTCGGGCTTCCATACAGATTAAGGTAACAAGGTCCAAAAGTGGGTAGGAATCCAACCTCCTTGTCACTACCTCCTGCTTGGAAAGATCGGGCTGGGATTAGTAAAATAGACGGGATGGAAAACTATTCCCAAGAGCGAAGTTGCTTCTATATAGTGAGCATAAGGAGAGCAGTCTGTAAATTCCTGGAGGAAGCATGTTCACATTGGCCCAAATGTTTTCTTCAGGAGGTTTAAAGTTAAGCATCAGATTTATTTAGCAATATGCTGGTTGCTCCTTAGCAATATATTACAAGATACTACTGAGGTGGCTAGGGAGCAACTGACATTTAAAATGGCCGGTAGAATATAGATATGGGAGAGTCATCTAGATAGATATGGGAGAGGTATAGTGGTAGACGTGAGGGAGAGGTATCTAGATAGATGGGAATGCTAGCTAAATAGAGAGATATGAGATAGAGAGATAGAAGAGAGAGATCAGCAACTGACATTTAAAGGGGTTGTGTCTCTTCAGCAAGTGGCATTTATCACGTAGAGAAAGTTAATAGAAGGCACTTACTAATGTAATGTGATTGTCCATGTTGCTTCCTTTGCTGGCTGGATCCATTTTACCATCACATTACACACTGCTCGTGTCCATGGTTACGACCAACACATTATAGGAAAAAGCACCATCCTATGTGCGCTCCCACAGTCCCGGCCACCAGAGAGGCCGAAACATTTTCCTACAGTGTGCAAGCACGACCACCGCTGCTGGATTGCAGGGTGGTCGTCACTAAGGATGAGCGAAGCAAGCTTCGGATGCTTGATCCAAAGTCGCTTTGTTCAAAGCTTCTGTTTAATGCAGTATGGAGACTTACATTTTAATGCTGTACAGAGACCGATCTCTGTACAGCATTAAACTAAAGTTTTAATAGACTTCGAATACAGAATCCGAAGCTCGCTTCGCTAATCACCAGTCAACACCATGGGAACAAGCAGTGTATAATGTGATGGGAAAATGAATCCAGCCAGCAAAGGAAGCAATATGGCCAATCACAATCCATTAGTAAGTGCCTTGTATTCACTTTCTCTACATGATAAATGCCATTTGCTGAAGTGACAACCACTTTGAAAATGGCATGTAGATATGGGAGATAGATAGATAGATAGGATAGATAGATATATCCATCTATGATAGAGATGTGGATATCCCATATCTTCCAGCTCTCAGACAATGCCTTATTCACTTAAGTGCCAAGAGGACCCTCCTCCCCGATGTGTTATATATGATGTATGCTGTACTGTGAAGCCATTACAATATGGCGCTTTACATAGTTTGCACACCAGAGTAAGTAAAACAATACACAATGCGCAGATGCAAAGTGTTAGTTTTATTCTTGTTTTGTATTCTAGCCAATGGAACAATGCCACAAGCCTCAGGGGGGATGCCAGTGTTCCGTTAGATTCCCCTACCCCCGTCACTTCCGGCCGCACCAGACATGACGAGGTGTGTCGGACGGGGTAGGGAAAATTTCACAGCAGAGTTAGCTGGACACACCGGCCGACACTGCGTATGCGCTGGGAGCCTCACCAGCGGTTAGGGTAGGGAAAAAGCACTGGCCCGTAATTTTACCCTAACCGCTGGTGAGGCTCCTGGCACATGCGCAGTGTCAGCCGGTGTCCAGCTAACTCTGCTGTGAAATTTCCCCATCACGTCACCGTGCACCTGCGCGGCGCAGCACACCTCCTCACGTCATGTCTGGCGCGGCCGGAAGTGACTAGAGTAAGGAAAACTCACGGGGTAGCGAAATCTAACGGAACACCCCCTCTGATGTACTTGTAAAAACTGCCTAACTTCCTGTAATAAAGGAGAACTGCTTTGACCCCTGCCTGGTGTCAGCGTGGGTTCTTCCATGCATGTAAAATCCTAGGATCAGAACAATTTGGAGCAGTAAAGCAAACGTAATTAGCCCCGATTGAGGGCATCTTTAACATATAGGATAGGTATCGTCGTAGATGTGGGAGAGGTATCTAGTGAGTTAAATAGAGATATGAGATAGAGATACAGGAAGCATAAGAGCAACTCCTATTTTAGGAATAGTTTTCCTAGAAAGGCTGTTTATTCTGCTTGGTGCTTTTTTTGCTCATTATTCGAGAACTGAATCCGTTATATTTGGTCTTCCAATAGAGCACAGAATAAAGCAGCCTGGAATAAAAGGCACGTCAGGATTATATGCTAGTCCAATTAGTACTTCATTAGTCATTTTAATATTCTGCTTTTCAGAATGCATCACATGGCGTCCAGCAGGATCAGCTAGGAGAACGGTACAGGCAGAGGCGATTAGTTGTATCAGGCGGCAGGGGGTGCATTCTACACATGGGCATGAAACAAGAGGCAGAGGGATTCTCCAGGTTCAGTATAATGTAACGTTATACCGTTATCCAATACTTCATGTATCGGTCCCTCACTGCTTTCAGGATTTCTGCTTGCAGTTATTGAATGGGGTCATCATGGTTACCTTCCAGGAGATGAGAATCGGTCAGATAGTCCTCCCGTGGAAATGAACTATGAAGAAACCTGTTCAATGACTGCAATCAAAGATCTTGAAAACCATAAGGAATGGATACAAACAGTATATTAGAAAACTGTATAACTTTTCATTATTCAAAGAATAACCCATATTTGCTGAAACCAGAAGACACAGGCGTATTTAAAGTCATGAAAAAATGTCTGTACTTTTTAGGCACTTTACATCAGGAAAGTGCTGGAATGCCAATGTACTAATATAATAAATATAATCATTCTGACTAATGGAGAAAGGTTCCTAAAAAGTAGAGATACTATTTAAAGGGGTATTCCGGTTATATTAAGTTAGCCTCTATGCACAGGATAGGGAATTACCATTAGATCGGTGCTACTGCTGGGACCCTCACAGTTTCCAAAAACAGGAGCCCCGTACTCTGTGGAGACCTCCGAAATGAACCGAGCAGCCATGTTCTCAGCCGCACCATTCATTTCTATGAGAGTTCTGGAGGCAGCCGATTAGGGCACTCTGCTAGCCCTGGAACGCCCATAGAAATGAACGTTGCGGCTGAGCACATGACCAGTCGGCTGCTCCGTTCATTTCGGGGGGCTCAACGGGGTACCCCTGTTATTATGATCCAGGCAGTAGAACCCACACAGATTTAATAGTTATCCCCTATGCTGTAGCTAGGGGATAACGTTATATAACAGCTGTTTTGAACTGTTTGGATATACATATATAAAATACATTGGGTGGTATTGCCAAGAAAGGTGTCCATTAGCATTTATCTATTACATAAAAGGTTTTTGTAAAAAATGTCAAGATGTTCATTGGTCATCGTAGAGTTAAAAGCAAAGCGCAGGAATGGTCTTAAAACATAATATAAAAGTAAAGTCAGTAGCTACAGGTAGAAGCAGACCGTGATAGAAAGGGGATTTTCCTCAGGATACATCAATATCTGATCTTGGGGGCCCAACATCCTGCACCGACACCGGTCAGCTGTTGGAAATTTGCTATGGGGGCCCAGCCTTTTTTAGGTAGGCCCCTGATGTGACCAACGAAGATGGTTAGATTAGATTTTTATATTTTATTTTTAAAAACTTGTTTTATAACTTATTTATACTTTTTTTTTTTTTCCCATAGGGAACTATAACAAGCAATCATTAGATTTCTATTCTCATATACTCCAATGCATTAGCATTGAAGTCTTTGAGAAAATTACTAGTTTCCTATGGAGCCCTGCTATAGACGAGGGCCCCATGGGGAACACTGTGCAGCAGCCTCCTGTTATTCTCTATGACAGGGGCTGCTGCAGACAAGCTCCGGGTCCCCCAATCGCCGCCGGAGCATGCCTAGAAGCGTGCACTTCCAGGTTTGTATGCGCTCAGATACTGTGGTCAGGATTCACCATGGCATCTTAAGTGTTAAATGTCTGCAACCGGCATTATCGCCAGTCGCAGACATAAGCTGCGGGTGTCTGCTATATGAAACTGCAGGCACCCCGTGGCTATGGGGCCCGCTCTGCTCAGGAGCGGGTGACATCTTTTAAGACCCGGCCAGCACCGTACTAGTACAGCACTGGTCGGGAGGGAGTTAATTACCACAGTGGTTAACCCACAACTGACCAGGCTTGTGCAACATCATTTTGGGTCTATATTCACATTACTTGCAATATCATTGCAGCTTCTTCCTCTGCAGACGCGAACCTCGATCATATTGAGTGTGCATGATGGCTTGGTTTCATGCAACTAGTTAAAGAGCACATCATTTCTCTTATTTAATCATAACTGAATAAAGAAGATAGGTTTTATGGAAGTGCTGGAGAGGTGGATGTACTCCCCAGAGCTCCTCAGCCTCTTCAAAAAGCTGACCAGCAGGAGTGCTGGGAGGTGGACCCCCATCAATCAGATATCGATGATAACCTAGCCAGTGATGGCTAAACCCAGTCACTGCAGCTGTGGTCCAACTACAACTCCCAGCATGCTCCATTCATTTCTGTGGAGTTTTGAGAACAGCCAAGGAAGTGTGCATCTTGGGAGTTGTAGTTTTACCACAGCTAGAGTGCCAGAGGTTAGCCATCACAGGCCTATTCTGGAGTACAGATCATCAATATTCTAGCCCCAGAAAAACCCTTTAATGCTGAATACATACTATTATGTGGTCAATGAATCGCACTACCACACCACTACATTTCTAAGACACTTCACAGTTGTCCTCTCATCTCTTCCACCATTAGGCTAGGGTTACATGGCGACATTGGTTGCGGCCAGGTTTGCCGAGTAGCGCTGATCCCATAGAGATTAATGGGATTGCCGCGCCGTCGCAAGAAAATCCAGCAGTGTTGGATTTCTTGCGATTGCCGTGAAGATACTATTTATTTCTATGGGATCAGAGGTACACAGCGATCCTGGCCCCGACAGCTGTCACGTGATCAAGGTCACTGTGTAGCCCTAGCCTTAAAGGGGTTATCCCACAAAAAGTATGCACTATAGACCCTTTAAAAATAAGGAAATCATCAATATAAATTCTCTCTTTCTGGAGGTGAATGAACTCATATGTGCCAGTGGTAATGCTCCCTAGAGTTTCTGATTTCACCGATATGTCTGTCCACCTTCTCCATCAGACGCTGGTGGACAGGCATGTGCAGTTGCTGCTCATCTAGGCTCCAGGCTTGGTGACCTCTTCATTCTCACTATGCTCCTTCTCGAATTGTCAGGTTAGAAGTTGGGCATGGGCAGCTCCCTTCTCCTCCTCTGATAATCACAGGGATGGGACCACAGTGGACTCCTGTGTAGAGGTAGCATTTTCGGGGGATAAAATAAAGTATGCACTGGCTTCTGGGGGTGGCATTACATTGAGCTTAAATGCAATGCACTCCGGGGAGAGAGAGACACAATGTGGTCACGTGGTGTGGAGCTTCTAGCCACCTACAGAAAAGGAATGGATGCAGAAGCTTGTCTAGAAAGGGTCATCATTAGCTTTAGAATTATGATGTATAGTTGTGCCTATAGATTCCCTAACAGTTGGAGGGATAACCCCTTATTAGGCTCTTGTGTTACTTTAAGACAAAATTCTTTCTTTAAAAAAAAAAAAGTTTCCACCTCCACCACCTCTACTCCAAGCCAGTTCTAGAATACGAAGACCTGACGTCTACAGAAAACGCTCACCATCCCTTGCGGTCAGCAAGCAACGTCCACAGGGAACCTTTGTTGGCAATATGAAGAGTACATCATTTACAATGCATTTTGGGGTAAAGTTAGATTAAAGTTAGATTTTTAGGTTGGTGATTAGTAAGGACTGTTCACACCGACAAAAAGCAAGCAGCGCTGACTGAACTGGATCTGCAGGTAGATCTGTACATGTGTATTACATACATGGGAAATCAAAAGGATATGTTCGCACAAGGCAGACATTTGGGGACTGTACCCTTCACCTGAATGGGGCTTGCAGAAATCCATGCACATACTGCAGAAACAACCCCATCCAGATGTAAAGAACACATTTCAATCACAAATGTATGCAAAAAATATAATACAAAATACTTATTCTGTCAGTAATATACTGTGTATTGCTAGTGTGTAGACTAAAATTAAGAGATGGGGGGGGGGGGTTAAAACGAGAGCTTGAATTGCAGCAGTAGATGTAGACGAGGCCAGTCCTTCGGACACAGACTACATTGCTGCCAGTACGGTGCTTTGCAGATTACATACTCTGCACATAGTAACATAGGGGGTCATTTACAACCAGATATACGGCACTTTTGTGGTGGATATCTGGCGCAGATTCTGTCGTAGGCCATGTTGTGGCAGAATCTACGACTTCTTCTTAGGCGTAGAAAACGGTCTCAATGCGGTCTTAAGACAGCAAGGAAGCGGTCTTAAATTTAGATTCAGCAGTTGATATGCCTCTTTACGACTCTGGTGGAACCGCCACCAGCGCAGGGGCTTATTAAGACCGGCGTCTAAAATGCTGATCTTAATAAATGTGCTCCATCGTTTATAAGGCTGAAAAAGACATCTGTCTATCCAGTTCAGCCTATTATTCTGCAAGTTGATCCAGAGAAAAAAAAAGTAGAAGCCAATTTTACTCCTTTTAGGCAAAAAACAAAAACAACTCCTTCCCAACTCCAATCAGAATAACTCCCTGGATCAGCGACCCCTCTCTAGTAGCTATAGCCTGTAATATTATTACACTCCAGAAATACATCCAGGCCCCTCTTGAACTCTTTTAGTGAACTCACCATCACCACCTCCTCAGACAGAGAGTTCCATAGTCTCACTGCTCTTACCGTAAAGAATCCTCTTCTAGGTTTGTCCCCTAGTCACGGTCACCGTCTGGGTATAAATAGATCATGGGAGAAATCTCTGTACTGACCCGATATATTTATACATAGTTATTAGACAGGACACTCTGGGAGTTATATTTGTATACTTAAAGGAGTTGTGCCAAGTGTCGACATCCACTATCCACAGAATAGGGTATAGCTAACTGATTGGTGGGGGTCCGACTGCCCCATTCCCCCGATCTGATGGAGCAGCAGCTTGGGCATGTAGAATGGTACCATACAGAATGAACAGAGTGGCAGGACACGTGCTCCACTTCTGTTCCATCAGATTTGGTGGAACTGGACCCCCATTCTCAGGATCAGGGGGGGTCCCAGTCAGTGTCGGACTGGAGTGTCTAGGGCCCACCAGTAAAAGTTATTTTGGTGGCCCACCGTACAGATACATTCAAATATTACCTGCTCACACAGCAGCAAGATG
Organism: Bufo gargarizans; assembly: GCF_014858855.1. Classification (NCBI taxonomy): domain Eukaryota; kingdom Metazoa; phylum Chordata; class Amphibia; order Anura; family Bufonidae; genus Bufo; species Bufo gargarizans. The sequence goes on from NC_058085.1 coordinate 359,455,340, forward strand.
CTACCAGATTGAATGTGGGGGTCCCTGCAGCAACTTTAAGGTAGGTAGGTCCTGGGGAGAGGAGGAGACTGGCAGCTTTCCCTTTCCCTAGAAGTCATCTCAGCTCTGATCGTGTCTATAATATACTGTGGAGTTTCTTTAATAATCGATCAAGTTTTTTTTATATGACCATAAACGGGTTGAGGTGCTGTACACTGAATATATGTATGTAGTGCAGTAAGTTTACTGTGTTATGTACCACTTTGTGTAGGGGGTGTGAGACTAGGGGCCCAACTTGCTCAGGGGCCCACCAGGGGATTCACCTGTACCCTTGTGGGCCAGTCCGAGTCTGGTCCCAGGGGTCGAACCCAATCAGTTAGTTATTCCCTATCCTGTGGATAGGGGATAGCCTCAAAATTTCCCACAACCCCTTTAAATGAATCTGTCATATTGAACATGGTGTGTGATTGAGAGCATGAAAATATTCAATATAAGGCTACATGCACACAACCGCGCAGTGTTTTGCAGTTCGCAAATTGCGGATATGTAAGACACGGATGCCAGCCATGTGCATACCACAATTTGCGGAAAGGAACAGGCTGCCCATTGTAGAAATGCCTATTCTTGTCCGCAAAATGGACAATAGAACATGTTCTATTTTTTTTTTTATTGTTATTTTTTTTGCACGGCCACAAAAAGGAGCAACGTCACGTGCATGAGGCCTAACTTACATTTTGTTCATTTAAATCTCTGCACTTTTTATACTTAGGAGTCCAGTGGGCGGTCCTATGCCCTGTATGACTATGCACGCAGAGATAGCTCAATCCCCGAGTAGGCCCACCCGCTGGACTACAGCATGGAAAAAGCAGAGAATTAAATTAATAAAATACAAGGTATACTGAGGTGGCAGTCTTCATTGTAGTCTATGGGAAATACAAAAACAGCTGAGCATGCTGCATGTATTTAGCCTATCGGTAGGACATTAATGTCTAGCCTAGGAAAACCTATTTGAAGTGCATATACTTCAGACATTCTCAGACGTGGACTCGGTCAGGCAAAAAGGCTAATTAGCAAATTTAACTCTGCTATATCTGTAGAAGTTTTGATTCAGAATCAGATGTAGTTATGGAGCCAATGCTGCATCTCCAGAAGTGCTGGCCTGTGTGGCAATGTTCCCCAAGTCAGACTGTAAATGGCCTGGTGTGTGGGTATTTGCATATACAGGGTATTCTAGTAGTGGGGATGGGCATTAAGATATCTCAACGGGGAGAAGTGTAGAGGGTACAAAAAAGCTGGCAATGCCAAACCGGGTGTGGCACAAGGGCACCATGTAATGCAACATGGATTCTGCACACTACATGATCCAGTCAGTTATAGGACTGCTATAAGACAAGCCAAAGACATAGAAAGATTGTCCATGCATAATTAAGCAGCAACGTTCATGCAGGTTCCAGTGCCAAAACTGTATTTTCCTGAAGAGAAATCTAAAAAAGTAATTCACTTTTTGATCAGGACCCAATGATGGAGTCACAGTTTGGGCAGTGGGTTGCAAAAATCAAATCAAATTCAAAATCACACCACGGTATACACCTTCCAGTGCTGTAGACCCAACTCCCGTAGTCTCACTGTCTATCACAAAAAGAAAAGGGTTAAATAGTACATGTCGAACACAATTCAATACAAAGAAAAATGCCCAATAATATCTCCTGAAAAGGGTAGAACATGAACATCAAGCCAAACCTTTGGAAGAAGAAATAAGAAAAAGTCGGTAAAACATTTAAAGGGAACCTGTCACATTGAACATGGTGTCTAAGCTGAAGGCAGCACGTTATAGAGCAGGAGGAGATGAGCAGAGTGATCTGTAGTGTTATATAGGGAAAAGATTCATTAAAACTTGTGTTTCATTTAAATTCCTGCTCATTCTGAGCTATGAAGTCCAGGACGCGGTCCCATCAGTGATTGACAGCCTTCCCTCTATGACTGTGCATACAGAGAGAGCTGTCAATAACTGATAGGGCCGCCTCCTGGACTTCAAAGCCCAGAATGAGCAGGGGAATAAATGAATTAAATCCAACATCGCAACAGAAACCATAAGTCAGAGGGGTCCATTGGGTGCCTTGTGGTCCATCATGCAATGGATCTGGCACTGCATTGGGTTTTCCACTTAAAGGAAACCACAAGGCTGATGTGAACAGAGCCCAAGATGCCATAGATGAGAAAGATTAAAGGGGTATTCCAGAATTCATATACTGGTGACCTACCCTCAGCATAGGTCATCAATATCTGATCGGCAGGGGTCCAACTCCCAGCACCCCCACCAATCAGTTGTTCTTAGACCAGTAACTTCACTTTCATCGCTGACGTGGCCTAGCTGCAGCTCAGTCCTGTTCAAAGAAATTTGGTTGAGCTGCAATACCAAGCACAGCCACTATACAATGTGCGGCATTGTGCTAGGTTAGCTGTGGAGGCAGCCGCAGCGGTCAATAGAGCACCAGTGTCTCCTCAAACAGCTGATCAGTGGGGGTGCCAGGCGTCAAACCCCCAACAATCAGATACTGATCTTTCCGGAGGATAGGTCACAAATAGAGGAATCCTGGAAAACCCCTTAAAAATAAGAAACAATAATAATAAATAATAAAGTTGAGGTTCCAATGAATAAATAGAATCCCCCTCCATATTCAGTCATTATTTTTGCGAAAAAGTGAAGGGTCATTTAAAAAAAAAAAATAATATATTGGTGAATACTTTTGGACAGTCTTCTGCCCTTTTAGAGAAGGCTATGCCACAAGAGGGTAGATAGAAAGCACCCATAATTAGGGACATAAGACATACCACATATGTGATCCATTATATTTACCACCTTGGTCAGGATCAGCGATCATTTCTGCAACCTACAGCTTACAGATCTGAACTTGTAATGTTAACTAGCTATAGACCAATTTCACAAGAGCAATAAAATAATGCACACTACAGATAAAAAGAATATGCCCTGCCTTAATGCTAGTGTGAACTGGGACTAATCTCTGAGTATACAAGCATTTTTCAATGCCAAGAATAATGCATCTCTGCAGGATTTTGGGAAGAGACATTACTTCATAGATTTTGACTTGCTGTGGCTGCATTGGCAAAATACACAATGCTTGTGTCATACTGATCAGAAATATGTAATAATAGAAATCAATAAGCTCTGAATCTGCCTAATTGAATAATTCTGGTCTCACCTTCAATATCACCACCTGATGCAGCGATTTTAGACAAACTCAGAATAGTTGATCCAATTGCATCATTCTTGGTAAGTCTGTCCCTGAATAGAGATAGAAGATTAAAAAAAATTATATAAAAAAAGTCAAGATTAAATGGTTCCCTGTGCCAAAAAAGACTTTAAAATAAAGACATACTGTAATAATAAAAATAACCTAATAGTAGCAATGATAACACTAATACTACCACTACCAATTATAATATCTAGCCAAAATAAAATCAAATAGCTAAGAAAACATTTTTCCAGTTCTGTATCAGGCCTCGTCCACATTTCCGTTTTTTAACTGACGTTAAACACGTGTACCTATTTATTTAAATGTGTCTGTTCAGATTTAAGTATTATTTTTTTTTTACTGACCGTGGGTCATTAAAAAGAAATCACGGAGACATGCACTACTTTGATCCATTATGTGGACCAAGCACGCCCATGGAAGTCTATGGGTCAGTGAAAATCACGGACTCAACAAAGATGGCATCCGTGTTATGTCCGTTCTTCACTGAAGACTGATAGGCGATTCTTTGGAAATTAATTTTCAGCTGAGCAATGTCCCTCTCACACGGACCAACCATAGAACCTTCACGGACATCTTCATGGATGAAACCTGTACGCTTTTTTTCACGGATGTAACAGACATGGACATGTGGAGGAGGCCTAAAGAAGCACTCGAGTGCAAGCTTTTGTCTCTATCATGCAGTATATGCTGCTATTGAACAGTCACTGTACTTTCAACAAACATTGCATAAATCAATAGTACATGTGAATATAAGTAACTTTATAATATATCTTAGCATAAAAAAATAAATAAAAAATAGGTATTTTTCCCTCTAACTCCTCCTCACCCCCTCTCTATAGACTTCTATGGGCAGCATGAAATCTGATCCTTCATTGAGCTGGCAGTCCATGTTCTCTCTCAAGACCAATTCAGCCAATAATATTAGCATGGGATGACCTATTACAAAGTTTCTTATATTCTCATGTGCAAAGTTTGTTGAAGGTACAGTGACCAATTAAAGAATAAAGTAGAGGTTCTTGTGTATGCCTTGTGTTTGTCTTAGATTTGCTATACGTGGGTTGTCTGCCATCTTGGCTCCTTCTTTCCCTTTAATGTACTTCTCCTAATGCACCTTACATTTATCATTATGCCTCTGGCTTTGCAGAGACAGAGGGGGTGGAGTCTGATCACACTGCACCTGCTCCGAGTCCTGAGGGCAGTAAGTGATAGATCACCGACACAGAACTGCAGAGTTTCAGTGTAGTCCCATTCCATGCAACTTCAGCCTGTCTCCACTGCCTCCTGCATCTGATAGTTTCTCCCTGTCTGCTTCAACAAGCAGATGGCAGGGGAAGCAGTGTGAAGCTACTGCTCATAAAAATACTCTGGGGATTCTGCACACCGCACTCACAGGCAATATAGACAGACAGTGCTGTTCACTGTATGGGCCCACCTACTATATCACTGCAGTAATGGTCCCTTAGATACAACACAAATGATATCTCTAGCAGCACTGTGGTATGCATGGAGACATAAAAAAAAGAACAAGTTGGATGAAGGCAGATGAGAAGGTGTCTGATAGCTGCCAAGAGGGATTTAATAAGTAATAAATTATGTAATCTTGTATTCACAGGAAGTCAGCTGCACAGGAAAGATTGAACTTCTGTTTTACACTGGTCTGGACGGAGGGTCAGACAGGTGATCCCATGACACAGCTGCCCATAATGAAAGACTACAAAACGTATTAAAGGGGTTGTCAGTTATTTTTTTGTTCTTTGCATGTTTCTAAATAATCAAATGTAACAGCTTGTAACTGCTGTCTGCTCTCTCACTGGATTCTTAACCCCTTCAGCTGCACAGACTTAGGGCTGAAGGCTTTACTGAGTAGCTGCAGGCAATGAGGAGACAAATGCTGGGCACAGGAGCTCACAGACTAGAGGAGTTCTGCACAAGAACAGGTAGGGGGAAGATCCTGTGTGTATCAGCAGTGTCCTTGTACAGATGGGATTTGTAGTCCTACAAATACAACATGCTGCCGAGTATCCCAGCAGGCAGACATGTCATTCAGGGCAGACTTCTATTCACTCCCTTTTTTTTTTTTTACCTAAAACTTGCTTAGCTCAGTTATATATTGCTGCCAGGGGAGTTGCTAGGTTAAAACATTCGGGGCCCGGGGCCTTGAATCTAATTCCGTGCAAGAGCTGAAGGACCTGTGATTACCTCACAGCCCATGTGATCAGTTCTAAATTTCGTACCTGAAAAGGACCCGTGATGATGTCACCATCATGTGACGAGTGCAGGAGAGGACGGCAGTGAAGAGGAGAAGACCTGGTGGAAGAAGCTGTGGTGATGTCTGCTACATGAGGAGAGGTAAGTGAAGGGGTAGATTACTCCATGTGAGAGGCAGAGCAATGTTGGGAGTGGTAGTTATTTAACTGGGAATGTATGATCGGGTTGAAGGGAGGGAAGTCTTTTACATGGGACTGAAGGTTGAGGGGTAATGCTATTTACATGGCACTGCATGTTGGAGGTGGCTGGGGAGGGGGTAATTGTATTTACACGGGGCTGTATGTTGAAGGTGCCTGGGGGAGGGAGTGATGTTATTTACATGGTACTGAATATTGAGGGGGTGATTTTTTTTAACATGTAACTGTATTTTGGAGGGGGCTGTAGATAGAGGAGGATGTTATTTACATGGGACTGTATATTGGACGGGGCTTGAGAGATGGTGTGATGGACTGTATGGTGGAGGGGCTGAGGAATTATATATTCTGAGGACAGTAAACGGAGGAATATTGGTAGACTTACAGAATTGGGCCATATACATTGGGGCTTGGGCCCCGGATCTTTTGAGACTCTAGCAACGCCCTTGATTGCCGCCATCATTTTTCCATAACTCAGACAACCCCTTTAATGCAACGGAGCTGGGATGTAAATCTCCACTGCCAGAATACTGCTAGTGAGTGTTACGTGTGACTCCTTACCCTCCTGGGAGCTCGCAGTCACTTACCAGTCAAATACAGTGAGCCTTATGTTCTCACACATAGACGGAAACTGCAAGAGACAAGTACAGGTCCATGTATTACACGTATATACTTTGTACCCAAAGATTTTCTATGCAATTTAAGAGATCTCACCTTGATCTGAAGATTGACCGCCTGGTTCCATTCTGGATTAGCATTTTTTTCAATTGTTTTTGTACAGACCTTAAAAAAAAATTAAAAAATAAAATAAAGTGTTAGAGAAAGAGGAGACCAATCCACACAGAAATTATATTCTTTGTAGTTACCCATTATGGTTTTACCTTCTTCCCAGCAAAGCCCACTTCCACAAATGGGTCAACTAAATTTTTCCTATCCGAGTCTGCGCCAAAAAGTTCCTTAACTGACTGCGCAAATGCATCATCCACTAAAGAAAGAAATACCAGTGAGGAGAGATTACAATTACAGTATTTTAATTCATTTTTAAGATACCTGCTTGCTGTCTGAATGAAACAAAAATGACGAAATTTTTTGTAACTGTAAACCTGCCTTGCTCAATGTCCTGCACAGCTCATGAGACCTGTATACTGGTAAGCCCTGCACTTATCATTAGCCTGTGAATGTAAACCATTAAAGGGCTTTTCCAGAATTTTAACTAATGACCTATTCTCTGGATAGATCATCATTATCTGATTGGTGGGGGCCAAAAGCTGGGACTCCCACCGAGCAGCTGTTTGAGAGCTCGCAGTAGCACCACACCTTCTCTCAGCGCCATACATTTGACCATCGTATTAACTAGATGCGATGGGGCTGAACTGTGCCTAGGCCATGGGACCAATAAACATGACATCCAGTGTTGCACGAAGCGAGCTTCCGATGCTTCATGCGAAGTCACTTCGTTCAAAACTTCAGAATAATACCGTATGGAGATCCGTCTCCGTACAGTATTAGAATGTATGGGCTCAGATGAGCTTCGGAACCGAAGCAGAGTTTGAGTTCAAGTTTTTAAAGCGGTTTTCCACAAAAATCAACTACCGAAGCTATTCAACGAAGTCACGTACTTCGGCTCATCGGAGCCCATACATTCTAATACTGTACAGAGACTGATCTCCGTACAGTATTATTCCGAAGTTTTGAACAAAGTGACTTCAGATGAAACATCCGAAGCTTGCGTCGCCTAACACTAATGACATCACATGGCTTAGGCAAAGCTGCAAGAAGGACGCAGTGCTACTGCTAGCACTAATGCCTACTCAAACAGCCGATTGCAGAGGGTCCCGGGTGTCAGACCCCCACAATCAGATACGGATCACCAATCCATCTGGGATTCGCGTCCCCACCTATCCCTTGGTTGAACTTGATGGATTATTATTTTTTTTTTAACTGTATGAACAATGTAACTATCCAGAGAATTCCCAGAAAACCCCTTTAATGTCTATTTGCAGGCGGCAAACAGAGATCTTGAAACGGTTGAGGAATTTAAATTAAGAGTATAACAGAAAGCTGCATAACTTTACATTATACAGGTCTACAGCCTAGGTGTACACAAGCCCTAGACCATGACTGTGCAATATCAGGTGCAGGCTTGTCAAGAAAGCAAGTCACTTACCACAACTTTCGTGCCGTCTGTGTGTTCAGCAAAGTTTCTCACCTTGATCTCCATTTCATTATGTTCCAGAATTGTTATTACATGGAGGATGCAAGTAGCTACTAAACCCTGCGAGTGTGTGTAGGTCATTTCTACAAGTGACATGGGTAATCAGTATTGGGCCTTCTATCTTCAGGGGCCTACAGCAGCCACATTGGCACCTCTATGGTAAATATGACCTTGCTGATGGAATGCAAATGATCCTTACATGAGCGGTGGGACTCAACTAAGGGGGCTCATCTCCACTTCAAAAGGTAATTTGTCCCCATTCTACATTTTACCTCAATTCGTATTGTTACCTCGAGCCCTGTGCTGTGACATCACTGTGCTCATTATCCCTGTGCTGTGACATCACTGTGCTCATTATCCCTGTGCTGTGACATCACTGTGCTCATTATCCCTGTGCTGTGACATCACTGTGCTCATTATCCCTGTGCTGTGACATCACTGTGCTCATTATCCCTGTGCTGTGACATCACTGTGCTCATTATCTATGTACTATCACAAAACTATTTGCATCAGTTCTGTGCTTTAGGGAAACCAACCATAAGCTTTTCCTGAACTTGCTGCTGAAACTGGACATGGTGGAGTAGGGCCCCATGCCAAGTTTTGTTATGGAGCCCCATGGTTCTTTATTACACCTCTGGACCCTTAGATATGTCCCATTACTTACTCTGTGGGATGTCCTCAGCTCTGTAGATCTTAAGTAAGAAGGTCACCCATCTCAGTGCCACTCCAGTAGGAAGGAGGAGATTGCTTTCAATATCATCAGCTTCATTATCTTTTTCTCTTTTCTCCATCTAAAGAATGTAATGCACCATCATAGGTATGTGTGTGTGTAATATATATATTATATATATATATATATATATATATATATATATACACACATACATACATACACATACACGCAACAGACTAGCCCTAGGGTATTCTTAGTCCTGACAGAGGTTGGAGGGGCTTGCAACCGCACTCACTAAAGGCTCACAAGACACCACTATCCAAAACCCTGTTCTGATGTACAGAGATAAGTCTAAATAGAAATCCCACTGGGTATTGGAGAATTTTGTGCTGGAAAATCCAAGATCATGTGCGCCAAGAGAAACCAGTCTCCATTAAAAGGGGAGCGCACTGCGCTTTTACACGGCTACCGCTCCCATAAAATTTCTATGGTGCTGATAGAAATGGCGAGAAAATAGCTGGCTCAGCCATTTTCGGTGGCCCCATAGAAATGAATGGAGGGCAGCCACGCATGCGTCCTCCTACACTTTGCCGGCTGCGTTTACGTAACCATGGTGTCCGAAGGCCCGCCCAAGATTCTGCAAGATCTCACACATCACCATGTGATGATGTCATGGGTGCATCACGTGACCGCATGGAACGCAGAACACCAGATACGCCAAGTATGGACAAATCCTGCCCTGAATCTTGTTACGTAATTCAGCATCAATACAGCGATAAAAGGAAAAGGAAACATATGTCGATATGTTTTGGGAGGATGATAAAATTGGTTTGATGCGATTAATGGAGACTGGTTTCTATTGGCACATATTATCCTGGACTTTTTGCAGCACAAAATTCCCCAATACTCGGTGTGATTTATACTAGGACGCATCTTTATACATCAGAACAGTTTTTTTTTTAGAACTACGCAGCTGATAGTCGACCAGGGGTTCATTGAACGGTCATCATTATAAATCAAGCATCAGATCATCAGCTTCTGGATTATTGTATTCAGAAAATCCGTACTCACAGGGGGCTCATCTCCAGTGCCTATAACAAGCATGCTGACTTTTAGGTATCCTTTGGCTCCAGAGCTCAAGTCTTCAGGATCATGAAGGAGAACCCATTTTCGCATAACAGCATGACCTATAATAAAAACATCCAATAATTACTACTATTTCACCATCTACTATACATGTGTTCACCGGCCACTTAAAATTTCAATTAAAAAGGGAATAAAATAAATAAATTAAAAAAACTTACTGGGTTCATCGTATATAAAGCCGATATCAAGCTAATAAAAAGAAACAACAAATATGGTTAATAAAATGTACTGATAATCGGGCAATCTACTGCTATTATATTTACTATGCATTTCTATAGGTGGTTGGGGGGGGGGGGGGAATTCTGAAAGGGGCTCTCAAGGATTTTTATATTGATGGCCTAACCTCAATATCTGATCGGCGGGGGTTTGACACTCCTCGCCCTTGCCTATGAGATTCTTCAAAGCAGCAGTGGTTACTGCACTGAAGTGAATGGGACCGGAGCTGCAGTAACCAGCTGCATCCACTACACAACAGATTGTGCTGTGTAGTTCTGGCGCCCACAACTGGCTGCGGAGCTACTGCAGAATGGCTGATCAGCCAGTGAGTGTGGGGGGCCGGCCCCCCACTGATCAGATAGATATATAGATAGATCTATATCTCCGGACAACTCCATTAGGGGCTGTTTACACAGCGTATTTTGCCATAACCGAAATATCTCTGGCGGCTGCATGGTTTCTGCCTCCCATGCATTTCAATAGGAGTCCACACTGGGGTTTGTTGGTGGAATGGCAGCTTAAAGACCTTTCATAGGATTATGGGTTACAAACTGGCATGCTTACCAGATAGGGCCGCCCCTACAGATGGCAGCACTTATTTTTTTTCTAAAATACCCCTTCGTTCCAGCGATGTGTCCCCCATTGTTTTTGGCGCCTCATATGTTAATTTAGAGTATCGGTACAGGGAGGAGGAGACATCAGGGTTTCTCAATGGGAGTCTCCTTCTCCCTGGCTGTACCACGGTCCAATCGCAGCGGAGAGCGTCACAGACGGAGAAAAAACAGCTCACCTTCCTCCTGGCTGTGACGTTCTCCGCTGTGATTGGACCGTGCTGCAGGGAGAAGGAGACGCCCATTGAGAAACCCTGACGTCTCCTCCTCCCTGTACCTAACAAGTGCCAAAAACTGTGGGGGACAGCGCCGGGAGGGGTATTTTAGCAAAAATAAATAAAAAAGTGCTGGCATCTGTAGGGGCCGCCCTATCTGGTAAGCATGCCAGTTTGTAACCCATAATCCTATGAAAGGTCCTCTTTAAAACAACACCAAAACATGGAGAGGGACATGTTCCTTCTCTGTGTGGCCGTGGCTTCAAGCCACGGTTCTTTGAGCCTCAGCACTGCTTCTATTGAAACAAAACCACTGAATAAACCACGCAGCTGCCGCCACAGTTTTGGTGGCCGTGTCAGTGTCAAAACTCCGGCACAAATGACACTGTTTAAACGGTCTCTTTAAGTGGTCATACACAGCCCGGCAAGACCATCGAATGTGTATTGGATGTTCGGCCGCCTTCAAGCTTCAAAAAGGACCAAACAGGCCCGATTCTTTGTTCTTCGGGGAGACTAGCTGCAGTGGCGTATTCCCATCTCCAAACGAGCTTTCAGCAGACCGCTACTGAATGTGTATGGCCACCTACAGGCAGTGGACACAGTAGGTGATCACATACAGGATATGGTAATAAATTCTATATAGCCGAGAATCGCCTTATCGAAACTGTCTTAAGAAAAACTGACCCTGTTGCCCATAGCAACCAATCAGTGCGCAGCTTTCATTTCCTACACTGAAAATTTTAAAGCTGTGTTGTGATTGGTTCCATGTACAACCTTCCATATACAAGCCCTGCATGGACCAGGCCGCATCCAACATCGCAGGACTAAAGTGTGGCCTCAAGCTCTGGCCTAAAACAAAGGTTTGTTAATCAGTAGAAAGTGTATTCCTTCTACAGAAATTGAGTCAGACCGTAAAAAACATGGGGAAGATTTATCAGAACTAGCATAGCTGCCAACTGTCCCAAATCTGCTGCGACTGTCCCCAATTTGCGCTGTCCCGTCGAAAATGAGCGGGACTACCGCAAACCCTGGCCACAAATAGTTGTTTCTGGGCAGGTCAGGGGCATTATCAGGCTCCTAGGCCCTGATTTTACCAACTCAAATGCTGGTAGGTATGAACCAATGTAAAGGAAAACTGGTTTAGTTGCCCATAGCAACCAATAAGATTCCACCTTTCATTTTCAAAGCTCCTTTGGAAAATGAAAGGAGTAATCTGATTGGTTGCCATGAGCAATTAAACTGGCTTTGATAAATCTCCCATTTTGTCCTCAGGGTCTGTTACTATGGGCCTTAGAGAGGATTTCACGCTAACCACACTTCTATCTCCACAGGACCTGGTGGCCAGGATCATGGGAGTGCGCATAGGCCGGCACCTTTTACTATAGTGTGCAAGTACGTGCCATCGGGTCCCCATGCGGCTGTAGGGGGGACCCGATGGCATGGAAGGCAGCGCAATGTCTAAGGAAGGAATTGCGCTGCCTTCCGGTGAAGAGCCTGTGAGGTCCAGCCCCCTTGATCTCACAGGCCGGAAATAAAAAAAAACTATGGCTCAGAATATGGAGACACTAAAACAATTTTTTTTGTTTTAATTGTTTTAGTTATTGTGTAAAACTTACATTAAAAAAAAAAAAAAAAAAAAAAAAAAAAAATATACATATTTGGTATCGCCGTGTTCGTATCGACCGGCTCTATAAAATATATCACATGACCTAACCCCTCAGATGAACACCGTAAAAAATAAAAACTGTGCTAAATAAACAATTTTTTGTCACCTTACATCACAAAAAGTGTAATAGCAAGCGATCAAAAAGTCATATTCACCCCAAAATAGTGCCAAACAGTCATCTCATCCCGCAAAAAAAAAAAAAAAATCATACCCTACCCAAAGTAATCGCCCCAAAACTGAAAAAACTATGGCTCTCAGAATATGGGAGATACTAAAACATGTTTTTTTTTATATTTTTTTATATTAATTGTGTAAAACTTACATAAATAAAAAAGTATACATATTAGGTATAGCCGCATCCGTGACAACCTGGTCTATAAAAATATCACATGATCTAACCTGTCAGATGAATGTTGTAAATAACAAAAAATAAAAAACTGTGCCAAAACAGCTATTTCTTGTTATCTTGCCTTAAAAAAAAGTGTAATATAGAGCAACCAAAAATCATATGTACCCTAAAACTAGTACCAACAATACTGCCACCCTATCCCATAGTTTTTAAAATGGGGCCACATTTTGGGCGTTTCTACTCTAGGGGTGCATCAGGGAGGCTTCAAATGTCACATGGTGTCAAAAAAAAAAACTGCCTTCCAAAATCCGTATGGCATTCCTTTCCTTCTGCGCCCTGCCGTGTGCCCGTACAGCTGTTTACGAACACATATAGGGCGTTTCTGTAAACTACAGAATCAGGGCCATAAATATCGAGTCTGGCTGTTAACCCTTGCTTTGTACCTGGAAAAAAAATTATTAAAATTGAAAATCTGCCAAAAAAGTGACATTTTGAAATTGTATTTCTATTTTCCATTAATTCTTTTGGAACACCTAAAGGGTTAACGACGTTTGTAAAATCAGTTTTGAATACCTTGGGGGGGGGGGGGGTAGTTTATAGAATGGGGTCTTTTTGGGTGGTTTCTATTATGTAAGCCTCGCAAAGTGACTTCAGACCTGAACTGGTCCCTAAAAAGTGGGTTTTTGAAAATTTCAGAAAAATTTCAAGATTTGCTTCTAAACTTCTAAGCCTTGTAACATCCCCCCAAAATAAAATCTCATTCCCAAAATTATTCAAACATGAAGTAGACATATGGGGAATGTAAAGTAATGTCAATTTCCACATGGGTCATAGATTTTTTCTGCAGCAAGAAGATTAGATTTTGTAAAATCCCATTCACCTTGCTCTGCCTATACATCTTATCTGCCCCGTGTGGATGGGACCTCAAGGTCTTTTCAATATGGTGACACGCTGGCGGGACTAGACTACTCCTGTCCACTGAGAAATTGACTATATATAATAAAGTGAGGCGACGGGGCAAAAATTAAAAAAAATGGCATCAAAATTTGGGAGAACAGAAATAACGCTTTAATGTATTAAACACGATATATCATTTACCTTAAATTCTCCGATCATGCTGTCAGCTCTTATCGAGCCGGAATTGAACAACTATGTATTAGAGAAAAAACAGGATTATATATTCAATCGTGAAATTGAAAATCTCATACTAAAATCATAAGAAAATATGTCACTTACCCGCAGTATTACCGATTCATCAAACAGCTCTGATGGGGTCATGTTCACATTGTAGAAAAAAAGCTGTTCAATAAAAAAAAAAAAACTACTACATTACACATGACATAGGGCTGGAAAATCATTTGTACAGCTCTACCACAGTAGATGCGTCATTTGCAATACGTGCCAAGTCCTATAGTACTAACGTCCTAAGCTGCATGTGCCGTACCCCAGGGGGTATCTGCAAGTGGTTTGTACTGTGATGGTATGTTATGTAATGTTCATCCAGCATGTTATGGTTGGCAGGGACAGGGTTAAATCAACCTATTCCTCTTTTGGCAGGAGTGGGCTGGTCCGAATTCCTGTCTAGAGCTGGAGACAAGTGGAGAGTACCTAGTGAATGAAAAGAGGGCGCAAGTCCATGTGCTCCTTTTTTTTAGCCCTCAGGATCCAGACACTAAATAGATATCTGTGAGTTACTGTTTCTGCGCAAGCGAGAGAGCGCGAGCGAGAGAGAGCGAGCGAGATAGGAATTTAAAATCTGGCCAAACATATGAGTCAGTAAGGTAACCTGTTATTTCAGCTATTACAAACTTTGCTGCTTGTGAGGGATTACAGTTAAAACACCTGTCCCACTTAATCAAGTCGTGGTCAGACGTCCCTCTAAAACCTGTATCCCGCAGTGGCTACTACTGCCACAATTGCCAGATTACAAGAGTGCCTTTTTTTGCCACTCTGCCAGCATTCATACTTCACCACCTGGGGAAAGGATTTGCCCTGTGTACAGATTCATGTTACAACACCTATTAATAAATTACAACTCCTATTTTTTCACGCTGTAAAACGCCCGACACATAATCAAGTACTTGAGCTTCTTTGGGGCGTTTTGACGCGCGTTTGTGGCCATAGGACACTGCAGTCAATGACACAAACGCGCGTCAAACGCACGTTTACCATTACAAAAAACGCGCATAAAAACGCGCATAAAAACGCGCGTTTGAGAAACGCTCAGGTGTGAAAGCAGGGTAAATGCCATTCATGGGGAAACCCCTTTAAAGCTAACCTGTCCCTGCTTTTAACATGTCTGCTTTTGTACCTACTTGCAATAACTATTCTCTGTTTTGTGCCATTCGTTTATTGTTCCTACTAGAAGTTTATGAATGAATTGGCAGCAGTCTACAATAAAGGTCTAGCTGGGTGTTACCAGTTAGGGCTTGTTCACACGACCATATGGCTTTTTCTGTGTTCTGCGGGCAGTTTTTTTTTTTTCAGTTTTCTTGTTTTAGTAGCATTTCCTGTTCCATTCCGTATGGCGTATACAGTAATTACATAGAAAACATTGGGCTGGGCATAACATTTTTAATAGATTGTTCTGCAAAAATGGAACAGATACGGAAGTACATTCCGTATGTGTTCCGTTTTTTTGCGGACTCATTGACTTGAATTGAGCCACGAAACATGATTTGCGGGCAGTAATAGGACATGTTCTATCTGTGAACGGAACGGAAACGGAATGCATACGGAGTACATTCAGTTTTTTTTGAGGAACCATTGAAATGAACAGTCCCTATACGGAACTAAAAAAACGGCCTGTATACGGAACGCAAAAAAAGTTTGTGTGAACGAGCCCATAGTGTGTGTCCCTGCACAGTCTGACACTAGCGATATGCCCCCATTGTCTATGATGTGACAACCCCTTTAATGGGGTTGTGCAGGATTAGGGAAAACAAAATAATCCTGTTTTTGTTGGATTGGGAACGGTGCCACTGTGCATAGGGCTGTGCCTGGTATAGAAGCATGGCACATTAGCTGGGCATTGTTTTGGGAACAGAAAAGCACCGTTTCTAATGCTGGACAACCCCTTTGTAGACATGCCCATACAAGTCTTAAATGTTAAACCTAATTACAGAATTAAATAATTTCAGAAACTAAAAAGATCTGATGCAGTGACCTTTGACACTGGGCATGTGCATTTAATTATCAGCAGCATGTGACCTGTAAATTCCTTAGGCTGCAGCACAGATCTCTAACTGCAGCTATATTGCTGTACCACCAGAGGGCGCAAAAACAGCAAGTACAGTAGATTTTGCAAAAGTGATTTGATTCAACCACTGACCTCATCAAAGTAGGGGTTGTTTCCTCTTTTGATTCTTGTTCTGTGGGTCTGTCCGGCTACGCTGACCTTCACCACAGGTTTTATATTGTTCCCAGTCAACTGCCGCCCTTCAATCACTCGAATCCTGATCTGTCAAGGAAAAAAAAATGTAAAGAATAAAAAATAAAAATAAAAAAAAAAGTTTCTAGGTGGTGATGAAATCCACAATCAGATAAAAAGTAACAAGCTCTGCTTTTCGGAATTACACAGCAATGGTGTATTCTATCTGACACCTCACTGTAATGCCAATGGCCCGATTGAGCCCACCTCGTCTAAAACACAGCACATGTCCCTGCAAAATTACTTGGAAATCTTGAACTTTGTTGGACAGGATCCTCCTGGTTTTCTTTCCTTTTGTTAGACGTCTGGAAATTTGATTTTCGGTCTGACCAGGAACCCCAGGCATGTATGGGTTAAATCCTGAATCAACAACATCTCCATCTTCTTCATCTTCATTATCTAAGGAGGCAGAGGAGGCAAGTTAATCTAGAAAGGTGCACCTAAAAGGCAGCGGTGTAAAAGCATTTCTGCAGCTTTCCTATACAGATAAGGACCCGTTCCCATCAGCGCAATTATTTCCATTATAGCAGCAGAACGAGAAAAAAAGAAAGTGCCGTATCCGGCATATAACTGACGAGAATGGACGCCAACAGACTGCACTGATTATAATGGGATCCGTCCAGGAGATTTTTATTTTTTTTATGGAGAGAAGGTTCTGCATGCAGCATTCTCTCCGCCATTTCTAATGAACTCCATAAGGGCGCCTTCACACGCGGCATATTTTGTGGCGACTAAAAATCAGTTCCATTCACCTTAATGGAGCTTGCAGAAATCGGAATTTTCGGCCACAAAATCTGCCGCGTGTAAAGGCGCCGTAACAGCGGCTCCAGCGCAGATGTAAACATATAACCAAAGGGGTTTTCCGAGATTTGAATACTGATGACCAATTCTCTGGATAGGTCATCAGTATCTGATCTGTGGGGGCCAACAGCAGACACTCTGAACACTCGCCAATCAGCTGTTTGAGAAGGCACCAGCACTCGCTGTAGCGCATTGGCCTTCTCAGGACTTTCTCTAGGCCAAGTGAGGACACATTCATCAATTACATGGACTAGGCGCAACTCAGCCCCATAGAAGTGATTGGGGCCGAGCCGCGATAGCAAGCACAAATGTAACACCCCAGGAGTTGTTACGAAACTCTGTTACCCCGCTACAATCTGTCAAGAGCCTTTACATTGTCATCTAATGTAATTCTATCTAATATCCTCACAACTGTGCATTGTAAACCTTGTTAAATGTATGTTGATGTAATTTCAATGTTCACCAGCAGGTGGCAGCAAGGTGTTAGCAAGGAGTTAAAGTCAGCTTAGTGTTTCTAGGCTGGAATAGTACATTCCAGTTTAGACCCCCCCTCTCTATGAGCAAAGTGGACTGCACCCATTTCCTGCCTCATGGGGAGGGAAGGAAGTTAAGTTAGTGTGCCAGCCACCCCTGCTAGGGGAAGGCTGTGCGTGTAGGAGCTTCCAGATATAGGGATCCAGCCAGGATCTCGTCTCGGCTGAAACATTGACCAGCCTTGTAGTCTCAGCTGGAATAAGCAAGCAGACAACTCCAGTTCCAGGAAGAAGCATAACCTGTGAAGATAGCTGTGAGTACAGACAAGAAACCCAGGAGAAGCCATATTTCTCCTCAGCTAGTCAGTCCCCATATAGCAGAAGATGGACAGTGCAGAAGCCAAATTCCTGCCACAGTTTTAGAGCTGCAAGCAGACGTCCTTTCCTGCAAAGCTCTAGGTACATGAGAGAGCAGAAGATAATTTCTTGCCAACCATTGCCATTACCTGCTGAGACCTAAGACTAAAGATGTATCTTGCTTGGATGAAAGCTACAACCAGTAAAGACAAGTTTGAACTTTACCCAAGGTCTGGATCTCCCTTTCTGCTGCAAATCCCTCTATTACTCCTACTAGCACCACACAATTTATTGCAAGCGAGCCAAGATCCAGGAGTCTAGCCGTACCCAGGTAGGAGACACCGTTGACACCATTACCACTACCATACAGATACATTACACCACTCTGGCATTCCTAACCTGGGGTGTGAGTTACAACACCTTAAAAAGGGCCCTGTGACTGTACCCTGCACGCGCTGCAATTGGAGTCACGAACAAAACTATAGACCACTTACACCTGACCCAGCCATTGCATATTTTGTCATCAGAGTGCATGCCGTGGTCCAGCTCATTGCACAACCACTATACAGTGTATGGCGTTGCGCTTGGTAAACGCCGGTGCCTTCTCAAAAAGCTGATCGGTGGGGGTTCCCTTGTGGGAGGAGGGGGGGGGACTTGGAACCGAACCAGAGTTCGGGAAAAGGTTTTTAACAGTAGAAATTAATTTTTGAAGTTATTACCCGAAGTCTCGCGAGACTTCGTTAAGTAATAACTTCGGCTCATCTTAACCAAGTAATGAGCTCTCGCTCCGTACAGTATTCAAAAAGTTTTATGCCGATCGACTCCGGATGTTTCATCTGAAGTCAATTTGCTCATCCCTAGTTATAATCCTTTAAAAAAAAAAGACCCCAAAAACAGACCTGTCAAGTGTCCCTCTTTTGGAGGGATAGTCCAGTCCCTACTTTTGACCAAAGTCCCTCTTTTTGATCCGAGTTATAGATTTGCATTATTACATTAACAATATTGATCAAGAACGTGGTTCCTATCTGTATATTAGCAGCCTGCCTTTTATATCATTTCATTATTAGAAGCAATTTGGATTTTAGATATTTCTATTTTTGGATAGTTTTTGCGCTATTGCATAAAAAAAACTAAATATTTAGGAAAAATTGATCTTTCACACAGTGAACAAGTGTCCAAAAATTGGGGAGGTATGCCAAAAATAGAGTGATTTCTACTGTAATCTTCAGAGAAACCGGTCAGCAAGTGTTAGTTCTCCTGCAGCGCCACACTATCACAGGGGAAGCTAGACATTGCATGGTACCCATTAAAATCACTCAGTGGTCTATTCCTGTAATGAAGGACTTATCAAGTTCTAGAATGGGGGGGGGGGGGGAAGAGAGATGATCTTTGTTAGCCTTCCTAGCTCTGGTTAAATTATAGAGGTCCAGAATTGGGGGGGACTCCTAATAATTCAAAATTCCATAATAGGGCAGTTGAAAAGGAATTTCCTTAGACAACCCCTTTAAGATTAAAACAGTGTTAATTGCTTAAAGGGGTTGGCCACTTTCTGGCTACTGTTGACCATTGTGTCTGTAAGATGATTATATGACCAACTTCTGTTGGAGATAGTTGCTTGCTTGCTGCTCCTACATATAGATCCCACCTTTGGCCTAATCACACGGCCGTTGCCCGTGCATGCCCGTATTGTGGCCCAGAAACAGATGCGGACCCATTCATTTGAATGGGTCCTCAATCCAGAGGATATGGTTCAATGTAGAATGGAGGCACAGATCAGAAGCCCGGGGAAGCCCTACAGAGTGCTTATGTTGGTTTTCTGTCCGTGCCACCGGTCCACAGCACAGGAAAGGCTGGCACACAAATGTGTGCATGAGGACTTTTCAGCAGCATGTTGGCCGTGGAAATGTAGGGGAAAGGGACCCTGGGCAGATGGGCACCCCTAAATCCACCAAGTTACAAGGAGATATGCAAATATTCTTGACAAAGAAAACACAACACTCCTTGCTGGGGACCTTAGAGACACCTACAATTTTTGCTGAAAATCCTATCATTCTAGGTGGAGACATGAATGTTCCTCTGAATCCTTTCTTGGATACTTCCTCCAAGAGGTCTAGCACTGCATGTAAACGTAATATAGCATTTACTGCTCAACGGAGGTACCACAACTCTTCCTCCAGGGATTTCTCTTTCTTTCACTCTTTTCAGAGGCTTCATTACATTTTTCTCTTCTTTCTAAATCGGCAGGGATTGGCAACATAACTATATCTGACCATGCCCCTATTTTTACTATTTTACACTTGGCTCCCAAAGAATGGCACTGGTGCACCAATGCATCTCTCCTAGATAAGAGCTCTTACTGTATGCACCTCATGCAACATCTACTTGATTTCTTTAGGACTAATTTGTAGCCTGACTCCCCGATGCCTGTGGTTTGGGAAACTCAAATCGTGGGATTCTTATTGCCTGGGGTGCTCACCATAAAAAAGTCTCTTCGGAAAGTGGCACGGTAGACTCTACTTGTTCAAATTGCAGCGATGGAGCGTATTCACGCATACACTAAAGCACAGATGACTCAAGAAGAACTTCTGCTGCTTCGAGATAAAACTTAAAATGCGTCTAAAATGCTAGATTGGCTAAACAGCATATCTATTTTGAACAAAAGGTCTACACCCATGACAATAAGTGAGAAAAGTTTTTGTCAGCACTGATTAAGCGAGTGATAAAGTCCCATATAGATGTGATCCAGACAAACTCCAATACTCTGGTTAAATCTACTGTAGATATTGTTAGAGCTTTTCAATCCTAATGTAATTAATCATACAACATACAGTACGTGCTTCTTCTCCCGCTTCGAATGTAGGACTTCTCGCATGTCTCTGAATCTCCTTACTCGAGGGACGATGTCATTCCCTTCTCTTCCCTGCATCACCCACAGAGATCAAAACTATTTTTGTACAGTTTACCACCAGGTAAAAGCCCTGGACAGATGGGCTTCCTCTGGCGTACCATAAATCGTGCCAGGACATTTTTGTCCCTCACCTAACTTCCCTGGGCAATTGCCTGTTATCTAGTACCATCCTTCCAAAACAGGCCCTCGAAGCACATAACTAATCCCAAAAGATGGCAAAGATCCCTTTTATTCTGTAGCTATCGACCATTTTGAATCTTGACATTAAGAAAGACAGAAAATGCCTTTGACTGCGTTAATTGGTCTTTTATGCGGTTCACACTACAGTGTTAACTGCCCCCAGCATTTATACAATGATCTCCAATGGTACGAGGAAGGGCTGCCCTTATCACCCTCTCTCTTTACACTAGTCATTGAATCTATTCTCCAGACAAGACTCTGAAGCCTTCCTAAAATGGTTGTTGCCTTAGAATGTTTTGGTCACCTTTGACTTTAAAGTAAAATTATGGCAAATCTGAAATTTTGAATATATCTGTCCTTCACCAACAGAAAATTATCACTCCCCCTTTTTGAACTCTGAGAAATTGGTGAAGCATCTAAACTCCATTCACAATTTTATCAATTAAACTATGTGCCACTCCTTGCTGATCTGAAGCACTTGTTGCGAGAATATGATTACCCTGTCATCTCTTGGATGGGGAGGAAACAGCCTGTTAAAATCTCATGCGGTTCCCAAAATTACTTTATGTTATTCAAACGATCCCAATCTATTTACCATCTGATTATTTGAAATCTACTTGATTCCCATTTTCTAGATTCCTCTGGAGGGGACGGAGCCCCAGGTTGGCACATGGCCTGCAAAGCCAAAAAGAAAGAATGCAGTGGAAAAGAATGGGTGGACTACTTGAGTCTCACTTTAGAGCGATAGTTGGCAGGCGCAAATCTGGTTCGAAACTGTAAGACCTTAGAAAACACTTACAATGTGAAGCTAAAAAAAAAAAAAAAAAAAAGGGTTATCAAAAGTCTGTATGTGCACCAAAACTACCTCTCAACCCACAAAAAGTAGGCCAGCACTGTGACTGAAATATAAAAATTATGGCTAATCATATGGCCCCATTCACACAACCGTATGACCGCCGTGCCAGTGTTGCTGACCGCGGATTGACTTGAATGGATCCACAATCCACGGCAAAAGATAGGACACAGAAGGGCTGCCGAGTCTGTGCCTCTACTCAGCAAAAGATGACAGGTTTTATTTTTTTCAGTATCTTGCGGAGTGCAGACCCATTCAAGTCAATGGGTCCGCACTGCTATGTGGAGTTCACACTGCAGGTGCGCTTTTTTGTGGACCTACAGCCATATGGTCATGTAAAAGGGGCTTTATAAAAATGTTACGGGTTCTGGCAAAAGAAAATATTCCGTAAAAAAGTACAAAAAAAAATTAAAAAAAATGGAGCAACCTGCAGGATAAGGTTTTGTCTTATACTGCATGGTGACTGGCAAAAAAAATAAAATAAAAAAAAGTCCCTTATATGGCTACATTGAAGAGTTAAAGAAAAATTAGAGATTTTATCAGTTCAATCATTGCCCAGAATTAAGGCTTGTTTCACAACTTTTCATTTGAAAAAAAAAAACACCACAATGTGGAAAATTTACTAATCCTATAGACAGCGTAAACATAGGTCATGTTCATACAACAGAATACAATAATGTCCAAATCCGCCACAGTTTCCTCTGTGGTTATTCATTCGAAAAGCCGCCATCCTATGCTCGGTTTAGCTCCATTGGATGCAGCTAAACCTTAAACCGCAAGTAGACTCCTACCACGGTTTCCCACACTTAAAAGGAGTTCTACAGGAGTTTATATTGATCACCCATCATCAGGATAGGTCATCAGTATCTGATGGGCAGGGGTCCCAAACCTGGAGCCCCGCTGATCAGCTGTTTGAAGAGGAGGCGGTGCTCCCTTTGAACGCTACTTCCTGTTCAGTATACTGCACGTCGTCTCAGAAGTGCAGTGTAATACAAGTACTCGCTCATTTTGTCTAACTTGATGCCAACTATTCTGTGACAGAATAGTCAGCATTGTGGCGCTAAATGTTGTGGAAACCAAACCCCTTGTTGAGCTCGGTGCAGAGGATTTCTCGAGAGCTAGATGTGCCAAACTGCACCAAAAATGCTCCTAATTTTCTCTAAATTTTGGCACAGTTTACGACAGTGTCTCGCTGCACTGACATTAGTAATTGTTGTCCATTGCTTATACGAGTGAATCAGTCCGAAATTAACAGATTACACATACATACAAGAGACAGATTAGGAATTGTCCAGGCTATGTGACAGCCATTTACAATATAATCACTCGGTGAAGGTCATTCCGGGAAGTAACAGTATACGGTGACGTTACTTGTTGTCTGAACACACCTCGAGCGACATGGTTGGTAGCGAGTAAATAGTGACGCATCATCTGCATCCAACTTGAAGAACAGGTTCTGACCACTGTAAAATGAGGTTTTGTTTTACCTTCAAAGACCTGCTGGGTAAATTCAGATTAGCAGCTCAATTTAAAGAGGACCTTTTATTAACTGAAAAAAAAAAAAAATATATAAATGGGACACATTACCGCACTCCTGTCGGCCACCTGAGCTTTGCCGTGTTTGTTTGGTGGGGATTTGACCCCTAGTTTCTGAGATTTGGCTCCAGATATTCATCATGAGCTATAAACTAATACAGAGTGGTTTTCCATGGAGGCAGCAACCATTGCTTCACTCCTCTGGTGGAGTCCTCTTCTAGCTCTGACGCTGTCCAATCATCGCAGAAATCATCAGGAGCGGGGCAGACCCAGACCGCGTAACGCCCGGGTGACAGTCACGGGGATGCTTTTGCTAATTTTCACCATATACATGAGCTCTGAGAGCTGCAGAACGGTCACCAAACGCATGACAAATTGCCAGCAGAATCTACAACAGTGCAAACTACAACTCCCACCTTGCCCTTATAGTTAGCGGCTGTAAGGGCATATTGGTTATTTTTGTAGTTGTACAACAGCTAGAGGGCCGCAGTTTGAAGACCACTGATCAGTGTAGTTGTAAGAGGCAGCCCTGATCATCCAGCAACATTTCCAACACATATAAATATAGCAGACTGTCATGTTTCCCTCCAGCCACCAGAGGCCACTGTGGCTGAGTAGGACAGTGAGAGGAGTTGTTTCCAGAGGACAAGGAGTTAAGTGTTTTTCCCGGGCAGAGCAGAGAGCCTGGGCTGAAGGTGTCTGAGTACACAGGAAGAAGGACGCTGTGCACTGAGAGGGAGATCCACAGGGAAGATTAGAGTGATTTCTCCCTGCCTGCGTGTGTTTGCTCTCTGACTGAGCTGATGTGTCCTGGTGTAGAAGAGAGACTGCTGTAGTGTGAGGCACTTACCAGAGGAACGGTGAGTGAATTCCAGGCCCTGCCTGATTACACGTCCAGAGCTGCTGATTATCTCTAACCAGAGTTACAGAGACTACAAAGAGGCCAGAGCTTAGCCACGCTGAATGAAGCAAGCAAGCAAGCAACCAGATCGGGACCCAGACTGTACCTGCCTGCATGTGCGGACACCGAACTGTGAGTGCACTGATGCTAACCTGAGCTAGGACATAGTGGAATAGGATTTGGTTTAGTGCACCGTAGAGGTGCACCCCGGGTAGCGGGGACAGATAGGACTACCTAGAAGAGAGTAGCCTGCTATTGTCTGTACTTGTGTTTGCGATTCATTTGTGTTCTTTATGCAAATTTCCATCATCTTTATTGTGAATTCTCAAGCTGTTCATATTGTAAATCTGCTTCTCCGGCAGTTAGAGTTCTCTTTTTAAAGCCGGTTTCTACTTCAGCCTCCTTGTCTGCTGCACTGTACTTGAGTCCTGCTCTACGGTCTCTTCCTCTGCTGACCGTTACAAGTGGCGCTGCGAGCAGGGTACAGTCACAGAGATGGAGGCGGCTGAAGGCAATGTGCATGATGTTAATGTGAGTACCTCAGGCAATGGTGGAACCCTTGCAAGGGCCCTTCCTATTGGCACGTTGTTCAACTTGCTACCCAAATTTGATGGCCAGAACATGACACTGTCAGACTGGGTGACAAGGTTACAGAGTGCTGTTAGGATTTACAATGTCAGCCCAGAACTACAAGTAGAAATTGCTTTGGCCGCTCTCGAGGGTGAGGCCCGAAGAAATGTTCTCCTACAACCAGAAGCCACGCGCAATACATTGCAAGAGATGGTGAGATTCCTGGAAGAAATATATGGGGAAACAGCCAGTGCAGGGCACCTCCGGGCGAAGTTTTTTTACCGGATTCAACGGGAAGACGAAGGTGTCTCTCAGTACGCTACAGCCCTACAGGAAGTGTTGGCCGAGGTACAAAAAAAAGAGGCAGATGGGGTTACTGGCATGGGACCCATAGACCGGATACTGCGGGAACAATTTATTCTGGGGCTCTACAGCAATCCCCTGAAACAGGCTCTGCGGGAACGAGTCAGAGTAGACCCTACCCTAACCTTTCGACAAATTTTAGCAGAGGCCGTGACGCGAAACAAAGAAGACGGCTATGCTTCTGGAGTAATACGGACCCAGACCGTTACACCCCCCGGGGTTACAAGAAATGAGGAAGCCCTGGTCAGAGTGGTACAAGATTTGCAGAGCTCCCTGAGTGCCATGCACGAAAAGTTGACACACCTGGAGAAACGGATAGAGTCGCGCCATACTACTGAGGCTGCCTATCCAGCCCGACAACAAACCTATCAGGTGACTCCGTGGGTTCCTACACCCGAATGCCCTTATGCTAGTTTACCATACCATCAAGCCCCTCATTATCCTTCAGTGGGGCCATCCAGCCAAGCTCTGAGGGCACCTCCCACTCGCAGGCAAAAAGTGGGCCGTCAAGGGGCACAGTGTTGGCGGTGTGGAGATCTAGGACATTTCGCCAGAGAGTGTCGGAATAATCCAGCTGGACGCCAAGAGCCGCCGTTAAACTACCGACCCCTGCAGTAGTGGGGCGTACTGCAGGGGAGGTGGAGAGCCAAGTTACCCAGCAAAGCTCCGAACACCTGGTCGCAGGGTGCCCCACTATACGAGCTGAGTTCGAAGGTGTTCCTGTCGACTGCTTAGTGGATACTGGGTCTCAGGTGACAACTATGCCCGAGTCATTCTTCTACCGTTACTTTCAAGCGCTGGCCAAGCCAGAACGAGAGACACTGGTCCGGGTTACAGCGGCTAACCAACAACAGATTCCTGTCACAGGGGTCGTGTGGATGAATGTACGGCTATGTGGACAGGAAGTGGGGCGGAAAGGTATCTTGTTGGTCCCCAAAACGTTCAAGGAAGATGTGCCGGTGATAATGGGCATGAATATCCTGCGAGAATTGGATTAGATCATGTTCACCAAACGGGGGCCGGGTTACTGGAAACAAGCCACCACGCACAAACCTACCCAGAAAGCATTTCAACGGCTAATCCGTTTTTGTGGAACACAGAAAAGTGTACCAGCACACCAGGCGGTGGGAACGATCCGAGCGCCAGGAAAGGCTACCTTCACCCTTCCCCCTGGGTCGGGAGACCGTGCTGACGTTACCCGTGGGAACTTTCCGTAATCTTGAAGGCATGGAGGTGTTCGTTGAACCAACAGGCCTAGGAGAGCTGGGTCAGGACGTCCTGGTGGCCCGGACACTGGGAGTGGTCCAGAATGGACGAGTACCCATAAGAGCTGTGAATGTGGGATATCTAGTAGTTCCCTTGACGCCAGGGGTGGAACTGGCTCGTGTGTACCTACATCACGGAGAAATCCTGAGTCAGAGAGAAGTGACTCTAGCTCCGGTAGGGGATGCTGGTTGGACCCTGGCAGTTACTGCCAGTGCAGAAGAGGCGCCGACCCCAGAATGGAATGGGGGAACCATCTTGGATCAAATGGAGATAGATGTTAAGGCTCTCAGTTTAGACCAACAGCGAGCAGTTGAAACCATGCTGTGGGAGAATCAGGCTGCGTTTGCCCGCCACGCCTGATGACTTTGGCTGCACGAATGCTATCACACATGATATACCGACGGGGGACACTCCACCAATTCGGGAGAGATATCGACAGATTCCGCCCAAGTTGTACCAGGAAGTGAAGACGCTATTGAAACAGATGATAGATTCCGGAGTGGTGCGGGGAAGCCAGAGCCCTTGGGCAGCCCCAGTGGTGCTTGTCAAGAAGAAGGACGGCACTATTCGATTTTGTGTGGATTACCGGCGGTTGAATGCTTGCACTGCGCGAGACTCATATCCTCTGCCACGCATCGAGGAGTCTCTGACGGCTCTAGGACGAGCCAAATACTTCTCCACCCTGGATCTAGCAAGTGGGTACTGGCAAGTACCAGTGGCTGAGCAGGACAAGGCAAAGACAGCATTCATACTCCCCATGGGGTTATTTGAATTCAACAGGATGCCATTCGGACTGACTAATGCCCCTGGAACCTTCCAGCGGCTGATGGAGAGATGCCTGGGAGACCTGAATTTTGAAGCCACTCTGATATACCTAGACGATATCATCGTATACTCTGCTACTTTTCAAGAACACTTGAATCGGCTAGGGCAGGTACTCGAGCGACTGCGATCCCATGGCCTGAAGGTAAAGCCAAAGAAGTGTCATCTCTTCAAGAGGGAGATCGAGTACCTGGGCCATAGGGTGTCCCAAGACGGAGTGCTACCGTCCCAAGACAAAGTGGCTGCAATACGACAATGGCTAGTGCCGAGAACACTGCGTGAGTTGAAGGCCTTCCTGGGACTGACTGGGTACTACCGGCGGTTCATCAAAGACTACGCAAAAATAGCGGGCCCTCTGAATGAGTTGTTGAGAGGAACGGCTGGGCAACCCAAGGGCCAAAGTATCCCCTGGGGACAGAAGCAGGAAGAGGCCTTCCAGGCCCTGAAAGAAGCCCTGACATCAGCCCCCATCTTGGCTTATGCCGATTTTGATAAACCATTCATCTTGGCTACTGATGGCAGCCTCTACGGACTTGGGGCAGTCCTGTCGCAGGTACAAGATGGACATGAGAGGGTGATCTATTATGTCAGTAGATCCTTGCGAGATACGGAGCGAAACCCCCATAACTACAGTTCCTTCCGGCTGGAACTCCTTGCCCTGGTGTGGGCTATGACGGAGAAATTTGCAGGATATCTGACAGGAGCTAAGATCTTCGTACGGACGGATAACAATCCCCTGGCCCATCTGGGTACTGCCAAGTTGGGAGCCCTGGAGCAACGCTGGGCGGCTCGCCTCGCAAAGTATGACTTCTCAATTCGCTACCGCTCCGCTACAGAGAACACTAATGCTGATGGTCTCTCGAGGGTTACTTTTGAAACTCCAGTAGGGGATATGGATGAACAAAAGGAAGAAGATGAAACTCCTGACTTCCGCAAGTTCGCTCCCCCAACAGTCGCGGCCCAGACAAGTGGGGAGGCCCGTAAGCTACCCAAAGCATTGGGGAGAACTAATGAAGAATGGGGCAGATTACAAGATGAAGACATTGGACTGCAGCAAATGAAAAGCTGGGTAACCCAGTGCAGGAAACCCAACAAAGAAGAAAGGACTGATCTGGATGCCGAGATGAAGTCCGTTCTACATCAATGGGACAGACTGGAAGTGCATGGAGCCGTTTTGTTCCGCAAGTGGCAACAGCCTGCCGACCTAGAGGCGAGGTGGCAGGTAGTGATACCCAGAAGAATGGCACGGGAGATAGCCAAAGAGGCTCATGAGTTTGGAGCTCACTTCGGGCCAGTCAAGACATACCAGTGGCTGCAGCGTTATGTGTATTGTCCGCGACTGGAGGCCACAGTTGAAGAAGTTTGCCGACAGTGTCGAGTGTGTGAACTCACGAAGAGTACAGAACAGAGAGCACCCCTACAGTCCATCCAGACCACAGAACCGCTGGAAGTGTTGATGATAGACTATCTTCTTGTGGGACAATCGTCAAGAGGTCCACAGTATTGCCTGGTCATGATCGACCACTTCTCCAAGTTTGCAGTAGTCACCCCAACTCGGGACCAGACGGCCGAGTCCGCTGCACGAGCCATTTGTCAAGACTTCATTCGGGTCTATGGGTGTCCAAAGCGGATCCATTCAGATCAAGGGGCGTGCTTTCAAGGAAAAGTGATTGAAGAGCTACATCGACTGTACGGCATTGAAAAATCCAGGACAACTCCTTATCATCCCCAAGGAAACGGAGCCTGTGAGCGCTTTAACCGCACATTGCTGCAAATGCTGAGGACGCTAGAGGAAGACAAGAGGGCACACTGGCCTGACTACCTGCCAGAATTAGTCTGGGCTTACAATAATCGTGTCCACACCACCACCGGTTACACCCCATACATGTTACTGTTCGGTAGGGCTGGTCGAGAGATCGTGGAATTAAACCTAGAACAGCCAGAAGACCTAATAGAGCGATCAACCACCTCATGGGTGAAAGAACACCGTCGGCGTCTCCAGACCATTCGCCGGTTGGCAGGTCAGCGGTTACAGGAGAGAGCTCATACAGACCGTCCTCCAGTTCAGGAGGTTCCATTGCAGCCTGGGGATCGGGTACTGGTACGAGAGAAACGTCCCAGAGGCAAGTTGAGTGAGCGTTGGGAAGTACAGCCGTATAAAGTGATCAAGAGAGTGTACCCTAATGGTCCGGTCTACGAAGTGCAGGTTGAGAATGAGGAATTTGCTTCACGGACTCTACATAGGAATATGTTACGGCCATGCCGGTCCAAAGATCCCGCACCTGTTCAGAGGACACCTCCTCCTGCCCCATACTCAGAACTTGTTATCTCTGATGGAGATTATGGTGAAGACTGGTGGACTGCTCCCAACACTGAAGAAGCCTCCCAGGTTACAGGTGATGAAGGCACTGTCACAGAACCATTGCCAGCCCGTAATGGAGAGGGGCCCTCGGACACACCCGAACCTCCTATTGTGGTGGATGAATCCAGACTGGCAGTTCCTAGTGGAGAGAGTCAGGTCGTAACAGATAGCCAGGACCTCCGGAGATCCAGTAGGCTTACTGCAGGGGTTCCACCAAACAGGTACGCTGCTGATGAGTTCATTTGGTCCACCTGTATGTATTGTGGACAATGTTGTACTGCTGTATAAAAAGTTACATTAACCATTATTTCTATGGACTATATAGCAAGGCCGAGGACGGCCACCTTTAAGTGGGGAGGCATGTAAGAGGCAGCCCTGATCATCCAGCAACATTTCCAACACATATAATATAGCAGACTGTCATGTTTCCCTCCAGCCACCAGAGGCCACTGTGGCTGAGTAGGACAGTGAGAGGAGTTGTTTCCAGAGGACAAGGAGTTAAGTGTTTTTCCCGGGCAGAGCAGAGAGCCTGGGCTGAAGGTGTCTGAGTACACAGGAAGAAGGACGCTGTGCACTGAGAGGGAGATCCACAGGGAAGATTAGAGTGATTTCTCCCTGCCTGCGTGTGTTTGCTCTCTGACTGAGCTGATGTGTCCTGGTGTAGAAGAGAGACTGCTGTAGTGTGAGGCACTTACCAGAGGAACGGTGAGTGAATTCCAGGCCCTGCCTGATTACACGTCCAGAGCTGCTGATTATCTCTAACCAGAGTTACAGAGACTACAAAGAGAGGCCAGAGCTTAGCCACGCTGAAGCAAGCAAGCAAGCAAGCAAGCAAGCAACCAGATCGGGACCCAGACTGTACCTGCCTGCATGTGCGGACACCGAACTGTGAGTGCACTGATGCTAACCTGAGCTAGGACATAGTGGAATAGGATTTAGTTTAGTGCACCGTAGAGGTGCACCCCGGGTAGCGGGGACAGATAGGACTACCTAGAAGAGAGTAGCCTGCTATTGTCTGTACTTGTGTTTGCGATTCATTTGTGTTCTTTATGCAAATTTCCATCATCTTTATTGTGAATTCTCAAGCTGTTCATATTGTAAATCTGCTTCTCCGGCAGTTAGAGTTCTCTTTTAATAAAGCCGGTTTCTACTTCAGCCTCCTTGTCTGCTGCACTGTACTTGAGTCCTGCTCTACGGTCTCTTCCTCTGCTGACCGTTACATAGTCATGGCACGGAGCATACCTATTACACCCCACCCTGATCACTGTTAGCACCTCTCACCCAGTAAACCCAATACTCTGCACTGATGAGGGCCAATTACCCCGAAACAGCTGTCTGCAGACGAGGTGCTGGCTTATTTAATATCAAAGTCGTGTCTCAAGGCCTAGTTAAAGGGTGGAACATTGACTTATAGGATAGCTGCCTTACATCTGCTGGCATCAGAGGCAGAGCTTGTTAAGAGCTCATTTACATCTCTTTCTTCCCAGAACTCCAGAGGAGCATGAATGGCCTATAAGTCTCCTCACACCGATTAAGGTGCTCTCTCCCCAAGTAGAGATAGTACCCCCCAAATACTGTCCCTAGCACCTGCACACATTTGAGTGGCAGTGTTTTTGAAGAAAAGCAGCCAGCTTTTTTTTTTTATTTTTTATCTTAAACAACCCCTTTAGGTATCAAAAATAATACTATCATATAGAGCCCATATAACACTGCCATATATTTTCTACATAATATTGCCATTCAATGCCTGAAAACTACTGCTCTACAATACCTTAAAGGGGTTGTCCAGGTTCAGAGCTGAACCTGGACATATCCCCATTTTCACCCCGGCAGCCCCCCTGACATGAGCATCGGAGCAGTTCATGCTCCGATGCTCTCCTTTGCCCTGCGCTAAATTGCACAGGGCAAAGGCATTTTTCTGAGTTCTGGTGACATACCGGGCTCTCTATGGGGCTGACAGGCAGCCCGGTGACGTCACCGGCACTGATGGGCGGGATTTGGCTCTGCCCTAGCCAGTAAAACGGCTAGGGCAGAGCTAAAGCCCGCCCCTCAGAGCCGGTGACGTCACCGAACACACTGCCGGGCGGAAGTTACCGCCCGGCAGTGTGTTATTGAAAACACAAGAGCCTGTGCCCTGCGCGATCTAGCGCAGGGCACGGGAGCGCATCGGAGCATGAGATGCTCCGATGCCAGGCTCAGGAGGGCTGCCGGGGTGAAAATAACGGTATGTCCGGGTTCAGCTCTGAACCCGGACAACCCCTTTAATGAGTTAAATGGTAAAGTACCTGGTGAGCCAGAACAGGAGATTAACATGCTCCACTCTCTGGTTCCTGGTAGGCAAGTCCTTGGGGGTCTGGGCAAGTGTCCACAATTGACATTTGTTGAGAAAGGGGAGTAACTAAGCAGATATTTCCCACGTTATGAAGAACTGTCACCACTTAATAACAATGTGGCCAGTGTGTCGTAACAGGAAAAGTCAGACGATAAACATTTAAAAAGGAATTCATTGAAAAATGTCTAAGGCTACTTTCACACTTGCGCTTGATCGGATCTGTTCTGAACGGATCCGATCATATTAATGCAGACGGAGGCTCCGTTCAGTACGGATCCGTCTGCATTAATAACTTTGAAAAATTTCTAAGTGCGAAAGTAGCCTGAGCGGATCCGTTCAGACTTTCAATGTAAAGTCAATGGGGGACGGATCTGCTTGAAGATTGAGCCATATGGTGTCATCTTCAAGCGGATCCGTTCCCATTGACTTACATTGTAAGTCTGGACGGATCCGCACGCCTCCGCACGGCCAGGCGGACAGCTGAACGCTGCAAGCAGCGTTCAGTTGTCCGCCTGGCCGTGCGGAGCGGAGCCTGAACACCGCCAGACTGATGCAGTCTGAGCGGATCCGCATCCATTCAGACTGCATCAGGGCTGGACGGAAGCGTTCTGCTCCGCTCGTGAGCCCCTTCAAACGGAGCTCACGAGCGGACAGCAGAACGCTAGTGTGAAAGTAGCCTAAGTTGAAAACAGTGGCATACACAAATCTCATAGGGCCCCATGTGTGGTGTCCTCTCTATTTACTATGGGAGTTCTGAAAAGAGCCAAAGCGGGCATTCCCAGCTATTTCTGGAACTCCCATAAAAGTAAATGGAGAGAGCAACACTCTAAATTCACCCCTATGGGAGTTCTGGAAATGGCAGAGTCAGCACTCAGCTTTTTTTCAGCACTCCCATGAGTGCTGACTCTATTTCCAGAACTCCCATAGGGGTGAATTTAGAGTGTTGCTCTCTCCATTTACTTTTATGGGAGTTCCAGAAATAGCTGGGAATGCTTCATTTTGGAGGTCCTGTTCTAGACATATCTGTCATAGGGGTCATATCACTTGGATATGCCACCAATGTGTGAGATGCGACAACTCCATCAACTTCCTCTGGAATTTTAGCATGGCAGACAGTCTCACTTGACCCTCTCAGTCAGACCCTTTCAGTGGGCCTCCCTTTCGTGACTCAGTTAGAGAATCATGCATTACACTAATCCATGCAATGCTCTTCTTTGGGCTCAAGAGAACAATACAGCTGGCATGCTGATATCCCAATTCTATACCCGCTATTGTCATGAGGATTACCCTGCAGATGAAACATTCCCCAGCAATGGGTTACCCATCTATATAGGGGTTTTAGCTCTTTCTGCTGGATGCTACAGAACGGCAATGTTTTGCATTAGATGTTCAATGGCATAGTTCTGCTAAAATCAGAAAAGAAAAACTGAAACACATTTTTAAAGTGTTTTCTATAATTATTGAGTTTTTAAAGTGTTGCTTCAAAAAACATTTTTACGTTTTCTTCTTTCACGGCCACTCATGTAAGTATAATAAGAGTAAGCTCATTAAAGACCTGGAACATCTACCAGTTGACGAGTGAGGGCACAATTTGTCATTTCCAAAATATTTCCTCTTACGATTATGGAAAAAAATTTACAAAGACAGGAAAAAAGGTCCCTAGATGGGATAAAAGTACAATGCATCATTATAGCCATAGACAGAGCTACAACATTGTTATCTCGCTGTAAAATGCAGAGCCCGTTTCCTGCCTCTGGACGCCCTTTCACCACCTGCCATCTGTGGAACCGCCATACTATAGATTAACGCGGCATTACATGCATCTCATGACTTTCATTAGGAAAAAATAAAATTTGTTAATTTCTTGTGGTTGCTGAAAAGAACAATGCCTGAGACGGTCACACCGCCAGTAGTTTCAGCTAATGATTCCACACTTACTTTGAACTGGGTAAAGACCAAGATGGCTGACATTACAGCTCACATAGGGGTCATCTTTCATCTTCCCCCTGGATAAAAGTTTAACAGTGTTTTTTGGGAGGAGATTTTTCTGCAGGTTTTTCAGCCAAAGCCAAAAGTGCATTTGAAAAGAATTGGAAATATATAAAAGGAAGGATTTAAACTTTTTTCTGGATCCACTTTAAAACCCTATCCTAAAAACCAAACAAAAAACTCAGTGAGGCTACCGTTACAGAGGGTATCCATCATATCAAGGATTCAATTAAGGATTCAGTCACACAATAAAGCCTAATCCAGCATCAATGGCAAATAAATCCCACTAATTTATATTCCAAATAATCCCCCAATGAATATTCTAATCTGGGTCACAATCAAGAGTCTTGCTTCATCCTAAATCTTGGGGTATTTGAAGCCCCCTGGTAATGCCCTCAACACAAAAACAAGCTGGGGGAATTTATCATGAGAGGAAAATTTGAAGTCAGTTTTGCTGTAGTCTATGCCACATTGATCAAATGTCTCACGTTACTTTATAAATATGTCCTATGCTTAGACCTAACACTTGCCTAGAGAAGCTTCTCCAGTTTTCCTACTCAGTCCTCCTTTGATTTGAGATTGCCACTTTTTGAGACTTAAAAAATTAATTAAAAAAATCTCAATGATAAATCTTGAGTGAAGCCCACTTTTCCAGCCTCATTACAAAACTGGAGTAGAAAAAAAAAAAGTAGAAAAATTTAGCACAAGTGCAAAAGCCCTATTTTTGTGACTTTTTGATACCAGAATTCTAGAGTGAAGGTATGATAAATTAGGGCCACTGTTTTTTAGATTAGCATAATCATTACCTTCCCTTTATGATCTTTTTGGTGGGACAGACCATGGGGGGGTGGGAGGGGCGAAGGTTAATAATAATTAAAAAAAAAAAGAAGAAAAAAAAGGACTATTGGCATGTGGAAGAGACGGGACAACCAATTTAAAAAAACACAACACACAGAAAAACCAGGAAATATGGACAGGGTGAAGAAAACCCCTTTATGACTATACTCTCTAAAATGTCTAGGAGGCTCCAAGAAAAAAAAAGAAAAAAGGACTTCCAAGCCTTCCGAAAGGTCCCGGCAAGCAACCCTAACCCTAAGTTCACACTTGAGCGTTTTACAGCGCGTTCCTACGCGCTGTAAAACGCGCAACACATGAAAACCAATGCTTCCCTATGGGGCTGGTTCACATTTTCGCGTTTTACAGCGCGTTTGAACGCGCTGTAAAACGCCCGACGCTCAAACAAGTACAGGAGCTTTTTTTGGCGCGTTTGACGCGCGTTTGGGCCATAGACTCTTTGGACAACACTGCTGTCAATCACCCAAACGTGCGTCAAACGCGCGTTTACTATTACAAAAAACGCGCATAAAAACGCGCGACAGAAACGCGCGTTTGAGAAACGCTTAGGTGTGAAACCAGGGTAACTCTGCACAGCAGCCCTGTGGCTCAATGGTTAGCACTGGTGCCTTGGGTTCAAATCAAGGACAACATCTGCATGGAGTCTGTGTGCGGGATTTTCTCCAGGTTCTCCAGTTTCCTCCAAAACAACAAAGACATACTGATAGGGAACTGGAAAGTAAGTAATGACATGTCTGTAAAGCGCTGCGGAATACGTTGGTGCTATATACCGCAAGTAAAAAAAGTCACTGGCCCCAGACTGCAAATCCATAGAAAAAAAAAAGTGGCCAACATCCTCGTAGAAAATTTTTAACCAAAAATGTATTCGGTCAAAGTTAAATACATAATGAATTTCCATGGATATGCTAACGTGTTTCAAGCCAAAGGGGCTCTTCATTCGGATACGGACCAGAGGGCGGCATCACAAAAAGCACATTTTTTGCACCACTTTTGCCACCAAACATAATGAAAAAGCCTGAAGGAAACCTCTGCAGAATGAACCCTTTAACACACCGTTTTGTATGAATCAGTACTCATACAACAATCTGTTTTTTCGCAAATGCACAGAACAAAGTTTCATATATTTGAAATGCCTGAGCGCCGGGAGCAGGGAGCGATCACTAGACAGGATAAATGAGTCACTAAACCGCGGCTGTACCTACAGAATGACTGCTCCAGGCCATCAACTCACATACTGCTTTATGGCCCGGCAGCCGCATGACCTTGTAAGCACACAATAAAATGAACAAAACAAGCCAACACAAGAACAAGTTAGTGGTGGTGAGATTTCCTGCCCGCCCATACAGTAACACCAAGAATAATAGACCATCTGACTACTATTCCATGCACAAGATCAGGGTGTAGATATAAAGAAGTGCAGAGATGCCCTGATGCTTGAGAGGCCCAAGGAAGACACCATGGGACATGGCAGGTGGGGGCTCTGGTCAATTGCCTTGGTTTGGCCGTAGAGGAGAGGCACACAAGAATCATGTTCTTCACCTGTACTGCCACAACAGTGGAAATGTTCATTAAATTACTGCCGCATAGCCACAGTCTAAAACGCATGTCTAATACTTGAGCTTTAAGGGGTTGTGCAGTGTTAATATTGATGATGACTATCCTGAGAATAGGTCAATATCAGATTGGTGGGGGGTGGACTACAAGCCCCCCCCCCAATGATCAGCTGTCTCAAGAGGCAGTGGAGCTGGTTCTAGCACTACTTCCTCTTCAAAGTTACTTACGCTCTGTCTCCTTTGCAGTGGCGTGTCATTACAATGGGATGAAGCAGTGCGGATGACTCGTAGGTAGTCCTGAAGCAGAAGCAGCGCTCGCACTAATGCTGCTAACTCTTCTAACAGCTGATCACGGGGGTGCTGGGAGTCAAACCCCCCACTGATCTGATATTGATGACCTATCCTAAGGATAGGCCATCAATATTAAAATCACTGCACATCAACGTTAAGCATGTCTAGAATGGCGTGTCGCAAAACAGGCTTGTTTTTAAAGGGTCACTGAGCTTTCAATATGTCATAGCGACCTAGGAAAGGATTTGATCTGTGGAGGTCCGAGCGCTGAGATCTCCACCGATCACTAGAAGGAGGAGAGGGAAGCGCTGGCAGGTCCATATACTCTCCAGTCCATCTAACTTCATTTTCTGCAGAGGGAAGAGTGCGCTATGTGAGCACTTTGTCTCCTTATTCTAGCGATCAGTATGGGGGGGGGAGGAGAGGTGTTCAGCAATCAAAGCCTAACTGATCAAAACCTTTGATACTTTGCTATGACAGATCAAGAGTTTTGTCAAAGAAAATTCCCACATTTTTGGCAGTGCGGCTTGTACAGGTCTCCATGAGCTTTAGTCTACTGTCACACTAGCGTTTTGGCTTTCCGTTTACAAGATCCGTTCAGGGCTCTCACAAGCGGTCCAAAACAGATCAGTTTGCATTCTAATGCATTCTGAATGGGAATGGATCCGCTCAGAATGCCTCAGTTCAGTCTCCATTCCACTTTGGAGGCGGACACCAAAACGCTGCTTGCGTCTGTCTGACGAAACTGAGCCAAACGGATGCGTTCTGACACACAATGCAAATCAATGGGGACAGAACCGTTTTCTCTGACGCAATCTGACCAAATAGAAAACGGATCAGTCTTGGTCATGTTAAAGATAATACAAACGGATCTGTTCTGAACGGATGCAGACGGTTGTATTATCTGAATGGATCCGTCTGTGCAGATCCATGACAGTTCCGCCCCAAACGCGAGTGTACTTGTACAAGTCGTGTGGCCCACAA
Organism: Bufo gargarizans; assembly: GCF_014858855.1. NCBI lineage: Eukaryota > Metazoa > Chordata > Amphibia > Anura > Bufonidae > Bufo > Bufo gargarizans. The sequence continues at coordinate 359,492,913 of NC_058085.1, forward strand.
CCACATGCAGTCTTGCTGCGTGACGCTACCACATCGTGTACAGGCACCCTTATATACTTCCGGAATACATCTGATAATCTGATCTCATCCGTTACCTTTGATGTTAGATAAAAGGAATGTTACTGGATAATTCAGGGGCTGCGCCCCCTGTTGGCTCAGTGATTGACACTTGGCATCCAGTATCAATATAAAAGGGTGAATAGAATAATCAGGAATCTATAATAGAAGAGCAATCACTGTACCTGCATCTGTTGGCACATTTGTCCCTCCTGGGTCATTTGGATTGCTGTTGGATGCCGGAGGTTCATAGGAGACTATTAAATCAATAGTGGCCTGCAAAGGAACAGAATGACAATGTGATTAACAAAAGTCCTGGTAATGACAACCATCAGGATTCCACAAAACATCTACTACCCCTTCTATACTCTTCACATTATAATATCTACCTGAGGACTTCTCACTCTCCTGACACGCCTGTTTTAGTAACTACTTATTTTTCCCATAAAATAAGAATTTTGGAGGATCTTTTCTTAAAACTGGTGTCGTTCCTGTTGCTCTTTGTATTCCTTCTGGAAATATAGAATTAAATTGACAACTGGGCGTTACCGTTCCCTTTAGTCAATGGGTGTGTCCTTGCATGATTTGGCACGGTCCACATTCAGTACAATCAGTGTCGGACTGTGCGAGGACACCCCCCATTGACAAAGAAAATGGTAACACCCAATTGCAAATTTGTTCATATACTTCCAAGAGGAATAACAGAGGTAACCGTACAATGTAGAACTCCAAGTATAAATCCAATAGCATTGTCATTTTATCGGGAATGTAAGTATTTCATAAGAGACCTGTGAGGAGAGCAGACAGATCAGCTTTAGACTGGTTTAAAGGGGTATTCCGTTTGTGACAGGTTATCCTCTATCCACAGGTTAAGGGATAAGGGTAATAACAATTAGATCGATAGGGGTCCTTCTGCTGGGATCCCCACCAATCATGAGAATGCAGACCCCGATCCCCTCAGGGACCTCGAAATAAACGGAGCGGCAGGTCGAGCATGTGCTTTGCTGCGCTATTCATCTCTATGGGAGTTCAAGCAGAGTACAGAGCTCGGCCATTTCAAAGAAACCCCATAGAAATGACTGGAGCGGCAGAGCACATGCTCAACCTGCTGCTCAGTTCATGTCGGGGGTCTATAATGGGTACGGGGTCCTCATTCTCGCGATAGGTGGGGGTCCCAGCAGGAGGAACCCCGCCAATCCAATAGTTATCTGCTATCCTGTTCATAGGGGGAAAACTTCTCACAACCAGAAAACCCTTTAATGCCGCTCCTGTGTGAATGGCCCGCAAAAATTCAAGCAGGTTCACAAGGGGTGGGTGCACGCTGGGAACGGCTCTCTGGATTTCTGTTTCTCTTGTGTGATCCGTTACCAGTTTTTCTATAAGAATCTGCATGTGGGACCCTGGCCTTAAAAGTTCCCCCCCCCCCTTTTTTTTTTTTTTTTTTTTTTTTTTTTAAGAGACAACATTTTAGGTTCAGCTCACAAGCCTCTCTTTTTGCAAAAACAAGGAACAGATACAAAAAAGAAGTAGTAATCATTCCTTCTTCCTTTTTACGGTTCTTCCCTTTAGGATCAGCTCCCGGGAGAATAAACACCTCAAAGCCTGCACCATGTGAACCTAACCCAAACTTACCCCAGTGGGCTGCCCCTTGTCAGTCATCAGAGCCAAGCCTTTAAAGGGAAGGGAACGACCTGCTCCTCCAACAAGTTCCTTCAGTGATATAGTTGTGTTGCCAATCAACCTGATGACACAAATCAAATACGTTTAAGGAAAATATTCATTGTTCTCCACATTGTACCGAAGTTAATGTTTCTTTTCCCAAAAATGAAAAGATTTTCATTAGCCAGTTATGCATTCCATCATAGAATTGCGTTATGGTCCGTGGTAACGGAATCCATAACGCAATTCACTTTTAACCAACAAATGAAGTGTCAACTAATGTCATAAGCAGAAATTGGCTTATCGCTAATCACTGGTAACACATCACTGGTACAGATGCTGTTCATAGAAGGTAGAAAAGGCAGAGATCCAAATGTATAAATTACAGGTTTTACTGAATCTTTTCCCACAATGCCATCTCCTGCTCTATAACACGGTGCTGTCAGATTGCATTTTTTGGCGACAGGCCCTCTTGAAAGGATTTTTCCAGGATAAGAAAATTAATTACGGTATTATTATTATATAATAAAATAATAATCTGTAGAGCATTTGTGATCCGCCCTTCCTAAAGGTTTCAATGGTTTCCCCCACTCCACATTAATATGCGGTCTATAACCTACTCCCTTGCTGCTGCTGCTGCTGCTGCTGCTGCTGATCTCCAACACCAAGAGAAGGGAGGGAAAGAGCAGAGAGGCAACAGAGCATTAGCAGTGAAATCTGCAGGACAGCCAGCTATGTAGGGGAATTTCACAGACTCTACAACAGCAAAATTGTAGGAATCATTTCATGAAGGCCATTTGAAAAGTTGCTTAACTTTCCATTTAGGAAATGCAATATCACAGACCTGGGGGTATCTGGAATTGTGTTATGTAATGTATGGTTATGTCATGCCATTTATTCCAGCGGGGTAGTAATAGTTGCCAATGGTTGGCAGGAACAGGGCTAAACAAACACCCTGTCTCTCCCCTCTAGTAGTAGACTGGTCCTGCCTCCTGCCAGGAGGGGGAGCTCCAGTCTTGTGAGTCGAGGGAGTTCATGTTCTGATAGTGGGGGAGTGAGGAAGCACATATCAGAGCTCCCACTCCCAGGAACTGTATCTTATTCCCCTGTGAGACCAACACTCCAGAGGGAAACTCAGGAACCAGATATTCTTTTAGTGTGAGAACTTAATCCTGCATCAAGACAACACTTGAGAGACAAGACAGCAGAGTGATCAGCGAAATACAGCTCTACAGACACTGCTGCAAGGTGAAGGACAACAGCTCAGACACCACCACCTCCTAAACCATCGCTAGGCCAGACTAACATTAAGCCTGTACTACAATGGACACCTATATCCACAAGTGATTGCTAGTGCCAACCTATTGTCATCCACCCAGCCACCATACCTCCTTAAGAAAATGCACTTTATATTTATTGCTGCTGGATGTGCACTGAATACATTTACTTCTGACCTCATTCTTCAATCTACACTTCACTGCGACGTGCACCAAACCCCAGGAAGCAATGGCCTGAAGGACTAAACAGTGACAACACCTCATCAGGGCCACTACCACTCCCATCCTCTTCTCCGGCTCCTCAGGGGCTTGTTGCAGAAGCAAACAAATAGAAGTCAGTAACAGCTTTTTCAGAGTTTCTTGTTGCATTGCAAACATTAGATATTAAATAGTAAACCCTTCAGAAAAGGTTACAAAGTGCTTAAAATAAAATAAAAAAAATGAAGACCGCAGTTTGAGCAGAGGCTCAGATCGTGCTGAAGCAAGTCGAGTTTTCTTTGGAAATTAGTCTGGGAAATCAGCCAAAACTAACTAACTGTAGACACATAAAATATGGAGATCCTCAGAGCAGAAAGTAAAATACTTCAGTGACGGTGTGTACAAGGAAAGCTCCTCCGCACCAAGCCGATGCCACTGAACTCAAGGTCAACAAGACATAGCACATTCTTAGCTTACAAGCAAAAAGAGACAAAACAATAGTTTATCCGATAATCACTGTATGAAGACGACATCAGTATACAGTCACATGTCTATAGGCTTTATCCAAATACAGCAGGTGTACATGTATTCATTTATTAAATATTGCAGTGTGCCAAACACTATGGTACCTTCACAAAATGGACAAACATTTGGGGACAACTGTTCAAATTAGTGCAGAGGAATAAGTTAATGCTTGTGGGCCTCAATGCAACATTTGTTACAGGGCCCTCACCCTTCCTGCCATGTGCCTTTTATGATGCCGTGTCTCCCTGTGAGGCTGATAGGACTTTGGGATCTCTCAACCAACCAGGAATCCAATACGACTCCCATCTCTGCTCCACCTAAAGTACATCTGGGTTTACCCAATATTAGTCCAAGAGCTGCCATGAGCTTTATGGGTTGAGTTTCCAGTGCTAAGCAGCCAGACGTGGACTGCCACAAAATAGTGATACAAGTAGCATATATTTATTTCTCACAGATCCTAGAACTTATGGGTTTTCCTAAGCCAAGGGCCTTTCGCCACTGCCCAAACACTGGGTCTGGTACTGGAGCTTAGCCTCACTGATTTGAATGAAACAGATGTATAATCAGGCACGGCCACGTGGAGAAGAGCAGTGGAAGAAAGGGGCCTTCCTTACAATGCAGGTGGCATAAGTAATAAGGCCACAATGGAGGGATACAGATGTTCAGAACCAGTAGGCACCGCAAACACCAGCCCCAACACGTGTTTCGAGTTGTTCCTCAGGGGGACAGAGCTATCCTGGAGTTAGGATAGCAATGTTTTATTTGAGGAAACCCCTTTAAGAAGCATGTCAATGCACCCAAGTGGTAACCATGAAAAATAGAGTCCAATATGGGACAACTTCACTGACCGAGCTCTGACTAAAACTATATCAGATACTTCAGATAACTGAGCTCAGTTTTACTGCCAACATCTGTTCAAGACATCACTAATTTTGTCTTGATTTAATTAAAATTCCTGGCAAAAAAATTCCAGAATCTAATGGTATACTTTAGGGGTTTTAATAGTGAAGATGATAATAAAGGGAACCTGGCACCATGAAAGTGCAGTGCGATTATGTACACGGCTTGCTACAGAGCAGGAGGAGACGAGTAGATGAATAATAAATAATAATAATAAATAATAATATATATCTATATCTATGCAGGGAGCGGTCAGGCATTCACTGCGCCTGCGCCTAAGACAGACGCGCACGGCGCAGGCGCAAGAATTCATCCGCTGACTCAGAGGTAGGATCGCATTCCAGAGAAGATGGGCGGGTTGGAGGGACGCGCTGGGCAGCATTTTGTGAAGGTAGACCGAGCATCTAGGTGCTGAAAAGATGCCCGCATAGCACCTAGAGGCTCATTAGCATATCAATAAAAGTTTGTTTTTTATGGAAACGGCTGCACAAAAAGCTATTATATTAGGATTGTTTGGTAGAGCAGACACTAGCGGATCGCTAGTGTCTGACAGCTAATTTGTCAAAACGATGTGGTAGAAACCCTTTAAAAAAAAAAAAATTACAAAAAATGGTTAGTATTTTTGGTAAGTAGCGGGTGCTATGACAGGGAGCTGCAGTAGCGCCGCTTCCCATCATTGTACCCCTCAGATGCTGTGTTTATACATGATCGCTGAATCTGAGAGTAATCTAATACAGTATAAAATTACCAAAAAAATTAAATAAAAAAAAAAAAAAATCATACTTACCGCCTCCATTTGCTTGCGACTGTCTGGCCGCCACCACCTTGCTTGAAGATCCTGCGCGAAATCTCCCGTTGCCACGCATTAGATTTCGGCCGAGATCTTCAATCAAAATGGTGGCAGCCGACTCGTTGCAAGTAAGAGGCAAATTTTTTTTCCCCACAAAACTATTTGCTACCACGAAGCACGAGAAAATTTGGCTTCGCGCGGATCAAATTAGAAATGCGGATCGAATTCCACTTAGCTGGAATCGATTTGCTCATCTCCAATTATAATTTATTAATTTAAATCCCTGCCTGCTCTTTCGAAGCATGGGAGTCCATTGGGCAGTCCTATTAATGACTGAGGGCACTTGTACAGCGAAGGCCATCAATCCTTGATACCACCACCCACTGAACGCCCAAGGATAGAAAAAGCAAAGATATAAAACTTGTCCCAGAAAACTATACAATCAGTCTGCTCAGCTCCCCCTGCTCTATACCATGTTGTATGCAAATTTCACTGCATTTTATGGTGGCATTAATGGTCCATTCACACGTCCGCAATATGGGTCCGCATCTGTTCCGCAATTTTGTGGAACGGGTGCAGACCCATTCATTGTTAATGGGGCCGGAATGTGCTGTCCGGATCCGCACTTCCGCATCAGTGCGTCCGTTTCCGTGAAAAAAAATAGAACATGTCCTATTCTTATCCGCAATTGCGGACAAGATTAGGCATCTTTTATTTTAGTGCCGGCGATGTGCGGTCCGCAAATTGCGGAATGCCCATTGTCAGTGTCCGTGTTTTGCGGATTCGCAAAACACTTACGACGTGTGACTGGACCATAAACCAGCATGTCATGCCCCTTGGTCAGTGAAGTAAAACTCAGCCTAGACCAGTCTTCCTTGCCTGTGCAAGGCTCCATATCTCTCCAGACAAGTCTTTATACCAGGATTGCCTTGCCTTTCTCTCCCATAAAGGATTAGTTTGGGAAGGGGGGGCGAGAAGCCTTGAGCCGTCCAGAGCATATAGTCTGGTGACATGAACCAGCTCCAGGTATATTGAGTTGTCGAGTGCATTTCCTGCTAATATCTTGCTCAATATAAAATACATGCTGTACGTGAAGCATTGCTGACCACAGCAGGAAAGCTGCTCAGGATATTCTTACTGTACAGGAATGTTTAACGGAAATTTGTCAAGACTCGAACCAGATGATGGTGCTCGGCAACTGCATCACCACATTCCAGGAAATACATTTTTACCACTATGAAATGCTATGAAACACTACGATTGCAATATTTTAGGTAGTGAAATGGAGCCAGATGTAGCACACCTTTCAGCTGCCAGCGTGACTTCACTTCCTCACATTTAGAAAAGCTTCCCTATGACACTCGGGAGGACTCTGCATTTATTAGAACACAATTTGTGGTCCTCAGTCCTCATATTCTGTCCCAGACTTACAGACACAGGGGCATATTTATTAAGACGCTGGTCTTAATAACCCCTTTACCGGCCTCTACATAACTTCGTCTGATCCACCGCCACTTCTAAATGCATTTAGACTATTTTCTATGCCTAAACCAGGCGTAGAAAATGATGAATGAGACGGCCTGCTAGCCCGTCCGACACCCCCACTTTTTTTAGGCCTGGCATGAGCGGGGAAGCCGCAACATGGCATGCGAAAGAATCTGCGCCAGATAAATGACCCCTATAGTTTCCAACTGTGCCCATTAACAAGTACAACACAGATTGATGATGCACATTTACATCTGACCCCATGGTTTCTATCACTGGAGGGACTTTCCTTTCATCCAGGTAAGCTACATGCAACCCAACGTTGTTTGTTTCAGTGTCAGTTCATTTTTTTTTTTGCGGATAGGATGCGGACCCATTTATTTCAATGGGTCTGCAAAAAACGCAGACAGCACAGAAAGTGCTATCCACATTAATATGACCGTTCAGTTGCCCCGCAAAAAAAAAAAAAAAAAAAAAAAAAAAAAAAAAAAAGGTGCATGACTGGTGCCATACGGAACGTCATCCTTTTATTTGCAGATCCACAATTTGGGGACTGCAAAACACGTACGGTCATGTGCCTGTAGCCTTAAATTGCATTGCAGAAGGTCTTCCGTTTAGTATATTGTTGGCCGAACCTGCCAAGAACGGTGGGCTAATGTGTATGGGGAGTTCTGTGGTATGCTGTGGTAAAGAATGTGAACTGAATATATATTTTTTGCCAGAAGTGTCTGACAGCAGCTTTCTCCTCTCTCCCCATGGACAACATCTACACACTCAGCTGAATTGTACATGTGTGTGTGGAGGACGTCAAAAGAAATGCCGCGTTTCCCCGAAAATAAGCCCTAGCGCCATTTTGCAGGGTTTTTGGAGTAGGCTTAAAATAGAAGCCCTACTCCAAAAATAAGCCCTAGATACAGCCGTATTTTTTTAGCTATATAAAGGGAAGGTGGGGGAAACGTGCGGGCTGCAGCAGCTCAGGAGAACTCACTAACGCTGGGTTCAGACCTGAGCGTTCTGAAACCAGCGCTCTGTATGCGCGATTGTACGGGCGTTTACAATCGCGCATACAGAGACTGGCGTTCACACATTGTCGCGCGTTCCCGAATTTCTATGTGCGGGAACGCGCGACAAACGCCCAAAAAAAAGCTCAAGCACTTGTTTGAGCGTCGGGCGTTTTACAGCGCGATCGTACGCGCTGTAAAACGCCCAGGTGAGAACCATTCCCATAGGGAATCATTGGTTCTTGCCTGTTGTGCGTTAAAACGCTCAGGTGTGAACCCAGCCTTATGGCGCTCACTCCTGAGCTGCCATGAAACTGTGGGCGGGCAGCGCATGCTTCAGTGAATTGGCCTTCAGTGAAGCCGCCAGCGGGCGGGCTGGCAGCTTTACTAAATGCTAAATTATGCCGGCAGCCCGCGTTCCCCTTCACTTTCACATTGGGCGGGCTGGCGGCTTCTCTGTATGCCCTGTACTGCCGCCAGCCCGCACGTTCTTACTTTCATGAAGGAGGATCTTCTCCTCTCTGCTGCCTGGAGGAGCTCCCTACATCTCTCCCGTGCTGTATCTGATCTCCCTGGTACCGTAGATTGCTGCCCAGGTCCCTTGGGCAAGGACAGCTTAGGGGCAATATACGGTACCAGAATTAAAAATGTGTTGCAAATATGACTATAACCCCCCTCATCCATAGAAATGCACCCATGTACTGCAGTATATGGGTGCATTCCTATGGATGAGGGGCGTTAGTCATATTTAATATAAACACTGTCCAGGGACTGTTCTGTAATGGGCATGTGTCTATATAAAATGTTCATGGAGCCAAAATAAGCCCCACCCCAATAATAAGCCCTAACCCTTTTTTCGGAGAAAAAAAATAATATAAGACCCCGTCTTATTTTCTGGGAAACACGGTAGCTGTCAGGCAAACAATTGTTCAGCTGTTGAATGTGTATGGTCACTCTGCCAACTCAAAAGGGGCTTTCCAGGGGTAGTATATTGATGGTCTATCCTCTGGATAGGTCATCAGTATCAGATCGTTAGTTGTCCTTCTCCTGGCACTCCTGACAATGAACTGTTTGAAGAGGCAGCGGTGCTCCAGTGAGTCCTGCAGCCTCTTACTCAATGGGCCTGGGCTGCAATACCAAACACAGCCACTCTACAATGCATGGCACTGTGCTTGGTAAGCGATGATGAGGCTGCAGCGCACACCGGAGTCTCTTGGCCTCGACAAACAGCTGAAATCTCTATTGATCCAATATTGATTACATATCCTGAGGACAGGTCATCAATATTGTACTCCTAGAAAACCCATTTAAGGTCTGAATGATGCTCGTGGTTGAGTAGGAAACTACTAAAGTGCACCAACCTGTACCCACAAGCTTGACGGCCACATTGAAAGCTGTGTCATGCTACTTCCTTGTACTAAAAGTATGAGCCATATATCCCTCCTCTGCCCTTACACCAAGCTATACTACATCTGAAGACCAAACGTTCAGTGTTCACTGTTGATTATAAGGCAAAGGTTCCTCAGAATGTTCTGCAACTTTTGTTAGGGTTCTGTAGAGGACAACAGGTGCAAGTGCCAATCCCATAGTCATAGGAGTTTGGCCTTTAGTTATTCAACATGCCCATTCAAATTGTTCTCATGGTAGATAAGTGGACACCAAGTGTCTGTAGCGGCTTCTTCCCTTATCTAATGGACACCACCAGCACACTCAGCAGAGGAAGGGGGGAGAGACGGGGACCACTCCACTGCATGAACATGGTGGACCCATAAGTATTTTTTAAATACTCCTATTACCCATAAGGTAGGGGGAAGGCTGAGCTGACCGTACATGTGTACGTGCAGTTAGGCAGGCTGATAGTTATCCACGGCCCCCTTAAAGCTGCCAAACGTTTAGCCCAAAGTTATTCAACATGCCCAATCCTTTTGTTCTCATGGGAGATAAGCCATCTTCAGAGATGGAACTATTTTTCCCAGTGGTCTTGTAAGGGATTGAGGGTTGGAATCTGACCAACGTCTGCATGAATGGAGTGGGTGGGTTTTCTCCAGCTTCCTATAAAATTGGGTCTAGTGTGAACGTGCCTGAGGGAAAGTAGATTCTGAGACTAGTTAGGGAGATATCTAATGGTGGCAATCTTTTTACAGCACTGAGGGAATATAATAGGGCTATGAAAAATGCAAGAAATAATAAAACCAAATCAATAATCAGCAATATCGATTGGTTCCAGCTCAATCTTATCTGTTCCATCAACTTTAAGGCCTCTTTACATCTCCGTCAAGGAGGTCCGGCCGCATGCAACAGTTTTTGTCCAGTCAAAACCAAGCATTTATTCTAGAAAGTGGCCGAATTACTGCTGGACCTCATTACAGTCCATGGAGATCTGGCAGTGAAGTACAGAATCTAGAAATGTTGGATTCTGCGATATACGGCAGGCCACTCTCTGCCGGACCTTGACATAAAAAAAAAATATATATATATTGTATGTGCTAGATAATCATTACTACCACTCGGATAACCAAGACTCTCTCATGTGCAGCAAAGTAAGGCCTCATGCACACGACCATGCAGTTTTTTGCGGTCCGCAAACCACGGATCCGCAAAAAACAGAAGCCACCCATGTTGCCTTACGCAATTTGCAGAACAGAACGGCGCCGGCAATATAAATGCCTATTCTTGTCAGCAAAGCGCAGACAAGAATAGGACATTTTTTTTTTTTTTTTTGCGGGGCCGCGGAACGGAGCCACGGATGCGGACAGCACACTGAGTGCTGTCCGCATCTTTTGCGGCCCCATTGAAGTGAATGGGTCCGCATCCGAGCCGCTGTACGGTCGTGAGGCCTAAGCGAAATTTCCATCAGAAAAAAAAGTTCTTGGAACGAGTCTCCTTCCAGAATAACCTTTGCAGTAGTAAAATGTAACTGAAAAAGAGAATAAGATGGATGACTAGTCTGTTTTCTATGATGGGGTCTCCAGCCAAAGAACAGATAGCAAGTTCCTATGTGAACGTGGATCAAACGGGGCTCTTCCCAGTCCCAGCAGGACAAAGAAAAGTCACTGGAAAGTCTCTTCAAATATACTGCAGCCTCACAAACTTAACTCAGCCAGGAAATAATGAGTAACACAGGAATGTGCAGCGATCGCTGCGAGCAGCAGGGCGTACATTTCTAGTGTTACTAGGAAACCAACCACTAAAGTTGTCTCTGGATATACAAGAGCTGGGAACGCCATATAACTTTACTTATCCACAGGCAAAATTACTTCTTAGTTAAGCTATTTTTAAAACAGGCTTTGTTGAGGAAGAAACTTGAATGAGCATGAATGCAACAAAAAGACAGGCAATATAGCTCCCCCACCCGAAAAAAAAAAAAAAGGTCTCTGGTGCCACCAGTTGTAAGGTAGTTTTTAGAGATGAGCAAATCGAATCCCACAAAGTGGAATTCAACACAAATTGCTTTGTGCTTCTTGTTAGCGAATAGTTTTAAACTTGTTCACCTCTATTTGCATCTTGATTGAAGATCTCAGCCGAAATCCCACGCATGGTGACGTATGATGTCACCACACCGGCCGGATTGATGACGTAATCTCACGCCGTGCGAGATTTTGCTCCAGATCTTCATGCAAGATGTCGGTGGCAAGCAAATTGAGGCGGTAAGTTTGATAAAAATAAAAGTTAATTTTACACAGTTTTTACACTCTGATGCCACGATCATGTATGAACGCAGCATCTGAGGGGTACAATGACGGCGAGCGGCACTATCGCAGCTCCCTGTCATTGCACCTGCTATTTACAAAAAATAAAATAAAATGCGTTTCATGACTAAGTAATTTGTCACGAAGAAAAATGGAGTAAAATTCGGCAAATCAAACTTTTCATAAATTCGAACGTCCGTCCTTCTAAATACGGCCTTGAGACACAACTTGCGTTATAACCAAGCCAGTATCTCTTCTGCAGAGTGTTGTCTTAGGGCAGTGATGGCTAACCTCCGGAACTCCAGCTGTGGAGAAACTACGACTCCCAGCATGCTCCATTCATTTCTATGGAGGAGTTCTGAGAACAGCCAAACAAGTGTGCATCTTGGGAGTTGTAGTTTAACCACAGCTGGAGTGCAGGAGGTTAGCCATCACAGTCTTAGGGCGATTGCCCCTCATCAGTGTAGAGCAGAGGGAACTGTTCAACTGGGCGAGAGGTCTTTGTCAGGGTTTTAGGAGAGGTACAATATCATCTTGTGGAGAGCACAAGGAGTCTTATAGGCCAGGCAATGCTCCTCAAGAAGAATGCATATCTTTAGCATGAGGAAACCAGAAGCGGTAACTGTACGGCCAAATATAATGAATGGGGATGTCTTCTGTGTGGGTTACCTACGGGTAACATTGAATCAACTGTTCACAATCATGTGACCAGAAAGAACAAAGGGGACATTATAGAGGGCGATTTATAGAGTTTACATTGACGTAAGTGGCACATCACTGAAAATGCTTTCTCACAATCTAGAATGGTCATCGTTTTTGTTCCAGGACAATCTATGAACAGGTACAAGGCTTTATCTATAGCTGATATTTTCACAGAGATGGCAAGTAGAATACTAAGGACTTTATCACACTACCATGTCTCATTTGCCATTGGCAAAAAAAGGATCTCTGAAAAACAAACAGCACATGGATGGCTTCTGTGTGCATTTTTTTTTCCTAATTTCCTTAAGTTTGAATGGGCAAGCCTAAACCACAAAAATGGAACAGAAAAACAAAAAGCATTCAACGAGTTTTTCAGATCAGACACAGGGATCCATCAAAGAAACAGATGTGTGAATAGCCCCCTTGACTTGTATGGATCCCTGTGCTATCCATTTTACAAATGGACACCTGAACTTTGGAATAATTTCCCTTGGTCAGATCTCTAACCTCCACTTGGTTTTGTGGTAGCACATCCTTATGGTCAGAAACAGGCAAACCTTTTAAAGTTTAAGAATAGTTTCCCTTAATTTTTAATGTAGTGTAGAGACTGAGATGTTAAAGTATTTAACACAAATTTTTTTTTTTTATTAGTGAAAGAGGTATCCTTGTACTAGAAAACAGGGTGCAACCGAGCGTTCCTAAGGAGCATCTGTCTTCAGTCTTTAGTTCTACTGAGCCCTGAAGACACCTGTGTGCAACATGCAGAGACTTCCAGGCTGCCTTTTGTAATTACCCCAGTCCCTGACCAATGTACAGTACAGACCAAAAGTTTGGACACACCTTCTCATTCAAAGAGTTTTCTTTATTTTCATGACTATGAAAATTGTAGATTCACACTAAAGGCATGAAAACTATGAACACACATGTGGAATTACATAACAAAAAAGTGTGAAACAACTGAAAATATTCTAGGTTCTTCAAAGTAGCCACCTTTTGCTTTGATTACTGCTTTGCACACTCTTGGCATTCTCTTGATGAGCTTCAAGAGGTAGTCACCTGAAATGGTCTTCCAACAGTCTTGAAGGAGTTCCCAGAGATGCTTAGCACTTGTTGGCCCTTTTGCCTTCACTCTGCGGTCCAGCTCACACCAAACCATCTCGATTGGGTTCAGGACCGGTGACTATGGAGGCAAGGTCATCTGGCGCAGCACCCCATCACTCTCCTTCATGGTCAAATAGCCCTTACACAGCTTGGAAGTGTGTTTGGGGTCACTGTCCTGTTAAAAAATAAATGATGGTCCAACTAAATGCAAACCGGATGGAATAGCATGCCGCTGCAAGATGCTGTGGTAGCCATGCTGGTTCAGTATGCCTTCAATTTTGAATAACTCCCCAACAGTGTCACCAGCAAAGCACCCCCACACCATCACACCTCCTCCTCCATGCTTCACGGTGGGAACCAGGCATGTAGAGTTCATCCGTTCACCTTTTCTGCGTTGCACAGAGACACGGTGGTTGGAACCAAAGATCTCAAATTTGAACTCAGACCAAAGCACAGATTTCCAATGGTCTAATGTCCATTCCTTGTGTTCTTTAGCCCAAACAAGTCTCTTCTGCTTGTTGCCTGTCCTTAGCAGTGTTTTCTTTTCCTAGCAGATATTCTACCATGAAGGCCTGATTCACACAGTCTCCTCTTAACAGTTGTTCTAGAGATGTGTTGCTGCTAGACCTCTGTGTGGCATTGACCTGGTCTCTAATCTGAGCTGCTGTTACCCTGCGATTTCTGAGGCTGGTGACTCGGATGAACTTATCCTCCGCAGCAGAGTTGACTCTTGGTCTTCCTTCCTTTCCGCATGCGAGACAGTTTCTTTGTAGCGCTTGATTGTTTTTGTGACTGCACTTGGGGATACTTTCAAAGTTTTCCCAATTTTTCGGACTGACTGACCTTCATTTCCTAAAGTAATGATGGCCACTCGTTTTTCTTTACTTAGAATTTTGTATTATGGCAAGAAAAAAGCAGCTAACAGTCTATTCAGTAGGACTATTAGCTGTGTATCCACCTGACTTCTCCACAACGCAACTGATGGTCCCAACCCCATTTATAAGGCAAGAAATCCCACTTATTAAACCTGACAGGGCACACCTGTGTAGTGAAAACCATTTCAGGTGACTACCTCTTGAAGCTCATCAAGAGAATGCCAAGAGAGTGTGCAAAGCAGTAATCAAAGCAAAAGGTGGCTACTTTGAAGAACCTAGAATATGACATTTTCAGTTGTTTCACACTTTTTTGTTATGTATATAATTCCACATGTGTTAATTCATAGTTTTGATGCCTTTAGTGTGAATCTACAATTTTCATAGTCATAAAAATAAAGAAAAAACTCTTTGAATGGGAAGGCGTGTCCAAACTTTTGGTCTGTACTGTATATGTGCCCTAACTATCACGGCCCATCACCCTGAAAAGTTATACAAAAGTGTCTTCATCGCGCAGTACAACTGAAGACTGGAGACAGACTCTCCTTAGTATTTTCGTATTTTTATTTGCAAAGAAAACCCTTACATCCCAAAAAAAAAAAAAAAAAAAATTTCCCTAATAAAGTAAATTACAAAAACGTTTAACATCCCTGTCCTTACACAGCATAAAAAAATAAATAAAAACACACCACACACACACCTGAAACAATGGTTACACTTTACCAAAAGGTAGATTTCATACGTAGACCTCATGCACATGACCATGGTTTTTGTCTGCATCAGATTCACATTTTTTGCCGACCCAGTCATTTCAAAAGGGCCCCGCAAAAAAGATAGAACATGCCCTATTCTTGTCTGTTTTGCGGACAATAATAGGCAGTCCTAACAGAGGGCAGGATCTAGCGATCTGCAGAGCGCCCACAACTGGCATCCATGTTTTGCAGATACGCAATTTGCGGACCGCAAATATTGCTATAGCCATGTGCATGGGCGATCTACCAGGGGACCCATTTTTCACATCACAGGCAGTCACAGTAAGGCCTCATGCACACGACCGTTGTGTCCCGTGTCCGTTGTTCCGTTTTCTGCGGACCCATTGACTTTCAATGGGTCCAGTGGAAAACTCGGCTACTGCACCGTTTGTCATCCGCATCCGTGATCCCCATTTCCAGTCCGTGAAAAAAATATGACCTGTCCTATTTTTTTTCATGGACAACGGGTCGCGGACCTATTAAAGTCAGAAGGTCCGTGAAAAAACACGGAGGCTCACAAGATTGTCATCCGCGTCTTTTTTTCCTATCATTTGCATGGCAAACTTGACTTAGATTTTTCTTCATGTCTGGTGATCCTCCAAAAGTAAAGGAAGACACACGGAAATGGATCACGGAACAACGGAACCCCTTTTTGCAGACCGCAAAAAAAAAAATACAGTCGTGTGCATGAGGCCTAAGATGGCTATGTAATTGCTCCATAGCCATTTAGCGTTTTTATAATTTGTCAATGAATGTGCAAGACCCAGAACTGGTTAAAACTCTTGAGTCTAAGAATCTGCACTCAATACTTCGTTACAAAATTCTGTGGATAGAATCAATGAAACAAAAAATTCATAAGGCCTGGATGACAGTGTTTGATCAGTGATTTCCATCAGTGACTGAACCACAACCAGAAGTGGAGACTACATGGAGATAATGTGTAATGGAAAGAACTGGACCTGTTTTGTGTTTGGAGCCACACCTGGTTTTTACTCACAATCACTGATGGAAATCCCTGACCAAAAACACTAAAGTGTGAACTAGTCCCTAAGGAGGCACATTTCTCACTTCAGTGCAAGAGAACAGTATCTCTAAAAGGTTCCCATGCAAATACGAGCAGCTAAGCCTGGGGATTTCGGTGTGACTGGTCAACTAGCTTATGTGTATGTCTATGGGGGGGGGGGGATGATTCTACCTAGAAAAAAAAAAAAATTAAAACAGAGGATTATGAATTTAATCCCCCAAAAATCAAAGAGTGGCCTTGTATAGGAGGTGGTTCTAACATGGCAGCAGGTGGAGCCAACACGATTAGGTAGGTACAGCAGAACGTTAGTAGTAGCCACATTGGTGGTGCTTCTAGTCAAATATTGACCATCATCATTTTATATATGCATATTTACATAACCATATTGTGAGACATCAAACACCATAACTATATACAGAGCCGTATAGCGATATATATGGAGCACTATTACACATTTAGCCCTATAGTTGTACGTAGCACCCTATGTGTAGAGTGCCATGCTTATTACAATTCTAATTAACTAATGTATGGATAAGAAGTAGTCCTAGTGATGCCACAGGTCCAGATAGCTAAATTACTGAATTTTTTTCTTTTGTTTTTGGGGGGGGGAGACCGGCCTCATGAGGTCATAACCTGACGAGTCCACTGGAATTTCTCCCTGTAGAGTCAATGGCCAATCCAGCCCCTAACAACATATGATATTAGGGAAAAGAAGGATCAGGCATGGTGACGTTCAACATGATCGATCCCCTGTTTTTATGGGAGATAAGCCACCGTGGTTGGGTGCTAGACACCACTGAGGATATGCTGCAGTTGTGGAAAGCTAGACTGTTGGCAAAGTCACCCGGCTGACTGCCAGTTACGCATTATCTCATACTACTAGATGGATACAATTAGAGATGATCGAAGTTTAAAAAAATAAATTAGATTCGGCAACTTCACCTAAGTTTGCCAAGAAAATAGATTTCTTCCCAATTAATGAATCACGAACCGCTATAAATCAGGTATACCCAGGCCACTCTGCCTCATTATATTCTTCCCACTCGGTGGACCAATCTCCATGTGAAGGCTTGGAAGTTAACCCTTTCCTGAACGCCGACAGTGAAGTTACCGGACACTAATGTAAGAGACTGGTGGTGATGCCGGTTGCAGACTTTGAACCCTTTAGATGCCATGGTTATCCGGGTGTGCTCCGACTCCTTGCTGCGGGGATCGGGAGAGCCGGAGTATCCATGCCGCATCCTCTATCCTCCTGTGTGATGTAGTGATGGGTAGTTCGTGAATGATCAGTTCAAAATGAATGAAATTAAGTTCTAAGTGAACTAAATGATTTTGTTCACCATCCTGGCAAAGATTAGTTCACCATCAGGAGCGTAGCCGCAGGGGAAGTGGCTGCTTTAAGGCCCTAACTCGGAAGGCTCCCACCCAAGAGAAGGACTAAAAGATTTTAGTGTCAGGGCCCCCTCAACAGGATCACTACTACTTGCCTTATAGTTCCTACTGCTAGAAAAGTAGGAAAACATAATCTAGACCAGTGAATACAAGTGGAAAAAATAAAAAAATCTCTCTAACATTACACTGTGTACGTGTGAGTAAGAGAGGGGGGGGGGGGGTGTACAGTGTGTGCAGGCTTCTAGAACGCGCCTGTTTTTTGTAATAAAATCCCCATCTTGGTAGAACAGAGGCCCAGTCTTGCTGCCGACTCCTGTCCCTCCCCCACCCTGTGCTGAAGGATGCTGTATCTGAACTACTATTAGGGGAGTCTTTTCCATCTCATTGAACTAGACTGTCAGGATTCATTCTAGGAGCACATTCGTTCGAGAAATCTTCTAGTTCACAAGTCACAAGATGCCTATCAGCCTCCTCAGGACATGGTGCTGTAGGACAGGCAGTAGGCTATACTGGAGTTCTATTCACTGCACCAAGTATCATCTGCCTGTTCTTATTCAGACTGCTGGACAACAACTAGATCTGACCCTTTCAACAAAACTACAACTGATCCAAGAAGCTGTAAATCCTGTGTATTATAGACCAGATCTGTGCTTCTAATCACTGGTCAGTAGCATCACAGAGCCACAGACATAAGGAACTACAGGAACTAATCTTTTGAGCTGATCTTCCAGGGGAAGTAGATCAGGATGAACTAATCCCCAAAATGAACTAGATTGCCCATCACTAGTGTGATGGTCCCAGAGATGGTACACAGCACTGAGGCGGGAAAACCTTCCTCAATGCAATAAAATTGAGGGATCCACAACAGGGATGAATGACCATAATCCTAAGTGGATCCCTCCATAAGGTCAGAGATCCCTCCCTACTATGAACCTAGTGGTATTTTGCTTTTTAAATTATTAGGTTTAGGACCAGAAGGTAAAATGGTGGATGGATCAAACATGGCCGCTGGATTATTGCAGCAACACTGTCCCTAGCGCATGAGGGCTTGCCAAGGCTCTCCCTATGCTCAGCCCATAGTGAAATGGCGGAGACTGCGTGGGATCAGGGTTTTATAGGTCTGTGACCAGGAATGTAGCTAAAGGCTCATGGGCCCTGGTGTAAGAATTCAGTTTGGGCCCCCTTCCCTCAGTGCTTTGTGGCCAGATGAAAGATTATTTTGGATTACAGTGGTACTATGCCTACTGTACACGAAAAACAAAAAATAAAAAAAATGGAAGCTCTTCATGCACATTTTTTATCAAATGTGTGTGGGGCCCATCTGCCAATGTGAAGCTGGCTTCTGCAGATGGGTACCTAACACGAACAAAACCGCCACTCCTCGGCTTATTCAAATTTTTAAACGGGGCTCCTCCAAACCCAGCAACTTCTCCTCCCGTATAACCCCCACTCCTGTGGCTAGTCAAGATCACTCACAGACGAAACTCAGCAGCCGCTCTCTCCGTGCCCTACAGTTTCTCTGTATATAAGGTCATTATATAATACTGTTGAGGGGGCCCTGACAAAATCTTTTCGTCCTCCTCCTGGGTGGGCCCCTTCTGAGTTCAGGCCCCAAAGCAGCCGCTTCCCCTGCTCAATCTAAGGGAGGCAGCTACCTTCCAAACATACTACAAGAAAATTTTGACTAGCACATCCATGAAGCTAAGGCTACTTTCACATTAGCGTTTTTTTTTTTTGCAGATCCATCATGGATCTGCAAAAACGCCTTCGTTACCATAATACAACCACCTGCATCCATCATGAATGGATCAGGTTGTATTGTCTTCTATAGCCAAGACGGATCCGTCTTGAACACCATTGAAAGTCAATAGGGGACGGATCCGTTTTCTATTGTGCCAGATTGTGTCAGAAAACGGATCCGTCACCATTGACTTACATTGTGTGTCAGGACAGATCAGTCTTTGTGTGCACCACATCACGGACAGAAAAATGCTGCTTACAGCTTTTTTCTGTCTGCGATGGGGACGCAACCAAACGGAATGGAATGCATTTTGGAGCACTCAGTTTCGTTCAGTTTTGTCCCCATTGACAATGAATGGGCCCAAAACTGAAGTGTCGGATCTCAATAGCGGAATTGAAAACGCTAATGTGAAAGTAGCCCGACATGCAGACAGCAAACAAAATATGGCAGCACACCGTTATACATGCAAACTATAGAACTAGAAATTTATATTTATATATATATATATATATATATATATATATATATATATATATATATATATATATATATATATATACACATACATACACACACTAGTTCTATTGTTTGCATGTATAACAGTGGGCTGACATTTTGATAGATGGAGAATGATCGAAATATATATTTATATCTCCATCTATCTAACCCACCCCCCCCCCCCCCCCCACCACGAAGTCATTGGCTAGTTGGCCATGTATATCTTTTGAACTAGAGCTCGAAGACTTTCCTCGGTTTAGTAGCCATGATATGGATAGTCACCCCCCTTCAGGTTCCATTGGAGATTAGAGCCCAGGAGAAGACTTCTCTAATAACCAGTAACAGGTATGGCGGGCGTCCTCTCCAATTGTCAGTAAGCCTCACACTGCCATGGCAGTATGCAGACAGTGAAGGTTTGTGAAGACACCGCTCAGAAGTCCGATATAACAGAATTGTTACATATTGACTCACGTACAAACAGCCGCTCTGAATGGAGCTCACGGTGGGAACAAGGCATCCACGCCTAGAGCTTGTGTATTCTCTTATGCGGAGAGATATGAAGTGAACCTTTCACCCCACCCGTCCTATTTGCCGATATTAATTGGACACACAAAAGATAAGCTCACTAAAATAAAGATTCTGTAGAAGGAGGATGTATACTATGTGAAAGTGAAATGGGACGAAAGAAACAAAAATCCATCTTTAAAAGGGTAAGTAGAAGTCAATACATAAGGCCATCTTGTAGTATTTACAGGGGAAGTCCTCCAAAACCAGTTGACATATCAGAAGATGACCTCAGTGGTGTCTGTATCTAATCCCCTAGCCCACTTCTCAGTGTTCAGGACTGGAAATATTGGAGATAACACTTGCCATAAAGTATCAGGTATGAGGTTTTCCTACAGCTTATTTGGGGCTGGCTGACCCGTTAGGCTACTTTCACATCTGCATTTTTGCTGGATCAACAAAAACGCTTCAGTCATGATAATACAACCGTCTGCATGCGTTATGAACTGAGCCGGTTGTATTCTCTCTAAAATAGCAATAATGGATCAGTCAGTAAAACTACTTGTAAGTTAATGAGGACGGATCCGTTCTCTTTTGAATCAGTGAATACGGATCCGTCTTGCTCCGCATCCCAGGACACACTCAAAATCGTTGCTTGCTGCGCATCACAGGAACGCAATGAAACAGAACAGAATGCATTTTGTTGCACTTCGTTCCCATCAGTTCAGTCTTGTCCCCATTGACAGTGAATGGGGACGAAACTGAAGCATTTTCCCGCGCTATTGAGAGCCTATGACGGATCTTAACAGCGGAAAGGGAAAGCGCTGGTGCGACAGTAACCGTACATGTGTGCTTGGCAGCTGAAGTCATCTGTGTGTTTCAATATATGCAAAGAGCAGCAACAGGAGCCTCTAGGTGTAATTGTAGTTTTGCAACAGCTGGAGAGCCACATATTGGAAAACACAAGAAGTAATATACACAGATAACCTACTTGTCTTTTCCGATTGTTTCAAAATCCTTCACAGTGATGTCCAATGATGAGGAGAAGTCGAGGGGTAGTCCCTTCAGGTCAAACTCAAGAAGCTGGAAGAGAAGTGGGAAACAGGATATATGTAGCTGTATATTAACCACAACTATATCACATCATACCGCAGCACAGAAAGTCACACAAAGCTCGCTCTCCACCCCGGATCATGAGATTCTAAATCCAATTACTTTATTTACACACTGATAAGTTCCAGGCTATAATTACTGTTCTTTTAGAATGGACGGTACAGACAATTTATATAATGGGAAAATACTCGACAAATGTATATTTAACCATTGGCAGAACAGGGCATTTGTGGATTATATAATGTACACTACTCATAAAAAGTTATGGATAGTTGGCTTGTGGGTGAAATTTCAGGATGAATCTAAAATGCACTTGACCTTCTCCAAACCTTTGAATTCACGTGTCCAACTGTTCAGTGTTTCGGAACTTTATGCACAACTTGCTGTTCTCTAACAAGGAGCTTAACGAGAAACTTCACAACAGGTGTTTGATCCATGAATCACACAATAAATTTCCTGGTTCAATTAGAATTGTTATTTAAACAGTCCTCCTCATCATGCTGTTCACATTTTGACTTCATGAGACCAAGACGACAGCTAACAATAGATCAACAGTACCTCGCAATTCCGATGCTTCAAGCAGGATGTTCTCAGACAGAAGTGGCCACTGAGCTTGGAGTGTCATCAGCAGGTTGCAACAGAGACTGGAAGAGTCGCAGAATGGCATACAGTAGAAGTGGGCATCCTTTGGTCACATGCCACACTGATGACCCCAAGGCACCCAAGAGTCACGTCAGACCATTCAAAACTGTTTACATCAGCATAGTCTACGTGCTAGACCATCTGCAAGGGTACCTGACCACAGGCATCATCTGCATGGGCCAGGGAGCATCTACGCTGGACAAAGAACCAGTGGACCTCAGTGCTGTTCACTGATAAATATCAATTCACGCTGAGCAGAAAATGATGGCCTCTAACGATGTTGGAGACGTCAAGGAGAGGGTTATACATCAGCCACTGTGGTCACCAGACGAGCCTTTGGTGGTGGTGTTAGTGTGTTCTATACAGAACTTCCCTACACTTTGTGAATGTTACAGTGACAAGCCCATACTACTTGAATGCTGGAGACTGGGGTACCTCCAATGGAGTGGCCTGCAGTTTCTACAGACTTGAATCTGACAGTAACTGGTGACTCACCAGTGGTGAGTAAATTATTTAAAAATTATTTTTTCCATTACTTTATTCTTTTATATTATTACATGTTTTATTACATTTAGTAGCATTTAGGGAACCTAATCCTCCCTCTATAAAGCTATCATGCAGATGCGAGCAAGTCAATTTTGGAAATTAAATTAGGTCAGATAATAGTGGGCACAACATCTTTTGGCAGTTTTACTCTCATTCACTAACTGATAGCGACAGGTGTAACTATAGGGGGTGCAGAGATAGCCATTAAACTTAAGCCCGGGCACCCAAAGAGCCTCTTCACATGGAAAGGTATATAAAAAAGGACAAATGGTAGGTGGGGTCCCCAGTATAGATTAGACATTGGGGCCCGGGGTCTGTATATTACTCCTCTGGATAGCAGCACAACCGTATGGGGCTTTATGTCACTAGGTAGTTGATAAACTACCACAAGTTGTGAAAGCAGAAATGTAATATAACAACTGCTGTCATTTCTTAAGCAAATTTCATAATTCTCAAATCGAACATGATTACATAATTCTTAAAGTGTAACAGTTTTTTTTTTTTTTGCTAGCTTATTAGAGCTAGGTATGTATACCCGAGTTGGTCTGTCAATGATTGCCAAAAGATCTGTAATTAACAAATTACATCAGTACAGGGAGGAGGAGACACCAGGGTTTCTCAGTGGGCGTCTCCCTCTCCCTGGCCGTGACATGCTCTGCTGTGATTGGACCACGACACAACCAGGAAAAAGGAGACGCCCACTGAGAAACCCTGGCGTCTCCTCCCAGTACAGATTTTCAGTATTCAGCCTCATGCAGAAGGCAGTTGCCCGGCCGTGGCTGTATTGCGGCCCGCAAACATCATGGATGCGGACCCATTCACCATTTCCGGAGTTGTGGTGCGGAACGGAGGCATGGAACCCCACTGAAGCACTACGGAGTCTCCTGTGGCGTTTTTGTCCGTGCCTCTGTACCGCAAAAAAAATAAAAAATATAGAACATGACCGAGGGGGGGGGGGGGGGGGCACAGCAAACAAAAACAAATAAGAAAATAAAAATATATACATATAATGAAAGGTCCTCTTTAATGTGCCCTGTCCCTTCCCACTGGTCCCTTAAAGCGGTTGTCCCACAAAAAAATAATTATTCTACAGCTTTCAAATCAGCACCTGGATCTGATTACTTTTGTAATTGAATGTAATTAAAAATTTTGCATGGCCACTGAGCTATTCAATAAAATGTATATGTATAGCGCCACCTGCGGTTTGTTCTATTTCTTCTCATTTCTATGTCCTGTTCACTGAGATGGCCGCACATGCTCAGTTTCATCCTTCAACCGCCTCCTGAACTACGATAGTGAGAGCTACAGCAGAATGGTCACGCCCCCCCCTTAGCTGCAGCAGAAAAGACACTCCCCTGGAGCCGTCAGCCTGATATAAATCTAGCACAGCAATGAATGGTGAGTTCTCTGGATCCATGTCCGGTACAGGGCTGGTTCTAGCTTTATTAGAGAGATTATGACTGATGTCAGATTTTAATTTTTTCACGTTAGTCATGGGAGACCCCTTTAAAAGACTGTTGCTATGGCTTTTCTGTCTTCCCTTTAGTGTAAACAGAAGACAGAGGGGCGGTCCTCCACACTTCATGCCTGCACTAGGCTTTAAAGTGAGGAGGCATGTCTCTCAGTAATCCATTCTGATTGGCTGGCAGGGAGCTGCTGGCTAAGGCAAGAGTGTATATGAAGTGAGGGAAAGATGTTTTGGCCTCAGAGAACTGGCAGAGGAGCCATCTTGAGAAGGTCCTCATATTGTAGGGTTCCAAACAGCTGTAACTAAGGGAAAAGCTCAAGGAAAAAAACTGTGGTATTTTAAATGAATACACACATGCCCGTAACAAAGTCAGGACTGTGATGAGATAAAGCAGTGGTTTGGAGGTCTATTTTTCAGTGGACAGGGGGGCAGTATCTACACAGTTGTGTCCCATTATTCTGACCACTACCTAATTTTCGATGTCGGCAGTGCATAGCTCATGAAGGAAGTCACGTGCACTGAGTTGGCTTGCAGGGTATATAAGAGGTGTGATAGGCTATCTGCATACATATCCCTTGTTGGCGTTATTAGTAAAAGGGGAGATTTAGTAGAGTTGCAAAAAGGGATGATTATTAACTTTCAGGCCATTGGTGGCGGTATTTCTGAAACTGCGTAGTATGAACTGTTCCAGTGCTGTTGTGGTGAAAGTGTATTCTGAGTGGACAAATGGCGCCATTGTGAATAAGCAACGTGGAAACTATGCACCATGGATGTGAGAGATGAACATTGGCTGTGAAGGTTCACAAGGCCGGACCGACACACTACAGTGGAGTAGCTCAGCGCCAAAATGAACCATACAGCTACCAGACATGTGTCTAAAACAACAGTTCAGCTGACCCTACCACGTATGGGGCTCCAAAGCTGAAGGATGGTCACGGCACCTCTGCTAATAAAGTTACATTGGCAGAAAATGCTTCAATTTACATGCTTTATCAAACAGATGGATGTTGCACATAAGTTAAGAAATGACAAGCCTAGATTCTGGTCTACAAATGCTTGCTGTTAAGGGAATAAGATCAATGAACTTGAGGCTATAATGGCATCTGAGAATATAGATTTAGTGGCTGTTCCCGAGACATGGTTCAATAGGAGTAATGACTGGGATATAACAATACATGGTTCTCTCTATATAGGAAAGACAGAAAAAGGCAAGAAAGGGGGAGGGGTGGCCCTGTATGGGAAAGATAGCATAAAATCTAATCTAATACAAGTTAGCGAGACCAATTTTGAGTCCGTTTGGGTTACGTTGCAGCTTGATAATCATAAGGTAACTCTTGTAGGTGCGATATATAGCCCACCTAGCCAAGTCAAAGAATTAGATGATCTTCTAGTTGAGGAAATAGCTAAAATGACATTGAAAGGGGAAGTTATTATGGGAGACTTTAATCTTCCTGATGTAAACTGGACCACCAAAATAGCTAGTTCTGCCAGGAGTACAGATAATCCCAGTAGGGAATTTAGAATATCTCTACAGCAAGTAGTGAAGGAGCCAACCCGGAAGGAGGCCATTTTAGATTTAGTATTCACAAATGGGAATTTGGTATCTGATATTACTGTAGGGGAAAGCTTGGGATCTAGTGATCACCAGTCAGTGTGGTTTACTATAAGTACAGTGACTGAGTCACACCACACAAAAACAAATAAGTTTTAGAAAAACTGACTTTTCTAAAATTAGATTAGTGGTATACGAGTCCCTATCAGATTGGAACAGTTTCAATGGAGTCCAGCATAAATGGGACTATTTAAAAGTGGCACTATTGAAGGCAACAGATAATTGCATTAGACTTGTCAGTAAAAGCAAAAAAAAAGGAAGAGACCACTGTGGTACTCAGCAGAAGTGGCCAAAATCATTAAAAACAAAGATGCATTTAGTAATTAATAAAAAAAGAATAAAAAAAACGAGGGGTGACAGGCAAATTTATAAGATTAGGCAGAGAGAGGCCAAACAAGTTATAAGAGCTTCTAAAGCACAGGCAGAAGAGAAATTAGCTCAGTCAGTGAAAAAAAAGCAATAAGACATTCTTCAGATACATAAATGAAAAAAGGAAACTAAAAACAAGCAATTACCAAATTAAAAACAAAAGAAGGAAGGTATATGGAAGATAAAGAACTAGCCGACTGCTTAATGAATACTTCTGTTCAGTTTTTACAAAGGAAAATGAAGGAAAAGGACCTCAGTTAGGAAAGAAGACTAATGAATCTTTTGATGCAGGTGTCTTTACAGAGGAAGAGGTTCTAAGTCAACTGTCTAAAATTAATACAAATAAGTCACAGGGGCCTGATGGGATACACCCAAAGCTATTAAAAGAGCTCAGCGGTGAACTAGCAAAACCATTAACAGATTTATTTAACCAATCACTGGTAACAGGAGTCGTCTCAGAAGATTGGAAATTAGCAAATGTTTTGCCCATTCACAAGAAAGGTAGTAGGGAGGACTTGGGCAACTATAGGCCAGTAAGCTTGACATCAATAGTGGGGAAATTAATGGAAACCATACTTAAGGAGAGGATTGTGGAACATCTAAAATCCTATGGATTGAAAGATGAAAAACAGCATGGGTTTACTTCAGGGAGATCATGTCAAACTAATCTTATTGATTTTTTTTTTGATTGGGTGACTAAAATAATAGATGGAGGAGGTGCAGTAGACATCGCTTATCTAGACTTTAGTAAGGCTTTTGATACTGTCCCACATAGAAGGCTTATCAATAAATTGCAGTCTTTGTGCTTGGACTCCCATATTGTTGAATGGATTAGGCAGTGGCTGAAGGACAGACAACAGAGGGTTGTAGTCAATGGAGTATATTCAGACCATGGTCTTGTTACCAGTGGGCTACCTCAGGGATCTGTTCTGGGACCCATATTGTTTAATATCTTTATCAGCAAAGTTGCAGAAGGCCTCGATGGTAAAGTGTGTCTTTTTGCTGATGACACAAAGATTTGTAACAGGGTTAATGTTCCTGGAGGGATACACCAAATGGAAAAGGATTTAGGAAAACTAGAGGAATGGTCAAAAATCTGGCAACTAAAATGTAAATGTTGATAAGTGCAAGATAATGCCCCTGGGGCATAAAAACCCAAGAGCAGAATATAAAATCAGTGATACAGTCCTAACCTCAGTATCTGAGGAAAGGGATTTAGGGGTCATTATTTCAGAAGACTTAAAAAGGTAGGCAGACAATGTGATAGAGCAGCAGGAAATGCTAGCAGAATGCTTGGGTGTATAGGGAGAGGCATTCCCAGTAGAAAGAGGGAGGTGCTCATGCCGCTCTACAGAGCACTAGTGAGACCTCATTTGGAGTATTGTGCGCAGTACTGGAGACCATATCTCCAGAAGGATATCGATACTTTGGAGAGAGTTCAGAGAAGAGCTACTAAACTAGTACATGGATTGCAGGACAAAACTTACCAGGAAAGGTTAAAAGGACCTTAACCTGTATAGCTTGGAAGAAAGACGAGACAGAGGGAAAATGATAGAAACGTTTAAATACATAAAGGGAATCAACAAGGTAAAAGAGGAGAGAATATTTAAAAAGAAGAAAAATTGCTACAAGAGGACATAGTTTAAAATTAGAGGGGCAAAGGTTTAAAAGTAATATCAGGAAGTATTACTTTACTGAGAGAGTAGTGGATGCATGGAATAGCCTTCCTGCAGAAGTGGTAGCTGCAAATACAGTGAAGGAGTTTAGGCATGCAAGGGATAGGCAGAAGGCCATCCTTCATATAAGATAGAGCCAGGGGCTATTCATAGTATTCAGCATATTGGGAAGACAAGATGGGCCAAAGGGTTCTTATCTGCCAACACATTCTATGTGTCAGGTAAGAAACATTGCTGGAAGAACACAAGCTGGTGATGGCCGCTTTATGGTCTGGAGAATGTTTTTGTGGCTTTTCCTGGGCCCACTCATCCATGTGAAAGGCACTCTCGATTTGAGTATGAATCCATCCGTGCAGGTACACCCACACATGCCGATTATCTTCCCCAGAGGTTTATAGGATCTTCCAGCAAGACAATGCAACATATTACACAACTATAAAATGTCCAACATTGGTTGGAAGAGCATGACCAAGACTTCCAAATAACACCCTGGCCCCCCTATTCTGCAGACTTTAACCCAACTGAGCACCTGATTGACCACCTCAATTATCGTGTTGACTATGGATTCCCCCACGTACACTCCAGCAGCTGTGGGATGCACTGCAGTCAGCATGGCTCCAGAAACCTTTGACAACCTACCAGGACCTTACCCAGTCACTCCCAGCGGTACTCCGTGCAGAAGTTACTCTGGATAGTAGCTAGGGGTCATAATAATGCAACTCCACCATGTATATTTGATGTTTGTGCCCTATAGGTGAACTATTCTTGAATAATAACCCCTGCAGGAGCAATAATGTCCGTCTTTCAGGTGTCAGTCTTCAGGAAAAATAAAATTAAAATTACTGGAGAGTCCCTTCTGCTTCTAATCCACAGTGGACAGAAGTGTGACAACCTGTCTATGGCAACATGCACCGCTGCAGCCATTCATTGGCTTCAGCAGTGACGTGTTCCCAACATGATCACAGAGCCTCCGTGGTCACGTGTCACTCAGGGACAAATCACTTCTCAGGCCAGTGAATGGCTGCAGCAATGCACCATACCACAGCGGGATGTCACACTACTCGGTCCCAGGGACTGGAAGCAGTGGGGAGAGGAAAATTGATCATTTTATTTCTCACACATTACTGGCAGCAATTCATTTTGGTATGGGGTTCAGTACAACCCCTTTAAATAGGTGGTCTCATTAGAAACATATCCTAACAATATGCCACCAATATCCAACCAATGACCTCAAACTACAGCTAGAATGATGTGGAAGGGGTGACAAGAAAGTACTTTACCTCCGTCTCATTTTAGTAGAGCTTATCTTTTTCCAAGTGGCCAAATGATCCACTAGTGACTAGTTTGGTCATTAGTTATTTCAAAGATGAAAGGCAATTATGGCCTCACATGTTGTCATTTTTATAAAAATGGCGACCACAGTAACATTGGACAAATGTCAATCTCTACTGTACTTTTTACATCTAACAACAAGCAGTATGGGCAGGCAGCCCAGGGGTCCTTTAGAAAGATCCAGCCCATAGTTAAACTGCTCGGTAATTGGTTCCAAGGACATCCTTGAGATGCCTACAGAGGGGCCCTTGTATGTGCTTTGCAATAAGCTTCAAGGGTTCTCTAAACTCGCTGCTTCTCTCTTCTGGCTGCGTTGTCTCCAATATGTAGGATATTGCTTCTTCATGGACTTATTACTTCTCCTTACTACTAATGAACTTTATGAAGAGGTCCAAAGGAGAGGGACAAGAAATTGACAATTCAAATTTGAAATTGACATGTCAAAGACAAACCTAGTGGTTAGCTGATCAGCATGGGTCTATTGGCTGAAATCTTATATAACACAGTGCCCCAAGTCCACTATAGGGGTCACCATAATCTATTATGTTCATATCTATGTCCTAACAGGCAGCTTGAAAAGGGATTACCCCTAGTTCCCAATGGGTGGTCTCTAAGATAAGATCTCAAGTAGCTATCAGGAACGTCGAGCATTATCCAAATCAAAAAAGAGAATGACTTTAGGGATACAATTTTAGGACAAGCCACTAAAATGTACCTCACGCAACTCTGCACACCTACCTCCTTCCATACTGGGTTAAGTTCATTGTCGATGGATTTTGTTTTCTTTTTCTCTCCTGTAAGGAAAATAACAGAAGAGATTAAAAAGTCAAACGAGTTTATGATATGGGGCTATATACAGTTTTGGTTAATTCCAGGAGGTCACATCACTCTTAGCTCTGCATTGGCACGAACATGTCCTGGTGGGAGCAGTGGCGTACATCGAGAAGTAAGGGCCCCCATAGCAAGGATAAAACCAGAACCCGTTTTCAATAGCCCTTGGTCCATTTTTCCACTGCCTCATTTCCTAAAAGTTGCTCCTTTAGGAGGGTAGAGTCCTGACCAGGTTTTCACCTCCAGTAGAAGAGATGATCCCAACTGATCCCCCTCTTGCCCTGGGCCCCAAAGCAGTCACATGGTCTGCCGCTACGGTAGATACGCCCCTGGATGGGATGCATTTTAGGAACAATATTCTCTACACAAGACAATAAGGAGAAATCTGATGAAGGCAAACGTAAAAGGTTGCCATACACATTGCATGAATTATTTTGTTCCCAAGTGAGATAAGCCACACTCCGCAGAGGTGGCTTACTCCCCTCTCCATTAAGAGCAACTGCATGGTTGTCCGAACCAAGCATGCATGTACTATATATGGGGATGGGGGTGTCAGGAGGAATTGCTGTCAACCAACAGCTGTCTAAAGTATATAGTCAGGTTAAAGGTCCCAAGGTAGTGTACCATTACAGGCTTACTGTTCGTTTACAATGGAAAGCAGAACAAATGTAAAGAATTTACATATGTAAAGAATTTTCATAATCCAGTCTATTTACAAACTCAGGGAGTAATTTATTATTCAGAAATGCGCCTATATTAGGCTTCTTTCTGGGGCAGATTGCGGTGCCAAGGTTATCTGCGATGTTCCCCCATTCACGCCAGGTCTAAAAAAGTGGGCATGGCGTGGACGGAGAAGAATATGGGTCGGCAGACTCGTTTCATTCATTATTTTCTAAGTCTGTTTTAGGCCTAGAAAACGGTCTAAACGCAAGACAGCGTTTAGACTGGAGCTGGATACGGCAAAGTTATGTAGAGGCTGGTGCCTCTTCATAACTTTGGAGGATCAAGTGCAGGGCCTTATTAAGACCGGCGTCTAAAAACACCAGTCTATATCTATACAGAAATCAAAAGGTGAACAGTTTCATTTCTTCTTCTTCTTTAATAGAATTTACAGAGATCTCCATCATACCATATTCCAAAGAAACTGGGATACATCAGAGATCCGATCCATGCAAAAATTTGGGTAAACCCAACAAGAGGAATTTTCGGATGTAAATACTGAGAGGAGAACACGTTTTAATTTTCACATCTACAAATTCGCATTTTTGTGACGGCACTAAATGTTATAGGTTTGTAAGCTCTAGTAGATAGTACATACCACATACTTGCCAATGTTTAAGAAGGGATGTCAGGAAAACTCTGAACTTACACCCAAGCCCATTTATATAGGGCACCCCCTAACTACACATTTATTACAAAAAAAGCATGCCTTGATCACACTGCAAAATGACTACTGCTCACCCTTCGACCAGATCCCCTAAACTAATAGACTACAGCCCCTAAATTAATACAGAGCACGCACCAGACCCCCCCTTAATAAATGTGGATCAGAGACCATATGCCACCTCTTCCTAGCTGCTTGTTATCCTCCTCACACCTGGGTGCTGCCGCAGGAAACGTCCCGATCCTGGTTCTGTTGTCAGGAGATTGTTTGTAGTGGCGCCCAAAAGTGAGAGCAGAGCCGGAACAAGTTTTTAGAGAGGACAAAGGTGCACCCTTGATATTTGCCTGCTCCTCTAGGTGTACCGGAGAATTGGCAAGTATGACATACTGACACCTAAAGGTATGAAATCTCATTCCTGAGCCTTTAAAGGGCATTTGTCAGCAGGAGCAATGGGGCCGTTGCACCTAAAGGCTCTGCTCTCTCTGCAACTGCCAAGTCCTCCGCACTTTGGCTAACTTTAGGAGAAGTCATGACCAGGCATGTCAATGTCAAGTGCAGGGGGCACGGCAGTTGTAGAGAGAGCGGAGCCTCTAGATGTAATGGCAACGCCCCCGTTGCTCCTGGAGGGTCATTTGCATATAATAAAACATCATATTTCTCAGCAACTGCGGGCACATATGAACATGGGACCAACACAGATGCCTTCAGCTGCCAAGTGCACATGTAACAGGTCAGCCGGTGTCATAGGTACAAATCTGATGACAGATGCTCTTTAAAGTAAAACATCATATAGTACATGACAATCTCTAACAAAGCTAGAACCAGCCCTGTACCTCACATGGATCCAGAGATCTCCCCAGTCATTGATCCGACTGCTCTGATAGATTTATTTCAAGCTGCCACCTCAACGGGCATGCCCTTTCTGCTGCAGCTCTCTCCCCGTTACAGCTCAGGAGTCAGTTGAAGGATGGAATTGAGCATGTGCCTCCACCTCAGTAAGGTGTCTCCATATGTCTCCACTTTATTGAATAACTCAGTGGCTATACTACATTTTTAGTTAGATGCAATTACAAAAAGGGCAGCATCGTGGCTCAGTGGTTAGCACTGGGGGTCTTGGGTTCAAAACTGACCATGGACAACATCTGCATGGAGTTTGTATGTTCTCCCTGTGTTTGAGCGGGTTTCCTCCAGGTTCTCCGGTTTCTTCCCACACTCCAAAGATAAGGAACTTAGATTGTGAGCCCCATTGGGGACAGCTTGATGCTAAGGTCTGTAAAGCACTGCGGAATATGTCAGCGCTATATAAGTGCATAAAATGAAAGGGGTTCTGCAGTTTGTTTAAGCTCATGATCTATCCTCTGGATAGATCATCAGCATCTGATCGCGGGGGTCTGGCACCTGGGACCCCCGCCGATCAGCTGTTCAAGAAGGCAGCAGCTCTCCAGGAGCGCCACAGCCTTCTCACTGCTTACCGCTGGCCCAGTGACGTCACGACTAGGATCAACTGGCCTGGGCGGGGCTAAGCTCTGTTCACTTGAATGGATCTTAGCCCCGCCCAGGCCAGTTGATCCTAGTTGTGACGTCACTGGGCCTGCGGTAAACAGCGAGAAGGCTGTGGCGCTGCTGGAGCACCGCTGCCTTCTCAAACAGCTGATCGGCGGCGGTCCCGGGTGTCGGACTCCCGCCGATCAGATGCTGATGATCTATCCAGAGGATAGTTTAAACAAACTGCAGAACCGCTTTAATAAATAAAGTATGCCAGTTTTCAAAGTGCTTAATATTTTTGTACGACATCCCCTTTAACCAGTTAATTTCAGATATTTCCGCTCCAAAATTCGAATTATTTGCATATATAAATGCTGCTACATATTGCATTACTTCACCACACTGCAATGTTCATGCATGAACCAGGGTTGCCAACCTGAAGTTATCTTCTCTGGATAACTTATCCAAAAATTACAAACCGCCAACATTTGTTTTTTTTTATGGGCGTAGTGGAAAGCCACAAAAGTCTTTAGCTCAAAATCCTGATATGATCTCATATTTAGGGCTCATGCACACAACCGTATGTATTTTCAAGTCTGCAAAAAACGGATCCGCAAGAACTACGGATGACGTCCGTGTGCATTCCGTATTTTGAGGAACGAAACAGCTGGCCCTTCATAGAACAGTACTATCCTTGTCTGTCATGCGGACAATATTAGCAATATTAGAACATTTTCTATTTTTTGGCGGAATGGGAATACGGAAATGGAATGCACACGGAGTAACTTCCGGTTTTTTTTTGCGGACCCGTTGAAATGAATGGTTCCGCATACGGTCCTCAAAACAAAAAAAGACAGAACAGACACGGAAAGAAAATAAGTTTGTGTGCATGAGCCATTACTGTGTAAGAAATAAAAAATGATAATGACAACTACAATGACCCAGACACATCTACTTATGGTCATGGTGAATGGAAATAAAGTCTCCTAATATTACGAACTGTCCAAAAATTTACAAAGGTTGGTAACCCTGCATAGCACCTACAGCCAGAATCTGTACACAGCTCTAAAAAAAAAAAACATAGGGGGGGTGAGAAAAAAAAAAAACAAAAAAAACAAAAAAACATTTTTGCAACTCACTGTGACTAATAAGCCATACAAACAGTGATTGTGCCGGAGGATGAATCACTACAAAGCACAGGAAATCCCAGGGGTGGAAATACTGATAATTGTTCTATTTAGTGCCGCCATGTAGGCCGATGTGGTCAGGCCATTCCAAATGAGGCATGGATGTGCTCGGCTATTGTTCTAACAATAAGCGTTAGGGAAGTCCTAGTTCCTCCATTTGACACTGAGGAGGATGGAAAAGTATATAGATGTAGACCTAGAGTCATACAAATTATTAATCTATAACCAGCCTATCAAAAAAAAGTAAAGTGGCTAGAAATGGTTTGAGGAAGTGAAGGAACGTTGGGATGTCATGGAAAACCAAATAAAATGCTGAGCATAATCAAGTTCATACAACCGAATGAATAGTTCATCGTGGTTGCTGCGACTCTAGTGATTAGATCAGAAACTTATGGAAAATTCTGTGTTAATGTCCAGCATATGCGGCTTAATATTCTTTTGTACCTTGGTACTGCCCATGAGGAGCTGACCAGTATAGTCAACATAGATGGGTACAGCCCTGTATGGTTTCTGAAGTTACCATCAGGTCCTCTGCATCACATTAGATCTCTGTGAGCTCCAGCAGTGTAAGGTAAATGAATATCATTACTCATAATCTACGGGGATTTCTGCAATTTACACTGAATGGAGAATTAGCTAGAGATACAAATCCCCATGTTATCATTATCAGCCACCGAAATGGGGCATCATTTTTAAGGAAATAATAAAAGTTATATTTTAAGGGTCCTATTCTGTTTAGAGTGATTATACATTAATTAAAAGGACTTGCCAATATCTCAAAACACTGTCAGAAAGTATTAATGTTGATATACTTTGGTTATTTTGGAAAACACAGTTCCAATGGCAATCCTTCAAATGAGGATCAATGTAGATTACATTATTTCTGAAATAAATCAAGTGTTCATAAATTGTTCTCCAATTTTGATCTCCACTGTATATATAGTATCTGCAACGTGACAGGAAGATCTTCTGCCTGTGTGAGCTAGGAGATGATCAGGTGACTTTTTATGCAAAGTTATGATATGCAGAGCAAGGGGCGGGGAATGGCAGATTATTCACGCCCACAAATATTCATGAGGGAGGGCTCAGGCATTGTTGGTACACGCCCCCCACAGCTTTGCTGCAGCATGTAAACAAAGCATGAATAACAGAACCATGCAAAGGTGTAAGTATGGGGTTTTTTTTCTTAAGAAATCAAGCTTAACTAATCTATATGTTTGTACTGATTAGTTTTATAAAAAGGTTATTTTTTTTCCCCCCATAACCCCTTTAAGGACAGCCAGGTACTACCAAAACCTGGACCGGCACTTAAACTCAGCCAGCCCAGCTGCACATGCTGGGAGGAAAATACCTGCCTTGCCTTCAGGTTGTTAAAATAGATTACCCTCGGTACAAACACAATAGGTAACTATTACTAAGTAGATGACTAGTCCAGGGCAGTATACACTATGGGCTGTTAGGGAAAAACTGTGTACATAAGGGAGGGGAACGCAGCTCAATTGTCCAATGAATAAACATAAGATGAAAGGATGACGCTTTCAGAGGTTAGGCAAATAGCTGGCTGTGGAGAATGTGAGGCTATGGAGCCCGAGGCAGCCCCATGGAGAAGACAAGCTTACAACGTCCACCTCACCTCCTCCATATCCCTGGGAATAAACAAGGAAACTCCACAATCCTTTTACGTCATATTATACACTTGCCCTGTTATTACAATGTCTTGGTTTAGGATCATTTTTGTAATAGTCACAAAGGGGCTGCAGAAAAGGGACGATTCCTTTGGCCTGCAGGAGCCACCGGTGCCAAGCCCAGAGCAGAGCCATTAACTACAGACTACGGGTAAACCGGTCGTCCTTGGACAGATCTCTGCTGTCCACAGGGCAGTTTAATTTCCAGCAGATTAAAGTATTTATTTCTACCTCTGGACAAACTAGAAACTGAAGAGCAGGTAAATGCTGTCCTACTCCATAATGCATTTCTGGATATAAAGCATGAGGAGATTACTCAAGCATTCCCTTAGGCATAATTATATCTGGGCTCATTTCTATTTCCAGCAGTCTTCTGGGCTCAACGCTGCGGTCGAAAAAATGGTTACAATTTTCTGGTTCCTCAGAAAGAAAGTCAGAAACTTCCCACAGAGTTCTAGAAGTAATAGCAAATAAAATAAAAATGGTACAAGACACTAGAAGAATATCCCAAGTGCCATGAACCCCTTCCATAGGCCGTAATGGGGCACATGCCTGAGTAGGACACCTTCACTCCCTAAGCCCCATTAGAACACACACATCCTCGGAGGAGTCCATGGCCCGGGACCTCTTCAATAAGCCAGATTTAGAACCACTACAGACCCCGAAAGACTAAAGGCTCATGCACATGACCGTATGTATTTTGCAGTGCGCAAAAAAAAAAAAAAAAAAAAATAGATGACATCCGTGTTGCATCCATTTTTTTTTCAGACTTATTGTAACAATGCCTGTCAGTGTTCGCAAAACAGACAAGAATAGGACATGTTCTATTTTTATTTATTTTTTTGACACGTGATGCATACAGAGTCAGTTCCATTTTATTTTCAAGCCCCATTGAAATGAATTGTCCATATACGGACCTGTAATAAAACGGGATGGAAACTGAAGAAAAATATGTTCATATGCATGAGCCCTAAGGCTATGTTCATGCACTAAAGATTCATGAGGAGTAGGCCTTAGGGTACTTTCACACTAACTTTTTTCTTTTCCGGCACAGAGTTCCGTCCTAGGAGGTCTATACCAGAAAATAACTGATCAGTTTTATCCCCATGCATTCTTAATTGAGAGCAATCCATTCAGGATATCTTCAGTTCAGTCACTGAACGGCGTTATGGACGGAGGAAATACCGCAGGATGCTGCAGTATTATCTCCATCCAAAATTCCGGATCAGTTACCGGAATGCCGACAATAATGTATATTGCGCAGACCGGTAAAAATGTTTATATCTATATATATCGGATCCGTTTCTCCGGATGACATCCGGAGAGACAGATCCGTTCTTGCAATGCATTTGTATTCATAAAAAACCAAAAAAGAGAAAATAGGGCTCGCACTAAATAGTATTATGAATATATAAATTTTATTAGTGTCTCCATATGAGACAAATCACAATTAAAACACATAGGAAACAATGGATGGTGAAAAATGAGCACACAGAATGACATGGAGCACGACCAAATTACTAAAAATGGCAAATAGATACAAAAATGAGTATATAGATATAGCACTAGGTGTGCATGTAAATCAAATAGAATGTTAGTAATACATATAATCAGGCAAAGCTATACAGGCTAGGTAATGATATCATACATAGTGAAACCAAAGTCTGCATATAAAGTGACCAGTGCACATAGTCAGAATAGATATATAGCCAACGCTGAGTAAATCATTATAACGCCATAAACCAACTACCTGTATAGTGCTCCAGCAACCACACACTTCCCCCTGAAGAAGCCTTGCGTGAAACGTGCGTCGGGGTTGCTGGAGCACTATACAGGTAGTTGGTTTATGGCGTTATAATGATTTACTCAGCGTTGGCTATTTATCTATTCTGACTATGTGCACTGGTCACTTTATATGCAGACTTTGGTTTCACTATGTATGATATCATTACCTAGCCTGTATAGCTTTGCCTGATTATATGTATTACTAACATTCTATTTGATTTACATGCACACCTAGTGCTATATCTATATACTCATTTTTGTATCTATTTGCCATTTTTAGTAATTTGGTCGTGCTCCATGTCATTCTGTGTGCTCATTTTTCACCATCCATTGTTTCCTATGTGTTTTAATTGTGATTTGTCTCATATGGAGACACTAATAAAATTTATATATTCATAATACTATTTAGTGCGAGCCCTATTTTCTCTTTTTTGGTGTTTTACCACACGTGCTGGCTCTGCACGGGTACTCACTTTTGTGAGTCATTTTGGTGCGCATTTGTATTCATGCAGACTGCCGGATCCAGCCGGCGACGGAACCGCTTGCTGGATCACTCTGCCGCAAGTAGCCTTACTGACATGTCCGTGTCAAGAGAGTCAGTGCTTCATCCATGACTATGTCTGAAGGGTCCACATGTCTATCTGCTGTTCTCCATGTGCCAGCCATGTTCATGGCTAGGCTAAAAAGGGGGTTTCCAGAGCACATACTCACCAACATTTAGGTTGGTAAATTGGGGGCATCCAAAACCCCTCCCCTAGGGAATGCCCCATCTGGAAAAGCTCACTTATGGGTGGGGTTATTGTTAGCCCTCACCCATTTTTGTCCTGGAAAAGCCAAAATTTGTCGGTACCGTCTCTGAAAACCAGGGACAGTCCCTGCAAATTCTGCACAGTTGGCAACTATGAGAGCATCTCCTACCAGTGGTCAGTGATAACCGCTGACCGAACATGGAGGGGGGGTCAGTCTGTGTGTCTCCATCGTTTTTCCAAGGATGCGTGCATAAGAATAAGTACATCGATGGATGTGTGCGTTTTCTGTGGAGAACATAGACAGCACATGTCTGCGAGTCACTAAAATTAATAAGGCCTTATTCACTCACTATATGGCAGTTTACAGAACAATGACAGTCTATGGGTGTATTCACACGCCTTTGTTTTTTTTCAGGGGCCGTGAATACTGGCTGTCAAAAAAATAGGATGTGTCAGTTTTCACAGCCCAAATACAATTCAAGGGGCTGTTTTCAATGGCCATTTTTAGAAAGGCAGATGTGGGTCAAAAAAACACAAAACAAAACCACACAGAACAGGTGCAGATCTTACCCTTAAACCTTATGTCTGTGGAGCCAACACTCCTGGAAATCACTGATCAAACACTGACGTGTGAATGGGGCCCTAGGTCTTGTTCACACGTCAGTGAATCACAGTGGTGTCCTCCATGGACAGCACACAGGCCCATTGATTTTTTTTTTATGCGTTTATTCACTGACCCTAGGTCATTTAAAAAATTAAATCATAAGACCACGTACTACTTTGGTCCGTGATGCAGACTAAAAAAAACGCACCCATTGAAGTCCGTGAAAAACCACTGACAACACGGACGGCACCCATTTTACTATCAGTGTAACCATTGGTAGGAGAAGCTCTGGAAATTAACTTTCAGCGGAACAGTGTCCATGGAAGATCCATTGGCAAAACCCCGTTCACATGAGGATTGTTGAATGAGGCCTAAAAACCATTTACTATGGGGGTTATTTATGAACCAGAGGCACTTTTGTAGCGTATATCTGGTGCAGATTCTGTCGCACGCCATGTTGCGGCAGAATCTGTGACTTCTTCCCTGCTCACGTCACGTTTAAAAAAAGTGGGCATGGCGGGGAAGAGGGATGGTCTCCATGTAAGACAGCAAGGAAGCTCTCTTACGTTCACATTTGGTGGCGGATCCGCTGAGGCCGGCGCCTCTACAGTACTTCGGCAGATCCACCACCAGTTTAGGGCTTTATTAAGACTAGCGTCTCAATAAACGTGCCCCTATATTTTTACGTAGGTATACCGAGGTTTAAAACAGACAAGCCATGTAACATGCATTTACAACACAACGTGCTGAGATGTGCGTGTACAGGTGTCATCAGGCAGACTTCCACATGCCCCTAGGATATAAACTGGTTATGAGCGAGACAACACCCAGAATAACACAAAAATCTGAGCACTAATGTACGAGCCCAGTCACCGGAGGAAAACTTACACAGGCACTTACCGTACATGGAATGGGCTTTATTTGCCACATAAAAGACATCATGTTATAAGTGGGTGCTCCATTAATAGAAAAAATAAAAATAAAATTAATAATAATGAGGATTCTTTCTGCAACAGAAGATATCAGAGGAGCTTTACAGTTTTGTGGAACCTCCAGTTATTGTATAATTACAGGTTTAGACATTCCTATTTCTTTCTCCAGACTTTCTGCCAGTTCCTTACTCCCTCTGCTTGATGTCAGTGCCTGGAGTAAGGCTACTTTCACACTTGCAGCAGAGCGATCCTGCAAGAAGTTCCTTCGATTCGGCAAAACGTATGCCAACTGATGGCATTATTAGGACTGATCAGGATCCTGATCAGTCTTAAAAATGCATTGAAATGCCGGATCCGTCTTTCCAGTGTCATCCGGCATGTAAAAAAAAAATTTCCCACTTTTTTTTTTTTTTTTTTTGGTCTGCGTATCCGGCATTTTGAATGCCGAATCCAGCACCAATACACTCCTATGGGGAAAAAATGCCGGATCCGGCTTTCAAGCAATTCTTCAGTTTTTTTCGCCGGAGATAAAACCGTAGCATGCTGCGGTTTTATCTTTTGCCTGATCAGTCAAAACGACTGAACTGAAGACATCCTGAACAGATTAGGCTACTTTCACACTTGCGGCAGTGTGATCCGGCGGGCAGTTCCGTCATCGGAACTGGCCGCCGGATCCGCCGATCTGCTGCTGCCTGAAAGCATTTGTGAGACGGATCCGGATGCGGATCCGTCTCACAAATGCATTGCAAGGACGGATCCGTCTCTCCGCTTGTCATGCGGACCGACGGATCCGTCTTGTACATTTTTCGCATTTTTACCGATCTGCGCATGCCGGAACGACGGATCCGGTATTCTGAATGCCGGATCCGGCGTTCAGGCATGTCTTCAGTTTTTTTCGCCGGAGAAAAAAAACGTAGCATGCTACGGTTTTCTCTTTTGCCTGATCAGTCAAAACGACTGAACTGAAGACATCCTGATGCAAACTGAACGGATTACTCTCCATTCAGAATGCATGGGGATATGCCTGATCAGTTCTTTTCCGGTATAGAGCCCCTGTGACGGAACTCTATGCCGGAAAAGAAAAACGCTAGTGTGAAAGTACCCTTACAGTTGTATCCACTTTCAGCAATCCAGTCCGATACATTTTAGCTACATTGTTGCAAACTGTCAGGAGAAGCCATATTTGTGCTGCCGATTTAGTTAGCCTAGGCCAGTGGTGGTGAACCTACAGCCTGGAAAATGTTCACATCACCGCATCTCCATTAGAAGAGCTGAACAACGAATGTAAGGGAAGTGCTGACCCAAACGGTACCAAGCGCACCCCTTTGATTATAATGGGGTCAGTTCAGTTTAAATTCAGGAGTTGGCTCTTTTAGCAGAAAAAATAAATAAAATCATGCGTTTCTTATGGAATCTGAGACAGTCGTCCTGAAGGGAGCCTCTGACGCAGGTGTGAACAAGCCCTTATTGACACTTTATGAAGCAATTATAGCATGTTTAGTAGTTTGCAATATTATGCACATGTGACTGCAATCTGAAAAATGTCCATTCAATGTATAAGCCGATCTCATCCCTTTCTTCCCAGAATTCAAGATGAGCATGTATGGCCTACAAGTCTCCTCACACCGATTAAGGCGCTCTCTCCCCAAAGACAGTACCCCCCAAATCCCTAGCAGATCTTTACACAGTAGACCTCAATTTGTAGAAGTCATGTCAGCACGTGTCATAGCGGTACACGGGCACAGGCACACATTGCGTATTATGTGCGGATTTGTATCCACCAGCAAAATCTCATCTACATGTTGTAGAAACTTTCCAAGTGTAAATTGACCTGCAGTTCAGATTTCAAAATCCGTAGTAGATTTCTTCAGGTTTTCACCCTTTCTAAAGCAAATCCATGACAAAGTCCATATGAATTGTCACAGAAACAGCGCAAACTCCGAATGGAAAATTTGCACACACAAAAAAATAAAATAAAACACACATTGCCATGTGCATGTAGCCTCAGGGCCTGTAGCCTTGCTGTATGGTGCCCCTATGGACACGTATTCTTCCCTTGAAACCAATCTTCCAGGAAAAACACAGTGCAACATGTCCTGGAGCATCAATTTTTATTTTATTTTTTTCCTCATGGACATGTAAGGGGAAGAAAATCAGGATATCGTCCTCGTGGCTCATTAGAGAGTCTCCAAAGACAATTTCTCCTAGGAACGCCGTCCTGCAGCCATGGAAACCTGTATCACAGTCCTCTGCATGTATTCTAATAGAAGGAAGCCCTGTAATAGACATTCTATACACTGATGGTAAGACATCGATGAGGACCCCTGATGATCATGAGAAAGGAAGGGGCTGTGGTATTAATCTGAATGGAGATACACCTTAATACTAGACACAAAGCAGAAACGTGAGCCCCAGTGCGTCCGGAGAAGGGAGGCAGTGCCTCAGGGGTCCATTGCCCGCATGATCCATAGAGCGCTAGAAATGTTTAAAGTGGTATTCCTAACTTAGGCCTCATTCACATTTCCACGTTTGGTTTGGTCTGGTCTCGTCACGGATGAGATATGGGAGGGAACACCACACCAACAACAGGAGGGAAGGGAAAAGCCACTAGGCTTAAACGCTAGGGAAAGGGTCACCTACTGTAGAACCCTACTCCTTGATCTGACTCTTATCCGTATGGGCACACCTTGAAGGTAGGAATGCCCATACAGCGGGACCTGGAGGCCCTAAAGAGCCCTATGGGTATTGGCAGGGCTTGAGACGACCCGTTCCTTCCCAGATGAATGGAACCAGCGTCTCCCGGAGGCAGAGTAAAACACACGGGGAGAGACACCAAAACGCAAAGGGATAAAACCACTTAACTTCTGTAGAGAGATGGATGAGCAGGAACCCCAGAGAGGACAACACACCAACTCTTCCAAAAACCAAATAAAGCCATCACCCACATAGCCAGAAGGGTGAAGTCAGACCAGGGCCGGGCTGACACAGAGGCTGGGGAGGCTCCAGCCTCAGGGCGCAGGCCAGCTCCCTCGCTGCTGCTCCGCGCCTGCCGGCCACGCTGGAGGGAGTAGTGAGCACTTGGCACTGACTTACGTGCTCCCTCCCCGCTCCGCCTCCTGGCTCGCCCGCTCCGGTCTCTGCTCAGTCGCTTGCCTGACTGGCTGCATACAGCGAGCACTTTCACCTGACGCGCTGTATGCAGTCAGGTCACGTGCGCCCTCTGGAGACCAGAGCGTGAGAGTCTGCCCTGAAGTGAAGTAAGAGTTTTTAAATAAAGAAAATATTCTTTTCCGTCTGATCTGAGGTCTGATGGGGTAAAATTACAAGGAACGACCTGGGGGGAGGTGTAATGACCGCTAAGCTACACCTGAAGCAAGGGGTGCGGTCATTGACGACAACAACAACACAGAAGCAAGAGAGGCTGTAAGGCTGGGTTCACACCTGAGCGTTTGCGATGGAGCGCTCTGTATGCGCGATTGTACCGGCGTTTGCAATCGCGCATACAGAGACAAGCGAACTCCCATTGTCGCGCGTTCCCGAAAGTCTATGTATGGGAACGCGCGACAAGACGCCCCAAAGAAGCTCATATACTTTTTGGGGAGTCGGGCGTTTTACAGCGCAGGTGAGAACCATTCCCATAGGGAATCATTGGTTTCTCCTTGTTGAGCGTTTTACAGCGTGTAGGAACGCGCTGTAAAACGCTCAGGTGTGAACCCAGCCTTAGGGCTGTTTCACACGAGCGGATCCCGCGTGTGTCACCCGCAGCGTGAAAGACAGCCAAGACTAGAGTTGAGCGAACACCTGGATGTTCGGGTTCGAGAAGTTCGGCCGAACATCCCGGAAATGTTCGGGTTCGGGATCCGAACCCGATCCGAACTTCGTCCCGAACCCGAACCCCATTGAAGTCAATGGGGACCCGAACTTTTCGGCACTAAAAAGGCTGTAAAACAGCCCAGGAAAGAGCTAGAGGGCTGCAAAAGGCAGCAACATGTAGGTAAATCCCCTGCAAACAAATGTGGATAGGGAAATGAATTAAAATAAAAATTAAATAAATAAAAATTAACCAAAATCAATTGGAGAGAGGTTCCATAGCAGAGAATCTGGCTTCCCGTCACCCACCACTGGAACAGTCCATTCTCAGATATTTAGGCCCCGGCACCCAGGCAGAGGAGAGAGGTCCCGTAACAGAGAATCTGTCTTCATGTCAGCAGAGAATTAGTCTGCATGTCATAGCAGAGAATGAGGCTTCACGTCAGCCACCACTGCAACAGTCCATTGGCATATATTTAGGC
Source organism: Bufo gargarizans (assembly GCF_014858855.1). NCBI lineage: Eukaryota > Metazoa > Chordata > Amphibia > Anura > Bufonidae > Bufo > Bufo gargarizans. The sequence goes on from NC_058085.1 coordinate 359,536,772, forward strand.
CCAGCACCCAGGCAGAGGAGGGAGGTCCCGTAACAGAGAATCTGTCTTCATGTCAGCAGAGAATTAGTCTGCATGTCATAGCAGAGAATGAGGCTTCACGTCAGCCACCACTGCAACAGTCCATTGGCATATATTTAGGCCCAGCACACACACAGGCAGAGGAGAGAGGTCCCGTAACAGAGAATCTGTCTTCATGTCAGCAGAGAATTAGTCTGCATGTCATAGCAGAGAATGAGGCTTCACGTCAGCCACCACTGCAACAGTCCATTGGCATATATTTAGGCCCAGCACACACACAGGCAGAGGAGAGAGGTCCCGTAACAGAGAATCTGTCTTCATGTCAGCAGAGAATCAGTCTTCATATCATAGCAGAGAATCAGGCTTCACGTCACCCACCACTGTAAGAGTCAATTTTCATAAATTTACGCCCAGAACCCAGGCAGAGGAGAAAGGTCCCGTAACAGACAATCTGGCTTCATGTCAGCAGAGAATCAGTCTTCATATCATAGCAGAGAATCAGGCTTCACGTCACCCACCACTGTAAGAGTCAATTTTCATAAATTTAGGCCCAGAACCCAGGCAGAGGAGAAAGGTCCCGTAACAGACAATCTGGCTTCATGTCAGCAGAGAATCAGTCTTCATATCATAGCAGAGAATCAGGCTTCACGTCACCCACCACTGTAAGAGTCAATTTTCATAAATTTAGGCCCAGAACCCAGGCAGAGGAGAAAGGTCCCGTAACAGACAATCTGGCTTCATGTCAGCAGAGAATCAGTCTTCATATCATAGCAGAGAATCAGGCTTCACGTCACCCACCACTGTAAGAGTCAATTTTCATAAATTTAGGCCCAGAACCCAGGCAGAGGAGAAAGGTCCCGTAACAGACAATCTGGCTTCATGTCAGCAGAGAATTAGTCTGCATGTCATAGCAGAGAATCAGGCTTCACGTCAGCCACCACTGCAACAGTCCATTGTCATAAATTTAGGCCCAGCACCCAGGCAGAGGAGAGAGGTCCCGTAACAGAGGATCTGGCTTCATGTCAGCAGAGAATCAGTCTGCATGTCATAGCAGAGAATCAGGCTTCACGTCAGCCACCACTGCAACAGTCCATTGTCATAAATTTAGGCCCAGCACCCAGGCAGAGGAGAGAGGTCCCGTAACAGACAATCTGGCTTCATGTCAGCAGAGAATTAGTCTGCATGTCATAGCAGAGAATCAGGCTTCACGTCAGCCACCACTGCAACAGTCCATTGTCATAAATTTAGGCCCAGCACCCAGGCAGAGGAGAGAGGTCCCGTAACAGACAATCTGGCTTCATGTCAGCAGAGAATTAGTCTGCATGTCATAGCAGAGAATCAGGCTTCATGTCAGCCACCACTGCAACAGTCCATTGGCATATATTTAGGCCTAGCACACAGGCAGAGGAGAGGTTCATTCAACTTTGGGTAGCATCGCAATATAATGGTAAAATGAAAATAAAAATAGGATTGAATGAGGAAGTGCCCTGGAGTCCAATAATATATGGTTATGGGGAGGTAGTTAATGTCTAATCTGGACAAGGGACGGACAGGTCCTGTGGGATCCATGCCTGGTTCATTTTTATGAACGTCAGCTTGTCCACATTGGCTGTAGACAGGCGGCTGCGTTTGTCTGTAATGACGCCCCCTGCCGTGCTGAATACACGTTCAGACAAAACGCTGGCTGCCGGGCAGGCCAGCACCTCCAAGGCATAAAAGGCTAGCTCTGGCCACGTGGACAATTTAGAGACCCAGAAGTTGAATGGGGCCGAACCATCAGTCAGTACGTGGAGGGGTGTGCACACGTACTGTTCCACCATGTTAGTGAAATGTTGCCTCCTGCTAACACGTTGCGTATCAGGTGGTGGTGCAGTTAGCTGTGGCGTGTTGACAAAAGTTTTCCACATCTCTGCCATGCTAACCCTGCCCTCAGAGGAGCTGGCCGTGACACAGCTGCCTTGGCGACCTCTTGCTCCTCCTCTGCCTTGGCCTTGGGCTTCCACTTGTTCCCCTGTGACATTTGGGAATGCTCTCAGTAGCGCGTCTACCAACGTGCGCTTGTACTCGCGCATCTTCCTATCACGCTCCAGTGCAGGAAGTAAGGTGGGCACATTGTCTTTGTAGCGTGGATCCAGCAGGGTGGCAACCCAGTAGTCCGCACAGGTTAAAATGTGGGCAACTCTGCTGTCGTTGCGCAGGCACTGCAGCATGTAGTCGCTCATGTGTGCCAGGCTGCCCAGGGGTAAGGACAAGCTGTCCTCTGTGGGAGGCGTATCGTCATCGTCCTGCCTTTCCCCCCAGCCACGCACCAGTGATGGACCCGAGCTGCGTTGGGTGCCACCCCGCTGTGACCATGCTTCATCCTCATCCTCCTCCACCTCCTCCTCATCCTCGTCCTCCTCGTCCTCCAGTAGTGGGCCCTGGCTGGCCACATTTGTACCTGGCCTCTGCTGTTGCAAAAAACCTCCCTCTGAGTCACTTCGAAGAGACTGGCCTGAAAGTGCTAAAAATGACCCCTCTTCCTCATCCTCCTCCTCCTCCTCCTGGGCCACCTCCTGTTCCATCATCGCCCTAAGTGTTTTCTCAAGGAGACATAGAAGTGGTATTGTAACGCTGATAACGGTGTCATCGCCACTGGCCATGTTGGTGGAGTACTCGAAACAGCGCAACAGGGCACACAGGTCTCGCATGGAGGCCCAGTCATTGGTGGTGAAGTGGTGCTGTTCTGTAGTGCGACTGACCCGTGCGTGCTGCAGCTGAAACTCCACTATGGCCTGCTGCTGCTCGCACAGTCTGTCCAGCATGTGCAAGGTGGAGTTCCACCTGGTGGGCACGTCGCATATGAGGCGGTGAGCGGGAAGGCCGAAGTTACGCTGTAGCGCAGACAGGCGAGCAGCGGCAGGATGTGAACGCCGGAAGCGCGAACAGACGGCCCGCACTTTATGCAGCAGCTCTGACATGTCGGGGTAGTTGTGAATGAACTTCTGCACCACCAAATTCAGCACATGCGCCAAGCAAGGGATGTGCGTCAAATTGGCTAGTCCCAGAGCTGCAACGAGATTTCGCCCATTATCACACACCACCAGGCCGGGCTTGAGGCTCACCGGCAGCAACCACTCGTCGGTCTGTTGTTCTATACCCCGCCACAACTCCTGTGCGGTGTGGGGCCTGTCCCCCAAACATATGAGTTTCAGAATGGCCTGCTGACGTTTACCCCGGGCTGTGCTGAAGTTGGTGGTGAAGGTGTGTGGCTGACTGGATGAGCAGGTGGAAGAAGAGGAGGAGGAAGCCGAGAAGGAGGAGGTGGCAACAGGAGGCAAAGAATGTTGCCCTGCGATCCTTGGCGGCGGAAGGACGTGCGCCAAACAGCTCTCCGCCTGGGGCCCAGCTGCCACTACATTTACCCAGTGTGCAGTTAGGGAGATATAGCGTCCCTGGCCGTGCTTACTGGTCCACGTATCTGTGGTTAGGTGGACCTTGCCACAGATGGCGTTGCGCAGTGCACACTTGATTTTATCGGATACTTGGTTGTGCAGGGAAGGCACGGCTCTCTTGGAGAAGTAGTGCCGGCTGGGAACAACATACTGTGGGACAGCAAGCGACATGAGCTGTTTGAAGCTGTCTGTGTCCACCAGCCTAAATGACAGCATTTCATAGGCCAGTAGTTTAGAAATGCTGGCATTCAGGGCCAGGGATCGAGGGTGGCTAGGTGGGAATTTACGCTTTCTATCAAATGTTTGTGAGATGGAGAGCTGAACGCTGGCGTGTGACATGGTTGAGACGCTTGGTGACGGAGGTGGTGGTGGTGGTGTTGGTGGTACATCCCCTGTTTGCTGGGCGGCAGGTGCCAACGTTCCTCCAGAGGCGGAGGAAGAGGCCGAGGCGGCAGCAGCAGAATAGGCCGAGGCGGCAGCAGCAGAAGAGGTAGCAGGGGGAGCCTGAGTGACTTCCTTGGTTTTAAGGTGTTTACTCCACTGCAGTTCATGCTTTGCATGCAGGTGCCTGGTCATGCAGGTTGTGCTCAGGTTCAGAACGTTAATGCCTCGCTTCAGGCTCTGATGGCACAGCGTGCAAACCACTCGGGTCTTGTCGTCAGCACATTGTTTGAAGAAGTGCCATGCCAGGGAACTCCTTGAAGCTGCCTTTGGGGTGCTCGGTCCCAGATGGCGGCGGTCAGTAGCAGGCGGAGTCTCTTGGCGGCGGGTGTTCTGCTTTTGCCCACTGCTCCCTCTTTTGCTACGCTGTTGGCTCGGTCTCACCACTGCCTCTTCCTCCGAACTGTGAAAGTCAGTGGCACGACCTTCATTCCATGTGGGGTCTAGGACCTCATCGTCCCCTGCATCGTCTTCCACCCAGTCTTGATCCCTGACCTCCTGTTCAGTCTGCACACTGCAGAAAGACGCAGCAGTTGGCACCTGTGTTTCGTCATCATCAGAGACATGCTGAGGTGGTATTCCCATGTCCTCATCATCAGGAAACATAAGTGGTTGTGCGTCAGTGCATTCTATGTCTTTCACCGCTGGGGAAGGGCTAGGTGGATGCCCTTGGGAAACCCTGCCAGCGGAGTCTTCAAACAGCATAAGAGACTGCTGCATAACTTGAGGCTGAGACAGTTTCCCTGGTATGCATGGGGGTGATGTGACAGACTGATGGGGTTGGTTTTCAGGCGCCATCTGTGCGCTTTCTGCAGAAGACTGGGTGGGAGATAATGTGAACGTGCTGGATCCACTGTCGGCCACCCAATTGACTAATGCCTGTACCTGCTCAGGCCTTACCATCCTTAGAACGGCATTGGGCCCCACCATATATCGCTGTAAATTCTGGCGGCTACTGGGACCTGAGGTAGTTGGTACACTAGGACGTGTGGATGTGGCAGAACGGCCACGTCCTCTCCCAGCACCAGAGGGTCCACTAACACCACCACGACCATGTCCACGTCCGCGTCCCTTACTAGATGTTTTTCTCATTGTTATGGTTCACCACAACAACAAATATATTATTTGGCCCAATGTATTGTATTCAAATTCAGCGGGATATAAATTTGAGGCCTAGTATTTAGGCGCTGGGTGACAGGTATGGGTTTAGTGACAGAATTAGACTTGGAAATACACAGTAGCGGGTGTGTGTGAAGTTATTCTGAATGACCCAATGTGCACCTTCAATATTATATACCCTTTTAGGGATAGATTTCAAATAGCTCTGATATAGCAGAAACCACTAAATTATGAAATTGCTAAATTGGGAATTGTACTTCAACCCAGAACAAAAAATGTGCTTTGACGGACACTAAATATCTTGCCCAGCAACAACAGTACAGCGGTGGGTAACGAGAGATTTAGAGGGATTTAAATTTGAGGCCTAGTATTTAGGCGCTGGGTCACCGGTATGGATTTAGTGACAGAATTAGACTTGGAAATGCACAGAAGCGTGTGTGTGAAGTTATTCTGAATGACCCTATGTGCACCTTCAATATTATATACCCTTTTAGGGATAGATTTCAAATAGCTCTGATATAGCAGAAACCACTAAATTATGAAATTGCTAAATTGGGAATTGTACTTCAACCCAGAACAAAAAATGTGCTTTGACGGACACTAAATATCTTGCCCAGCAACAACAGTACAGCGGTGGGTAACGAGAGATTTAGAGGGATTTAAATTTGAGGCCTAGTATTTAGGCGCTGGGTCACCGGTATGGATTTAGTGACAGAATTAGACTTGGAAATGCACAGAAGCGTGTGTGTGAAGTTATTCTGAATGACCCAATGTGCACCTTCAATATTATATACCCTTTTTGGGATAGATTTCAAATAGCTCTGATATAGCAGGAACCACTAAATTATGAAATTGCTAAATTGGGAATTGTATTTCAACCCAGAACAAGAAATGTGCTTGAACGGACACTAAATAACTCGCCCAGCTACAGCACTAGGGACAGATTTAGCTGGATATAAATTTGAGGCCTAGTATTTAGGCGCTGGGTGACCGGTATGGATTTAGTGACAGAATTAGACTGGGATATGGCCAAAAAATAAACAGACTATTGCTGGTTAAATGCACTTGGTGTGACAGCTTCACCCTGATGTAGGCTTTAGCCAAAAAACAACCACACCATTGAGGGTTAAATGCACTTGGTGACAGGCGCAGCTTGCCCCTGATTTTGTATATGGCCAAAAAATGAACAGACTATTGCTGGTTAAATGCACTTGGTGTGACAGCTTCACCCTGATGTAGGCTTTAGCCAAAAAACAACCACACCATTGAGGGTTAAATGCACTTGGTGACAGGCGCAGCTTGCCCCTGATTTTGTATATGGCCAAAAAATGAACAGACTATTGCTGGTTAAATGCACTTGGTGTCACAGCTTCACCCTGATGTAGGCTTTAGCCAAAAAACAACCACACCATTGAGGGTTAAATGCACTTGGTGACAGGCGCAGCTTGCCCCTGATTTTGTATATGGCCAAAAAATGAACAGACTATTGCTGGATAAATGCACTTGGTGTGACAGCTTCACCCTGATGTAGGCTTTAGCCAAAAAACAACCACACCATTGAGGGTTAAATGCACTTGGTCGCAGCTTGTGCTGGCGCACCACAAGACACAAAATGGCCGCCGATCACCCCAGAAAAATGAGACTGACAAACGGTCTGTGCAGCCTAAAAACAGTGAGCAATTGAGGATCAGCAGCTCAATGATCCACAGCTGCAGATCGATCAGTTAATCAAGTCCTTTGGAGGAGTTAATCTGCCTAATCTCGCCCTACTGTCGCAGCCGCAACCTCTCCCTACGCTAATCAGAGCAGAGTGACGGGCGGCGCTATGTGACTCCAGCTTAAATAGAGGCTGGGTCACATGGTGCTCTGGCCAATCACAGCCATGCCAATAGTAGGCATGGCTGTGATGGCCTCTTGGGGCAAGTAGTATGACGCTTGTTGATTGGCTGCTTTGCAGCCTTTCAAAAAGCGCCAAGAAAGCGTCACAAAAGCGCGAAGAAAGCGACGAACACCGAACCCGAACCCGGACTTTTACGAAAATGTCCGGGTTCGGGTCCGTGTCACGGACACCCCAAAATTCGGTACGAACCCGAACTATACAGTTCGAGTTCGCTCATCCCTAGCCAAGACCCATTCCGGACAGCAGAGACACGCAGCATTAACATGATTAATAATGCTCCGTGCCTTTCTGTGACCTTTTTGCTACAAAATCACGGTGACAACTTTATCTCACTGTGACTTTGTAGTAAAAAGGTCACGGAGAGGCACGGAGCATTATTAATCATATTAATGCTCAGTGTCTCTGCTGTCCGGAACGGGGCTTGGCTCTCTTTCACGCTGCGGGTGACACGTGCGGGATCCGCTCGTGTGAAACAGCACTTATATCCCTTTACGTGTTGCCAGTCTCTTCGATCTTCTGACATCTGTCACAGGAGGGACAGTGACACTTCTAGGCTGAAAATTAATTTCCAAAGTATCTCCAACGGTCCATGAAAAACCGCCAGGACATGTACGCCATCAATCCATGTTGTGCAAGTGGTTTTCACTGACCCATAGACTTCAATGGGCGTGTTTATTCTGCATCACGGCCCTAAGTAGTTCATGTCAACGTGATTTTTCCACTGACCCCCAGTCAAAGGAAAACCACTGATGTGTGAACAAAGACATTAAAATCAATGGGTATGTGTGGAAAACACAGCACACGTCCGTGATTCACTAGCACAGCCCCCATAGTGGGAACCACCTCAGACATCTATGGAACATCCTGTGGATACACAATAAATGTCTAAGATGGGAAACCCTAAAGATGGCGGCAGCCATCTCCACTGAATCAAACAAGCCTGAATTAAGAAGTACATTCTGCAGTTCCATCATCTCGGTCTCCAGTGCAGACATCTACCTACTGACAGGTTCCAGCCTCTGCAATATGCAACCATCGAGATGTCGCAGCAATAGCAGGACAAGCCACCCTTGGATATGGTGGATTATTAACCCTTTGCATCCAGTCATGGGACAGCGATCACCATTTAGCTCTGTTTGAATGGGTTCTCATCAAGTGACTGCAGAAAATATGGCAGTCAATTCCTTGGGTAATTTTGCTAATAAAAAAAGTACCGTAAATCCATTACTGACAATATATCTGATAATCATTTTTGCATTTTTTCCAGCATGGACTGTACACCTTCTCCACACTGTATATGGGGTTTGGTCACCGTCAATGTTGCTGCATAGCTGTGAACCACGTGACAGATTTATGATGTTTTATTTACAGCTTTGCTGTCGTTTTCCCGTTTGCTGCAATCATGTGGTCTCCCTACCATCACTGCGAGTGAATATGGCCAAATTGTCGGGGGTTAAAGTAAAGCTTATAGAGGACCTTTCAGTTCTCCTGACACGTCTGTTTAGTAACTACCTGCATTCCCCATGTAACAATTCTGGAGCATCCATTCTCATGGCTCTATTATGTGCCGTTCCTTTATTATTACTTCTAGAAGTTATAAATAAATTACTAGTACTGTAGTTTGCAATGAAGGTCCAGCTGGGGAGTCCCCGCACAGGCCGATATTATCTGATCAGCACCAATGGGAAAAGCCAGATCAGTCTTGCTGAAGCAGTAACGAATTCTTCACAAATCTCATGCAAATTTAAAAAAAAAAAAAAAAATAAAAAAAAAAATAAAAAGCTTTTTATGACTGGAAAAAAATAAAATATATATAAATAAGTCAGTTCCATTCACCTGAATGGGCCTAGTAAAAACCCATGTGCTTCCCATCAAATCACCCACAACCAGATGCACAGAACTAACGTTTAAAGCCTCATTCACACGTCCATGTCACTGCACAAATCCGTGTAACGGTGGTCAGTGATGCCTCCGTGAAGATGTCTGATGGATCCATGTGCGGTCCACGTATCAGTTTTTTACTGTCCCTGTGTCATCCGCTTTTCACAGACACTGTGCAGCAGAATTTTTTATTTTTTTCAAAAGCATCTCTTCCTAGTGATCCGCGAAACATGGACGGAACATAGATGGCATCTGTGGTATTCACGGACCCATAAACTAATGGGCGTGATGCATGAACACGGACAAAATAGAGCATGCATCCGTGCTAAAAACATGGACCGTGCCGAAACACTGATGTGTGAAGACACACATTAAAATGAATGGGTACGCGTGCCGTCCATGGAGAACACATACGTGGAACACTGAACGTGTGAATCAGGATTAAGTCACTGAAAATCTAAATTTAGTTTTGTATCTACACCTATGTGTCTCCATAGCAACAGACTACAAATAAACTGTGTAGTCTGTTCCCACAGTCCTAGTGCTGTCTAGCTGTATCATCATGAGTAAGAATCAGGAGACAAGTGCAACTACGGGTTTGTAGCCTGTTACCATAGAAACATATAGGTCTGCATAGGAGCTGTAGAATTAAACCGTATTTGACTTTTCATTAGGAATATTTGTGGAGAATCTTAGATGCAGGCGAGCAATAAACAAAAACTGGCAGAGATGAAATCCCCAATTGCTCGGTCTTGTAGAGCTTTGCTGAGAAGGTGGCCTTTACATATGATGTAAACAATGGAGGTATGGAGGGGTAACAAGACTGGACAGGTCGGCTGTCAGATGAACATACCTGGTATAAATGAATAGCTAGGCCCCTGCCTAAAACCAGAGGCTCATGGGCCCTGCTGCAAGAGTTCAGCTTGGGCTCCCCTTTCCTCAGTGCTTTGTGGCCAGGGGCAGGGAAGCACATAGCCTTCATGCTGCCTGAGGCAAAAATTAAAACTGCACTCCCCCCCCCCCCCCCCCATGCCAAATTCCTGACCTAACCCCTTCCCTCCAGCCGTCAACTTGACCAGTATGCATTTGCTATAATACTGGTGTCTTCTTATGTGGCACAAGGGTCTTTGGGCCCCCTCAGGCTCCTGGGCCCAGTAGCGACTGCTACCTCTGCACCCCCTATAGCTACGCCCCTGGTTTTAGGTGACAGCAAGCAACATACAGAGCGGTAACATGAGACAAAAACAAGCTAAAGGGCTAGAGATGAGCAAATTTCTCATTTTGAAATTCGTTCACGCTTTGTTTGGTGGTAAAAGGGGAATTGTGTTATGGATTCCGTTACCACGGACCATAAAGCAATTCTGTGATGGAATGCCTTTAGAGGTATTCCGTTATCCATTCCGTCATAATAGAAGACTATGGCCTGCATAACGGAGTCCTCCCCTACATAACGGAAACTGGACGGATCAGTTATGCAGTCCATAGACTTCTAATATGACGGCATGAATAACGGAATACCTCTAAAGGCATTCCGTCAGAGAATTGCCTTATGGTCTGTGGTAACGAAATCCATAACGCAATTCATCTTTTACCAAACGAAGCGTGAACGAATTTCAAAATATGAAACTCGCTCATCTCTATAAGTGGCCATAGACATTAGATAGCAGTCAGTGGAAAACTTGTTACACCGTTCCTTCCCACCCCCCATACACATGCACACTGGGCCCAGTCGAGGATGCATGTATTCTTAATAGGGAGTGGAGAACATCTGGCAGCTTGTCTACCTTGATAGAAATTGTATAAAATATATCTGTCAGGCTCGTTGAAATCCATTGTCCATGACCCCTCTTTACCTCCATACCTGCCATTGGAGCAGAGTGGCGACACCCCTATAAACAGGGGTGGACATGGCATTTAAAGTTATGCCTGGGTGGCCCCAACACATCCTTAGGCCCCTCTCTCAGCTAAACAGTGCAGCCCGGGGACTTCTACTGCTCTATAGTTGGGAAGCGACCCCTCCTCATCCCCATGCAGTTCAACCAGCTGCGCAAGTGTTATGTCCACCCCTTCAGTGTTATTTTTTGTTTCAGCCAACCACTTGTGGCCAGCAGAGGGCCCCCCTGATCTCTTGCACCCCAAGCATTTGCTTGGTTCGTGTGGTGGTAAAGTCTGTCCGTGCCTATAAATATTCTGTGGTCAGTCGCTCACATTGAAGTTGGTGGGTCTAGTCAATCTTCAGCTAATATGTAGAATACTGGCTTGCTTTCTTAAAGGGGTTATACAGTAAATTATATTGATTATGTATCCTCAGGACAGGTCATCAATATCAGATCGACGGGGTCCGACACCCCCACCGATCAGCTGTACGAGCGTCTCCCTTCTCTCTTCCTGCTCACCGCCGCCGTCTATGGCAAAGCAGCAGCAGAGCAGGAAAAGAGACGGGAGACGGCACATGTAGACTGCGCGCGCCGTCTCCTCATACAGCTGATTGGTGGGGGTGCCGGGTGTCGGACCCTGTCCATCTGATATTGATGATCTATCCTGAGGATAGGTCATCAATAGTAAAATCCTGGACAACCCCTTTAAAAGGATAGCATAGTATCAAGTGCAATGTATTCATGTGGGGACCTTCTCTTCTCATGCGTTGATACACAGTAAGGTCTAATTCACACTCCCACGTCCAGTTTGCATCTACAAAGTAGTTCAGTGCCCCCCCGAACATTGCTTTTTTGCTATCCAAAAATGTTCTATTTAATGGATCAGTGAAAAGCAGAGCACACGGGTGGCATCTGTGCCGTAAGGCGAGTCTTGCAGACAGAATGTGCCCATTCCATTCAATGGGTCCCTCAAAAACTAGTCCCTGCCCCAGGTTTTTTCTTGCGGACCAAATGGAAAAAAATAAAATGAATAGGACCCGTGTGCTGTCTGTGGAGGACACGGGCCGCACAATAGACATTAATCTGACGTGTATACAGCTATAACCCATGTATTACTGCTGACAGTGACGAACAAACCCAGAAAAAAGCTCCACTGAAATATGCATCAGGATTGGCGCCATCCGCAGGAGACCATGATGGGTTATACGCCCCTTACATTGTGATATTAGCTCCGATTATTGCTTTAGGTACGGTACTCGATTCTTCGCTAAGGGGATTTCCTGTCTACATGGCCACCTTGGTGGTTTAGCTTTTGGGATGCACAGATCTTGTGAATATCATGGTAACCATTTGTATACCCTGCAATAGCTACTTAGCCTGAATTATGCCCTGATATCATGTACTTGTCATTTGATACTTTGATTTGAATACTGTATCGCTTTCCTCCGGTGAGGTCATTTCCAGTTTAGCGCACTCATTTTTTAACCCTTTTGTATGAGTAACATTTTATAAAGAGTTTGATGGTCGATCCTCTTTAAACGATTTGATATTATTTGGCAACAATGAGATATTTGGAGTAAAACAGGAATGGAGAACCAGTGGGAGGTTTGATTTCAATGTATATTCCTGATAAAGAGAACACGTGTTTCTTAATCTACTCTCTGTGGTTCCTTATGAGGGAACCATGTGGAAATGAATTTCGGTTGGACCGCTAATGGTGGACGCTTTAACAACCGAGCAGCATAAGAAAAAAATATTAGAGCAGTATACACAGCGCCACTGCCAAGTATAAGACTTATCAAACCGCAAAAATGGTAAAAACCGCACTTCCAAACTATTGTAAAACTTTCAATCATGTTCAAGCATCTTATGCATAAGAAAATAGTGCAGACGAACGTCGGACAGCTTTTACAAGGAGGCATTTTCTCACAAATGACAAAATTTTGTGACATTTTTAATTTGCTGATTTTTTATAATTTATATAGCGGCAACACATTCCACAATGCTATACAGAAATACGCGAGTCCCTGTAGGTTTTCTTTATGTGGTAGAAGCTGGAGAATCCAACACAGGGAGAACATACAAACTCCCTGTCAGTGACGGACTGGCCATAGACCCTACAGGGAAATTTCCTGGTGGGCCGATGCCCAGGGGTCCCAGGACCACAAGGCACCATTGATAACCATCGAGTCACCAGTTGCTTTTATAGCAAACTATTCTACAGATCTAAGCGTCATGCACACAACTAGGTCTATTTTGGTGTCGACAAACCGCAGATCTGTAAAATACGGGCTGCGTGGATTCTGCAATTTTCTCTCTCCCATCAGTAGAAATGCCTGTTCTTATCCACAAAACAGAAAATAATAGGACATGTTCTATAATTTGTGGAACAGCCACACGGATGCGGACTGCAGACATAGAAATTAATAGGTCCATGTACAATCCGCAAAAAATAAACAATGGAGATTGGCTGTGGAGGCAAAATAAGGTTGTGTGCATGAGGACTAATGCCAACCTATTCTGCAGCCCTTTGCAAAAATTACCATCCCTCACATCAGTCTCTATTCCCTAGTGCAGGCATGGCCAACCTCCGGCACGCCAGCTGTTGTGAAACTACAACTCCCAGCATGCATACTTGCTCTGCTCTTCTAAGAACTCTGATGAGAACGAATGGACCGTGCTAGGAATTGTGGTTTTCACAACAGCTGGAGTGCCGGAGGTTGCTGACCCCTGTCTTAGCAGATCTCACTAACTAAATTCCTGATCACAAAACACATACATCGATCGAGACCAATTCACTTATCCGCATTATTTTGGAGTGCGGAGAGAAACAACAACAATACTCACATGCAAACATTAGCAGAAGCATGCAAACTCTATGCAGAATGTTTCCCTTGGTCAAACTCAGACCCTGGACCACAGCGATGCAAGGCAACAGAGCAAACCGCCGAGTCACCGCGCCCAAAGTATGATGCATCCGATGTGGCAATACAGAGGTATTCTCTAATAGCAGAACGCAGCGCCTCACATACAGGTGCATCATTTCTCTAAAGGCCATATGGACCGTTTTGGGGGCAATTTTTTTATTATTGAATTCTAGGTGTCAATAGCCATTAATTGGAAGAAGATTTTAAAATTTCCATTGCAGTGACTATCCCAGGATTATGTCTGAAATCACCTATAGCCAATCTCTGGCAGCCAGATTTCGCCAGTGCTGGACCTGTTCATGAAGCGGATCAGCAGGCTCTTTCAGGTTTTCTGAGGACAATCACACTTTACATCCGCTAACAAGTATTGTTCTGTGATGTCTATTACTTATTAGTATTTGTGCTCCATGTCCAGGAAGTAACGTGGAGCGCACAACCCTAGAGCCATATAAACAGCTGCTCACCATCAGGAGCATGGAAACTCCGCACATTTTTCCTGTTCCCATTATATACAGTTCCTATACAATGTATATACTAAAGCCCGGAGTCAGGCATGGATGTTCACTCAGTGAATGGTTACGACGTATGAAGACACTAGACGAGGAGGTTCCCCCACAAGACAAAGTCACATAAAAAAAAAATAAAAGGCAGTGATTCAACAGAAAATTATGCAGGATATAAAGTCTGCCAGGACGCTCTCAGATTTCACCATATAAGAGGCGGTGAAGTTTCAAGACTTTGTGTGAGCACACAGACCGGTAGGGCCTGGTGTTAGTCTCCCTCTCCGCAACATTTTAATAACCCTTAGGTCAATTTCCTACCCCCTGGTCTGCCAATTATTTTGTTTCTATGGACAGTGGAGTTCTCATCCAGTAGAAAAAAGGGATGAGGATGATTACCTTAAAGGGGTTGTCCACCAGGAGCCTGAAATCATGCAAAAAAAAATTAAATAAAAATACATCTTGTCAGAGTTTCTCAGTTTCAGTGCTGTATACATCCACGTGATTGCTGAAGCTAAGCAAAATCAGGACACTAACAAGGTGTTTTTTTTTTTATATCCGGTCCCAATCCATGCCAATTTTTGTTCAGTGTTTGACAACCCCTTTAAGTTAGGCCTCATGCACACGGCTGTTTGGCAGGCAGTTCCGTGCATTGGGGACCGCAATTGCGGCACAGAACAGCCGGACAAACGGCCGTCTGCATGGGCCCTTAAAGGGGATCTACCAAATGTTTTATTTTGCAGCATAAACTTTTTTTTTTTTTTGACCCAGTCGTGTTGATAAAATCTGTTTTGAGCAGCTCCACGGCAAGTGTCCTCATGTCCATGAGCTTTCAGCTCTCTATACCCCCTGCCGCTGATTGACAGCTTCCTACAGCAATCAGTGGCAGGGAGGAGAGCCAGGTGCCTTCACATGCTGTGGATTTTGTTGCAGAATTTTCCAGAATTGAAAATCAGTTCCATTCATTTCAATAGGGCAGCAAGCACGTGGATTCCTGCAAGCCCCATTCAGGTGAACAGAACCGATTTTCAGTAGCGGAATTTTCTGCAACAAAAATACCCGCACTGTGGACTCCAGAGCTGACACACTGTTGCTGCTCAATATGGATTTCAGAAAAACCACTGGGTCAGTTCAAATAAAGTGACCTAGCGGTCAGTCACTCGGGGGGGGGGGGGGTCACCAATTTATGATAGGGCAGCAGCTTACCTTTAATGGCTCTATAGTGCCCAACTCTGCCCGCTACATCTGTAGCTCCTGCAAACAATGCTTCATTCATTTATACAAGTGTATTTTGAATTTACTACCGTACACATAATATCTCCCTCCCCTCCATCTAGTTACCTCTAACTAGCCCTGACCTCTGATGGCTCCTCTCACTTGGCAGATGCCATGCCAGCTACCCTGGTCAGAAGGCCTTCAAAGAGCTCACAAGCTGCATCATAAATCAGGGCCAGATGTTTTTTCCCCTGCATTAACACTTTATCTTTCAGGACACCACTCCATCCAGACTGTGCAGAAAACAAGGCAACGTGACATATTCAATGTCAACAAGAATAAAGCTACCTTGTCCAAATTTAAACGTCGTGGCTTGCGCTCTTAACAGACCTGCGACAGCCATGATGGATCTGGTTTTGACACATCCTATCGAGTTATGATCAGGTCCATTAGGTTTCTGAGACTTGTGGACACCACAGAATGCCCTATAAGGGGGTGCATTTGTAGCAGCCGCCTCTGGCCCCTGTGACTTAGGGAGCCCAAAGGTGACTATGGCCTATAAGAGCCAATGTTATAAATGGCACATGGGAGGCGAGTGGCCCGTTACAGATTTCATTTTGGGACACAGGAACTTCACGTTCCACCTGCAGTGTTACTTTTACTATCAAAAACACTAGAACTGTTTACAGAAGGAGAACAGAGAAGATGTGAATAGATCTGAGCCTCAAGTCATCCCTTATCTATAGCTATTAGATCAATGGCTGGGTCCCCACCATTAGAAAAGGGGCCCGATGCCTCTGAATGACTGGAGCGGCTGATCGAGCATGCGGACTACCACTTCATTCATTGCTATAGGACTATAGCCAAGCACAGTGCTCGAAAGGAGTGGTTGTTTATGCTCGACAGTCCGCTCCATTCATTTCCTGTGCAAGGGAGGCACCATCAGCAAATGTTGCGATTCCATCAGTGTACGGGTTAATGGGGCTTATGCACAAGACCATATTTTCTTTCCGTGTGCATTCTGTTTCTTTATGTCCATTCCGCAAAAAATAAATAAAAAAATAGAACATGTC
The DNA here is from genome assembly GCF_014858855.1 of Bufo gargarizans. NCBI lineage: Eukaryota > Metazoa > Chordata > Amphibia > Anura > Bufonidae > Bufo > Bufo gargarizans. The sequence goes on from NC_058085.1 coordinate 359,553,157, forward strand.
CTATTATTGTCCGCATTACGGAAAAGGATATTACTGTTCTATTAGGGGCCAGCTCTTCCGTTCCACAAAATACGGAATGCACACAAACTCATCCATGTTTTTTGCGGACCGTAAAATACATATGGTCATGTGCATGAGCCCTAATAGTACAGAGCCATTCATAATAGGAACCATAAACTCCATTCAAACAAGGAACACAGGGGTCCCAGCTGTCGGACCCCGCTGATCAGTAAAATGTTCCCCTATCCAGAAGTGGGACCAACACTTAGTCTAGAAGGGGTCCCCCAAAGTGAACAAGGGTGCACCGTGCAAACGAGGCAACCCTCCATTCACTTCTACAGGAGTGCCGAAAATAGCTGAGCACTCACTTGGCTCTTTTCGGCACTCCCATAGAAGTGAATGGAGAGCATGCTGCGCATGCACTGTGCACCCTCGTTCACTTTGGTGTCCCATTCTACAGATTGGGGCGGGTCTCAGAGGCAGAACCCACACCTATCTGACATTGGTGGAATGTCCTAGCGATATACCATCACTGTGTGAAATGGGCCGACCCCTGTAAAGTCAATACTGGCACAGTCACATGGCCACTTGCCAAACATCCAGCAGGTTTGGATTTTTTTATGACCATCACATTGTCTCATGTGTCACAATGTAACCACATTGACTCATTACTTGCAACCCTACACTGTGATCTTCATGTTGTACGACCAGAAGCCCTAGCCTTAAAAGGGGTTGTCCTATTAGGACAGTGTCTAATCAGGAGGCGCTTGACTTGTGGGAACCCCGGCGATCACAAAAAATAGGCACCTGCGTTCCACCATTTTGAATGCAATAGCGGTCAGGCTTGCGCACTAGTGCTCCATTCAGCTCTATAGGGCTGCCGAAGACTGCTGAGCGTTTGTATTCGGCTATCTCCGGCAGTCCCATAGAGTTGAATGGATCGTGAATATGCATGTGTGTCTGCCTCTGCATTCAAACAGGGAGCATGGGCCCCGCTGATCAGACAAATCACTCATCCAATGGAAGCCACTGCAGCAGAGGTGTTACTACATGGCACGATTCAAATTCGTAAATGGTCACGTTGAGTCCTCCAGAGCAGGGACCTTTCTGGCTTTAGTAGCGGCTCGCCGCTCCACGAGTCCTGAGCAGGGGATCCCCTTTATGACATCCATTTGACTAGGGAGGCGTACAAGGTTCAGGTTTAGTGTTGAGCGAACTTGTGTTTTAAGTTCGGCGTCTAAAGTTTGGGTTATCGAACAAGCCAGTTATGGATTCTAAATTCCATTATGGTCCCTGGTAGCGGAATCCATAACGCGATTCTTTGATAACCTGAACCCAAACTTTAGACGCCCAACACTATTCAGGTTATCTAAGAACTCCATTATGGATTCCGCTACCACCATAAGTTGTGGTCCGTGGTAGCGGAATCCATAATGGAATTCTTAGATAACTTGAACCTTGTACGCCAAACTTGGCTCATCCCTACATATGACCTAATAGGACAACTTTTTTAGGGTTATTAATATTAAAACTGGAAACGTAGCAGAGGTCGAATCTTTAGTACATATTTTGGCACAGAGAACTGAGGACATCGGCTACAGGAGCCCCACAAATCCACCATACGAAGCAGCATCGACACACCCTGTGCGGCCGGTTCGCTTGAACTAAACTAAAAAGGTAAAAAAGGGCAGAAACATAACAGAAAAGCTGTTGCACACAATAGACACTCCCTGCAGCATGGCCGGTTTGCATCAATGACACCTTGATACATGTGTACCGACATGTTTCCATGAATAGCAAGTCATTAACTCTTTATCTTCCCCTGAAACATTCAAGACCAGACCTGTGGCAATCTGGTTAGTCACGGCATGCTATTTAGGCATTCTGCGACTTGTAGTTCCACAACAAACCTCTGCCTTTGATCCATAAAGCCGGCAGACGTATAACCAGACCTACAACCATTCAAAGGCAGTTTTGTCCTTGCTGAGGAGAAAACCAGCTTCTTACATGGTAGTTAAGGAAAGCTATGGAGCTCAGGACCAGGAATGCTGGAAGGCGAAGCCACAGATGAGGAGAGGACAGAGAGGCTCAGTATAGAAGCCCTGGTCCAAATCTTACCTCTGAAGGTGATGGTCGCTATAGGATCCGGCTTCCCAAGCTTGGTTTTAGGAACATTAGAAGCTGACTCCACCAAGACCCTGAGCATGGTTGCAGAGCGCTGACTGTGTGCAGAGGAAGGCTGTAAGTGACTTCAGCTGCAGAGAGCTCCAGGCTGCGACTGCTCCTCTGCAGGAGGCAGTAATACAAGTGGGAACCTCCTGCACAGAAGGGATTGTGGCTTTAAGAAAAAAAAAAAAAAGGTTGGGTGGATCTTACAAGCAATTGCATAGAGGAGGCTGCAAAAATACCTGTAAACTGATCTGTGTGCAGCTGAGGGTGCAGGTCCCAGCCTGCAGGGAGAACCTTTCACTCTACAAATGCTTACAAGATCCTTGGTGGGATCTGCTGTGGGGGCATCACACGTCATATCATAGCCATGCAGGATAACGGAGCAGATTCACAGTCTGGCAGCTTCTCAACCACAGACATTTTGACTCTGGGTCATTGAGTAGTCACCGATTTATAGAAAAGAAGGTATTTTAAGAGTACGGCCACACGGTCAGGTTTCCTGATGCAGTTTCGGAATGCAAAGCCAGAAATGAATAAAAAAAAGAGAAGAGGTCACATCTGTCCTTTCTACTTTCTCTCCTTTTACAATCCAATCTTAACTTGGATTTCAAATTCGCATACAGAAACCTGACCGCGTGGCCGCCCCTTAAATCTACTTTCACACTCGCGTTTTGGTTTCTGTTCCTGAGATCCGTCATGGGCTCTCACACGCGGTCCAAAACGGATCAGTTTGCATTCTAATGCATTCTGAATGGAAAAGGATCCGCTCAGAATGCATCAGTTTGCCTCCGTTCCGCTTTGGAAACGGACACCAAAACGCTGCTTGCAGCCATCTGTCCTGGCACACAATGTAAGTCAATGGGGACGGATCCGTTTTCACTGACACAATCTGGCACAATAAAAAACGGATCTGTTCTCCCATGACTTTTTAGCAGTCTTGGCTATGTTAAAGATAATGCAAACGGATCCGTTCTGAAAGGGTGCAGACGGTTGTATTATCTGAAAGGATTCGTCCATGACGGATCCGCACAAAACGCAAGTGTGAAAGCAGCCTAGGGCTACCTGCACACCATGCGGATTATGTGCAATTTTTCCACAGGAAACCGCCGTACAGTACCAGCCAGGTGTATGAGATTAGACGGAACTCATCTACACTTTGCTTTTTTTTGTAGGCTACGGTGACACTGGTCACGGTCAGGATCGCAAAGATCCCATAGAAAATGGGATCGCAGGAAACACATCACTGGCGCAGCAATCCTATTCATTTCTATGGCATCACTGCTACTCTGCGATTCTGACCATGACCAATGTCGCCGTGTAGCCGTAGCCTTAGGGCTCATGCACACAAACGTATTTTCTTTGTGTCCGGTCCGTTTTTTTTGCAGACCATATGTGGAACCATTCACTTCAATGGGTCTGCAAAAGAAACAAAAGGTACTCCGTGTGCATTCCGTTTCCGTATTTCCGTTCCACCCAAAAAATGTCCTATTATTGACCGCATTACGGACAAGGATAGTACTATTCTATGAAGGGCCAGCTGTTCCGCAAAATACAGAATGCACATGGATGTCATCCTTACTTTTTGCGGATCTGTTTTTTTCGGACCGCAAAATACATACGGTCGTGTGCATGAACCCTTAGGTGCAGAAATTGCCCTGTTGTGCGGATTTTAAAATCTGCAGCATGTAAATTGTTGTTGTGGTTTTCTTGTGTGGATTTCACCGTTTTCAGTGGAAAGGAAATCTGCATCGAATCTGAACCAAAAACCGCATAGAAAATAAGCCCAAACCAAGATAAATTGTACGGATTTATTTTTTTGTACTGTTTTGGAGTAGATTTTGTGCAGATTTTCTGCATATAAATCTGCACACTGTGCAGCTACTGTAAGGCCGCCTGAACACAGCTGTGAACTCACATAAGATCCGAATTAATTTGCGTTTCTGCAGCACATCCGCACCAAAACCTGCAATGTCTAATTGTGGATTTTGTAACGGATTAGATGCGGTTTTACATTTAAAAAGGGTGAAATCTGCAGCTAAAACCACAAACATAATTGACATGCTATTTATTTTGATATCCGCACGGCAGGTCAATTCCCGCACGGCAAAAATCCGCAAAGTGTTCATAAGATTTGTGTAGTCTCATACACTTTGCTAGTACTGTTATACACTGCAGTTTTTCTGCACGTAAATCTGCATTAAAAAAACGCACGTTAACCGCAATGCCTAAGGGTACTTGCACATAAGATTGGCACACAATTTTCGCGTGGATATATGTGCATTTCTGCACCATATCTGCACCAAAATCCGCAATCTCTGATTGCTGATATTGATTAGTGGAATGAATAGACATAGAAGTCCATCAGTTTATGAAGTGTTATTCGGATGGAGGCATGAGGTCCATGTGGAATGACTTGTCCTCTTTCTTTTGATGTATTTATTATCTTTATATTTATTTTAATACTAACTTTATTTTACATATTTCCATATTTTGAAGACCATGTCAATCATAGGGATTTAAAGGGAACCTGTCACCGGGATTCTGTGTATAGAGCTGAGGACACGGGTTGCTAGATGGCCGCTAGCACATCCGCAATACCCAGTCCCCATAGCTCTGTGTGCTTTTATGGTGTAAAAAAAACTAGTTGATACATATGCAAAGTAACCTGAGATGAGTCCTGTCCCTGACTCATAACTTTTTACAAATTGACTCATTAACATATGTTGAGACACAATACGATGATTATTTACAATTGGTCACTGGGACCAGAAATTGTCTCTGGGTTTACATATGTTACTAATCCTTATGTATAAAATGTAGCGTTTATTGCTTGTCACTAAAATTTGCTACCTAAAACTGACACTTTAAAATTATCAGCTGTGTCTGCAGTGCTGCTTGTAAGTAACTATATTAAGCAGTGGTGCTAGCTCCGGGGCCTCACTTATTGCTGCCTAGCGCGCTCCTCATTTGTCACATGGTGAGGACCGTGTGACAAATGAGGAGCACGCTAGGCAGCATATGTAAACCCAGAGACAATTTCTGGTCCCAGTGACCAATTGTAAATAATCACTGTCCCTGACTCATCTCACATACAGGACTCATCTCAGGTCAATTTGCATATGCATCAAATCTTTTTTTTTTTACACAATAAAAGCACACAGAGCTATGGGGACTGGGTATTGCGGATGTGCTAGCGGCCATCCAGCAACCCATGTCCTCAGCTCTATACACAAAATCCCGGTGACAGGTTCCCTTTAAGTGTGGTCAGGCTGTATCCCGTCACGCCTTGAGAAAGCGTCCAAGGACGTAAATCAGCCATGGCCTGTGTCCTTGATTGTCCTGCTCAACTATCCTTTTGCATGATTTTAATGGAATTAAATAAATGAAGGTTTACCTAGCGGTGAGTGCCGTGGATTTTTTTTTTTTGTGGAACTCTTAGGCCTCTTTCACACTTCAGTGTTTGGTCAGTGATTTCCATCAGTGATTTGTGAGCCAAAACCAGAAGTGGAGCCTCCACAGACATGAGGTAGAAGGGAAAGATCTGCTCCTGTTCTGTGTTTAGAGTTGCACCTGGTTTTGGCTCACAAATCACTGATGGAAATCACTGACCAAACACTGAAGTGTGAAAGAGGCCTTAGGCCCCTTTCACACGAGCGAGTTTTCCGCGCGGGTGCAATGCGTGATGTGAACACATAGCATCCTCACTGAATCCTGACCCATTCATTTCAATGGGTCTGTGTACATGAGCGTTTTTTTTCACGCATTAGTTCTGCGTTGCGTCAAAGACTAAGCATGTTCTATATTCTATATTTCACGCAGTCCTGGCCCCATAGAAGTGAATGGGGCTTCAGTGAAAAATGCATTGCGTCCGCAAGCAATACGTTTTTCACTGATGGTTGCTAAGAGATGTTGTTCGTAAACCTTCAGTTTTTTTATCACGGGCGTGAAAAACGCATTGCTCGTGCGGAAAAAACTGAACAACTGAACGCAATTGCAGACAAAACTGACTGAACTTGCTTACAAAATGGAGCGGGTTTCACTGAACGCACCCTGAACGCATCCGGACCTAATCCGTCACGCTCGTGTGAAAGGGACCTTAGGATTAGCCCAAAGTCAAACCAGGTGGTTGTCACAGTAGTTCCACACCCACTGATCATAACAGCAGCCCCCCTTGAGGAGTGAGGGACCATATCAAACTTGATGGTGAAAGGGTTTGAATATAACAAGGACTTCCAAAATGTGATTGGCTGGAATACATTGGCTCATTTTTAATAAAGTAGTGAATGTGAGCAGGAGGAGAATAGGTGGAGTCAATACAATAGCTGATCAACCATCCATCTTTGGGACCATAAGAAGTGGTCAATTACTGTCTCGTGTCAGGCTAACTTGAGTTGGGGACATCAAGATAGTGCTACATTTTCATAGAGGCCATCAGCTTTGTACGACACAGTATGCTCCAGAAAACTGAATCTCCTTGGGGGTGGGACAGAGACAAATGGGCTGCTACATTGCAGAGAGCTGTAAGTAACTTTTTGGGGTGGACAACTTTGTCTATATGGAGTCTGATGGAGCAAAGGATTTTTTATCTGTCAAATTCATACAGATAGGAAAAATTTCTGCCTCCATATGAATTTGGAGGCACATGGAGATATAGCGTAGTAGAGGTCCATAGGTGGACTTCTATGGCAGTCCTATTATGTCTCTGTAGGAAATAGAGTCTTAATTCAGCCATGCACATAAGCCCTGAATTGATGCTAGTTCCTATACTGTCTGAGATATCCACCGTATACCGCCCACTATGCGTAATTTTTTTAAACTTGCAAACAACTGCAAAGAAAGTCTGGAGCAAACATTTCAGGATATTTCCTTTGGGCTTGAATTTACTCTGAGCCATCGTTATTGGTTATCATTAGTGTTGAGCGAGCATGCTCGGCCGAACACTTATTTTACTTGAGCATCGCGATGCTTGGCACATCGTGGTGTTTGGCCGAATACCGCGTGTGCTCGAGCGCGATGCTCAAATACGCAGCCAATAAACGTGCAGGTAAGTGCTGCCATTCACTGTAATGCCGTAGCCATGTTGGCTACTGGCATTACAATGATTGGCTGGCCGGAACGTGTCATCGGGTGCTATATAGCACCCAATGACACGTGTTCTGCTCAGTCTTAGAGCTGGAGAGCAGAAGGGAGAGATAGTGTAGGGAGTGAAATAGGAATATTTTAGTTTTTATACTTGTTATAGACCCAAAAGTACTAAGGACTATAGTTGTATCTGGCAGCAATATATACTTTTTCCGTATATGGTGTCCGCTGCGGACAGTTACATTACCTGCGCTACATCTCCTGTATAACGTTTGCGTATCTGAAATATCAGTGACATTCAGTCAAATTTTTTTGCTGCTGGTGGCAGCAACATTACTTGTGCTATACCTCCTGTTTAACGTGTGCACATCCTAAATATCAGTGACATTCATTCAGTGTAATTTTTTATTAGCCGCTGGTGACAGCGACATTACTTGTGCTATACCTCCTGTTTACCGTGTGCACGTCCTAAATATCAGTGACATTCATTCAGTGTGATTTTTTATTAGGCGGTGGTGACATTACTTGCGCTATACCTCCTGTTTAACGTGTGTGCATCCTAAAAATATCTGTGGCATTCTGTGTACTTTATTTGTGCATACACTTACAAAACCTGCGCTACTGTACGTGTGACATACTTGCAAGTATATATTCCATTTAATATGCGGAAGGTGAGCAGTAAGGGACGGGAAAGTCTGGTCAACAGAATCCTCACCCTGATACTCCTTCCACCCACCATGGAAAGTCTTGGCAAACAAGTGATCCCACACTTGGGTATTCCGAGGAGATGTTTTCATCGACATTCCTTAATTTGGGCCTCTTGCCAAGCCCGCTTGAAGATGGACATGAGGAGATATTGTGCCCTGATTCCCAAACTCTAGAGCATCCACAGTCAGAGGAAGAGGATGGTGGGGAACGGCAATTAGTGTTTCACGAGGTGGATGATGATGATGAGACACAGTTGCTAATAATTCAACTGCAATTAGTGTCTCAAGAGGTTAATGATGAGGATGAGCACAGTTGTCAATAACTGAGGTTATTGTTAGGTCAACAAGTCAGAAGGATGACCAGATTGAGGAAGTGGAAGAGGAGGTGGTGGACGATGAAGTCACTGACCCACCCTGGGAAGGTGGCAAGCCAAGCAAGGACAGCAGTACAAAGGGGGAGGGATCTGCAGCACCGCAACAGGCTGGAAGAGGCAGTGGGGTGGCAAAAGGGAGAAGGTGGGCCACACCAAACAGGCCTCCAACTGTTTCCCGGAGCACCCCCTTGCGGCAATCTCCCTTGCCAAGGGGTAGGTGTTCCGCAGTCTGGCCCTTTTTTGAGGACAGTGCGGACGATAAAAGAATGGTCATTTGCAACCTGTCCCGTACCAAAATGAGCAAGGGCGTGAACACTAGCAACCTCACCACCACTAGCATGATCCGCCACATGGCATCAAAGCACCCTAGTAGGTGGGCCGAACACCTGGGTCCACAACCAGTGTCTGTGGGTTGCACCCCTGCCTCCTCTTCCCCTGTGTTATGTGCTGGTCAATCCCCTGTCCAAGATGCAGGCCCGGATGACTCCCGCCATGCACCTGGAACTTCGCAAGCACCATCAGCTAGCACATCCACGTCTGTGTCCCTGCGCAGCGTACCGATGTCTATACCCCAGGCTTTTGAACGAAAGCGCAAATACCCAGCCACAGACCATAGCACTAAATGCGTACCTTTCCAAATTGCTGGCCCTGGAAATGTTGCCATTTAGGCTTGCGGACACTGAGGCTTTCCGCAGCCTGTCCTGCAGTACTCTGTCCCCAGCTGCCAATATTTTTGATGGTGTGCAGTCCCAGCCTTACACCAGCATGTGTCCAGTAACATCACCCGTGCCCTGACCAACGCAGTTATTGGGAAGGTCCACTTAACGACTGACACATAGACAAGTGCTTTTGGCCAGAGACGCTACATTTCCCTGACGGCACATTCGGTGAACGTTGTGGAGGCTGGGAGCGAGTCGTACCCTGGGATGGCACAGGTGCTACCAACACCAAGGATTGTGGGCCCTACTTCCATCAGGGTTTATGCCTCCACCTATGTTAGTGGCTGCAACCCCCCCTTCTCCTCCTCTGCCTCCTCTTCCACTTCCACCTCTGAATTATCATCTTGCAGCACCAGTCAGCCATCAGTCAGTATCAGGAAGCAGTGTAGCGCTGCAGTGGGGAAGCGGCAACAGGCCGAGCTTAAACTGATCTGCTTAGGCGACAAACAGCACACCGCCGCAGAGCTGTGACAGGGTATAAGGGACCTGACTGAGCTGTGGCTCTCGCCACTCAACCTACAACCAGGCATGGTTGTATCTGATAAGGCTGTAACTTGGTGGTGGCTTTGGAGCTCGGCAAGATCACACACATACCATGGTTAGCCCACGTGTTTAACCTAGTGGTTCAGCGGTTTCTCAAAACCTACCCCAATTTGCCTGAGCTACTGGTGAATGTGCGCCGCATGTGTGCCCATTTCCGCAAGTCATCAACAGCTTCCGCCAGTCTGGCAACGCTGCAGCAGCGCTTGGAATTGCCAGCTCACCGACTGTTGTGCGACGTGAGCACGCGCTGGAACTCGACGTTCCACATGTTGGCCAGGCTTTGTGAGCAGCAGAGGTCAGTAGTGGAATACCAGCTGCAACATGGTCATCGCCTTGTCACCTTCCGTTCTTCACAAGCGACGAGTGGGCATTGATGTCTGACCTCTGTGAGGTTTTACGCAACTCTGAGGAAGCACGAACTGGTGCTCTACCCCTTTGGAGGTGCTGGCCTGCCCCGGCACCAGCGTTTTGTCAGAGTGTGCATTTAGTGCTGCTGGGGGCATAATAACTGATAAGCGCATCTGCTTGTCAACTGAAAATGCTGACCGGTTGACTCTTTTAAAAATGAACAAGGCCTGGATTGCCTCTGACTTCTCTACTCCACCAGAGGAAAGCGGCTGAACATAAAGGCACTCTAAATGTGGCTTTTATGGTGTATTGAATACACTGTATTCCCATGCTACCCTTCCACCACTAAAAAGGGTATATGGTTCAATCTTCCTTTTCTTGTCCTCCTCCTCCATCATATCAACATGCTTATTAGTCTGCCCTCCCTACTACTGTTTTAGAGGGTCAGCTCAGCAGCGGGCCCTCACCCCTAATGTTTTAGAGGGTCACCAGCAGGCCCTCACCCATAATGTTTTTGAGGGTCACCAGCAGGCCCTCAACCATAATGTTTTAGAGAGTCAGCTAAGCAGCAGACCCTCACCCCTAAACTTTTAGATAGTCAGCTCGGCAGCAGGCCCTCGCCCACAACATTTTAAAGATGGTCAGCTTGGCAGCAGGCCCTCGCCCACAAATTTTTTTAGATGGTCAGCTCGGCAGCAGGCCCTTGCCCACAACCTTTTTTAGATGGTCAGCTTGGCAGCAGGCCCTCGCCCACAACATTTTTTAGATGGTCAGCTCGGCAGCAGGCCCTCACCCCTAATGTTTTAGATGGTCAGATCAGCAGAAGACCCTTGCCCCTAATGTTTTAGAGAGTCACCAGCAGGTCCTTGCTCCTAATGTTTTTGAGGGTCACCAGCAGGCCATCAATCATAATTTTTCAAGGGTGTCGATGGTGCCCTCCTTTATGTGTAATAAAGGGTGTAGTGGAGTGCCGGTTCCTTGTAATTTTTGGAAGCCCTTTCACTTAGTTCATAGGCTTTATGAGTGTAGGAGTCCCACTACCTAAACAATTGTACCACAATGTGAATGAGGCCCTCCTTTATGTGATATACAGGTTGTATTGGAGTGCCTCTGCCTTGTAGGCAGCACTTGCACTTTATATACAAGTAAATATACAGGAAAGAATGTTTCCTCACAATTTTTCCTCTAAAATCAATTTTATCTTTGGTATGGTCCGTCTGTAAAAGGGGCGTACTACTCGGACAACATCGTTCCCAGCAGCGACCTGCGAGTACAAGATGCATCCAGACATCCTCTCCATGCTGTTCCCGAACCATTTCAGTGGTGTTTCCATCAATTTCTGACCTTTTACTATGAACCAGACACACTCCCCTCTTCAGAGCAGGGGGTGCCTGGTTTACTGCTCGGGTTCTCCCATTGACTTCCATCCCGAGGTGTTCTACTCGAGCACCTGAGCACTTTGGTGCTCGACCAACACTAGTTGTCATGGCTTTACTGTTCCCGGATCTGTAATTACCTGCATTACCTGAGGGTAGATCTACTACACAGCAGTTCCTGTCAGGGTGTGGTCCTCACTGTTTCATTCCTTACAGACAAAAGGTGAAATTACTGAAATATTTTATCACCATAGACTACTTTGAACTTAGAAACCCAATTTACAGACCCCCCTGCACACGTACAGTACTTATGATCTGTCAGACGATAAAAAACACATCAGTTTTGTCCTAATGCATTCTGAATGGCAAGCAATCCGTTCAGTATGCATCAGGATGTCTTCCATTCCGTCCCTTGTACAGTATTTGACTGGACAAAACACTGCAGCATGCTGCAGTGTTTTTTCCGGACACAATCCCGGAACAATACCGCATATCCATAGAAATGTATTAATGCCGAATCTGGTTTTCTGGTTAGGCGCATGCGTCAGGATATAGGAGGAGCGGGTTTCTCTTTTGATCTTTGCAAAAAATTTAAATATCCATCTAACGGATCCGGAAAAAAAGCTATCCGTTTGTATACGGATTGCAGGATCTGGCAGGCAGTTCCGTTGCCAGAACTGCCTGCTGGATTCTAACAACGCTAGTTTGAAAGTACCCTTAGACATTGTGGGCCATTGGCCAATACTCAGGAGAGCAATTCAATCATGTGGACGTCAAAGATGAAGTTCATACTGCTGTTCAATGAGTCATTATGTCATACTTATTTCATACAAAATCACTGGTTACATGGGTAGAGCCGAGCCCAACATCTTCTTGGCCTCCCTGCACGGGTCGCGAGTATGACATAACGACTCACTAAACTTTATCTTTGCCGTCCACATGATTACATTTCTGTGACTTGGAGGAGAGTGGAGCTCCTCTTGTGGACTTACTGATAGGCGCGGCTCTGTTTTGGACTGCGCTCAGGCATTACTCAGGACAGATCATCAATATCATCCCCCCTCCGATCAGCTGCTTCAGGCAGCCACCGGAACCTAGACAGTAGAAGGAGCCGTAAGCAGAAGGTTCTGTCTAGTGTGTGGTGGCCATGCCAAGGTACTGCAGCTCAGTACCATTCACTTCTGTGGGGCTGAGCAGCTCCTACACCACGTCAGTAGCCTAGGAAAAGCAGAGAGAAGGCTGAGGCACTCACAGGAGTACCATGGCCTTCTCAAACAACTGATTGGCAGGGGTCCTGGGTGTCAGACCCTCATCGATTAGATACTGATGACCTATCCAAAGGATAGATCATCAGTATAAAAATCTCGTAAAACAAGGAAAAGTGTAGACTTTGTGGTGCCTTCTCCAAACTGGAGTTGAAATGGGTGTTCCTTAGTAACTTCTTAAGGCCCCCATACAAGTTTGTCTGACAGTCTAATGTGTTTTGGGAGCTCCTGACTCTCCCCCGACAGATCATGTGGGGGAGAGAAGGATGGGGCAAAATTAATATTTTCGCCCAATCCTTTTGTCCTCTCTGGAGATAAGACGCTGACAGAGGTGTCTAGCAGCAGTTTCTTCCCGCTCCCCATTTAATAACCATACCTGTTCAGATGAGTCGAACATGTATGTGTATGGGGGAGCCGGGAGGGAATTGGGAGAGATAGCTGTCAGCCGAACATGTATGGCCGACCTTAGGGCATCTATCGGGCTATCATGTGCCAGACTAATGGAATGTGACTATATACTGGTCTGAGCTTTATCATGTGATTTTCCTGAAGTACTTGAGCATGGGCTATTATTGACTTATTTCCAGACACTCCTTCTAAAAAGCATAGTCATATATTACCTTCAGTACATTCTTTCCATTCCTGTTTTGATCTCAGAGTATAATGTATATTAATGGAGTGGCAAATACAAGGAATTCCCTCCTCCACCTCCCCATAGTTTACATCCCAAGCTTAAAGAAAAATGCTACTTAAGGAAAAGTGTAATATATCAGTGCATATTTACACTATGTTAAAGGACTGTATGAGATATCCATCCAAGTCATCCCCAAATGGAGCGGCTATTAGAGAAGAAATAGTGGGGTGGAAATGAGTGGAAGGTATTATCAGGGGAGGAGTGGCACTGCCCAGGCTTGGCTAGGGATACCATAAAGCCAGTCATGGTGTGTTCACTTAATGGGGATGTCTTGGTATAGATATTGATGGCCTATCCTCAGGAAAAGCCGTCAGTATCAGATAGGTGAAAGACAACTAATGGAACCCCTGCCGATCTCCTGTTTGAAGGGGCCATTGATATCAGATGTGTGCGGGTCCGTGTCTTGGCATCAACACCTGCTGTTGGAAGGGGCCAAAGCCACAGTTTCCTCCACTTCTGCTACTAAGTAGGTGGTATGCAGGTAGATGAACTTAAAGGGGTTCTCCAGGAATAAAAAAAATGAAAATACTTAAATATTATTTTATAAGAAATATATTCTCAAATACCTTTCATTACTTAGAATGGCTTGTTTTGTCTAGGGAGCAATCATTAAGAGAAATAAAATGGCCGCCGTCCTATTAGTGCACACTAAACCTGTCCTGATCACACAGCAGGACAAGTGACTTCACCACAATGAGCCATAGAGCTGCCTCATCCTCCTCTCTGCTCTGCTTGTCAGGAATCATGATCCTGAACACAGGTGAATCTCTGTGGGAATGGAGACGATGAGGAGACATGAGAGGAGGGTGACATGTGGCTAATGAGCAGCAGCTCTTGTATGCAGTCTACATTACCACATTACCACAGTCTGCCCTGCTAAAGTTCTTATCATCTGTATTCAGGACCATAATCCCTGACAAGTAGAGAGGAGGATGAGTCAGCTCTTTACCTCAGTGTTGATCAGGACACGTTTTGTGTGAACTAATGGGACAGCGGCCATTTTATTTCTCCTAATGATTGCTCTCCAAACAAAACGAGCCATTATAAATAGTGAAAGGTATTTGAGAATATATTTATAATAAAGTAATATTTAAGTATTTTTATTTTCTTAATTCCCGGAGAACCCCTTTAATGAAGGGGCCACAGTGCTTGTACAAGCACCATGGCCCCTTTAAACTGCGGATCGGCGGTGGTGCCAGTAGTTGCCTTCCCAGTGCTCTGATTTTAATTGCCTATCGCGAGGGTAGGTGATCAATATCCTGAACCCAGAAAACTGTTCAATGCTAATGGCATCAGTGCAGAGAAATGTCATTTACTTAAGTGAGATTCTTATTCTTCAATGGAGACCATAAGGAGCTGCAGGCCAGCCTGTTCAGGAGAATGGCCATTTTTGGAAGTCGTGCCAGGGAAAATAGGCTGCGATCGCACTGTAAGGTCAGGGCCAACAGGATGGACTCCCGCTGATCAGATCACACTTCTGGGGGACTTTTGACTCAGATCCTTTTGTCTCTCTTTGCTCCTTATATAAACCACTTTTTGAACTATTACATAGTTTTGCATTAACAAGGCCACTACATTTGCCCAAAAAGTATTAGACCCGCACTTGTGTATTATTTCACAATTTGATGCAAATTGGAAAACAATTATGGCAGAGACAAGCACTCCTCATCTGAAAACATCCAGAACCAATATACTTTCTATACAAACATTTATTGTGCAACCATTGCGTACATTTTCATATTAATATAAAAAAACTAAGAAAAACATACCATCATTGTAAAATACAAAAAATATAAAAATAAAATAAAAATATAAAAATATTTGAAATTAAAATAGCCCCTAATGGCACCAGAAAAAGGTAATACCTTCAATGTCAATACGGACCAAATTGGGTCCACAAATAAACCACTTTTATATATATCTCACGTGATACTCCAACTTATATAACTACAATAGGTGACTTTGGGCTGTCCACATATTAGATGCTCATATAGTACTGATGTTGATGCAAATTGGAACTTAAAAAATTCTACATTGAGAAGGAAAAGAACCATAAGTGTTTCCTTTTGACCATAAAAAAGTTGAAAGTTTTTTCTGATAGGTTTTTCACCAATTTGGCAAAAAATTGTAGCTAACAAAAACTAGAAATATTGCCGTGTATTGTGGCAGAATGCGGGTTGCCTGAGAGGATTCTCATTCTGCTGCAGCAACTTTCCTAAATGAATTCAAGTAAAGAGAAAAGGTAATGAATAATCGCTTCCTTGTCTACCTCCAACACAATGTGAATGAGGCCAGTTTTACATGATCGTGTTTGATCCGGGAAGCACACTCCATGTGATAGCTACATTTCCCAGACTGAACACTGCTCCACTGACCCAAACTCACAGCATCATGATGACTAATGATGCTGTGAGTTCCTGCCCAACCATGAGTCTACTGTATTGTACCCATGGCATTATGTGAGTACAGGACAGTAGACCCCCAGTCAGGCAGGAACTCACAGCATTATAAATCATTATGATGTTGTAAGTTTGCATCAGAGGAGCAGTGTTCGGTCTAGGAAATGTCGACAAAACACAAGGAGAGATTTTTCCGAACCGACGCGCTGGTGTGAAATTAGGTTAAGTTCACACCTGTGACAGAGGTTCTGCTGCATGCACAGGTATTTTGTCTGCCAGAATGTGGTATCCATGCTGGAAACCCAACAGACCCAATTATAGTTAATTGTATGCATTAGAACCCTGCAGTGTTCTGCAATGCCGGGACAGAATATCGGAATTTTGGTGCATATGTGAAAACCTAACCATAAATCTTAAGGTAAGCGTGTACATACAAGTGCACTGCATGCAACAATCAAAACCTTCCAGGTTGGCTGTGCCTGTCTATGTGATAATTATGCCTTTAATTAAAGGCTATGTACACCTTTGGGGGGAATTTTTTATTATTGCATTGTACTCATTATGAGCTAAAAATCATTTTTCAATTGGTCTTTATTAAAAATATGGAGTCCTTTTCTGTGTACAGAGCTGAGATCCTCTACAAGCAGGATCTACATTTTCTCCCTGCTCCGTCAGACAGGGAGCTCCCGACTCCTTATCTCTGCTTCCTGACTTTATAAACACTCATCAACCTCAATCCTTATCTTACTGATAAGAAGTGTTTATGACCTCCAAGTAGTTTAGAGATAAGGGTTATTACATGACAAGTAAAAGTACCAGTCATACAGCTAGAAAAATAGTTAACCGTTTGTGACAGAACGTCTCAATATTTTTAATAAAGATCAATTTAAAAAATGATGTTTAGCCGCAAATGAGTAAAATGCAATCATAAAAAATGTGTCCCCAACGGTGTACATAGGCTTTAAGTCCTTAATTAAAAATAAAATGGCTATGCCCCCATTGTGATTGATAGACCTGCGTCTGGTTCCTATGGTTTCTCCATAAAATTCTTTTTTCATTATTACATATCTGTACAGCGCTAATAGAAAATCCAGCACCCACAAAATAGAGCCTTTATTAGATGCAGTTAGAAATATCCAATACAGGAAAAGAAGAGATCCGAAGGCACATTTAGCCACAATCAATGGGAAACTGTACCACGAATGAATATGCTTATTCTTTTTTCATATGTATTTTGATTTAAATGAATAATTACATCAAAATCCACAGCAAAAACAAAACATGCCTGCAGGATTTTTCTCTAGTCAAAAATAATTGATGTCTGACAGAACTGACACAAACTGATGCTTAAAATCATAAAATAGATCAGAACAATGGAAAGCTCAGCGCGGATGTGAGCTCAGCCTTCTTTATAATGAACATGGAGCACAATAGAATGCAGAACTGCTGCCATCTAGTGGCCAAAATAGAAGAAGGTTGGGAAACTTGTCTTACAGCTTGGCGCAGATCAGACAGAACACATCACAATAATCTATTGTTATAGTTTGTATATATTTCTTTACCTTCTTTTACACTAAGCAGAGCCTCTAACTCCACCGAATCCCTATCTATACCCCCCCAATCACGCCCAGTCCCCTTTGTGCCCCCACACAGTAATAGTGAGCCACACATAGTAAGAATACCCAACACTGAAAGAATGTCCCCTTATTGAGTATGATGCCCTCTTATTGCCTCTCCACACAGCATGCCCACTAACCATCCCGTGTCTGGCAGGACAGTCCCGGATTTCGTTGGCTGTCCCGCAGTCTCAGAATGGCTATGGTATGTCCCACTCTCAGGTGTCTCTGTGTCCATAGGACGCAGGGACAGCAGATTGTAACGGTGAAGCAGGGAGCTGTCTGCCCTCTACAGCAGCAGCACCCTCACATATTGTGCTGCTGGCCGTGTAGAAGCCGGGAATCAGCCTCTGTGCTTCTCCCCCACAGACCAGCAGCGGAGCGCCAGCATCTGAGCTGTGAGCTTCGGAAGAACTAGGTGAGTATTTACTGTGTTTTTTTACTTTTCTGAAGGGGGCACATATCTGGCGTAACCACTGTGAGGGGGCATATATTTGCGCATAATTACTGTGAGGGGCACATATCTGGCCATAACTACAGAGAAGGGGGCATAGCCACTGTGAAAGGGGCACATATGGGGATAACTACTGTGAAGAGGGCACAATGTGTGCATAACTAATGTGAGGGGCACAATGTAGGCATTACTACTGTGAGGGGCCCAATGTGGGCATAGCTACTTTAAGTGGCACAATGTTGGCATTACTACTGTGAGCTGGCACAAATGGGGAATAATTAGTAGGTGGAGCATTAAGGGGACTGGGTGTGTATAATTATGTTTTGGGCGGAGTCGGAGGCATGGCCTAGTATGACAAAAGTAGCTGCGGTGCACATATTTTTCAAAAGTTGGGAGGTATGACACAGTATGATCCCCCTTAGTGTCCTTTATGCAGTATGATGCACCTATGTGCCCTCCACGCAATAGAAAGCCCCCTAAGAGCTCCCATTACAAATGTAGGTTCCCACAAATTTCCCCCACACACAGTAATGCCCCCTTTAATTTCCCTGCACACTATAATGCCCCCATAAGCAGGACTGGTGCAAGGATTTTTGCCACCCTAGGCATAACCTAATTTTGCCGCCCCTTGACCACGCCCTTTGATCCGCCCCCTTTTTGTCAGCCACCTATTTATACAGACTGTACCCTTCATTGTGGTAAGGCCACGTTTTCTCCCTCCAGCTACATACCATGTCATCCACAGATCCCCATCAGTGTCCTCCACCGATCCCCAATAAATGTCATTCACAGATCCCCCATAAGTGTCATCCACAGACCCCTATAAGTGTCATTCACAGATCCCCACAGTTGTCATCCACGGATCCCCATAAGTGTCATCCACGGATCCCCATAAGTGTCATCCACGGATCCCCATAGGTGTCATCCACAGACCCCTATAAGTGTCATCCACAGATCCCCACAGTTGTCATCCACCACAGATCCCCACAAGTGTCATCCACCACAGATCCCCCTAAGTGTCATCCACAGATCCCCTCCCTGTCCAGCGCCGCCTCCTAGGTAATTTATTCACTTCACTTGACTCTGTGTAATTGCAGAGAAGCGCCTTAATCTCGCACAGGCGCACTGGCAGAGGCATTGTCGAACGAGGTGTGCTGGAAGACGGCACATGCGCACTTTGCTTGACGATGCCTCTGCCAGTGCGCCTGTGCGAGATTACACAGAGGCAAGTGCCTCCAGCAAGTGTGCGCTCTACGCGGTGGCTTACCTTGCTTATGGGTGGCGCCGGCCCTGCCCATAAGAATGCACCACAGTATAAGGCCCCCATTAGTGCCCCAACACACAGTATGAGTGTAACGAGGGGCCGGCAACGCGTGCTTTCTTCGCAGTACCGCCGTCACCCTGCGCAAGGAGAGGAACAGGGACATAGCTTGCGTCCTCATCTCCATGATAGCAGGAGAGCCGAGCGCTGATAATGATGATTGGTGCTTGGCTGAGTTGGGCTGCTGTAAGTCACGTGACGCTGTCCACGTCATGTGACTCACCAGCCAGGACTATTTAAACAGGCAGCCTGCTGGCCATTTACCAAGCTCTCTGTATTGGTTTGCATTGTACCTTGACCTCGGCTCTGTTTCCTTGACCCCGCTTCTGCTGTTTCCTCTTAATTGACGTGACCTCCTGGCATTCGGACCTCGGCTTGTGTTTGTTGTGATTTGGTTATTCCTTTGTACTGACGTGACCTCCTGGTACTGACCTTGGTTTGTTTGGACCTTGCTTACTCTTTTATATGTATATTTCGTCCTGTATGTTGACCGCTGCTTATATTTGCATTGTTTGTGTATTTAGCCCTCCATGCCTGCCTGTCACTTTGTTTATTATTTTCTCCAGTTTCATTGTTCCCTTTAAGTCCCAGCACGTACTCAGTTTAGGGATTGTCGTCCAGTTGTACACCGTCGCCTAGGGCGGACAGTGCAAGTAAGCAGGGACAGAGGTGTGGGTTGAGCTCAGGGCTGTGGACGCTCTCCCCTTCCGTGACAATGAGGCCCCCCTAAGTACCCTCCACTCGGTATGAGGTCCCAATAAATCCCCCCCACAGTATGAGATCCTCCATAAGTATCCTGTGCACAGTGATGCTCTCTTAGTTGGAATACTCACCTATCCCACGATGAACCATGCAGAGTACGACTGCTCTGCTTTCCGGTCTGTGCTGATAGCTCCCTGCTTCACCACTGTGTGCAACTGAAGACACACATATAGTGGAAGTCGGGACATGTTTCGGCCCAGGACTGCGAGACAGAGGCCGAAATTCAGGACTGTCCGGCTGGATTCTGGACACTTGGGAGGCATGGTCTCTGCAGCAACCTGTTGTCTGTTTTAAGTTTCTACTGATGGGATGCAGATTTGTCTTTTAACAACATTTCAGCTACCAATAAAGACCAATTTTTTTTAAAAAAAAATCTAGTTTTCCATCATCATTCTGCCCTCATTATCCCTAATGAGAAAGTGAAAACAGAATTTTAGAATTGTTTGCAAATTTCACATGAACATAAGTATTCAGACCTTTTGTTATGACACTTGAAATTTAGCTCTGGGGGCCTCCCATTTCTTTGTCTGATTGGACTTGATTTGGAAAGATCTGAGACAGGCGTATGCCAGGATGGATGATGTTTCCACTGCCTCGTCCTGTCAATCAGACTGCAAAGGGGAAGGCAGTTGCAGAGAAAACAGACCCTCTAGGTGTAATGGCAACACCCCCATTGCTCCTAGAGGCTCATTTGCATATATTAAAACCTAATTTCTCTCAGCAATGAGGCCACATATGAACATGGGACCAACACAGATGTCTTCAGCTGTCAAGAGCACATGTAACAGGTCAGCCAGTGTCATAGGTACAAATCTGCTGACAGATGCCCTGCAAATTGTAATGGTTGAACAGATGACTTTCTTGTTTCACAGTACGTTGGCACAACGCTTGATGGTTACTATTCACACAGTAAGCTTGGTGGTTAAAATACATGGAAGACCTACTGGGACAGAAAGTCAGTCCTGCCCATTGAAAGGACACACAGAACCACTTGCTGTGTGGTGATAGTAATATATGTTTGTGCACTTGTGGGCTATTAAAAGGGCTGGTGAACGCAAAATGACTACATATCATACAGTCACCTCTGTGTCTGACATTACAGCCACTTAAGAAGTGACTTATGATGATGTATATTCTCTTACCGGGCCAGTGCTGCACTCCCGGTCTAATTCCGAAATCATGTGCCGTACACTGGCCACGTAATCCTAGACTGGTTTCAACCCCCAATGAACGGGGGTTGCACCTGTGCAGTAGGGCAGTCTCTGGTGCTGTGAGCTGTGTCTGCACAGATGAAATCAGCGGACATTGTGAGTTGAAACCGGGCTAGGATCACATGCCAAATCTGCGGCACGTGGTCCCAGAAGTGCCGGCGACAGAATTAGGCCTGGGAGCACAGCGCTTGCCCGGTAAGACAATATACATCATCATAGGTCACTTCATGTAAGTCTGGGCACTGTGGCATGTTGAGATAAAAAAGAAAAAGACAACCCCTTTAAAGGCTATGTACACCTTTGGGGGCATTTTTATTATTGCATTGTACTCATTTTGGGCTTAAAATCATTTCTTCAGTTGGTCTTTATTAAAAACTTAGAGCCTTTTCTCTGTACAGCCTTGAGATTCTCTAGTAGCATTCTCTGTTTTTGCCGTGTTCCGTCAGGCAGCTCAGCTGACGGCTCCTTATCTCTGGCCTTATAAACACTCTGAAACAGCGGCTGCTGACCGCCGCGGTCCTGGGCGCTGTGTTCAGCGGTGATCAGCTGCCAGTGCTACCAATTCTCCGCTGCAGTCCTGGGCCCTGTCTGTGTAGGTACTGTTGTTCTGGGATCTGCTCCACAGTTTCCTCTCAGCCCCGGCCACAGCATACTTGCTGCTTGTTTCCTGCAGCACTTCCTTAAGGGCCGACGCGCGTCACTCCCTGTGCCTTATGGGTTAGGTCATGTGAACTCACTAACCAATCCTAGCCCTTCTGCACATATATAAGTGGCTCAGCCCCCTTCCGACGAGATGCCTCAGTGTCAAGGTCCTTGTGTCCTGCTAAGGTTCCTGATATCCGCTTGTGTTCCTGAATTCTGCTACCCGTTTAATCCCTGCTTGCCTTGACTCTTCTGTTGCCGGACTGCCTGTCCTGTACCTGTGCTGCCTGCCTTGACCTATTGCCTGTCTGACTTCGTATACTTTTTTTAAATAATGATAAAAAAATGTAATGGAGCAAAATAAATCACAACAAACAAATTTTGGTAATACACTTTAAAAAAATGAAAGTCACCAAAGTTTCCATTTTAGGGGCAGAACAATTAAAATAACTGATGCAGATTTTCCATCAAATGACAGAAATGACCGATCCCATTTACTATAACGGAATATGGTTTCCATTACAAAGGCCAGCATCTCAAAAGGGTTATGCAACCCCTATAATGCCCCCTAAAATGCAAGGGCCCCTCATACTGGTCATACTTACCCCGCTCCCCGCGTCGCTTCTGATGTCCGCATGGCCACTTCACTTGCCCATCTGAGGGGCCTGGACAAGTGAAGTCTACTGCTCTATTCTGTCTCGACATTTTGCCAAAATCTGCAAGGGAAGCTCATGACGGACCTTGGTCTTGAATTGTCACACATGTAAGTCTTTTTTCCCAGAGAATATTGAGATGATCATTCACCCATCTTATCCCCATTGCATCGAATTACGGTAGGTTGTTTTATTGACGCCTAGACGTAAACTTTTATCTACGCCCATGAAACCACACTGCCCTTTTACATGTGTACACTTGTCAGGAAACGTCCTAACACCACATGTGACTGAGGGCCACATCTGTAACCTGCTACATGGCTGCAGCAGAGCTTGTTCTGTACCAGCTGCGGTTTGCCAGGAGCCCAGGCCGGTATGTGTATCTAATAGTAAGCATCAGCCCCATATCACACTGATAAAGAGCTCTGCTTTACATTTATATTTTCAGAAAAATAAAGTCTAAATATTTGATGAGCAACGAATAAACTGTAATCATATCGAAAGCTTGTCCAGGATTGACCCTTCCCGGACGCCGTACGGCCGGATAGTGCCAGTCTGGGGGCCGTCCTGTCAGGTGACGTCACAGCAGGCAGCGCGTTTTTCAAACATTCCGGAAGTGAGTGGTTGTGATGCGGGCGGACTCCCGGCAGGTGTCGTGTCCGCTCTCCCGTCTCAGGTCGGTCCGTTATATCTTCTATGGTGCTGGTACCGGCTGCGGTCTGCTCTGTGTGCTTGGGCATACTGAGCGTGTGCCCTACAGGGCAGTGTCTGAGTATCAGGACATGTAGCTGTCATACGTGTGTGTATTGGGACATGTGTCTGTGTATTAGGACATATAGTTGTCATGTGTGTGTATTGGGACATAAGTGTGTGCCTGTGTATTAGGTCGCGGAGCGGTGGCCCCCGTGTGCCTGTGTATTAGGTCGCGGAACGGTCGCCCCCGTGTGCCTGTGTATTAGGTCACGGAGCGGTCGCCCCCGTGTGCCTGTGTATTAGGTCACGGAGCGGTCGCCCCCGTGTGCCTGTGTATTAGGTCACGGAGCGGTGGCCCCCGTGTGCCTGTGTATTAGGTCACGGAGCGGTCGCCCCCCCGTGTGCCTGTGTATTAGGTCGCGGAGCGGTGGCCCCCGTGTGCCTGTGTATTAGGTCACGGCGCGGTGGCCCCCGTGTGCCTGTGTATTAGGTCGCGGAGCGGTGGCCCCCGTGTGCCTGTGTATTAGGTCACGGAGCGGTCGCCCCCGTGTGCCTGTGTATTAGGTCACGGAGCGGTGGCCCCCGTGTGCCTGTGTATTAGGTCACGGAGCGGTCGCCCCCCCGTGTGCCTGTGTATTAGGTCGCGGAGCGGTGGCCCCCGTGTGCCTGTGTATTAGGTCGCGGAACGGTCGCCCCCGTGTGCCTGTGTATTAGGTCACGGAGCGGTCGCCCCCGTGTGCCTGTGTATTAGGTCACGGAGCGGTGGCCCCCGTGTGCCTGTGTATTAGGTCACGGAGCGGTCGCCCCCCCGTGTGCCTGTGTATTAGGTCGCGGAGCGGTGGCCCCCGTGTGCCTGTGTATTAGGTCGCGGAACGGTCGCCCCCCGTGTGCCTGTGTATTAGGTCGCGGAGCGGTCGCCCCCCGTGTGCCTGTGTATTAGGTCGCGGAGCGGTCGCCCCCCCGTGTGCCTGTGTATTAGGTCGCGGAGCGGTCGCCCCCGTGTGCCTGTGTATTAGGTCGCGGAGCGGCGGCCCCCGTGTGCCTGTGTATTAGGTCGCGGAGCGGCGGCCCCCGTGTGCCTGTGTATTAGGTCGCGGAGCGGTGGCCCCCGTGTGCCTGTGTATTAGGTCGCGGAGCGGTGGCCCCCGTGTGCCTGTGTATTAGGTCGCGGAGCGGTGGCCCCCGTGTGCCTGTGTATTAGGTCGCGGAGCGGTGGCCCCCGTGTGCCTGTGTATTAGGTCGCGGAGCGGTGGCCCCCGTGTGCCTGTGTATTAGGTCGCGGAGCGGTGGCCCCCGTGTGCCTGTGTATTAGGTCGCGGAGCGGTGGCCCCCGTGTGCCTGTGTATTAGGTCGCGGAGCGGTGGCCCCCGTGTGCCTGTGTATTAGGTCGCGGAGCGGTGGCCCCCGTGTGCCTGTGTATTAGGTCGCGGAGCGGTGGCCCCCGTGTGCCTGTGTATTAGGTCGCGGAGCGGTGGCCCCCGTGTGCCTGTGTATTAGGTCGCGGAGCGGTGGCCCCCGTGTGCCTGTGTATTAGGTCGCGGAGCGGTGGCCCCCGTGTGCCTGTGTATTAGGTCGCGGAGCGGTGGCTCCCGTGTGCCTGTGTATTAGGTCGCGGAGCGGTGGCCCCCGTGTGCCTGTGTATTAGGTCGCGGAGCGGTGGCCCCCGTGTGCCTGTGTATTAGGTCGCGGAGCGGTGGCCCCCGTGTGCCTGTGTATTAGGTCGCGGAGCGGTGGCCCCCGTGTGCCTGTGTATTAGAGCTCATGCACACGAACATATTTTCTTAACATGTCCATTCCATATATATTTATATTTGACTCGGTGATTGTTCTGTTTCCGTATGACTGTACTGCGAAAAAGAGCATGTCCTATTCTTGTCTGTTTTGTGGACAAGAGCAGACGTTGTTAGAATGGATCCACAAAAATACGGATGCAACACAGACGTAATCAGTTGTTGTTTTTTTTTTTTTTTTTTTTTTTTTTTTTTTTTTTGTGGACTACAAAATCCATCCGGACGTGTGCCCGAGCCCTTAGCCGTATAGTTGCCATCACTGCTTGTGTGTGTTAGTCGAGATCTGGCAGATCCAGCAGAGATCTACTATATGGAGGGTCTCTCGCGCTCGGCTGCTCTGTTACATAGGGTAGGGGTTTGTGAGACCGCCATCTAGAATGGGGCACATATAATATTACATTTCACTAACAAGTATGTGTGGATGCACAGCCGCTCTTCTGGAAATCGCAGCTCATAACTCCCAGGGGTCAGCCGAACAAGGAGTCGCCTTCTGTACAATGATGGGGGTTAATCCTGATGTGACAAACTCCAAGCTCGCCTCATTTTCAGGCGTAAAATTAGCCCGGCGTATTTCATTCAGCTGTCTTTCTTTTGCGGAGTATTTATTCAAAGTCGTACAGCAGTTGATGAATTAGACGAGGCGGATTGTAGTTAGTCTGACCTCTGGTGGTTGTTTTTCAGTACGTCGGGTTAATATTCACAGACTGGTCTAATTTGCGCATGAAAAATAGTCGCAGCTGTGCGGAGAAAAGTTGCTTGTCTTCCTGAAAGTGCGACGTTTAATGTAAAAAAAAAAAAATATGTGCTTTACCGCTCCAGACTGTCGAATAAAAATAAGCCGGCCCTGGAGTGGAGCAAAAATTTGAGTGTTTATTGCGCCTAATTTATACATGAAAAATGTGCGCCTATGTAAATAGATTGAAAATAAATGGGTCCGCACCTGTTTCGCGGAATGTATGCGGACCCACTTTGCGGATGTGTGAATGGACCCTAAAACTTCAAAATAGTCCACTGAGGCGCAAAAGCCTCTAAACGCGCTGCACTTTATGCGGGTGAGGATTTGCGTCATGCAGTATTCAAGACCGCGCTAAGAATGTACAGATCTATTCTTGGCGCTCACCCCTCGCAAAGCCGCAGCGGGAGCCTGCTTGCAGTATAACTGGTCCGTGGGAAAACCCACATCAGAAACCGCAGTGCAGCTGCTACATTTTTTCCAAAAATAATAAAGTATATTAGAAAAATAGATTTGTATTGGATTTATAATGGGTCTTTGATAAAGTGTATGGAAAGGTTTTGGCACACTTTGGGCTTACACATATATAAGGGCTGCTGTTTTATTATCTGTCCTTTAGAAAGCCATAAAAAATGAACTCCAGAAATGGGACTAACGGGAGGCCGGGTCCTAAAACTGCGGTGCCCAAATCAGACAGTGACTTGGAAAAACTCAAGAAGGAAAATGCGATCCTGAGAAAGAAACTGGAAGAATCCAACAAATCTAAGCTGTCGGGTGCGGAGAGGAACAGACTACTGGAGGTAATGGGACGGGGTCTGTAATGTCAGGATGACAATATATAAGGATTTAGGGTATTGTATATTACAATGTACAGTGGGTATAAAAAGTCTACACACCCCTGTTAAAATGTCAGGTTTCTGTGATGTAAAAAAATGAGACAAAGATAAATCATTTCAGAACTTTTTCCACCTTTTAATGTGACCTAAAAACTGTACAACTCAATTAAAAAACAAACTAAAATCTTTTAGGTAGAGGGAAGAAAACAAAAAAAACTAAACTAATGTGGTTGCATAAGTGTGCACACCCTTGAACTAATACTTTGTTGAAGCACCTTTTGATTTTATTACAGCACTGAGTCTTTTTGGGTATGAGTCTATCAGCATGGCACATTTTGACTTGGCAAGATTTGCCCACTCTTCTCTGCAAAAACACTCCAAATCTGTCAGATTGCGAGGGCATCTCCTGTGCACAGCCCTCTTCAGACCACCCCACAGATTATCAATCGGATTCAGGTCTGGGCTCTGGCTAGGCCATTCCAAAACTTTAATCTTCTTCTGGTGAAGCCATTCCTTTGTTGATTTGGATGTATGCTTTGGGTCGTTGTCATGCTGAAAGATGAAGTTCCTCTTCATGTTCAGCTTTCTAGCAGAAGCCTGGAGGTTTTGTGCCAATATTGACTGGTATTTGGAACTGTTCATAATTCCCTCTAGCTTAACTAAGGCCCCAGTTCCAGCTGAAGAAAAGCAGCCCCAAAGCATGATGCTGCCACCACCATGCTTCACTGTGGGTATGGTGTTCTTTTGGTGATGTGCAGTGTTGTTTTGGCCCCAAACATATCTTTTGGAATTATGGCCAAAAAGTTCAACCTTGGTTTCATCAGACCATAACGCCTTTTCCCACATGCTTTTGGGAGACTTCCGATGTGTTTTTGCAAAATGTAACCTGGCTTGGATGTTTTTCTTCGTAAGAAACGGCTTTCATCTTGCCACTCTACCCCATAGCCCAGACATATGAAGAATACAGGAGATTGTTGTCACATGTACCACACAGCCAGTACTTGCCAGATATTCCTGCAGCTCCTTTAATGTTGCTGTGTGCCTCTTGGTAGCCTCCCAGACCAGTTTTCTTCTCGTCTTTTCATTAATTTTGGAGGGACGTCCAGTTCTTGGTAATGTCACTGTTGTGCCATATTTTCTTCACTTGATGATGACTCTTCACTGTGTTCCATGGTATATCTAATGCCATGAGAATTATTTTGTACCCTTCTCCTAACTGATACCTTTTAACAATGAGATCCCTCTGATGCTTTGGAAGCTCTCTGTGGACCATGGCTTTTGCTGTGGGATGCGACTAAGAACATTTCAGGAAAGACCAACTAGAGCAGCTGAACTTTATTTGGAGTTAATCAGAGGCACTTTAAATGATGGCAGGTGTATGCAACCACATTTTTGTTTTCTTCCCTCCACCTAAGGCTAGGTCTTCACGACGACATTTGTCACACAACAATTTTTATAATGGTAGTCTATGGTGTCGCACTGCAACATGCGACATGCTGTGACTGACGCGACAGTCTGTTGCAGTGCGACACCATAGACTACCATTATTGTCGTCGTGTAGACCTAGCCTAAAAGTGGAAAAAGTTGTGAAATGACTTATCTTTGTCTAATTTTTTTACAGCACAGAAACTTGACATTTTAACAGGGGTGTGTAGACTTTTTATATCCACTGTATATGTCTGGGATGAGGACCGCTGTGCACGTCCTATACAGTGGTCTTAAAAAGGTATTTTCCCCTTCAGATATTGACCAGGGATAAAATGTTTTAAAGGGGTTATCCACTTACATTAAAGAGGGACCGTTCATGTTGTGTTTTTTTTCTTTTTAGTTTAGATACCTTTCCTTGCGGCCACCCTGCTTTTTTTTTTATTTTATTTTTATTTTTTTTTATTTTTTTTACATCAAATATCGCTCCTACGCCCTACTGTGCCTTTTTGCAGTTTTCCCGCCCCGTAATGTTAATCCTGAGCATTGGTACAGGGAGGAGGAGACGCCAGGGTTTCTCAATGGGCGTCTCCTTCTCCTTGGCTGTGCCGCGATCCAATCACAGCGGAGAGCGTCACAGCCAGGGAGAAGTAGACTCTCATTGAGAAACCCTGGTGTCTCCTCCCTGTACCGATGCTCAGTATTAACATACTGAGCGTGGAAACTGCATGGGGGCACAGCGGGGCGTACGAGCGGTATTTAGAAAAAAAACCGGCAGGGTGGCAGCATCAGCGGGGGGTTACCCTGCAAGGAAAGAGATTTATCTAAACTATAAAAAAGAACATGAAAGGTCCTCTTTAAGTTATCCCCTTTCCTTAGGGTAGGGGATAATTATTAGATCAGTGGGTGTCCTACCGCTGGGACCCTCACGATCATGAGAGCAGGGTCCCCGCACCCCGTGGAGCCCCCAAAATAAACGGAGCAGTCGGTTAAGGTATGTGTGCAGCCGCTCCATTCCAGGTGTAGATTTCTGTCTTGGCACACAGACCTGTACAGATGCACCACAATTATTAGGAGGTACCGCACCAATTGAGGCAAATTCCCTGGTCTTAACAAATGTTCCCCATGTGGCGTTTCTATCCTGGCTCAGTCTGATTGATACTTCTATACCGTATTAAGATTTGATGTATTAAAGTGACCCTCCTGGCTCGCCCCTTTCCCTCAGTATGTACATCAGATACCTGACAATCATCCCATTCTCACTGGTGGTTTAGTAATCTGTACTTTGTAATCATTCTGCCCTTGGTGTGAGGGATATCAGCTCTCCATGCACTGATTTTCTAGTAACACAATGGGGGGGACTAGTTCTGTTTATTCCCTTGGCTTCGCAAACAATTTTTATTTGATTTCACCTTTCAAGAACTATCCCTTTTTTTTTTTTTTTTTTTTTTTTTACTTCCCGGTTCACAGAGCCATACGAGGGCTTTTTTTTTTTTTTTTGTCACCATTTAATTTACGATATCATCATGTATTGGAAAACGGGGAACAAATTTTAGTCTTTACTGTGTGCTAAAACTAACACGCTACCTTTATTTTGCGGGTCAGCATGATTACAGCGGTGCCAAATTTATATAGGGTTTTTTGTGCTTTATTTTTTGTAAAAATAAAAAAAATACGGTAAATAATTTTTTTTATTTATGTATGTTTTGCCTCCATAATGCACACCTAGGGTATAGAGGAAGAAAATAAGAAAAAAAATATTTTTCATCAGAACCCAAAAGGAGAAACCAGGTAGTGGCGAGTACAGCCAGCGCTAGTAGCGCTACACTCACCGCTCCCTGCACCTCTTGCATGCGAATGACCACTTCTGTAATGGAAAGGCTCACTAGTATTCACTTGATATCACATACTGCCATTTCCTTCCCCACTTTTGGGGGGAAAAGTGTCGTATGCAGTAAAAAATGCATTATATCTACAGAGTAGTGTAAGGACTTGTGACCACCTTTCTGCTGCATATGGTGGACTTCTGAGGCATCCATAAGAAGGGAAGCTGACCACCACGCTATATATTTAAAGGGAACCTGTCATCAACTTTATGCTGCCCTGACTAACTGCAGTATAATGTAGAGACAGGTGAGTTGATTTCAGCGGTCTGTCATTTCTAAGTTAAAAGTAAGAGGTTGCCGAGAACCAACATCACAATAATTGCAGACTGGGCCTGGAAATGAGTCCCGGCCACCTGAGAAGAGTCCTGGTTATTCATGAAGTCCTGCTCTCCTGCCCACCTGCTGATGACTGACCGTCTAAGGGTCCATTCACACGTCCGTTTTTTCTTTCCTGATCTGTTCCGTTTTTTCAGGAACAGATCAGGACCAGATCTGGACCCATTCATTTTCAATGGGTCCTGGAAAAAATCGGACAGCACAATGTGTGCTGTCCGTTTCCGTTGTTCCGTTCCGCATGTCCGTTTAAATATAAAACATGTCCTATTCTTGTCCTGAAAAATCGGATCCTGGTACAATACAAAGTCAATGGATCCGCAAAAAACGGATGACATTCGGATGTCATTCTGTATGTCATCCGTTTTTTGCGGATTCCGTTCCTGGAAACACATAACAAATTTTTATTTTTATTTTTCAAAGAAATCCAAACAACTTTATTTGATTATTGAAATGTATACATGTTTCAGTTTTTTGCGGATCCGCAAAAAACGGATGACATACGGAAACATTTTCAGGAACAACGGATCCGCAAAAAACGGACCGTTTTTCAGGATGAAAAAAAACAGGACGTGTGAATGGACCCTAATACAGAGTTTTCTCCCTTTCTCTCTAGGAGAGAACTGCCAATCAGCAGCAGATGGGCGAGAGAGCAGGAGATTAGGAATAACCAGGACTCTTCTCAGGTGGATTTGACTCTTTTTCGAGGCCTGGGCTGAAATGGTTATGATGCTGGTTCTCAGCAACCACTTACTTTTAGCTGACGAGTGACACACCGCTGACATCAGCATTTCTGTCACTATTTTATGTGGCCCTAAATGAGGTCAGCATAATGTTGATGACAGGTTCCCTTAAAGGACATCTATCGGCAAATTATTTCCTATGAAACTGGCCGCTGTACTTTTACATGGCCAAGTGTGGTGATGATTTTACTGCCTATTCCTGTCAATCAAAGTGCAGAGGCATAGCAGCTGCAGAGAGCCGAGCCTCTAGGTGTAATGGCAACGCCCCCGTTGCTCCCAGAGGCTCATTTGCGTATAATAAAGCATAGGTACAAATCTGCTGACAGATGGCCTTTATTTATGTAGTAGAGTGGAGGTCTATCTCCCATCTTTATGGGTGCCTCCAAGTCCACTATTTGCAGCAGAGAGGTGGTCACACGTGTTTTCTCTTTCCATTGTAGCATGTGTTTCCATAGGTCATTCATTACTATGGAGGATGTCTGCACTTGTGCAACAATCTCTCCAATTTGGGGACTGTTACCTCTTGGTTGAAGTCCCTGCAGACACCAGCCAACCAAATATGTCTGACAGATGCTGTCCATGTGACATAACTGTCTATAGTGCAAGCTCCCATTTAATACTGCTGATGATGTCCTCACATTAGGAAGGTAAAAAACCTTGTAACCTGAAGACGACTGTACCCAGCTCTACATATGTGATCTGAGTATATATGCTGCCCTGTTCCACATACAACGGTTTATATTTATATAGTGTATGTGCTCAGGGTAGTATGCGGCAGGGAGCTGGGTGCCTCACATGGGTGGGGGGGTGTGGACTGTAGTGATGTAGTATATTCTTTTACTTCATGATCCTATCACTTTTAAAGGGACACTTGCATCCGGAAGGGTTATTTGTTTTAAAGGGGTTTCCAAGACTTTATAACTGCTAACCTATCTTCAGGATAGGTCGTCAGTATCTGATCGGTGGGGGGCGGACACCCAGGACCCCTGACTATCAGCTGTTTGAGAAGTCAGCAGTGCTTGCAGTAGCGCCACAGATTTTTCCAGCTTTTCCTAGGCTAGTGATGTCACGTGGCCTAGGAGCAGCTCAGCCCTATAGAAGTGACTGGGGCTGAGCGTGGTACCAAGCACATCCATTATACAATGTACGGTGATGTGCTTGGTGAGCTGCGAGGCCGCAGTGCTCACAGGGGTGCTGGTGCCTTCCTAAACAGCTGACCCTCACCAATCATATACTGATGACCTATCCTGAGGATAGGTTATCAGTTATAAAGTCTTGGAAATATTTATAGAAAACAATAATAATTTTTGGCATTTTTTTCTTCTTCTTTACCATAGAAAATTAAAGACAGTATTTTTCTTTCTGTAGCAGTTAGCAAAGAGAAATACAACTCCTATACAGATAGGTAATCCTTTGACAGTTTACTGTTGCTGTGAGTGCCTGGCCCCTCTTGTGTGGTATGCTCTCCTTCATTTTGGGTGGACCCATATTGGAAATAGGAGCTGGTCCCAGAAGTGGGACCTGCACTATATGACATTGATGGCCTATCCTATCAATAGGAATAGCCCTTTAAGCAAAGTTATGTGCCGTGCTAAAAGTCCAAACATAGCGGAAGTTAAAAAGCCAGGACAGGAGGTAGAGTACATGGAGTCACTTCAACAAATTTATATCAAGAAAACAATCCACCCATTTTATTTATTTTTTTTGTAAAAAATAAACAAAAACTCTGAATATTCACCTATAGGCTGTGGTGCCGGGTGTCGTCTGTTACAGGCAGCCACTGCACTCACCGGAGCCCTATTGTGTGCAGCCGGCTCCCGGCATCTCTCCCAAGCACAGTGCTTGCACTCAGTACAGTGACTCACCCCCATTCACTTCAATGGGGCTGAGGTGCAAATAGGCCATGTGACCGATGTACAGTGACGTCACATGGCTAACAGCTGATCGTGGGGGGGTCCTCAGTGTCGGACCTGTGCCTATTTGATATTGATGGCCTTTTTTGAGGATAGGTAATCAATATTTATTACTGGATAACCCCTTTTAAACATTTTTTTTTATTTTAATTTAAACATTATAGCATGTGACTGCAGCAGTCACATGCTAGCCATGTGTAAGGGTGAGTTCACGTCACGTTTTTCCTCATACATTTAACGTGTACAAAAAAATGTATATGTTTAACGGATGCCATACAGTGACATCTGTTCCATTGTTCAAAACAACAAAAAAAATGCATTTTTTAAATTACCAGACTATGCAGGATACAAGAACGTGGTCTGCTGGGTTTTTTGTATCCCTTTTTTATTTATTTATTTATTTTTTCTAACGTGTATGTCAACCAGAGGCATAAAACATGATGTGAACCCAGCCTAAGGAAAGCTCTTGTGGACATTTACTGCTTTATTTATGTAATTAGTTTTTATTGATTTATTATATATAACGGTATAATTTCAGTTAGTAGTATTATATATAATAGTCACAGTTTTATTCCTTGGGTGCAGAAAATTCTTGACCTGGAAACCCAGAATGTGAAAGAAAGCGATGATAGGGCCAGACAAGGTGAAGTAATACAAAATTTCAGTGAAGCCCTTAATGCTAGGAATAATGGACAGGTACGCCTGGCGGAGCTGGAAGCCAAGAGACTGGAAGAAGTGTCCTCAGAAATCCAGAGACTGTTCCCAGACGTTTCACCTCGTAAGGTTCCATTGAAAGCTAGCGCCTCTAAGAACGCCCAGGTATTCCCTGCAGTCTTATGTTTCCATATTGTTCCTTATCCTTCCAAGTCCAGTCAGTGTACCTGCCTTACCTGCAATTACCCACAATACAGCGCTGGCTGCCATCTTCTCTGGTGGTGATGACCCCTACTAGTCAGAGTGACAACACTAAGTCCTCACAAGCCTATGGAGGTTCGGTGATGTCACCCTTAGGCTATGGAATTCACTATAAGCAGCAGCCCCAGCATATTCAAGGCACCATGTGAAAAAAGGGTTGCGTGTAGATTATTCATTGGGTATGCTTACAGTACGTGAAAAACCCTCCTTTGAATTTTTTATCTTCAGGCTCCACTTCCCCATTGACTCCTATTTGTCATTAGTGGAGGGACATCGCCTGTGTGTAGTCAGATGAATGGCTGCACCGAATTCACCAGAGGCTGGCAGTAAATTTAATTTGGCTGATAAAAATACATTAATAATGAGTTTCCAGAATTAATTGCACTATACTTTTGAACAATCCCTTGAAGAGGGGTCATTTTATGGCAGTGGATCCTGGGGGGGGAAAGAATAATTACCAACGGCAGATACTTTTAATACATTGTAAATATGAGATTATTTTTCATTCAGCTTGCTTCAAAGTGATTTATTCCTATAGCAGTTCAGCAGCAAGTGTCTTTTTTGTGATGTCATCATTGTGTCATGTGATCCTAATTCATGATTTCATAATGGTCTCTTATGATGTCATAATGTTTGAATTATGATATAATGATGTCATCAGGGTGTCTTGTGGTGTCCTAATGCATTATGATGTCATATGTATTTATTATTTGAATTTTTTTACAAATGCATACAAAAGTTATAATTCAGTCACCAAATAATACCATTTACCCTCCCCACCTCCACGAAAGAACATATTAAGAGAAGAAATCCATCCGTCATTGGGGGACACAGGCCTTGACCATGGGTATAGCTGTTGCTGTTAGGAGGCGGACACTAAGCACACAAATTGTAAGCTCCTCCCTCTTCAGCTATATTCTTTCTTGCAGGGACTAAGCCAGGCATGTCCAAACTGCAGCCCTCCAGCTGTTGCAAAACAACTCCCAGCATGCCCTAATAGCTGTAAGTTATCCAGGCATGCTGGGAGTTGTAGTTTTGCAACAGCTGGAGGGCCGCAGTTTGGACATGCCTGGACTAAGCTGATCAGTTTTAGCTTGGTGTCTGTAGGAGGCAGACCGTCCGGTGATATGCAAATTTTGTCCTAAGAGACGGGAGACCAGAGGTCACTCAAACCCCCTGTTCGTTCCCGCTCTTTAAAAAAAAAAAAAAAAGGAGGACCAGAGGTCCCTGTAAAAACCTCTGTCTCTCGCCAGCAAGCGCATCACCAGGGGGCCGCACATCGAAGGTGGTGATCTGGCTGGAGCCAGGGGGGCCGAAGACTTTGGACAGGTGAGTAGGAGACTGCCCACAGCCCCCCCCCCCCTCCAGTACCCTCTCCTCCGCCCATGTGATGGTCCCCATGTGGTCGCCCTGTACTATGGGCGCTAATGAGAGCCCGGTAAATGTTTAAATGGTGCAGGGCTCAGGGGGCTGCTCCTGCTGTGTGGCCGCACGCACCGTGCTTCCCTGGTCCGGCGTCGTCATCCTCATGGCCGCTTCCACAGGGCCGCAATTGGTAATTGAGGCCCTGGCTGCATTTGTGGCCTACTACTGGGGGCGTCCATTTCCACGGCGGCGTCCTCCTGAACGCTGCTGGGGCAGCCGGGGTCGTCATTAATTGAGGCCCCTGCTTCAATGCGGCCTACTCTTGCAGTCATTTTGTGGGGCGGAGCTTGTGTTTGCCCCACACCAGCAGGAGAGGGGGTTCCGCCCACTTCCTGGATTTTAAGCACTTGGCGGGACGCTGATGGTATTGGCTGCTTGGAGGGACACAGGCTGGGTAAGTGTTGTTTGTCCCTTCGGGCAGGGCCTAACCTTCCCATTTGCCTCATTGGGGTGACAGGGGTGTCATTATGTCTGAACCCAGGTCCCGAAGCAGGTGGTCCCTTTGGTGCGTCATTTTGCCTGTACATCAAGTCGCACAAAATTTACTTTTCCTCAGTCAGACTCCCTCTGCTTTGCGTGTGCTGCGCCGCCATCAAGTGGATCGGCTCTGGACCCATTGCTTCCTGCTGCCCAACCTATGGAAGAACCGGAATGGGCGCGTTCCCTGTCTAGTGTGGTACAGGATGTCTCAAGTACCAAAAAAGCTATTGTGGGTAGCCCTCCCGTTCGGCCTGGCCACGGCTCCCAGGGTCCTTAAGAAGGTTCTGGCGGCAGTCATGGCCCTGTTCCATGCCAGGAGTATCGTAGCGATCCCTTACTTAGACGACATCCTGGTGAAGGGTCTGTCGTTCCAAGGGACGGCAGACAGCCTGAGCATAGTCCTGGACACCCTGGAGTGCTTTTGATGGATCGTGAACAGACAGAAGTCTTGTCTTATCCATCGCAGCGATTGACTTATATGGGCATGGTACTGGACACTTGTCAGGCCAAGGTGTTCTTGCCTCCAGAAAAACTATCCGCTCTCCATCTTCAGATTCGCTCATTGTTGCGGCCAGCTCCAGTTCCCATTCGTCGCTGCTAGCGGGCTCTTTGGTACATGGTTTCTGCCTTCGAAGCAGTTCCCTATGCTCAGTTCCATACCAGAGCGCTTCAGCGAGCCATTGTGTCCAGCTGGGATCGCTCCCCAGACTCCTTGGATCGGCCAATGCGTCTCCTTGCCCCAGTGCGCCGGGCCTCAGATGGTGAATGGCCTCTCCAATGTTGATATCGGGGCGTTCGTTTCTCCCTCTCCGTTGGAGGGTGTTAGCAACGGACGCAAGCCTCAGGGAGGAGTGTTGGAAAAAATCTCCCGGTCCAGGGGGGTATGGTAACGCGAGGAGCGCTCCCTTCCAATCAGTGTTCTGGAGTTGAGGGCTATTCGGCAACACTGGGCCGACCATCTCAGGGGTTGCCTGGTGTGGGTGCAGTTCAACAACTCCACGGCGGTGGTGTTCACCAATCACCCGAAGCTCAGCAGTTATAGAGGAGATGGCGCTGATTTTCAGCTGGGCGGAGAAATGGGTTCCGGCGCTATCGGCAGTTCACATTCCAGGCGTAGACAACTGAATCGCGGACTTTCTCAGCTGGGAGTGTCTCGATCTTGGCGAGTGGGCTCTTCACCCGCAGGTCTTTTAGGACATCTACGAGAGGTGGGGTCAGCCGGATGTGGCTCTCATGGCCTCAAGCTTCAACAACAAGGTGGTTGACTTCGTTGCACGGTCCAGGGACCCCATGGCACTGACATGCGATGCACTGATGATCGGTTACACATTTTCTTACGTGTTCCCGCCTCTTCAGCTCATTCCGCTTTTCAGGAAGATCAGGTCTGAGGGACTGCCCATCATTCTCGTGGCCCTAGATTGGCCGCGCAGGGTGTGGCGCACATCCCTAGTCTCACTTCTCGCCAACGAACCTTGGCGTCTTCCTCTTCGGGAGGACTTGCTGTCGCGGGGGCCGATCTTACACCCGAATTTAGGGTCTCCTCATTTAACAGGACCGGGCCCCACCCTTCCAGATGACTGCTCATTTGGCTCGGGTTGTGGGAGGCTCTTGGGCGATGCATCACAGGACTTCAGCCCTTCAGGTGTTCGTCGCTGACCTGGTCACCTTTGCATACTTTTTCTAAGTTTTAGAGTGCAATCCTTTGCATCTTCTGATGCTTCTTTGGGGCGTAGAGTTTTGCAAACAGCGGTTCACTGATTGGCAGGGGGGTTGTAGTTAAGCCAACCCTCAGGGACTGCTTTGGGACATCCCATGGTCAATGCCTGTGTCCTCCAATGAGACGGACGAGAAAACTAGATTTTTGTACTTACCGTAAAATCAGTCTCTCTTCCGTTCATTGGGGGACACAGCTCCCACCCAGTTTTTTGTTTATGGGCCTTTTCGGGCTTGTGTGGTTCTGGGTTTGCACATAATGTGATTTTCTTATGTCTGGCTTTTCCTACTGCTTATGCACTAAACTGATTAGCTTGGTCCCTGCAGGAAGGGATATAGCTGAAGAGGGAGGAGCTCACACTTCGTGTGCTTAATGTCTCCTCCTAGCGGCAACAGGCTATACCCATGGTCAAGGCCTGTGCCCCCCCCCCCCCCCCCCTCAATGAACGGAAGAGAAACAGATTTTACGGTAAGTACAAAAATCTAGTTTTAACACCTTTGCTCCACATCACACATTGCATTTGTTGTAAATGGATGACTTGTCCTGATGACATGACTTCATCCACAAGATGGCGACATTTCAGTCTTTGGTATGAAGTCTCTTTAGGGGTGCAGAGAATTTGTTAAAGGGGTTCTTCGAGATTTTAATGGCCTACTGCTAGGATAGTTCATGAGTATCGTATTGGTGGGGGTCGGATGCCCCTCATACCCCTAACCAGCTGTTTCAGGAAGCCTTGGATAGGCCACCAATATGAAAATCCTGGATATCCCCTTAAATTGATCAGCGTGATCAAAAAAAATAATTTTTTAGACGGTGCAGTATGTCACTGTACAGGATCTCCTCCGCTGTCTTGGGAAGGTGTTTACAACAGGCAGACATCTGACCAGCAATTAGCCATTCTTCTGTGACAGGTGGATAGAATTGTCATTTCGCAATGAATTTCACAGAAAATGTTTGCATAGTCTTGTTGTTATAATCCCCTGCACAGCTCATTATCTTGGTCCTCCCTTCCTCCTACAGTTAGTGGTTTTTACTATGATCTGCTCTTGTACATAGGAGCTGGATATATACTGGTTCTAGAGATGTGGCCCTATTTTCATCTGATGACTGATGTTTTATTGTGTTAACAGCCAATAAATCAGCCATAGTGATCTCTGTGTTGTCCTAAATAATAAAACCTTTTCTCTGTTTTTTTTTATTTTTTTTAATTTTTATTTTCCCAGAACCCAACCAAGGCAGACAATGCAAGCAGCATGCAGATCGTGGAGGCACAGTTACAAGACGTGAGTACTTGTTGCTTGCTTATGACCTATGTATATAATCATAGGGGTTAAAAGGGAATTCTGCTTTCTTTACATAGTTATATGGGCGGCCATCTTGACTGATGCACTGTAACAGCAGCTGAGATTTTCTTTACAAGCAGGCACTTGGATGTAGAAAAACAAAGTGAAAAAAATATTGACTTAGCATTTTGTGTCACTGTTCATCACCTACTGTTAAAACATATATTATATACTAAAACATACATGCCCTACTCACAAAAAGTTAGGGCTATTTGGCTTTCGGGTGAACCTTATGGAAAACGTAAAAAGTTTAGTAATATTACATCAGGAAAGTAGTGCATGTAAGTAGAAGCATGCAATGGTGATTTCCTCATATCAAACAATTAATTGAAACAAAAGCCAACACCAGTGGTGGGTATACCACCACAACAAATGTCAGTGTCTCAAAAACTTGTGATGTGGCCTTCAGCATCAATTACAGCTTGACAGCGACGTCTCTGCTGTTCACAAGTCGACTTATTGTCTGCTGAGGCATGGCACCCCACTCTTCTTGAAGGGTGGCCCTCAGGTAATTGAGGTTCTGGGGTACAGAGTTACGAGCCTCTACACGGTGACTAGTCTTCAATGGGATTCAGGTCTGGAGAAAGTGCAGGCCCCCATTCGCCAGCAGCCGTTCCCTAATGATGCAACCTCGATGAGCTATCGCATTGTCATCCATGAAGATGAAATTAGGCCTGTGTTGTTCATGCAGAGACACAATGACTTAATATTATGTTATTCAAGTAGTATGGGCTTGTCCCTTTACACTAACACCACCACCAAAGGCAAACAGTGACTGATGCATAGCGCTCTCCTTGACGTCTCCAACATTGTTGGTGGCCATCATTTGTGCTTAGCATGAATTGACTTATCAGTGAACAGCACTGAGGCCCACTGGTCCCTCATCCAGCGTAGA
Organism: Bufo gargarizans; assembly: GCF_014858855.1. Taxonomy (NCBI): domain Eukaryota; kingdom Metazoa; phylum Chordata; class Amphibia; order Anura; family Bufonidae; genus Bufo; species Bufo gargarizans. Next base: position 359,592,616 of record NC_058085.1, read on the forward strand.
TGCTCCCTGGCCCATAAAAGACGATGGTGGCGTGGTCAGGTACCCTTGCAGGTCGTCTAGCATGCAGACCACGCTGATGTAAATGGTTTCAAATGGTCTGATGTGACACTTGGAAGCCTCTCACCTCCCTTAAATATGCCAGGAGTTGTGTGGCATTCATCATCCGGTTCCACAAGGCATTGTTCACAATGAAGTGATCATCACTGTGGGATGTGGCCAAAGGATGTCCGCTTCTATGCCTTTCTGTGACTCTTCCAGTCTCTCTCTATCTCTGTTGCAACCTGCTGATGACTCTGTGACACTCTAAGCTCAGTGCCCACTTCCATTTCAGAACATCCTGCTTGAAGCCTCACAATGGCAAGGTACTGTTGATCAATTGTTAGGTGGTGTTTTGGTCTCATGATGTCAAAATGTGAACAGCATGATGAGGAGGACTGTTTTAATACCAATTCTAAATGAACCAGGAAATTGTTTGGGCGATTCATGGATTAAACACCTGTTGTGAATTTTGCCATTAAGCTCCTTGTTAGAGAACAGCAAGTTGTACAAAAACAAGTATTGAAACACTGAACAGTTCGACACGTGCTTTCAAAAGTCAAAAGAAGGTCACATTAAGTTCACCTGTAAAGGTTAGAGGGCATTTTAAGTTCATCCTGAAGTTTCAGCCACAAACCAAATATTCCTAACTTTGAGTAGCGTGTGTGTGTGTATATATACATACATACATACTGCCTGTCAAAAAAAAAAGTCACACACTCTAATATTTGGTTGGACCACCTTTAGCTTTGATTACAGCGCATATTCGCTGTGGCATTGTTTCGATAAGCTTCTGCAATGTCACAAGATTTATTTCCATCCAGTGTTGCATTCATTTTTCACCAAGATCTTGCATTGATGATGGTAGAGTCTGACTGCTGTGCAAAGCCTTCTCCAGCATATCCCAAAGATTCTCAATGGGGTTAAGGTCTGGACTCTGGTGGCCAATCCATGTGTGAAAATGATGTCTCATGCTTCCTGAACCACTCCTTCACAATTTGAGCCCTGATGAATCCTGGCATTGTCATCTTGGAATATGCCCGTGCCATCGGGGAAGAAAAAAAATCCATTGATGGAATACCCTGGTCATTCAGTATGTTCAGGTAGTCAGCTGGCCTCATTCTTGGAGCACATACTGTTGCTGAACCTAGACCTGACCAACTGCAGCAACCCCAGATCATAGCACTGCCCCCACAGGCTTGTACAGTAGGCACTAGGCATGATGGGTGCATCACTTCATCTGCCTCTCTTCTTACCCTGATGCGCCCATCACTCTGGAACAGGGTAAATCTGGACTCATCAGGCCACATCCCAATCCCTTGAGTTCCCTTCGCATTGTGCGTGTGGAAATGCTCCTACTTTCACTATTAAACATAGCGCTGAGTTCTACTGTTTTTCTTTGATTTGATTTCACCAAACGTTTAACTGATCGCCGATCACTATCATTCAGGATTTTTTTTCCTGCCACATTTCTTCCTCGAATACGATGGGTCCCCACTATCCTTCCAGTTCTTAATAATGCGTTGGACAGTTCTTAACCCAATTTTAGTAGTTTCTGCAATCTCCTTAGATGTTTTCTCTGCTTGATGCTTGCCAATGATTTTATCCTTCTCAAACAGACTAACCTCTTTTCCATGACCACGAGATGTCTTTCCACATGGTTGTTTAAGAAATGAGAAGCAACTCGTTGCATCAGTTGGGGTTAAATAACTTGTTGCCAGCTGAAAGATAATGGCCCATGCAGTAATTATCCAATAGGAGGCTTATAACGATTTGCTTAGTTGAATCCAGGTGGTGACTTTTTTTTACCCTGTAGATAGTAGAAGTTACGCAAATTCAAAGTAAAATAGGTACTCAGAGCCTGTATAAAAGGTTTTTCCGGATCTCAAAAATCCAGGCTTAATTATTGATGATAATCGGTAAGATAGGCAATGTGTATCTAATTGATGGGCATCCAACACCCTGCACTCCTGCTGCTTAGTATTTTCAGTAGCTTGAAGAGCAGCAATGGCCGGAGCTGTGTTCCTGTGGAATCTCTGCTAATCAGATATTGATGGCCTATCCTGAGGATGTTGGGTCTTTGGTGCTTGGTAAGGAGCTTCTGGGTGCCTTCTGTTTAACACTGGCAGACACTTGGATGCAGAGTCCATGATCGTCAATAACGCCAATCGCAAGCTTTTAACCGATCAAATGCCATGGTTAATTGCAACAAAGGGATCTGGGCGGTCTATCCTGGGGACCGAACGGCTCCTCTCCCCCTCACCAAGATCGAGGGAGCCGTTTTGTTTTCTATGATAGCCTCTGGCCCTCTGAAGGCTCCAAGGCCTGTCATTAAAAGTTACCAGGTTAAATCATTGCGGTCTATAGGAGGAGTGGTAACAAATAAAAAAAATGGTTCCAGCACTTGAAATAAAGTTGTGTTGTTTCTTTGTCTTTATTTAAGGTAACAGCATAACACACTGGGGCAAATCCATTCACCTTATGGAAGTTGATGCGTTTCGAACAAACCGTTCCTAATCATAACCACGATGAGTGTCAAGACCTGAAATTTAAGGTCTGAACCCCTCCTCCATACGGAAGTGAGAAGGTGGGAGAATCTGACACCTGACCACAGGCAGGGCACTCATCAGCCTGTCATATGATACACATGTGAATTGAAAATCCAAGCCCGATAAAAAAAAAAAAAACATAGATAAGTATAGATAGACATATGTCATTACATTAGATTCAATTGTAATATCAGGAGAAAAAACCCTCTGTAATCATGGCACAACAATAACTTAAAAAAACTGCACAGGATGGATCGGGTCATTGAGTTAAAGGGGTTATCCCATCATAATGATCACTGTTAAATCTCGGGGGCCGCGCTTGCCCAGAAGACTCCTTTTCTCCCGGCTGGGCTGCTCGCTGTCCTGAACGCACACGCGTGATGGTGACTTCTTCCTGGCCAGAATAGTACAGAGTCGCGAACGCGCACGCCGACTCTACTATACTGGCCAGGAATAAGTCACTATGGTGCATGTGCGGCGACGTGCGCATTCAGTCCAGCGCGCGGCCGGGAGAAGATTTCAATCAAGATGAAGCCCGTCCCCAGCCAGAATCCAGGAAGAGAACGGCGCGCTGGCAGCAGGTAAGTATGAAAATGCGAAGTGGGGTAATCCCTTTAAAGGGAACCTGTCACCAGGATTTTGCGCATAGAGCTGGGGACATGGGCTGTGGCCACTAGCACATCTGCAATACCCAATCCCCATAGCTCTCTGCGCTTTTATTGTGTTAAACAGTTTTGACCCATATGCAAATGACCTGATGAGTCTTGTATCTGGAGATGAGTCAAGCGGAAAGGAGCCCAGCACCGCCCCGCGTCCTCCGAATCTCCTCCTTGCTGGCTGACGTCACAGAGCTGGAGCGCCGAAATCTCGCGATGCGCGAGCTAGCGCATGCGCAGTGTCGGCATCATGTTCATTCCCTGTACTGGCATCAGCACAGGGAACGAACTACGCATGCGCTAGCTCGCGCATCGCGAGATTTCGGCGCTCCAGCTCTGTGACGTCAGCCAGCAAGGAGGAGATTCGGAGGACGTGGGGCGGTGCTGGGCTCCTTTCCGCTTGACTCATCTCCAGATACAGGACTCATATCAGGTCATTTGCATATGGATCAAAACAGTTTTTTAACACAATAAAAGCGCAGAGAGCTATGGGACCTGGGTACTGCAGATGTGCTAGCGGCCATCTAGCAGCCCATGTCCCCAGCTCTATGGCCAAAATCCTGGTGACAAGTTCCCTTTAAGCAAGGACAAAAAGCAGAGGGAAGATACTTTGCCTGGTAAAAAGTGTAATCATAAAATTAATTTTGGCAAAAACACAACTCATAACAAAAAAACAATCCAACGGGCAGATGCCCATTCATTGGTAAAAGTGCATGAGTTCCTTCCTCAGATTTAAACCTGTGGGATACCCGGTGTTCAGTGTGAAAATCCAGTAAGCTTCTCTCAAGAGAATGGTCGTCTTATAGTCACCACCTCTAGGAGGAGCTGTCACCTTCTCTATTGCAAAAGCACGAAAATAACTGCAACACGCCAGACCTGCAGGGTATAGCGAAGTGAGGTCACGGTTATGGACAATCGAGGGTTGCTCACTGTATTGGAGAACCCTGGGCAGGCGCGTGGCAGTGAAGGAGAGGTAGACACGGTTCCTCTGGGGCACACTCTGTATGTAGGGACCAGGCCTGATGGTGGATGAGGTGCCCTGGATGTTACGGGTATTTTGAGTGCCTGGGGCAAGGTCCCTGTTGGATTCGTGACGCCAGTGCCTTTGACGGTGGCACACCGGTTGGTAGTTGGAATGATTGAGGTACACAGGTAGTATAGTAAACAAAACGTTACTTTACTGAACAGCCCAACTTTGTACATCAGATGGTACACAGTCTCTCAAATCACAGTTTCACAAGTAGGCTTTCTTCCACAAAATGGCAGGTAATAATTATGCAAGATACGCAGAGGGTAAATTCACAACGCACTCAGAAGCAGGTTGTACCTTTCCTCAGAAATAGTGTACACTGTTCTTTCTAGAACTCCTGTCTGGCTTTCTATCCCAAGGCCCGGATGCCTAAAGGGTGGCTTAAATCCTTGGTAATTATATCTTCCTCAGGTATTAGATTCTTGCTTTATTTTCTAAAGCATCTGCCCATCAGGGTTACTTATCTTTCCCTGGGATTTCCTTACTTGTTTGGTGGATGACTGTGGGTTTCTCCCAGGAGGTTCTGTCCTGCAACTGGGGTGACTTCAGAGCTAACTAAGGCTCTCTTGGCTTCAGGCAGGCTGGATCTCCTCATTAGCATCCTGGTCATAGCTAGCAGCCAGGGCTATCCAGCTGCATGTCAGGAGGAGGCTTTCTAACCTCTGTCTTCTCAGACTCCTGACTCTACACTAACTCTCCCTGTCTGGGCCTGGACATTTATACTAGGGGCTCCCTATCTCCCTCTAGTGTCTGGGATGTCTAACTACACCCAACTAGGCCTGCTATTGCATCATACAGGGGAACCTTACATATAAAAACACATTAGAAAAAATGCACAATTAAATATAACATTTCTGTCCCTTGTGAGTAGGAGTAATGCGCACACCAATTGACCCTTGGGTAGTGCCCACCCCTACCTAGTGGGACACTACATAACTGCGATTATGTATTTGTATAAAATGTTTTGCTTAGAAACATTAATTGCTGAGGGATTAGTTATATAATTAAGGTGCTCTAATATCTAATCTTCAATTTTCTGGTTGAGCTACCAACATACATTGAATCGCAGGCAGAGCACTGTATGATATACAATGCTCGAGGTGTTACAGGTCATGTAAGCTTTAATGAGGAAGGTGACGGTGATCAGCATTATGAAAGGTCTTTGTTACCATTGCAGGTTTTACAACTGTGGATACCGCACCTAGTAAAGCCTGTATATTTGATCCATGTATTACATGCTGTCTTGGGTTTACAAAAAAGGGGGAGGGGGCCTAACCCGGGTAAAGGTATTTGTATACACATATATTAATGCCAAGAATAGCCTAAACCTATCTTAACCCAGGTATAAAGTGTGTATTAAAACTTCACTTTTAATTCGACATAATGATAGAACGGCTGTGAGCCATAACAAACAATTAAAACACATTGGGCCAGATTTATCATTAGTTCAGGTCAAAATAATGGAGTGAAAAAGTCCCAAACGCTAAAACTGCGCACAAATTTGCGCTATGCTCGCCAGTTTTCTGAAAGTGGGCGTGTTTTCTTATGTAAATGAATCTCTAGACAGATTTACTATTGGGACTTTTTAAAAAGTCCCAAACAAGTCGCAATTTCACTCCAGTGAGGACCGAGCATATCTTATGAGACTTTTTAATAGAACATGCGACTTTTTCATAAACGTGCGACTTTTGTAAAGCTGCTTACTGACGGATAAACTGCTACCGTCAAACCACATTTATTACAGTCTTAAAGGGCCGATCATAAATCTGACTTGGCTAAAACTGACTTTAGCCATATGTTAAAGTGGAGTGAGCTGTCAGAGTAATGATAAATCTGGCCCTTTGTTTCCACCCCAAAGAGTTGACGACTTAGTTGCCACCAGGGTGAAGGAGATGTGCTCACACCTATTCACCACAACTATATCTGCAGAGCTTTAACATAGGGGGGCAATGTGTGGATGGACTAATGTAAGCGAACTACCTGTATTTACTGCAAAACCTGATTAAATGGAATAGGTGACTGTGCTCCTACACACAGACGTGCACAGCACACTTGTCCGACACTACGTCAGTAGCTGTAGAGACGCATTCACACACTGCACACGCTGCTCAGCGCTCCGCCGAGCTCAAAAACCTTGCTATATTGAATGAAATGTCCTACACAACGACCTCTAAGCTAATAAGCAACATTGGAGTGGACAACAATTGTTTAAAACAATCAACTGCCCCCCAACATGGGTTTACATGTGAAAAATGAAGGAGAGATAGTATTGGCTAAAGGGTGGACGTCTAGACGCCATTCTACATCCATTTTTAAGTGTGTTATACACGATATTATCTACATCCCGGATCGGTAAACATTTCTTAATCTGCTGTATCTGCTATATGTTGAAACCAAAGTGGGTAAGTTGGGAGTATCTCTCTTTCTAGTAGCCCCAGTATTAATACTCCTAGTATTGGCTTTGAACAATAGGTCCCGTATAGATTTGTTGCCCCTCGATAACATCCACTGTGAATAGTCTCTGTTGGAGAGACGGTTACTGATAATTTGGCGCTCTCTCTGGAACGCAGCATCCGTACTCTAATTCCTGTGAGCTTGAATGAATTCCCCAACAGGAATAGCCTCAAAGGGGTTATCCCATCATAATGATTAGGATAAAATTCATCCCCACTTACCTTGTTGTCATTTTGGTCTCCCCTGGTTATGGCCACCGCTCTTCTCCGTAATCCCTGTGGCCGCGCTTGCGCAGAAGACTCTTCCTTTTCTCCCGGCTGGACCGTTCGCTGTCCTGAATACGCATGCGCGATGGTGACTTCTTCCTGGTCAGAATAGTACAGAGCTGCAAACGTGCACGCCGGCTCTGTACTATACTGGACAGGAATAGGTCACCATGGCGCGTTTGCGTTCAGTTCAGCGCACTGCGCAGCCGGTAGAAGACTTCAATCAAGATGAAGCCCGCCCCCAGCCAGAATCCAGGAAGTGAACGGCGCGCTGGCAGCAGGTAAGTATAAATAGGCGAAGTGGGATAACCCCTTTAATAGTGTGTATGGGATGAAGACTATTTGCTCTCAAAATCGTTTTACCCATAATTTCTTTGTGATAGGTTTCGGTTAAAATTTAATTGGTTGGGATAACCTGTAAGTCTAAGATCCAAAAAACTGATGTTGTGAGGGCAGGTAAAATGCAGATTATATGGATTGTTAAAATACTGCTTGAAATCGGGTATGGCAGATACATTGCAGCTCCAAATAAGGAGCAAATAATCAAAGTATCTGCCATACCACTGTATCTGCTGGCAAGCAATACATGGATCAAATATACAGGCTTTACTAGGTGCGGTAGCCACCCTTGTAAAATATCATGTGCTGGTAACAGACATTTCGTAATGCGGATCACTGTCGCCTTCCCCATTCAATGTACAGTACAGACCAAAAGTTTGGACACGCCATCTCATTCAAAGAGTTTTCTTTATTTTCATGACTATGAAATTTGTAGATTCACACTGAAGGCATAAAAACTATGAATTAACACATGTGGAATTATATACATAACAAAAAAGTGTGAAACAACTGAAAATATGTCATATTCTAGGTTCTTCAAAGTAGCCACCTTTTGCTTTGATTACTGCTTTGCACACTCTTGACATTCTCTTGATGAGCTTCAAGAGGTAGTCACCTGAAATGGTTTTCACTTCACAGGTGTGCCCTGTCAGGTTTAATAAGTGGGATTTCTTGCCTTATAAATGGGGTTGGGACCATCAGTTGCGTTGTGGAGGAGCCAGGTGGATACACAGCTGATAGTCCTACTGAATAGACTGTTAGAATTTGTATTATGGCAAGAAAAAAGCAGCTAAGTAAAGAAAAACAAGTGGCCATCATTACTTTAAGAAATGAAGGTTAGTCAGTCCGAATAATTGGGAAAACTTTGAAAGTGTCCCCAAGTGCAGTCACAAAAACCATCAAGCGCTACAAAGAAACTGGCTCACATGCGGAACGCCCCAGGAAAGGAAGACCAAGAGTCACCTCTGTTGCGGGGGATAAGTTCATCCGAGTCACCAGCCTCAGAAATCGCAGGTTAACAGCAGCTCAGATTAGAGACCAGGTCAATGCCACACAGAGTTCTAGCAGCAGACACATCTCTAGAACAACTGTTAAGTGGAGACTGTGTGAATTAGGCCATTATGGTAGAATATCTGCTAGGAAACCACTGCTAAGCACAGGCAACAAGCAGAAGAGACTTGTTTGGGCTAAAGAACACAAGGAATGGACATTAGACCAGTGGAAATCTGTGCTTTGGTCTGATGAGTCCAAATTTGAGATCTTTGGTTCCAACCACCGTGTCTTTGTGCAACACAGAAAACATAGAAAGTGTCGGCAGATAAGAACCATTTGGCCCATCTAGTCTGCCCAATATATCTGAATCCTATGAATAGTCCCTGGCCCTATCTTATATGAAGGATGGCCTTATGCCTATCCCATGCATGCTTAAACTCCTTCACTGTATTTGCAGCTACCACTTCTGCAGGAAGGCTATTCCATGCATCCACTACTCTCAGTAAAGTAATACTTACTTATATTACTTTTAAACCTTTGCCCCTCTAATTTAAAACTGTGTCCTCTTGTGGTAGTTTTCTTCTTTTAAATATTCTCTCCTCCTTTACCGAGTTGATTCCCTTTATGTATTTAAAAGTTTCTATCATATCCCCTCTGTCTCTTCTTTCTTCCAAGCTATACATATTAAGGTCTTTTAACCTTTCCTGGTAAGTTTTATCCTGCAATCCATGTACTAGTTTAGTAGCTCTTCTCTGAACTCTCTCTAGAGTATCTATATCCTTCTGGAGATATGGCCTCCAGTACTGCGCACAATACTCCAAGTGAGGTCTCACCAGTGTTCTGTACAGCGGCATAAGCACTTCACTCTTTCTACTGCTTATACCTCTCCCTATACATCCAAGCATTCTGCTGGCATTTCGTGCTGCTCTATTACATTGTCTTCCCACCTTTAAGTCTTCTGAAATAATTACTCCTAAATCCCTTTCCTCAGATACTGAGGTCAGGACTGTGTCAAATATTCTATATTCTGCCCTTGGGATTTTACGCCCCAGGTGCATTATCTTGCACTTATCCACATTAAATTTCAGTTGCCAGAGTTCTGACCATTCTTCTAGTTTTCCTAAATCCTTTTCCATTTGGCGTTTCCCTCCAGGAACATCAACGCTGTTACATATCTTTGTGTCATCAGCAAAAAGACAAACCTTACCATCGAGGCCTTTTGCAATATCACTTATGAAGATATTAAACAAAATTGGTCCCAGTACAGATCCCTGTGGAACCCCACTGGTAACATGACCTTGTTTTGAATGTTCTCCATTGACTACAACCCTCTGTTGCCTGTCCCTCAGCCACTGCCTAATCCACTCAACAATATGGGAGTCCATGCTCAATGACTGCAGTTTATTGATAAGTCTTCTATGTGGGACGGTATCAAAAGCCTTACTAAAATCTAGATATGCGATGTCTACTGCACCTCCACCGTCTATTATTTTAGTCACCCAGTCAACAAAATCTATAAGATTTGTTTGACATGATCTCCCTGAAGTAAACCCATGTTTTTCATCTTGCAATCCATGGGATTTTAGATGTTCCACAATCCTATCCTTTAATAGGGTTTCCATTTATTTGCCTACTATTGATGTCAGACTCACTGGTCTATAGTTGCTCGATTCCTCCCTACTACCTTTCTTGTGAATGGGCACGACATTTGCCAATCTTCCGGGAAGACTCCTGTTACTAATGATTGGTTAAATAAATCTGTTAACGGTTTTGCCAGCTCACCACTAAGCTCTTTTAATAATTTTGGGTGTATCCCATCAGGCCCCTGTGACTTATTTGTCTTCACTTTAGACAGCTGGCTTAGAACATCTTCCTCTGTAAAGACACATGCATCAAACGATTTATTAGTCATCCTTTCTAGTGGAGGTCCTTCTCCTTTTTCTTTTGTAAAAACTGAACTGAAGTATTCATTAAGGCAGTCGGCTAGCCCTTTATTCTCTTCTACATACCTTCCGTCCTTTGTTTTTAATTTAGTTATTCCTTGTTTTAATTTCCTTTTCATTTATATATCAAAAAGGTGAACGGATTTGATGCCTTCAGTGTGAATCTACAATTTTCATATAGTCATGAAAATAAATAAAACTCTTTGAATGAGAAGGTGTGTCCAAACTTTTGGTCTGTACTGTATGTTGGTAGCTCATCCAGAAAATTCAAGATTAGGATATTAGAGCACCTTAATTATATAACGAATCCCTCAGCAATTAATGTTTCTAAGCAAAACATTTTATACAAATACATAATCGCAGTTATTTTCGTGCTTTTGCGATAGAGAAGGTGACAGCTCCTCCTAGAGGTGGTGACTATAAGACGACCATTCTCTTGAGAGAAGCTTACTGGATTTTCAGACTAAACACCAGGCATCCCACAGGTTTAAATCTGAGGAAGGAACTCATGCACTTTTACCAATGAATGGGCATCTGCCCGTTGGATTGTTTTTTTTGTTATGAGTTGTGTTTTTGCCATTTATTAATTTTATGATTACACTTTTTACCAGGCATAGTATCTTCCCTCTGCTTTTTGTCCTTACTTAAAAGGGTTGTCCGGGTTCAGAGCT